>NC_073731.1:0-1482500 GCF_023634155.1 Falco peregrinus
AAGGCACCACAAAAGTTGTTCTACCTGCTTTCTCGGCTGAGGTGGGGAACAGCTGAATTTTGGACTCGGCTGGTGACAAAAAGTTCCAAACACAGCCCATGCACAACTACGCTAGAGAAGGTGCCAGAAAGGAATTATTTAGTATTTCTTACATTGCTCTGGTAGGCATCTGAAAGGCACAACAAAAGTTGTTCTACCTGATTTCTGGGATGTGATTAGGAAATGCTGAATTTTGGAGTCGGCTGGTGACAATATGTTCCAAACACACCCCAGGCACAACTCCATATGGGAAGGTGACAGGAAGGAGTTCTTTTGGAAGATTTTACAGTACCCCGGTAGGAAGCTGAAAGACAGCACAAAACTTGTTCTACCTGGTTTCTGGGCTGAGGTGGGGAACAGCTGAATTTTGGCCTCGGCTGGTGACAAAAAGTTCCAAACCGCCCATGCACAACTCCACTAGAGAAGGTGCCAGAAAGGAATTATTTAGTACTTCTTACATTGGTCTGGTAGGCATGTGAAAGGCACCACAAAAGTTGTTCTACCTGGTTTCTGGGCTGAGGTGGGGAACAGCTGAATTTTGGACTCGGCTGGTGACAAAAAGTTCCAAACCGCCCATGCACAACTCCACTAGAGAAGGTGCCAGAAAGGAATTATTTAGTACTTCTTACATTGGTCTGGTAGGCATGTGAAAGGCACCACAAAAGTTGTTCTACCTGCTTTCTGGGCTGAGGTGGGGAACCGCTGAATTTTGGACTCGGCTGGCGACAAAATGTTCCAAACACACCCCATGCACAACTCCACCGGCAAAGGTGCCAGAAACGAGATCTGTTGTTAGTTTTTAAAATGCTTCTGGAGGCATCTGAAAGGCACAACAAAAGTTGTTCTACCTGATTTCTGGGATGTGATTAGGAAATGCTGATTTTGGACTCGGCTGGTGACAAAAAGTTCCAAACACACCCCATGCACAATTCCACCGGGGAAGGTGCCAGAAACGAGTTCTCTCGGTAGTTTTTAAATTGCCCCGGTAGGCAGCAGAAAGGCACCACAAAAGTTGTATACCTGCTTTCCCGGCTGAGGTGGGGAACCGCTGAATTTTGGACTCGGCTGGTGACAAAAAGTTCCAAACACACCCCATGCACAACTCCACTAGAGAAGGTGCCAGAAAGGAATTATTTAGTATTTCTTACATTGCTCTGGTAGGCATCTGAAAGGCACCACAAAACTTGTTCTACCTGCTTTCTGGGCTAGAGATCGGGAACCGCTGAATTTTGGTCTCGGCTGGTGTACGAAATGTTCCAAACACACCCCATGCACAACTCCACCGGGGAAGGTGCCAGAAACGAGATCTGTTGGTAGTTTTTAAATTGCTTCTGTAGGCAGCTGAAAGGCACCCAAAAGTTGTTCTACCTGATTTCTGGGATGTGATTAGGAAATGCTGATTTTGGAGTCGGCTGGTGGCAAAAAGTTCCAAACACACCCCATGCACAACTCCACATGGGAAGGTGCCAGAAACGAGTTCTCTCGGTAGTTTTTAAATTGCCCCGGTAGGCAGCAGAAAGGCACCACAAAAGTTGTGTACCTGCTTTCCCGGCTGAGGTGGGGAACCGCTGAATTTTGGACTCGGCTGGTGACAAAAAGTTCCAAACACACCCCATGCACAACTCCACTAGAGAAGGTGCCAGAAAGGAATTATTTAGTATTTCTTACATTGCTCTGGTAGGCATCTGAAAGGCACCACAAAAGTTGTTCTACCTGATTTCTGGGCTAGAGATCGGGAACCGCTGAATTTTGGCCTCGGCTGGAGACAAAATGTTCCAAAGATATCCCATGCACAACTCCACGGCGGAAGGTGCCAGACAGGAGTGCTGTTGGTAGTTTTTAGACTACCCCCGTAGGCAGTAGAAAGGAATCACAAAAGTTGTTCTTCCTGCTTACTGGGATAGAGATGGGGAATGGCTGAATTTTGGTCTCGGCTGGTGACAAAATGTTCCAAACACACCCCATGCACAACTCCACCGGGGAAGGTGCCAGAAACGAGTTCTCTTGGTAGTTTTTAGACTACCCCGGTAGGCAGCAGAAAGGCGCCACAAAAGTTGTTCTACAGGCTTTCTGGGCTGACATGGGGAACCGCTGAATTTTGGACACGGCATGTGACAAAAAGTTCCAAATATACCCCATGCACAACTCCAACGGGGAAAGTGCCAGAAACGAGTTCTTTTGGTAATTTTTACATTGATCCGGTACGCAGCTAAAAGGCAGCACAAAAGTTGTTCTACTACTTTATGGGCTGAGGTGGGAAACCGGTGAATTTTGGGGTCGGTAAGTAACAAAATTTTCCAAAAACACCCCATGCACAACTCCACCGGGGAAGGTGCCAGAGAGGAATTTTTTGGTATTTCTTACATTGCTCTGGTAGGCATCTGACAGGCACCACAAAAGTTGTACCTGCTTTCTGGGCTGAGATGGGGAACAGCTGAATTTTGGACTCAGCTGCTGACAAATTATTCCAAACACCCCCCAGGCACAGCTCCACCGGGGAAGGTGCCAGAAACGAGATCTGTTGGTAGTTTTTACACTACCCCGGTAGGCAGCTGAATGGCACCAGAAAACGTGTTCTACCTGCTTTCTGGGCTGAGATGGGGAAAGGCTGAATTTTGGACTCGGCTGGTGACAAAATGTTCCAAACACATCCCATGCACAACTCCACGTGGGAAGGTGCCAGACAGGAGTTCTACTGGTAGTTTTTACATTGCTCCGGTACGCGGCTGAAAGGCACCACAAAACTTATTCTACCTGCTTTCTGGGCTGAGATGGGGAATCTATGAATTTTGGACTCGGCTGGCGACAAAATGTTCCAAACACACCCCATGCACAACTCCACTAGAGAAGGTGCCAGAAAGGAATTATTTAGTATTTCTTACATTGCTCTGGTAGGCATCTGAAAGGCACCACAAAAGTTGTTCTACCTGATTTCTGGGCTAGAGATCGGGAACCGCTGAATTTTGGCCTCGGCTGGAGACAAAATGTTCCAAAGATATCCCATGCACAACTCCACGGCGGAAGGTGCCAGACAGGAGTTCTTTTGGTAGTTTTTACATTGCTCCGGTACGCGGCTGAAAGGCACCACAATAGTTGTTCTACCTGCTTTCTGGGCTGAGATGGGGGACAGCTGAATTTTGGAGTCGGCTGGTGTACAAAATGTTCCAAACACACCCCATGCACAACTCCACCGGGGAAGGTGCCAGAAACGACTTCCTTTGGTAGTTTTTACGTTACTATGGTAGGCATTAGAAATTCTCCACAAAAGGTGTTCTACCTGCTTTCTGGGCTGAGATGGGGAATCCCTGAATTTTGGCCTCGGCTGGAGACAAAATGTTCCAAAGACATCCCATGCACAACTCCACGGCGGAAGGTGCCAGACAGGCGTTCTTCTGGTAGTTTTTACATTGCTCCGGTACGCGGCTGAAAGGTACCACAAAAGTTGTTCTAACTGCTTTCTGGGCTGAGATGGGGAACTGCTGAATTTTGGTCTCGGCTGGAGTACAAAATGTTCCAAACACACCCCATGCACAACTCCACCGGGGAAGGTGCCAGAAACGAGATCTGTTGTTAGTTTTTAAAATGCTTCTGGAGGCATCTGAAAGGCACCACAAAAGTTGTTCTACCTGATTTCTGGGATGTGATTAGGAAATGCTGATTTTTGGAGTCGGCTGGTGACAGAATGTTCCAAACACACCCCATGCACAACTCCACATGGGAAGGTGCCAGAAACGAGTTCTCTCGGTAGTTTTTAAATTGCCCCGGTAGGCAGAAGAATGGCACCACAAAAGTTGTGTACCTGCTTTCCCGGCTGAGGTGGGGAACCGCTGAATTATGGACTCGGCTGGTGACAAAAAGTTCCAAACACACCCCATGCACAACTCCACGGCGGAAGGTGCCAGACAGGAGTTCTTTTGGTAGTTTTACATTGCTCCGGTACGCGGCTGAAAGGCACAACAGAAGTTGTTCTGTTTTCTGGGCTAGAGATGGGGAACAGCTGAATTTTGGTCTCGGCTGGTGTACAAATTGTTCCAAACACACCCATGCACAACTCCACCGGGGAAGGTGTCAGAAACGAGTTCTTTTCATAGTTTTTAAATTGCCCCGATAGGCAGCAGAAAGGCACCACAAAAGTTGTTCTACCTGCTTTCTCGGCTGAGGTGGGGAACAGCTGAATTTTGGACTCGGCTGGTGACAAAAAGTTCCAAACACAGCCCATGCACAACTACGCTAGAGAAGGTGCCAGAAAGGAATTATTTAGTATTTCTTACATTGCTCTGGTAGGCATCTGAAAGGCACAACAAAAGTTGTTCTACCTGATTTCTGGGATGTGATTAGGAAATGCTGAATTTTGGAGTCGGCTGGTGACAATATGTTCCAAACACACCCCAGGCACAACTCCATATGGGAAGGTGACAGGAAGGAGTTCTTTTGGAAGATTTTACAGTACCCCGGTAGGAAGCTGAAAGACAGCACAAAACTTGTTCTACCTGGTTTCTGGGCTGAGGTGGGGAACAGCTGAATTTTGGCCTCGGCTGGTGACAAAAAGTTCCAAACCGCCCATGCACAACTCCACTAGAGAAGGTGCCAGAAAGGAATTATTTAGTACTTCTTACATTGGTCTGGTAGGCATGTGAAAGGCACCACAAAAGTTGTTCTACCTGGTTTCTGGGCTGAGGTGGGGAACAGCTGAATTTTGGACTCGGCTGGTGACAAAAAGTTCCAAACCGCCCATGCACAACTCCACTAGAGAAGGTGCCAGAAAGGAATTATTTAGTACTTCTTACATTGGTCTGGTAGGCATGTGAAAGGCACCACAAAAGTTGTTCTACCTGCTTTCTGGGCTGAGGTGGGGAACCGCTGAATTTTGGACTCGGCTGGCGACAAAATGTTCCAAACACACCCCATGCACAACTCCACCGGCAAAGGTGCCAGAAACGAGATCTGTTGTTAGTTTTTAAAATGCTTCTGGAGGCATCTGAAAGGCACAACAAAAGTTGTTCTACCTGATTTCTGGGATGTGATTAGGAAATGCTGATTTTGGACTCGGCTGGTGACAAAAAGTTCCAAACACACCCCATGCACAATTCCACCGGGGAAGGTGCCAGAAACGAGTTCTCTCGGTAGTTTTTAAATTGCCCCGGTAGGCAGCAGAAAGGCACCACAAAAGTTGTATACCTGCTTTCCCGGCTGAGGTGGGGAACCGCTGAATTTTGGACTCGGCTGGTGACAAAAAGTTCCAAACACACCCCATGCACAACTCCACTAGAGAAGGTGCCAGAAAGGAATTATTTAGTATTTCTTACATTGCTCTGGTAGGCATCTGAAAGGCACCACAAAACTTGTTCTACCTGCTTTCTGGGCTAGAGATCGGGAACCGCTGAATTTTGGTCTCGGCTGGTGTACGAAATGTTCCAAACACACCCCATGCACAACTCCACCGGGGAAGGTGCCAGAAACGAGATCTGTTGGTAGTTTTTAAATTGCTTCTGTAGGCAGCTGAAAGGCACCCAAAAGTTGTTCTACCTGATTTCTGGGATGTGATTAGGAAATGCTGATTTTGGAGTCGGCTGGTGGCAAAAAGTTCCAAACACACCCCATGCACAACTCCACATGGGAAGGTGCCAGAAACGAGTTCTCTCGGTAGTTTTTAAATTGCCCCGGTAGGCAGCAGAAAGGCACCACAAAAGTTGTGTACCTGCTTTCCCGGCTGAGGTGGGGAACCGCTGAATTTTGGACTCGGCTGGTGACAAAAAGTTCCAAACACACCCCATGCACAACTCCACTAGAGAAGGTGCCAGAAAGGAATTATTTAGTATTTCTTACATTGCTCTGGTAGGCATCTGAAAGGCACCACAAAAGTTGTTCTACCTGATTTCTGGGCTAGAGATCGGGAACCGCTGAATTTTGGCCTCGGCTGGAGACAAAATGTTCCAAAGATATCCCATGCACAACTCCACGGCGGAAGGTGCCAGACAGGAGTGCTGTTGGTAGTTTTTAGACTACCCCCGTAGGCAGTAGAAAGGAATCACAAAAGTTGTTCTTCCTGCTTACTGGGATAGAGATGGGGAATGGCTGAATTTTGGTCTCGGCTGGTGACAAAATGTTCCAAACACACCCCATGCACAACTCCACCGGGGAAGGTGCCAGAAACGAGTTCTCTTGGTAGTTTTTAGACTACCCCGGTAGGCAGCAGAAAGGCGCCACAAAAGTTGTTCTACAGGCTTTCTGGGCTGACATGGGGAACCGCTGAATTTTGGACACGGCATGTGACAAAAAGTTCCAAATATACCCCATGCACAACTCCAACGGGGAAAGTGCCAGAAACGAGTTCTTTTGGTAATTTTTACATTGATCCGGTACGCAGCTAAAAGGCAGCACAAAAGTTGTTCTACTACTTTATGGGCTGAGGTGGGAAACCGGTGAATTTTGGGGTCGGTAAGTAACAAAATTTTCCAAAAACACCCCATGCACAACTCCACCGGGGAAGGTGCCAGAGAGGAATTTTTTGGTATTTCTTACATTGCTCTGGTAGGCATCTGACAGGCACCACAAAAGTTGTACCTGCTTTCTGGGCTGAGATGGGGAACAGCTGAATTTTGGACTCAGCTGCTGACAAATTATTCCAAACACCCCCCAGGCACAGCTCCACCGGGGAAGGTGCCAGAAACGAGATCTGTTGGTAGTTTTTACACTACCCCGGTAGGCAGCTGAATGGCACCAGAAAACGTGTTCTACCTGCTTTCTGGGCTGAGATGGGGAAAGGCTGAATTTTGGACTCGGCTGGTGACAAAATGTTCCAAACACATCCCATGCACAACTCCACGTGGGAAGGTGCCAGACAGGAGTTCTACTGGTAGTTTTTACATTGCTCCGGTACGCGGCTGAAAGGCACCACAAAACTTATTCTACCTGCTTTCTGGGCTGAGATGGGGAATCTATGAATTTTGGACTCGGCTGGCGACAAAATGTTCCAAACACACCCCATGCACAACTCCACTAGAGAAGGTGCCAGAAAGGAATTATTTAGTATTTCTTACATTGCTCTGGTAGGCATCTGAAAGGCACCACAAAAGTTGTTCTACCTGATTTCTGGGCTAGAGATCGGGAACCGCTGAATTTTGGCCTCGGCTGGAGACAAAATGTTCCAAAGATATCCCATGCACAACTCCACGGCGGAAGGTGCCAGACAGGAGTTCTTTTGGTAGTTTTTACATTGCTCCGGTACGCGGCTGAAAGGCACCACAATAGTTGTTCTACCTGCTTTCTGGGCTGAGATGGGGGACAGCTGAATTTTGGAGTCGGCTGGTGTACAAAATGTTCCAAACACACCCCATGCACAACTCCACCGGGGAAGGTGCCAGAAACGACTTCCTTTGGTAGTTTTTACGTTACTATGGTAGGCATTAGAAATTCTCCACAAAAGGTGTTCTACCTGCTTTCTGGGCTGAGATGGGGAATCCCTGAATTTTGGCCTCGGCTGGAGACAAAATGTTCCAAAGACATCCCATGCACAACTCCACGGCGGAAGGTGCCAGACAGGCGTTCTTCTGGTAGTTTTTACATTGCTCCGGTACGCGGCTGAAAGGTACCACAAAAGTTGTTCTAACTGCTTTCTGGGCTGAGATGGGGAACTGCTGAATTTTGGTCTCGGCTGGAGTACAAAATGTTCCAAACACACCCCATGCACAACTCCACCGGGGAAGGTGCCAGAAACGAGATCTGTTGTTAGTTTTTAAAATGCTTCTGGAGGCATCTGAAAGGCACCACAAAAGTTGTTCTACCTGATTTCTGGGATGTGATTAGGAAATGCTGATTTTTGGAGTCGGCTGGTGACAGAATGTTCCAAACACACCCCATGCACAACTCCACATGGGAAGGTGCCAGAAACGAGTTCTCTCGGTAGTTTTTAAATTGCCCCGGTAGGCAGAAGAATGGCACCACAAAAGTTGTGTACCTGCTTTCCCGGCTGAGGTGGGGAACCGCTGAATTTTGGACTCGGCTGGTGACAAAAAGTTCCAAACACACCCCATGCACAACTCCACGGCGGAAGGTGCCAGACAGGAGTTCTTTTGGTAGTTTTACATTGCTCCGGTACGCGGCTGAAAGGCACAACAGAAGTTGTTCTGTTTTCTGGGCTAGAGATGGGGAACAGCTGAATTTTGGTCTCGGCTGGTGTACAAATTGTTCCAAACACACCCATGCACAACTCCACCGGGGAAGGTGTCAGAAACGAGTTCTTTTCATAGTTTTTAAATTGCCCCGATAGGCAGCAGAAAGGCACCACAAAAGTTGTTCTACCTGCTTTCTCGGCTGAGGTGGGGAACAGCTGAATTTTGGACTCGGCTGGTGACAAAAAGTTCCAAACACAGCCCATGCACAACTACGCTAGAGAAGGTGCCAGAAAGGAATTATTTAGTATTTCTTACATTGCTCTGGTAGGCATCTGAAAGGCACAACAAAAGTTGTTCTACCTGATTTCTGGGATGTGATTAGGAAATGCTGAATTTTGGAGTCGGCTGGTGACAATATGTTCCAAACACACCCCAGGCACAACTCCATATGGGAAGGTGACAGGAAGGAGTTCTTTTGGAAGATTTTACAGTACCCCGGTAGGAAGCTGAAAGACAGCACAAAACTTGTTCTACCTGGTTTCTGGGCTGAGGTGGGGAACAGCTGAATTTTGGCCTCGGCTGGTGACAAAAAGTTCCAAACCGCCCATGCACAACTCCACTAGAGAAGGTGCCAGAAAGGAATTATTTAGTACTTCTTACATTGGTCTGGTAGGCATGTGAAAGGCACCACAAAAGTTGTTCTACCTGGTTTCTGGGCTGAGGTGGGGAACAGCTGAATTTTGGACTCGGCTGGTGACAAAATGTTCCAAAGACATCCCATGCACAACTACGCTAGAGAAGGTGCCAGAAAGGAATTATTTAGTATTTCTTACATTGCTCTGGTAGGCATCTGAAAGGCACAACAAAAGTTGTTCTACCTGATTTCTGGGATGTGATTAGGAAATGCTGAATTTTGGAGTCGGCTGGTGACAATATGTTCCAAACACACCCCAGGCACAACTCCATATGGGAAGGTGACAGGAAGGAGTTCTTTTGGAAGATTTTACAGTACCCCGGTAGGAAGCTGAAAGACAGCACAAAACTTGTTCTACCTGGTTTCTGGGCTGAGGTGGGGAACAGCTGAATTTTGGCCTCGGCTGGTGACAAAAAGTTCCAAACCGCCCATGCACAACTACACTAGAGAAGGTGCCAGAAAGGAATTATTTAGTATTTCTTACATTGGTCTGGTAGGCATGTGAAAGGCACCACAAAAGTTGTTCTACCTGCTTTCTGGGCTGAGATGGGGAATTGCTGAATTTTGGTCTCGGCTGGTGTACAAAATGTTCCAAACACACCCCATGCACAACTCCACCGGGGAAGGTGCCAGAAACGAGATCTGTTGGTAGTTTTTAAATTGCTTCTGGAGGCATCTGAAAGGCACAACAAAAGTTGTTCTACCTGATTTCTGGGATGTGATTAGGAAATGCTGATTTTGGACTCGGCTGGTGACAAAAAGTTCCAAACACACCCCATGCACAACTCCACGGCGGAAGGTGCCAGACAGGAGTTCTTTTGGTAGTTTTACATTGCTCCGGTACGCGGCGGAAAGGCACAACAAAAGTTGTTCTGTTTTCTGGGCTAGAGATGGGGAACAGCTGAATTTTGGTCTCGGCTGGTGTACAAAATGTTCCAAACACACCCCATGCACAACTCCACCGGCAAAGGTGCCAGAAACGAGTTCTGTTGGTAGTTTTTAAAATGCTTCTGGAGGCATCTGTAAGGCACCACAAAACTTGTTCTACCTGCTTTCTGGGCTAGAGATGGGGAATAGCTGAATTTTTGTGTCGGCTGGTGACAAAATATTCCAAACACACCCCTTGCACAACTCCACCGGGGAAGGTGCCAGAAAGGAGTTCTGTTGGTATATTTTAAATTGCTACTGTAGGCATCAGAAAGGCACCACAAAAGTTGTTCTACCTGCATTCTGGGCTGAAATGGGGAATGGCTGAATTTTGGACTCGGCTGCTGACAAAAAGTTCCAAACCCACACCATGCACAACTCCACCCGGGAAGGTGCCAGAAACGAGTCCTCTTGGTAGTTTTTACACTACCTTTGTAGGCATTTGAAAGGCACCACAAAAGTTGTTCTACCTGCATTCTGGGCTAGAGATGGGGAATCGCTGAATTTTGGATTCGGCTGGCGACAAAATGTTCCAAACACACCCCATGCACAACTCCAACGGCAAAGGTGCCAGACAGGAGTTCTGTTGGTATTTTTTAAATTGCTCCTGTAGGCACCTGAATGGCACCACAAAAGTTGTTCTACCTACTTTATGGGCTGAGGTGGGGAATCGCTGAATTTTGGCCTAGACGTGACAAAATGTTCCAAACACACCCCATGCACAACTCCACCGGGGAAGGTGCCAGAAATGAGTTCTTTTGGTAGTTTTGACATTGCTCTGGTAGGCACCTGACAGGCACCATAAAAGTTGTTGTACCTGTTTTCTGGGCTGAGATGGGGAACCGCTGACCTATGGCCTCGGCTGGTGACAGAATGTTGCAAACAGACCCCATGCACAACTCTACTAGAGAAGGTGCCAGAATGGAGTTCCTTTGGTAGTTTTTACACTACCTTGGTAGGCAGCTGAAGGGCACCACAAAACTTGTTCTACCTGCTTTCTGGGCTAGAGATGGGGAATAGCTGAATTTTTGTGTCGGCTGTTGACAAAATGTTCCAAACACACCCCATGCACAACTCCACCGGGGAAGGTGCCAGAAAGGAGTTCTGTTGGTAGTTTTTAGACTACCCCCGTAGGCAGTAGAAAGGAATCACAAAAGTTGTTCTTCCTGCTTACTGGGCTAGAGATGGGGAATGGCTGAATTTTGGTCTCGGCTGGTGACAAAATGTTCCAAACACACCCCATGCACAACTCCACCGGGGAAGGTGCCAGAAACGAGTTCTCTTAGTAGTTTTTAGACTACCTTTGTAGGCATTTGAAAGGCACCACAAAAGTTGTTCTACCTGCATTCTGGGCTGAAATGGGGAATCGCTAAATTTTGGTCTCGGCTGGTGACAAAAAGTTCCAAACACACCCCATGCACAACTCCACGGCGGAAGGTGCCAGACAGGAGTTCTTTTGGTAGTTTTACATTGCTCCGGTACGCGGCGGAAAGGCACAACAAAAGTTGTTCTGTTTTCTGGGCTAGAGATGGGGAACAGCTGAATTTTGGTCTCGGCTGGTGTACAAAATGTTCCAAACACACCCCATGCACAACTCCACCGGGGAAGGTGTCAGAAACGAGTTCTGTTGGTAGTTTTTAAAATGCTTCTGGAGGCATCTGTAAGGCACCACAAAACTTGTTCTACCTGCTTTCTGGGCTAGAGATGGGGAATAGCTGAATTTTTGTGTCGGCTGGTGACAAAATATTCCAAACACACCCCTTGCACAACTCCACCGGGGAAGGTGCCAGAAACGAGTTCTCTTGGTAGTTTTTAGACTACCCCGGTAGGCAGCAGAAAGGCGCCACAAAAGTTGTTCTACAGGCTTTCTGGGCTGAAATGGGGAACCGCTGAATTTTGGACTCGGCTGGAGACAAAATGTTCCAAACACACCCCATGCACAACTCCACCGGGGAAGGTGCCAGAAACGAGTTCTGTTGGTAATTTTGAGAGTACCCTGGTAGGCAGAAGAAAGGCACCACAAAACTTGTTCTCCCTATTTTCTGGGCTGAGATGGGGAACTGCTGAATTTTGGTCTCGGCTGGTGTACAAAATGTTCCAAACACACCCATGCACAACTCCACCGGGGAAGGTGTCAGAAACGAGTTCTTTTGGTAGTTTTTAAATTGCCCCGATAGGCAGCAGAAAGGCACCACAAAAGTTGTTCTACCTGCTTTCTCGGCTGAGGTGGGGAACAGCTGAATTTTGGACTCGGCTGGTGACAAAAAGTTCCAAACACAGCCCATGCACAACTACGCTAGAGAAGGTGCCAGAAAGGAATTATTTAGTATTTCTTACATTGCTCTGGTAGGCATCTGAAAGGCACCACAAAAGTTGTTCTACCTGATTTCTGGGCTAGAGATCGGGAACCGCTGAATTTTGGCCTCGGCTGGTGACAAAATGTTCCAAAGATATCCCATGCACAACTCCACGGCGGAAGGTGCCAGACAGGAGTTCTTTTGGTAGTTTTTACATTGCTCCGGTACGCGGCTGAAAGGCACCACAAAAGTTGTTCTACCTGATTTCTGGGCTAGAGATCGGGAACCGCTGAATTTTGGCCTCGGCTGGAGACAAAATGTTCCAAAGATATCCCATGCACAACTCCACGGCGGAAGGTGCCAGACAGGAGTTCTTTTGGTAGTTTTTACATTGCTCCGGTACGCGGCTGAAAGGCACCACAAAAGTTGTTCTACCTGCTTTCTGGGCTGAGATGGGGAACAGCTGAATTTTGGAGTCGGCTGGTGTACAAAATGTTCCAAACACACCCCAGGCACAACTCCATATGAGAAGGTGACAGAAAGGAGTTCTTTTGGTAGCTTTTACACTACCCCGGTAGGAAGCTGAAAGACACCACAAAACTTGTTCTACCTGGTTTCTGGGCTGAGGTGGGGAACAGCTGAATTTTGGACTCGGCTGGTGACAAAATGTTCCAAAGACATCCCATGCACAACTACGCTAGAGAAGGTGCCAGAAAGGAATTATTTAGTATTTCTTACATTGCTCTGGTAGGCATCTGAAAGGCACCACAAAAGTTGTTCTACCTGATTTCTGGGCTAGAGATCGGGAACCGCTGAATTTTGGCCTCGGCTGGAGACAAAATGTTCCAAAGATATCCCATGCACAACTCCACGGCGGAAGGTGCCAGACAGGAGTTCTTTTGGTAGTTTTTACATTGCTCCGGTACGCAGCTGAAAGGCACCACAAAAGTTGTTCTACCTGCTTTCTGGGCTGAGATGGGGAACAGCTGAATTTTGGAGTCGGCTGGTGTACAAAATGTTCCAAACACACCCCATGCACAACTCCACCGGCAAAGGTGCCAGAAACGATTTCCTTTGGTAGTTTTTACGTTACTATGGTAGGCATTAGAAATTCTCCACGAAAGGTGTTCTACCTGCTTTCTGGGCTGAGATGGGGAATCCCTGAATTTTGGCCTCGGCTGGAGACAAAATGTTCCAAAGACATCCCATGCACAACTCCACGGCGGAAGGTGCCAGACAGGCGTTCTTCTGGTAGTTTTTACATTGCTCCGGTACGCGGCTGAAAGGTACCACAAAAGTTGTTCTACCTGCTTTCTCGGCTGAGGTGGGGAACAGCTGAATTTTGGACTCGGCTGGTGACAAAAAGTTCCAAACACAGCCCATGCACAACTACGCTAGAGAAGGTGCCAGAAAGGAATTATTTAGTATTTCTTACATTGCTCTGGTAGGCATCTGAAAGGCACAACAAAAGTTGTTCTATCTGATTTCTGGGATGTGATTGGGAAATGCTGAATTTTGGAGTCGGCTGGTGACAATATGTTCCAAACACACCCCAGGCACAACTCCATATGAGAAGGTGACAGAAAGGAGTTCTTTTGGTAGATTTTACACTACCCCGGTAGGAAGCTGAAAGACACCACAAAACTTGTTCTACCTGCTTTCTGGGCTAGAGATGGGGAATAGCTGAATTTTTGTGTCGGCTGGTGACAAAATATTCCAAACACACCCCTTGCACAACTCCACCGGGGAAGGTGCCAGAAAGGAGTTCTGTTGGTATTTTTTAAATTGCTACTGTAGGCATCAGAAAGGCACCACAAAAGTTGTTCTACCTGCATTCTGGGCTGAAATGGGGAACCGCTGAATTTTGGACTCGGCTGGAGACAAAATGTTCCAAACACACCCCATGCACAACTCCACCGGGGAAGGTGCCAGAAACGAGTTCTGTTGGTAATTTTGAGAGTACCCTGGTAGGCAGAAGAAAGGCACCACAAAACTTGTTCTCCCTATTTTCTGGGCTGAGATGGGGAACTGCTGAATTTTGGTCTCGGCTGGTGTACAAAATGTTCCAAACACACCCATGCACAACTCCACCGGGGAAGGTGTCAGAAACGAGTTCTTTTGGTAGTTTTTAAATTGCCCCGATAGGCAGCAGAAAGGCACCACAAAAGTTGTTCTACCTGCTTTCTCGGCTGAGGTGGGGAACAGCTGAATTTTGGACTCGGCTGGTGACAAAAAGTTCCAAACACAGCCCATGCACAACTACGCTAGAGAAGGTGCCAGAAAGGAATTATTTAGTATTTCTTACATTGCTCTGGTAGGCATCTGAAAGGCACCACAAAAGTTGTTCTACCTGCATTCTGGGCTGAAATGGGGAACCGCTGAATTTTGGACTCGGCTGGAGACAAAATGTTCCAAACACACCCATGCACAACTCCACCGGGGAAGGTGTCAGAAACGAGTTCTTTTGGTAGTTTTTAAATTGCCCCGATAGGCAGCAGAAAGGCACCACAAAAGTTGTTCTACCTGCTTTCTGGGCTGAGATGGGGAACAGCTGAATTTTGGAGTCGGCTGGTGTACAAAATGTTCCAAACACACCCCAGGCACAACTCCATATGAGAAGGTGACAGAAAGGAGTTCTTTTGGTAGCTTTTACACTACCCCGGTAGGAAGCTGAAAGACACCACAAAACTTGTTCTACCTGGTTTCTGGGCTGAGGTGGGGAACAGCTGAATTTTGGACTCGGCTGGTGACAAAATGTTCCAAAGACATCCCATGCACAACTACGCTAGAGAAGGTGCCAGAAAGGAATTATTTAGTATTTCTTACATTGCTCTGGTAGGCATCTGAAAGGCACCACAAAAGTTGTTCTACCTGATTTCTGGGCTAGAGATCGGGAACCGCTGAATTTTGGCCTCGGCTGGAGACAAAATGTTCCAAAGATATCCCATGCACAACTCCACGGCGGAAGGTGCCAGACAGGAGTTCTTTTGGTAGTTTTTACATTGCTCCGGTACGCAGCTGAAAGGCACCACAAAAGTTGTTCTACCTGCTTTCTGGGCTGAGATGGGGAACAGCTGAATTTTGGAGTCGGCTGGTGTACAAAATGTTCCAAACACACCCCATGCACAACTCCACCGGCAAAGGTGCCAGAAACGATTTCCTTTGGTAGTTTTTACGTTACTATGGTAGGCATTAGAAATTCTCCACGAAAGGTGTTCTACCTGCTTTCTGGGCTGAGATGGGGAATCCCTGAATTTTGGCCTCGGCTGGAGACAAAATGTTCCAAAGACATCCCATGCACAACTCCACGGCGGAAGGTGCCAGACAGGCGTTCTTCTGGTAGTTTTTACATTGCTCCGGTACGCGGCTGAAAGGTACCACAAAAGTTGTTCTACCTGCTTTCTCGGCTGAGGTGGGGAACAGCTGAATTTTGGACTCGGCTGGTGACAAAAAGTTCCAAACACAGCCCATGCACAACTACGCTAGAGAAGGTGCCAGAAAGGAATTATTTAGTATTTCTTACATTGCTCTGGTAGGCATCTGAAAGGCACAACAAAAGTTGTTCTATCTGATTTCTGGGATGTGATTGGGAAATGCTGAATTTTGGAGTCGGCTGGTGACAATATGTTCCAAACACACCCCAGGCACAACTCCATATGAGAAGGTGACAGAAAGGAGTTCTTTTGGTAGATTTTACACTACCCCGGTAGGAAGCTGAAAGACACCACAAAACTTGTTCTACCTGCTTTCTGGGCTAGAGATGGGGAATAGCTGAATTTTTGTGTCGGCTGGTGACAAAATATTCCAAACACACCCCTTGCACAACTCCACCGGGGAAGGTGCCAGAAAGGAGTTCTGTTGGTATTTTTTAAATTGCTACTGTAGGCATCAGAAAGGCACCACAAAAGTTGTTCTACCTGCATTCTGGGCTGAAATGGGGAACCGCTGAATTTTGGACTCGGCTGGAGACAAAATGTTCCAAACACACCCCATGCACAACTCCACCGGGGAAGGTGCCAGAAACGAGTTCTGTTGGTAATTTTGAGAGTACCCTGGTAGGCAGAAGAAAGGCACCACAAAACTTGTTCTCCCTATTTTCTGGGCTGAGATGGGGAACTGCTGAATTTTGGTCTCGGCTGGTGTACAAAATGTTCCAAACACACCCATGCACAACTCCACCGGGGAAGGTGTCAGAAACGAGTTCTTTTGGTAGTTTTTAAATTGCCCCGATAGGCAGCAGAAAGGCACCACAAAAGTTGTTCTACCTGCTTTCTCGGCTGAGGTGGGGAACAGCTGAATTTTGGACTCGGCTGGTGACAAAAAGTTCCAAACACAGCCCATGCACAACTACGCTAGAGAAGGTGCCAGAAAGGAATTATTTAGTATTTCTTACATTGCTCTGGTAGGCATCTGAAAGGCACAACAAAAGTTGTTCTACCTGATTTCTGGGATGTGATTAGGAAATGCTGAATTTTGGAGTCGGCTGGTGACAATATGTTCCAAACACACCTCATGCACAACTCCACTAGAGAACGTGCCAGAAAGGAATTATTTAGTATTTCTTACATTGCTCTGGTAGGCATCTGAAAGGCACCACAAAAGTTGTTCTACCTGATTTCTGGGCTAGAGATCGGGAACCGCTGAATTTTGGCCTCGGCTGGAGACAAAATGTTCCAAAGATATCCCATGCACAACTCCACGGCGGAAGGTGCCAGACAGGAGTTCTTTTGGTAGTTTTTACATTGCTCCGGTACGCGGCTGAAAGGCACCACAAAAGTTGTTCTACCTGATTTCTGGGCTAGAGATCGGGAACCGCTGAATTTTGGCCTCGGCTGGAGACAAAATGTTCCAAAGATATCCCATGCACAACTCCACGGCGGAAGGTGCCAGACAGGAGTTCTTTTGGTAGTTTTTACATTGCTCCGGTACGCGGCTGAAAGGCACCACAAAAGTTGTTCTACCTGCTTTCTGGGCTGAGATGGGGAACAGCTGAATTTTGGAGTCGGCTGGTGTACAAAATGTTCCAAACACACCCCAGGCACAACTCCATATGAGAAGGTGACAGAAAGGAGTTCTTTTGGTAGCTTTTACACTACCCCGGTAGGAAGCTGAAAGACACCACAAAACTTGTTCTACCTGGTTTCTGGGCTGAGGTGGGGAACAGCTGAATTTTGGACTCGGCTGGTGACAAAATGTTCCAAAGACATCCCATGCACAACTACGCTAGAGAAGGTGCCAGAAAGGAATTATTTAGTATTTCTTACATTGCTCTGGTAGGCATCTGAAAGGCACCACAAAAGTTGTTCTACCTGATTTCTGGGCTAGAGATCGGGAACCGCTGAATTTTGGCCTCGGCTGGAGACAAAATGTTCCAAAGATATCCCATGCACAACTCCACGGCGGAAGGTGCCAGACAGGAGTTCTTTTGGTAGTTTTTACATTGCTCCGGTACGCAGCTGAAAGGCACCACAAAAGTTGTTCTACCTGCTTTCTGGGCTGAGATGGGGAACAGCTGAATTTTGGAGTCGGCTGGTGTACAAAATGTTCCAAACACACCCCATGCACAACTCCACCGGCAAAGGTGCCAGAAACGATTTCCTTTGGTAGTTTTTACGTTACTATGGTAGGCATTAGAAATTCTCCACGAAAGGTGTTCTACCTGCTTTCTGGGCTGAGATGGGGAATCCCTGAATTTTGGCCTCGGCTGGAGACAAAATGTTCCAAAGACATCCCATGCACAACTCCACGGCGGAAGGTGCCAGACAGGCGTTCTTCTGGTAGTTTTTACATTGCTCCGGTACGCGGCTGAAAGGTACCACAAAAGTTGTTCTACCTGCTTTCTCGGCTGAGGTGGGGAACAGCTGAATTTTGGACTCGGCTGGTGACAAAAAGTTCCAAACACAGCCCATGCACAACTACGCTAGAGAAGGTGCCAGAAAGGAATTATTTAGTATTTCTTACATTGCTCTGGTAGGCATCTGAAAGGCACAACAAAAGTTGTTCTATCTGATTTCTGGGATGTGATTGGGAAATGCTGAATTTTGGAGTCGGCTGGTGACAATATGTTCCAAACACACCCCAGGCACAACTCCATATGAGAAGGTGACAGAAAGGAGTTCTTTTGGTAGATTTTACACTACCCCGGTAGGAAGCTGAAAGACACCACAAAACTTGTTCTACCTGCTTTCTGGGCTAGAGATGGGGAATAGCTGAATTTTTGTGTCGGCTGGTGACAAAATATTCCAAACACACCCCTTGCACAACTCCACCGGGGAAGGTGCCAGAAAGGAGTTCTGTTGGTATTTTTTAAATTGCTACTGTAGGCATCAGAAAGGCACCACAAAAGTTGTTCTACCTGCATTCTGGGCTGAAATGGGGAACCGCTGAATTTTGGACTCGGCTGGAGACAAAATGTTCCAAACACACCCCATGCACAACTCCACCGGGGAAGGTGCCAGAAACGAGTTCTGTTGGTAATTTTGAGAGTACCCTGGTAGGCAGAAGAAAGGCACCACAAAACTTGTTCTCCCTATTTTCTGGGCTGAGATGGGGAACTGCTGAATTTTGGTCTCGGCTGGTGTACAAAATGTTCCAAACACACCCATGCACAACTCCACCGGGGAAGGTGTCAGAAACGAGTTCTTTTGGTAGTTTTTAAATTGCCCCGATAGGCAGCAGAAAGGCACCACAAAAGTTGTTCTACCTGCTTTCTCGGCTGAGGTGGGGAACAGCTGAATTTTGGACTCGGCTGGTGACAAAAAGTTCCAAACACAGCCCATGCACAACTACGCTAGAGAAGGTGCCAGAAAGGAATTATTTAGTATTTCTTACATTGCTCTGGTAGGCATCTGAAAGGCACAACAAAAGTTGTTCTACCTGATTTCTGGGATGTGATTAGGAAATGCTGAATTTTGGAGTCGGCTGGTGACAATATGTTCCAAACACACCTCATGCACAACTCCACTAGAGAACGTGCCAGAAAGGAATTATTTAGTATTTCTTACATTGCTCTGGTAGGCATCTGAAAGGCACCACAAAAGTTGTTCTACCTGATTTCTGGGCTAGAGATCGGGAACCGCTGAATTTTGGCCTCGGCTGGAGACAAAATGTTCCAAAGATATCCCATGCACAACTCCACGGCGGAAGGTGCCAGACAGGAGTTCTTTTGGTAGTTTTTACATTGCTCCGGTACGCGGCTGAAAGGCACCACAAAAGTTGTTCTACCTGATTTCTGGGCTAGAGATCGGGAACCGCTGAATTTTGGCCTCGGCTGGAGACAAAATGTTCCAAAGATATCCCATGCACAACTCCACGGCGGAAGGTGCCAGACAGGAGTTCTTTTGGTAGTTTTTACATTGCTCCGGTACGCGGCTGAAAGGCACCACAAAAGTTGTTCTACCTGCTTTCTGGGCTGAGATGGGGAACAGCTGAATTTTGGAGTCGGCTGGTGTACAAAATGTTCCAAACACACCCCAGGCACAACTCCATATGAGAAGGTGACAGAAAGGAGTTCTTTTGGTAGCTTTTACACTACCCCGGTAGGAAGCTGAAAGACACCACAAAACTTGTTCTACCTGGTTTCTGGGCTGAGGTGGGGAACAGCTGAATTTTGGACTCGGCTGGTGACAAAATGTTCCAAAGACATCCCATGCACAACTACGCTAGAGAAGGTGCCAGAAAGGAATTATTTAGTATTTCTTACATTGCTCTGGTAGGCATCTGAAAGGCACCACAAAAGTTGTTCTACCTGATTTCTGGGCTAGAGATCGGGAACCGCTGAATTTTGGCCTCGGCTGGAGACAAAATGTTCCAAAGATATCCCATGCACAACTCCACGGCGGAAGGTGCCAGACAGGAGTTCTTTTGGTAGTTTTTACATTGCTCCGGTACGCAGCTGAAAGGCACCACAAAAGTTGTTCTACCTGCTTTCTGGGCTGAGATGGGGAACAGCTGAATTTTGGAGTCGGCTGGTGTACAAAATGTTCCAAACACACCCCATGCACAACTCCACCGGCAAAGGTGCCAGAAACGATTTCCTTTGGTAGTTTTTACGTTACTATGGTAGGCATTAGAAATTCTCCACGAAAGGTGTTCTACCTGCTTTCTGGGCTGAGATGGGGAATCCCTGAATTTTGGCCTCGGCTGGAGACAAAATGTTCCAAAGACATCCCATGCACAACTCCACGGCGGAAGGTGCCAGACAGGCGTTCTTCTGGTAGTTTTTACATTGCTCCGGTACGCGGCTGAAAGGTACCACAAAAGTTGTTCTACCTGCTTTCTCGGCTGAGGTGGGGAACAGCTGAATTTTGGACTCGGCTGGTGACAAAAAGTTCCAAACACAGCCCATGCACAACTACGCTAGAGAAGGTGCCAGAAAGGAATTATTTAGTATTTCTTACATTGCTCTGGTAGGCATCTGAAAGGCACAACAAAAGTTGTTCTATCTGATTTCTGGGATGTGATTGGGAAATGCTGAATTTTGGAGTCGGCTGGTGACAATATGTTCCAAACACACCCCAGGCACAACTCCATATGAGAAGGTGACAGAAAGGAGTTCTTTTGGTAGATTTTACACTACCCCGGTAGGAAGCTGAAAGACACCACAAAACTTGTTCTACCTGCTTTCTGGGCTAGAGATGGGGAATAGCTGAATTTTTGTGTCGGCTGGTGACAAAATATTCCAAACACACCCCTTGCACAACTCCACCGGGGAAGGTGCCAGAAAGGAGTTCTGTTGGTATTTTTTAAATTGCTACTGTAGGCATCAGAAAGGCACCACAAAAGTTGTTCTACCTGCATTCTGGGCTGAAATGGGGAACCGCTGAATTTTGGACTCGGCTGGAGACAAAATGTTCCAAACACACCCCATGCACAACTCCACCGGGGAAGGTGCCAGAAACGAGTTCTGTTGGTAATTTTGAGAGTACCCTGGTAGGCAGAAGAAAGGCACCACAAAACTTGTTCTCCCTATTTTCTGGGCTGAGATGGGGAACTGCTGAATTTTGGTCTCGGCTGGTGTACAAAATGTTCCAAACACACCCATGCACAACTCCACCGGGGAAGGTGTCAGAAACGAGTTCTTTTGGTAGTTTTTAAATTGCCCCGATAGGCAGCAGAAAGGCACCACAAAAGTTGTTCTACCTGCTTTCTCGGCTGAGGTGGGGAACAGCTGAATTTTGGACTCGGCTGGTGACAAAAAGTTCCAAACACAGCCCATGCACAACTACGCTAGAGAAGGTGCCAGAAAGGAATTATTTAGTATTTCTTACATTGCTCTGGTAGGCATCTGAAAGGCACAACAAAAGTTGTTCTACCTGATTTCTGGGATGTGATTAGGAAATGCTGAATTTTGGAGTCGGCTGGTGACAATATGTTCCAAACACACCTCATGCACAACTCCACTAGAGAACGTGCCAGAAAGGAATTATTTAGTATTTCTTACATTGCTCTGGTAGGCATCTGAAAGGCACCACAAAAGTTGTTCTACCTGATTTCTGGGCTAGAGATCGGGAACCGCTGAATTTTGGCCTCGGCTGGAGACAAAATGTTCCAAAGATATCCCATGCACAACTCCACGGCGGAAGGTGCCAGACAGGAGTTCTTTTGGTAGTTTTTACATTGCTCCGGTACGCGGCTGAAAGGCACCACAAAAGTTGTTCTACCTGATTTCTGGGCTAGAGATCGGGAACCGCTGAATTTTGGCCTCGGCTGGAGACAAAATGTTCCAAAGATATCCCATGCACAACTCCACGGCGGAAGGTGCCAGACAGGAGTTCTTTTGGTAGTTTTTACATTGCTCCGGTACGCGGCTGAAAGGCACCACAAAAGTTGTTCTACCTGCTTTCTGGGCTGAGATGGGGAACAGCTGAATTTTGGAGTCGGCTGGTGTACAAAATGTTCCAAACACACCCCAGGCACAACTCCATATGAGAAGGTGACAGAAAGGAGTTCTTTTGGTAGCTTTTACACTACCCCGGTAGGAAGCTGAAAGACACCACAAAACTTGTTCTACCTGGTTTCTGGGCTGAGGTGGGGAACAGCTGAATTTTGGACTCGGCTGGTGACAAAATGTTCCAAAGACATCCCATGCACAACTACGCTAGAGAAGGTGCCAGAAAGGAATTATTTAGTATTTCTTACATTGCTCTGGTAGGCATCTGAAAGGCACCACAAAAGTTGTTCTACCTGATTTCTGGGCTAGAGATCGGGAACCGCTGAATTTTGGCCTCGGCTGGAGACAAAATGTTCCAAAGATATCCCATGCACAACTCCACGGCGGAAGGTGCCAGACAGGAGTTCTTTTGGTAGTTTTTACATTGCTCCGGTACGCAGCTGAAAGGCACCACAAAAGTTGTTCTACCTGCTTTCTGGGCTGAGATGGGGAACAGCTGAATTTTGGAGTCGGCTGGTGTACAAAATGTTCCAAACACACCCCATGCACAACTCCACCGGCAAAGGTGCCAGAAACGATTTCCTTTGGTAGTTTTTACGTTACTATGGTAGGCATTAGAAATTCTCCACGAAAGGTGTTCTACCTGCTTTCTGGGCTGAGATGGGGAATCCCTGAATTTTGGCCTCGGCTGGAGACAAAATGTTCCAAAGACATCCCATGCACAACTCCACGGCGGAAGGTGCCAGACAGGCGTTCTTCTGGTAGTTTTTACATTGCTCCGGTACGCGGCTGAAAGGTACCACAAAAGTTGTTCTACCTGCTTTCTCGGCTGAGGTGGGGAACAGCTGAATTTTGGACTCGGCTGGTGACAAAAAGTTCCAAACACAGCCCATGCACAACTACGCTAGAGAAGGTGCCAGAAAGGAATTATTTAGTATTTCTTACATTGCTCTGGTAGGCATCTGAAAGGCACAACAAAAGTTGTTCTATCTGATTTCTGGGATGTGATTGGGAAATGCTGAATTTTGGAGTCGGCTGGTGACAATATGTTCCAAACACACCCCAGGCACAACTCCATATGAGAAGGTGACAGAAAGGAGTTCTTTTGGTAGATTTTACACTACCCCGGTAGGAAGCTGAAAGACACCACAAAACTTGTTCTACCTGCTTTCTGGGCTAGAGATGGGGAATAGCTGAATTTTTGTGTCGGCTGGTGACAAAATATTCCAAACACACCCCTTGCACAACTCCACCGGGGAAGGTGCCAGAAAGGAGTTCTGTTGGTATTTTTTAAATTGCTACTGTAGGCATCAGAAAGGCACCACAAAAGTTGTTCTACCTGCATTCTGGGCTGAAATGGGGAACCGCTGAATTTTGGACTCGGCTGGAGACAAAATGTTCCAAACACACCCCATGCACAACTCCACCGGGGAAGGTGCCAGAAACGAGTTCTGTTGGTAATTTTGAGAGTACCCTGGTAGGCAGAAGAAAGGCACCACAAAACTTGTTCTCCCTATTTTCTGGGCTGAGATGGGGAACTGCTGAATTTTGGTCTCGGCTGGTGTACAAAATGTTCCAAACACACCCATGCACAACTCCACCGGGGAAGGTGTCAGAAACGAGTTCTTTTGGTAGTTTTTAAATTGCCCCGATAGGCAGCAGAAAGGCACCACAAAAGTTGTTCTACCTGCTTTCTCGGCTGAGGTGGGGAACAGCTGAATTTTGGACTCGGCTGGTGACAAAAAGTTCCAAACACAGCCCATGCACAACTACGCTAGAGAAGGTGCCAGAAAGGAATTATTTAGTATTTCTTACATTGCTCTGGTAGGCATCTGAAAGGCACAACAAAAGTTGTTCTACCTGATTTCTGGGATGTGATTAGGAAATGCTGAATTTTGGAGTCGGCTGGTGACAATATGTTCCAAACACACCTCATGCACAACTCCACTAGAGAACGTGCCAGAAAGGAATTATTTAGTATTTCTTACATTGCTCTGGTAGGCATCTGAAAGGCACCACAAAAGTTGTTCTACCTGATTTCTGGGCTAGAGATCGGGAACCGCTGAATTTTGGCCTCGGCTGGAGACAAAATGTTCCAAAGATATCCCATGCACAACTCCACGGCGGAAGGTGCCAGACAGGAGTTCTTTTGGTAGTTTTTACATTGCTCCGGTACGCGGCTGAAAGGCACCACAAAAGTTGTTCTACCTGATTTCTGGGCTAGAGATCGGGAACCGCTGAATTTTGGCCTCGGCTGGAGACAAAATGTTCCAAAGATATCCCATGCACAACTCCACGGCGGAAGGTGCCAGACAGGAGTTCTTTTGGTAGTTTTTACATTGCTCCGGTACGCGGCTGAAAGGCACCACAAAAGTTGTTCTACCTGCTTTCTGGGCTGAGATGGGGAACAGCTGAATTTTGGAGTCGGCTGGTGTACAAAATGTTCCAAACACACCCCAGGCACAACTCCATATGAGAAGGTGACAGAAAGGAGTTCTTTTGGTAGCTTTTACACTACCCCGGTAGGAAGCTGAAAGACACCACAAAACTTGTTCTACCTGGTTTCTGGGCTGAGGTGGGGAACAGCTGAATTTTGGACTCGGCTGGTGACAAAATGTTCCAAAGACATCCCATGCACAACTACGCTAGAGAAGGTGCCAGAAAGGAATTATTTAGTATTTCTTACATTGCTCTGGTAGGCATCTGAAAGGCACCACAAAAGTTGTTCTACCTGATTTCTGGGCTAGAGATCGGGAACCGCTGAATTTTGGCCTCGGCTGGAGACAAAATGTTCCAAAGATATCCCATGCACAACTCCACGGCGGAAGGTGCCAGACAGGAGTTCTTTTGGTAGTTTTTACATTGCTCCGGTACGCAGCTGAAAGGCACCACAAAAGTTGTTCTACCTGCTTTCTGGGCTGAGATGGGGAACAGCTGAATTTTGGAGTCGGCTGGTGTACAAAATGTTCCAAACACACCCCATGCACAACTCCACCGGCAAAGGTGCCAGAAACGATTTCCTTTGGTAGTTTTTACGTTACTATGGTAGGCATTAGAAATTCTCCACGAAAGGTGTTCTACCTGCTTTCTGGGCTGAGATGGGGAATCCCTGAATTTTGGCCTCGGCTGGAGACAAAATGTTCCAAAGACATCCCATGCACAACTCCACGGCGGAAGGTGCCAGACAGGCGTTCTTCTGGTAGTTTTTACATTGCTCCGGTACGCGGCTGAAAGGTACCACAAAAGTTGTTCTACCTGCTTTCTCGGCTGAGGTGGGGAACAGCTGAATTTTGGACTCGGCTGGTGACAAAAAGTTCCAAACACAGCCCATGCACAACTACGCTAGAGAAGGTGCCAGAAAGGAATTATTTAGTATTTCTTACATTGCTCTGGTAGGCATCTGAAAGGCACAACAAAAGTTGTTCTATCTGATTTCTGGGATGTGATTGGGAAATGCTGAATTTTGGAGTCGGCTGGTGACAATATGTTCCAAACACACCCCAGGCACAACTCCATATGAGAAGGTGACAGAAAGGAGTTCTTTTGGTAGATTTTACACTACCCCGGTAGGAAGCTGAAAGACACCACAAAACTTGTTCTACCTGCTTTCTGGGCTAGAGATGGGGAATAGCTGAATTTTTGTGTCGGCTGGTGACAAAATATTCCAAACACACCCCTTGCACAACTCCACCGGGGAAGGTGCCAGAAAGGAGTTCTGTTGGTATTTTTTAAATTGCTACTGTAGGCATCAGAAAGGCACCACAAAAGTTGTTCTACCTGCATTCTGGGCTGAAATGGGGAACCGCTGAATTTTGGACTCGGCTGGAGACAAAATGTTCCAAACACACCCCATGCACAACTCCACCGGGGAAGGTGCCAGAAACGAGTTCTGTTGGTAATTTTGAGAGTACCCTGGTAGGCAGAAGAAAGGCACCACAAAACTTGTTCTCCCTATTTTCTGGGCTGAGATGGGGAACTGCTGAATTTTGGTCTCGGCTGGTGTACAAAATGTTCCAAACACACCCATGCACAACTCCACCGGGGAAGGTGTCAGAAACGAGTTCTTTTGGTAGTTTTTAAATTGCCCCGATAGGCAGCAGAAAGGCACCACAAAAGTTGTTCTACCTGCTTTCTCGGCTGAGGTGGGGAACAGCTGAATTTTGGACTCGGCTGGTGACAAAAAGTTCCAAACACAGCCCATGCACAACTACGCTAGAGAAGGTGCCAGAAAGGAATTATTTAGTATTTCTTACATTGCTCTGGTAGGCATCTGAAAGGCACAACAAAAGTTGTTCTACCTGATTTCTGGGATGTGATTAGGAAATGCTGAATTTTGGAGTCGGCTGGTGACAATATGTTCCAAACACACCTCATGCACAACTCCACTAGAGAACGTGCCAGAAAGGAATTATTTAGTATTTCTTACATTGCTCTGGTAGGCATCTGAAAGGCACCACAAAAGTTGTTCTACCTGATTTCTGGGCTAGAGATCGGGAACCGCTGAATTTTGGCCTCGGCTGGAGACAAAATGTTCCAAAGATATCCCATGCACAACTCCACGGCGGAAGGTGCCAGACAGGAGTTCTTTTGGTAGTTTTTACATTGCTCCGGTACGCGGCTGAAAGGCACCACAAAAGTTGTTCTACCTGATTTCTGGGCTAGAGATCGGGAACCGCTGAATTTTGGCCTCGGCTGGAGACAAAATGTTCCAAAGATATCCCATGCACAACTCCACGGCGGAAGGTGCCAGACAGGAGTTCTTTTGGTAGTTTTTACATTGCTCCGGTACGCGGCTGAAAGGCACCACAAAAGTTGTTCTACCTGCTTTCTGGGCTGAGATGGGGAACAGCTGAATTTTGGAGTCGGCTGGTGTACAAAATGTTCCAAACACACCCCAGGCACAACTCCATATGAGAAGGTGACAGAAAGGAGTTCTTTTGGTAGCTTTTACACTACCCCGGTAGGAAGCTGAAAGACACCACAAAACTTGTTCTACCTGGTTTCTGGGCTGAGGTGGGGAACAGCTGAATTTTGGACTCGGCTGGTGACAAAATGTTCCAAAGACATCCCATGCACAACTACGCTAGAGAAGGTGCCAGAAAGGAATTATTTAGTATTTCTTACATTGCTCTGGTAGGCATCTGAAAGGCACCACAAAAGTTGTTCTACCTGATTTCTGGGCTAGAGATCGGGAACCGCTGAATTTTGGCCTCGGCTGGAGACAAAATGTTCCAAAGATATCCCATGCACAACTCCACGGCGGAAGGTGCCAGACAGGAGTTCTTTTGGTAGTTTTTACATTGCTCCGGTACGCAGCTGAAAGGCACCACAAAAGTTGTTCTACCTGCTTTCTGGGCTGAGATGGGGAACAGCTGAATTTTGGAGTCGGCTGGTGTACAAAATGTTCCAAACACACCCCATGCACAACTCCACCGGCAAAGGTGCCAGAAACGATTTCCTTTGGTAGTTTTTACGTTACTATGGTAGGCATTAGAAATTCTCCACGAAAGGTGTTCTACCTGCTTTCTGGGCTGAGATGGGGAATCCCTGAATTTTGGCCTCGGCTGGAGACAAAATGTTCCAAAGACATCCCATGCACAACTCCACGGCGGAAGGTGCCAGACAGGCGTTCTTCTGGTAGTTTTTACATTGCTCCGGTACGCGGCTGAAAGGTACCACAAAAGTTGTTCTACCTGCTTTCTCGGCTGAGGTGGGGAACAGCTGAATTTTGGACTCGGCTGGTGACAAAAAGTTCCAAACACAGCCCATGCACAACTACGCTAGAGAAGGTGCCAGAAAGGAATTATTTAGTATTTCTTACATTGCTCTGGTAGGCATCTGAAAGGCACAACAAAAGTTGTTCTATCTGATTTCTGGGATGTGATTGGGAAATGCTGAATTTTGGAGTCGGCTGGTGACAATATGTTCCAAACACACCCCAGGCACAACTCCATATGAGAAGGTGACAGAAAGGAGTTCTTTTGGTAGATTTTACACTACCCCGGTAGGAAGCTGAAAGACACCACAAAACTTGTTCTACCTGCTTTCTGGGCTAGAGATGGGGAATAGCTGAATTTTTGTGTCGGCTGGTGACAAAATATTCCAAACACACCCCTTGCACAACTCCACCGGGGAAGGTGCCAGAAAGGAGTTCTGTTGGTATTTTTTAAATTGCTACTGTAGGCATCAGAAAGGCACCACAAAAGTTGTTCTACCTGCATTCTGGGCTGAAATGGGGAACCGCTGAATTTTGGACTCGGCTGGAGACAAAATGTTCCAAACACACCCCATGCACAACTCCACCGGGGAAGGTGCCAGAAACGAGTTCTGTTGGTAATTTTGAGAGTACCCTGGTAGGCAGAAGAAAGGCACCACAAAACTTGTTCTCCCTATTTTCTGGGCTGAGATGGGGAACTGCTGAATTTTGGTCTCGGCTGGTGTACAAAATGTTCCAAACACACCCATGCACAACTCCACCGGGGAAGGTGTCAGAAACGAGTTCTTTTGGTAGTTTTTAAATTGCCCCGATAGGCAGCAGAAAGGCACCACAAAAGTTGTTCTACCTGCTTTCTCGGCTGAGGTGGGGAACAGCTGAATTTTGGACTCGGCTGGTGACAAAAAGTTCCAAACACAGCCCATGCACAACTACGCTAGAGAAGGTGCCAGAAAGGAATTATTTAGTATTTCTTACATTGCTCTGGTAGGCATCTGAAAGGCACCACAAAAGTTGTTCTACCTGCATTCTGGGCTGAAATGGGGAACCGCTGAATTTTGGACTCGGCTGGAGACAAAATGTTCCAAACACACCCCATGCACAACTCCACCGGGGAAGGTGCCAGAAACGAGTTCTCTTAGTAGTTTTTAGACTACCTTTGTAGGCATTTGAAAGGCACCACAAAAGTTGTTCTACCTGCATTCTGGGCTGAAATGGGGAATCGCTAAATTTTGGTCTCGGCTGGTGACAAAAAGTTCCAAACACACCCCATGCACAACTCCACGGCGGAAGGTGCCAGACAGGAGTTCTTTTGGTAGTTTTACATTGCTCCGGTACGCGGCGGAAAGGCACAACAAAAGTTGTTCTGTTTTCTGGGCTAGAGATGGGGAACAGCTGAATTTTGGTCTCGGCTGGTGTACAAAATGTTCCAAACACACCCCATGCACAACTCCACCGGGGAAGGTGTCAGAAACGAGTTCTGTTGGTAGTTTTTAAAATGCTTCTGGAGGCATCTGTAAGGCACCACAAAACTTGTTCTACCTGCTTTCTGGGCTAGAGATGGGGAATAGCTGAATTTTTGTGTCGGCTGGTGACAAAATATTCCAAACACACCCCTTGCACAACTCCACCGGGGAAGGTGCCAGAAAGGAGTTCTGTTGGTATATTTTAAATTGCTACTGTAGGCATCAGAAAGGCACCACAAAAGTTGTTCTACCTGCATTCTGGGCTGAAATGGGGAATGGCTGAATTTTGGACTCGGCTGCTGACAAAAAGTTCCAAACCCACACCATGCACAACTCCACCCGGGAAGGTGCCAGAAACGAGTCCTCTTGGTAGTTTTTACACTACCTTTGTAGGCATTTGAAAGGCACCACAAAAGTTGTTCTACCTGCTTTCTGGGCTAGAGATGGGGAATCGCTGAATTTTGGATTCGGCTGGCGACAAAATGTTCCAAACACACCCCATGCACAACTCCAACGGCAAAGGTGCCAGACAGGAGTTCTGTTGGTATTTTTTAAATTGCTCCGGTAGGCACCTGAATGGTACCACAAAAGTTGTTCTACCTACTTTATGGGCTGAGGTGGGGAATCGCTGAATTTTGGCCTAGACGTGACAAAATGTTCCAAACACACCCCATGCACAACTCCACCGGGGAAGGTGCCAGAAATGAGTTCTTTTGGTAGTTTTGACATTGCTCTGGTAGGCACCTGACAGGCACCATAAAAGTTGTTGTACCTGTTTTCTGGGCTGAGATGGGGAACCGCTGACCTATGGCCTCGGCTGGTGACAGAATGTTGCAAACAGACCCCATGCACAACTCTACTAGAGAAGGTGCCAGAATGGAGTTCCTTTGGTAGTTTTTACACTACCTTGGTAGGCAGCTGAAGGGCACCACAAAACTTGTTCTACCTGCTTTCTGGGCTAGATATGGGGAACAGCTGAATTTTGGATTCGGCTGGCGACAAAATGTTCCAAACACACCCCATGCACAACTCCACCGGGGAAGGTGCCAGACAGGATTCTCTTGGTAGTTCCCATATTGCTCCGGTAGGCACCTGAAAGGCACCACAAAAGTTGTTCTACCTGCTTTCTGGGCTGAGGTGGGGAATCGCTGAATTTTGACCTCGACAGGTGACAGAATGTTCCAATCATACCGCCCATGCACAACTCCAACGGGGAAGGTGCCTGAAAGTTGTTCTGTTGGTATTTTTTAAATTGCTCCGGAAGGCATCTGTAAGGCACCACAAAACTTGTTCTACCTGCTTTCTGGGCTAGAGATGGGGAACAGCTGAATTTTGGTCTCGGCTGGTGTACAAAATGTTCCAAACACACCCATGCACAACTCCACCGGGGAAGGTGTCAGAAACGAGTTCTTTTGGTAGTTTTTAAATTGCCCCGATAGGCAGCAGAAAGGCACCACAAAAGTTGTTCTACCTGCTTTCTCGGCTGAGGTGGGGAACAGCTGAATTTTGGACTCGGCTGGTGACAAAAAGTTCCAAACACAGCCCATGCACAACTACGCTAGAGAAGGTGCCAGAAAGGAATTATTTAGTATTTCTTACATTGCTCTGGTAGGCATCTGAAAGGCACAACAAAAGTCTTTCTACCTGCTTTCTGGGCTGAGGTGGGGAATCGCTGAATTTTGACCTCGACAGGTGACAGAATGTTCCAATCATACCGCCCATGCACAACTCCACCGGGGAAGGTACCAGAAACGAGTTCTCTTGGTAGTTTTTACACTACCTTTGTAGGCATTTGAAAGGCACCACAAAAGTTGTTCTACCGGCTTTCTGGGCTGAGATGGGGAATCGCTGAATTTTTGTCTCGGTTTCTGAAAAAATGTTCCAAACACAGCCCCATGCACAACTCCACCCGGGAAGGTGCCAGAAACGAGTTCTCTTGGTAGTTTTTACACTACCTTTGTAGGCATTTGAAAGGCACCACAAAAGTTGTTCTACCTGCTTTCTGGGCTAGAGATTGCGAATCGCTGAATTTTGGACTCGGCTGGTGACAAAATGTTCCAAACACACCCCATGCACAACTCCACCGGGGAAGGTGCCAGACAAGAGTTCCATTGGTATATCTTACACTACCCCGGTAGGCACTTGAAAGGCACAACAAAAGTTGTTCTACCTGCTTTCTGGGCTAGACATGGGGATCGGCTGAATTTTGGACTCGGCATGTGACAAAATGTTCCAATCACACCCCATGCACAACTCCACCGGGGAAGGTGCCAGAAAGGAGTTCTGTTGGTCGTTCTTACGTTACTCTGGTAGGAATTAGAAATGCGCCACAAAAGGTGTCTACCTGCTTTCTGGGCTGAGATGGGGAACAACTGAATTTTGGTCTCGGCTGGCGACAAAATGTTCCAAACACACCCCATGCACAACTCCAACGGCAAAGGTACCAGAAAAGAGTTCTCTTGCTAGTTTTTACACTACCTTTGTAGGCATTTGAAAGGCACCACAAAAGTTGTTCTTCTTGCTTTCTGGGCTGAGATGGGGAATGGCTGAATTTTGGACTCGGCTGGTGACAAAATGTTCCAAACACACCCCAGGCACCACTCCACTGGGGAAGGTGCCAGAAACGAGTTCTTTGTGTAGTTTTTACAGTACCCAGGTAGGCAGCAGAAGGGCACCACAAAAGTTGTTCTACCTGCTTTCTGGGCTGAGATGGGGAATCGCTGATTTTTGGAGTAGGCTGGTGACAAAATGTTCCAAACACACCCCATGCACAACTCCACCAGGGAAGGCGCCAGAAACGAGGTGTGTTTGTAGTTTTTACCTTGCTCTGGTAGGCAGCTGAAAGACACCACAAAACTTGTTCTACCTGCTTTCTGGGCTGAGATGGGGAACAGCTGACTTTTGTACTCGGCCGGAGACAAAATTTTCCAAGGCACTACCCATGCACAACTCCACCGGGGAAGGTGCCAGAGAAAGGATTTCTCTTGGTATTTTTTACTCTGCACTGCAAGCCAGATGAAAGATTTAAAAAAAGTAGTTTTACCTGCTTTCTGGGCTGAGATTGGGAACAGCTGACTTTTAAACTCGGCTGGATACCAACTGTTCCAAGCACACCCATGCACAACTCCAGCGGCGAAGGTGCCAGAAAGGAGTTCTCTTGGTAGTTCTCACACTGACGGGGGTAGCCACCAGAATAGCACCACAAAAGTAGGGCTACCTGATTTCTTGGCTAAGATGGGCTACAGCTGACTTTTGGACTCGGCTGGAGACAACCTGTTCCAAGGCACACCCATGCACAACTCCAACGGCGAAGGTGCCAGAGAAAGGATTTCTGTTGGTAGTTTTTACACTGCCCCTGTAGCCAGATGAAATGCACAACAAAAGTTGTGCTACCTGCTTTCTGGGCTGAGATGGGCAACAGCTGACTTTTGGAGTTTGCTGGAGAAAAACTGTTCCAAGGCCCACCCCATGCACAACTCCACCAGGGAAGGTGCCAGAAAGGAATGCTAGGCTTGCAGGCCGGCAATGCTAGGCTTGCAGGAGTTAGTGGTGGCCCTACTGGTTCCGGTACGGGGTGGATGTGTGTCGTTTTCCTTGCTAGGCCGGCGGGCCAGCATCGAGTCGGGGGCCCCGGGGGACACTGCCGTCTCGGGAACGGGGCTGGGTGTGTGTGGGTCTCCTTGTTAGTCCGACAGGCCGACATCGAGTTGGCGGGCCCTTGCGGACCCTGCCGGCTCGGGTACGGGGTGTTGGGGCTGGTCTGGTCCCCTTGCTAGGCTTGCAGGCCGACGTCGAGTCAGGGGGCCTTTGGGGGCAATGCCGACACTTGCACAGTGTGTGGCGGGGCAGTCCGGTCCCCTTGCTACACCGGCAGGCCTGCGTTGGGTCAGGGGGCCTTTGGGGGCCCTGCTGGCTCAGGTACGGGGAGGGTAACAGCGGTCCGGTCCCCTTGCTTGACCGGCAGGCCAGCGTTGACTCGGGGGTCTTTGGGGGCCCTGCCGGCTGAGGTATGGGGGAGTAGGTGGGTTCCAGTCCCCTTGCTAGGCCGGCAGGCCGTGGTCGAGTCGGGGGGCCTTTGGGGGCTCTGCCGGCTCAGGAACGGGGGGGTAGGGGGGGGTTCGATCCCCTTGCTAGGCCGGAAGGCCGGTGTCGAGTCAGGGGCCTTTGGGGGCCCTGCCAACTCGGATACGGGGAGGGGGGGGTCAGTCCAGTCCCCTTGCTAGGCCGGCAGGCCAGTGTCGAGTCAGGGGGCCGGTGGCAGCCCTGACGGCTCGGGTATCGGGTGGGGGTTGTGGTCCGGTCCCCTTTATAGGCCTGCAGGCAGGCGTCAAGTCGGAGGGGCTGGGGGGGGGTCCTGCAGGCTCAGGTACGGGAAGGGGCGTTGGGTGGGTCCACTTGCTAGGCCGGCAGGCCAGCATCAACTTGCGGGGCTTTTGGGGGCCCTGCCGCCTCGGGTACAAGGTGGGGGGGGGCGGTCCGCTCCCCTTGCTAGGCCGTCAGGCCGGCGTCGAGTTGACGTACGGAATTAGACTCTATAACTCGAAAGTTATAAAGCAGGTATGTTTATTGTGCGCAGATGCACGGGGGATCGCTCCTCCCCAAGCGTGCATGCCCAAAGTGACAAACCATCTCACATTTATACAATAAAACAAATGAATATTCAATTAACGCCTATACATATTCGTTACCTAAACCTGCTTACTCTCGCTTCGTATGTTAATTAGCTTATCAGTCCTTTGCCTGGAATGTGGTGGTCTTGAAGGATTGTAGGTGATTCATGTCCTTGTGACCATCTGATCTTCTCCAGCAAGGAGACTTAGCACTCCCTCCCTCTAGATAGCATTGGAATTATCTCTCATCCTTTTCTCATTCTTTTTTAAAATAGGCCCTTTGTTAGAGGAGGAAGGGCAGGCGTCTCCTCAAAACTGTAGGGGTCTCCTCAAGGCTGTGTGCCTATGTGACCAGACACCGCACCCATGACTAGTCACCATACCCACATTCCTGAGAAGACATATACAATCACGATCGATGTCCATTGTCCCCATTTCACACTATTTCTCCATATCAGAGTCAGGGGGGCCTTTGGGGTTCTGCCGGCTCAGTTAGGAGGTGGGGGGGGCGGTCCAGTCCACTTGCTAGCCTGTCGTCGAGTCTGGGGGCCCTTGGGGGCCTTGATGGCTCGGGTAGAGGGTGGGGGGGGGGGGCGGTCCGGTCCCCTTTCTAGGGCCAGCAGGCCAGCGTCGAATCGGGGGGTGGGGGGGTGCCCTGCTGGCTCGGGTACAGGGTGGAGGGGAGCGGTCCGGTCCCCTTGCAGGGCCGGCAGGTAGGCGTCAAGTTGGGGGGCCTTTGGGGTCCCTGCCGGCTCCGGTAGGGGGTGCGGGGGTGTGGTCCCTTCCCCTTTCTCGGGTTGGCAGGCCGGGGTCGAGTAGGGGGCCCTTTGGGGGCCCTGCCAGCTCAGGAACGGGGGGGTAGGGGTGGTCCAGTCCCCTTTCTAGGGCCAGCAGGCCGGGGTTGAGTAGGGGGCCCTTTGGGGGCCCTGCTGGCTCGGGAACGGGGGGGTAGGGGTGGTCCGATCCCCTTGCTAGGGCCAGCAGGCCGGCGTTGAGTTGGGGGTCCGGGGGGGGCCCTGCCGGCTCAGGAACAGCGCGGGGGGTGGGTGGGTCCAGTACCCTTGCTAGGCCGGCAGGCCGGCATCGAGTCTGGGGGGCCATTGGGGGCTCTGCCGGCTCGGGTAGGGGGTGGGGCTTATACTCCGCTCCCCTTGCTTAACCGTCAGGCCACCATCAAGTCAGGGGGCCTTTAGGGGCCCTGCCGACTAAGGTACAGGTTGGGGGGGGGGTCCGGTCCCCTTGCTAGGCCAGCAGGCCAGCGACGAGTCGGGGGGCCCTTGGGGGCGCTGCCTGCTCGGGTACGGGGTAGGGGGGGCGGTCCAGTCCCCTTGCTAGGCCGGCAGACTGGCGTCAAATCGGGGGGCCCTTGGGGGCCCTGATTCTCGGGTAGGGGGTGAGGGGGGGGCGGTCCGGTCCCCTTTCTAGGGCCAGCAGGCTGGCGTTGAATCGGGGGGCCGGGGGGGCCCTGCTGGCTCAGGTACGGCGGTGTAGGGGGGGTCCAGTTCCCTTATTAGACTGGAGACTGGCGTCAAGTTGGGGGCCCTTTGGGGGTCCTGCCGGCTCGGGTACGGGCGGGGGGGGTGGGTGGGTCCACTTGCTAGGCTGGCAGGCCAGCATTGACTCAGGGGGCCTTTGGGGGCCCTGGTGGCTCTGGTAGGGGGTGCGGGGAAGTGGTCTGGTTCCCTTTATTGGGCCGGCAGGCCGGTGTCAAGTCAGGGGGCCTTTGGGGGCCCTGCTGACTCGGGTACGGGGCGGTAGGGGGGGGTCCGGTCCCTTTTCTAGGGCCGGCAGGCCGGGGTCGAGTCAGTGGGCCTTTGGGGGCCCTGCCGGCTCGGGAACTGGGGGGGTAGGGGGGGTTTCAGTCTCCTGGCTAGGCTGGCAGGCCAGCGTCAAGTCGGGGGGCCTTTGGGGGCCCTGCCAGCTCGGCTAGGGGGTGGGGTGAGGCAGCCTGGTCCCCTTGCTAGACTGACAGGCCGGCATCGAGTCGGGGGGCCTTTGGGTGCCCTGCCGACTCGGGAATGGGGTAGTAGGGGGGGCACTCCGGTCCCCTTGCTAGGCCAGCAGGCTGGCGTCGAGTAGGGGGGCCGGTGGCAGCCCTGACGGCTCGGGTATGGGGTGGGGGATGCGGTCCAGTCCCCTTGCTAGGCCGGCAGGCTGGCAACGAGTCAGGGGGCCCTTGGGGGCCCTGCTGCCTCGGGTATGGGGGTGTAGGGTTGGTCGGGTCCCCTTTCTAGGGCCAGCAGGCCGGGGTCGAGTCAGGGGGCCAGGGGGCCCCTGCCGGCTCGGGTACAGGGTGGAGGGGGGCAGTCCAGTCCCCTTGCTGGGCTGGCAGGCTGGCGTCGAGTCAGGGGGCCGGTGGGCACTCTGCCGGCTTGGGTACGGGATGGAGGGGGGTGGTCCGGTCCCCTTGCTGGGCCAGCAGGCTGGCGTCGAGTCAGGGGGCCGGTGGGCACTCTGCCGGCTCGGGTACGGGGGGGTAGGAGGGGTTTCAGTCTCCTTGCTAGGCTGGCAGGCCAGCATCAAGTCGGGGGGCTGGTGTAGGCCCTGCCGACTCGGGTAGGGGGTGGGGGGGGGGCAGTCCGGTCCCCTTGCTAGACCAACAGGCTGGCGTCGAGTCGGGGGGCTGGTGGTGGCCCTGCCGGCTCGGTTAGGGGGTGGGGGGTGTGGTCCGGTCCCTTTTATAGGCCAGCAGGCAGGTGTCGAGTTGGGGGGCTGGGGGGGGGTCCTGCTGGCTCGGGTACAGGGTGGAGGGGGGCGGTCGGGTCCCCTTTCTAGGGCCGGCAGGACGGCGTCGAGTCGGGGGGCCTTTGGGGGTCCTGCCAGCTTGGGTATGGGCGGGGTAGTGGGTGGGGCCACTTGCTAGGCCGGCAGGCCGGCATCAAGTCACAGGGCCTTTGGGGGCCCTGCTGGCTCGGGTACAAGGTGGGGGGGGGGCGGTCCGGTCTCGTTGCTAGGCCATCAGGCCGGCGTCGAGTCGGGAGGCCTTTGGGGGCCCTGCCGGCTCAGGTACGGGGTAGGGGGGCAGTCCGGTTCCCTTGCTAGGCCGGCAGGCTGGCGTCAAGTCGTGAGGTCTTTGGGGACCCTGCCAGCTCCAGTACGGGGTAGAGGGGGGCAGTCCAGTCCCCTTGCTAGGCCAGCAGGCTGGTGTCGAGTCAGGGGGCAGGTGGGGGCTCCGCCACCTTGGGTACGGGGGGGGGTGGGGGGGATCCGTTCCCCTTGCTAGGCCGGCAGGCCAGCGTCGAATCAGGGGGCCGGTGGGAACCCTGCCGGCTCAGGCACGGGGCCGGGGGGGTGTCGGTCCCCTTGCTAGGCCAGCAGGCTGGCTTCGAGTTGGGGGGCCGGTGGGAGGCCTTCCAGCTCAGGTACAGGGTGGGGGGAGGGGGTCGGTCCCCTTGCTAGGCCGGCAGGCCGGCGTTGATTTGGGGGGCCTTTGGGTGCCCTGCCGGCTCGGGTACGGGGCAGGGGGGTGGGTGGGTACCTTTGCTAGGCCGGCAGGCCAGCGTCAAGGCAGGGGCCGGTGGGGGCCCTGCCGGCTCGGGTATGGGGTGGGGGGGCAGTGTTGGTCCTCCATCTAGACCAGCAGGCCAGCGTCAAGTCGGGGGGCCGGTGGGGGCTCCGCCAATTTGGGTATGGGGTACGGGGCGGGGGGGCCGGTCCCTTTGCTAGGCCTGCAGGCTGGCGTCGAGTCGGGGGGCCAGTGGGGACCCTGTCAGCTCAGGTACGGGGTGGGGGTCGGGGGTCGGTCCGCTTGCTAGGCCTGCAGGCCAGCGTCAAGTTGGGGGGCCAGGGGGGGCCCTACCGGCTCAGGTACGGGGTGGGGGGAGCGGGGTTGGTCCTCTTGCTAGGCCAGCAGGCCGGCGTCGAGTCGGGGGCCGGTGGGGGCCCTGCCAGCTCAGGTACGGGGTGGGGTGTGTCTTTCCCCTTGCTAGGCTGGAAGGCGAGCGTCAAGTCGGAGGCCGGTGGGGGCCCCATCTGCTCGGGCACGGGGTAGGGGCTGGGGGTTGGTCTTCTTGCTAGGCCGGCAGGCCGGTGTCAAGTCGCGGGACCTTTGGGTGCCCTGCCGGCTCGGATATGGGGAGGCTGGGGGGTCGGTCCCCTTGCTAGGCCGGCAGGCCGGGATCAAGTCGGGGGGCCGGTGGGTTCCGTGCTGGTGGCGGGGGGCCTTGCTAGGCCGGCAGGCCTTGGTCGAGTCGGGGGGCTGGTGGGTGCCATGCCGGTGGGGGGGGGCGGTGGGGGGTGTGTGTGGAGGGTGTGGGGGTGGTGTCCACCCTCCTACTTGACACCACCCCCCCCCCTCAATGCAATCCCCCAACTCGACCCCACCTCCCAACTGGACTGCACCCCCTGACTCAACCCCACCCCCATTCGACCTTACTCCCCGAGTCAACCCGACCCGCTGACTCGACCCCACCCCCTCAATCGACCCCAATCCCCTACTCGACCCCACCTCCCAACCCGACCCCACCCCACACTTGACCCCATCCCCTGGCTCGACCCCAAACCCCCACTCAACCCCACACCCCAAATCAATGTCACCCCCTCACTTGACTCCACACCCCCACTTGACACCACCCCCGCAGTCAACCCCACTCCTTGACTCGACCTCACACCTGAACTCGACCCCAATCCCAGAATTGACCCCACCCCCAAACTCGACAACACCCCTCGACTGGACCCCACCCCTTCACTTGACCCCACCATCCCATTTGACCCCAATCCCCCACTCTACCCCATTCCCTGACTTGACACCACCCCCCCACTCGACCCCACCCCCCCACTCGACCCCACCCCCCGACTCGACACCACCCCCCCACTCGACACCACCCCCCCGACTCGACAGCACCCCCCGATTCGACCCTACCCACAAACTCGAAACCACTCCCTGACTCAACCGCACCCCCCGACTCGACCTCACCCCTCAACTCGACCCAATCCCCCCACTCAACTCCAACCCTTCACTCGACCCCATCCCCCAATTCGATACCACACCCCGACTCGAACCCACCACAACTTGACCCCATCCCCCACTTGACCCAACCCGCCACGTGACCCCACCCCCCCACTCGACTCCACCCTCCGACTCGACCCCTCCTCTTCTAGAACCCTCCCCACTAGACCCCAAACCCCCACTCGACCCCACACCCCCAATCAACGCCACCCCCCGCACTCGACCCCACCCCTCGACTCGACCCCACCCCCCTCACTCGACCCAAACCTCTGACTCGACCTGACCAACCCACTCAACCCCACCTTCCCAATCGATCCCACCCTCCGACTCAACCCCACCCCCCCCATCAACCCCACCCTCCCACTTGACCCCACCTTCCCAACTGACCCCATCCTCCGACTCGACCCCACCTGCACATTTGACCCCACCCCCTCATTCGACCCCACGACCCGACTCGACCCCTCTCCCCCACTCGATGCCACCCCCACACAACCTTACCCCCCGACTCAACCCCACCACCTGACTCGACCCCACCCTCCCACTCGACCCCACTCCCCCATTAGACACCACCCCCCAATCGACCTCACTCCCCGACCCTGCTCCACCCCCCTACTCAACCCCACCCCCCCACTCAACCCCACGACCCAACTCGACCCCACTCCCCACTCAACCCCAACACTTGACTCAACCCCACTCCCCTACTCGACCCCACCCCACACTCTACTCGATCCCCCGACTTGACCCCAAACCCCCACTCGACCCCACAACCCCAATCGACGCCACCCTGTCACTTGGCTCCACACCCCCACTCAACCCTATGCCCCCACTCAACACCACCCCTGCATTCAACCCCACCCCCAAACTCGACCCCAATCCCGGAATCGACCCCACCCCTGAACTCGACACCACCACCGCAGTCGACCCCACCCCTTCACTTGACCCCACCACCCCATTCGACCCCACTCCCCCACTCCACCCCATTCCCCGACTCGACCCCACCCCCCCGACTCGACCCGACCCCCCCACTCGACCCCACCTGCCGACTTGACCCCACCCTCCCACTTGACACCACCCCCCCTCTCGATGCAATCCCCCGACTCAACCCCACCCCCCGACTCGACCCTACCCTCCGACTCGACCCCTCCCCTTCGCGACCCAACCCTCCGACTCGACCCCAACCCCCAATTCGACCCCACTCCCTGGCTCGAGTCCACATCCACACTTGACCCCACCCCCTGACTCGACCCCACCCCACCTCTCCACCCCACATCCCCACTCGTCCCCAACCCCTACTCGAACCCACGCACCCACTCAACCCCACACACCAACTCGATCCCACCCCGACTCAACCCCACCACCCCACTCAACCCCACCCCCCGACTCGACCCCACCACCCCACTCGACCCCAACCCCAACACGACCCCAAACCCTCCCTCGACACCACACCCCCATCGACCCCACCCCCCAAACAGACTGCACCTCCCCACTCGACCCCACCCCCCCACTCAACACCACCACTGCACTGGACATAACCTGCCAAACTGACCGCCCCCGACTCAACCCGGCCGCCCCACTCGACCCCACCACCCGATTTGACCCCAAACCCACACTCGACACCACCCCCCCACTCAACCCCACCCTCGAATCGACTCAAGCCCCCCACTCAACCCCACACTCCCAATCGCCAACACCCCCCCCACTCGACCCCACCCCCCGACTTGACCCCACCCCCTGAGTTGACCCCACACCCCGGCTCGAGTCCACACCCACACTCGACCCCACCCTCCGACTTGACACCACCCCCGACTCGACACCACCCCCCCACTCAACCCCACATCCCCACACAACCCCAATCCCTACTTGAACCCACGTGCCCACTCAACCCCACACACCAACTCGACCCCACCCGCCGACTTAACCCCACCCCCGACTAGAACCCACACCCCCTATCGACCTCACTCTCCGATTCTACTCCATCCCCCACTCGACCCCACCCCCTCACTCGACCCCACCCCCCTCACTCGACACCACCACCCCGTCTCGACACTACCCCCCCCCCCCCGTCTCGACCCCCCCCCCCGTCTCGACCCCACCCCCCATCTCAACCCCAATCCCTCACTCGACACCACCCCCCAGTCTTGAACCCACCCTCCTACTCAACTCCCCCCCCAACTCAACCTCACCTCCCTACTTGTCCTCACCCTCTGAATCGACCCCTCCCCTTCTCGACCCCACCTCCACCTGGAACCCACCACCCCACTCAACCCCACACCCCCAATCCACTCCACCCCCTCACTCGACCCCGCCCCCCACTCGACCCCACCTCCTGACTCGACCTAACCCCCACACTCGACCCCACCACCACACTCGACCCAAACCTCTGACTCGACTCCTCCCCACTCGACCCCACCCCCCGACTTGACACCAAACCCCTACTCAACCTCACACCCCCAATTGACCCAACCCCCCGAATCAACTCCACTCCCTCACTCGACACACCTCCAATCGATCCCACCCCCCAACTCGACCCCACACCCCCACTTGACACCACCCTCCGACTCGACCCCACACCCCGACTCGACCTCACACCCACACTTGACCCCACACCCACACTTGACACCACCCCACGACTCGATGCCAACCCCCACTCTACACCACCCTCTGACTCAACCCCCCCCCGAGTCAACCCCACACCCCAGCTCAAGTCCACACCCACACTCGACACCACCCTCCAACTCGACCCCACCCCCAACTCTACCCCACCCCCCCACTCGACCCCACATCTCCACAGGACCCCAACCCCTACTCGAACCTACGCGCCCACTCAACCCCACACACCAACTCAATCCCACCCCTCAACTCGACCCCCCCCCCCGACATGACCCCAACCCCCCAATCGAACCCACCCCCTCACTCGACCCCACCCTACGACTCAACCCCACCCCCCACTAGAACCCACACCCCCAATCGTCCTCACTCCCCGATTCTACTCCACCCCCCCTCGACCCCAATCCCTCACTCAACACCACCCCCCGTCTTGACCCCACCCTCCTACTCGACTCTCCCCCCACTCGACCTCACCTCCCCACTTGTCCTCACCCTCTGAATCGACCCCTCCCGTTCTCGACCCACCTCCACCTGGAACCCACCACCCCACTCAACCCCACACCCCCAATGCACTCCACCCCCTCACTCGACTCCACACCCCAACTTGACCCCACACCTCAACTCGACCCCACCCCCCACTTGACCCCACCCTCTGAATCAACCCCACCTCCCAACTCGACCTAACCCCCACACTCGACCCCACCCCCTCACTCGACCCAAACCTCCGACTCGACTCCCCCCGACTCGACCGGACCCCCCGACTCGACACCAAACCCCCACTCAACGTCACACCCCCAATCGACCCAACCCCCCTGAATCGAATCCACCCCCAGACTCGACCCCACACCTCCAATCGACCCCACCTCCCAAATCGACCCAACACCCCATTCAACCCCACCCCCTGGACTCGACCCCACCCCCCCTGCTCGACCCCATCCCCAGACTCGAACCCACTCCCCCACTTGACCCCACACTAACCCTAACCCTAATCCTAACCAAGACACTAACCCCTAAACCTAACTCTAACCCTAAATACCAACAAAAATCCTTCCTAGCACCTTCTCTGGTTGAGCTGTGCATGGCATGTACCTAACCGTAACCCTAACCCTGACTATGACCCTAACACTAACTTAACCCTAACCCGAACCCTAACCCTAACCATCTAAACCTAACCATAACCCTAACCTAAAGATAACCCTAACCCTATACTCTAACTTAAACCTAACCCTAACCTGAACCCTAACCCGAACCCGAACCCGAACCTAAACCTAAATCTAACCCTAACCCTAACATTAAAACCTAAATCTAACCCTAAACCTAACCTTAAACCTAACCCTAACACTAGCCCTAAACAGCAACCCTAACCCTAACCCTAACCCCTAACCCTATCCCTTTCAGCTGGCTACCGGGGCAGTGTGAGAACTACCAACAGAAATCCTTCCTGGCACCTTCTCTGGTCAAGCTGTGCATGGCATGTACCTAACCCTAACCTAAACCCTGACCATGACCTTAACCCTAACCCTGACCCTAAAACTAACCCTAACCCGAACCCTAACCCGAACCCAAATACAAACCATAACCCTAACCCGAAACTGAATACAAACCCTAACCCTAAATTGAACCCGAACCCGAACCCTAACCCGATCTCGAAACAAACCCGAAACCTAACCCGAACCCTAACCCTAACCATAACCCTAAGTACCCGAACCCTAACCCTAAACCGAACCCGAACACTAACCCAAACCCTAAACCCTAACCCTAAGAAACCTAACCCAAACACTAAGCCGAACCCTAACCCTAAATCGAACCCTAAACCTAACCCAAAGCTAACCCGAACCCTAAACCCTAACACTAACCCTAAGAACCCTAACTCTAACCATAAACCTAACCCGAACCCAAACACTAACCCAAACCCCAACCCGAACCCTAACCCTAACCCAGCCCCAACGATAAACCTAACCTGAACCCGAACCCAAACCCAAACCTGAACCCTAACCCGATCCCAAAACCTAAGCCTCACCCGAACCCTAACCCTAACCCGAACCCTAAACCTAACCCGAACCCGAACACTAAACCTAACTCTAACCCGAACCCAAAACCTAACCCTAACCCGAACCGAATCCAAACCTGAACCCTAACCCGAATACAAACCCTAACCCTAACACCAAACCCTAACCCTAACCATAACCCTAACCCGAACCCTAACCCTAAGAACCCTAACCATAAACCTAACCTGAACCCGAACTTGAATCCGAGCTCGAACACTAACGCGAACGCTAACCTGAACCCTAACCCAAACCCTAACCCTAAATACCTGAACCCAAACCCTAAGTACCCGAACCCCAACCCTAACCTGAACCTGAACTTAACCCGCACCCTAACCCAAACCCCAAACCTTAACTCGCACCCAACCCGAACCGAACCCCTAACCCGCACCCCTAACCTTAACCCGCACCCAACCCGAACCCCGAACCCGAACCCCTAACCCCAACCCCAAATCCCTAACCCGATCCCTACCCTTGATCCCCTGACCCGATCCCCTAACCCTAAGAACCCCAACGATAAACCTAACCCGAACCCAAACCTAACAAGGACCCGAACGCGAACCCTAACCCAAACCGAAACCCAACCCAAACCCGAACCCTAAGAACCCGAACCCTAACCCTAACCATAAACCTAACCCGAACCCGAACATAACCCGAACTTGAATCCGAACCCGAACACTAACCCAAACCCTAACCCAAACCCCAAGTACCTGAAACCGAACCCGAACTCTAACCTGAAACCTAACCTGAAACCTAACGCAAAACCTAACACAAACCCGAACCCCTAAACCCTAACCCTAAGAAACCTAACCCAAACCCCAACCCCAACACTAACCCCTAACCCGAACCCGAACCCCTAACCCGAACCAAACCCTAACTCTAACCATAGCCCGTACCCGAACCTTAACCCAAACCCTAACCCAAACATGAACCCTAATCGAACCCTAACCCAAACCCAACCCCGAACCTTAACTCGAAACCTAATCCAAGCCCTAACCCGCACCCAACCCGAACCCTAACCCTAACCCCTAACCCTAACCTAACGCGAACCCGAACCCCAAACCTAACCCTAACCCCGAACCCAAACCCAAATGCTAACCCTTAACCGGAACCCTATAACCCGAACCCAATCCTAACCTGAACCCTAACCCCTAACCCTAAGAACCCTAACCCGAACCCTCACCTCTAACCCGAACCCTAACCCCTAACCTGAACCCGAACCCTAACCTGAACCCTAACCCAAACCATAACCTGTACCCAAACCCTAACCCTAACCCGAAACCTACCCTAACCCAAAACCTAACCTTAACCCGAAACCTAACCTGAACCCTAACGCACACCCAACCCAAAACTGAACCCCTAACTTTAACCCGAACCCTAACCCTAACCCCTAACCCTAACCTAAACTGAACCCTACCCCGATCCCTAAACCGAAACTTAACCCTAAACCCTAACCATAACACATACCCAAAACTGAACCCTTACCCGAACCTGAACGCAAACCCGAACCTGAACCCTAAGTACCTGAACCCTAACGCAAAACCTAACGCAAAACTGAACCCCTATCCCTAACCCGAACCCGAACCCAACCTGAACCTGAACCGGAACCCTAACCATAACCCTAAGAACCCTATCCCTATCCTTAACCCTAACCTAACCCTAACCATAACCCTAAGAACCCTATCCCTATCCTTAACCCTAACCTAACCCTAACCATAACCCTAAGAACCCGAACCCTATCCCTAACCCTAACCCTAACCCAAAGAACCTGAACCCTAACCCTATCCCTAACCCTATCCCTAACCCTAACCATAACCCTATCCCTAACCCAAAGAACCCGAACCCTAACTCTAACCCTATCCCTAACCCTAACCGTAACCATAACCCTAAGAACCCGAACCCTATCCCTAAACCCTAACCCTAACCATAACCCTAAGAACCCTAACCCAAACCCTAACCCTAAGAACCCTAACCATAAACCTAACCCGAACATAACCCGAACTTGAATCCGAACCCGAACACTAACCCGAACCCGAACGCAAACCTGAACCCTAACCCAAACCCTAACCCTAAATACCTGAACCCAAACCCTAAGTACCCGAAACCAAACCCTAAGCTGAACCCGAACTTAACCTGCACCCAACCCGAACCCCAAACCTTAACCCGCACCCAACCTGAACCCGAACCCCTAACACGAACCCTAATCCCTAACCCCTAACCCCTAACCCTACCCCCTTACCCGATCCCTACCCCCAGTCCCCTAACCCTAAGAACCCCAACCATAAACCTAACCCGAACCCAAACCTAACTCAAACCCTAACCCAAACCCTACCCGAAACCGAAACCTAACCCAAACCCGAACCCTAAGAACCTGAACCCTAACCTAACCCTAACCATAAACCTAACCCGAACCCGAACACTAACCCGAACCCTAACCCGAACCCAAACCTGAACCCAAACCCTAAGTACCTGAACCCGAACCCGAAATCTAACCTGAAACCTAATGCGAACCTGAACCCCTAAACCCTAACCCTGAGAAACCTAACCCAAACCCCAACCCCAACACTAACCCCTAACCCGAACCCTAACCCTAACCCGAACCGAACCCTAACTCTAACCATAGCCCGTACCCGAACCTTAACCCAAACCCTAACCCAAACATGAACCCTAATCGAACCCTAACCCAAACCCAACCCCGAACCTTAACTCGAAACCTAATCCAAACCCTAACCCACACCCAACCCGAACCCTAACCCTAACCCCTAACCCTAACCTAACGCGAACCCGAACCCTAAACCCAAACCCTAACCCTTAACCCTTAACCGGAACCCTATAACCCGAACTGGAACCCTATAACCCAAACCCAGTCCTAACTCGAACCCTAACCCCTAACCCTAAGAAACATAACCCGAACCCGAACCCTAACCCTAACCCAACCCTAACCCTAAGCTGAACCAGAACCCAAACGCGAACCCTAACCCTAAGAACCCTAACCTGAACCCAACGCTGAACCCTAACCCACACCGAACCGGAAACCAAACCCCTAACTTTAACCCGAACCCTAACCCCTAACCCTAACCTAACCTGAACCCTACCCCGATCCCTAAACTGAACCCTAACCCGAACCTGAACCCTTAACCCCTAACCCTAAACCCCTAACCATAACCCGTACCCAAACCTGAACCCTAACCCGAACCTGAACGCAAACCCGAACCCCTAAACCCTAACCCTAAGAAACCTAACCCGAACCCGAACTTGAATCCGAACCCGAACGCAAACCCGAACCCTAAGTACCCGCACCCTAACCATAACCCTAAGAACCCTAACCGTAAACCTAATCCAAACCCGAACCCTAAGTACCTGAACCCTAACGCGGACCCGAAACCTAAACCCTAACGTGAACCCGAACCCCTAAACCCTAATGTGAACTGGAACCCGAACCCTAACCCTAAGAACCCTAACCATAAACACCCTAACCATAAACACCCTAACGCGAACCCTAACACTAACCCCTAAACCTAACCCTAACCCCAAACCGAACCCTAACTCTAACCCTAACCCGTACCCGAACCCCTACCCCTAACCTAATGCAAACCCTAACACTTAACCCGAACTTGCAACCCGAACCCGCAACCCTAAACCCTAACCCTAAGAAACCTAACCGTAACCCTAACCCAAACCCAACCCTAACCCCTAACTTTAACCCGAACCCTAACCCCTAACCCTAACCATAACCCAAACCCGAACCCGAACCCAACCCGAACCCTAACCCACACCCCTAACCTACCCCGATCCCTACCCTGAACCCTGTCCAACCTGACCTTGAATGTTCCCAGGCACGGGGCATCATCCACCTCTACGGGCAACCTCTCCCAGTGTTTCACTACCCTCATCATAAAAAATTTCTTCTATCTAGTCTGAAGCTACCTTCTTTCAGTTTAAAACCACTAAGCCTTGTCCTATTGCTACAGGCCGCACTAAAACGTTTGCCACCACCTTTCTTATAAGCCCCCTCTAAGTACTGAAAGGCCACAATAACATCTCCCCAGAGCCTTTTCTCCAGGCTGAACAACCCCAGTTCCCTCAGCCTGGCTTAGGAGAGGTGCTCCAGCCCTCTGACCATTTTTGTGGCTCCCTTCTGGACCTGCTTTGCCAAGGACTCAGAAGCTGGATACAGTACTCCAGGTGGGTATCATGAGATCAGAGGGGCAGAATCGCTTCCCTCGACCTGCTGGTCATGCTTCGTTGGATGCAGCCCAGGATGGTCAGCTTTCTGCCCTACAAGCACAGGTTGCTGGCTTGTGTCCATTTTTTGACCCGCCGGTACCCGCCCCGTCCCTCTCTGCAGGCCCTCTGTGGCTGCCTTCACCCCCCAGCGGCGTTGGCGCATGCGCTGTGGCGGTACTGGCAGCTCAGGGCGGCGCATGCGCATACGGGGCTTTAGCCCTGCACGCGCAGAGGCGGCCCGGCGCAGAGGCGTGCAGCTTCCAGGCCCGCAGGGGCAGAACTGTGGCGTTGCCAAGCGCGGGGGAATTGAAACCGTGCAGGGGCGCAGCCGCTCCGCGCCCCCGCGGTCCCCAGGTGGGGGCTTGTCGCCAGGGGCCGGGACCGTTGCAGCAGCGAGCACCCGCAGGCTGCTTTTGTCCCCGGGCTGCAGCGGCGCTGCAGTTCCGTACTCCCGTGCTGAGGGCGCGCTGGCAACATGCTCGGGAGACGGCAGCGGGGGCTCCTTACCGGGAGGCAGCAGCGGGCGCCGCGGCACCATCCCGCAGGCAGCGCGGGACCGCGATGCCGTTAACGGCGGCCTGCAGCGCCGAGGGGCGAGGCGCCACTGCGCATGCGCGGCGCCAGGGCTGCAGAACCGACACGTGCCCACCAGGTGGCAGCAGCGACCCACCAGCCCTGTGCTGAGCACTGGCCGGGCGAGTACGGGCCGGGATCTCAGCCCAGTTCACACCGCCCGGCCACGGGAATGCTCGCTGCGGCTGCCCTTTCGCTCTGCCCTTTGCCCACTCGCAGCCCAGCCACTATTACCCCTTGCCTCTGTACCAAAAAGCACCCGCGTGGCTCGAGCAGTTAAATCCTTCGCATCTGACAGCTTTAATAGTCAGGTGGTTCTTTCCGTCCCTGCCCCCACCCCATTACCGAGGGAGAGAACCCATGGCACAAGGCACGCGGGTGGGGGGGCGCTGGATGGTGGGGTCCTATAGATAAGCCCCAGCGATTGCTGTTGTTAAAGGAGAAATTCACACACACGTGGGTACCACTGGGTTTGCTTCAATCACAACTCAGAGCTGGGCCACCACCCCAGTGAGTGGCAGAGAACCAAGCGATACAGCACAGCTTATATACGCTTATCAAATCATTAGTCAACATCTGAAATTTTTAGGAGTTTCCTTTGGTCCTGTCAGTTCTGCAAATCCATTAACTGACTCTGTCACAGGTGATTCATCTCCTCGGTTCCAGGCTCCTCCTCAGATCTTAATCTTCTTTCTCCCTGCTTTAACTCACAGATCTGTAAGTTCTTGGGGGCTTTGGGGAGAAGGAAACTGACACTCTTACTAGGTTTACAGAACTGAGAATCACAGTTTACAGTTACTCAGTGTCTTCTGGTCTCACAGGATGAGACAGAGGTATAATTGATTTCTTCTCTGTATCTCTGGAAAGAGCTTTCCTCGCATCTATGGCAAAAGAAAATAATGCTATTATAGAAGACAGTCATTGCACAAAGCCACATTAAGATCATTTTTCAAGAAGATTTCCTAGAATCCTAGAATATCTTGAGTTGCAAGTGACCCATAAGGATCATCAAGTCCAACTCCATGCTCCTCGCGGCACTACCTGAAACTAAACCATATGACTAAAAGCATCATCCAAATGCTCCCTGAGCTCTTGGACAGGTTTGGTGCCCTGATCAAACGCCCTTTCAGTGGATTTTTCCTAACATCCAACCTGAACTTCCCCTGACACAGATTCATTCCGTTTCCTGCAATCAAGTTTCATAACTGATGTACAATTCAGTAGGAAAAGCTATCTAAAGCAGTATACAGAATCCCATTCATCAACAACTATCTGAACTCGTTTCATGTTAAAAAAAAAAAATACAAACAGGCCCAGGAACCCTCAACACAAGAACCCTTCCATTCAACGTAAGGCACAACAACCACTTACTGTAAGCATCTTCATCTGGCTCTCCACTGCTAGCAGAGTAGCGCTCCAATACTGTCCGGTACACACTGTAGCCGAGCTGCTTATATGTATTTACTGCAACCCAATTTGATACTCTCACAAAGAGATCGACGAAAAATCCACCCTTTCTTTGGAAACATAAACCCCCCAAAACTGCCACAGTAAGGAATAGCAGGTGAATGTACTGCTAAATAACCCATAACTTGTATTCAGACCAAGAGCAGGTCTGATGATGTCATACGCTAATCAAACATCTTTCACGCTGCAGTAACAGATGCACTCCTTTCCCAATGGACAAATCCGGTATAAGCTCAGATTTTATTCTATTTTTGTCACATAACCATTCTTTTATACCAGCCCGTGGGTTCAGAATTATGAACAGAAAGAACAGGGCAAGCTAAGCACTCACACAGGTCTCATATACACGTAGGAAATCTTTTATTTAAAAAAAATATCTAAAAATCCACATTTTCGATTGCATTGGCTTAGGACTGCCTCCTTCAACGTGCGTGGCAGGAGGCAGCTGCAGAACAGGTCACAAAGCTCAGTTGCCTAACACAAGGCAGCCCTTCTCCTCACAAGGCAAATTCTTTGAAAGGTACAATTTCACCAATTACAATGGGGTTGCCCTACCACAGGACATTTCCCTGTGGGCTCATTTGATGCTCAATTAAATTTTCAGCAGGTACAAGCAGCCAAGCCTGACATAGAAAGTAAGCTAAACTACTGTCTACCATACAGAACTGGTTCCAAGGCTGCCTGCAGGAACTGCAAAAAGCCCACGATTACTGAACAAGCACGCTGGAGGCCCTACGGGAAAGTGTTGACGTTCCATGAAACTCTTTTGCTGTCAAGACAAGGACCTTTTTTTATACAGTATCTCTATTGGAATTCAGGCTACATCCTACTCATTCTAGCAAAATAGCTTTCACAGAAACCCTGAGATCTTACACTGCCACACAACATTTTTAGTCTTGTTCTCCAATTACAGGGAATCCTCAGCGAATCAGAACACTATCTTAAAGCAAAATTCTGGGTCTCTTTCATGCAAGTCAAATATCTAAGCCATGTCAGTTGAAAGATTACTTTTAGAAGATTAAAGATAAGCCTGGTACTCGCTTTTCTGAAATTTCTCCCAGTAGTTCCATAAATTTAGCAGCCAAACCCAGCCGTCAAAATTCTGGTGCAACAGCGAGAGCAGTAACACGTCCATGCCGCTTTTCCCCAGCCACAGAGCCTTCCACTTTACCCAGTGCTGCGAACATACAGAACATCAGAGCACTAAGGAGCACCTTGGGAATAATGCACCACACGCAGCTACACGGCTTTACAAAAAACCAAGCAGTCTACAAACAAACATTGCAATGATTGTGGTAAAGGCTTAAGCAGTGATTCTACGCTATTACTCAGTGATTCAGCAGCCACTGTTTCATTTTGATGCAGTATTACAGTTTTTCCTTCGTTAGTGTAAATAAATAAATGGATTTCCACAAATTCATTGTTTGAGGCGGGACTTCCAAATGCAAGTTTTAAGCAATTCTCGTGAGTCTTTAACCGAGTGGAATTCACGACTGAAGGAATGGAGGACTAGGAGCCCAAAACTCACTCACCATCCCAGCAATTACTGAAGACTTTTCGTGACTGTGGGGGAATAGAGCTTGGGAAGTTTTGCCAATGTGGCAAGAGAAAGCAAAGGCCCCGGAAACACTGGACGTTTAAGGAAAAATAAAAAATAAAAGCAGGATGGGTGTGTATTCTTCATAGTTCCTCTCCTTTCTACACAGAGCCAAGCTACTGTTAGCTCATTAATGAATATGCAGACTTCCACAGGGCACTCTTATAAACATCAGGCACTGCTAAATAAGCAGCTGATGTGGTTGGTACAGAGAAAACTTCTGTACAGCAAACGCTTTAAGCTTTACTGTTAAACACTTCATTTCCTGGGTCCCCACAAAGACTCTCATTCTGTGCCCACCTTCCCAAACCCCCCAAAAGGGGGAAAAAAACAATTGGAAAGAACAAACAAACCAACAGTTCTGCTCGGAATGAGCTCTGAAAAACAAGAATGTCCCACAGCAAATAAGCAACTGACATCCAGACCCAGGGCACTCCCTTACAGGACAAGGCAAAACCCAAGCCCAGCATTTTCACTTACTGATGATCGGGCAGCATATGAGATCAGTGCTGAGCACGGGCACCTCATTCCGGGAGCACAGAAGCACTCGTACTTACACATTCACCCGCGTAACACCTGGGCGGGCGTTACCGCAGCCGAGCCTCCTTGCCGCGCTTGGAACGCCACACCGAAAACTACTGCCACGAGCCCTATACAACACCCTTAGACACTTGTGGAATAGGAAGACGCTGCGTAACGTTTCTCCTCCCTGGGGAGTATCTGGAGAACACAAAGGCTAAAAAAACCTCCAGCCTTACAGCCCGCCCCCCACCGGCAAGGCGGCGGCCGCGCCACTCACTGTAGCCCATCAGCTCGCCACCGGGCGCCTCCGCCACGATGAAGTACTCGGGCCAGTGGGCCAGGTACTGCAGGTAGAAGGGTTTCCCGCACCGGGGCGCGCAGCTAAGGAGCAAGCTGCTGCCGCCCGCGCTGGGCTCCACGCCTCCTCCCCGGCGGCAGCGGGAAGGATACGGTCTCCGTCAGCGGGTCCAGGTTGCTGTGGGGGCAGAGCGACGCTCACCACGGGCCCGAGCCCCGCCACCGGCCGGGGGAGCCCCGAGCTCCCGCGGGGAGAGGGGGAGCCCCGCGTGCGCCCACAGCCCGAGCATGGCGGAGAGCGGGCGGGGGGGTCGAGGCAGGGGGGAGCGGGCGGGAGGAGGCGGACGGCGTTCACACGGTGTTGAAGCGGAAGAGGTCGTCGCTGGGGAAGGCGCGGAGCACCGTCATGCTGCAGCTGCTGGCGCCGGCCCGCCGCCCCGGAAGCGCTCCCGCGGCCCGAGGGCCGCTTCCCTCCCGCCCTGGCGGGGAGGCGGTAGCGCGGCGCGGCCCCGCTGGGAGAGCGGCACCCGCGGGCCCCGAGAGCGGCAGGCGGGCAGCTGGGAACGCCGCTCCTGCTGCGGCGGGACTGGGCCGGCAGTGCCGGGGGGGGCTGGGCGCCTGGCTCCGGGGGCAGGTCGCGCATGTGCAGCGCCCAAGGGCGGCCCCGCGGCGAGCCCCGGGAGGCACACACCGGCAGCTGCCTAGACCTGGGTTCCTCTTGGCTTTATCTTACCTTCTGTAAGGGACAGTCTCAGGGCAACTCTTGTAACAAACAGAGTTTTGCGACAAATACAGCCCCCTGCCTGCTTGGGCAGCTTGATTTGGTTCGCTTTCCCTTACACGTGTGCGCAGCCCTTGCTGCCTCTCGAGTGGTTGCAAGAGCCAGGAAAACAGCACAGTACTTTAAATTTTTTTTTTTTTAAATCCGGCTCACGTACCTGCCAGTCCTCACCCAGTTCAGACTTTGTGCACTCTTAATTTTGTGGAATTAAGACAAATGGCCTCTCCCTACTGTGATACAGAATCCTCACCCAGTTTGTGGTGCTGCAGCTCCAGCAGAGAAAGAATGATCTGCTGAACTTAAGGCTTGCCTGGAAGGCTGAGGCTGCAAGGATGACAGCCTTTAAGATGAAAAATAAAAAAAAACATCATGGGGAGATGACAACAAAAAGATTTGATTTCTTACCCTTTTGCAGTCAGTACTTTCTGTGAATTCACAAATAAGCCCCTAATGTAATAGTAACTTTTTGATTAAAGTTCTCTTATTTCTTCTGTTAGTAAGATTTAGGGATTTATTACCTCCAGCTATTTCCATTAGCCTTTCCAGTTACTTCTATATTTCAAAAAGAGGGACTACCTCAACTATAAGCTTTTTCTTGCTTTTCAGCATTTTATAACATGAAACATCTCGCATTGGAGAAGATAGGGTAGCTTATTTTTGCAAGTCCAAATTCCTTCCTAGGTTTACATATCATCTGTTTCCTGGCATTATGAGAAGTGAGAAGTGTTTTGCATGGCACAGTGAATACAATGTTCTAATTTTTAAAAGAAACAATTGCACAAGAATAGACAGCGGAATCACATTGAGGTGGTTTGGGTGCACGTTTCCCTTTTTGCACTCTTTGCTTTCCTTAGTTTCATGCCTGAAATTCTGAGTTTGCCTCTCTGCTCTACTCCTTCCCTCCCCTAGCAAAGCTGCCATCATATGCAAATAGTGGAATTTTCTTTAGCACCAAAGGTCAGTCTTAATTTCGAAAGAAATAGTTCAGCAGTTCAAGATACCTGCCTGCTGCTTTTACTGCTGTTCAGGTCAAGCACAATAACTAGACTGATAATGTTATTGCATCCTTCCTTTGCAAAGAGTTTAAAGTGGGCCGAGCACGATGAAAGGCTGCAGCATCAGAGTCTAATGATACACAAACCATTCGAGTGTGAACCATTTCTTAAATCCAAACAAACAAACCAGAACACAGCACCCAACATTTCAAATTATCGTTCAGTATTACAATGTATTATGTGCAAAACTCACCTTTTACAAAATGAGATACAAACATGTGCCAGGGGTTTCAGATACATGGCAAACTGATGAAAACACTATAACCTCTGTATGTACAACACACATGCTGCTCATAACATTTTTGTAATCATCTGCCTCACGTTACACTGCTCAAAGCAGGCCTGGGGAGAATCCCATGTCCCTCTAAAAAGACTAGCCCAAATTGACTTAAGTAGGGTCCTATCTTGGACAAATCTATAGAACACATACATTTAATACCATTTTATCTTTGCATATGTAGGATTGCCTTTCACATCTCACCTACTAAGTAACTTAGAACCATGAAATGCTGTAACATTCTTCAGTTCAAGACAAGTTGATGTTGGTGACGTACTATACAAACCAGTTAGTGTTCTCCTTTACCTTACTGATCTATTTAATCTTCTGCTAACACAAACAGTATCTGGAATAAACACTGTCAAATCCCTCCGCAAATCTACAACACTGCTTACATAAAAGTTCCTTACCAACCTCCTCTGCTTATTTCCTGCAAGGAGCCTGAACCAGCAGACATAACATGTTTTAATTGTAAATTAAGTTCTCTACATTCTTTCTCTGCCCCTTCTCTACAACCTTTCCTTCCAATTTCCTCTTCCAACCCCCTAGTTCTGTCTGAGGCAATGCATATAAACAATAATCCAGATAACAGTACATGACATTCAGATAAAGGCATCAAAATTGCCAGTGCCAATGTTACAATCTTCTTACAAGTAACACAAGTTTCACGAGAACTCTCCTGTAACAGGGAAAGAAGAGAACCCACAGAGGCTTTTAATGCAATACTCTAAAACCAGCAAGAGATTTATTCTTGTATATGAAATGTTAAAAATCACATGCATAATTATAGAATACTTTATCGTTAAAAAAATATTTTAAAAAACCCTGACAGTTTACCTGCAACTGCTATAGAATTTCTATTCTTTTTTTAATATATATATAAAACCCATGGTGATTCTCTGTAATTAAAAAAATTAGGAAAGGATGCAATCATCCAAGTAATGATGAGTTAACTGATGCCCTGCATCGGACAGTCTTGTCAAATTCATGCTGGTGAAACTGAGCTCATACCAGCCAGTTTACTTAAATACTTGTCTTAGCATACATATACTTGAATCAAAATGACATTTGGCTATAGGATGAGTGCAAGAAAATACATTTTGCATGCTACAGCAAGAGACCTGCAAAGGGCCACGGTATAATATGCTTCAAAAGAGTCTGTGATACAAAAAAATTCAGCCTCATGGGCTGTTAACTCAAACACACTGGGTGGAACACTGTATAACTGGCCATATGCACGGTTTACATGGGGTATTGTATGCAATGCGTGTGTTTAACCAGGTGTTTATGGTTTAAGACTTGTTTTAACTCTTAAGGCAGGCAGCCAACAAAGACGTTTTCAACAGTTAACAAGGAACAGAAATTAAACGAGTGGCTGGTTTAAGAAGCTGACTCATCATTGTTTTGAAAAATGGCACCATATGGATTGCTGTTAATGCGCTTGTAGACAAAGTGAAAGACCTGGGGTTGTGGACGGCTGTGCAACTCTGCCTTAATTTTCTGAGGGTAGGTATCTTCTGTCAGTTGCTGCCAGGTGTCATCAACAAAAAGAAACAGGCTATATTCTTCTGGATTGTCCACTCTAAACTTTTCAGCACAAAGCTGACATACATCTTCGGTAGTGATATAGGGTCTTACTAGTAAGGTCTTTCCTGTACATCCACTGTTAACTTCCTGGAATGCAACACGAAGGTAGTTCTGTAGAATGAGAAAACAGACATCAGAAACAAAACCCAAACACCTCACGCTCTGAAAACTGAAAGCTCAGCAACAAACAGCAAGCCTCTCTATGTTCTAGTTGTGAAACACACACCAGTGATTCCTGTACATTACGGCCACCTTGCGAATTGATGATGGTGGTAAGACTGTGGCAGGCACAACAAGTTCATAAGCTGACATCCTCCTTTCCTTGGCTTACATTCTAACCCTGCAATTACAAATGAACAGATACAGTCTTAAAGCCACATTGAAAACACCAGTGGTTTTAATGGGACTTGGTGTTTGGCCTTACTAGGAAACTAAATGCTGTGAAGCAAAATAAAACCTCGAAGGCAGCACGCCCAAGAGATGCTGCTGCAACTGCTGGGTCAATACTATAGAAGAGATGCTTCACCCAGTATGTTTGTCAGAAGGAAAAAAAAAACCAAACCAACCCTCTGCCAGCAACATACAAGGGTGTTGATCCACAGGTTGCTGCACGATAAACCATTCAACACTCTTAATGCTGCAGCATGCAAACGGCAATCCATTTTCATGCAGGACATTTTCATCATGTTAACCGATGGCAATTTGGTGTCTGAGCCTGATGCAACCAAGTTTCATGTAACAGCTTTTTTTTTTTTCCTCCAAAAAATAAAAAGGCTTAGAAGGAGGTAGAAGGAAAATTTACTCTGCAACATTAAAGTAACTCCACATGATCATGAGGTAAAAGCTGGATTTTTTTTTCTGCTGAAATTCACACGTGTACAACTGATAACATAGATGAATTCTAAACATGCCCTACAAGGAAACATAATTATACCTTTCAAAAAGTAAAATAAAAACTAACTGGAAAAAAACCCCCAACCACAAAACACTTTTGGACACATGAACAAAGCAGCCTGCCATCATGTGCTTTTTTAAAAATAAATTAACTGCAATCAGAAACTAAGAGCAGTAAAATGAAAGGAGATGGAAAAATGACAGTAAGAATGACCTGTTTGTTTATTGAGCTGGTACTTATGTTTGTAAGCTGAATAAATTAAGCATGCTAAATCACAATGGCAAAAATTTATGTTTCATAAGAACAAGCTGTTAAAAGCTAGGACTGAGAAGAATGCTCATATGACTTCAGTTCCAAAGAGCACTCTCGGTTTTTAATAAACTTCTGATAGCTTGCAGACTGAAACACTGGAACTTTGCAACAGCTTTTAAACCATTAGGACTGACCTGAACTAATCCATTTTTGTTACCTGGTGTGAAGAAATAAATAAAAATAAAATAAAATCAGCCCTAAATAAGGCAAAGGACACTACAGTTTTAATTTCTAATGCAGTTAACACACAGAAGACTTGTTTTTCAGTGCTTCTAGACGGACAGGATTGCTTCAAGGAGAGGCTGAGGTTTGTGCAAGTGCCTGTAACTCATATACTAAGTATCAAAATTATGCAGTATCAGAAAGTTGTATTTCATCATCATCAAAATATGGGATTTTTTGCTTTTCCATCCTTTTGAGGGAGGGAGGATGAAGGCCTTTCCAGGACCCAAAAGCTGGTGCTAAGGCTGTGAGACAGCATCGCAGACGTGCAGCAATCACATCCTGGTTCAATGTGGGAAAGATAAGTTGAGCTGAAGCTGTTACACGTTTGTTGTAGGGAAGGTGCTTTGTTTCAGGACTGCAGATGTGGAGAAAGGAGATGGAAAACTGGCATTCTGGGAAGGCAGCAAAATACTTGAATTTGTGCCAAGCATAGCCTGGAAGTGGAGCGATTTTACTGGTTTGAGGCTCTCTTTGAAAGAGACAACAAAAGGAGCAGCCCTGGACACACCTGGTGCCAGCTCTTCCTGTGCTCCCCTGAATCTTCCAACATCCAGCATGGCATCCAGCTCTACAGTTAGCTTGGCTGAAGTTCAGTTGCTGAGGAAGAGAATGTGAAACTGAATACAAGATCCTGCTGAAAAAAATCTTCTGTTATTTAGTCATCCAACAGAAATACAAGGGTGATGAATTTTCCTATTAAGTGTAATGTTTTGCTCGAAAAGAACAAAGCCTCAAGCTACTTGAATGTGACATCTAACTACTTGTACAAGTAAGCAGAATATAAAATGGATCCCAGTAAGATGGACTAGCTTTGTGCACTGGCCATAGTTTCGAATTTCTGTTCATCAGCTCTCCTCTTCCTAAGAGAAGCAAATTGTGGGAGACTGGTGCTTTTCCCAGCTCCTTCCTGTTCAGTGATGTGCTGTGGTTGTTTGCATGCACGCTGATAAAGCAGAAGGAGCCACAACTGAAAGGTTTAATTACCTCCTGGTGACCCCATACCTTCATTTATCAAGCTCTTAGCTACATCGTATCTAATTGACAGTTGACGTTAGCCTCTCCAGCAACGTTGCACTGTGACATGAACTGTAAACAACCGTACACAAAGGAGTAAATCCTTTCTTCTTGATTCCAACATCCTCCTTGCTTCAGTTTGCAAAACTGATGCATCTGAACAGACAACAGCATGTTTATCTATGTAACAATCTTTTCCTATATGAAAGGCATGCAGACCTGGTTTTAAAAGATGAAGTAATCCCGACTGTTTTGTTATTCTTCAGTTGAAGTTACTGCCCCACTCTGAAAGGGCAGTAACAAATGGGAGGTGGGGAGAAAAAAAAACAAACAAACACAAAGCAAACATGAAGTCATCCACAGTATAGAATTCTACTCCTTGCTTAAACTTTAAAATTGTAAGCTTTTCTCCCAAGTCTCCTCTCTATTACCTGCGGTAAGCCACCAATCGTTACTGGGGAGTTGTGCCGGTTTATACCACTGGAAATGTGCCATTGTTCTTTTTAACAGCAAAGCATACAAAGAAGCCAAATCTGAAATACGATTCACTCTGTCCTTGCTCTGCACGACTTAAATACAAAGTACAGTGGGAAAGCTCCATTTTTTAGTGTTTCCTTTATACCATCATTACCACACATAATCACACTCTGTTATGAAGTGCAAAGACTTTGAAACAGAGTCAAATTTGCCAGCCATATTCTCAGCAGTGCTTCACACACTTGTGGCCCCAAGGAAATCATTATGAATCATACTTCTCAAATGGAGATTTCCAACAAAACAATCATCCCCTGGGTGTTTTTTTTTCCCTTCAGCCCTAAGCTCTACCTGAAAATCATCAACTGAAGGTATTGTTCTGTTAGTTGTCCTCCTCTTGTGCCATTGCCGGAGAGTATCTCTAGCTTCTGAACTCAGCAGTTGGGCAGCCTGTTCTTCCTGGAAGTTCTTGATAAGCGAAAGTGCGCCATAAGCACTTGTCAAGTAATAGCCTCCTGTGAAGGACAGCAAGGGAAGAACTTCTCAGAGTGGTCACAAACACCATGCCAGTTCCAACTGGTCACAGTCAAAAGTACAAACGATTATATATATTTTTTTTAATAAATATACACACACATATATGAAAGTCCCTGCATTCTATGGCCAAAATATTTATACATAAAGAAAAACAGCTTACTGGCCTGCAAAATACTGGACGGTGTGTTCTCAGCTGCTAAGAGACGTGCAGTGGTTGCCTGGGCTCCATATTATCAAAGTGGTGCAACAGTATCTAACTCTGGGTCCGCTAGTGCTGGGGGTGGCCGTTTATTTAAATGACCAGTGTCATTGCTTTACTCCTGAGTGTTTTTACAAAGTTGGAACATGAGTTTTCTTCTGAACAATTTCCAAACAGTGATTTATTCTCTTCATGACCTTCAAGTGGGGATCAAATAAAAACAGCTGTTCTAACGACATAAAAGACAATCTACACTGTTCAGGAACTTAAAAGCAACTCCCTTGGTGGCAACAAAGCAATGACCGAGTGTGTGCGATTTGTACCTGGAAGCATCCCAAAGGTTTTGCTTTTGTTTTTAAAAGGCAGACTGTGTTTGTTCACCTATGTCCAACTAGTTCAGGAGGCAGTGTCTACAGCTCTCCAGACTTCACCTTTATTACATGAGTGGAGAACAAATTACAGCCACAACAGAGTTGCCGATGTACAAAAGGAGCTGCAGGTCACAAAGGAAAAGGACTCTCAACAAGAGGCAACAGTCCTCAGCAACCAGGAGAAACAAAAGACAGGCTATCATTTATTTCTCTTGCTCTTTAAGTAAACTACTTGAGTGGGAGCGTTCAATTAAGAGGCAGCACAGTCTATTTGTGAGGTCATTCAGAGACACATTCTATGCTCACAGTAGTGTTTTCTGTATTACCAAGAGCATCCTCTCGCTTTCAGCTCTGCAACAAGTTCAATACGTAGAAGACACGCAAGACCCACGAGACAAATTGGACAATGCATTACATTTGAACCGCACAACCCCAAAGCACTAAACAATTTTTCCTGCACCGTACAGTTTAGCTAGTGCCACAGAGAGGGCCAGCCAAGAGATGAACAGCTGTTTCTATATTAAAACCAACACGACTTAACAGTCCAGTAAGTATTTCTGTCTTTCAAGCATGTTAATGATCTCCAGCTTCACATCTCAAGTATTTTCTGTCCTAAGATTCCTGAACGATGCACTCTGCACACAAAGCAGGGAACAGACTAGTACTGAACCGGAGAAAACCTGGCACAGTTCTGTCATGCATATCGGCATGTAAAAGGATACAGCAATTTCAGCATCCCAAGAGATAGCAGAAATGGGACATATACACATATACCTAAAACTCACAGCTGAGCTTGGTCACAAAAACCTTTAAAATTTCCTCATAAACCAACAGATTCTGGGGCCTATCAAAAGCTTGCAGAATACATCTTTGTTAAAACCACCACGGTGAAAACAGAAAGGAGGAAGATTTCCTTGTCTCTAGCAGACTTCAGCCATCGTTCAAGAGCGCCTTAAGAAACATATTCCTAGGCCTCATAAAAATACTCTGAGAAGTATTGGACATAAGCCAGGATCATTAAGGGGGGCAACATTCTCAAAAGCACTTTCCCCAGAGGGGCAGAGAATTCCCCCAGAAGTTTTTACAAAGCACCTAACCCGGGTCCCATTCCAGGTCTCACAACTCAATTGAACGCTGCAGACCCATACATACTCTCATCTCAGGACATTTTCAAGCACAGAAGGATAACCACATTTGGCACCTGCACAGCATATGGTTGCTTGCTAAGTCATGATGCCTCCTCCTTCTTGGCTGAAAACAACATACTCCCTTCTAAAGGCAGTATATACATCAGTAGATTCCCAGGTCACTTGGGGCTGTAACTCTGCAAGCTAACCAGCCTTCTCTTATTTTAAGGTGGAAATAATTACGAGGTTCTCTTGTTACACTACTGACATTGCCGACTATAGGACTCCATCAAAAGGGTTTCTACTTAAACGAGGTGAGGAAGAATCCCCCTTCCCCAGCCCTCCACTCAGTTCTAATAGAAATAAGTTGATTACCTTCTCCATGCAGCAAAGATGGGTCCAGCAATTCCATCATGTACTCAATTTCAGTATCCAGCTCCAGCATATCACACTGGGCCAGCACATATGTCAACACAGGCAAGAAGTCATCAGCTCCATACAGCCTCCCTGGGTGAAAGAGAACACAGGCAGTGATAGACAAATCACACCCTTTTACCAGTTTCAGTGTTTGAAAGGAAATCATTATTTTGCTGCCTTTACCGACCAGTACGTTTGTATTACTCTAGAGCCTCTTGTTACAGATGTGCAGCAAAGAGAACATCATCTGACACTTGGTGGGCAGCGTCCAGCTTCATCCTGTACTTCTAACGAGCACAAATCGGATGATGCAGACCTTGAGGCACACAAGGGAATTTAAAGACTGGGCTCACCTTGGCGTCAGCTCAACTGGTGAGCTCACAAAAGCCAGCCATGCCAGTCTGGCCTGACCTCCACCCGCACTTCTGTCACTGGCTAAGAGATAATCAATGGGCATTTTCTTTATACATGCACAGACGATGTCCCCTTTCTGGAAGGATCCAGCCACAAGTACCAGTTTCTGAGTCTGAAACCCAGCAGAAAAGCCTGCATATAAAAGCCTATTAGATTTTACAGGAAAACTCTGCACATTTCCTTGACAGAGCATGGTTAAAAACACCAGTGAGCAAAGCCTCACATAATTCCCAACTAGCTGGTGAAGCATCATCGGTAATGGCAGCACGCAAGTTAACACACAGAGGCTCTGCTGTACCTAGGTCTGTAGGTGTTCCTTTCGCTTTTATTGCATTTAAACTTTCTCTTTAGAAAACGCTATGCGGCTAGATCTCTGGGTCCGGCCAAACTGTGCTCATTGCAGAAGTGGTGTGATGGTCACTTGAAACATCAAGATCGGGAGCCAATTTAAACTGTGGTGAAACTCCAGAGGACTGAAGGGGTGATTATTGAATGTCAGACCAGCTACGGCATACCCTCCAGGTATTACACTATTATCTATCTGGCTGAGACTGCAGGACAAAGCAGATACCAGAAACAGGTGCTGGCTTGATGCCATGTTTTAAAACTTTACGTGACAAAGCAAGACAACCCAAGGAGCATTTGCTGCATCTTAGCCCAAGCCTCTCAGTATTTTTCTTTTGCATGTTTGGAAATACCTTACTCAATGTGATAATACAGTATGGAGAAAAAAAGTTTACAGCGCTTTGGGCAAAGATTCCTAGATCCATTGTAAAATGCAGGATTTTGCACAGAAATAAGCCAGGTCTAAGCTCCTTGCCAAAGTGCCTGGGGGTCTTTTGCAGCCACAAGCTTTCACCATTCACCTCACATCTCAAAAGAAAGCAAGCATCCTGATCAGCACAGGGCCCAGCTACAGATTCAGCGCTCGAATGAAAGCTGCCAACCACCTGCAGCAGCTTGTACTTGCTTAGGGGAAAACAATCTCCCACTACCACCAGCATTGCTTCACCTTAGCTTAGGACCTACCACAACAGTGCATGGTAAGACATCAGGCAACAAAGTTGCACCTATGAATTCATGCCATCCAGCACAGCATTTTAATTGTGCCACTGACTAATCAAGCAGGTCTTAACTGGTCTGTGGTTCCATTTCACCATCTAGGTTCAAGGTCGCTTTTGGACTCTTGCTACAGTGTAGAAATAGATGTTATTTCTCTTGTGAAAAGACAAAGTGTCCAAATGAGAACATTCAGAGGCACAGCAAGCCAAAAATACTGGATAAGGGGCTGCTTTCCTCCAGCCATTAACACAGAGCCCTTGTAGTTGTCATATTGCGTACACACTGCTGAATTACTATAGCTAAATACTGAGTGTATCCTTTATTACAATTTCCAGGAAAATACTAATTTAGAACCAGTGTCAAATTCTAGGCTTATAGGACAGCCTTTCTGATAGCCAACTTCAAAAGCCTACAGTTAAGCAAAGCTGGTGGTTTGGCTTTTTTTTTTAAGCTGCTTCACACTAGATTTGTAAGAATGCGTGCCAGATGCAGAGATATCAGGAAGGAAGCAGAGAGGAAGAATCCCTCTCAAAAGGGCAAGGAGATGCTACAAGAGCTCCAGGAGAAGGAGACACAGCTGCAGAATCAGGTGGTCTCATTTCCTCCACCAAAACACAACCCCAGGTTTAGAAAAACAGTGACCTTGAACCACAAGAAGCACCATACCTGAGTTATTCTCCATAACAGTATAAATCAATTTGCAAACTCTCAGCAGCAGCGTGACTTTCTTTTCAGGTGAATACATTTTCTGCATGGTCACAAACTTGACTTTAATCTTTTCAACATCCACAAAGTCTGGTGTTGGAACAAACACACCCAGTTCCTGAGGATTCCTCTGCCGCACCAACTGAAGGTTTTCCTTCAGCTGTTTCCAAGAACCATCTGCAGTATGAAACTCTTTCAACATCGCTTCAATATGGCTCTTCAATGGCTTCAGAATGCACTTATGCATGGCCTTCTCCAGGACAACATCTGCAAGAGGAAAACACAAGTTGAGCTGACTTCCACCTCTAAAGCAGAGCCAGTATTAATATAACCATTCCCAAGAGACACCGTAGAGCAAGACCTACTTGCTAAGGCTTATTTATTATAGAAGCCGAGTCTCCAGATGTTTGTTAACAAGAAAACAAAAGGCAGAAGAGAATCTGTATTCCATTTTCATTTGTGACAACATAGTAAACACAAAAAAACCCACAAAAGGCAGACTACAGACTGTCACAAAAAAAAAACAAACTAAAAAACCCAAAACCAAAAAGCAAGCAAGCAGCGGCTCCAGTTAGCTTTTTCTTTTGTTGGCCAGAAGTCTCTGAGTTTTATTTTACTTTGAGCTTAGACTTTATTTCCCAAACTTTAAGCATAACACAGTCAAAACCATAACTTTTGTCTGCTTTGGCATGAAAGCCCATCCCTTTTTGCATAGTTTCCATCAGAAACTATAACTCACCCACGGTCTCATAAAACTTGGCTCAACTTTAAGATCTTTATGATGCTGGACAGATTACAGACATTAAACTATAAATGAAAACCAAGCTGTGTTTATCCAGCTTCGGATTTCATCATGCAAGCTTACATACAGCTTTGTCATCAAGTTTGAAGTTCTTTGTTTGGCAATAGTATGCACGTGGCACAGTAACCACTTAGTTGTTTTTCTCTTATTCTTGTTTTACTCAAGTTTTTCTTTAACAGTCATTCTCCATTTCCAAGGTATGGAACACATCAACAGCGAAAGCTCTTTGATAAATATTTTCTTTGAAAACCTTTACTTTATAAGTCAATTTCCTCTCCTACTCAGTGTCCCTATGACAACATAGGTACATTAATAATTAGCTTATATTCATTATTTGTACTATAGTGAACCGCCACAAGCACAATAGAAACTAAGGACCCTTCAGCCCGGCCACAGCACAAACACCCTGGCGATGGGGCAGGACCAGAGCCCAGACTAGGCAGATGTATTAGGGGAGCACAGGGACCGAGAGGAGAAAGAGGAGAGGCCGTGTCACTACTAGATCACACATTTATACAGGCTAGTAGTGGGACATCCCTGCTGCTAGTAGCAACTCAAAGTTTTGTTAAACCTCATCCCCTTTCAAGGTTCTTTCCCTGCTCTTACGTGTTTCTCCTAGACCACAGTCTCTTTTTTTCTCCCCCCCCGCATGCCCTTTTTGGGGGTGTTTTTTTAGAAACTGCAGGCTATTCCTAAGGCTTGGGATTTACACACACACACTCCCCTCCAAATAAACATTACCTACTTTTGTTTTCTTGCTTTTGCTTTATGCTTTCATTTATCTTATCCTTGTGTTCAACCATTTTTCCTTTTGTGCCTTCAGACTGCTCTTTCCCATACAAACACGCCCTTCACACACTCCTCACCTTACGGTGCCTTTGCTTCACATGTAGCATTTATTCTGTACTTGTCTGGCACGCAATTCCCAAATGTCCAGCTCTATCGGGAGCTCCCCTGTCCCAATTCTGCTGGGGCTTTGGTAGCTTCTCTTACTATTTTCCCCTTCTGAGATCCTGACGGAGGTGGCAAAGCCATGTCTGCTTCATTCCCAGATGCTTCAAACACATCTAGGTGCTCCCTCACAGAGCCTGCAAAAACTACTGGAAGGTGGAAAGAGTGCATGTGAGGAGCAGCACTCGTCCTCTGAATTTCTGTTTCTGTCTACAGCCACCAGTAAAGGCATAACCAGTCTGACACATGGTCTTGATGGCCTGTCACATGGCGTGAAGGGCAGATCTAGCTTCCCACCAGACCAGAGCCACCAATTATACGTAACAAGTGGCAACATTTCAAGTGATTGATCTTGGTAGAGCCACACAATCACCACTGACAGCACCACCCAGCCAGGAAAGCAGAAGCATCACCCTCCTGCGCAGTGACAGAAACTGCCTCTCGCTGCTATCAGAGCCATCCTCAGGGCTCACAGGGCAGAAATATTTTTCCACCAAGAAAAAATGCACGAATCTCACCTATTGGTATGTTAGCTAGCTGAATTTCTAGAAGGTACACATAGTTCCTTGACAGCTTCACTGATGTGTGGGTTTTTTGGGGTTTTTTTTGTTTTGTTTGTTGGTTTTTTTTTTTTTGTTTTTTTTTTTACAATTCAGCTTGCTTTATTTATACTGCCTGTTCAGGTTTTTTAAAAAGCGAAAACACCAAATGCTTTGCTTGTAAGCGGAACATCTCTGCAGTTTGCATTCCAAGTGCCTGGTCTCATTTAAGTCAAAATTAAAGCAGTTGGTGCCACCAAGCATTGGACTGAAGAACTCTCTATGCCCATGTTAACTCCCACAGGCTTCCACTGGACATGACTAGTTAGCATCAGCCATCCTTTGTCCCAATAAAGCGGGGTCATCACCACGTTTGATCACAGGAGGCTCGATAAACTGTAAAGAGTCCAGCACAGACCCTCAGAGCCCTTGGTCCAAGAAAAGGGAGCACCTAGCTTGGGATGGGACATCGGAAAACTCAGTATGCTTCTCTGATCCTCTTTATAGGCTCCAGGCCAGGCCTGGTTCAGCTGCTGCCTGCAGTGTCAGCACACAGGGAGCTGCGGAGGCCGTCGTCCCTCCCCAGAGGCTACGGGAACTGGACGCGGCAGGCAGGGAAAATTCCACAGAGCCCCAGTCCCTGATTGGGGCCAGGCTTCTTACCTGTAGGCAAGAAGTGGAAGCCTCAAGCCTTCTGCTCTCAACCCTCACTATAGTGCTGCTCCCACAGCTTCCCGTGCAGATGAGCGGCGCAGGAGGCGTTATTTCACATTTGCAGCTCCTCACGGGCTCCAAAAGCAGTGCCTGCAAATTGCTCTGAAATGTACTTGATCACACTCCACAATTACTCTGAAAAATTTCATTTGAAGCAGCACAGAGGAACACAGTGGTTACCTCACGTGAATGAGCTCAAAGCTCTGAACAGGGTCTAAGTACTTATTGCTGAAGGCTGTTCCTAATGGTTTCTGTACCGTTAAGGCAATCAGGTAAATAAAAATAGGACAGGATATTTAGTAAAGCATCCTTCAGTGCTGTCCAGTGACTATGCTACAGCTAATACGAAACAAATGAAATAAAGGACATAGCCACTCTTTGGAATCACAGCCGTAACTGCCTTGGCTCCATAAGGGCAGGCCGAGAGAGACTGTCATTTTAATGCAGCATGTTTGCACAGAACTAGCCAGCAAATGAGGAGGTGACTAAGACTAAGATATGACAGTGTGTCTGAAGCGGTTGCTGTTTTAAAATAACAAAATGAAAAAATCACAACCAAAAAAGCCCATCAAACCAAACCAAACCCACCCCAAAACAACACACAAGCTTTTATTCTCCCTCGTGAATTCTTGGAATAGTTAGAAGAACCACGGAGTTCTGCCCTCAAATTAAAAGTGGCAAATTCTAGCAAGCTGAAGCGGCCAACAACACAGCAAGATTGATAAACACTGGACTTTTTTCTCAATGATCAATAAACACCCCTACATATCCTAATTAATAGAAAACCTATAGAAACTTTTAGAATATTATTAAAGCCTGAAAGGACAGCATTTCTAGTAATCTGCATCTTAGACCAATATTCAGTGTCAGAAGACACCTACCTATAAGCATGCTCAGGATCAACCATCCAGCTGTTTATCCTTTCTACTGAACTGCTCTTACTGCTGCCTTTCAGAGAAAGGTGTTTCCGGATACAATCCCCCAAATCAATTCCCAGCTAGCAGTTTTCACTGATTAAATACAAAAAAGTATAGGAGGGTGTCCCCCCCGGCAAGTTAGCATCGAAGTTCTGAACTGAGGACTGATTTGTTGCATGAACATCTCTGTATACTCCCCAAATCCAAACTGGCAACAAAAACTCTTGTTTACTTCGGCATATGCAAAGTGTTTCCAGCTGTCCTCCCAGGTTGCTTAATACTCTTCAAGCCAAAACAGACACTCTTCAGGTTTTGTGGGGGTGGGGTTTTTTTGTTTGGTTGGTTTGTGTTTTAATTGAATATCATTTGAGCTGAGCACCATGTAGTGTTCCTGAAGTGATACTTAAAATTAGCCTCTAGCCTCAAAATGGGAACTGGAAATGCTTTGATAAATGAATTGTAAAGGCAAGCCAGCTTGTTTCGTCATGACTTGTGGAAACGCATCTGTATCCTGTGCTGACGTGCTATTTTGTTTTGCGGCAAACCACACAAGTCTGCATCTAGAGAGGACAACGTATTAGTCATCACCAGTGTCCTTACACAGCCTCTTTACAGCCTCACTGCCTGGAACTGCCAGCGTGCTCTTGCCTTTTCCTGGCTTCAGTTTACCTGTTACCCACTACTGTTGGGCTACTGAGATTACCTGTCAAACCCCAGATTTACATACAAGCCCTGTTTATCACCTATGACAGAAAAACCATCCATCCATAAAAGAAGGGCTCGGTAAGAGACTGAACGAGCCTGGGAACCATCACAAAAAGGCACAGTCCTGTACAAGTAATGTTGCCTGGGAGGCTGAAAGCAGAAGGCTGCTTTAGAACACCACGGTGTGTGGTGTGTATGTGCAGAATACACGACTACGCTGCATTTGCTTTCTTATAGTTCTTCCTAATACCTTGCACATGTATAGACTGGCATGACTGATACGGATCTATTTCAAGACACCTCATGTCAGGATGGCCAGGTGTCCAGCTCTTGGTGGAGGTCTACAGTGACACATGCCTCACCCCTTGTGCAGACAAGGGCATCTCCTCCAAAGAAGCAAGGCTCGAAAATAAAGACCTCACACAACCTATATGCCTTGATAATCTGCACAACCCTGAGAAGAAAGGTAGTACTGAGGTGGGCAATGGATAGGTGGTGGTTCCAGAGGCTAAACAACTAGCGAAGAAAGGTCTCTGGGGTAGACCTCCTCTCATTTTACCTGCCTAAAGGATGCCAGTGAATGACAGAACTATCTGTGCTAGGTCTGTTCTGCTTTGTTCAGCTATAGGTTAATTAAAATTCACATTATGGCAGTGTGGTAAATATGTATCTTTTCTTAAAGAAGAGGTAATAAAGGAGCAGGGAGTAAGTCACAAAGCAAACCAAAGGGATGGCTGGGAACTGGAGAACCAAATCCTCTGCTCGGCACTTTTACCGCTGCTTCTTACTTGCCCTATCTGCCTGCTCCTATAGTGAAAGGAGCAGTGGTGCAGGACACATTGGTCGGCCTCAACTCAATATGAAAAGGTACTAGGATGAACCACAGGGTAGGGGAATGGGACACCAAAACAGATGTACAAGCACCTGAAAAGTAACACAGCACTAGAAAACAGCAGGTGGTTTTTTTTCAAGAGCCAGTAGTGGCATACCATTCCAATTCCTTTAAGAGGATAATTGGATCAGTGTAGACAAGGGAAGCCGGGGATGGGCTGTATCCTAACCTTTTTAAGACCCATAACCCTATTCCATGCAACTTTCCTATAAGCAAACAAGGGAAATACTGTCATGCTGTAATTACCATAAGGCAGGTGGCTTGAACGGGTGTATAAAATACTGCACTTGGAGCACAATTCTCGACAGTTGACTGTCACACAAGACAGGTATTTGAACAGGGGTCAGCCCTGGGCTTTAGTCTGCTTAGTATCTTCATTCAAAATCTGGATGACAGAGCAGAGACTTCACATACAAATTCTGCATGTGACATCATGGCAGGGGTGAGAGAAGGGCATTCCCAGTCCTTCGCAGGCCAGGTTTAATTAATAAGTGGGAAACAGGCCTAAAGCTGACGTGAAAAAATCTCATGAGAACAAAAGTAAAACATTGCCTCTCGGTAAGAGGAATATGAAAGCAAGAGCACTGCTCAAAGCAGCCTCCCCGGAGCAGCCGGCAGAGTGACTCAGCGGGGGACGGGCTGCGCCCCTGCACACCGCAGCTCTGCCCGCCCGCAGACCCCAGCCCCTGCCACAGGGCACGGCCTGCTGGCCAGGGACCAACACAGCCTCTCCAAGCCTCCTGCAACACCCAACGTTTAAGCATCCATTACAGATCAGACATACCAAAGCAAAGAACAGACAGTATTGTTTAGGCACCTTCCCACACAACCAGTTAATACCTTATGGCCAAATTATTTAAGCAGCCAGTCACTTCTTGGGCTGGGCCCAGGCTTGGGCATTGAGACCAAAGCTGTTCAGGTGTCCACCCTGCCTGGTGGAACAGTGACAGTCGGCTTGATTCCCTTCTGTTCACAGACAGGAAAAGACTATACACAAACAAAAACCCCGGAACATTTGCTGTCCAGGCAGCTACGGACTGTACGGGTCTCCTCTGACCAGTCCATGTCTTTATTCTATGGATACATATTCAGGCATGGACAACCTTTTACAGTACTTTGCACTCATCCTTGGTCAACTAAAAGTGGTGCACCTTAGTCTTGATTCTGCCCCAACACTGGGAATCCCATTTTTTCAGGAAGGGTTAACAGCCTACAGTGCTAAGATTAGGACGCACCAGTCAGGAATAACTAGAAATGCTGATGCACATTCTCCCAACGATTTGCTAGAAGTTAAACAATTTGATATGCCCCCTGCCTGGCAAGCTTAGGAGATCACCCACAGAAGTCTTCTGCTTGCAAGAGCATGGGAAGCCTGTGATGCAGCTACGAGGTCACAAAGACCATCACACAGACAAGGGAAAGAACCCCAAACACCTGCAGCTTCACTAAGCCTGGGGGTGCTGCTCCAGCACTTACCCAAATTCAGGAGACTGCCTGGCCGCCGCCAAGCAGGGACCTGCAGCAGTTCAGCAGGGCGGCAGCGGGAGGCAAGGGCTGGCCCCAGCGCCTGTGCGCAGTGGCAGGACAGGCCCGGGGCGCTGGGAGGGCCGGCGCGTTCCCGGCGGCAGGCTCCCTCCCAGGCCGCTGGCAGGACCCCAGTGATGCGGCCCACTGCACCTCAGCGTTCACTGGGCCTGGCTGGAGCCTCTGAGCCCCAGCACCGACTGGCCACTGCCATGGGACAAGTGGGAAGGAGTATTGCCCCAGCAGCAGACATCCAGCCCTAGGCTGACAGGTCAAGAGGAAAAACCTGCACCACGAGAGCAGGAACTGACATGAGGAGTTAAAATTTGAGCTGCAATTCCATATTGAAATAGCCAAGCAAAAGGACGGATAATAGGCAGGGATGCGTGGTAAGGAGTTCTCTATAGGGCTAACTAAATCTTGCTGTCACATAGTTATCTGCTTAGATCAGCAACATCTGATGCTCCTGAACCCATTGTGGTTGTTTGCAGGCTCCAGCCATAGGCAGCAGATGATTCAAAAGTTCGTTCTTCCTTTGTTTAAACTATCCTGCTTTATAAATTAATTTCATTTAATCATATGTTCAATGCCCGACTTTCTGTCACTGAAGAAAAGCAGTGTAGTTCTTACATTTCATAGCTTGCACGACTCCAAACTACTGAAACATTTAAAAGCAGATGGCATTTTGCCTGTCTTCAGAGACCCACAGTCCAATTTTAACCACACCCTTACGATGAAAAGGGCAAGTCAAACCAAGCTTTCACAAACAAGCTTCATCTGTATTTTGTTGTCAAATATCCAGTGGTCTGCAGAAATCCAGGCAAAGATGTGCCTGCACCACTGTTCTATTTGCCATTTTTCCTTCTACGTAACACCCACATAACATTCCTTATTATTCCAGTGAGAACATTATGCATCTTTGAAAGAGTCTCTATTTCGACAACACTCCTCATGGTGTTCTATTTGCTTTAGCAGCGCTTGCTATTTTTGCTTGACTTTATGTAAATGAATTTGAGGTTATGTGAGACTACTTCCTCTTGGCCAAGGACAGACAGAAATGTCACATAAAATCGTCCTCTAGTCCCAGAGAAAGAGCCATCTGTCAATTTTGCACCAGGCCAACTGCTGGGACACTGGAGTACAGGAGAAAAACAAGCAAGTTAGGACTGAAGTGAGCTCACAAGGAAAGTATTCTGCCCTGAGGGATGTTTACCTCCTCAGTGTGCTTACAGGCTCTTTTACAAATACTGCTCAGACTTGGCAAGATAGAGGGGCTGTGAGATTTTATCCAGCAACAACGATTTCACTTTTGTGGATACACATCTGTCTCTGCTGTTAAAACATGTATTCAAACATACAGCTCATCTGCAGCTACTTAAAAACACGTACAAGTATCACAGAAGTATAGAAAACCTGAGATGAGCAGCCCCCTTCTCTTGCATACATTTCTTTGTTTTTAAAATCTCTTATGTATCTTTGTGTTTAATTTCAGGTACAGGGACAGCGCAGCTTTGCTAGGAGTGAATGAAAACATTTGGAAGAATGAGATTTATTTCATAAGTTGCTATGAAACATCTCTCTGCTCTGTCACTGGTTTCAAATAAATTCTAGTTTTACAGCTACAATCCATGTGATTAAAATTGGCACAGTTTTGCTCCGAGCATCAGGAACTATTTAGCCCAATTCAGGAAAAAATACATGTGTGCCAGCAAATAAAGGGTTCTGTAATTATTAACAGTACAGCAGAAAGAAAGAAAGGAAGGGCAAAAAAATCACTGGTAAAAAGTCCACACTTTGCAGCTATTCAAGGGTAACTTTTTAGGAATAGCTTTGTAGCAAGGCTCTTCTCAGCTGGTAGGGTAATTCGGGGCAGGGTGTGTGTGTGGATGGTGGTTTTGTTTTAAGACTCTGCTAGCAAAGTCACCCCCACCTTTTCAAACTGGCACAAAGACTATCACTATAAACGCAGATTACACTTTTTCACCTTCCCCCAAAACACAGGACAGTGTTCCTTACCTATTTGGTCCTCGGGAATCAGCGATTCGATTGGGGGATCAAGTTCGGAGCTTTGGGACAAATAGTTCTTAACTTGCGTCATGAACTGCCGAATGGTTTGCAGCATATCCGTGCTCGAAACATGGCACTCCTTGTTTTCCTGGAGAAAGCTGACATAGTCCTGTACTAGGCATCCAAAATAAGTGCGTTTGTCCTGGGACATCTCTGCAATTTTCTTAATCATTCTCTTTTCAGGGGTCATGAAGGAACTGAAAACTCCACTGACTTTCCGTAGCTGAGATTTCACAATCTTGGGGAGAACGAACGAACTGTTTCTCTTCTTCTTGGGCTTCAAAGGGGGTGCCATGCTCTCTTGGTCACTTTCCCCCTCAAAATCTTCCAGGCTGCTGTTAGTGTCCCCCTCGTAGCCAAACAGTGGCATGCTCCGATCAAAGTCCAGCGAGTCAGATGAGGAGGTGGAAATGCTCATGTCGCTCAGTCTCTGCCTGCCTCCATTCCACGGTATGTGTGACTCAGAGCTGGTAGCTACTGTCTTTTTGGCAGCTGCTGAAGCTGGCTCAGGCAGGGTTTCACCTGGAAGGCCAGCAGCTTCGGGCACACATACCGAGCTGCGGCCAGGTCGAATTCCTGCTACCGTCTTTGAGCTACCTTCCACCTCTGTGCAAACAGCCTGCTTTTTCAGCCGAGGGGGCGGAATAGGGGTTGGTTTGTTCTGCAGCAAATCCAAGCCTCTCTCCTTCTTATGGTTGACCGTTTCTGGCATGCTTGCCTGCTTTATAGTCCTGGAAAGCTGTGGACTCATGAGGATGCTATTAATAGAAGGAGGTGGTGGCCGGGGCGGGGGGGAACGAGGCCTCGCTGTGCCATTCACATCTTGAGTTTTCAGGCTCTGCCTTTTCAGACTTCCACTGACATCCTGGCTGTGCACTTTTAAGAAGAGGGGATTAATGAAACACAGTGCTCCGTTGGTCTGGCTGCACTCCAGCTCCGAGGGCGTTCTGGTTCGTATAGAATGCACTCCATTTATAAGGCAGAGCTGACGTGAGTCTTTACAAGCACCGTCCAAAGGTACAGGCCTACGGGGAGTTGAAGGATCCAGGGTGTTGCTGTTAGCCGGGGAGCTCCAAAAGTCTGAAAATCATCATTGTGTTAATGTAAGAATGCAAAACAGCATGCAGATGGCTTTCAGAACATTCAGCTTAATATCACAGTTTCAAATATTCAGAGGCGTAGACGAGCTTTTATTAATTCAAGGGGGAAGACAAAAATTCCAAGTAAACCTCTTAAAGCACTACCAGACATAACCACATGCTGCACTCCTGGGTCTGCTTTTACTCGTTTATAAATATCACAATCAATGCATAGCTTCAAATCAGCCCACTGAGCTAAGCTTAAAAATAGACTGATGATCACCAAAAGGAACGGAGACTGTAACACAGTAATTCTTACCAGTGCGAGACTGAAGTGAACATAAACTACACCTTAGCATCTCACTCAGGAGAAATAAGCCTAGACTCTCAGCTGGTATTAATAAACTCACTCCATTAAAGGCTGTTTTACATCAGCTGACAGCCACTCATGGCAACTCAACAAAAAATTTGGTTTGGTTTTTTTTGATAGCGAACAAATGAAACTACACATGAAAAGGCAGTACACGTTTTGCTGTGATGGGTGCATGCATAATCTTTAGCTATGCAGACCAAATCCTTGTGTCTCCAAGAGCACTGGCCTGCAGCCCTGCCTTTGCAACAGTGACACAGTCTGCCTGATGTTTTAGACACTCAGCAGCACATAAATAAGCTAAATGTGCAGCCCCAACACCAGCAGTGTGGAAAACCTGTGCTAGACCAGCAAGTTTCAGCTGCAGCCTCTGCACTTGTCCCAGCAAAGCATCAGCATGTTTGGAAAACTGAGTCCATGGTAAAGTCCATCGGCTCCTGAAACCATGAAGACTGAAACCAGACAGGCCCTTGAGGACAGCAATCAGACTGAAATAAGGGAGGAATACTAGAGGAGGGAGATTTTGCTAATATTTGCCAATCTTGACACGGCTGCTTTTCCAGTAGTTGTGAAGATGCCTCATCTGGGCTGTCAGCAGTGACACCTGAGCCCAGCTGCAGGAATGCCAAGCACTCCACAACAGGGTCTGTATCCAACAGCTGTCTCACCGAAGGGGCACAGGACAGGAAATGGCTTGTGGTGACAGGCCACTGCCAGAGAACACATGCAGGCACAGACATACTTCTCTACATAGTCATGCCATGCTGCTGGTTTTTTTCCATCTCTGTTAACTTCACATTCTGCCTGCAGATCCCTCACCAGACCAGCCAGTGTGCCTGGCACATGGGCTGTCACAAACACCCATGACATAAGCACTGCTGCAGGTGAAACACAAGAGACCAAGAGAGGGAATCTTGCATTCAGCACAATGAAACCTTACAGGCTGGCAACAGCCTTGAGACCTTTACCACCAGTTCTTCCTGATGTGGTTTTTGCTGGGCTACATGCTGTTGACCTACCTTGTGTAGTTCCCCCTCCGAGCTTAGAGCAAAACAGAGCTCTGGCAGAAGCTACAACCCTCCAGGTTCAGACCAGGGTGTTATAGTGCCTACATGTTGCCTAAGGAAAGCTCATGCTTAGCAGGAAGGGCTCTTGGGAGTTTTTAAGCATCTCTTGGGTCTAGAGCATTGAAGGGCTGACTTCCTGTGTGCCCTTTTGCACATGAACACCTACGACTTCATCAAAATCTTAACTTTGTTGTCTGATTTTTGCTCACAGAAACTGTGATCTTAATCTGGTGTATAGTAGCTAACTGATCCCAAATACACCAACCACACAGACACTGATCCATCAGTCTCCTCCTCAGCTTTCAAATGCATTAGCTTAACAAAACAACACACACAATGAGGAGAAAGACTGTTCCAAGAGCAAGACTAACTCTGCAGCAAGTAGGCCACAGCGCTCTCGGGTACTGAGGACAAAGACAGTATGGTTAGTCTGGAGAGTTTGCTCGACACCACCATTAACATCTCCTATGGAAAAACTCACCTAACGTTACTTGAAAAATCCATGCTTTTTTGTGTGTATTTGTTGAAAATATATTGGAAAATACATATATAATTCCCTAAACTTGCAAATAAGCAGTGCAGAAGTCATTAATCTCCTCTCTAAAACTAATCCTTTAATTGCATTGCTACTGCAGCAAAACAAAATGCAAAGCAGTGCAATACTTCCCTGCATATGGCTTTGCTGCAAAGTCCCACCAAATGGTTCTAGAGAGCCTCATACCAACACTCAGATTTAGCAAGGATCTGTTCATAAATCAAAGATTATTCAAATGTCTACTGCGACAAAGACTGCTGACAGTCAACCCTCCCTTCCTGCAAAAGGAAATGAGGCCATTCAGCACTTTGCAGGAGTTGCTCAACAACTCATCAGGGTGGAGCCCATGTTTCACATCCAGCCAGACTCTGCCTCTCCCGCAAGCTCAAGGCATATTTTCCAATGAGCCTGTGTTTGGTTGTACCAGCCAAGCTATGCAAGTGCATTTTCTTTTATTATTTAAAAAACGTCAAACCAATGCACATGGATACATTCTGCGTATCTTAGGTATGCACTCCTCCTCCCATCAACATGCTACTGCACTGAACTACTGATCTCAAAACCCACCATTCTAAGATCATACCTCAATCTGAACAGAAGTTTTATTAACAGTGAACCTCAATTCATACACTCTCCTTGCAACTCCAGGAGATTATCAAGCTAGTGCCTGCTACGCAAGCCAGCAGCCAACATGAGCTCTTGGAGGAGAAGCTACATCAAATACTTGTCTGGGGATTGTTAAGATTTGCTTTGCCCAGAGGCTGCCCATAGAGGAAAGAAGAGAAGAAAGGAAGGAAGGAAACAGCACTAACAAAAAAATGTCACAGAAGGCACAGAAAGAAGGAAGAGCACCAAGGTCACCATTGGGCAAGTGCAAGGTTTGGCCTTCTCAACAGGAGAAGCTGTTTTTCTAAATGAAATCTGTATCATCACTGACCAATGCAAGCTACTTACTGATACAGACTATTTCTTCAAGCTTACAGCAATGCTACACAGAATAACATCTTTAAAGACAACTACTTACTCAGTCCAAGCTGAGCAATCTCTTCAAGTTCAGCTTCTGTCTTTGTAGCAGCTATAGCATGAGGCAACTTCAGGGTGAATGGAAGAACATCCCTGTTGTCAAAAACAATCGTGGTTTTCATAACAACATCCACAGCTTTAAAAGCATTTGTTTTCAACACTGGCAGTGGTCAAGTTCTGATTCTTATTTTCTTCTTGAGCTGTGGCAGGTAGCAAGAACCTTAAACACACAGCACACAGTGAAAACATTACCAGCCCCAGGGCTCCTTTACATTGGAAAGTGGTGTGAAGTGCAAATGGCAGTTGGGTCCCCAGGACTCTCTTCAGGCTCGTTTCCACAGAACTATCCAGTATTTTCTGCTAGTACAGCAGAAGCTTTTACACCTGGTCTTTTACAAGCATACTGGTGAGAAGCAAAAGTTTTATCTGCCCTCAACCCTTTATCAAAGCTTCTTATTTTCTGAATATGCTGTGGACTGCTCTTAAAGCCAAATTCCAGTTCTCAGAAAAAATATTTAAATGAGTACTTGGGCAGCTACTCTAAACATTTCTAAGCTAGGAATTAGTTAGTGCTACTCTGTACTAGACTGAAAACACAACTTAAGAAAGTCTTTATGATTTATTCTCATATGTGGTTTCTCTTCACTGCATACTAGATGTTCAACAGATGTCTACAAAGGGAGATAAATACATGAACAACAACATAAGCCAAATACAGTGTAAAAAGCTTTTGGGCAGAGATTTTAAGGGACAAAACGACTTAACCATATGTACATTGTATGAATGCTGCCATCAACCAGTACTATACCACTTGCCTGCTCAATTGGTACTGATACACCCTCAAACAACAGTGTATGCTAGACTGCAAAATGTGTAGTAGAAGTACCTATGTAATGAAAAGTAAATGAGAACAAATGGAGCACCAGAATCCTACATACAATAGGTGTCAGCATTATTGGTTTTTTAAGGTTGTGAACAAGCCAATCTGTTGTAACAGAGACAGATAGTGGGCTTTAATCCCATAAATATTCTCTACATTGTATGTTACCTTGTTGAAAAAACAGGATCTCAGAACACCACTCAAATTCAAATCAAGCATATGCACAAGACGTGTTACCTAAAAAGTATCTGAAAAGACACTTCCAATATGTACAGCATGACAAAAGGGAGGCCTGTAACAAAGGGGGTCTGGACAATTCACCACAAACAAAAACAGCAGACAGCAACCCAGGTATATCCCAGTGAGCTTTTCCCACACCACAAATCACCACTGTTGGCACTAATTGGCAACCTCACTGTAGTAAAAGAACCAAGGCCATCAAAGTTGCCTCTCCCCACCCACCCCTCCTTCAGAAAATGTGCAGATGTGCAGTCTGGCCACGTCCTGTCTGTGGATAAATGTAAGGCTTGAGTATCAGTCTGGGAGTTTTCACCAGTAAACTAAAGTCAAATTGAAAAGCACTTAAAAGAGATAAAAAGACTAGCTATTTTTTCTCTGCCTACTACCTGTAAAACAAGTTGGGCAACCATAAATTGGAAAGCTGATGAGGCAGTTCTTGTTGTTCACAATTTACATTCGCATCTCTCAGTTGCTATGTTCTACAGTGTAATCTTGACATTTTTCCACTAAGCTCCAAAAATGCTTTTTGCTAGTAACTCCAAGAAATGCATGTTGCAAGACAGTTTATGGTGCTTATTGAGTTACAGAGCCGTTAAGAAAGCATTACAAGATATCAGCTAAAGTTCAACTTGGCAGCACCTCACAGCTGGGTGTGTAATGTAACACTAGCCTTCCAATAATCAGTACCAAATAAGACAAAGAGACTTGCTTCCAATCCTCATCTCTTATTTATCCCATCACTTTCTAAGACTACCCAGGAGGATTGGCAACATAAAAATGCTGAGTCATATCCTTGAGACACTTTTTCAAGACAGTCTAGCAAATGTGACTAAGAACATAACACCATCCTACCTGCTAATACAGTAGAAAGCAACGAGCCTGAATAGATCAGCAAAACTTATGCCAGACCCCTCCAAGGAAAACGCTGTGAAGAAAGTTACGAAAGGGAATCACACATCTATTCATCATTTGTTAGAAAAGCTTAATAAAATGCATCTCAAATTTTTGCACAGAATTAATAAGTTTGCACCTAGCTACTGTTTGGTTAAGAGACGACAACTGCACAGAAGAGTACACATCTCTGCTAAGGCATCTTCAAGCATAATCTTGGCAGTGATTTTGCATTTTCGGTTCCAAACATACGGTCCAATTCCCAAGAAACAGATAAGAGCATGATGAGAATTGCACATTTTGCTAATACACAATAATCAATAACTGAGGCTCTGTTTGCCCAGTGTACTAATACACCTAATTTTAAATCTCTTATTTCCTCCTCTTGCATTCCATTCTGCTCACTTCTCTTCCACCCAGATGTGTTAGCACCTAATGGAAGATGATAAATTTTCATCCACGTCAAGAAAACCATTTAACCTAAAAATCCCTTAATCTCAGATGATACTGCTTCATGCTTTTGCCTTGCACCATGGGGGAGGAAGACACAAGCAGTGCCTTTCAACTTTTTCCACTCCATACCATTGTTTCTTACTGATAGAAATACTTGTTTACAGTAATAATCACATAGAAGTGATTGCCACCTCACTTAAACTCTCTCTGATTCCAGCAGCATATCTCACCCAATGACTACAAAGATCAAGTGGAAGAAACTCCTAGAGCAAAATGGTCTAGATTTTTTGCCTCTGGGCATAACCAAAACCAGAACAGAAGGAATAGCATTTATGAAACATAAAGGCAGCATAAGGCAGTTCCTGAAGTACACAAACACTGGTCTCTTGCAGCCTCAGCCAAGTTCTATATAGGGGTGAATGTGAAGTCTGTGATTGCTTCAGCCCACCCCCAAGCTAAAAAAGCCAGACCATGGGGGCAAATCTCCAGCTGGCATGCGCACACTGTCGCTTTTTCACCAGAAGAAGAATGCTTTTGAAATTCATCTCCCAAGGAGAGTACTTCCATTACTGCAGACGCTTCAGACATCTGAGCTGAAACAAGGCAGACTCCTGGCCTTGGTGGGGAAAGCCAGAAGCCACGCAGCAGCTGTGGATACCTCAGAAATGCCTCTCAGGGAGCAGCAAAGGTGTAATTTTGTCAGTACTCCATGCTATAAAGCCAGGTCCCCCATACCAAACTTCCAGTGCTACTGACTATAACGTCTGCACATGAAGCAGAGGAGAACTTGAAGTCAGGTACTGATCTTTTAGCCAGCCTTTACACTGAAGGACAGGTCAACCTGGTCATTTTATGTGCCCAGATAAAGGGATTTCTTTAAGAGACACACTAACTATGCAGATGGTAAGCAGGCAGGTGATCTGGGGGCAGGCTAAGAGAAGATGAGTGTTCAGATCCCCAATTACAATTAAAACCTCAACTATGACTGGTGAGTAAAAACATCAATAGATACCTCCCCCTTGTGGTAAAATTTTGTTCATGAAAGGAAATACATTATTATTTTATTTTCTAGGTGGGAGAGAGGTAATTCACTAGTTTAACAAGCCTACAAACACAGCTTTAGATCACACTTCGACCAACTGTCACTGATAGCTTTTTCTTCTCTTTGCCATGCCTCGTTTCTAACAGGAACCAAAACCAGACATTGCAGATTTAACTTTTTGTTGCTGTGAGCACGGAAGGGAGAGGTAAAAAGGAAAAACTCAACAAAATGATCTCAGTTTGCTAACAGAAGTTAACTACAGACCCTCTGCTGCAGGGAAGTTCAACTTAAATTGCTGCAACTTTTCTACAGTTTTCATTTTTTGTTGGAATGAACCATTTGCTCCATTTGCAGTTTCTGCACCATGTACACTCAACAGCTGCAGCTTCTCTTTTTCATTCCTATATCTCTCAAACAATTTTCACACCCACCCTCTCAAGAGATGAGGGCAGTATTGTTTTAAAGATGACTTGGAACTCTCACATTTTCTCATTTCAATTAGAAAACAGGGAATAAACACAGTTGGAATTAAAAAACAAAAACCATCGATCTCGCATCAGAAACAGTTCCAAAGGGTTAAAATCCATCTAGTTACTACTTTTTTTTAAAGGGCAAAAAAACCCAACCACACCCAACTTTTTAGACAGAGAGCACTCATGACAGAGTTGCATTCAAGAACACCCCTGAGCACAAGAAAATGCACATTCCGTGGCCAGCAGACAGGACTCTAGACTATAGTCTGTCTATAGACTATAGACAGAAGGTAACTAAGTTTCTACAGAGGATAACTACCCATAATAAGCAATGAATCCTGGATTCAGCAAGGTGCTTGAAAAAAATTTTTCCAGTTGTGTCCAGGACAGACTTAGGTGTTTCTGTGTATCCTCCTTTCTCCAGGACGTGGCCTGACCCACTCAAAGAGCCCTCCTCAGAGAGCACCGAAGGCAGCTGGTGACACTATTTGCATGACTTTGGGTATCCTCTGCTGTGAGCTTCACCAATGCAGAGTGCTCCAGGCTCATGCAGGGTGCCAAATAGCTGAAAGGAATGTAACTCACAACTTACTGTATGTGCTTTCTTTTATTGCAAATTCTTTTAGGCAGGACCCACACTCACTGGGCAGACAGAGAGAGAGGACTTTCTTCTGCAATCTTGCAGATTTCCTAACCAGAAATATCTGTTGTGGAGAAGGCAAAAGGACATGGGTTTAGCTTCATCACAGATGCCTTAATAGAGAAATATTATAGGCAACAGGAACTAAAACAACTTCATGATCTCTGATCTACATAAAATGTCTTACAATTTTACTCTGTTGTTACTGTATCAGGTCAAACAGCTTGGTGTAAAATGACAGCAGAATATTTAGAAAAGCATCTCAACCTCGTATAACACAGACACATGACACCAAGTTCATTATGCCCTTCTCTGAGCTCTCCAGTTTAACACACGGCAAATCCCAAGTCTTGAGTCAAGTTACAGTGTCTGGAGGAGACAGACGGAGGAATGCTCCTGTATAACACCAGCCTGTTCACACAATCCTGCTGCACCAGGATGGAGCAGCATCAGACACATGCCAAAAGCCTCATCCAAGCAGACAGGACCTGGTTTCCATCACAGCAACTGTAGTGCAGGCACCAGTAAAGGATAAAATACTGACATATCCCATTTATCTATTGCTTTCTCATTTTGGGGAAAATACACCTGTTACATACAGCCTTGGTTTAGCAAGGCCCAGCTTTGGAGCTGTACTTGCAGCAGTCTGGTTCTCGGCTCCAGAGGACCTCAAACTCATCCTCCAATGTATTAGCCTGGGTAGTGGGTCACACTGCAACTGGTCCAGCTGCCAAGTGCTCAGGAAACCCTCACTCGGATTATCTAAAGCACTGAAGAAATGGGGGTGGGATGTTAGTTGCTTAGGGTTTTTTGGTTTTTTTTTTTTTGTTTGGTTTGTTGTTTGTTTGGGGGGATTAATTTTTTTAAAACACTTGCATCAAATAAATAGAAACACAATTTCTTACCCCAGGAGGCTGGGCCTGCAGAATTTCCATGGCTTCAGTATCGTTCAGACCAAGCTGCAGCCACACAGGGTGAGTATGGAGGAGCTTGTCCAATATGCTTAGCTTGTTGGATAGGCTGTCATATCCAGAGTCCCGGACGCAGCTTTTTACATCATTTTTCTCAGGAGAGACATTATCCATGTCCTTTACTAGGCTGTGAAAATTTTTTTAAAAAAATTAAATTAGACATGGCAACCTCCCATAAACAATCACTCATTTAAGCAAACAGAGTTATCACAAAGCTATTAGCACTGCTGGCACTCTGGACTGGTACTTCTACTGAGAATTCATATAATTAGTATACACAGAAATTATCTTATCCACAAGATTTCTTTCTTTCACTTGTCCTCAAGTTAAAAGCTAGCTTTGAGATAAGCCTTAGCATTCTTCAATTAGCTTGTTGAAATCCAGCAATCACTTCAGATACAGGTTTATGTGCCTACATGACCAACTGACTATTTCACATCCTTTCCTTGTTATGTTCACATTTTGAAGAGAAGTTTTTCCAAGGTATTTATGCAATTCAGATATTTTTATTCCGAGACAGGCTGCAAAAGCTGCAACTCACAGAAATCTTACTCTGTCCCACCTGCCAGAAAAATCTGTTCAATACTCTGGCAATGGAGCAACCCACTGCCTGTTGACAAATGCTGCAAATGCAAGCACTTTCTCTGCCTGTAGGGACTACTTCCACAACAGAAGCCTATGAACTAGCATCTCTCCATCTTAACCCTCAGACTACTGTCCTGCCTGTCCTGCTCTACCACCCCTGTCATCTCTGCAGCTGCATACCCATCTTTGTTCCCCTCTGCAAACAAGTGGTCAGAGACCTCAGTCAGGAGAAGGGAGGGGAAGAGGGGGGAGAGGAAGGGGTTAAATCCCCCACATAACCCCGCCCCCCAAGGCACAGCTTCATTAAGAAATCATATTAAGTGGCAGTAATTTTTTAATGGTCCATGCTCTGAATTCTCCAAATATTTACGTTTTTGCCATTTTGCTGTGAAAGGTCCTTACCTCACATTTTAGTACTACCATTCCCAGGATCATAAGAAAGTATGGAATTGTATATTTATGCTCCTAATTCCTTTGGCTCTGGATCGACTCCTATGCAAGGAATAAAGGTTAAGCTAAGTGTGAATGTGGCAAAATAAAGTTAAAACTTATTTGGGGCAGGCAAATTATTGCTAAATGCAGTAATGAAGTACAGTTCTTGGAGGCTACAGACACTTGTTATGCATGAAAAACCCAGATAAATTGAATACTTTGAGAATTCCTTTTGTTACGCAAAGCTTTGCCATCATTCAGATAACACAGAACACCCGGTACGATTGTACATGTGTTGCTGGTTCAAATTCCCCATTTTTGAGCTAAAAGTACATCCTGTGATTCTTCCAGCGCTAGAAATCACTACAGAATAGTTACTCCGGTAACTTCCTGATGACAGTATTTGAGCACAGACAAAAAAACACCCTGCAAACTCAAGATCTGACTCACTAAGACTCAGGCACAGAGGCTGCGTTCCCCTTAACAGACTTTTTCTGGTGGCAGAAGAGGCCCTGAGCAGCAGAGGGCAACACAGCTGCATTTCTCCACTGCAAACCGTCTTGCAGTTCTTATAATCTTTGCTTTTTGGGTAGGCTGTAAGCATCATGAACAGCATTTACCACCTTCATTAGGCCAGCTACTGTACCCAGAGCAACTGGGTAAAGACTTCAACAAACACAGGAGCCACTGAATACTTAAAACCAACCAAACAAAAATCACACCCCCCTGGCCCCACAAGAAGTGCACAACCCTGAAACAAAACCCATCCCACCAACCAACCAACGAAAAACCCCAGAACAACCAAACTTCTTTTTTTGTAGCTTTGGTCAGCAACTTGCAGCATCTCTGGACGGGTCTAAAAAGGAAAAGAAATGGTGTAGAGAACTTTCACCGCATGCTCAGATAAGAACTGGCACACCATTCAAACTTTTCATTTCCTGGATCAATTATCAGTACCGGATCACCTGCATGCCTCTCCCTTCCTTTTCATCCTCTTATCTTTTTATTTAGGATATTATGCCTTTTAGATTTGTAAGGCATCTAAAATGCAGCTGATCTTCCCTCCTCAAGCATCAAAGGCTGTTGGTAACTACCAATATGCCTTCAAGGGGCACAAAATGCACAGAAGCATGAGGTGTGCGGAAGGGAAGTTGTGTTTACATCAGTTACGACAGGGCTCTGAGACTGTGACAATAGGACTCCTGTGTTCCCCTATCATACACTGAAACACTAGGTTTTGCTGGGACCATGGCTGAATGTCCACAGAAGTAGACCCATGAATCACAAAAGTGTTTTCATGAGCTATACCTCCAGTAAATATTGCTCAAAAGCTTTCCACTCACCTTTGGAGCCAGTTAGCAATACAAACCAAAGACAGCTGTGGCAAAGTACATGTTACACACTGACACTGGGTGTGGGTTTATCTAGATATAACTTCTTTCCATTCCTTGCTGAAGAGGTGGAAACTAAACATGTTGCAGAGGGAATATGCCTGTGAGGGAAAAATATTTTGCCTACAAAAAAAAGAGTTACATCACGTGCAAAAAAGGTGCATGACCGATATCAACTAAAAGGCCTGGCACTGCTCGCTACCACTAAACAATCTAAAGCCAGTAAGAGTTTGCACATGTACGTAGGGTCAACAGTGTCCCTCTTAGGTATGGCTGGCTTAATGTTGTCAAACTGTTATAAATCAGAAGATTAATTTGAATAGGGAGCTGACGGGTTTTTGGAACCTCGAGGTACATAGATGCACAATCCTTCCCACATGGCTGAGATCCAAGGAGGAACCTTACTAACCTAGATACACATGCACCTCCTTGTTGCAGCTGCTTCTGCTCCCCTCAAGAAATAAGCCAAAGATTATGAGTATCTGATCATGACAAGACTTTCTGGCGCTCCTAAACACCACTAGTTCAAACCACCCCAACGCACCTCAGCTAGATCAGTACTAGTATGTTATTGTAATCCACAGGAAGGTAAACTGGGAACAAACAACACTTTAAAAAAAATACTTCCTACCCAAAAAATAAAGAAAGAGGCAGTGAGAAAGATCAGACCTGTTGAACTCTGGCAAGAGCACAGCTTGGAAAAACCACATCTAGCAAGCCACATAGAACCCATCAGGAAGCTGCTTCCCAAGGTCCAGGAGTTACGTGCAGTCAGAAATCCACTGGTCTGCTCTGACCGCCTATTTGCAATGGCTGAGCACAACTGAGCATCACAGGCTCAAGTTTATTTTTTATTCTTAAATTTATTTTGATTAATGATCCAGTCACTAAACGTACAGTCAAACCCTGACACACAGGAGTTCTTGAAATCTGGGACTGGGATATGTGTGTGTAGCTTCACTGGAAACAACAGCATGGAAAGAAGAGCCATGTTAGTTCCTCACAACCGCCTGATTAATTCAAGTCTATAGAATAAGAAGTTGCCATAACCTAAATGCCAGCAAAATATGCTGTACATTATGCAACAAATAAACTTATTTCCTGCTTTTTACTTTTGAGGTTTTGGGGGGTTTTTTTGGCTTTGGGATTTTTGGTTGGTTTTTTTTGGTTTTTTTTTTGTTGTTGTTGTTTTTTTTGTTTTTTTTTTTTTTTTTTTTTGTTTTTTTTTTTTTTACAGTGACTCCCAATAAAAAACAATCTGACTACATCACATTAAACAAAAAATCAAAACATAAGTCGACCTCCGTGGATGGTCTACATTAATGCAGGGGTACTACAATGGTTCCTCTGTAGTGGGAGAGGAGTTTAATGCAACTTGCAGTGAATTAAAGAAAACACATGATTCATGGAAGTTTCCTTAGATTTGAGAAAACCCATAAGCATGTAGGAAGTAAACAGAGGTTACTGCCAAGATTAAACAATGCTGTGCTGCCTCCTGGTTAGACCTAGCTTACAGTAAAAAGGGCAAGGAACAGGTTGAAACCTGTAACCAGAATGATCCTCTCCCTCTTACCCACAGGACTGTAACATACACCTTGATCACATATCCATGAAGCAAATGCTCCTGCCCTCCCACTGTTTTCTACAGCGATTTTTCTTTTTGGTGTCTCAAATCCTACCTATGCTTCTTGCTCTAGTCTTATAAACTCTAAACTTGTAACATTTCTCCCATTTTTTTGGTGGGACTCGGGACAATGAGCCTATCTGCTCTCTGAAGCTACTGTCAACCTCCCCAACATCCTGCACAGACAAACTGTAGACTGAGAAATGGACTTTTTTTCTCTCTTTGGGATTACGGGCACAGCAAAGGTGCATCCAGCTTGCATGCACATCCTATGGGGATGACCAATGCTGTTCCATGGGTTTTCTGTGTTGAATTAAGCTAAGGCAGCTTCTGTAGGATTTACACAAACACACGTACACACCTCTCTGTGGAAGAACGTACTCACCGTTCTGAGGGCATGAAAGGAGTTGTAGGAAGGACCTAGATGACCATCAGCACTTGAGCGATTCAGTCTGCTCCTGCACCATGGAGGAGGCTGGGGTTATCAGCCCAAATGAAAGGGCAACCCTGGATTTCGGCCATCATCCCAGATGCACTTACTAGCCAGGAGGAGGGTCATAGTGAGAGACCGGCTTTGATGCTATAATTAAGATAAGAACTCTTAACTTGCACTTGAATGTGTCCACATTTCCTTACTCCATTTTTTTCCCTGGACTGACCTCTGTTTTTAGGGTACCGCACACCAGGATCATGTTAAGGGGGGGGGGTGGGGGGTGGAGTGGGGAGCTGGGGGGTGGGGAAGAGGGAGAAGGTCTGCTCTTTGCCCATGGCAGCAGAATGTTCAGCATCTCCCCAGCGATGCAGCTTAGCCAGCTTTGCTACCAAGTCTTTGCTGTGTTGCGAAGGTTTGCAAAACACAGCTGTGTGTCCAGGTTAATTGTTCTCTCACTCCACCGTTATTCAGCAGCAAGGAATATTCCTCTTGTTTCCTACCCAATCACAAGGGCCAAGACAACAGCAACAGGCAGGTAGAGTGAATCTAAATTGCAGATGAGCATGAACCTTGCTCCAGTCCCACCAAAGACTCCCCACAGTTAACCCTGTTTGCTCCCCACTGCCTGGATTTCTGTAAATCCTACAAGTCTAACAGGCTTTAATCCCACCAGCCTAGCCTATAGAGTTATGCTGAGCAGCAGCTGGGAGAGGGTGTAAGACCACTGCTGAGCATTATCTCCACTCCTCAGCACTGAAGGGACAGGAGAAAGCTGCTGGGGAAAAGGCTGTTGGATACTTGCCTACCCAACAACAGAAGCAATTCACCTGCCTGGTGACACAGAAGACAATTCTACTTAAGTTAATAACTATTGCAGGAAAATGCCAAAGACACCAACATGAGGGCTGTCCAGCACAAAACATGAGGAAGGGAGCAAAGTTCTGCCTTGATAAAGGAGCAGGGAGGGAGTAAGCTGCAGCAGCTGCCACCACCAGCAAAGCATCCCTGAACCACCTCACAGGCACCAAATGCTCCAGAAAGACCACAGCTTTCAGAGGGTCAGCTTCTTACTCTGCAGAGCCATTCACAAAGGCAATGCAGGGAACCCAAGTGCCTTCTAAAAGACCATCTGGATGCAACTAGCTACATCATGTTGCTCCCTCATCCTACATGGACCTGGGCTGCCATTCCACACAGAAACTCTCTACTTAACCATTTCAAACCAGTACAGTGCAGGTCAGAAATTTATCCCATTTATGCCCTTTTCTGACAACTCCATTCATTTGCATTACTGAGATACGTGTCTGCACTGGGAAAGAGTCCAGGCTTTAAACACCATGGAATATTGAAACAGGTGGCATGAGCATCTCACTTAAAACAATTTTTACAAGCCTCTTTTTCGCCTGGCTTTTCCATGCTTACAAGCCAAAGCTGTAGGCCCAGTTACTTTGAATCATTCTCAATACTGACTTGGCCCACAGATGTAGAAAGGGGAGACGAGTCCAAAGTCTGACTTGGAGGAGGAGTATAAATCTGGAAGTCACCACACAACCACAAAAAAAACGCACACCAAAAAAGCCAAACCAAAACTAACACACCAACAAAACCAAACAAAACTCACACACTGCAACGCTGAAGCTGCAGACACACGATTTTGTGTACTTCTTTTTCTGAATACAGTTGAGAGCTCTTGGAACTGCTGCTTTTCTAAAACTGTCATGGGTGCATGTGAATATATGCCGAGGTGAAAAAGGAGCAAGGAAGATCAGACATCCCTTTTAGCTCAAATTTCTTTAGATGCAAATCCAAATGCCACATCAACATATCAACTTCTAAACAGCAGAAAGCACAATAATAAAAGCAACCTACATTCATTGCAAAGTTTTAAGCTAACTATAAAGAAAAAAAGTTACGATAGTAAACACATCTTTGTGGGGAGTCTAGTTTCAACATGAACCTGGAAAACATCCGTTGCAATTACTGTAATCTTGCTCTGTAGTTCTATATTAACAAAAGGTATGGGTGCACAACTAGTTATATAATTTATACCAACTTCAACAACTTCTTCCTCACACAGAAGCACGTAGTTGTAGTCATACAAAAATTGATGTTAATTCATAGAATCCTAGAATCCTTCACATTGGAAAAGACCTTTAAGATAATCAGATTTCATATTTTTTTTTCATTTATCATCTTAAAAGTGACAGAAAAGAATTATTTTCTTTTTTCTTGGATGGCTATTATTTCAGCTTGAAGTCAGTTATGTAGTCATGGAAATTGCATTACTTGCTTTGTTAGGTCAGCTTTACTTACATGTTTTAATTAATCAAAATATGTTTTGAACTCAAAATTAACAAATTCAGTTAAAAAAATCCCTTTAAAAAAATCAGTTAAACACCCCCCCCCCCGTGTCTGTAAAATGGGGAGACAATTGACTGTTTCTAGCTAAGCATTTCCACCAAGGTTTTAGTACAGATAGATGTTAGTCTTTCATGCATATACTGTGTTCAAAGATACCAGAGGCCTTTTTTTCCCTGAAAAGTAGCTAATGATCATTGAAATTAATTAGCTGAATCCACCTAGATGGAGAAAGTACCCTTTCTGCTCCATAAAAGAACTGTGCTTTCAAAAGCTTTAGAACTTGAATAATGTGCAACCAGGGGCAGCATAGCCAAGGATTTTAGTTAGCTGTCTAATGTTCTTTACCACTTGGGCAATAAAGGTGCTGTTCAATGTTTTATTTAAAATAATTAAATTTATATTGTACTAAGTTTTAGCCCATCTCAAAAGCTACTATAAAAAGAATAAAAGCTAAAACCCATACATGGAATTCTAAATAACAAACTATTACCCACTTCATTAACTCACTGACTTGAAAAAAGCCCACCAGCTCCAGAACTGGCAGACAGATAAAACAGGACACCAGCACTGGTTGCTTTCCTCTTGCAACAAAGATTTCAACAATAAGTAAAAAAAAAAGTGTTCTCTGGTTAACACAATGGTTCAAGTATTGACTGTCCTCCAGATGTCAGTTTAACAGACATTTACCCATTAAGCACAATAGCCACAGCAAAGCCAGAAAGCTGGGGTCCTGCTATGCCCGCTTAAAAGGTACAAGTTTAACCTTACAAATTTCTTAAGTCCACACCTATGTGGCATGATCTATTTTAAAAGGCCAGAACTTTTATCTGTGCTGTAATATGCACCTCAATTTTAAGGTTAAGGAAATGCCCCCATCTACTTAATTATTTTTTTTTTTTATGTGCAAGTTACTCCCATAAAAATGAACCTTATGAACACACAACCCACATATAGCATCAGCTAGTAATAGCCAAAATTTTACTTCCTAACTTGAGAACATAAATCATGTTATTGTACGTGGAATCTTCACAAAGCCACTTGAAGCAATGGATATTTTCAGTCTTTACAGCATGAAACCAAAGCTCATTGCCATAGACAATGGGAATAACATTAGTAGTTTCCTGCTTTACGTGTTCATCATTATCCGAAGTTTGTAACAAGGAACTGAAGTCCAGTTGCTTTTGCAAGATATTAAGGCAAATACACAGAACAACTGAATCTCTAGGAACTCTTCCTGCACAAAGGCAAATTCCTTTAATCAAAAGCAAGATTATCCACACGCTTATGCTGCTAGGATGAAAAATGCTAGGACATAAGCTACTCAAGAAGAATGCACAAGGATAACATTCCTGTCACAGTACACTTCCAGTAACTATGAAAATAAACATTTTAATCACCTTCGCAAATCAGCAGATTTTTCTTCCACTGTGAGATCTGTCTGTACCATCTCCTGTTTCAGTTCTCCGATTTCTGATGCAATTGTGTCAATGAGCTAGAAAGGAACAAAAACAGTATGACATCAAGTGAGTGGAAGAGGCATGGAAAAGAAGTCTGGGCAAGTTAGCACCAGAGATTACAAACTTTTTGGTTTTGGCTTGGTTGTTTTTTAAATCGCATCCTATTTGGACTTCCCCTTGCAAAGGAAAAAGTAAGGGTTGCGGCCTCTTAAAATCATTCTCAGAGGAAGAATAATTCCTGGTTTATGCCAGTACAAAACCTTCCAGGTTGGCTAGCTTTTTTATTTAAATATATTAAATCTGCAGCCTCAACATATTGTACAACAGCTTAGAACAACAGGGGGCCTCAACTTTTTGAACAGAGGGGCCGGCGTGCGGATGAAGTAGCAGGACGTCATCTGCGGCTGCTTGGTTTCCCCGCCCAACACCCAGCGGGGCGGGGGGGGGGGGGGGGGGGGGGGGCGTGTTCTGTAAATACTGAGGGCCCGATTGAGGACCCTGGGGGGCCATAGTTTGAGGACCCCTGGGTTAGAGGAACTTAATGATTTGATTGTTTGTAGCATTCACTTTCTCAAAAATATAATTAGAAGAGTTCCATCTGCAAGAGTTGTTTCAGAAGGGACACTAAGCCAGCATTACAATATTGTGGAGGATGAAAAGTAACAAGGCAAGAAAGAAATGGGTGGCTGCTTTTCACAACTGCACTTGAACAGACTGATTCAAGTAAAAGAGAACTGCCTTGTAACACTTCAGCTAAGGTGGAACACAATCCTAATTTTGGATACGAGGGCAAGAACTCATTTTAAAGTGGGTGAGATCAGCACCAGGGCTGTATCCCAAGTAGTACAGCATTTTCTAGCCAGAAGTCAGGAATTCATTTTGCTGAGCAAAAACCAAGTATGAAGTTTGCAAGACACACCACCTTGGGCATTCTTTGCTGCAACGGCATCCAGTTTGCTTGACATAACATGCCACAACAGTATATAAACCCCGGCAGCATTCCCTCTCTGCTGCCCTTAGTGAAACCTAATGAAAAGGTTTGCAGCGAGGCCATCTCCACTACCACCACCACTGCATCTCGGAGCAAGCAAACAAAAATCTTGGCAGATGAAGAAAAGACCGCTTTCCAGTCCAAGTTCAAAGAGTCTCCAGTTGCCCAGAAGACATGACCCCGAGTCCCACTCGCATTACGCAGCTGAGTACAGCAGCCATCTCAAAGAATTGCAGGCAACATTTCCCTATGCTGTTTTATCAGCATTCCTCTACCTCAGACACTCACACACTCCTTTGCTATGCAGCATTATCCTGATCAATTCAAAAGAAGTTTCAATCCCCGTTTACAACAGGCCAACTCCACCAAGTATATCTTAAGCAAGAAGCAGTTACAATGTGCTACGTCCATTCCATAGGCTCCTTTCTGCCAAGGACATTCCTTCTTTCTGCCCCAGCCGTACTGTACGACTGGCATTACAGTTTACAAAGATCTTCCTCCTGCTGACTCTCAAACAGCCCCTGAGTCACTGCAGGAAGACGTGAGCAATGCCTTCCTGACCATGAGAAAGAGCAGCAGGAAGAACCCGCGCCATCCTGGCCAAGCAGCCTCACAACTTACCACAGCACTCAGCACCCCCATGGAACCGCACCTCCGAGAAAAAGCCACCGAGCACCTTGCTAGGCACAGGTAAATTCGCTCCTCCTTTTGCATATGGGGTGAAGCCACAGCCCCCACGTTTGCTTTACACAGTGAAAACAGCAAGTGCCACTGCTGTCAGCTGAGCCTCACTAGAAAGCCAGCACAGTCACCAGGCAGGTCTGACACAGGTCACAGGCAGCAGCATCGCCTGCAGGGGAAGCTCTAAGCTGAGGGAGTGTGAAGCAGTGCCAGGCTCTAGCCAGTACGCAGCCAACTGCATCGTACAGATCAGACTGCATTGGTTTTTCTCTTCGAAAGCCTCTACCCGTTAGTATTATCATCCTTTATGGATTTATTCTTGTAATCCTCTGAAAAAACACACAACTGCAATGCTTACTGACCTGATGGAGGGGGAGTCTCATGCTATGGTGTACTGGCACCTAACAGGGAGGTTCCACTTCTGCCCTCGAACTGGCTTGGCTGTTCATCTAGCCCTGTTAGCTGGTTCAGCTCCCTAAAAGGTTGGAAAACTTTTTCTCTTCATATTTTGGTTAGTTTTCTGCCGGTTTAGTGACCTGGACCTATGCTCTGAGGGGGTCAGACAAGCTCCAGAGCAGACACCAGGAAAACAGAGGACAGCACCAGGCTGGGAGTACACCTGCCTCTGCCAGCAAACCAGTAGATCCTGTCAGCCCCAATGTGAAACTATGCCTGGTTGGTCAGCTGCCCCAGCAAACAGCCCAGGGTTTTTTGTTGTTTGTGCTGACCTTGGAACAGAGAACCTGTGCCTAATAATTTAGGCACCCCAAACCAGCCACCTAGAACTCTGCAATCTGACCAGGAACTTCTGGAATTCAGATCACTTGGGTCTTCCAGCCATCTGCTCAGTAGCAGGGAACAGGCTTTTGGGCCGATGCTTACTAATGAAAAAAAAAACCCCAAACAAAAAAACCCCACAACTGCCAGACTCCACAGGGAATAAAAAGCTGCACAGCCCTATCTTGCACTGTATTCGGAGCAGGTGTCTGCATGTGACCATCTAAGAAACAACTCCAAGGATATTTAAATAAAATATTTTCCTTTTTAAAGTAACACCTGACATTATGACAAGCCATGCCAAGGTTTCAAGTCAACCATTAAAAGAATGAAATTTAAATAATTTTTTTTAGTCATGTGGATTCGTGTTCGGGTTTTAAAGAAAAAGAAAGCAATTATCTATGGAAAGTCTCTGGCTACAAACCCAAACTACAGCTGATGTACTTAGCAGATTTTTTTTAACAGCAATCCTTCTGTACCTGTAAAGGGGGGGAGGGGGGTGGAGAAGGGGCAGAGGGAGACAGGTCCACTAATTCGATTCAATAGTCAATTCAAAACAGAGAAGCTGACAAGTGTAAAAAGACAGAAAAATTGTATTTCTCTTTCAAGCTGTGACTAAGTAGTAGAAATGGGAAGGTCGGCTCCATTAGGCCTAAATCTCTAATGAGCAACCTATTGCAGTCTCTAGATATAATAATCACTTTTAAACCATTCAGTTTCAAATATGAATGTGCCTTCTTAAAGTCAGTTCTAAATAACTACTGGCATTCTAAGATACTGACAGAATGGATTTCTTGTTATTTGTATCAAGATGTCAAAATGCAAGTCAAAAAACGCTAATAAATGTATGTTCAGAAAGAAAAAGGTAATTTGCTAATTTTTTTTATAAAGGAGTGTGACAAGTATATGGAAAACACAGAGCATACCTTCGGTGAGCAAAATCCATTCCCGGTTTAATTCCAGCCTATCTATTACTTACGTTAGCATTTCCTCTTACTGGATTAAAATCACATTTCCTAACTGATGGCACATCACAGTGAACACACACCCGAAGGGCTTTCTTCACCAAGAAGTTCCAGTGTCAAAACAGAAGGAAAAAATACTCAGTTTTAAGTACCTGCTAAATTTCCTCAGTCTTCATCCATTATTAGGTTTGGTAAATCCAACGAGATTGTCAAACACAACCATACATGTCATTATTGCTAAGTAAGATACACTCTGCTGACACAGGTCTTGCTAAGTCTCTACAGCTTTTGTAGCCTTCTTATCCTTATCTGCAGCACTGCATCCAGCTCCAGGCCCCCATCATCAGGGGGACATGGACCTGGTGGAGTGAGCCCAGAGGAGGCCACGAAGGTGACCAGAGGGCTGGAGCCCCTCTCCTGTGAGGACAGGCTGAGGGAGCTGGGGCTGTTCAGCCTGGGGCAGAGAAGGCTTCGGGGAGACCTGGGAGCAGCTCCCGGTGCCTAAAGGGGGCTACAGGACAGCTGGAGAGGGGCTTCTTACAAGGGCATGTAGCGACAGGGCAAGGGGGAACGGCTTCAGCCTGAAAGACGGGAGATTCGGGTTAGATGTTGGGAAGAAATTCTTCACGGAGAGGGTGGTGAGGCACTGGCACAGGCTGCCTGGAGAGGCTGTGGGTGCCCCATCCCTGGAAGTTCAAGGCCAGGCTGGATGGGGTGTGGAGCAACCTGGGCTGGTGGAAGGTGTCCCTGCCCATGGAGGGGGTTGGAACGAAGTGGTCTTCAAGGTCCCTTCCAACCCAAACCATTCTGTGATCCTTTCTCATTCTGCTGACACTTTTGATTTCTGTTCCTTAAAACAGTGTGTAATTGCTCAGCACAGTAACCTGTTCACTTTTTTTACTCCCTTATCCTTCACATCTTTACCTACATATCTTGGCACACATCTCACCACCTCCCTGCCCCTTAGCCCCTTTTTCAAGTCTGCAAACACAAGACTTACAAATTTTAATTGACTTCACTGTGAGAGTGTGAAGTTTTTCAAGCACCAAATAGTCATGAATATGAGCAATTTAGGCAACTGTGAATATGTTATGGCTTCCTGTCACAGGTTACCTGGAGCCATCTCTGAAGGAAGGCACTGGCTGGCTACCAGCACACGTGTCAGCACCTGGAGCATTATTATAGATGGCAACGGATTCACAATGATCTGCAACTACATTTGATTGTTAAAAATATGAATTCACAATTGAAACCACTACCTGAAGCTCTACATATTATTAAACACTATTCAGGGATTTAGTCTGATAATGAAACAGATCTATTGCAGGTAACAGGTCTGCCGCCTGCAATATTGAATAGTCAGCAAAACAGCCTTTTCACTGAATTACCAGTGTAACTCTACTCCAGTGCTACATGCACTGCCTCACCACGCCACACCACCCTCCCCATCTGCTCTGCCACTGCAGGGGCTGACGGGGGCATCGCAAAGGGCCCTGGGAGGACCCGAAACCAGAGGAACACCACCCTGCCCACCCCCCCAGCTCCTACCATTGCAGGGAGCACAGAAAAACCTAAGGCCAATCACGCAAGCACCTAAATGACAGTCAATTGCAGAATAATCAAGCTGGGACTGGCCACCTATTACTTTTCAAGGGACTAACATCAAACCATTGAAAGCAATTGTCAGTTCTGCCTGGCAAAGAGATGTTTCAACAGTCTTCCTTCCAGCATCAGCCGTTTGCTTGAGATTCAAGCAGAGCAGGAGACACACTGCCTGGCAGTCCCTGCCTTCTCCAAAGAGATCAACCGCCCATGCAGGGAAGCTGATCAGGAGCAAGGGGAGGGCAAGCCCGTGCTCCACCCAGCTCTTGGCCTCTGCCTGGCGGTCAGGGCCCTGGAGCTGTGCCCAAGGCGAGGCAGGGGCCGAGGTGCCACAGGAGCAGGTGCAGGGGGCAGCCCGGCGCTTGCCGCACACCCACCTCAGCAGTGCCTGGTGCCTTCAAGCGCAGTAACTCACAGGAGCTGTAAAGATGGCAAGGGGAAGATTTTGGCAGCTGCTCAGAGGCACGAGGCACCAGGTATCACAAGAAGTGGTGTGGGAAGCACATGCTTCTGCTTCAAAGACAGAAAGGGGAAACTGGAAGCGGAGCAACCCTCTCTTACATGTGCAGCTGCTTTTGAGTCATAAGCTGCCAGCATTGCAGCCCACACTTCTATCTCTACAAAACTTTCTACACCAGCAACTGTATGAAACCTAAGCTGCTGCTCCCCACAAACCAGCTGCTAGATGCAAGGACACGATGAATCGGCTCTGTGTAGCTCCTCTTTCCGGGCAAACATCACCTCAGTCTTTACTCCCACAAGACCAACTGCGGCCATAAAGAACCATCACAGCAGTGAGTGAGCCCTGTTCTCCGACACATCTAGAAGAGTAACTGGCTCACAGGGCAGCAGTTTATACAACAAGAAGAGTTTTTTGGCATCTTTCCTTGAAAAGTACACAATGCAAGGAGCTCTCCACAGAAGCATCCATGAGCTGTCAGTGCCTCAACACCTGCTTGCTGTGTTGCTATCTGGTCATTAACTGGCCTAACTGTGTTAACTAGCTTTGACCGAAGTTAAAAAAGAAAAAAAAAAAAGGAAAAGAAAAAACCCCGACAACAACTAAAACATACTCACTGAACAACTCCCTCCCAGAAAACAAAATCTCTGGGCACTACAGCAAAGAATTCTAACCCAACTGGTACTAACAGCACAGTAACATGCTCACAAATTCAGGCTGTCACTCCACACTTCATTTCTTATATCGGTTTGACCCCAGAAGATAGGATGGATCTACAATGCAAAGGAGTTGAAGCACTGTATAACCTTCCTACACTGCAGTTCCTTGGTTACTCTTTTGTTTACTTGTACCTAAAAACTAACCATGGCTGCATGTTTTCTGATGCTTTCCAATATCCAATTTATCTTTGGCAGCCATACAAAATTAACTACAAGAAACTTCCATGCTCAGCCACTTTAACACAACTGCTTTTTACATTTTTGCCTGGGAAGGGTACTTGCTTATGTAAGATTAAAGGTCTTGAAAACAAATATTTCAAAAGGTTGGGTTTTTTTTAACATTTTAAATCAGAATAGCATAAGGCAAGTGCTGCAAGAAAGTTTTACCTTGAAGACATTGTAATCTTAACACTTCTTAATTTGTGTGTCTGCCTTGAAGAGAACTTGTCAGAAACTGTCGTTCCTGAAAGGAATTTTCCTGTGTTTAGCAATTTTATTTTTTTCTTTTTCTAATGAAAACTTATAATGGCATGTTTCAAGCAGTCTTATGCTCACATTCTCTTCTACAGGCTACAGGCCAAGTTTCTTGGGTGTGCTACATATGCCCCATAACAGAAGGCAGTCTTTCCTTAGTCTATGAAAAGTCAGAACAACCTGGACAAGGAAACTAGGTCAAGAGCCTAGCATCAAACCTGAACCTGGCTTAGAGTCCCCCAGGATGGAACACACTCCACCATCAAACTACAACTCATCAGCTACCAGAAGCTATTGCACCTGAACTAAAACATTTATCTGTAGTAATTAAAACCTCTTTTTATTTTTTTAAATAAATTGCCAATATTTTCTGCAAACAACAACTAATTTTCCTTAAAATCTTCTTAATGTGAAAAGAAGTCACTCTTCTCCTGATTTAAAAAGTCTTTTGGAGTTGCATCATTCAGGTATGTCTTGCAATTAACTGACACACACTGTCACAAAAGCACCTGACATAATTTTCTATCAAATAACATAAGGCGTACTCATGATTTTATGATATAATTTCCAAAGTCTTTAGAATCAGTGACATTTCTGGTCATTATACAGTGCATGTGATGTCTGTATGATTAGCATTATACAAGATGAGCTGTTAATAATATGTTTCCACAAAATGCAGGAAGGATCCTGGGTGTGTACTATATTAGATCCAACCCTAGAAAACAAGCAGCAGTGCAAGGCTGCCGCCTTCTTACCAGAGGGCTCAGAATATTTGAATTCTTTGAACAGATTTCTCTATTTGCAAAGAGTGTCATTCCTTTTTTGCTGGAGATAATGGGAAAATTCACTCATTGGTTTCAACAGACTTGAAATCAAGATGGTAATCGGCAGCTTCCAAAGGAAAATACAACTGAAGCGGATGGATATATTTGTCAGAAGACCCTATTAGTGTAAAGCAACATACATGAACCCCAAGACTTAAGAAGCAACCTGAAGATATCTGTCACAGATTATTTAGGACTATGAAATATGTATTATCCTGCTATGCTACAGAAAGAGGTTTACGTGAAAATAAACTTATTTCAAAGTATGACATATCTCAGGTGGTAGATTATTTAACATTAAAAAAAATCCCAAATCAAAAGCAGACCTTATATAACATAAGCCACTTTTGTGTCTAATATGTTTCCTTTGAAGTTTATGTCTAATAAAGCACTGTTCTCTAAGTTTAAAATAAATTAAAATATAAGCACTCTAAACCCAAATAATAATTGTGACTCTGCATGAATTCACAGAGCAGCCCAGTACAGCATTACCTAACCAAACCTATCCCAAACATTAGATTGCCACAAATACCCATGTAATAACTATTTACATTCCTAAAATCCATAAATGAAAAAATGCAAACATCTCAAACCACAATGTTTCCTTTCACAATGTGTCATGCTATGCTTATTGTCAACTGATTCTTTGTTCAACAAGACTGATCTCAGCTTCCAGAAGCTGGCCAGGCAGGGGTGACAATGTAATTCCTACAGACAAACCACAAACTCCTCAGCTCTCCAGCACTCTCTCACCAGCATACATATATTCCATCTTTATGTTTTACATCTCTCAGGATGTCATGAACAGCAAAAATCAAAGCAAATGTGTTCACCAGAAGCAACACAATCCCAAGGTGCTACAGTCACCCCTCTGAAGCTGCTCTGCCTACACATGCATCACTGCTGTGCATCAGGGAAAGGACATGCCCAGGACCAGGCACAGCCTGGTGCCTCTGTCAGAAGCCCAGCATAGCTACAGGTCTGCTTACTCATTCAACTCATGAAGAGTTTCCCAGTCCCAAGAGGAAGACAGATGGATTTGACTTGAAGTGTGTTTCAGGATATTTTTAGGAAAAAAAAATAATAAAAAAATCACTCATCCATAGCTGCATGACAACTGAATTCCTGTTTTCTGTGTTAAAATGTAAATAAGCTTGTACAGGGAATTAACAAAGCTGCCATCTTTCTGAGACCAGAAGTCAGCCAAGGTGACCACTGCAGAACATTTCCAAGCCCCGAGATTTACAACAGCTAAAGAGGAAAAGGTAAGATCAGTGCTTCTAATCTGGTAAGGGAACACAGGCTGAAGACACCAAGGATCAGTATCAGACTGGACAAATGAGCCTCAGCACTTACCACCCCACCTTCCTGCCAGCATCTCATTTTTCATTCTTTCTGGAGACCTGCATCCTTTTTGGTGTCACTTCTTATTCCTTCCTGTTTTGATAAGCAGAGCATAGTTGCCCTCAAAGAGCACCCTGTGTGACGAGGTGGTGAAGTGCCAGATGCAAGCCAAACTAGGAATGCTATTTCTGGACTTGTCCAAACGTCTGAATACAATCTAATATTTTGATACATGGCTGCAATTTCTGGTTATTTTGCACAGTGAACTATCAATTCTCAAGACCACTAACATTATTCAGCGTCTTGTTCATCAGCAAGGAACAAAATTTTACCTGATGTTTGATTTTGGGATGGAAAAGCTTTATTGCTGTAAAAATCTCTGATGCTAGTTCAATAAAGACTGGAACATTTTGGTGAGGAAGATGGTTCAGTAAAAAGGATGCTTCTCAGAGACATGTATTTGGTAACCACAGACTCCATCTGTAACCACTGGCAAGCTATTCAGCCTCAGAATTACCCAAGCCTAACTTCATCTTTGCTTCATTTTTACTGCTTGCTGGCTCTGAGCCTTCATCAATTGCAAGGTATGAAGACTCCGCAGAATTTAGCCTATAAAACTACAGGCCTGTGCTCTTTGTAAAAAGTGGACAATACAGTTTTCCTGCTGTACTAACAGTCAAAAGAATGAACATGAGAAAACTAAGATGGTTAGAAGATACAGCAATGGGAACTGTTTATGAACCAGAAAGAAAAGTTGAAATTTCCCACTGGTATCTGTCAATGAATTTTCTCATAAATGTTTCTGAGAACAGCAAGATACTCATTATGAGGATTTAAGTGCCCTGAGAAACTGCATGCCAGCGTGCCAAAGGTTTCTTGGGCAACTGTAAAGTAACAAGCATAATACCAGAACCATATACAGAAGTACACAGTGTGCATCTGGGAGAGCATTCTGACAGGTCAGCATGGGTAAGAGGCTGTATCTTAATTACTAGGTCTCTTAAACACAGACAAGGCAAATTAAAATAATGTAAACTGAAAAGATCTGATGAGCCAAATGTTTTCTTCACTCACTCATCCAGCTGTAGCAAGTGTAACCATTGTCATAATTCTACAAATGTGAAGGAGGGAAAGGAGAAGGCAATTTCACTGCACATGCAAATGCGCATACACAGACACCGGCACAGTGTATGTGCACAGGCTGGGGACACTGCCCACCTGCGGTTTCCAATTCAGCACTTTTTTTTTTCATTCAATCAGCATTCCAATTTAGAATGGTGGTCCAACGGTGCAACTTCCCAGGGATGGTGAGAGGTCTGAAAAGGTAGCTTTGAGGCATCTTTTATCCCCACTATTCTTCAGGCCATTCCCCTGCCAGACTGTCTTCGCCAAATTTAGGACAACCTTAGTTTCTTAATTGACAATGCTTCTTACGGCCTTAGGAGTCTGGTGTCCTGAAGTTGCTCAGGCATACTGCATTCCTAATCATTTTGAGTAGCTACAACCATAACATCATAAACAGAAGGTGCACAAAACAGCTATTCCAGCATCTATTCTCCACACAAGAATTACTTACACAGGCAGATACCAAAGGACTGCAGAAAATGACATAGGCACTTGCTTACAGTCCCACTGACATCACAATTCCTTCAGCACATGCCTAAGTGACAACCTAAAAACATTCCTCATGACCAACACCATTTCTTGCTACGATTTGAATAGATGACCATTCTCCCTATGTGGCTATGGACTGCCAATTCAAGGCTAATGTTTGTGCTAATGAGGTATGAGACACAGCAGAAGTGTTCTGCAAAACTGAGAAGCAGTTCCTGTCAGCAGGAGACCTCATTTATTGCTGATCATATGAAGCTCTGAGTGAGCCGAAGAGGAAGACATGCTGTCACTGCAGTGCTGATCATTCATTTCCTAACAACTGGCCTTGTAAGACTGCCTTAAGATGAAGAAAACACACAAGTCACAAAACAAACGTGTTTACATGTCACTATGAACAGTACTATGAAGCTGCAGAGAAACTGGTCCTGCACACTACAGCAGCGCTCATTATAGCTCTCCATGCGCTAAAGGCACCTGCCACCACTTACTTGGTTGCCCTTTGCCTGTACCCTATCATGAGTGTATTTATCATCTGCTAGAACACCCACCCACCCCCCTACCCCTTCAAGGGTCAGATTCAGGCAGCAAAAGAAGGGCATTTCTGTCCCAGAGGAAAGGGAAACAGCAGCGCTTGAAATGTGCAGCATGGGACCTGTGAGGACAGCAGAGGAGCAGCAGAGCAGGCAGGAGTCAGTAAAGCAGCAGCTGCTTGTCACTACTTAAGAGCTTTGGCTGGTCAATCACATTTGCTGCAATACCAGAAAAATAAAAAGGCAGTATGCTTTTTCTTACTATAAGCTGAGATGTCAGCAAGTATTGGCATCTTTCACTAGAAGAAACTACTGCAGGCAATGAATATTCTAAGGGAAGCTAATTCAGTGCTCAGAATCATCCGTAAATTTTGCTTGCTCCTTAGAGCAAAACCTTGTCCAGCAAGACAGCTACTGTGACCCCAGCATTACAGCAAAATCCTAGTGCAGAACAGACAAGTTCAACTCTTGTATTGAACCCTGATCCCAAGCTGGTCCATGTGACAGTTCACTCTGTTCCTCACATCACGAAAAATACATATATCTTCCTGGCCAGTGGTAGGACCAGAATCTGGTAGGTCAGCATATTTTCAATACAGTAGCACTGCCTGGACACTACTGTCCCTGTCCTGCTCTCTAGAAGTATATGGTGTCCACAGCTGTACTCACACAGTGCACACGAAGACTTTGTTAACTACATTTCATATCAACTAGTTCTTTTCTCTCGAAGAAAATGTTAAGTACCGCCTGCCCTACAATAAACACTGCCTTCAGACCCCCTCCATTACATATAAATATACAGTCAGTAGGATTTGGTTGTCTTTTGAAAACCATGCTGATAACTCCTACTGCACCTCCACTTTTTGTCATGCCAACCTGAAAGATGACTGTTCTCCAAAATCTCTGCACTGCTTAAAGTCTCTCTCTGTCACATAAAAAATACCAAAACACATCCCCACGTTCCCCTAGAAAATAGTAAGCTCACGGCAGCCCCTAAAGCCTTAAGAAAACCTCATTTGGAACAGGAGGCGGAAGAGAGGACATGGTGATCCATGCTTGGTTTTGCAGTGCATGGCCAAACTAACTTACTGCTGCTGAGCAAATCTGGAGCCAATCATGCAAGTTAACACTGCAGGAAATACTGGGAAAAAGCAAAATTAAGTCATCAGGTTCAATCCTTGACATAAGAACCTGGACACAGAAGGGATTTATAACTGTAGAAGTGAAAATGATCACAGAAGATGCACAAAATCTAATAACTGCAGGCAGCCAATCTGAAGTACATCTTTTCTTGTGCAGTTCCTCAAGGTTCCATTTTCCAGCTGTAATAAGGTTAGTGGGGCAGAAAAAAATAATAAAAATCAGGTGTTCACACCCAGGGAATAAAGCATTTCTAAAGAGTTCCAGGGAATATTTGAAGGTGCTTCAACCTCCCTGCAGCTCTGAGTACCACCTCAAGCCTGGAGAGGCCTCCACCTGTGCCTGTGCTCCCAGGTGCTTCCCATAGGCACAAGGGGAGCACGTGTTGCATCCTGCCTTCCCGGCCCTTTTCGTGCATTGCCATACATCAGCTCTATTCTGTGATGGAATCGAACTGGTAAAAGACAGAAGAGCTCTCACCTGAAACGTATTTCTCAATGGAACATACTGTATTAGGTGTTCTGTAAGCCACACGGCATCTCAAAACAGGCCCCATAACACAAATACTAAACTTCATTATTTCTGTTCTCTCTCTGCAAGCACGCCCATGCCAGACAGAACCAGTAGCTTTCTGTGCCTGTATCATCCAGGAGACTGGGCTGAGTATCTCAAAGGAGAAAGCGCTAGACTCCTTTAAGGTATGTAGGCACCTGAAGATGCAGACATCTGCCTTTCTGGATTTTTAAGAGTATGGCAGTGAGCTAAGGACCAGCTTCTTGTGTATTTCAAACAAGATGCACTTAGACTTTAAAAAAAGAAAACAAACAAAACCCAAAAGAAAAGCAAAACAAAATCAACAAAGTAAAAACACCAAAACACAAAAAGGACTGAAAGACACATTGAGAATACAAATATAGGAGTTTTGTGAGTGTTCAGACTACAAACAAACAAGGAGCCCTGTCGCAGCACTCTCCAAACCAGCCAGCTGCAACAAGGTCTTTTACCATCACATACCAACATACTCTTCATGCCAGTCCCTCTGCTGCCTTCTCCTGTCTCTCCTCCCCCAGGGCACGCTCTCCCTCTTCTCTCTGCTTCTCCCTCCTCCCTCTTCCTTGGCTGCTCCCTCTTCCTTGGCTGTCCAACCACTTAACAGAACCAGCCACAGCTGCACCTTGTCTACAACAGCCAACCCACCGCCCCTGAAGCCAGCCCACATGCTGTACATTATCAAGATTAATTAACCCAGCTTCATTCCTCTACAAAGCCCCTGCCAAATCTTCTTAAAATAGGCAAGGAAAAAAAAACAATTTTCAACCCAGTAAGGGAAAACATAAACCTGTACTGCAACTTTAAATTACATAAATCCAGTATATGAAAGATCTAATAATCTTATGCCTATGCATAATAAAGCTTATGTTCTCAGCATTAGCAGCAAAGAAAGTCAGAAGCTGTTTTACACCAAATACTCTATTCCACGTATAGGAAAACAATATACACGTGAAATAACTGGGTGGCAATCTAACCACAAATACCACCTGTAAAAAAGAGATGCTCAGTGAAACACTTCCCATTTTACAGAAAAGATTTGCTACATAACATGGACTGTACTGCACATTCCGCAGCACTCATTTCACATAAAACATGCTCTTTGTCCTGTATAAATATCCCATTTACCTTAAAGAAGCTTCCTCTTTTGTCCAGACAATGGGCTTTCATTGTCAAAGATGACATCTTCCCCGGGAAGACTCCACTGTGTGCCTTGAACTCCTAGAAGCAGGGACATTTTTTAATGGTTAGTCCAGTCTGTAGGAATTTCCTTTCTAAGTCACAGAAACAGTCACAACAAGACTTATGCCAAAACCCTTTCCGTCAACACCACTGTGCCACTTATTTCTTACCAGGGTCCTGACATACCCCTTCAGTCTATTTTTTTTTCCATAAATAGCTCCAAAAAGACAGTGCTACTCACAGTACCATGTTTCTCCCTTCTCTTCACAGCTGATCCTGTAGCTGTGAGCAGATTTTAATATGCTCATTAGAAAAAGAATGCTACAACATAACAATCGCTTTGTTTGCTTGACCTCAGCCTGAAGTACAAATATAACTAAATGTTAGATGTCACTACTATCAGCTCAAATATTACAGTACTAATGAGGCTGACCAGGAGGGAAAATATTTTAAAAAAAATCACACAAGAGGGAGAAAATACATTACTATGAATGTAAAAAGCCAATCCCCCAAACCCCCCACAAAAAAAAACCCCAAACAAAAAAACCCCTGAACATTCCCAAAAAAATCCTGCTTGAATTTCCTAAAATGCAATTAAGTCTTCCAAGAGACAAGTCCAAGTGAGAAACTGAAGATGCAGTTAGGAAGAAGTTGTATTTCCCACTCTCAGGTAAACCAAATGAACAGTTTTAAACACCCAGAAGAATATACTACAGCGTAACTAGAATATATGCACATAATAGGAAATATGATGGAGGTGGTCTGCAGCTGATTAGGTTAGTTCCTCTCAAGTCACAAGGACTTCACACCAGTAATCTGGTGAACAAACTTCTGAACTAAACAGGAGCCAAGTTCCACTGATAATAAGTCCTAGGATTTTTAACAGTGAGCTTATAATTCCATGTAAATAGCCTAACTCTTCTCATCACTCATATTTACTGACCACATAGCAGGTAGTTATGTTGGAAGTTCAGTTAACAAGCAAAAACCAAATTTAATGGCATGGCTGCAGATGGAGCTTGAGCAAAAGAAAGCAGCTGGCACTGAGAATGCCAACAATAAAAAAAAACCAATTACATACACACTCTCTCCCTCTCTTCTTCTCCCCTCTAAATGCCTTTTGAGAGGGCATCACAAGGGTAAATAGAGCCAAGGAGGAAGGAGGAGCTTAACAGAAAAAAGGGTTAAATGAAAAGCCTTGGTAAGCACAAGTAATAGACAAGGGTGAGAGGTAGAAGCAGGAACAAAGAAACATTTTATCTTGGTTTTAAAGCATAGCAGGAGGTTTTAAATTGTTCACCCTGCTGCCAGGAGTCATACCACATCAGCTCCAGAAAAGGCTACATTTTTCTACTTAGGGTCTGGTTAAAAAGCAGCCACGCCAGGAAGCTCAGGAACCAGCCTGTTTTCCAGGCAGTTTGCAGACTTTGAGGGTTTAAGGAAAAACCCTGAATTCTGCATTCTTGTGAAAGCCAAACACTAGAGGACAACCAAGGGAAGACAAAAATCAGTGCTGTGGGGGAAAAAAACCCACCAAACAACAACAAAACCCCCAAACCTTCTTTGTAAATCAGCGTATTTAAAGGAATACGTTCTTGACGGGGCTCTAAAGCATTGGGATCTGTGTTGCTTTATTTACAGTCTTTCTAAATAACTTGATTGCACCAGTCCTCTAAGTGGCTGAAGTCCAGTGAAGTAGGTGTGTTTGCAGGTGCCATTAAATCAGTTGAGCTCCATGTCCTCATTTGGCATATGCACAAGGGTACAGAACAGTTGTTCTACTCTGGGGAGCATCAGACATCTTAAAGACTTTTATTATTTGATATTAGCTGTCCTAAACAATCTGAAAGTTGCCATATAACAACAGTTTTTTAATTATAAATATGTTTTCTTTCAATGAATTCTGAAAAAGGAACTTGCACCTGAAAGACTTGAGGTGGATGGAGACCCAATAAACCCAAAAAGAAATTAGAATAAAAGTTTAATTTTCCAAGTTGATGCTATCCTCTTAATGGCTACACCAAATTCAATTCTACGGAAAGAACACACAGATTTTAAATGAGTTACATCAGGGGTTCATAAGCAAGTTTACACAGTTGTACATGCATCTCCAGTCTCTAGTTATTAATCATTCAATTGGCAAACAATGACCCCCTCACAGGAAATCTAATGTTTTTAAATATATTGTTTAATTTAACCACAAGGATGCCCGCATGCAATCCTATTATCAAAATGAGACCATGCCACGATTTTTACATTCATCTTTTTACAAAACAGAAGTTTGTAAACGTCCACACTCAAACATACAGAACGCAAACGTACAATTTGCCCTTCAAAAAGCAGTATGACTAAAAGTCAGAAGAAAGCCTCAAACAAGACACCAATTATTTTGCTTGTAACAGGTTCTGAAGCTCTAAAGTTTTCCATAGCTGTTATTATTTATGTAATATTATTGCTGTCTGTATGACCACAACTGTGAGCCTCAGCTGAGCTCAGGTCCTTGCTCGTGTCTGCTCTCCACACGGCCAGTGAATCAATCCACGCTACCCTTGGCGGTTACAGTGTAATTTCAAACTCACTCAGGGTAACCTAAATACTATTAGATATTTGACGAGGTTTTAGCATTTCTGATTAAATCAGCACAGTTGGAAACAATGCTGTTCGGAGGGGTTTTTTGCATTTGTTGGGTTTTTCTGGTGCATATGCCATCCAATATGCAAATAGACATTATGATCTGCTGATAAAACCAGATGGCCAGGGCATGGGTAAAACACTCCAAAAGCTAAGAGCGGGCCCCTATGCATGTCCCACCTTGGCACTTGGAGGTACCTCCACACCGTGCACAGAAACTACTGCAAAAACCAAACCTGTTGTCAGGTCTTGTTTCTCTGCATAGCTGTCCACACCTGATGCTTGTTCAGAGCCAAAACAGGCTGACAAACCACTGTTCTGAAGTTGTCTGTGTTGAGTTTGGACAGTGCAAAGCTGTCAGAACCAAAACCTCTCCTTCCTTTGATTAGGAAGCTGGGCTGAGAAAGACAGCAAAGCATTTTGTTTTCTGTATGTACCTTGCAGATGAGCATTTTCTCCTTCCTCTGTGTTTTAAGGACTGAGGCAGAGTCTCGGCAGATGTACTTAGACATTGCCTGGGTGACTCCTCAGAAACCCATTTGAAAATGCCATCAAGCTGCAGGAGCCAACTCATTGTATAATTCATGTGAACTTCTGCCTAGCCATCTGGAAGGTAGCCTCTTCCCTGTTTAAGTGGACAGTACTTCACCTACATAGCAGTTTCCACAGCTCTCCACTCACAAAGGGCAGCAGGTTCTAGACCACCGTCTGCCACCCTGATACGTGGGTGGCTCACTTCCAGCAGCACGAGTCTGTCCTGTACACAGCACCATCTCCCCACAACTCCTCAAACCCCAGACAAAGCTCGTGTGTGTCAAGGACAGAACAGAGTAAGGAAAAGGAATTGTTTGTCTGCTTGGCAAGTTTCTCTGAAATGCAATGCTACTCCGTGGATGCTGACATCCACACAAGCAGTATGTTTCAAAAAAACTGGTGCTTTGCATCTTCTTTCTTCCATTCCCCCCTCCTCCTGGCTTTCATTTACACAGAAACACCAAACCACCATTCAGGTACCTGGATGTAAATGAGGCTTCTGACATCTTCTCAAAATAGCTCCTACTTTCCACCCCCTCCCCATCCTGCAATTTTATTTAGCATTTCATATGGTCGTATACTTAACTACAGTAGTGCCAATCACTGTCTTCCTGGACTTCTCAGGATCCTTCCCTTTAATCCTCTCATTCCAGTCTTGCTTTTACAAAGCAAAACACCCCATTTTCTCTAGCTAGAAGTCCTAGCAAAGATGAGACAGTCTGCATTCCTCCCCTGAGCTGGAAAGTAAAGGCCACAGTAATCCGGGGAACTTAAGAATTCCCTGCCCACAATCCTTCTTAACCCACCTCTGCTCCGTTTCCTAAGGAACCGATGCTATACAGCTGCACCGGCTTTCTGTTCCCTAGCTCCTATGATATTAATCTCTTTGTCAACATAACAAGATCTGACTGAGGAAAAGAGTCTCTCTTTACAGATACTGACAAAAGGATAGATGCAAGACTCCATTAATGCTGTCACTAAAGGAAGAGATTGGCAGCCTTCCTTCTGCTGGCCAATCAACAGAATCAGAAGAACCCACTTTTTTGTATTTTAAGCATAAATTATCCCACTGAAGAAACCATCTGTCCTCTTTCATCCTCAGTCTGTAAAGACCACGCAACCACTGAGCATAGACATTCACAGACACTACTTTAGGCAAACAAAAAATGGTTTTACTATTCTGCAGCCAAGGAAGAACAGGAGAAAATACCAGTCCAGGTCTTAAGTATAAACTGGCAAAGGTCAGCTGATGTCAGAAGACTAACACAGATTGATACCTGTCAACGTAGCCCTTAGGCCATCCACTTTGCCAGTAGCAGAGTACAGTAAAGAGCTGAAATACAGTCACTACGGTCTCATAAAAAGCAATGTACGGAAGCTGCGTAGAGCCTACTAGGTACGTGCTTGAAACCCCATGGAATAGCACCATATTGTAATCAAAATATAATAGCAGTTTATAGCATAAAAGCATTACAATTAATTCAGTGAACTCATTTTATGGTGGGTTAAACTGGAAACTAGACAAAGGAAAGATAAATACATTTTATTTTATTTTTTTTAATGTGAAAAAAACCTTAAAATGCAATCCTACGCTTGAAAATATGCTAAGAGATTTATACAGAACTTCAGATTCTCAGCAAATTTAAGCATCCTCATGCATTTCATTTTCCTGCTCTCCAGCACATTTGCACTACCTCATAGAGAGGGTTAGGTTCCTATCTAACCTACAAAGCTCTGGTTTGTCTAATTATTCTGACCTTATTTGATTCTTGGCAAAATTTAGCTTTTCCTTTTGAAAGTATTTCCTCTGAGAAATTAATTGAAAAGCTACTTCCAGGGACACAGACACTACTAAGCACAGTATCACTTTGAAAGATCTATCAAATAAGAGCCTCAGTCTGAAAACTATCATTGGTGCCAGGCAGAACTCTCAACTCAAACGTTGTATTGTGTTAGCACAGCTGTATCTACAACCGAAAAAGCAAAGGGATGATGCACAAAGGATTCTAACTTCCATCATTCTTCTGGCTGCAGAAAGCATTTACAGTCTTTTTTTTAGTATTTATTCAAATAATGCAAGGGCACATTACTTGTAGAAAATAAGTAATGCATACAGCAGAAATGAGAAGTCACTCTTCACAGTGTCATATTTCTATATTTTATTGTTTTTAATTAAAGCATTTGAAAAAGCTTAGAAATAACAAACATTCCCTCATCAACCTCCTTTTTCTTCAAATGCTGTTTTTACTTTTATATCTGCTACCTGAACACGAGTTTCTGTGAGCTACCCCCCTGAAGAAAGCATGGTTGCCACCAGTATGATGTCAGTGAGCAACAGTATTTCTGCCCATAACAAGCTTAAAAAACAAAAAAATTCTTACAAAGATAGACACTCATTACAGATGTAGGCAGAAGGGCCATGAAAGACTGTTCACAAACCTTTTCAGGAAACAATACTCTTTTGAAAAACTTAAGAAGGAAGCAGAAATATGTGACTAACTTTTCAAAAACAATGAGGAGATCACAGGTGAACTGTGCTTACTACTCCCCCAATGTGCCTCTTAATGCATCTTGCAAAATTAGAAATTGAATACCATTTAATTTACCACCAGTTACAGACCTCTCACCAATTCCTTCAAGGAAATTTTTACTCTTCCCATTAAGAAGATAGGAGGTGAAGGCAATAAGCAGAATTAAATGATGTGCAAATATGCTGAACAGCAAAACAAGGTTCAGTTACACCCCAGCTGCTGACATACCATTTCATGCATCTAAGTTTTTTCAGTTGCTACATTTGTCACATCAGGCACCATCAGTTTTAAGGCCTCATTTCATGGTATGGGTAGAACAACGCACTGCCTTTGCCCATAGCAATAGCTGTTCCTCTTGGGCCATGGCAGCAGCCAGCAGACTCAGGGCACCAAGCTCCCTCCGTGGGGCTGCCTTGCCTCATGCTCCATTTTGTTCAAACCCTGCCCCAGCACAGTCACTCAGTCAGCCGGAGTATTAAACAGGAGTTACAGAAAAGCAGCCAGGTCATGGACTGCACTATAGTCCTGTCTTTCAGGCAAATCCTTGCCTCTCATTGCACTCTCAGTGCTAATTCGAGACCTGGGTTTCCATAGGTTGGGAGAGGACAGGTCAAGTACAGTCCCTGGCTCTGAACATCACCTGTGCAGAGACCCACTGGTGGACAGGAGAGCAGGTGTTCACAGAGGGTCACTGCCCTATGGCTTGCAGTAGGAACAAGCAGCCAGTGCCATGCAGGCCTGCTCTGCTCAGCACAGGGACTGCCTGGAGGGAGCCCTAGCAGCCACCTGGAAGGCAGAGAGCACAGCAAAACGGTTGACATGAGAGAGGAATGTCTGAGTCTTGAGACCTGGCCATGGGATCCAGACACTTTGCACCTCAGAGGCTTCCCCCAAGCCAAGACACAAAGGCAGCACCCTTTACACCTTTCCTACTGATGCCTTCTCAAGGGGGTGCAGGAGATGTGGCCCCTAGAGCATCCTTGCCCCTGGGACCTACCCTGCATGCCTGCAGCTGGGGCAGCTTAAAGAATAAGGGTGCTGAGCACTTGCCCACTCCTGGGCTGGCAGTCCCAGCCACCTGTGCTTTCCTGAACTTCTTGGAAACCTGCACAGAAGAGGCCAGAGCCTGGCCAGCAGCGCAAGCCCAGAGCCTGCAGAACTTTCTGATGTCCTCCAGCAGGTGAGCTTTTGCAGCCCCTAGCACCAGCACCCACCTCCCTGGGTACAGCCAGAACCTAGCCAGAGCCCAGCACAGCCCTGGCTCACATGGGTGCGAGGGGAAAGGGTGGTGTAGTTGTGGATCCAGGGGCAGAAACAATGCCTTAAGAACAGGCAAATGAGCTTGAGAAGCAAGGCATAGTATCTGGAGGTCGGGGTCATAAACTCATTTCCTTGTCATAACGAGGAGGATAACAGGCTGGGTGGACCCTCTCGTGTGCAGTATGGCTGCTCTTTTCCTAGTAGTCCTTACTAAAACAGCTGGCAAACTGCCCTCCCCATTCGTAGCTTTGACTTACAGAGTGACATTCTCCTAGACAACACACCATAGATACCATGCCATGCAAAGGTTACTCTTCAGCTCTCAACATTGTCAACTTGCTTACGTGCTACAGGTCACAGCTGTTTTCAGCAACCTTGGCTGATTGTATCTGATACACGTATTTACATCCTTATAGTATTGATGCTCCTCATCCTGGTTAACAAAACAATGCTGTTAAAATCACAGCCATCCTTCCAAAGACTCCACCTCACAGTGCATTAAGCCATAGAAGATCAGCAACTGCTTAAGGAACTACTACCCAAATAGACTCAGATCTTCAAGAGCTGTGAATCAGTCCATGCATCAGGCATGGTGTATTTATTTGACTTAATCTAAAGTGGGAACATAACCACCAGACTTACACACTCATCTTTCTACATCTGGTTTCAGCTAGTCACCACTCTTGCCTCAACCAACATTTTGCCTGCAGTCTTACTTTCCCCCCCCTTGATTCCAGATCCTACTCACTTTTGGCAGCCTTTTAAGAGACTAAAGGATAAAGAGGAATTACTTTGAACTTCTTTCAGCATGGTGCTCTCAGGAAAGATTTTAAGTCCCATTAGATTTTGGATAGATCTGCTGCGTCGCAGCTGTCTACCCACTTCTTTCATCTATGCTGAAGTCATAAATGCAGAAATGAAAGTATCTGAAAACACCATCTGAAAAGCGTGCAAGCGTTGGCCTGACTGTTACCACTGACACATCAGACATCGTATCACTCTTTCCAATGGGAGCACACAGTTAGGCAAACAGCAAGTGCCTCAGAAAATCCAGTCCTTAAGCTTTGCTGAACATGGCACAGTACCAAGAGGGTTACGTTTGCTGCTAGTGCCGTCTCTCTGCACCCCTTCCAAACAGTTTCTTCTTCCTTTTGTCCACTAAACAACCTCTTCCTGCTTGCTCCCATGGCATACTTTCCAGATTACTGAGAAGAAATAAAAACCCAAGTCATTTCCTTTGGCACAGCATTTAATCCTGAAGAATACTACCACATTTCTTATAAGAGAATGATTGTACATTGATACATTCATGTCTAGTTTTGCCTCTAGGCATGTCAGAGAAATAAATTTCTAAGACTGGCTTTCATTTGGATAACCTTTCAGAAGTTTCATATTCTTTCCAAACTCCATGGCCTGGGTATCTCACAAAACTAGAACTTCTTGCAGTATTTCAGTAATCTCCATTTGTTATTCCTGCCAAACCAGTGAATAATAAAAGTTAAAACATTCAGAAATATGTTTTCAAACCTCTTCAAAAAGATTAAACATTGAGCTGAAGGTCCTGAAGAAGTAAGCAAAGGTGATCACTTGAATTACAATATAGCTTTGAGGTCCAGAGAAGCTTCAGGATTCATAGAGAAGCATTAAGTCAAATGCAGACAGAAGAAGGTTACAGCACCTGCATCTAGATGGAGATGCGCAAGATAACCTGCAATCAGGCCCAGCACGTGGTTATTTTAGGCACCTGGAAACAGCATCTCTCTGTCTCCTGCACCATCAAGTCCAGAGGATGAGAGTTTCAGTGTTCATGTCATAATTCCTACCTTCTTGCCCAACAGAGGCACCAAGCAAAGCTCCAGCCGTACCACTACAAGAGATAACATTGCTTATGCAGCAAGGGGGAAAGCAGAGACCTAACCTACTGCTGACCTACTCAAATACTTCCACAACCTAGGGTTATATGATTAGATATGCTTATTCTGGTATTCGTTGCAATCAGAGCAGCATCTTGTTCTACAATTTACTCTTCTGCACCTAACAATTATTGATATACACCATAACTTCTATTTCATCAAGTTTGGGGGGAAAAAAATAATACAGGCATTCTGACTCTACCGAAAGCCAGGTAAGGACACTACAGTATGCTTTTCAAAATCAGCACCTTAAGTATATGCCATCGTTTATTAAATGCACACACAGTATCTGTAGATGTGGAAAACTTCAGAAGACAGGGGAGAAAGTACAAGATTCTCCTGCTAAAATAAACGTGATAGAAGGAAAGGGAAACCTTCACCTACATTTTTGAAGGACTTGCCAAAATGTACACCAGCATTCTCAAAACTATTATGTGGTATTTGTCTGTTCTCCAGATCTGTAAATTTTTAGGACTAGTTCATTATCAACATGCTCCATTATACCATTCTGTGCATCTGTAATATTCCGGAAAAGAAATCCTGCAACACCATAATACAGCAGATTCAACTTCAACTTCTACCCGTACTATGGCAAGAGGGTTCTTGCATACAAGGTATCTTTACCTAAGAGTAAAGATGTTTGAAGCAATGATGAATTCAGTAGTACACATAGAAAGATGCCTTGTAGTTTGCCACTTATTTGTCAAGAATTTGTGGGTCTTTCCTCTGATGGATTAATCCCATACACACTCTATTTTTTCTTTTGTTTGTTTGCAGAGTGTTACATCGCACCAGTAGACAATAACAAGGACTATCTTTATTTCAGAGAGGGCCAGACTTGCTTGCATGCCCCTCAGTCAGCGGAGAAAGGCTAATTCTGGAGAGAAGGACACCTAATGGACACTTAACAGAGGTCTTTTAAATCTGCCTCTACCCTCCCTGGCTACAGGGAGGGCCTAGGGACAGAAGTTGTCCTAGCTGAAGTCAATCATTGCCAGTTCTTACATTAAACCACAAAGATGCTCTTTAGAAAGACTACCAGGTACGTATAAAACCTTTTCAAATTCAACAGAATAAGCCAGGCCAACCACACATAAAAGGCAGGCAGGATCATGTGGCTAATGCTCTGTGCTTATGATAGCTGTTTTTAAAACAAAATTTACTTCTGGTACCTTTAAATTCAATGGGCAACTTGGAAACTCACAAAACACATCTGAAATGTCACAGTGTTCACCTGCCTCAAGGAAAAAAACCCTCAAGCAAAAACCAAAACACTGCAACACATTCCTCTAACATTGGACGTCAGTAATTCACACGCAAAATATTCTTTAGTTAATTTCTATCTCAAACTCCCCACATGCTGCTGAAGTATCTCAGAGACTTACAAACAACAACCAGGAATTAGTTTTATCCATTTTCTTATTCTGGTAACAGGAACAACTTCTCTACACAGTCAAGCACGCTATTCATAGCATTCTGCACTTGCACAACTTCCTCTCAGGTCCATCAAGTGCTGATACATACCTTTAGCGCATGGCACCAGAGGCAGTGAAAAAAGGCACCAGACACGTATAGTCCTGTAACATTACTCAGGTTAGCCTAAACAGTAAAGATTGCACTTCTAGCACTCCTCATTGGGTCCAAACTGTTTCATAAATGCCAGATGCATTTAGATGCAACTCTAAAACATGCATGACTCCCATTTCAAAACATTTCTCCAGTGTGGCAGAGTCACGTACATCAAAGCTCTTGCTCACTTTGCTTGGTATTTTCAGAAATACTGAGCAGGAAGTTTCAGCTGATTTCCAGTGAAAACAATTCTCTTTTCAGAGATAGGGCAAAACAAAATGCTTATGAAAAATTCTTCTTCATATATTCATTGAAAAGGATTCAATTATATTTTCCCAAAGCAGCTCACAGAAAGGGAAGAAAAAAGAAGAAAAAATTTAAAAAGGGGGGGGGGGGGGGGGGGGGGAGGCACATAACAGTAAAAATTGTGTGTTTGACCTTGAAACTAAATACTAGCCACAGATTGCAAGACAGAAAAGTGACGTTAAGAGAATTGCAAAAGCTGCATTTCCCCCCCCATTAATAGATAACCCTAAATATCTTTTAGGTTCTTCACTATTAAAAAATTAATAAAATAAAATGTTAAATAGCCTGTACCCCACTGAACAATGACAAAATATAGTTTCTTTCAATTATAATGCAATAGCACTTTCGAGCTGTGTTTCCTGCATCACTCATCTGCTTAATATGTATCTCCCTGTGAGAAAATAACTATTTTACAATTGCAAGCAACTATTTCATTATTCCCTATGACAAGTTTTGCTAAGACTACTCTTCATTCAGCTCTGTAGTTATAAGTAGTAAACTACTGTTCAGGAGTTAGCCAATGCCTAAGAAACTACATCCTTTGTTTCACAGAAATCAATAGAAAGATTTCCATCGATGTCTGCAAGTATGTAAATGAAGTTCAGTATAGAGCACACTAAACAGCATGCAAGAAGAGTCTATAAGAAACCCATAAGGCACCGACCATATCAGTTATTCCAAGCTTTACTTAAAAGCTTGTACCACTCAGCCTGACACCACTGAATACAAAGGCCAAAAGTGCCATTTGCTGCACACCTCAACTTCTGCACAGCACCAAATGTCAAGGCAATGATTAACTAGGGAACAAACAGCATTTTTCTTATTCTGGTGTTGACCTTAGGCTCATCTTCTATGTGACACATTGGAAAGAAAATATGTAAATTGTGCCACTGGACCCCCACTGATCTACTGTTCTACCTATTAGTATGAAATCAGGTCATCAAAAACATACTACGCTTGACATCATCTTTTTCAGATAGCTCTGAGTGACAGGAACTGCTACTCTTCAGTACACAGGTTGATCTTCCAATGAGCGGAGTAAGTTAAGGCAGTTAAATACACAGTAGCTATCTTTCAGCCGAGTCCATGGTAAGGGCTGTATACTTTAACTTCTTGGTAAAAACTGTCAAGACATGTAACCAGCTGGGCCACTTCTCAATTTAACCCTTAGTATTAGTTAGGAACAATGTCACTCATTATTATTAGTAGTATATTATTATTATTATTTGAAATGGGAGTCATGCATGTTTTAGAGTTGCATCTAAATATTAAAAATATTATTATATGTATATTAGCATATTACATGAAATAGTAATTTTGTGAACCATATAAGCTCAGGCTGTATACCAAAAACTATGTTCACAGTATCAAGGAGCTGCACAATAACACATCCCAAGACATACAGCCTACAGGAAACTATAGCTGTGCGAGCCTATGCTCAACACAAGTGTCCTCACAATGTGATTACCTATCAGCCAGCAGGCGATCTTAACAACACAAAAGTAGCATTGGCACAGAAATGACAGCCTTCACTGCTTGCCGTGATGGAGAAAGTCGCCATCGTGTTCTGTAGCACCAGCTAGTGTTGACACTCATCCTGCCAGCACCCTGGCTTGGCTTGCTTTTGCAAACCCTGCTGATATCTCATCCTCCAGCCACTTTTAAAAGAATCAGTCCAACAGCAAGTTGAGCATTTGAATCACTTTTTGGATTACACATGTATCTAAAATGAGACAAATCTAAACAGCGTGGCATCATCTTTTAAAGAGAAAGATGTTTTCATATTTCAGGAAGTGTAGGTGCCCTCTGACCACGTGCATGGTTCCATTAAGCCAAAACTATCCCTGTGGTTAATGCACTCTCCAAGATTTAAGAAACTGGTCTCGGATTCAGCAAGAACTTTGATATATAATTAATCTTCATTTCCCATTAAAATTGTCCTGCCTCACAGGGTTTTTTTCCAAGGAGTAACCACTTAGCACTGACAGAGTCTCAGATACTGTAGTGATGGGGGTGACATATGATAACTCTTTTCTGTCCTCAGTGCATATACATAGCAAAGAAAGGTATGATTAGAAGTCGGACATACCACAAAGAAACCACATAAAAAAAATATCAAGTGTGTGTCAAGGTAACTCATTTCCACCAAGACACACACACACACACACACATTATCCCCAAACTACAAAGAAATGCTGTGCCCCCATTTGTCTCATTTCAGTGATGTTTTCTTTGTTCAGTAATGCTCTGCTAGGAGAGCCCTTAATGCTATCTACTACTCCCTAACAGGAGGGTGTAGAGGAGGGCCACGCTCTTCTCAGAAGCACGTTACTAGAAGGACAAGAGACAAAGGACAAAGTGGAACACAGGAAGCTCTCAATGTAAAGAGAAGGGAAAAAAGAAAAGAAAAAAAAAAATTTTCACCACCAGTGTGTTCAAACACTGGAACAGGGCCCTAGAGAGGCACAGGTGTCTCCACCTTTGGAGATACTGAAAACTCAGTGGGCCAAGGTCACAAGCACCCTGACTTGACTGGGAGGAGGGCTGGGCTGGCTGACCTCTGGAAGCCCCTTCTAATCTCCAGTTTTTGCCAACACTTCACAAAAGTGTGTATGCTCCCATTCACCACTGGAATATTTTCTTGAATTCCTATCTAATAGACAACAAGTAATAAAATCAAGCACAAGACCTCATGTCCCAGATTGCTTCATTTTGAAAACCTCTTTTTTGGCTTTTTTTGCAAGAAGTTATCACGGGAAAATCATTATTTCTTTCTCAGTTTCTCATAGAGGCGGGAGCCCCCCACCCTTCCAAAACCTGTTTTTACTTTTCATCACAGGGGAATTACTACATTTGCATAACCCAACAGAAAGCAGAAAATCAAAAAGCATCATATCAGCTTAAATAATATGACTTCTAGCTTTGTATTTATTAGCAAGTGACACCCACCTGGGTATACAAACACCATAGGCTGGGTTTTAAAATATCTCCAGGTGCAGAAAGCTCTGAACTCCAAGCAAACAATTTAATGTGGTATTGGAGCTATGTATCAGCAGGAGCAAGAAGATTTTGGATGTCCATTTTCTACAGGGACAACCTGACTAAACAAACCACAACTATTATTTATCTACTACTGGAAAACACGTACAAAAAAATGGCAGCTCACCTAGTGATATGCAAACATTCAACCAAGTTTAAATAAATGGAAAAAAGTTAGAGCAATTGCACTTTATTTTTCCATCTTAAAATAAAACATGCCTGTTTAAGAGTGCAAAGCTTCCTACATACTGAATTACACCAGGTCAGCACCAAGTGACTAACTGGAGCCAACTCAAGCTATGCAGTTGTGGATCTGCTTTTTGTTCAAGAATAACTGTATCTGCATGTCATTAGCTACGTTTCCACTATTGCTTTCTGACCAAGAGGTTAATTTAATCAAACAGCCTATATGAGGAAAATCACACGCAAACACGTTTTTGTAGTTGTGCTGTTCATTTTAAACAGCTACACGTTACAGACATTACAGTTTGCTTCTTTATTCACACAGTGCTCACTGCTTGTTTTTGCACAGCGTTATTGATTGCTTTAAGCACTGCTTTTTATAGCACACTTCCAAAGCTGTTACCAACTGTTCTTGTGGAATCAGTGCACAAACACAGCAAACCATGAAGCTGAGTACCAAGTAAAAACCATATTTCTCAATTTAGAAAATATTTTCATTAGAAAAATCTTTAAAAGAACAGTGCTCATGTCTTGATCCATTTACTTTGTTCTGTGCACAGAAAAGACCGCAAGAAAGCCTTCCACTTAATTAAACCAAACTCACTGCTCTCCATACAAAGACCTCCCATGTAAACATACTGGACAGCAACATACCAATGCCTACACCAGAGAGAGTTTTCACTGACCTAACCCAGTTAGGATCCACTAGCAATGAACAGGTAAGCTACTCAATGTAAGTAGCTTGCATCATTGTTTGTCTTGGCTTTAGAGAGACAGACTGATGAACTGGGTTAGCCCCACTGGAGATTTCACACCTTCTGCACTACTAAAACACAGCACTGCTAACCTGTATTATTGAGAGGGAAAGCTACCATCAAGTTCAGAACGTATAATTTGTTCCTGAACCACAATGATTATACACATTGGAAAAAACAGATGGAACAGTGTCCGTGAGTCAGCTCACTGTCATACAAGTCTGTTAATAGAGCAAGGACAAATCCCAAAGCACATCGTTCTCAATGCTCAGACTTATTTCATAATGTTACTAGCAGTAAAAAAACCCCAAAACAACCAACAAACAAACCAACCACACAACATCCCAGGGAGAAAACCAACTATTTGAACAGTCTTTACTTCTTGCCTATCTAAGGACTTAGTTGGGGGCAGCGGCGAGGCATAAATAGGGCAATCCAACAGTTCTTCAGAGCAAAGTCTGTAGGTAACATAACACAAGGTTGTGGCCCATACTTGACTTATTTGGAAAAAATTGGGAATGAAGTTTAAATCCTCAAAATCATGAGACACTTGTATATGTCCCATAAGGATCAAGACTATATAAGAGTGAACGTATTATGATAAGATTCACCTACAACTTTGACCAATTATGCTTCGAAATATTATTTTAATTACTTTTTTTTTTTCACATAACCAAACTACTACTTATTTAGGGGCTGGGGGGAATTCATTGGGAGATGTTTTCTTGAGGGACAAGGGAGTTCCAGGTACTCAAATATTTAGAATCCACAATGTAGTTTCTAAATACACTTCCAGCAAATAAATGAGAAGCCAAACATGACATACTATTCTGATAAACATTATTTTTTTATTTCTTCTTCCATCCTATTTTTTATATAAAAAATTAAATAGTGAAACCAAAAAGGTTACAACACATGCCAATAAAACCCAGGAAACTCAGAGCTGAAGGCTGTTGAAATATCTGTTCCAAGTTAATTCCACTCCTCTTCCTGTTTTTTATATATACACCATGGGAGTGACAATGTTAGCCTCAACCAAGCTTCCTGGCTTGGGTCTCAATCTGTGTAACTTCGAAGTGATGTAAACACAGGTCATCCTTCCTGTCCTCATGTTGCCGTTCTTGATCCTCCTTCAGAGGACCACTGTTCCCTCTGACCTCTCCCTTTAACTTTTCCCTCTGATAACCATCTCTGGTACCTCCAGCAACTTCTGTCACTGCTGACTTGCAATTCATCAACAATGCAAAGGTCACTGCTACTTTCCTGGCCCTGTTCCCTTTTTCCGTCAGGCTGTCCATCACTAGCTCTCTCCTCTCACTCTGCTTATCCTGGCCAGCCCCTACACTCATCTTGCCCTCACCCTTGCAGCTTAACCCCTGGGGATGAAATCCCATGACTGCCAGCTTTCTTCCCTATACCTGTAAGTTTTCCATCTGCCATCCCAATTCTCTTCACATTTTGCAGTTTTCACTATTGTCTACTTCCTGCTAACTTTTCTCCTTTTCTACATCTTTCTCCCTAGCCAGCTGCATAATGGAAATACAGATGTATTTCATATTACATGACATCTCCAAGATCTGGGATTTTATACAGGTTTGAGCAGCCTTCTCAGCCCTACTCCTTCTTCCAACATCACATTTTATTTAAGAAGGTGGTCCAAGATCATCACCTCAGTAACTCACTGTCCTGGTTTCAGCTGGAATGGAGTTAAGTTTAGGAGTTAGTACAGTGCTGAGTTTTGGCTCTGATATGAGACTTTTCAGTTCCTCAGGCCTTGTGAGCAAAAAGACTGCAGGGGCACAGCCAGGTTAGCTGACTCGAACTAGCCAAAGAGGTATTACATACCATGGGACATCATGACTGGTATATATACCTGGGGGGTTGGCCAGGCAGAAAGAACATTGCTTGGGGACTGGCTGGGCATTGGTCAGCAAGCGGTGAGCAGCTGCATTGTGCACCACATATCCCTTTCTTCCTTTCCCTCTGGATTTTATTATTTCCTCCACCTTTTCATTATAACTATTTCAATTATTAAATTGTTCTTAACTCAACCCTTGAGTTTTACATTCCTTTCCAACTCTCCTCCCCACTGCTTTGGGTGAGGGGGGAGTGAGCAAGTGGCTGTGTGGTACTTAATTAACAGCTGGGATTACACCACAACACTCACCTACCTGCTTCCTTCATCAAGTCCCTCAAAAGACCAGGACATACACTCCCATCTAGAAAGAGGGAGATATTGGTCCAATAGTCACCAACTGGCTCTTACAGTAAAAAGGCAGGCTTAAAGCCTCTCCTAGGCTGTCACCATCCAGGCAAGGAAGAAAGAAGGTTCTCCCCCTCCCTAGATTTTGGGATGAGCAGTTTTCCCTTTCCTGTCCAACCTATTTTTGACCCTCCAGTGATACAGGGAACATCATCATCACCAATCTCTGCTTGCTCAACAGCATCAGCAGTCGCATCAAGCCCCATTTGATTACTATTAAAAGCTTCTCTTTCGTTGCTGGATTTATGAGTTCATAGAAACTACTAGCAGGGGAACTCCTGAAGAAGGAAGTGTGGGTGTTTAATTCTCCACTACTAGTTTGCTTGTGTAAACAATTTGTTTTCTCTCTCCTGGGACAAAATGTTTCAAAAGAAGTGTTTTAGAAGAAAGTAAGCCTCGTTTATCGAAATGGTGAAACTGACTCAAAGTGCTGACAACTGCAGACAACTCTGAAGTAAAATGCATTGGCAACTCCACATGTTTACTGTATTGGGGGGTTACATTATATACATAGGTCAGATAAAGAGTTTGTTAGTCTCTCTTTTGTTCTTTCTGATCTGGACCAAATCCAATCAAGCCCAGAAAGTGAGGTAGGAGTCAGACGACAAGGTATTTCCTAGGTTTAATTCTTGCTGACACACTGGTACCAGAAGATTCCCATGACTGCTAGCAACAAACACTGGCAATCATTGTTTATAGGGAACCAGGACTAAGCATACTGGGATACAAGTTCACTTGGTCCTTTTACAAATGAAAAGTTAAATTAACAGCAAACAAATTCCATCATTCTCTTTCTGCAGACAAAGAGAAAGCTGACAATGGGTAAAAATAATTCTTGTGGTTACATACCACAGTTTCAAGACTTAACATGACATTATTTTATTGCTTCTACATCTGGTGCCAGTTATTTTTACACAGCTTCTTTGTATAAATTCAGCAACATGAAAAACACCTCCAAAATCTATCAACCACTCTTAAAATAAACACCAACAAGTTCACTTATTCTTCTGTACATCAGCAATGAAGTATCCCTTGCACAAACACAAACCCATGTCTCTGAGGAGTCACAAATCTCTCTAGTAGCTTGACCTGCTGTGACCGAGCCAAGGGGAACTGAATCCACCCCTAAAACTTATTTCTTCCCCATTCTGCATTCCTTCCAAAACCATAGCACCAAAAGGCAAACCAAGGAGGAAATAAACAGCAGTCTTTCACAGTCAGTGGACCATGACCTCATGTGGGCAGGATCACTGCCCTGTGTCTTCTCCTACTTGCAAAGCCCCAACCCAGCCCTACTGGAGAAGGTGAACAGGAACAATACCCAGCAAGGAGCTGTTATCAGCTTTCTCTGAAAGACAGAAATTAAGCATACTCCATTATTTCCCCAGAGCCTGCACACAGGACATCTGGAGCTGCCCAGAAAGACCCTGCTGAGGCCATTGCCCCTCTCACCCCAAGTAATCTGCTGGCATTTGATGCTGAATACCCCTTGACAGCCCAGACAGCATAAGCCTAGAGGGACTGCTAGTCCACCCTTCCCATCCCCTCCTTCACCAGCCCAGAGCAGCTATTACTATCAGCTGAGCTTCCTAATGCCACTATGGGTTCAAGCAGGACCAAAGCTCTTTCACTGCCTTTACAGCCTGAAGTGTAGCAGAAGCAGCTGCTGTCAGCTGCCAGTCTGACTGCATTCAGCTCATGTTTCCCACATTTATTCTTAGCTGGAAGGGTAAGAACCATGTTCCTCCCCCACCCCTTTCTCCCCATCAGATGAAAGTTATATTTGTCAAAATATAACTGCAGTGGTCCATCTCCTGTCCAGGGATTCTACTGTTTGGCAGTGATTAGTGGAAAAAGACCCAAACTGTAATCCAGCTTTAAAAACATCTAAATCACTCTGCAATCCCATTTTGCCTTCCATGCTTTGCCCATCCTGTTAATGTTAGTTTAAGCCAGGGGTCCTCAAACTTTTTAACCAGGGGGCCAGCACGCGGATGAAGTGGCAGGCAGTCATCTGCGGCTGCTTGGTTTCCCCCCACAACCCCTGGCAGGGGTGTGTGTGTGTGGTGTGTATCTGTAAATACCGGGGGCTGGATTGAGGACCCTGGGGGGCCGTATCCAGCCGTAGTTTGAGGACCCCTGGTTTAAGCTTTCTGCCACTACTTCTTTGTACACCAAACACCGACTACTCCATGCTACCAGCACCACAGAATTCAGCAGCAATAGCTACTTGTTTGAAGCCTGCATGTTCAGTGAACTTCTGATGGCTTCTGCTCTCTTGGTCAGAAATGCATCCCAAGCCCATGAGCACCTTTAAACAGCTGCCATGGTTCTTAGCAGCATGCCACAAAAAAGCATCTCTCTCCAGTCTCCTCAGATGTGTACATTCACACAGAAACATACCTATCCTTGTACTCACACATTTCACACCTACATACAAATTACACTAACAACACTATCATATTCAGGCCTGGAACAGTAACAGTTTAATTGGCCATTTCATGACCACCAAGGCTGGAACTTAGGAGACTGGCCCTGGAAATAACAACTTTGCCACTTTCCAACAGCAAAAGACATTTATGTGTAGCCTTGGGAGGTCTAGCATTTAAATGACGATCACCTTATGTGCAATTTGGAGTTAGCCTACACATTCACAACAAAGATCCAAGGACTCAACACACTAGAGTGGCACTGACTCCAGGTACTTTGCTGAACTGGATCTGAAAGAGGAAGGTCTAAGACCTTGCTGGGGTTAGTGACTGAAAGGCAAAGAAAAGATGCTAGCCTAGAAATGGCTTTAAGTAGCCAAGTAAATAACAACATTGCCTTCAGTTAAAAGCTGGCAAGCTTGAGACAAGAAGCTTTAAACTGACAATGAGTATATTTCTATGCTAGTCAGTGGATGAATTAAAAGCAAGGGATTCCATAAAACACTGGAAGAGTCACCCTACAGGCATCACACACAATGAACTTTCCCAAAACTCTACATGACTTAGCTTTCTTTGGAGATGGTACACTCAGACTAAATGTGGTTTTACAGATGTCAGGGACAGTGTATGCAACCTGCAAGTCACTAGACTTGGTGTTTTATTTCTGTCAGGACCCTTGCAATAGTTTCAAGAGGTAAATGCCATTTCTTGGCCTGTGCTGCATTAGTGCTCGTTTAACAAGGTGCATCAATTAGGAAAAGCAAGAACAGAGAAAAACTGACTGACCATTCAAAGCTAAAACTATACATAATATAAACACCTTACCGAATGGAAAGCTTACTGAGCACAAACTGAACCTATGATCTACTTTTCTTCAATTCATTGTCCTTTTAATGCACCAGAATCCAGTAAAGCATTCTATAGCCCCCCAGGCTGTGACACTAGAAAAAGAAAAAAAAAATGCCTCCAGCTCACTGTGGGGTAGAAAATGCAATGGCTTTCAAGTCTAGACTATGGCATGGCAAACAGAAGACTACCAGCAGCAAAGATACCTTGTACGTCTGCCAAAACGGCATGCACATGCTAGTGTACTTCTTTAGCAAGGAACAAGACATGCAGGAGAGAGCTAACTTCTTTGGCTCCCAGAGCTGCTGTTAACCGTATGGGAAATACACTATAAGTGATAGCTGACATATGCCCAGTCAATCATGAAATACCAAGGGATGAAATAATGTTTTTCATACAGAAATCAAAAAATGAATCTGCAGCATAACAAGCCAAGGATTTATCTTGACAGATCATACCTTCCAGAAAAAAAGTTTAAATACTTTAAGAGACATTCTACAAAACAAATGCTGAGAATATCTCTGTAGGGAATTCCTGCCAAAATGGACAAACTGTGCATTTATCAGTGCAACAAACATGAATTAAGAATTTTTATGGAGGCACTAAACAGAAAGTCTGAATTAACCAAAGGAAAGCTAACTTCTCACTTGATAGTGAGTCTTCATTTTTTCCTCTGATCAAATCAGCCCAAGCAATGCAGTTTGCAAAGTGTATACTACACAAAAACGAAGACCACTGACACAAGTTAGAACTGAGACTTTCTGCATAACTCCTCATTGTAAGTTGGTAAGACTCAAACATTGCTGCTGTGCAGTATCTCTTAGTCAGTGTTTTTATTGTATTAAAAGTTCCTGGATTCTAGCCCACACTTTGAAATAGAGCCACAGTCTATTTCTCACACAGCAGGCAAGGATAGCATCTTTCTGGGACACAGGAGAGTGGCCATTAAGACTTGTGACCCACATGTGTAATTGACCTAACAGTTTTACAAGTCCAACATACTAGTGGAAAAGTTTACTTATGGCTCAAAGATCATTTTCTAAAATTTCAATTATTTAAAAGCAGTTTACAAAGCAGCAATTGTCTAACACACATTCAGAGAAACACTTCAGGACATGAGTTTTACTGCAGCTACTATTTAAGTCAATCAAGTTCTAACTACTAGCACTAAGCATCACAGGACTGAAAATTCACATTTTCTACTCACACCTCACAGAACTACTGAACTCCTGTCAACTTCAATGTTGTCTCTAAATAGATGCTAGTAAAGCCTAGGTACAAAGTTGGGGTTATACTGTGGTGCACAGGCAGACACAAGCTAAGTAATCTAGAGCACCCTGAAGGTTCCTGGACAGGCAAAACAAACAGGTGTGGCACTTACCAAACACACTGCACGAAGCCCGGCTTCCTTCTCCCAAGCTATTCAAAGGTTCAAATTATGATTTTTCATCTTGCATTAACTACCGTGAACATTCTGAAAAAAAATACTATTTTTTAAATCCCCAGCTGTAGCTAAAATAGCTTATTACAACAATTTACTGAGTGTTGGCATCTCATAGTTGCCAATATCTGTTTTCCTAAGAAATTACAGTCTCAGCAAGTTATGCATCATAAAGCATGCCATGGCCCCAGCTGGCAAAAAGATGCATGTTTATTTTTGCAAAGGTTAAAAGAGACAAGTTCAGTTTCAAAAGTTAACTTCTTTGCAAAAAGTGGTGAGCAGTTTCCCACACAAGCAGATCCAAAACCAGCAGCAGGCAGACCCCAGACCTCAGTCTGGGCCTTATTTAAAATTCCTAATTTAAAAGTTATGACAAGGGTCACTTACAGAATCAGCATGAAGCTTAAGCAAAAGGCAGCACCTTACAACATTGGCTGAGGGGCACCGGTTCAGCTGGAAAACAACAACTGGCAATTCTGTCCACTGCTCCACACAGGAGAAACCACCCCACGCCAGATGATTTGGCTTTTGCCTTAAGCACCTCATGAGGCATCTGCAGGACAGGAAGAGAAGATGAAAGAGGGTACTCTTCTATAAAGAAGACTTCTCTGTGCACTGACTCAATGTGCTGCTCTGATCACTCATTCAGACCTGCCTTCTGCCATCCTCACGTGCTCAACAGCTCCGAGTCTTCACCTGAACCAGTAAGCTCAGTGAGGAACACAGTCAAGTCAGTCAGGCATTTCCATTGCTTTCCACACAGTCATTCTCAAATGTATTTAAATACACGTTTTGGCACACGCTCAAAAAGCATCATCCATTAAGAGAAACTATTCAGCAAAGGATTAAGAGGAAAACAAGGCTACTGATCTGCAGGGAGGTTAAAAAAGGGAATGTCAGCATATGTAATAGGCATCATGTGTGAAAGGAAAACTTTTAATAGTTTGGGTTATTTTCATGTTGGAAGTGTGTTTCAGCAAAATCGGGGTCAAAGAGCCCTAAAGGTAATTACTGGAAAGCATGGATTTGTATATAACAAAGTAGGAGCCAAAGACATCATTTTGGATGCAAAAAAAGTAAGAGAACCATTTAAAAGTCCAAAAAGTTTTTGTTCTCTCTTTTCCATTACAAACCACTTGTGAGACCATGTTTAGAGCACTGTGTTTAGTCCTGGGCATTTAGCCAGCTGACATTCACATTCTGGAGCTGATGGAATGAAGAGCAAGAATAACTGCCTTTTTTTTTTCCCCTGTCTTTTTTTTTTTTTTTTTTTTTTTGAGAAAAGCCCCTCAGAATAAAGTTTTTTCTGCCTTTAAGCCCATACACATGAGACTGGGGAAGAAGATTGTTAGCATCCCTCCCCAGAGTCAATTTGCAGTGCTCCACTGGTTGTAATGGAGCAACATTAATTTGCAGCTAAGGATCTGTCCCTTAGCTTTTAAATACCACACAAAAAGATTCAGTGCTTTCAGACTTTTCAGAACTCTGAAAGACAACACCTCCATATGTGCAAAGCAGGGCTTTTACTCAGAAAAAAGTCACTGGTAAGAAATCTTCCAAGAACTTTCACTTACAAGGCTAGCTTAGAAACCCTGCTCCAAGATCGGGAGAAAAAATGCACTTCCTTTGTCTCATCCTACCCTCTTGTTATAAATCATCTTCACAGACTGAGAATCCTCCATGGTGCAGCACCATAGTGTCTTTTCACGCAACACCCAACACAAACAGGTTCACTAATTCCAACTCATATATGATAATTCTGTATCACAAAATACTGTTAATCCTGTCAGAGGACTGGCAGGACTCCAGTAACTGTTTGCTACTTCCACTCTACCATGGCAATATCTTCATACTCCTCTCCCATATTCACACTGACAGTAGAATCCCTACCAGTTTCCAAGAGAACAATGTAGCTTTAATGCTCAGAATTTTTCAACTAAGCTAATTGTTTAGAACAGCATTTCCAAAAAAATCCAGAATTAACCTCCTGAGAAAGCTCAGTCACCTGCAGCTCCCCAGTTACATTTCTTTATGTGTAATTTCTTGATGTCAAAGCAGAAAAACAAAATCACCAAAAATCCACACCTGCTTTATCAGCCAGCTTCTTTTGGAAGCATTGCAACAGGCAGATGACTACTTTCAAATAACTGGAAATCAAACTAACTTAAGACTGAATAGCAGACAAAAAGAAAAACATTCCCCAACTTCTCCTAAGCACACAATGAATGGATATACTATGTCTTACAAGTCAATCAACTTTAGTCACTTTTCTTAGAGAACACATTTAAATATTTCTGCAAACTTTCAATAAGTACGTGAGGAAAAAACCCCAAATGGACAGAAACATGGCTTTAGCCGTGCTACAAAATTTTCAGTTCTACTTAAGAGTTAAGCATGGGCTTTACATACGTAGGCTCATAAAAACTACAAAAGGCAACAAAAAGTTACAAGGATAAACCCAAGCTCTTGGGCCTGGTTCAACATTCACAACTAATGTCATAAATTCCAACTCCCTTGGAGTTAACTGAGCAAGTACAAAACTGAAATGTCAAGAGAGGAGAACCAGGCCTACCCTCCTGCGACCAAAAGACGTTCCTTACAAACAACAGACTTTCCAAGCCTCAGAGATCCTGGGAGCACTATGCTACATTATTCCGATTTTTGTTTTGCCTGAAAACTTTAGGCAACGACACCTGGCTGAGAAGATGCAGCTGCCAACGCTCCCGCTCTGTGTCCTGCCCTGCTGCCTCGTGCAGGTTTCGGAGTAGCCCCAGTTCATCGCCAAGCCAAATGGCTCCTCTCTCGGCCACCAGGCCCCTCCTCCCCGCCCAGTGGTCCCTCTCAGCAAGGCACCCTACCGACTCACAGGCAAAGCGGCCCTGCTTCCTCAGGCAGGGCACCAAAGGGGAGGCTGGGCTGGAGCCGCTGGAGCCAGGGGCGAGCCCAGGGCACACCATGCCTGCCCTCACCCCAGCGGCTGCCGCGGGTACCAGCGCTGCCCCAAGAGAGGGAGGCCCTCACCGAGCCCACTGCCCACCCATCTGGATAATGTCGGCTGCTGAATGAGCCAGCCCTTATCCTTCCCGACAAAGCGCCACAGGCCATGGGGCGACACCCCACAGAAGGGCCTGTGCTGCCGCCAGCCCGCAGGACAGCCCCAGCTGCTCACAGGGCTGCGGAGGAGGCCCTGGCTGGGCCAAGCAGTGCAGAGTCCGGATGAGGGAAGGACTCATGCCGCGCCACACAAACCTTCATCTTGCCAACCACGTCATCGGCTGGGAAGTGGCAGCTTTTGAGGGCAAGAGGTCCAGCATGGGGGCAGTCACAGGCTGAGACTTGCTGTGGTATCTGGCAGGTCTTCATCACCTTCTATTTCTGCAGCAGCACTGCAGAACAAGGCGGCAGAGGAAAGACTGTATGCTTTTGCCTTGGTCCATCTACAAAAGACCGTCTAAGTCAAATGAAAACAGGCTGGATCATCAAATGGAGTGTGCTCCCTGCAAGGCAAGCACCACACAGGGCCCAGACCAAAAGCAGGATCAGACCACGTAAGCGCTTCAGACTCTACAGCCAAGAGCACGAAGCGGTAGCAGCTGCCCTCCCACAGAAAAAAAAGCCTTGCCGCTCACAGCAGCTGAGAGACAAAGTAAATTCCAAGTCTGTGCCAACCCTTTCTCTCCTTGTCCTGCTCAAACTGCAAATGCTCAGGCTCCTGAACAACTACAGTCAGCTGAACAGCATGCCTTAAGACTGGGTAAAGTGCAGGTGGTGGAGTATCAGATAAAAGTAATGACCATAAGTAGCCCTGTTCCAGGTCATAAGCACCATAAATGCTAAGAAATGGATGTGACATTCTTTCTAGCTCTCAGTTATATGCTGCATAAGAAGATACGGGATAACTGTGTTGAACCAAGTCTCCTGCTATAGCATTTTATGTGTCAGGAATAATTCTTTTTTCAGTGTTCAAAACACATCTGTGAAATTATGGGAAATTAGAGCCTCATATCCATCCAACTCCTACTACATCACCTCTGTGTTTTATTATATAATGACTCAGTTTAACACAGTGTGCCAAATACTTAAGACTTCCATCCCCTCTCCTGATACACACTATCAATTGAATAAGCGACTTGAACAAAACTAACTGGCAACACTTGCCTCTGTTTAGCATGCTCCCCAAGCAAGTCTTAATTAAGAAATTTTAGAGGTGTTTTGTGAGACATCCCAAGAAATCTCCAATTACAGATTAGAGGTATGTAAACCTCTTATTTTTCAGATCTGTATGGTATGCCAAGTAGTTAGAGCCACAGGCAAGTCCCACACAACCACAGAACCAGTTTTTTTCTGTACGTTGCTTCATTCTGTGCTTGTAGTCACTATGTCTGGAAGATAAGACCAGGACACTGCTGTTGAGCCCCTTTCAGCTCCTGATCCAGAATGCTCCTCAGTGATCCTAGAGGGCTAACAAGCTGTGACTGCAGTCTGGTAACGTGTGTTAATGTGGTGGCTTGACCTTGACTGGACACCAGGTGCCCATCAAGCCACTCTATTACTCCCCTCCTCAGCAGAATGAGGGGGGGGGGCAGGGGGTGGGTGGGTGAGTGGGAAATAAGATGAGAAAAAAACCCCCACCAAAACACAAAAAAAGAACCTCGTGGGTCAAGACAAAGGCCATTTAATGAAGCAATAGTAAAAGTCACACTGACAAAAGCAAAGAAAAACAACAGATGTTATTCTCTACTTCCCATCAGCAGGCAATGTTCGGCCACTTCCAGGGAAGCAGGGCTTCAGTACACATAGCAGTTGCTCCAGAAGACAAATGTTATAAATAATGAACGTCCCCTCTCCCTCCTAGTTTTTATATCTGAGCAGACATTATATGGTATGGAATACCCCATTGGTCACTTCGGGTCAGCTGTCCCAGCAACATCCCCTCCCAAGATCTTGCCCATCCCCAGTCTACTGGAGGGGGGGGGGAGGGGGAAGACTGGAAAGACAGCCTTGATGCTGTGCAAGCACTGCTCAGCTGTAGTCAAAATACTGCGGTGTTGTCACCACCTTTCTAGCTACCAGTACAAGCACAGCACTATGAGTGCTGCTATGGGGCTCAGGCAGACCCAATAACAGTTAAGCAAAGGACTGAGGCCATATCTATTTCATAGATACTCTATCAGTTCCCTTCTGCTAACAGAGATGAATTACATTACTTATAGCTACAATGCGACGGCTGCATTATTCTAGTACATAACAGTAGCTCTAACTGCTATATTGACAGCACTGTTTTTTTTTTTAAAGCAGTAGGTCACTTGCGAAATATTCAATCACCCTACTGTTCATTCAGTGCCTTAGTAACTACTATGTTTCATGTATCTTTAGAAACAATCCGAAAGTGCCCCTGAGCCTTACCTAAAAGAGCTAGTCATCTTCTACATTAGACATACCTGAGAGAAACAGGAGCCAACTCTCCTGGTCCTCTTAGCCACGCACCAAAACCCTCACACAGCCTATCATCACACACTATACGCTTCAGTGAGCTAGGGAGGGGGGCACTGGAGCAGAGCTTCACACAGTGAACACAACCACACTTCCCAGTGGGGCCTCCGAGCCAAAGGGAGGGACACCAAACTGAGTGTAACAGGGTGACAGAGCAACCAGAAGTCAGACACAGGAGCCCCCGACACACCTTATCCAGACGTGCCAAGAGCACGGGCTTCCAGCAGACTCCTGGCCAGCGCAGCCTCATACCACTCATGCAGCATTGCCCCAACACAAGAGAATTTATTTCCTGGGGGAAAAAAAACCCAAGACAATGAACCATAGTTGGGCCACCTGTGCTTCAAATAGCAGAGATCATGCATTCCTGGGTTTGCACCTTCTTCAGCACAAAAATTTCTCAAGCCACCAGAAGTTCTTCAAGCAACCTCAAAATCCTGAAGCTTAACAGGATCAACCTCTCAGCACACACTAATATTTACACTAGCTGTTATTTTAAAGAATTAGCTGGAGAGTACACTTACAGCTACTGCACAACCAAGTCTTGACAAACTGATCTACCAGGGATACCTTAACCTGGAAGCCCATTTCTAACAGTACTGTCTGACCCCTGTTTACCAAATATAAACTGACTGAAGCCTGCAAATATTCCTTGAAGAAAAAAGCCTGCCTCAAAACCTATCTGGTGAATGCATTCCTAGCAACATAGAGGAATCTTGTTCCACACAGCCGTTCCATCATATTTTCAGAAGAGTCGATATTGCTTATATTCTTAGTAGTTATACTTATTTTATGTTTTTAATTAACACAAAGAGTGAGGCAGAGGATTGAATACAAATCCTCTCAATGAAATTAAATGCATCCTATGATTACATATGGTAGAAAATAGGGGACTGTTCCATGTAAACATCTTCAGAATCACAACACAATATTCTTGTGTAGCTGTGTAACAGACAACTGTACCATAGTCTTTCCACTCATCCAATTAAATACTCAGGTACCAAGCAAGCTATTAACAATTACATATTTTTAGAGGTAAATAGATCTAAAATTAATGAAACTTAACATGGATCTGGCCCAAGGAAAGGTAAGAGCTTGGTTCCATGGCTATACTGGCATATTTTATCCCAGCAAAACATGGAATTACTCACAGTCTGCACAGACACAGCTGAACTGAAGACGGAGTGGCAGAGTCTAAAGCTCGGAGTACCTGCCCTTCTAAGCAGTGCTTTATCAGCCTTCATAGCCCGCCCCTGGGCAAACCTGCACTGCTGCAAATACAATTAACTTCAGTCACTTGACAAGCCCCTCCACCGTTGAGGAACAAGCTGTGTTCTAATGGAAAAAAGGCACTCCCACAAGCACCATCTCCTGCTTACCCCCTAGGGCTTCTGCCCGCACAGAAATGCCAGGTAGAAACCGTGTTTTTCTCAATCCTCATCAACACAGCTATGCTGGCAAAGGCACACCGAGATGTTCTTTACTTGAAAAGGCTTAAGGGTTGCACTTTAGGAAATAAGCAAATAAACCCAACGTGAGCCAAACAGCTTGGAAGAATGAAAAGACAAAGGGATCATGCTAGCAGAGGAAAGTACACCTTCTGCTTTTCTACAGCTATCACACCAGACTTATGCGAGTTAAAAACAACCTTTAACCATAACATTCATAAAGAAATGCATAAGAGGAACCAGCGAGACATACGCTGTATCCCCCATAGCCCCAGAAACCCCTATCCCGATCAGGGCAGGGGCGCCGATGCCCAGACTGAGGAGCCTTCGCCAGGCCCAGCCAAAGCACCCTCTGCAGCAGGCGCTGCGGGAGCTGCCGGCGGGCCCCGCGCGGGCCGCAGCACCGAGCGGCTCCTTCCAGCGTGCGTGTGCCAGCCGCACGGACGGGGCGCGCAGCAGGAGGGGCTGCGGGGCGCGGCAGGGCGCAGGCGCCGATGCTCCCCAGCCGGCCGGGCAGGCAGCGGCCCGAGCCCCGCGCGGAGGCCCAGCGCCGAGCGGCGGAACGCAGCGCAGGGTGCGTCGGCCCTGGCGCACCGCCGCCGGAGCCGCCGCGGGGAGACGGTCCCGACCTCCCCTCGGCGGCGGCAGTGCGGCCCAGCCACGGAAGGGGGCCAGGCAGCGAGCACCGGCTGCCGCCCGGCTCCTCACCTGCGACCCCGGCGGGGCAGAGCGCGAGGCCCCGCGGTACCGGCGGCTGTCGGGGTTCAGCCCGCGGCCCACAGCGCCGCGGCCCGCGCCTGCCCCCACCCGCCCCCGGCCGCCCGCTCCGACGGCTCGTCTCAAACGGCCGCTGCAGCTCCGGCCCCGCGGGACCTACCACCCGGCCCTCCGCCTCGCCGCCCCTCACCTCGCGCCGCCGGGCAACACCGGCGGGAGCCACCCCCGGCCGGCCGGGCCGGGCCGAGGCGCGGGGAGGAGCCGCGGCTTCGTGCCCGCCGCCCCGCTCGACTCGGGCCGCCCCACCCTTTCCCCCGGAGCCGGGTCCCCCCGGGGCCAGGCGCCTGCGCCGTGCGCCGGCCGCGCTCCGGCCCCGCCTCCGCGGGCCCGGGGCAGGCCGGGGCTGCGGCGGGGAGATCCACGGCCCCGGCGGCCTCTCCGCCCTCCCAGCGGGTAACGGCACCGGGGACGCGCCGAGGTGCCGGGGTGGGCTCCGGCCGGGCCCCGGGCCGCGCAGGGGGTGGTGTGCCGCGCCCCCGTCCCGGGCAGCGGGGGCTGCGGGCCGCGGCACCGCGCCAGCCCCGGCACCTTCTGGCGGGGCAGGGCCCGCCCGCTGTCCGCGGGCCCCCGCTAACGCACCGGGGCAGGCGAGGCGCAGCGCCAGTGCCCTGCGGATGTGCGCGCTCCGCAGCTCATCCCAGGATCCTAACGCACCGTGTTTCTCAAGTTTATTAGGGGCGGCGTCTCGGTGCAAGTTATTTCAATAAAAGGACGACGAGAGCAAGATCTTCCTTCCCGTCTGGCAGCTGCTTTCTCCGTACATAGAGTACACGTTAAAAATGCTAGCAACCACACTGAAGACAGCAGCTGATATGTCAAATGTGGTTAGGAACATACTCAAAGACACGCAGCTGTAGAAAAATCTACTGAAGGAGGGTATGGCAATTCCAAAATTCTGACCGTAAAAATCAAAGGTGGCTACCTACCTAGCTTTGAGGAAGTAGGACAAGGCAATTATGTCTTACTTACAAGGCGGCGACATTTACATTAACCCATGGCTTCCATGAAAGTGGCCATTAGTCTTTAGGTGTAAGAGACCTGTTTTGCCCATGGATGCACTAAACGCATCAGAGCAGGCAGCTTCTGTTGCTGCAACTTTCATGTCATTTGTAGCTGTTTTTGACAGAGGGCTGTGAAACTTGCCTGGTGCGAGCTTGCCGGTTCCGAAAGCGGCAGCGAGTTCTGCAAGCTGTCTCAAGGGTCACTGAAACCTTTCTGCTCCACCTGCCATGCATACCACACAGAGCTTTGATATTAAAAAGCATTTATCACAAGGGATACTGTGACTGACTTCTCAGTCCTGCTACCTCTGGAAACTGCTGCCATTTGTTCCTGTAGCCTAAAAGACGGTACTAGAGTCCAGTTTTGCAGTGCCTGGCTCAGCACAGCTATCAGAGCCCCTGGCTACCCTTAGAGGGAGAGGGTAGGCACTGCTGCCCCTCAAAAGCAGTTGGGAGCAGTTCAGTAAGGAGCCTGCTAGCCACAGAGGAAAACAAGAGCAAATCAGAGGCAGTAAATGAGAGACAGGACATAGCCAGCCCTGCTGAACTCGAGCAGAACTGAGCTCTAAAGACTGGAGGAAACCTACTGGAGAAGACTTTGCTGCATACAGCCTTTCAAGTATGAGATATTGTGTGAAGTTTCATGGCCTGTGTTTCATATTTACCCTTATTAAGACCCCTCTCAATCCATCTGTGAGCATGGGCTTGGTGTGATTTTCTATACATACAGTAATCCTGCAGAAAAGCAAAATTTTCCAAGCCCTGTATGGCTTGGCCTGTATTTGCCATCATATGGGTGTGAGGCAGAGACTAGCATGTCAGCAGAAGGCTTTAAACACTGGTGGGACGCCCTAGAGGACTTAACTAGTCTGAACAAGAAATGGCATTTAGCCTCCCCCAAGCTGCTGCACTGGTGTATTATGCACCGTGGCATAGTGAGGTGAGGGAGGCTTTCCCATGTAATTTGGTTTTGATTGGGCCTAGGCTCCAAAAATCAAAACACCCATTTCTTGTTTCCATCCAAAGTACAGAAGAAAATGGCATTACCAGGATATTCTGTGTCCTGAGTAGGTACTGGGGGGATAGAAAACAGACTGGCTTATCTGTCATCACACCCTGGCAACTGCAGCAATGGGCAGCAACTATTAATTCCTTCAAACCAGCTTCTCTCATGGTAGCCATGACTCCTACATCAACAGACTTTCTTCTTCCACTGGCTCCTATCCTAGAAGCCTGCCACATTGCCATGAACTCTGCAGGAGGGAGAAGAGAAACTGCAGCACTTTTTCACAGGAAAGACAGATGAGGCACTGGAATCTATCTCCCGCATGCTGAAGATGTTGCTGCTGCACCACAGGAAGACCTGTGTGTCTCTCAGCCATGGAGCTGCATCCTCGCAGCCCTGCAAAGCCTAGTGGTCATGTCCACTGATGACTTCAGAGTGGTTTTTTCTCACCTTAAAACATGTCTGTTTCAGTTTATAGCACATGACAGCAATTACTTCAGTACATTCAAAATCTTATCCCTTGGCAGTATTGTGTGCATTACCCTTTTAAGTCAGATTTCTTGTTCTGATTTGCAAAACAACATTGGCACTCAGCTATGTTTGGTAACAAATCAAACTGCATGAAGGAGGCACAGCAAAAACTGCTTAAGAGCAAAACAGACCTTTGTTTTGTTTTCCTAATGACTTTTTCATACAGTGAGCAGAGGCAACATGTAAGCTGTAACAAGGCTGGTATTCGGATCCTGAGTTGTTCTGGGCTCAGACATGACCTGCCATGTACAGCGAGGCACAATCTATCCTTGTTCCATCTCTTCATTTTCCAGATCCAGGGGATATTCCATCTTCATCAAAATTTCAGTGTCACAGTGAAAAGGCACAAAAGAGGCACCATGAATCTCAAAAAGCTGAGTAGAAGGAGAGTGCCTAGAGAAGTTCCAGGCATCTGGGAGCTCTGGCTCCCCAGGGCTGTGAGACAGAGCTGGTGCAGATGTGCAGCTGGATCCCAGACCAGGGCAATCCACACTTGCTATATCCCACCTCTGGGGATTCCCCAAAAGCAGCCTTTCCCAACATAGCCATAATAGTGCTGTTCAGGCCGGCTATCTGTCAGCATCACTTGCTCTACTGCTAATGCACGGCTTCCTGGTACATATGGCAGAGCCGTCTTGCCTCCTCTCCCCCTGAAAAAATAATTTCCCCTTCAAGAGAAACCTCCTGGTCATGTTACACTGCTCAATGTGAATGAGGCAAACATCTAGTATCACTGTAGGTTCCCAGCATCTAGATAGGACAATGATCCTGGTCCTTTCAGACAGCCTAGGCTGAGTGATCCTGCCAATATGAGAATAAAATAGAGCTGATCATTGATTTGCTGGGGCTTGAAATTGGTGAGATGAGATGCTGACATCCTGCAAATAAGAAGGTGGTTCATCTTGTTGCTGTCTGGCAATGTCTGGATTGTCACACAGACAGAGCCACCATTTGAATGAATGTAGCAGGCAAAGGGATGCGACTTAATCTCTGAGGGTGGGTTTTGAGAAGGTTAAAGGCTGAGGCCTTTAACTTCTGGCTGATGGCTGCCTCTTGCCATTTCCATGAGCACAGACACTGGTATCAGGCAAAGAAATAGCTTCAAAACTGGGACTTAAGTCTTGTCAGTTCTCCCTTATGAGGAAATACAGCAGTTCCCCAGCACTTTGCTTCACATCCTCATTACCATATTTTGATAAAGTTCTTATTGCACAACAAACTTGCCCCGGTACTCAGATGAGCCTAGCATATTCACCCACAGCATGTTTGATTGCTACCTGCTTGTACTCAGTGAAAAGCTCGACAACAATACTGGAGAATATTTCTTGAAAGAGACAATGTCATGTGGATTAACCTCATTTTCAAGAGATGTTAGTTCCCTTCCCAGCTCTGCCTGCGTAATCCTGAACAAGTAGCTCTTTTTACTGGTCATCCCACTAACTGCAGGGCATTAGCATCTGTTTATTATACAGCACTCTTGTATTTATTGAACTAAAGGCTACACAAACAGGATAAATATCAGGCTGGGTAAACATAAAAAAAGCCCCAGGTCACTTCTGCTTCTTCATATGGCCTCTCCAATCTGGAAAGGGAAAATGTGTGTCTTCTATTTTCTGTACTCATCTCAGAGCCACTCTTTTTGCTACTTCATTATTTTTTCTTTCTTTAAGGCTGATAGCAAAGTACTGGAATCAAGTTGTTTATGATCATTAGTCACTATGTCCATGGGAAGAAATTACTCTTTATTATTTCATGGTGCTGTGCCTGTAAGTTCAACTCTCTCAGCCTTGTCCCATGAATGGAGATCTGGCCAACAGCTTTTCAGCACTCCCCCACATCAAGACAGATTTCCATCATGGGGTTCTGATGAGAGATCCGACAGCAGCTAGTCTTCATGTATCTTCCTGACAGCCAGGAAATGAATAAGTGGAAATACTGCATAACTGCATTTCCAGCTCATTAGCACTTATTATTTTTTAGCTTCTCTCTCTTTAATTTGAAGTATTTTTTAAGAAGAGTATTCAAATGTGTATCTGTATAGGGATGTGGGAGCACTTTGACATCCCAGCTCTCAAAGAGCACGTGCACCAGAACCACAAGTTTCTCGGAAAGCCCCTGCAGAGTACAGGCCGAGAACAACCCTGGGGCACCATGCATTGTCCTACCTGCTCTGAACACCACATAAGCAAGACTCAAGAGTTATGGCACCTGATACCATTTCCTCACCAGCAGCCTCATTAGATCAGGGAGTGAGAAGGGAAGGCACAATGACAAGCCTCCAGCTGCCAATGAGAGCTCGTTCCAGTTGCATATGTGCCAAAAGCTATTCCTTTCTCTATGCCTGAGCCAAAGCGACATGAGAGCAATGATGAGATCTCTGCCCAGGCAAACACTGACTGCCAGACGCTAGCTGTGAGTAATCCTCAGGAACTCGGGAAGAATCAGAGCCATCATCTGATCCCACTGCTGAACACGTATTTTATGTGGGGAGGAGGGAAGGAGTAGTAGGACCCCTATTTGAGTAATTGCTTCCTCACTCCACCTGAATCTGTATCACGGATGCTGTCTCAGACCCACCGCTGAAGCACAGCGTCTTGGGTTGATTCAAGTTTGGACATCAGTTTTGAAGTACTCAGAATTACCAGCTGCTGAGTAAACTAGCCTCTGCCTTCATTATGGTGGCTGTGGTACCACAACTGGCAAATGAGAACACACTGTCATTGTCTTCCAAAAAACACAGGCTGGCATTTCCAGTCCTTTTGTTGCAACTGTCTTAACTTGCAGGAAAGTAATGATTGTGAGTCATCCTTTCATCTTTACAACACTACTGAAGAAACAAAAAAGTGGGGGGGGAGGGGGAAAGACAGTGTTTGTAGCATGGCCATAAAATTGTTTCCTAAGCAAAATCAACTGTGCTTCACATTTCCAGTTACAAGAAGTGACATACACCACACCAATTTATGGGAAAACAGATCACTAGGAAGAACTGTGATCAACTAATTATTTGTCACTTCAGCATGATGTTTTAACAGTGTGCTGTTTAACCAGACCCAACAAAAATATAATTACTAATGTAATTTCTGCTTCTTAATTAATACTGTTAACATCTACCCATTGCTTCCCCAGACTTCCACTGCTTCACTATGCCTGCATGTATGTGCATTTCTGTGCCCATAGGCAATGCCATTTGAAGGTGGCAGCAGGCATTTGCTTTATTATCTCTTGGCAGCCAAACCAGACCACTGCAAACCTGGAGGAGAATCAGGCCCTGCCTTTGCTAGGAGAGCAACAAGACTGCCATTATTCAAGGGGAGGGGAAAAAAATGCCTGTAGCCATGTTAAAAGCTCTTGTCTTTATTAGTGGAAGTATTAACCTTTCCCAGTGCTTTCAAGTTATAGTCAAGCATTTTGCCTTCAGGTTGGAGCTGCTTAGAAAAATAGCTAAACCGTGTGAGGCCAATACCCTGAGGACAATCAGCTCTGAGCATAACTCCTACAGAAGTGGGCAGAAGCTGGCTGCTCTAGAAGCTGGTGTACAGCCTTGGAGTTTGAAGCATCTCCTGAGATTGATTGGAGAGTTAAAGCCCTTGCTTTTCCCCAGTAGGGAGCAAATTTGTATATGTAGAACAAGAAAACCTACTGCAGAGATAAACAACATTGGTCTAAAGTGCCATTAAATGTTGTTACCATTCTTTAGAAAGACCAAGCATTGCAAAGTCAACTGGTAGGAAGCAAGAGGACAAGAGAGTACCTAAACCGTAATACTCGTGAGTGCAGGTTTGTAACTAGTTATTGCCAAAGATCTCCACTGAACCCATTAGACTGCTACCTCCTCTTTGGTCCTTAATCTTCAGCCTGGAGAGAGCTGTGACAGCCAGGAGTGAGGAGAGAGCTACAACCAGGCCAGGTTCTTGAGATATTTTCAGTTAATGCAGACCCATATTCTACAGGCAGCTTGGTTTGAACAGGATCTCCATAAGTAGCTTTTTGAATAAGGATGCCAAGATCTGGCCTGTTAGGTTTAATATTTTAATCTGCTAAGTGTATAGCTGCTCTACTCACTGCCACAGTGGAGCCCTTTAGTAGCTAAAGATTAGAGAGACCATCAACAATCCCTGCTTTACTGCACAGATGAAAGCTATCAAGTGGATTTATGGAGGAAATAAGGTGTGTGTATATACTGAAGCTCATTACTTTCCAGTGGAGGCAAAACTATCCATTAATATCTGACACAGAGCATACTCCTGAAAACTGGAAGCAGATACTGAAAAGGAGCAAGTCCCAACAAGTCTAATGCATGTGTGATGAATCAGTTATTAATATTCAATCCAGAGAGCTCTGTCAGTAAGGATGGATAGCATTCCTGTTGGTATTTGTAAATCTATATGCCCTAGATGGCATTGCTCTGCAACATTAAAATCCAAGTTCTCGCTGCAGTCAACACAAAAGAATTTTAGGCAGACAAGTGTTGATTTACGTTCACACAGAAAGATAATGGCAGAGTTCTCTTTAATGTTACTTGTTTGAGACATTTTCACTGCAGCTGATACATTAATTATGCCACTTGTTTGGGGTTTTTTCCCCCTCTCATTCATTCTTTAAAGGCTCAGTTATAAAATCTTGTGTGAGCAGTTGCAATAAGCAACTGCTCTTGTTTGAAGTGGTTTCATTGCACCTGCTCTCTCCAGCCTGTGGTATTTAATTGTTTTTGTTTATTCTGTGCTACTCTTCTCTAGTGATTTGCCTGGCACTGTGAAGAAGGCTCATACCAATTACAGAGTGCCATTTGTTCCCGACAAGTTGGAAGACTAGCCTCCTTTTCTCTGAATGCTAGCTGCAGCCCACTTACAGCAGCTGGAGGGGAAGCGGGCAGATGCTCAGCTATGCTAAAATGGCAGATTACCACATGCATGCAAAAAATCAACATACCTGCAGTTTGTCCCAAGTCCTGTGTCTGCATACTTCCCTTCCAGAGGCTCAGCCATATGTTGCCTCTGCTTCAGCTTTCAAGAAAGTGCGATGTGCTGGGAGTACCTGCATGTATCCATCTCCCAGCACCAAGGATTAGGAGTTGCAATTTCAAGGAGCTGTGCAGCCCACCAGCAACCTGAAGGCTGACTAAGAAAGGATTTGGGCACCGAAAGCCCTACCCATTAAGCACTTATTCTCCAGGGTGCGGTTACCATGTCTAGGCACCCCATGAGAGGATGGGGAGAAGCCTCAGGTGGGAAGTCTCAGTAGACAGCTTGCTGAGCTGGGAGGTGCCTGCAGCCAGACCCCCAGGGCTGCAACAGTTGCATGCAAATGCCTCAGCCTTTCTGGGGTGCATAACCCCATGCTCTGTCCATGGCTTGTCCCAGCTGAATGGGCACCACTCCTTTTAGGATGCCAAGCAGTGGTGGTGGTATGTACTGCTCTGCAAGCACATGCTCCTTCTGTTGCCTGTATCCTGGGAGGCTGTAGCATCGAGAAGCTAAGAAACATTTTGGGTGGAGAAGGCTTGTCTTCAAGCTCTCCCTCAGTCACTAGATTAACAGAAAGACAAGTGCTCAGATTCCACAGGGGTGACATAAAAGTCCTGGTTCCTCAGATGTCGCAGTCCACAGTGCTGATGTGGGCCATTGGTGCAGAGGGGCCATCAGCTGTGCTGTAGCAGGTAAAGGTAGGCTTTGGGAGCAGGACAGGGTGTTGGATTTTCCTTGGCTTTAAGAATGACATTTTGGAATGAAAATTAGTTTGACAATCCAGTACAGGTTAGGGTATGTATTGTGAAGGTACATACAGTATAATTTGTCTTGTGGTATAAAGGGAAGATCAGCCACAAAACCAGCATCTCAGGGGGTAGGGTGGGTGGTTTTGTTGGTTTATTTTAAAGGATGTTATTCCAAAGATTAAAACAAAGAGAAAAAGACATTTCTCTCAGCAGCAGAGACATCCATTAATCAGTCCTCTTGAAAACATGGGTTTTGATGTGATGATGACTTTGAGATGACTGAACACTTCAGAGTCATCAATCAGAAGACATTACACTGAGAACACAGGCAAATGCAGTTTTGTTCAAGCAGCAAAATATGTAATAAACAGGTCAAAAATCAGTTGGTCAGAGCCCACAGAGAGATTGTTATCTGCCACTTCCAGAGAAAAGATCTCAGCTCTAGAAGTGGTATTTCAAAGCAAATAGTTTTCAGGGTGGCAAAGACACAAGTTTGGCCTCTGTAAAGCAAGATAGAAGTGACCTCCAAAGGGAAAATAAATAGGATTTGTGCCCTAGTTTTACACCTCTATGATGGATAAAGATGGCCAGATGGGAGAGGAGGGTTAGTTTTCTTTTCACCAGTTTGTACTTCTGCTCTGATGTTTCATTTTTTGTTCTGCACTAAAAATCCACATCTTTGCTTAGGCAGGGTGTGTGATGGCTGAAGAGTAACTGCAAAGATGACATGGCAACAGCTTCTAAAAAAGAAAAAGTGAATACATAAATATGAAATAAATACTCTTCATTAACTCCTCCAGCACAAGCAATGATGGCTTCCCTTAACACTGATTTTCCTAACTTTAATGAAAGCAGCTAGAAATTCAGTTACTCCCCCATCCTCTGAAAACCAATTTCTAACTTTCCAGGCTGCAAGTTACACAAAGTTTTTCTAAAGTGATCACAAGGATGAATCAAAAAAGATGCATATTTGGCATATCACCTTGAAAGGGGATTGGGAGTGAGAGTATCTTCAGAGTCCAACAGCCAACTGGAACAGCTCCAAATTGTGACGAAAAGCATGATTATCTCTGAACCAGAAAACTAGTCATGGGGAAGTCTCTACAAAGATGCAGCTTCCATAATACATTACAACATGGCTTTTGGGTTGCCAGCACACAGAGTTGGGAAGCAAACAATCAAACCAATGGAAAATACTTTCAAGACAACTGCTGGGCTTGCACTGATGAAAGACACTTTCTGCACTAACATCAAAGGCTGCACCTCACCTCTGTACTCATGGGCAGAGACATGGGATCAGCATGTGTGCCTTTTCTGCACTGTGTGGCTCTTCTGCACCTGAAAATAGCTGCAGATGTGTAAATAAATAACCTCTTCTGCCTAAGACATACCACTGCTTCTTGTGGACATGGTGGGTACTTCAGAAGAAAGATTTCATTTTGTCAGTGGCTGTTACAAAGACATACTTTAGGTGAGGTAGGCAGTTCCAGTTACATGCCTTTTCATTAAAGGATCTCAAGCCCTTCTTTCAGAGAAAGTGTAACGGGACGGGAGGTCAGCTAAAATTTCCCAACCTTCTCATGCGATGAAGTAGAAGCAAGGACAGTCCTGTCACCAAGGCAGCCTCAGATTTAGTAGGGAAACTTCAGTCTCTGCTCAGCTGGTGCAAAGCATAATAGCAGCACAAGGATTTTACTGCTTTAGAAGTACGCCTTCTTACAAGCCCTTTCCACAGGTTTTCTGCAGGTTTCTGTAATGGAAACTGGCTGCATCAGAGCCATTGTAATAGCACATCACCCTCATTATTATTCCAAACAGTACTGAAAATACTGCTCCAGCAATAACTTCAGAAGGAGGACTGGATCTCATTACCATGGCTGTCAATAGCTGAACAGGCACAGAATCCTTCCAGCTGGGAGAGTGACAGTCAACTCCCACTACCCTATGTCTGGAAAAGAACAACTAACTTCAGTGCAGTAATTTCAGGTTTGTATTGTTTTAACAGAGCAGAATTTGACTCATTATACAACAGCAAATACATTTTTTCAGTGTTTGTTTCTGTATGGACTCTGACACATCCAGGTCACATGAGCCAGCCGGCTTCTACATAACCTACTGTGGTGCACTCACCTTTACAGCAAATGCACATTAAGTAGCAGAGGAACTACAAATATAACAACTCTTTTCTTCTTCCTTCACTTCCTAATTCAATGCTCAGCTTAAACCAGTGGTACAAAGTATTCTCAGAATTATGCCAAAAATGAACAAATCATTGGGATTGTGACCCACAGGGGTGCTCTCTGCTCCAATGCCCAAGCACACCCTGAAGTGTTAAGTTAGTACAAAGAGAGGATACTTTTATTGATAAACATTATATTGTCTTAGTGTAAATGTCTGACACATAATTAAATCAAATAACAAAACATTTAAAGTAATTAATTCTAATAAAACTTTTTTATATTCCATAGACAATAGTGCTGTAAATTTTGTTTATAGTGTAACACATTAAAACCACAGAAATACAAGTTTCTAATTTCATAGGTTACCAGCAAACAGAGAAAAATGCATGCTTTCATTTCTGTTAAATGTTTAACTTACACAGGCAAGTGGAACAGCTATGCATCGAAGACTACTCTACAAGTTGTAAAACAAACATATAGACTGACCTTATAATACTAGTACAAGTATGACAAAACCATTGTAACTTATTTCCAAAGGTAACAAATGTTTTGTCTGAGGCTCCACCATTTTAACGCTTCTAAGCTGACAATAAAAAGCCATTTTGAGTAGAATTGTATTACTAGAAACCACTGATTATTTTGTTTTCTGTCTGCTGAAAATGAACATACATTATACGTGCATCTGCACTGAGTTCCACCTACATTTTCTTCCTTATGGTTAGAAGCATCACAGATTCTTCCCACTCAGTGAAAAGGAACTCAGACAGCATCGTTTCACCCCATCAAACAAAAGGTGCTAGTATCAGTGACTTTTATTGCTGTGCTTCCTGCAGCTTTGATGCCATGACTGCACCACAAAGTAGAAAACTCACTACACACACAATTCAAAGAAAACTGTATGGTTTTATCTCAGTCTGTGTTAGAACAAGCCATAGCAGGGATTGCATTCAGCTGAGACTTTAGTAATGGTACCAAAAAACGTTTTCCATAATAGCTTCAAAAAATTATCAGATCTTGAATAGCTAATTGCTGGGCCATGAGATGATTTAAAGACATATCACACCCCCTGCTGGGTCGCTGGCACAGGGGGTCTCCCTGTGTGCCTTGGTGGTGCAAAGCTGACTACAGGGTGCAGACCTAGGCCAGCTCTGATGAGGCTTGTTAGTTCAGGGACAGTGCCGTGTAAGTACGACAGGTTGGGCTTGGCTCTGAAAAAGCCCGGAAGGGGCAAAAAGCGGCCCCCATGTGCAAAGAGACCGGCTGTCCTTACACCAGCTGACTCATGCTCTTACAGTACCATATATGCAAACTCACCTCATATATGCAAGCCTGCACTCAACAGCACCCATTGCCTGTTAGTGGTGAGCAGGGGCCCAACATTTCTGGGAATTCAGCTGTGGTTTTTAGTGCATAGATGGGAGCTATTGAAAGTGCTGAGCTAAGCAGAGCCTGGTCCAAAACAGTGCTAGGTGAGCCAGGGGAGGCAGAGGTGTAGGAAGGGTAGGGGCCCTTGAAACTTGTGCAACATACCTGAGGAACAATGAGTCGGTCTGCTCATCTTTTTGTTCTAGTGAAATCCCGATTTACCAGTGTACGAGTTCCTGCTGCCATGCTTATGCCGTGGTTGTAGGCAGAAGTGAACTTCACCCTGTGGGGCTGCTTGCCACACACCTGTGTCAGCAACCAGATAAACCACGGACTGAAGAGAAGCACCAGTCCTGCCCTCCTGCATGTCCCCGCTGGCTGAAGCTCTGACACATGCACTAGCAACAGGAGCACCTGAACCATTGCCAAGCCTTACCAAGGGATTTCAGATTGCACAGGACTTCCAAGAGACAGCAAAAAAATCCCCCAAACACCCAAAACCCAAACAAGAATCTTCCCAGTTTGGTTTCCATCTTGAAAACAAATAGTAACATGAAGATGAACATCTGTCATTCCTTTAGTCATGTCTGACAATTACTGCCTGGATTATGGGCCTACTAATGATTCTCAGCTTTACAAGGTGAGACAATAAGGTCAATCAAACTACTCCTCAAGGGAACATTAAGTAAAATCTGTCCCTAAAATCTTCAATGCATGGCAAAGTTCACTGCATACCAGATCACCTCTTAGGTATGTGGATCATCGCTACTAGCGTGTTTGCGCACCATTTACATAACAGATAAAATGCATACTTGTGAAGCCAGGGTAAGAACCCAGTCAGAGAAGTTTGGGCCTATCTCTCCCACTCTCCCTGATAAAGGGATGCAGTATTTCTCTACTGGGAAGAAACACCATTCATCAGGATGGGGAGAGTGGCATAAACCATCTAGCATTCAGGCAAACTTCCATGTAAATGCAACCCTTGCAAAGCCTGCCAGTATCCTAATCACACAACCACCAGCTTTTTGTTGGTGATGTTATTACTCTTCTTTGCACTTGCTCTCCATGGGTGCTGAATAATTACAAATCATACTTTGTGTCCTTTGTTTCTGTCATCCATTAAAACCCCCATACCCTTAAGAACAAAGTTATTCCACAAACATCTTACTTTGCCTTTTTTCAAGAATTCACTGCAGTTCAAGTTCTGTGCTTGCTCGTTTGACCTAAGCATTGTGTAATTTCTCAATACAATTTTGAAATACAGAAATGTATGTTACACTCAAGAGGTTTTAACTCATCAGTCAAAATTACTGAAAGAAAAGGATTGTTTCTGAGAACCTAGGATGAACAACTCTGCTGAGCTCTGTGCTGACAGAACATGGAAGCTCTCTTTATGCAAATCTTGAGCATTACATAAACCTTTATAAACAACTGATGCAGTACTTTAGGCAATCAGCCTTTATCTTCCAACTCTTTCTTTTCTAATCTCAAAATACAGGCTTCCAGTCCCTGCCCACACCCCCAGTGAACTCCAGAGGTTGTAAAATGACTCCATCATTGCTCCTGTATTTCCCAACAAGCCCTATTGTAATTCACACCCATAGCAATGGCATGCTATATTCTTCTACAGTGGAGATCTACCGGTCTACCTGAAACCAAAGCAACGCAGTAGAAATTGGGCAGTATTGCATTTGTGAGTGGTGGGACCATTTAACTGCAGGATTTCAGGGCAGAGATCCTTGCCTGCTGTAAACAGTAACCACCCTGTCATAAAGCTGGGACAATGTCAGCTTCACCCAAGCATTTGCTAGTGTATGACATCCGTTTTGAAGAGAGATCTTCACATTTAACCAGCGCCATTTACTGTTAAAGGGAGGCGGGGAAAACTAGGCAAAGGAAGATCACTTACGAAAAATTAACCCCCCTAAAAAATAATAATAAAAAATAATCTATTTGTTAGTATCTCATGAAATGTGAATTTCAAATGGTACCTTGTGACGGTGATATTACAAACACTAGAGCGCAATGAGTATTTGCTATTTATATATTTCTGCTCTCAGAGATCGAGAGGCGAGCACTGCAGAAGCATCTTTGGGTCTCTCAGCATTCCTCAGCTTCTCTGCTGAGTTACAAGAGTTGTAATGATGCAGTAAGTTACAAGAAGCGTCTGAGAAGGTCTCACCACTTTTTGTGGCCACTCAAAGGGATGCTACAATGCTTTTAATGCTTAGTTTGCTTGCTCCCTGATTCAGGAAAACCTGGCCCTAGCTTTAGGTGGGGACTGAAATTAGGTCCCTAAATCTTCTGCCAGCATGGGAAAATGTTTTCTTGAACCAGGGATTCAGTTTAATGTATGATAAATAAATAAATAAAATGTATAAATACTTAAGTGCAGAATTTCCTGACCTCCTTAATGTCTCACACATGCTTTTTTCTTTTTCGAAGCTGTCTTCATGTTCAGAAAATGCAGCTGGAATTTCAAATGACTAACAGCAATTACAATTAGAAATCTTACTGAATGTACAAAGATAGGCTGTTAAAGCTTTTGACTCGCTACATTATAGATATGCAACTGCCATGCACCACTCACAATACCTTGCTAATACAATGTGGAAACAAATAAAAACTAGTAACCATCTCTTGCATTTATAAATAGATGTTATAAGACTATCTTGAATACTGGTACAGTTAGCATCTTAGCAGTTGCCATGATGGGGCTTTATTACTGTGCAGCTGGCAGCTGGTTGCCACAGGGCTTCATTGTGACAACAGTGGACATATTAGGTAAAGTGTGTGTGTGTGTATATATATGTTGCTTGAATATAAATCTATGCTCATACATTTTACAAAAATTAACACCAAAAATCTGCCAATGGATTATATTAACTTATGACTGAGTCCCTCAGTAGAACTAGTACAGTATAGTATAGTCTGGCTTCACAAAGCTTAAAAGGCCCAAGTCAGATCTATAACCACTTAATCAGATCAGTTCTATCTGTTATATAACAAGCGGCTTTGCATAACTGGGACTGAGCAGGGCTCTATCCATTTCATTCATTTTGAGGCCGCTTACGATATAAAGTATCCTCATACATGCAAATTTCTCTTTGAAGAGTCTATTTAAAAAGACCTCCTATGAAAAGCCCTTCCATGTGCTGTGCAATGACTGGTTATTTCAACAGTTTGGGGTATTTTAAAGGCAGACAGTAGGCTTACACTGTTTTGGAGTGCATTGCTTTGAGATCGGTGTGCCAAGCAAAATCTCCTTGCATTTCTCCCATCAATTTACGGCACGAAAAGTTACATCCTACTCCTGCTAGCCTGTTGCACAAATTCTGAGTTAAGCAGGATATGGGTCAGCCTTCAAAACCAGAGGGACTCAGCTTACAAGACAGACAGTGTAAGCAAAATCCTGCATCCCTGCAACACAAGGAGAAAGATAAAATCTTAAGGAAACAAGCAGGTGTCTATTGGGTGTACAGGGATGTCTGCTTTTGAAAAAGATTTCACAGCACACCCCAGCATATCTCATCTCTATCATCAGAAGTCCTCCTGCGCACAGCATCTTAGGTCCCAGAGAGACATGCCCTCCCAAAACAGATGTGCTCCCAGAAGTCACTGCCCACTGCACTGCTTAAACTCCCGATGTTCTGGCATTGATCAGCACGCAATCAGACAAGCAGCTCTGCCAGTCAGATAAGCTTCCGCAAACAGGTAAGGGTGTTTGCTGCAGAGGATGGACAAGGGTCACCACCTCTTTCTTCATCTGGCACAGCTGCAGCCAGAGCACATCTGTTTACACACACTTGCCCTTGATGGTGGGATGGGAGCATGCACGCTGTGTCTGTAGATAGCATGAGAAAACTCAAGCCTTCTTCATTTAAATGGTCACAAACTACGGTATTGCAGGGTTTACCTTCACTTGCTTTCCTCCAGCCTCATTCCCCTTTTCCCTTACCAGACAGCTTAGTTCTCATTATTTTAGCATTTGCTAAGAAAATAACAAGATGCAGGTCTCAGGCTGTAACAGCCAGGAAGGAGGTCTGCCTTCTGCTAGGGACTGCGTTTGAATTCTATAGCCACAGTGTGGCATCTTACTTGTCCATCCTATAGAAAATGAACCCTTTCTCAACAAAGGCTGTCCTCACTGAAGTGAAGTCAAGAAGTGACATGCATGCTAATACAGGACCAGGTCCTGCAAAGTGTCTTTCATTGCCATAGTCTTGCCAAAAGTAGTTATTCCTGTTTACACACAAGTTGCACCAGGACCCAAAAGTCAGGATGTAAAAGCATGTTTTTGTAATACAGCTTTCAACTTAATTTCAAGTGCTGTCTCAAGAGCAGTCAACAGCATCAGAGGGTCCTGGATGTGGCCCTTCACACTTCACTGCCTTTATGCCTACAGATGCAGCTGCACAAAGCTGGGACAAGGGAGAGAACTACTGCTGTGGTACCTTAGCCCAAAGTTTGCAATGGAAAATTCTTTTTTCTATCTCCTCCAAAAGCAAACTGGATCTTCAAATTCAAAAGACTCTGCCCAAGCCCTGTGAACATTTCAGAAATGCAAGAACACCAAATGAATTAACCAGAATATGGCAGGCAGAGGAACTGCCCAGCTCTCCTTTTTGTGCTGGCAGGAGCTGCTGAGAACATGAGAGGGGCACCCTGCCACTGGTGGGCATTGTTAACAAACCCGCTGGATGCCTGCCCACAAGCGCAGCAGAAATGACACTGCACAACCCCATCAGCAGACTGCCCCAGGTTTGGGCTTGATGCCAAGCCCTTCTACCTCGGTTAGAAAACCTTGCTTTTAATCTCAGGGAGCTCAGCATCAGGTCCTGTTTGCACAGAGCTACTAACACAGGCTACTGCTTTCTAGAGATGCATACAGGAAAGACACCTCAAGGCAAAAATCCATGACAGCAAATCTACTTTCCTAAATAGCATCAGTATCAAAAACCTCAGTAGCTGACTCCCAGTGACAGTTTATAAAACTTACACAGTCTTCTAAAATGTCAATTCCTTTATTTTAAACCAAAGCACATTCGTTACAGGCTCTCATCAGTCTCATCTGCTCACTGATCACACAGGATTCTGCCCGCAGCCTCAGATGGGAACATTTTGCTGCAGTTGCTACCCATGAGAGCGCCCGCTCTCAGACGGCATGTGCTGCATTTGTTGGGCGCTTAAATAAACCCTGGTGATGCCAAAGAGCTGAATTCATTCAACCAAATTCCTCAGCAAAACTCTTAAGCATGTGCTTAGCTTTCGATACACAGACCTCTGCATGACAAGGTACACGCCTCAAGTTAAGCGAGGGCTCTGGTACCTTCTGAACTTGCAACTTCGGCGCCTGCCTGAGCACAGCCTGCCCGAGCATGCCAGGACTTGAATCAGGCCAGGGAAGAGGTGCAGATGCCCCTGGCCCCTTGAGCTGGGGTGGGTATTACCCAGGAACAGCAGGCAGCATGCTGCACTCCCCTGCATTGGGAGCAGCTCTCTGGGCAACTCTAAGAGCCTGCAGTAGCTGGGCTCAGAAGCACACCCCAGCTGAACCACACTGGCAGAGGGCAGCTGGTCTGTGGGTACCCTGACATCCCCTCCCTGCAGCACACCACAGCCAGTGGGCACAGCTGTGCCGGCCAGAACGAGAGCTGCCCCCAGCACAGCTTTCTCAGGAGCCACACCAGCCACAGGAACTGCAGGCTGCCAGAGGACATGAATGCTATTTTGGCCTTCAAAATGGTTTCCCCTTCAAAACTTTGAAATTCCAAAGCTCAGTAAATGATGGTGATTGTACGGTAGCCATGTAGCTGTACACTGAGGGTACCGCTTTTTGACAGGAATTATTAGAACAAGCATCCTTCAGAGATGGGGTGGTTTGCTACACAGGGGACTGCTTTACTGAAATGACCCTACCAGTCATACGTAGATCTCACTGGATGAGTGCAGAAGTCTTTAGTTTTCATTCGTAATGGCAGAGTTAGATATCCCTATGATTACTAAAACTTGCTTATATGATGGGCCTCTCTCTCCACAAAACACTTCTGCAATTAACTCCTCCTGCAACCAAACGTCCATTTCTATGTGCACGGTGTGAATGGAGCGCTTGTTTCCTCACCTGCTCCAGCACCTGTCAGCCAGGAGACAACACTGACCACAATTAAGGTAAGACTTAGACCTATGCGAGATCTATGTTTCTTCTATGAAAAAGGAGCAAGTATCATTCCAAGCTAGCAGGCAGCAACTGGTAACCAAGGCTGGGGGTGGGTGGGCAGGGGGTGTACCAGCAGTCCCCTCCTCTCATTAAAGCATGAGAGAGACAAAATGTCCAGCAACAGAGATTACTATTCTGCTAATCCAAACTGCTTGCTTCGCTTGCCAGGCATGCTGATGGAAAACCTCAGAGACAATCACTCAGCGTTTGAGCAGGTCTATCGTCAAGCACAACCATCCTCATAGGTTCAGGCATCCAATGTTACGTTTTCCCTGGCAGTAAAAAGACTATGTTAAATTGTTGCTGTAAAATTATCACATTGACTTTTAGCACCGTTCAAATCCTACCTGGCAGATGAAGGCTATATTGACAAGATTTCTGTTACGTTGTTTTGATGCGGAAGGTTTAAAATCTGTTCTGCAAGGCTACTAGAAAAAGTAAAATAAACCCTCTACCTAAAATATACCACAAAAAAGACATTTTAACTATATAAATACATTATTAAATCTGTTACTTTAAAAAAATTATGCTTTTTTTAGAAGCTTTCCTGAAATTAGATGCTTCTGCCCAAACTTGGATAACTCGGCCCAGATCTCAGGCTGTTTCAGGGTGGTGAACAATAGATTTCACAGCCAAATTATATCCCCTGGTGCACAATGAACCAAACTGCCATCACTTCCCGTATTGCTTTCCCATGAATAAAGAAAACTTCCAAAAGGCATGGATTTGTCCACACCTCAGATTGATTGTGGAAATTCAGCCAAACAAGTCAGAGCAGATTGGGTGGAAGCAGATAGATTTATGAAATATGCTTCAGATTTGAGGCCACCAGGTGCTAACAGAATATTCATGTGAATTCCCCTTAAAGATGCCTAGTTGTGTTAATAGTTATTCATTTATCTATTCAGGTAAGACAATAAAAAGTTCATTCATCTTTAAAAAACAAAGTACCACAGTCCTTTTCAGGATTTACTGCTGCAAACATGTACACTGACCCTACAAATCAATCATCAGGGGTTTGCCATAGATTTCAATAGAGGTCAACTTTCACTCAAGTCAGTGAACACTGAGAACTCCCTAACTTCAACTCCAAGCCTTGCATTATACTTGGTACATCCATTCAACACACTCAAAATCTGCAGTTCCTTAAATTTGGAGTGGCTGAAGTCTTCCAAATATGCAAACTTCAAGCATTTTCCTCAAAAGCATGGCTTTAAACTGATTCACTTAAAGCTGTACAAACCTAATATGGATGTTCCTATCTGGATTTATGTGTATTTTAGACTAAATTACCGTGGCTACTGATCAAGTGAAACTTCATGGATACAGGGCAGATTTAAATCCAGCTAAATACGGTGTCCACTGAGGTTGATTTTCAAAGTATGTATTTAAACAAGTTTAAAGCTCCAGTGGTGTAACTTTGAAATAGATAAACCTTATGCTGTTGCATCTCTGTGAGCTTTATTTGAAAGGATTAGGGCTCCTACAAAATCTTGATGTAAGAAACATTTGTCAATCACCAGAAAGTTATGGGTTTCTAGAAAATTATCCAATTATATTCAATCAACGTTTTATTTCACAAGTATTAATACGGTTATTTGGAAAGGCATATTAAAATTCCTGTTCTGACAGCAGGATATTTAATGTTACCCTCAGGTTGCTTCACCTGCACTGAATGTTGTTTTTCTGAAACTAGATTGCTGTCCTACCTCATTTGTTTTGTCAAGAAAAAGCCAGTCACACATTTATCTGAATCTTAAGAACGAGCATTTGTTTTCACAAGCACTAGTATCACAAATCCAAAGCATGCTAATCAATTGATTTCAATGACACAGCTGAAGACAGAAAGCTGAAAACAAAACAGGCAAGTAGCATCACAGGAAAAAACCTGAATTATACCGGTCAAAATCTCCTGCTATGCACACATTTCAGGTTGGTGTTCCCGTCAATCTACCAAAAAATGCAGCACATTAAAAAAAAAGAAAAAAAAAAAAAGACAAGTATAAAATTGACCTTTGGTAGGGAGAAAAGTAGTTTTTCTAACACATCTAACACGAGGACCTCCTCGTATCATATCCTATCCTACCACTCTGCCTTTGAACTGCTGTCAAACGAAGGCCATCCACATGTCAAGCGGAGTTGAAACTAGCAAGGGATCACATATTTAAGTCAAAGTCAGAGCTGCACTGAAGTGCTCTCCACTGAGGAAAAGGCTCTTTAATCTCCCTTTGAAATACTCATTAAGAACTGTCTGAAACCACTAGGAATGGAAACAAAAAAGTTGACTGGTCCAAAGACCCAACCAGCCCCAGACATGACATGGTGACCCTTCCTTTCAGAACAGTAAAACCATAAATGAATCACAGTCATATTAAAAAAACCCAGCCCAACCTGGCTTCACCCCTGGTTTCCCCCAGCCTCCCAAACCCTGGGCCTCTCCACTCCCTCCTGCCCCACAGCCAGCTGCCCCTGACCACCCCACTGCTCCGGTCCCAAGCCCCAGCCCCACCACAGCTCTGTCCCATCCCATACCTCCAGGGGCTCTGCCAGCTCAGCCGCCCTCGACAGGCTCCTGTGACCCCACATCCCACTGATGGCCCATGGCTTGGGCAGCAATGGGCACTGCAGAGCTTCTCACCAAGAAAATGGAGAGAGGCACTGGCAGTCCCCCCTGCACAGCTGGCAGCTTCCAGAATCTAACTCTGAGAGGATAGAACCACTCAGACTCGGTCCTCTGCTTGGCTCAAAAAGTAAAGTATTGATATGCACTGCATTTGAACATAATGCAAGCTTTGGAGATGTTGTACAGGAAGGATGCTAAAAACTGCTCAATTTTTTTTGCTTGGGGACTTTTCCACAGGCTTTGATTATGCTAACAAACTGGAGGGGCTCGCTTGTTTGGAGACAAAACCAAGAATGCACACATTCAGTTGGTCTATCCTGTTCCAAACCAGGTCTGCACTGGTTGATTTGGTTGCAAATTGTAAGCACACCTCGCTGAAACTGCCAACATAGGAAGTGCTTACCAATTCATATATGGCACAGATAACAGCAGTTCAACGTACCTTTTGCTTCTGCTTAGAACAAACAACTTGCAGAACATTCTTGCACAACACACAAGTGTCAGAACAAGGTATTTCAGGTTTTACACACAAAGTTATGACATATTACAGTAATTAATGCACACCAATAGGAAAAGTTCCTAAAAAAAAAAAAACTCATGCAGTTTTTGTGCCATGGGATAGGTAATGGCTATTTCGTAGAAATAGATCCAACTGGCTCCATTGGAGCAGCAGTATAAATATTCAAAATAGAAGTAATAATAGGCTCTGATGTAAAATTCCTTTTTTTTCCTTCCCCAAATCTGTCCCTTCTGTCAGCAAGGAAACATTCTGCTTAGGAGCAACTGCATCATCTTGCTACAAGAGCATAGCTGTGTGTTTGTGGGGTGGCTTTTAGTGAAGCGTGCCACATTGTTGCTAACATTGTTTGATTTAAGGAAGTATTTTAGGCCTTTTAGTGGTTATTATTATTATTAATCTCATTAACAACCACAACAAAAAAGAAATGACAGCAACCAAAAAACAACAGGGAAGTACAGTGGGCTTCCTAATACAAGAGGACTTCCAGCAGGCGTAGTTATGAGAAGGCTGCTCAAACAATAGGCTGCATAGATCAAGTAGCAACACAATCGTTTTCCAGAATGAGGGCACAGGCATGTCATTGACTCTCTCAACTGCCTGTCCCTGGACCCTTCCTTCTTCTTGCCAGGGATCCACAAGCACACTTTGTTAAGCGAGGCCAGTGGTACACGGCTTTTTCCGCTGGACTTCCTTGACACACACAGTGCAACAGCTGCCAGTGCCTCCACACATTTAGTGTAACAGAGAAAGGAAATCAAGTGCTGAGCTGAGTGGAAACCACAGGGTATAAATAGTTTGATTTTGCCCAAAGAAAAACTGAAAAAAATCACTTCCAAAAGTGCAAATGAAATAAAACCTGGCTTTTTGTCTGTGAATGGGTTTGGAGTTTTTTTCTTAGTGTTTTGGGGTTTTTTTCCAGTTGGAGGGGTTTTTTTTCCTGCTATAGTTTACGGTTTGGTGTTTTGGCTTTTCTTCCTTTCTTTTACTTAGAGTTTGCTGTGCCTTTACTACCAATCTTTGCCACTGTTTGTACCATAGACAAAAACATTCACCTAGCTGGTAGCATCTTAATACATTTCATAGTAGAACATATACAAGAAAAAGGAAAAAAAAACATACCAAATGAAACAGAAGTGATCAGTGGTTAAAGTAAATACAACAGCCAGCACTGGCAAAAATCCACAGTATCAATACATACAAATGAAGCTGTGATGGTGTTTCTCATGGGGTGGAATCTGCCTGCATATTAATACAGTATTATACAAAATCTAGCAGGATATTGGAACAATGAATAGCTAAACTTTCACAATAACTTAAGATCTGTGAGCGAGTCTGCATTGAAGATATTCCACATTTTAAAAAGTGCCATCTCTCTCTGTGTCTTCCTCCCAAAGAAGGGGTGATGAATCCACATGATCTGTTATCAGGTAAGTTCAACTGCTTAAGAAGACAAATATCTGACCAGGTCCAGTGTATTCTTTAAAGAATGGCAAATTATGACTTCAGTAACTAGGTCTGTGCAAAATACGCCTCCTTCCTTTTAAAGAAACCAGTGTCTGTAACTCATTTAGAAAAGTTCCAATGCATACTTATGTCCTTCTCAGAATGAATAAGACATGAACTGTTGAATCCCCCCAAAAAAAGAAATCTGACGAAGCAGAGAAAGTTCTGACCTTCCATTTTCATGTGCAGGCCACTAAAAATCAGGACACCTCCTTGATAGCCCTCCTGGGCTGGCGATCAAACTATTGCTTGGAAATACCATAAACATCCTAGAAATAAAACTCCAACATTAGTAGTAAAACGGTAGTAGTGTTTACCCTTTGAATCCACGTTTACCTTACATTCCTCATCACACCTGTACAAGATTATTTACAGTAAAAAGTCATCATCTGTTGCCTTGACAATCTTCTTTTAATATGCAGTAAATCCATTCATATGCCAAGTACCTTGAATTGTATTCCCATATTACACTGCCCTGTGACCTTTGAATCGTTACAGGAGACCCAGAAGAAGATGCAAGAGAAGATGTTGATCTCTGGCAATTAAAAAACCCCAAACAACAAAAATACAACAAAAAAACCCCCCAAACCCCAAAAGAAAAACAAAACTAAAACAAACAAACAAACCCAAACAAAAAAACAGCCAAAAAATTTCCCATGATTCTCCTTGAAAATCAGCCCCTGTACGATGCACCCTCTTCTGCATTGTAGCAATAGTCTTAAGTCATAAATTAATTAGTCTTCCATCAAATAACTTAAAAAAAGAAGGAACTGTAGCAGACCAGTTTTGCCTGGCTTGACGCCAGTTAGCAGCCAGTTCATCTAGAGTCCCAGTCACACTGTTCAAAAACTGAGCTACGAAATCACATGAATGTTGAAAAAAATAATCTTCACATCAACGTAGGATTTTTCCAGGTTGTGGGGTTCAGGGAGAGGGCAGACCTAGATGGGGCCATGGGTCCTACGAACAGTGAACAGGATATACGTCACGACTTGGAGGTGCACCGCATTCAGGAGATGCCAGCCGTGGTTTGTATTGCACAGGTAAGAAGGAAGTTCCTCCTGACAGTCTGCCACCTGCATTAGTGATCTCTGCACATTGGCAAGTTCACAAAAGTGAAAACATTGAATTCTGTCATGATGGAGAAACACAGGAAGATGCCGTAAAGGGAAAGGCACACACACCCTAGCTTCTTATCCAGTTTCCATTTGTTCATGTGGACGCCAAAAACCTACAATAAACACAGAGTAAGCCACCACAGCAGGAACATTTTGAATAAAGTGGTAAATCCCCTTCTCAATTACAGGAGCATGATGATGACTGTCCCCTTACTGATCAAGGTCACCTGGAAGCAATCACAATGGAAGTGTGCAACAAGTGAGCTGAAGACCATAGCTGAAGTAAATCAGAGTAGCCCTTTCACAAGTCATTGAAGCCACACTGACTTACATCACCTCAAGTGCTGGCCCTGAGGTTTTAAGTTTCAGCAATTAATTTTGTTTTGGCAAGAGCAATCACATTTAATTCAATCAGGAATGTTCTTCAAGGCCAGACTCTTTTTTTCTTCACTCAAAATGCTTCATGTGACCCTCTGCATCCCAATCTAGAGCCATACAGTCTAAAGCTGTGCTTGACTTTGCTAAGTTTGCTCTCACAGAAACCACTTGAAAGATTAAAGTCTTGTTTATGTGGGAATTGTGTTGGTGTGCAACACACAGGAGGACTCCCTATAGTGTCGTCTCAAGATTTGGAAGATGTAACATAAATCTGCTTCTCCCTGTCATTTCCAGTCTGCTATGCTGGACTTGGACAGGTCAGGGAATGTGAGACACCAATTTCAGTAGAAAAACTGTCATGTCCAGGCATTATTTGTTCTGGTCTGTGTTGTATTTCAGAAGGTTCCTACAGCAGGCCAAAGCAAACTGTACAAACTATACAGCATTTTGTCTACCTGTCCAACAGGAGAACAGATCTCATCATACATCAAGGGATCTGCTTCAACGCTAGCATGAAAAATAACTGATAATTACTAATGTATCTCCCAGGCTCCTCCCATGAAAAATATACAAACATGAAAGCCATCTCGTGACACTGATAGCTTCTGCCAAGTGCCAGATTAAGGTCTTGGGAAGTTTACAATAGGAGTGACCATTCCTATCCCTTAACAACAGACTACAACCACTGTTACAGCTGTAGGTGAGAAAGGAACAAATGAAGAAAACATCTATAAAATCACTCTTTTGGAAACGAAGAACAAAAGACTATATACATACTGTGACAAAAACAGATGCCAGCAGGAGACCAACAGAATAGATAAGTCCTCTGCTGTTTAATCGAATCTGTAAAAGAAGGAAGTTTATAAAACCGTGTCACAATTCCAAGCAACAATATTTCTCTCTGATGGTAATTCTGTAATCCTAAACTGCTGAGTTGCTGAATGCTGGCTCACAAGCTGTAAATGCCAAGTCAGACCATTACATCACAGATTATTTTGCCTACTCCCTACTGCCAAAGAAGGAGTATTATTGGAGCAGTGCCCTTAGGACCTGGCAACATTTCAAACAGTTCCACCCCTACATGGGCTTTGTCATCCTTTATACTGTTATATCATAAAATTTTCTTCTTGCTAATTAACTCCTGTGTGAGTCCCGTAAGAACAAACAGGGGAAAGGTAATTTTGCATTCAGTCACCAATTAATGTTTCACAATGGGGGAAAATAAACAAGGACAGACACAAACACATTTCTTCCCTACTTTTACTCAACCTGGTGTAGGGAACAAGTCAGTAATCTCACAGTCTGAACCTCAGCTGCTGAAAACCATCAATATCAATGCATCATGGCACACTAGCACAGGCTAAACATTATTTAGCACTGAGGCAAAGAAGGCAGAGAGACAACTTATGCCTGCAGGGCTCTGTAGAGATATCACTACTAACATACCCAGGCGCATCACAGGCTCTGATGTAGCCATCAACATGGCAGAGCCACAATTACATCCACTGTGCAAGCGGAGAACCAAGATACAGGTCCTCACAGCTGTGGAGCTATTTAAGTGTCATTTTTAGAGGCTCTGGAGTCTAACCAAAGGCACTCACCTGCACCTTTAAGCCCTAAATACATTTAAAAATGTGGTTCTATGTGACATAAACCTAAAGCTATATAGGAAGGCTACAGGGAGTAAAGCCACCTCTCCAATTCTGTTCCTCAGCTAGCATCTCTCTTCCCCTCAGTTGCCCATTCTTCTCTTGGGGAGCTTAATTATTGTCCCTTTGGGCATTTCATATGATCTTCTCAAAGAGTATGACCTGCAGTACTGTCAAGAGAGCACTCAGATGGAGAGCCCCAAGGCATTTCTGCAGTTTACTGCATGAAGGAGACTTCCTTGAAGGGAAGGTTGGCTTCTCCAGGGAAGAACAAGGCAGCTGGAAGCTGTGGGGTGGGTGCCATGGGCACCCACACAACTGAATTGTAAATCTTTAGACCACCTAATATCAAATATTATCTTAAGGCCACTATAAGGTAACACAACATTGTATTCCTCCCTGCACCTTCTGTGCAATGAAACCCTCATGAAGTTGAGTTTCAACTGAGTCACCAAAACTAATTACTATTTAAAATAGTAACTGACTATTTAAGTTTCCTGGAAGAGATCAATCTTAGCAAGAAGTTATGTACAAATATTCAAGGATGCTTTAGAAAAGGACATTGCTGTTGTTTGCCTAACAGACCTTGATTTTGTGCAGTGCAGGTGTGTTTCCAGTCACACCACTCTGCTACTGAGGTCAAACAGCAAAACTAAATGCAGTGATCTTCCTTAAACAGGCTGGTATCCAATTCTTAATTGCTCAGCTTGCTCTACATTTGTATACAAGGAAAAGCAAAAACATTAGTCCATTCCTGCAGACAAGGATCTGCAGACAAGAAAAAGTTCCCAGAATGCAAGTTCTTCCACCTTAAACAACACTTTTTTTTTTTTTTTTAACAGTTGGATTTATTTCTTGGTTTTTAAACTGGTTTTAGTCCAATAAACATCTCAAACTAGATTTCTGTGCTACAATGTTTTTTTTTCAATGGTCAACACAGAAAACAACAGTACATAGTGTATCACTGGCCACTTTTAGTGCTCGCATCCTTCCAGTTAAGACTATAAAGAAGCCCATTTGCAAGAGAAGTGGGCATTGCTATTGTTGACAAGCATCACTACAATTTCATGAATGCAAGACTGCTGAGGCACTTGTATCATTTTGCATCACAGTCAGGAAAAACTTTTCATCCAAACATTGCTCCCAAATCCAGAGTAATGACTGAGCTTCATTCCCCCAAGACAACAGAGGGGAAAGTCTGACTTCCAGAGTCAAGAAAAGGATAATCAGTTCTGACATTCTGCAAACCTGAACCTGCAATGATCTACACACAATCATGATCCTCTGTGCAAATGTACATTGGACACAAGGTCAAGCATACTGCAAAAAGACAGTCCTGGAAAGATTTCTCTTTTCTCCCGCACATGCTCAAGATTCAGCATGATGATGCATTACTGTACTTCTAATAAACCATAACGAGCACGAATAGGTCCTGCAGAGCTACTGTACACTGGAATTATTATAGTATTTGTACTCACAAGTGTCCCACCAATTTGTAGAGCTCTGCTGCTGCCTGAGATTTGCTTTTATCTTCATGTCTGTTAAAATCCTGGCTTACAAAAATTGCACATTTTCCTTTTTTACTGATTACTTGCCATCATAAAAAAGGCTACGGCCATGATGATCATTGGTTCATAAAGGTATCACAGGATTTCTTTAAGATACAAGCTGTAAGTGTGTGTATGTACAGTGGGACCATTATATTCCTATGGCCATTACATGTAAAATACAATATTCTCACTAGACTGACTGTCCAAAAAAATGAAGGATTTTGTTTCAGAATGTGAAAGCCAATTTTGGGACTGTCTGCATAACTAAAAGTGAAAAATGGAATGATCCTACTGTTAATGTAAACCACAGGTTGTAAGGGGCGGACAGGAGGAAGTGCATTTTTGCGCTATGGAAGAAGTCTCTAATGTCACTGCAGCTTCTACCACCAGTCCTGAGCAAATCTCAAAGTTTTGCTGAAACAAGAGCTGCTCTTGGGATAAGAGACAACTTCAAGTTCTGACCCAGAAGACCTTTTTCTTTGATACCCTGCAGTGTATTTCCTCTAAGAAACCAGGACAAGCTAATGTGAGGGCTCTGTGCACACATTACTGCTCCCTGTAGAGACAGACTGGTCAACTGCACTCAATTCACACCCAGGCAACCACTCGTCTCCTCCCGAGTGGTCCATACATGACAGCTAACCTGGATTTCCATTTTAGTTAATCTAAAATGCAAAAATCCCCAAAACTAACTTTGCTTAACTAAAATGCAAATTGAAAGCCACCTTCCCTGCTATCTAAATGAGCAGCAGCTGGCTTGGAAAGGCAGATACTATTTTACAATAAATTCCTGTCTGGGTTTTGGTCAGGAATTCTGTTTGACCAGTGCCAAAATCTGTAAAAACTGTCAGTATAAAATACATAAATCAGAAAGGAATCTACAGGAAAAGGAAGCAAATGAAGCAGCTGGAATTATTTTAGCATGGAAAATGTCTGAATTCAGCCTAAAGTGCAGATGCTGCTTCTCAGTTACATCATTAGCCTCCATAAAACCAGAAGACATTTGGAAACACCATTCTAAAGACATCGGTGTCCAATTTGCTGAGGACAGTGCTTCCAAAAAGAGGTGTTTGGGGCAGATTTCTTTGGACTATCTGCAAGGCTCCTCTTTAGAGGTCATTCAGGGGAGCAAAAGTTGCTATTAAGTATTATTCAAAAGTAGAAAGTGTATGCCAATCATTTATGACAGCTTTACCAATGTAGCAGTAACACGTCACACTGATCCCACACAGGCAAAGCAAACGTGGCAACCCCTTCAGGAGTATGAGCAACAATTTTCCCTCACAGAGCAATTGCATTAGGACACTTGAGCTTCACGTCAGGTTAACAGTTCTCAACTCAGGCTTAACAAGCAATGTTCCTGGCCTGGGATCTAGCTCAGCTCCCACTGTTGAGCAAAGCAATCAGCTAATTAACCTAAATAACAAGAACTTTCCTTTAAGAGGCTTCACTATTCCCATAGAAAGCAAATTCCTGGGAGGAGTGAATGGGTGTTTTCTAATGCAGTTTTCACTTTTCAGCGCTTTTTGCTCCACAAAAAATCGGACCATTTATTAGGGTCATCATCTAATACCTCACTCTGCCATTGGGCAGCAGGATTAAAACCCTTCCATGTAGATAGCAAAGGGTGGTTTCCTCAGGTGACCAAATACTAGCTGTGGAATGCGCTCTGTCAGGAAGCTTATTTGGTTGAACTGGATACATATCACACCTGGACTTTCTGGAAGAAAAAGCACAACTCTTTGGGTAAAAAGCCCTGTTGGAGAGCTCAAAACACTATATAAGCTGTGCAGACCTCCAGATGTTTCCACAGTGGCTTCAGGAGGTAATGTGGGCATGGCATCTCTCTGCCACACCGTGCAGCAGGTGGAAAAGGGACAGAAGAGGACAAATATGACAGGTGAGAAGGGCTACAAAACAATGAGAAGCAAATGAAAACCAACAGAAAAATCAGTTGGAACAAACTGACATTGATGTAAGCCTGTCCCCAAAGCAGATTTGCCCTGGGATGGCTCAGACAGGGATTCCATAGATGGGTGCTGGCCTTAATTCCAGATGCACTAGAACTGGCAGTATACATGCTGTCGAGTTACAATATGTGCCCACAAATAGTCCAAATAATTTGGCTTGCTGCTTACGCACATAGCAGCTCTGCATGGTGCATGCAGGGAGTCCAGCTGTGCAGGATGCATTGCTTTTCTGGCACATGCAGTAAGTCTGACCTCACTAGACTTGCACATGTGGAGAATGGCATACATTCAGGCACTGTGCCCAGGGTCTCCGAGTTATTTAAGACAGCCCTGGAGCAAGCTGATTTACAGCAGTAAGAAACCTCCCACGCTGTATATAAAATTCCTGTTTAAGCCTGTTGCCCAGACACCTCTTACTGTAAAGGTTTCTTGGACTAATACAGTCCAAATTGAGATTCTTGTGGACTTCATAGCTCACATTGAGGAGAGAATGAAAGCTGTCTGGGTTCATTCTGGTCCAAAATGCAATGGTAGTCTGGCCTTTGAGGGATGTTTTTTGCTAAATATTCTCACTCCAACAAAGAAAGGTCTCCTCAGAACTAGATGAAACTCACTGCAAAGCATTTGAGGGGCTGCAGCCTGAGGATTTGGAGATATGTTCTCCAGTAAAATATATACCTTATACCGGTGGTATGAGGGGTTTCCAGTGTCAGATCATCCAGCAGCAACCTCCCTGATGCACAGGTCACATTAAAACATTCCCCATTTACCATTGCTAAAGGACGTAGGCTTGAGCAAATAGCCCACCTTGTTTCGAGTATGAGCACATATTCCTTTCTATCAAATCTGCTACTGGGCACGGAGGTATTTAATTTTTGCATTAAAAATAACCAGGGGACCACTGCCAAAGCTCTTGGCTAGCCTTTGCCTAGCTCTGGAAATGGTTCTCTGAAAATATAACAGAAACCCCCAAATATTAACGAAAACAAGAACACTTCATTCTAGCAAAAACTGCTATTACTTATCTATTGCCAAAAAAAGAGAATATACAATTTCAAAGGAGACCGTTTCAGATTTGCTCTAAGTCACGGTATTGCACTAGCTGGTGCATAGCAGGGGCTGCTCATCAGAACAAAAAGGCAGGTGTAACAGCTTCCTGCTGTTTTATCCTATCTGACAATGCTAAAGGCTTTCCTACAATCCCCTCATGTTTGGCCCAAATCTACGCTACAGCCATTCTGTGCACAAGCAATAGCTAGAATTACAAAAGCCACACAAGAAGTAGGCATGCTGCTTTTTAAACCTTCTCTCCAGCTCTGGTAGCCTTTCAACATCTTCTAATCTAATGTCCACCCATCTATTAAAAAAAGTAATCATACAGAACCATGAATTGTTTTATACAGTACTGTTAGTGGTTCTGAGATAGTTAAACCTGAACTAGGCTGAATAGCCACTGTTCACTTGTTTCTCTCATTGTAGTTCTCCACTTGCCTAAAGGATTCTTTCTTTTTCTGCATTTGATTTTGGACTACCTGCTGCTGCTTCACAAATTTCCCATAAGGCTACAGCTCTGGAAATACAGTTTTAATCAACAAACTATTCCCTCTTCTCTGATTATCACTGTACCCTGCCCTATTTCTTCTTGTAACTTCTAACTGTGAGCACAGGAGCTCAGAAGATTCTGAAATTTGGTACAAAAGCTTAAGAAAAATCTCTCCTCGATCTGTCAAATTAGGGTAGAAATCAGTCATGCAGCCTTCTCACGAGACAATTGGAATTTCCTGCAAGTGGCAATGGAATAGCTTTTCTCAGAGTACATGACAATGTGTAAATTCAGGGAAAACAAAGCTAGCAAAACATTCAAAACTCACAGTAAGGGAGAAGATAATTTCAGTTTATAGCAAAGAGCAGAAAAAGGGCCTTAGCCCAGTGATAATTTTTTTCCACATAATTACAGAAGGAAAAGCTCAGTTCTCTGTTCATTTAAGAATAGGAAATGCTTCTTCCCCAGGAGAAAACCGTCTGCAGACGAAGCCCTCCCTCATTCTGCAAGAAGGAAAAATCAACGTTCCCAAATTCTCCTTTGAGGTTTGGCTTGTATCTAGCAGTTAAAGCAAGCCAGAACACTCTGTTTTGACCGATCACACAAGGATGGTTTGCAAGTTCAAAATCTACTTTGTCTGAAATTGAAAGGAGGCTATCTCTCTTCTTCTTGTGTAGCAAATGCAAAGATGCTACCACCCCAGCTCCAGCTATTCACACACAGCTCCTGAAGGCAGTAAGTAACCAAGGCTGAAGCTAAACACCAGAGGAAAAACAATGGGAATAAAATAAAAGTTATTCCAATCTTCAGTTCTTTTCTGGCAGTTGCTGAAGGGAAAACAAGGAGCTATTGCCAAAACCCAAACTGGTTTTGCTCCAGGATCCAAACATGACAGAAATTACCTCATTCAGGAATATTAGAAGGACTCTGCTATGTTTCCAGTCCCTTGGCTGAAAAAGCTGCAGTCCTCTGTCTGTTTGGGGATCCTCTTCCTGCAGTGTCCTTGCCTGGCAGTGGAAATTCAGTGTAAATCCTGCATTCCCCAGGTCTCACCATGAGACAGCGGTCTCAAAAAACTGGAACTTAAAAAATCTGCTGCATTCCTGCATGTTTCAATGGAATTTCCTTCTTGGACTTTTTTTGAGACTCCTAAAAAAACATCCTTGGTTTGCTCTGCATTGCAAAATTCACTTTGCAGAGGGTACACACACAAGACAGAGTGCTGCACATAGACACTCAAAGTATTAAGCAAGAAATGCAGGAGTTATGGTTGACGAGAATTCCTGTATTGTTATGAGCTTTGGAAGGGACCAGACATTCTTGCTCTAGACACTTTTGTTCCACTATAGTACAATGATCCCAGTCTCCCTGCCATGAAACAAGGGAGCAAATGCACTCAATACACACAAACTATTCCAGGAAGCTGGAGGGACTAGTTAGCTTCAGCATGTACCTGCTCCTATGCTCATCCATAGGTTTTTGGGATCAGCCAATAAATTAATCCATTAATACCTGCCAAGCTGCATACTGCTGCTGCAGTGATACCACCAATCATGCTGCAGATGCTAAGGTGAGAGCTGTAAAGAGTCTGGTACCCCAGAGCAGGAGGAGTAATGTCTGCAGAAGTGAAGGGTAACGCTGTGGGAAGCAGAAGAGTAACCAGCCTGTTGCTATCCTTGACCTTAATGTTTGCCCCAATGACTGACAGATCCATTGAAGCTATCCTCCCTCTTCCCCTCAGAAGATTTAAGGTGGTCTATATGAAGATAACTGGGCCAGAATGGGGCAAGGAACAGATACACAGTTGTTGGCTATGAGAAGATGGAAACCCACCTTTGTCCTAATGTCGTAAGATTCATCATGGTGCCTTGGAATTAAAACAGTGAATAGCAAACTGGTCAGTGAGTAGCAAAGTAGTGATGCTTGCCATCTCCTGTGTTTCCCCTGTGTCTGCTTACCTCTGGATTCTCTGATATCTAACAAGGCTTATGCTAATTTTAATCCTTCTCTCTCTAGCTGCCTGTTTGCATGAAAGGAATGTAGCATCTCTAAGACGTCAAACTTACTGTCAAATTTTGCTGAAACTGGCTGAAGTTACCAGGCAGAGGAATGATGGATAGACATGATTATACTCCCAAAGGCTGATGTGAACAAATGAACCTGGCTGTTTATGCTTAACATTCCTCTTCTCTAAAATACTCCTGGCTGATGTCTGGTTTACAGCTTCACATCCAAAAAAAAGATCCCAGAGGGAAGCAACTGGATGGAAGACATGGAGCAAATATCTTTTCATTCTGGATTTGCCAGGGCTACTGGGGAAGGATGCTTACAGGATCACAGTGTCAGCAACGTGTCCAGGACTCAGAGCTGGAAGAGATGAGAAAGTGAACTCTTTCAGAGGTCCCTCTAGGTCCAGAGGGATGCTGCTTTTTCTCCAAAAGTCCTGCTGACATGCTGGTGTAGCTGCGGTTGATAGCAAAAGGCCAGAGCTGCAGCAGGAGGGTGGCCAAGTGAATTCTAGTGGAGAAGCTCCAGTGGGAAGCACAGAGGAATTCACAGTTAGTGTCTGGACATTAATGGGTACCCAGAAACAACAAGGACTCTTAAAGTAATAAACATATAGTTGGGTTAGAGGCTAGACATAGAAACAGAAAGGGTCTGATGTGGAAGCTGTTTGATGTTGACTAGATCTGCCTTTTGATGGGAAAAGCATCAGTGGCCTGGCCCAAATCAAGAACTGTGGGACTGACGACTGAGTTGAAGGCAAGGGGTGAGGGCAGAGGAAGGCCTTTTCTTCTCTGCACCAACACTAACATCTTCCTGGAGAAGCATGAGATGGAGCATTTTCTGGCTTGGGTTTGGACTGATTCCAGTCAGCACTGGAAGGAAAAGAAAAAAAATCCAGTATAGCACATTGATGATGTCACTGAGACAAACCTGGTTCATGGTTAACAGGCGCATACAGGTGAGGCAGGGTGAATGATATCAGAGATCAGTGCCCTGAAGCATGGCCTTGCAAAGCCCTGCCTGGTGTGCCAGCTTCCTACATCACATCATGGGGGTGCAGTCCCCCTGTTCAGGCTGTGACTGTGACTGCCCTGCAATGTCCATCTGTGGTATACCCACATCCTACCGGAAAATGTTTCATTTACAGTAGGAAGACAGAAGAAGAGGAACTTTCTTCTCTAGAACAGGTGACATGCTTCCAAGATGTAGCCGGAGAAGCAAAAGATGGAATTCCATTCCTCTTTCGTAACAAGAAAGGAAGAATAAAATAAAAATAAGCTGAAACATCCATTTGCAACGGACCTGGGAAAGGGGCAGTCAGAAGTGGGAGAGGCACTTAATCAAAATGATTGTGATTTAGTAACCCAGCACCAGGATGTGTCTCAAGAGATTCACAGTCCATTTCCAGTTCTGCCACTTCCCTATTGTGCAACCTCCAGCAAGTCCATTAGTCTCTCTTTGACAGGTCCCCTCTTGCTCTTTCCCCATCTTATCTATTAGATTACAAGCTGTATTTTTCCTCCTCGGGCACTATCTCATAGAGTGAACTTGTTTAAACAAGAAGTCCTGATTCTGCATGGGGCTTTCTGTGGTTGCTGCCAGGCTTATGACAAAACTAGGCAGTAACTGGGACCTTGCGGGATGATGCTTTCAATGTACTGATGTCTCACATCCAGCCACAAGCTTGCAGGCTGCCTCTCATCCAAAGCTCTCTGCTTACCTCAAATCATAATGCACCATCTGTAAAATGGGCTTTGAAACACCCACCTGCCCTTAGGGAGTTTAAGGAGGGTTCAAACACAAGCTCATCCTTCAAAGGGGGCTACAGCAGCTGAAAGTGCCATTAGCAATGATACTGCTCTTCACATTCAGAATGAAACCCCATACATCTCCTTCTGGTTGGGAGCAGCTGCTTGGCTGGTTAGTGTGTGAAGCCACTTTACCACATAAGCAAGTTCAGAATGTGCATAATCACAGGACAACATGCTGCCACATGCATGTACACACCACAGCACAAAAGGAAAGGAAAAGGTAGCAGACCCTCTTCTCTATTTCTGCACAGAAACATGCCGGAATTCTTTACATCAGCATTAACCTGGACCAAAATCTGGCCACAGGGGATTCTGACTCAGGCAGCCTGGAACAAGAGATGCACACAGATTTTACAGAGTATGATATTAGCGAAATATCATACTCTGCAGAAAGCCCTGAGTGTTTAGACTTCCAGAAAAATAAGGCTGGAGGGAAGGGGGCTTCTAGGAGGCTCTTCTGCATAAAACTTAACTTTCAAATCACACAGTATACTTTTTTTGGCTTACACAAAAGCTACTACTGCCTCAAAAGCTTGCTTATTAAAAGGCATTTAGGTTTTACTTTCATCAAATGCTTAACTTTGCCACAGTCCTCTTATATTAAACGTTCTGAGGAGGCAGTAATGGTTTTGGATGGCTACACAAAAGTAATCATGGTCAAGCAAGCTTTTTTTGTCTTTTACAAAATCTCTCTTTCCCTCTATACACAAGACAGGGGCATTACAATGGCTTTGAGGAGTTCCTCTTTTGGAGGAGGTGCTACAAAGACAAATTTGAATCTTGCCAAATACCAAAGGAGGAGTACTAAATTGTGACTATTAGCTCAGAAATTATCTATTGCTTCTGATTCAGGGTCACATTTAAGGGACAATCTGGTTGGCTCGATCCTGTGAACCCCCACCCAGCGAGCAGGCCTTGCTCGTGCAAGCAGCCCAAGCTCAGCCCCATGGACCACCTCAGGGAACAGCAGCTCATTGTCTTCTGCCCCTGACGACCTACATGCCAGGGTCCCCGAGTAACAAACAGCACCTTGCAGCTCTTAATGCTGTCACCAGGCTATACCTGACCCAGCTAACTCTAGCTTTTTCTGGCAACTTAGTAATACTTGAGCAATTAATTTTTAGTAATGAGGGGATGGAGGGGAGGGGGGACTTGTTTTGTTTTGAAGTCCAGTTATCCAAGGATTTGGAGAGAAATCCAGGAACTGCAAGTGAAACCTGAGGAAACTCTCTTTGCTAATTGTGGGGCTTTTTCCAAGACTGCCTTTTCTAACCATGTGATCACACTGCACAATGAACATTTTGGGTGTGCAAAACAGTAGTGACATTGTTATACCCCCATGAAAGCTGGCTGCTTCTGTTCAGACACTTGTTTTTATCCTTTTCCACAAAAACATAGATGAGCTAAAGATAAGATGCTCATTAAAGAAAGGGATTTTATTCCTACAGCATTGCTCCTTTTGTCACTCCTATATTCAAGAAGAGAGAAGATCCAAGGAAACACAGGCTGGTCAGCCTGACCTTGATCCCTGGGAAGGTGATGGAGCATATCATCCTGGGAACCACTTCTAAACACACGAAGGACAAGAAGGTGATTGCGAGTAGACATATAGATTCATGAAGGGGAAACCATGTTTACCAGCCTGATAGCCTTCTATGACAAGGTGGACTTCTTGGATGAGGGGAGAGCAACAGATGTTTATGCTGACTTTAGCAAGGCTTTTGACACTGTATCTCAAACATCCTCAAAGACAAACAGAGGAAGAACAGACTAAAGTAGACAGTGGAGTGGACTGATAATTGGCGAAACCACTGCACTCAAAGTCCAGCTGGAGGCCAGTCACTAGTGGTTTACCCCAGGGGTCAATACTGCTTAATGTCTTTATTAATGAACTGGATGATGAGGCAGAAGGCACCCTCCGCAAGTTCGCAGCCAATACAAAACTGGGAGGGGTGGCACTGGAGGGTTGTGCTGCCATCCAGAGAGACTTGGACAGCCTGGAGAAATGCACAGGCAGGAAACTCATGAACAACATCAACAAAGGGAAAAGTCCTACATCTGGGAAAAAATAACCCCATGTATCAGTAGATGCTGGGACTGGGCCGCTGGAAAGCAGCTTGGCAGAGAAAGACCTGTTGGTCCTGGTGGACACCAAGCTGAAGTCTGCAATGCACCCTTGTGGCATGGAGCACCAACAGCATACAGGGCTGTATTAGAAGTGTTGCCAGCAGGTAGAGAGAGATGATCCTTCTCTGCTCAGCACCGGTGAGACACATCTGGAGTCTTTGGTCCAATTCTGGGCTCCTCAATACAAAGAAGGCATAAACTTCATGAAGCAAGTCCAGTGAAGGCCCACAAGGATGATTTAAGGGACCGTAGCAACTGACATACAAAGAGAGGCTGAAAGAGTTGAAACTGTTCAGCCTGGAGAAGAGAAGATTGAGGCGGATCTTACTGATGTGTATAAACACCAGAGAGGAGAGTATAGCAAAGGTGCAGCCAGACTTTTCTGAGTGGTATCCACTGAAAGAACAAGAGGCAACACACACCATTTTAAATACAGAAATTCCATTTAAACTTCAAAACGCTTTTTTACTGTAAGAGTGGTCAAATGCCAAAACAGGCTGCTGAGAGCAGCTGTGCAGTTTGCAGTTTCCATCCTGGGAGGTATTCAAGACCCAACTAGACATGGCCCTAAGCATCCTGCTCTAGCTGACCCTGCTTTGAGCAGAGGGTTGGAGACTAGACAGTCTCCAGAGATACTTGCCAACCTCAACAATCCTGTGATTGTCCAGTCTTTTAACTTTCATTCACTCCGTGACTGTAATCAAGAATCTTTCCTCTGTCCTTCCTGCAGTCTGAGTGATGTCCAGCTAACAGCAATAGCAACAGTGACTTCCCTCTAGGACTTCATGGCATCTCCTGCTCTTCCTTTTAGAAGGGAGACTTTGGGGGGCAGGGGATGTCCCTTTTATCATGATGGCTTCATACATTTTGAATAGTTTTTCTCAAACAGGAAAGCTTTGCAGTGTTTCCTGACAATGGTCACGCTCTGAAATATCCAATTATATAACAGCTTCTTTTACCTTCCAATGTGTTAACAGTTCAGTAACGCTAGAATTCTTCTTACCAAAAGCCCTACAGGTCTGCTCTATCCTTTACTTTCCACTTATGTGCTTATCCCCTCTGGCTTATTGAAAATAGGATCATTCTTCTTATTTGAAATATATTCAAGTGCGTGAAAACACGAAGAGTTAGCTTTTTTCAGCACAGACTGCTGCCTTTAAGGAGGAAATGGAAGTACTTGTCCTTCAAAGGATGGGGAGCATCCTTATGATTTCCCAAATCATAACAGAGCAAAACTATTTGTTTCTTCAAATCCAATCTGCAGAATTTTGGTCTTTTTTTTTTTTTTTTTTTCTAAATAGAGCTGCTTTATTTTAAATAAATAAACAAACAAACAAGACTTGTGAACAAACATAGGACTTACATATGATCCGTAATTCACTGCTAAGGTCTGCAAAGCCCATGGGAGGCCTAGGCCAATTAAAATATCAAAAACATTGCTTCCGATGGAGTTAGACACAGCCATATCCCCCATACCTGCAGGAATGGAAACCATGTACAATTAGACATGTCTCAGAAAACTCTTTCAACTTCTAAACAGAAATACATTTAAACTGAGCTAATCCAGACAATTTCCATGGATTAAGGCAAAGAGTTAAGGGAGATCCCTCTCATCCCACCCCTTCCCTTTCCCCTTTGCCCTCCCCATCATACAAGGCCAGTAGGGTTGAAGGGGCTGAATCCACCTTCTAGAATCATCTAAGAACTTCTCTCAACTAATCCTCTGCTGCTGTGGGGACCCCAGCCACTGGCTGTGTTGGCTGCAACCTGGTGCCATGCTCAGTGGGGCTTTTGATGCTTCACTGTAACCATGACACAGGAGTTTCTATACTGCACTGATTAGATTAGGTCTTCAGGTAGTCTGTTAAGTAGCTGGTTGTTTCAATGAAGAGCTACTGGTTTTGGTCCCCAAAGCAGTACTGACAACATTCTTTTTCTCTTAAAAAAAAAAGTTGGAGTCACAAGGTGGAGGGGCAGGGGGTAGTTTTCCTTAAAAACAGTAGTATCTGCCAGCCCTTATGACTGTGGAGAAAAGCTGGAAAGTGACCTGAAAAACCCTTATGCCATGTTCTAAACAATTCTATACCACTGATATATTAAGAAAAATGTTGAAGGACTGAAGTTGACAATAGCACCAAAACTTGTTCCATTCCATCATTAAGAACCTGTTAGCTGCTTTGCAATAGCAACATAATTAATTTCCTTCTTCTTGTTTTAAATTTCAGCCTCGGAAGAAAGGCTTTGTGTGCCTTCACATTCAGGTCACATCTGTGCTACCTAAAAGGGAAGACAACACATGGAAACTCTTCCACAGCAGTACGACATCTCTGTGATGAACTTACCTTGCCTTGCCACAATGAGGCTTGCCATGCAGTCTGGCACACTGGTTCCAGCTGCCAAGAAAGTGATGCCCATGATCACATCTGGAATTCCCAGAGTGTAGCCAATGATTGTCACCTAAGGAGAGGAAATAAACTGTCAAGCTGTTTACAAGAATTAAAATCAGAGACCTCCTTGGCCCAATTCTGCAAGATTCAAGTGAGACAGAGTTTATAGCTCAGTGCAAACTCACAGTTTTAAAGAGAAGCAGTGACAGGCTTTTTTGGTATATTCATCATCTGGCAGACCGTAACACTTACCTGCTATATTCCCTCTTTGGTTAGCTGCTTCTGCACCTTTCACCCACAACTTCCCTGACACTAAACTGGAAATAAGACTATATGGTAGTCCACTACCCTGTGTAACAGTCTCCTGATCTTGACTGAAATTTATAGACATTATTATATACAAATAAGAGCTAAACAGACACTAAAACAACCCTATGGTTCATTATACTATGAAAATGCTATATGCAAGGACATATCCCCAGGTGACTGCAAACATTTCCTATTAGCAGAGAAGAAATACCTTTAATTTCCTCTTTCCTTTGCTATGCAGTCTATGACAAATTACTGCTCCTCAAATTGATTAAAATTTTTAAATTTTGGATGCCTTTGCCTAATGATGCCCATTTCCTACTAGCCACATTTCATTGCTCTTCTCAACTCTGCAGCATACTCCAAGAAATAGGAACCATATGTTAGAGGCAGCACAGTGACCCTGTGGACTCTAGTTTTTCAGCCATAGAAAGTTGGGATAGCTTTTTTTCGAAAAACACCTCATGCTTGCAGATCAAAAGCAGAAGAAAAAAAATAACTTTCTACTTCCTGTTCAGGGTAACATGAGTTACTGCAAACAAAAAATAAACCCCCCTCTTCTGTAACTGCTTTGATCAGTTTGCAGGTTTTTCATTTAGTGCAAGAATGAACTGTGAAGGCAGCAAAGATTTTTTTGTAACCGCCCCCTTTCTAACAGGGAAAGAAGTGGCCAGTGCTTTTTGCGAGGTATCTTCATGCTCTTCAGGTCCCATGCAGAGACAGACCATGAATCATGCACTACATTGCACGTGCAGCAGCCCACAACCTGGCTTCCCTTGTTAGACCCTCTCTTGATGCCAATGCCCCATCATTGCCTGATTCTGCTTAAGAGTACAGACTGCCCCAGAAGGAACAAAATCCATGCTGTGTTATTACTGTGATCCTAGTGAGGACAACTTAAGACTTTTCACCTACACATATCATGTAATGAGGCCTGCAGCAAGCTAACAGGCTCAGTTATCCAGCCAGTGCACAAAACCCCGTGAACAGGCCAACTATGCTTGGACTTCCTTGTGTTCATTTTTATTTACCCCTTTTTACCTTTAGAATAATGAGGTAGAACTAAGTTCCTGTTGGCTGGAGTAGCTGTGCAAGAATTTGGCTGAACATCATGCTTTTGTTCATGCTGAGTTCAAAGTGTTATCATTCATAACTGTCTCTCAAGCTTGCTTGCTTCACGAAAAGGAAAAGCTAGAGAGGCCAGATTCTTACTAGCATCAGGACTTCCTTACACTATCCTGCATGACAAGAAGGTGTTAAACTGGTGCATGTGTAATTTTTTCCCCACGTTAAAGAAACCGGGTAAAATTCCAGCCCTGAATCAAGTTCAAAGGCCATGGCTACTGGCCCCTAATTATCTTCTCTGAGTGCAGCCAGGTCTAATAGAAATGGAAGCAGACTTGCTTGAGGTTTCTCATCTAAAAATTCAGGTATGCAGAACTTCCCACACATTTCCCTAAGCTGACAAAACCACTTCTGATACTTCTCCCAGGCTGTGGTTTATGCTTCAGTTGGTACATACCATCCACACCATCATGTAGGAGAAGGCTGCAATCCAGAGGGTAGAAGAAGCAAAGGTAACCATGAACCATTTTTCCAAGTGTGGTTTGTTACAGTTGGGCACTGTGAAGTACAGGACAAAACTCAGTGGCCATGTGAAGAGCCACTTCAAGATTTCTATCTTGCCAGCTGTAAAGCAGAACAAAAAACACCACAAAGAAAAAAAAGAAGAAAGAAAAAAAAAAGAAACAATCACAATGCTAGTCTGCTTTAGTCCAGAATATTATTGTTTTGTTAATATTAACAAACAAGATGCCAGGGACACTTCAGCCTAACTGCTATCCAAGGAGATAATGACAAGACATTTTTTGTTTGGAAGATCACAGAGTGATGGCAGAGATTGGAGGGCAGAGAGGAGCACAGGGAAAGAGTATGAAGTTCCTCCCTGAGAGTTTGTTAAATAATGGGTCAGAGCACATCTGCTGCCCTCCCTGGGCACACTACTTACAGCTACCACATAAAAGGCAAGTTCTGGAAGGAGATCCAATCCATATTCAACCACCCAGTGGGAGGGTACAGAAAAGATGACACCAGGCCCTTCACAGAAGTGCACAATGGAATTGTAAGAGCCAATGAACTCAACTTGCAGTAAGGAAAATTCAGAATAGATGCTACCATAAGTCATGCATTTTCTTTTTTTTTTTTTCCTACCATGAGAGTGGTGAAACACTGGAACAGGTACCCAAAAAGACTGTGGGACCTCCATCCTTACAGATAATTGAAACTCAAATGGACACAGCCTGGGGCAATGTGCTCTGAGCAGGGGTTTGTACCAGAGATTGCCAGAGGACCACGGCAACCTTTGCCAGCTATGAACTTAAGTGTCACAGTCCATAGGCCATCTAAATTACTTCAAGGCTCAGGGTTTTTTCCTTACTCAAACTACAGCTATGCTGTTTGAGTGAGGAGATCTGAACGGGAGTTTCTAAAAACATACCTCACCTGTAAAGAGCAGGACCAGTCCCTACAGTCTTGTGGCTTGTCTGCAACCCAGCAGATGTTGCCAGCTGTGGCAACTGTGAGTCAAAGGTAGGGCAGGGATATGTTATAATCATCCTGGGACTAGAGGCCTGATGGGGTAAGAGGGACTTGGCAAAAAGAAGATTGCCACCCTGTAGGCACATGCGGTTTTTCACAAGTCACATAGCTGTTCTGATTTTCTAAGCCCCCCAGAAAGAGAAGACACTGTGGTTGCACTTAGTTAACAGCAGGAAGCAGAGGTGCCCAGGGCCTTCTTTTGTCTCTGCTCTGCATCAGCAACACCACTGCCTTGTCTCTGCTAGCACTATACCTTACCACTGACCTAAGAGTGCACCCCATTCCCCAGCAAAGCTAAGACCTAGATGCAGACACATCTGACCTGCATTCAGGTACCTTGCCAGTGGCCCCACCACCCTCATCTCCCTTTCCAGTCAGCAGAGAGAGACGGGTCTCTCCAGACAGTGAACTAGGTTCTGGGGGCAGGAACCACTCCATGGAGATTGCTGCCTCTCCCCTCTGACTGAAATAGCAGCACTGGGCCGATGCACGAGCTGCAGCAGAGGAGTGTCCAAGCCCGGGAGTCTGTACCCTGAGAAGTTCCTGCCACTTCCCAGTTCCTCTCATCTTTTGCCTGTGACCAGGAGCTACACAGCAAGCTGCAGGCACTTCTACCTCAACACGCATCTGCAATGCTTTCTGGCACACCCAAACTGAATTTTGCTTTCTGGAACAACACAAACCCAGGAACTTCTTACTGGGTAGGTCAAAAGGTGTGTATGGTCCTTCATGGTCATCATCGTCATCGTCATCTTCCTCTTCCTCATCGTTTTCATTGTTCTCATTATCCTCATTCTCATTCTCTGTCTCGTTCCCAGCCTCAGCCATGTCTTCATCCCGCCGCGTGCCATTCACGCCCCGCTCGGCAGAGTTGCTGGGGCCTGTTCCATTCTCAACCACGTGCTTGATAGGTATTTTGATTGCTACTTCTGACTCACCATTGGTGTAAGTCCTGCTGTTGATCAGCCTTTGTCTCTGCAAATACAGGCACAAACTCTTGATGAAAGATTTTTTTTTAATTTAATTTTTTAAAGATAAAGGGAGGAACAGAGAAAGAGAGATGTGCAGAGTTCTTTAAAAATTTGGCTTTAAAAGCAAAAGGGATGAATTTTGAGCAGGTATAATGTGATGCCTGCTTGCAGATGACTAGATAAATCTCACATACACTACTTCTATAAAAGCAGGCCCAGTGGCTGCAGAAATTACTCCAGGAGTACTACAAGATCAGGGCCAGACTAAGTGCTGACTCAGTGAGTGCCATAATATTAAATAAGTGCAAACCATATTAATGTCAGATCAACGCAGGGGGGCACCTCCTGTGAGCAACAGCTACAGGTAACATAACCACATAACAGCTCGAAACTTTCTCTACTAAAATCTCCATGGGCACAGACACCAAGTGATGATTTAATGAAGTCAGTGTCAAAAGGATAAAACCTGGGAAAATGTTATCAGGGATCCAGAAGAAACACAAGTTCGATTTTGACCCAAACACTGCTATAGGAAAAGGCAAATTCAGAAGGAAAACAAGAGGTGGGGGGAGATAAAAGACATACCTCATTGATTAACATGCGGCTGGCCATGGAGAGACGTGTTTTGGGAGGGAAGTGGCTGGTTATCATGATCCGGAGCCCAGCCTCAGAAAATGAAAGCTGGTGTGGGTAGGCAGACAGCAGCTCATCCACCATGATCACTGAGGCTTTACGGTGGAAATTTCCTGCAGCCAAGCAACAAAAAGAAATTGAGGCCTTCCAGCAGTCTCTCTCTCTCTCTCTCTGCACTGTGTGGCTCTTAGAAGAATAAACCCACAGGTTCCAGAAGTCCTTTGTAAGAACCATTCCTTCAGCTACCACCATGCAAAATATACCTCCTCTGACCTTAATTTCTGTATTTAAAGAAATCGCCAGCATCGTATCTTCACTCATGCTCATTACAGAGAATTAAATCTACTCTGCACAGTTCATCACAGGCCTGCATTAGGCATATCACTGCTTCCACAGGAGCTATTCCGCTAAGGCGGAAATGGTGCGACAGTAAACTGCATTAATTCCACAGTTATAATCTGCGCTTCTGTGAGGATACTGGCCTCACTCACCATTAACCAGCCATACATAGGGGTGAGGAAATTGTCACTGTGTTCCTGCAGGACACCAGCGCAAATGAAAAGAAGGTTCCTGCTTCCTGGGCTCACAGCTCAAAGCTGGAAAGTGCCATCAAACCTGGCAGCAAGCACACATGCCGGTCCATGGGGTGCAACCCAAAGTGCAGGAGCAAAGAACAAGAACACAGAGGCAGGCACCTGAATTGTGATCCACCTGGGGCACAGAGCCAGTGCCTGTTACCCTCTGGGGTGGCACAGGGCCAGCATCCATCCTTTCTGTGCCTGGATGCTACCTCAGGCTGTGAATTCTGGGACTTGGGGACTTTGGACTTGGCAGCAGGGAAACCGGAGGTCTTCCCTGACACATCTCTGCTCTGGTTTATTAAAATCAGTGCTGAACACTGGCAAATGTTTCATGGCATTACTATTTATTACCATCACTGTTAGTCTTACAGAAGAGTATCTCCTCAGCCTTAGTGTCATTTTTTTTTTTTTTGACTGAGGTTTCCATGAACTAGGGTAGGTAAATGTGGGGTCATTCATATTAAAAAAAAATTCAAACCAGCCAGTCAGCTTTTCCTTGTGACTTCTTCCATGCTGGCATTTCCTGCATGGCACTTGGGGGAACTGCCCCAAACACAGAAATTCTTCTGTTTGATTCTTTTTGGTACTCTGTTCAGAAAAGGCTTTGGAATAGAAACAACAGTGTTTGAACCCTCAGGCAATCTGTTACAATGGGCGCTGCGACCCCACGCTACTGGCAAGTGTGGACAGCAGAGCACCTGCCTGTACAGGAACAATCTGTAAGAAAATGATGCAATTTTTTCACCCTCCTTTCTCAGCCAGTTTGAGTAACCACAAGTGTCCAGAACAACAAAAAAATACCAGTAGCTGAGCAGTGTCATGCAAAGATGCATTCTGGGGAGACTTAAACCAAATCCCACAATCAGAACTGGCTCATTTGTGCATAACCCTGAGGCCACCAGGTAAACTTAGATGACTAAGGCCTGAGTTTATGCTTACTGAATTTTACCAGTCCAGCTTCACTGGTACAGAGCGTAGTCATCTTGCCAGAACAGTTTCACTGTTGAGAGCCTCAGGCTACAGATAGGTGTTCCCACAAAAGCAGCTTCCCCAAATCAGAGTGCGAAGCACTCACAAAAGCCTTCCCTCAGCAACAAGGCAGTATCTTGATAGCTGGCCTCTGGTAGACTCAAAGGGTTTCATGTCAGCAAATAAACCCCTCTACATTTCATGATTAGTTGCTTACTATATACACACACGATGTCTTTTAATCACTGTTTGCTGGAAGAAACACCTATTTTTGTTATTATTTTTTTTTAAGTCCAGCAGAAGAGAAAGGGCAGCCTACCTGTAGTCAGAGACCAGGAATGCTTTAGACAAGACAGAACTCCTTCTCAGGTTAAACCAGTGACTGGGCGGTGTGGGGGTGGTGTGTTATTCCTGAGGATAGGTGCCTATAAATCCCAATCATACTGCACATGATTGTTGACTGTTGCAAAGATTAAAAAAATAGCCTCTCTAAATATAGTTTAGCGCATGCTTGCAAATGCACACATTGAACTACTGCTGTTGAGCTACAGAGCAGGTGAATTTTTTTTTAGCTGAAGAAATACAATCATTTTTATATGTAATTATGACTAAAGTCAAATGGGAGCAGATTTCAGCCAATGTGAAATCCACTTAAAGTTGTGCACATTCAAGACATCATGTGCAGTAAGAGCACACTACCTAGACCAGCACAGAGTCCCCGCTCTCCCTTCACTGGGGGGGGAAAGTACACGCTAGTACAAGTAGGCCCTTTTTCCCTGCTCAGTTTATGCTGCTTTGGAATAGAGTTAAATTTAACTGGTCATACTAGATGTTATCGGGCACCTTCAGTGCAGTTTAACAGCCTCACAGGACAACTTACAATGGCATGCGTCTAAATAAGTAGCCCTGGGCAAGTCAGGCTTGAAGCTGGAGGACTCCTCTCAGCCAGGGACTTGTCCAGCAGCAAGAATTGTCCAGAGGAGACCTGAGCTGCCTAAGTGGCAAAGGATGTGGTGGCTGGGTCACCGCACTGTGCCCCCAGGCACAGGGCCCATGGTCATCTGGCAGGGGTGGTTACAAAAATGCCACTTCCCTGCCCATTTTCACGGCTGATAAGACAGCAGCAGTCCACATCACACGACTAGCAGACAAACTTGCAAACATGCAGAATGATGCAAGCAAGCAGGGTGACTTACTGGAACAGTTACCTTTCTTTAGTAATACCACTGTGGCATCGCAGCTGCTGTTATCGTCCATTTCTGTGTTATTTGCTAAACCGTTCACCATATTTGCAGAGTTTTTTGTCTTCCTTTCAAAGCAGTGATGTATGGTTGAGTTGTACCTGCACAAATGAAATAAAGTCTAGATGCACCTTTGCTTCTTCTATGTGGATTTCTTGACATTCTTCCTTTCCTAGACTCATATCCTCTGTGATCCAGCTAAGGGAGGGAAGAAAACCCCTCTGGTTTTAAGGAAATCCAGCCACAGTATGCCAGAGCTCTAACTAAACCGTATACAATGTAATCTCTCCATACCCAGAAGGCAATGAAAGATACAAGACATGAATCTTCAAAGACACGTATGCTTATGTATTATGTGTAATTAATATTCTGAATATGCAATTTCCAAATTTATTTTTTTAATCACACCAGAGCATGAGTGTTGTTTCACCTGTGAAGACCTACCACAGGAACACAAGACCATATGCTAAGATCCACCTCCATCTCATCTTCGTGGGGGTGAGGGCAGGGGGAGGGGAAAAACTTTATTTCTTATTTTATTTAGAGTAGCCAAGGAGCTGACAGAAACACGAGTCAAGGACCCCACCATGACACGCAAAGGCAAGGGCAGACCACTGTGAACGCCTGCCTGAGGTCCCTAACCAGACCAACAACCTCAACAGCTATATCCAAACAGGTCTGAAACATCTGAAATGTTATGGCATTGCTTTCAGAAAAAAAAACCAACACATTTTAGATTCAAACATTAAAACTGTCTGTTTTGATGGTCAGTTACTTGTTGCAAGGGTGAAGCCACCCTCCATGTTAAAGGAAAAGTTTCTAAGTATTAGAAGTGAGATAAATTCTGACTCATTTTCCCTTCAACCTAGCCTGAGTGTTTTGCTGTTCTCACTGAGAATTGCTCTCACAATATTTACTCTATTCATCATTTCAAAACAAATCTCTACTCTTACTTGTTCAGACAAGACCACTGGTGTGCTTGGCAGCTGGTAGGTTTTGTTGAATGTTCCAGTTTAAATCTGGGTTTCCTTTCTATTGGCTTTTAAAAACAAGGCAGGAGGAGGGGAACCACACAGCAGAACAGACTAGCTTTGCTAGCATGAACTTGTGTGAAAGAAGTTGCACAAGCCAGATGCTCAGAAAATCAATGTTGATTGTGCTGTAGTTTTACTCCAAGCAGTCAAGAACAAATTGCTATGGAGTTTTGCACCCATAAAAAGTAGACTGGAATCTTCTGTGTGTTTATTTCTGAATAGGAATGCTAAAGCAAAGACAGAAGAGGCTGCTCTGGTGGGACTCAGAGATGGATTTGGTTCTCTGCTCTGCCATACAGTTGCTGCATTAGCCTTGGTCAGTTCACACAGAATAAGATCCGTAAAGCATAAAATGACAGAATCACAAAATCGTTTAGATTGGAAAAGACTTTTAAGATCATTCAGTCCAACCATTAACCCAGCACCGCCAAGCCCACCACTGAACCATGTCCCTAGGCACTGCATCTACACATCATAGCTCCAGGGACAGAGACTCCACCACCTCCCTGGGCAGCCTGTTCCGGGGCCTGACCACCCTTTTGGTGAAGACATTTCTCCTAATACCCAGTCTAAGCCTCCCCTGGCACAACCTGAGGCCGTTCAGTCTTGTCCTGTCGCTTGTGACTTGGGAGAAGAGACCGACCCCCCCTGCCTACAGCCTCCTCTCAGGGAGTTGTGGAGAGCGATCAGGTCCCCCCTGAGCCCCCTCCTCTCCAGGCTGAACACCCCCAGCCCCCACTGCCACTCCCCAGCAGAGCTGTGCCCCAGCCCCTTCCCCAGCCCCCCTGGGGGCTCTGGGCACGCTCCAGCCCCTCTGTGTCTGTCTTGTAGTGAGGGGCCCAAACTGAACCCAGGGTTCGAGGGGCAGCTGCACCAGTGCCGAGCGCAGGGTGACGGTCACTGCCCTGGTCCTGCTGGCCACACGATTTGGGACACAAGCCAGGACACTGTTGGCCTCCTTGGCCACCTGGCACTGCCGGCTCACACTCAGCCAGCCATCAGCCAGCCTTCCAGGCCCTTTCCCACCGGGCAGCTCTCCAGCCCCCTGCCCCAGCCCATGGGGGCACCGAGCCGTGCTGAACCTTATACAGATGGCCTCGGCCCCTTGGTCCAGCTTACCCAGGTCCCTCTGCAGAGGCCCCTGCCCTCTGGTACATCAACACTCCCCACCAGCTTGGTGTCACCTGTGAACTTACTGAGGGTGCACCTGATCCCCTGCTCCAGAGCACTGATAAAGACGTTAAACAGGACAGGTCCCAGCACCGAGCCCTGGGGACACCCCCTGTGACAGGCCACCACAAGATGTAACTCTACTCACCACCACTCTCTGGTGCTGGCCACCCAGCCAGCCTTTTACCAGCTTCACGTACACCCATCCCAGCCACAAACAGCCAGTTTCTCGAGCAGAACGCTGTGGGAAACACTGTCAAAGGCTTTACTACAGTCTAGGCAGGCAGCACCCACAGCCTGTCCCTTCATCCACTAAGCCGGTCACCTTGTCACAGAGGGAGACTAGGTCAGCCAAGCAGGACCTGCCTTTCATAAACCCATGCTGGCTGGGCCTTGTCACCTGGCTGTCCTGTAGGTGCTGCATGATGGCACTCGGGATGATCTGCTCCATAACCTTCCCCGGCACCGAGGTCAGGCTGACAGGCCCATAGCTCCCTGGATCCTCCTTCCAGCCCTTCTTGTAGATGGGCATCACGTTGACTGACCCCCAGTCAATGGGGACCTCCCCAGTTGGCCAGGACTCTCATAAATGATGGAAAGTGGCTCGGTAAGCACTGCTGCCAGCTCCCTAAGTACCCTGGGGTGGGTGGGGGTTGGGTCCCACCCACCCCCACAGGCTTGTGCTGTCTTGGTGGTGTGGCAGGTCACTTGGATTGTGGGGGCTGCATTCTTTTCCCCATCCCTGTTTTTCAGCTCAGGGGGCTGGGTGCCCAGAGAACAGCTGGTCTTCCTACTAAAGACTGAGGCAAAGAAGGCATTAAGTACCTCAGCCTTTTCCTCATCGTTTGTCCTGTGTTTCCCCCTACATCCAATAAAGGATGGTGATTCTCTTTAGCCCTCTTTTTGTTGCTAATGTATTTATATTAACATTTTTTATTGTCTTTTACAGCAGTAGTCAGATTAAGTTCTAGTTAGGCTTTGGTCCTTCTAATTTTCTCCCTGCATAACCTCACAACATCCTTGTAGCTCTCCTGAGTGGCCTGCTCCTCAGCCAGGCCAGTATTCATCCTTGCTGGCTGGTCTTCTGGCACACAGGGACAGCCTGTTCACACATGTTTAAGATTTCATTCTTGAAGCATGTTGAGCCTTCCTGGACTCCTTTGCCCTTCAGGACTGCCTTCCAAGGGACTCTGTCAACCAGTCTCCCCAACAGGCCAAAGTCTGCCCTCCAGAAGTCCAAGGTGGCAGTTCTGCTGACCCCTCTCCTTACTTCTCTGAGAATCAAAAACTCTACTCATTTCATGATCACTACAGATGCCCCAGACAGTCTCACACCATCACATCACCCACAAGACCTTCTCTGTTCACAAAAAAACAGGTCCCATGGGATGCTTTCCCTAGCTAGCTCCCTCACCAGCTGGGCCAGGAAGGTCTCTTCCACACACTCCAGGAACCTCCTAGAGTGTTTCCTCTCTGCTGTATTGTATTTCCAGCAGACAGCTGATTAAGTTGAAGTCCCTTCCCAAGAACAAGGGCTAACGATTGTGAGACTTCTCCCAGATGCTTATAGAATATTTCGTTTGCCTCTTCATCCTGGTTGGGTGGTCTGTAACAGACTCCCACCACGATACATGCCTTGTTGGCTTTCCCACTGATTCTTACCCATAAACACTCAACATTGTCATCACCATCATTAAGCTCTGGACAATCAAAACACTCCCTAACATACAGGGTTACCCCATCACCTCTCCTTCCTCGCCTATCCCTTCTGAAGAGTTTACAGCCATCCATTGCAGCACTCCAGTTGTGCGAGTCACCCCACCACACTTCCAGGATGGCAACTATGTCATAGTTTTCCTGCTGCACAATGGCTTCCAGGTCCTCCTGTTTGCTGCCCATGCTGCATGTATTGGTGTAGACCTTTAGATGTCTGATACTCAGATCTGTACTATGGGGATAAGAAGCCCCTTCCTGCCTCATCAGGATCAATTATAGATAAGTACATGACAGGGCAAGGTGCTTTAACCCCTGCCGTTGGAGGTGCAGCTGGCATGCAAGCTGGGTGACGCAATGGAAGCCCTGCCCACAGCCTGTGGCTCCCTTTAATTACCTCTACAACCTCTGAAAAAGCACTGGAGGAGGATGCCTTACAACCTAAACAAGCCAAGGGTTGTTTGACTTACTTCATGATAACGATGTAGATGATATACATCAGCACTAAGACTAAGGACTCCCACCTGCAAACAAGAGCAATACAGAAAACACATGAGAGCAGGCCACGACAGTCAGCTGCTTGGGTTCAGCCATTCCCCATCTGTCTTGCCACAAATTTGAAGAAAGGCTTGACTCTCTTGGGCTCTTAACACACTTCTAGAAAAGGGGAGGAGTAAAGAAATGGCACACCCCCCGATGTGTGATGTCCCCTTTGTTTTCCTGACTTCTGCTCTGGTTTTACTTGGCCAAATCAACTCCATCAGAACAAGTGACTAAACCTACAAGTTCAGCAAACAAATCATGCACTCAAGGAACACATACACTTCTGTAAGGACAATACCTGTGATGACTGTGGCAGAGTGTGGGGAGTGGCCATCCTGCCCTGCCTGCACGGGTCTGAAGAAGGTCGTTGGGCTTTTTGAGTATGCTAAAGCACACTGATCATGCTGAGACAACCTGAACAAGGGGCAGCTCCTCTTTTGCTACTGCTGCTGCATAACCACTGAGAATGCAACAAGCAGCAGTTGAAACTGCCGACTAGATATCGTCAGTTTTTTTCTCCACTTTTTCTGTAACAAATCAATGAAGTTTGTATGAAAACCAAATAGCATGTGACTTGCAGAACTTGTTTCTATGTAACTTTTTTCATTGACCAAAATGCTGCAATATGGATAGCATATCCTATGGCAAACTGCTAGTCTTTGTGGAAATCATCCATTATCAGAATGCTATATACTAATAGAGTCATGGGCCATTTCCTCTTTATGGATTCTGAGACACTGCACTAACCATAGCAATATCTCATTCCCTGATTCTGGCAGTTGAATACTCAGTTTCCGCATTGATGTGTTTTAGTTGAAGGTCACAGACGAATACAATTGGGTCTTGAGTCAATTTTAGTTTAAAAAACAAAACAAAACAAAGAAAAACAAGCCATTGCAAAACTCAAGTGTTTCAGAAATCCTTTTCTGAAATCAAACATAAATCCCCTACTGAGAAAAGTTTAAGAAAACATGCAACCCAAAAAGCCTGACTCCCCCTAGTGCTTGTAATCTAAATAATACTGGCTGTGCATGAAATCAAAGCTACCACTGTCACTTTACAAGCCCTGAGAGGTGCTGCAAACAAAACCATGAAAGCAAAACAACTGAAAGTACACTTTTAAAAATGTTTGAAGCCCTCCTAACCTACCATACCTACTGCAGTACATTTAAGCACATTCATCGAGACATTAACATCTATGCATTTTGTTTTTCTTTTTTTCTTTCTTTAAATCAATCTTTCACTTTTTGAAATTGCCTTAGGAGCTTTTATTTTTAAAAATATTAAATTATTAAAAATCCAAACATTGGAGCACTTATATTGCACAACACGGTTATCAGACTGCTTGGGTGGCCCCTTCCATTCCCAGGTGGCTGAAATCCCTGGGACACCAGCACCCAAAGAGCAGTTTCTGCCTCTGCTGAGCACAATGCCATCCCCAGGCTGCTGCAGGGTGGGCAGAGGGCACCCACTGCCACCACTGTATTGGTAAACAGTCCAAGTGACACTCTCCTAGGTTTTCCTCTGGCTCAGAAAATGAGTTATTCTAGCCTATCTTGTGCAGAGGTTTCTCACGCAGCAGGAAACTGCTGCCTGAATCACCCTGCAGAACTTTTTAACTTTACCCTCTTCTCCTGATGAACCCTACTTACTGAAGCTTTTGTGGTATAATCAGAAAAAAATGAAAAGGGATTGACTTACCAGGAAACTTTTTCATCATAAATAAACTGTGGAGAAAAAGTTTAAAAATAGGTACGTTATACACAAAATCACAGCTGGAAACAGTTCATGACCCGAGCAGGGGACAGAGAGGACAGAGCAGCTCAGGGCAATGGGAGTAAGCTCTGGCCTGTTCTGGCACTGCCCTCTGGCCCAGCCTCTGAACTTCCCCACCCTTCATCTCTCACCCAGCAAAGGCAGGCAGAGGCTCCTTCCCAAGCATCGCCGGATCCTTGCGTGACTGGGGCTGTGGCAGCAGAAGTGGTTACAGGCCACATGGAAGCGAGCCGGCGCAGGGGCTCTGCCTGCTCAGAGCTGCGCGGTAGGCCTCACCGGAGCCACGGCTTCTTCTACTGCCTGGCCCTGAGCAGCAGCTGGGCCATCACGGTGGGGATTTACAGCCAGCTCCACAGCTGCTGCGAGGCTTTGCTGCCTGAAAGCTGGGCCCAGGGCATTCTTTCCTCAAGATCTGTGTGACCGCCACGCTAGCTGACTGCGACGGCTGCTTTGGCACACCTGCAGACGGATGCTGAAGCTTTTGTAACCACGAGGGGCCAGCCGCCTCGGGCAACAAGCGCCTCTCGAGGTGCGAGGGGCGTGCTGGATGAAGGCAGCGCGGTGCCGCGGGGGGCGCCGGTGCGGGCAGGGCCTGCCCGGGCTGGCCCCGGGGGCGACCGGCAGGTGGCCGCAGCGGTCCACAGCCCGCGCCCCACCGCGGCGGCTGCGGCAGGGCGGGGGGCACTGGGCTCCGCCGCCCCTCCCGCCAGAGGCGGGCAGCGGTGGCGAGCTGCTCCCGCCGTCCACCTCGGCTGTCACCCGCAGGGCTGGGGGCCTCAGCGCCGCTCAGCCGGTGTGCCGTGACCGCCTACAACGGCTGCTGCGGCGGGAGCGCCCCAGGGCCGGCCGGGCCGCCGCGGGTGGTGGCAGGGTGCGCGGGATCCCTTCTCAGGGAGGCCGGAGCCGGCGCTGCGCGCAGCACCCAGCGGCCCGGACAGCCGCCCTGTCCCGCCAGCCCCGGCGGGCAGCGCAGGCTCCATTCAGGCCCCCCAAAGGCCCACGCGGAGCGGCGGGAATCCCGCCTCGCCCCGGGGAAGCGAGAGCCCTGGCAGCGCGCCAGGGAAGCGGGGGCAGGGGACCGAGCCCGCCGGCGGCCAGCCGCCCTGTGCAGCCCACGGCAACCCCCGCGCGGCAGCAATGCCCACGCTGGATAGCGGAAGAAAACACGGCCACATAAACGTTCCCCGTGCTGTTAGGGCTCAGTCACCAGGATCTAATCCAACAAGTCCTGGTTTAGGTTACAACGCGCTGGTGTGAAGGGACATGAAAACATGTGTGCTGAGCTTCGTGATTAAAAATAGCACCCATCCCACTTCTGTCACTAATGACTCTAACCAAATCCGTGCAAGTCAGGGTACACAGGCATCTTTTTCCTTTCAAGGGAAATAAGGAGTAACAGTTTTGCCAGGCTCTACAAGACGAAGAGGTAGCTTTGCCATACTATTGTAAGGTTTTTAAAAAATAAAAAAAACACAAGACCGAATCAAGGTGAGGTAAGTGTGGTTTATCCACTTCCAATCCCTGTGATTTAGAGTTCACTCATTTCTTATCAAACGGCCCGGAGCAGCGAACAGGTGAATTTACACCGTTTTGCTCTTTATTACTGCAGCACTGTAATTCCTCTGCTAGTGGAAATGGAAGGAGACAAAGTCACATTGATTTACCCAACAGAATAACAAGCTTTTTAAAGTTGCAGCATCTCAGCGTTGGCAGGAATGTATTTATCTCCCCTCAGGTGTGTTTATGATTAGTAAAAAACACCAGTGGAGTACAACTGACAATACGGCACTAAAAGCTGCTGTTTAAAATACTGTGAGAGCAACCTTCTACAGGCAGTATCATCCCTTAAGAAAGATGATTGTATTTCAGCTGCAGCTAAGTCTCAACGCCCTGATAGGAAAAGATAGCCTTATATGGCAAAGCATTTAAGCACCCTCCAAAATTTAAGGCAAACAGAAATCTAACAAAGGAACCAAGTGCAGGTCCTGCTAAGCTTTGCACAGAGCCTGTGGCTTCTCTCCCAGCTGAGCCATCAGTGACTGGAGAGCCAGTATTTGAATAACAACGTGTTGCCACCTAAATTTGATTCTGCCTTAAAAGGATAGGAAAGATCTAAGCCGCTGTGAAGGCAGGGGTCCCTGGGTGAGTGAAAGGGAGGAGAAACTTCTCAAACTGAAGCGATGTTTAGCTCTGAAATGAGAAAACCTCCTTTACCATCAACTGGGGAGCAATACTGCATATAAAAGGGTCAGCAAATCAGGTGGAAGCTAACTCTTTAACCATTTAAAGTGTTTTTCCTTCCTTGCATCTTTCTCTTTTTCTCTAACAGGTGTTTAAAAGTCATTTGCAGTGATTGCTGTGGAGTGACCTGAAGAGAAGTGGGATGCGCTTCACATCTCCCAAGCCACAATTAGCCACGTGGTGCTGTAACATGGAGTAAGAGTTCTGGCAATGCCTTCAAGCCTCCACTGTTGCCTGGAGTTGCACAGTCCTGCTACCCTGCCTGCATGAAGGGCTTTGAACCTCACAGCTGCTAAGTTGAGCGGAAGAGTGGACATACATCTACAGAGAAGCTAACCCAAGGCTTAGGGGAAAAAATAACTGTATCCTGGTATTATGGGATACACTCCCAAAAGAAAAGGACTTCTGCGGTTCTGTAATTATGAAGAACAGCTTATATAGAAATAAAGTATAGGAGAGAAGTCTTAAGGATCATAGAAATGTCTGTTCAGTGAGCCACACAACTTTCTCCTTATGTAGGACACATAGCTAGGAATTTCAGGGCTGCACGGGACACGGTAAAATAAAGAATGGCTCTCAACATCCCGAAGCAGGTGACAACCACAAGGGTGAACCAGCCATGAAAAAAATCTGCCTTGGTTAAAGAATTTAAAAACCAGTGACAGATTCAACAGATTTTTAACTTGTTTGCCATCATGCAATAAATGAAACACCCAATCCAAAAACCAGGAGGCTAAATGCCAGGCAACTTCCCACATCTGTGCTTCTTGTGGAGTGAACTAAAAGAACACCTGCTAGATGTCTTTAAGCCCATGCAATGTAATTTATTACAATTAGGGGTGTGGCCTGGTTTGTTGTTTAACAACAATTTCTGCTATGAGGTTACTGTCAAGCTGACAAACCAAAAAAAAAAGTTTTTTATTTTGCAGCTCATTCCTAATAATTAAGTAGAAGCGTTATTTTTCATCAGGTGCAAAAAGGCTGGCCTTGCAGTATGGGGAATAAAAGTAAAACGGCTGAGGCAAACCCTCTGTTTGAGATAAGACAGAGGCCTTTACACCTACAGAATAATTATGGTACACAGACACATGCAGAATGAAAGCAAGACAAAACACAGTGTTCAAACTGTGACTAAAAAAAGTAGTACAAACTTCAGAAATGCAAGTGTACATTGTCTGACTTTGAAGCTTCCTTCTTGCTTACATGTGGAAGTTGACTTTACTTAAAAAAAAAAAAAAACCAAAAAACTCAACAACAACAAAGCCCAGAAATAAAAAAAAGCAAAGTAGAAACCATTACCAGGAAAGTCAGTTTTTACATTTCCTGACTTTAGTATTGGTTGCAAAAGTAATGCTAAACTGATGGCAGTATCTTTATCTAAACACTTGTGCTAACATTTTCTCACTGCATAGCCTGATTCTGAAAGATTCAGAGTACTTGCTGAGCTTGCTGAAAGCTGGAACAGAAGCACCACGAAGAATTACTGAAACTATAGCTTTCATTAGAGGATTTGCTGCTAGCATGCACTGAACAAGACCTGCTCCGACTATGTGCAAAAAAAAGTTTTGTAGTTGTTGAGTAATATCCTCTGGGCACAAATGCTGCCTCTCCGTACAGGTCAGGTCAGACATTTTTTAGGAAGCCACGAGGGTCGCTGTCAAGAGAGGGCTGACCAACACATCTGCTCCAGGGACTGCAGCGGGGTTTCAGCTCGGCACCCAATGCCTGCACTGGGACTGGAGAACCACACCTCTCCCCAGCTGTCGCTCTGGGCTTTCTGGACACTCCTCAATATCCCACCCTTGGGCCAAGCTTTTCTATGGAACCAGGGAGATCACAAGAACATTCTTCCATGAGCAGAAAACCACAAGACTCCTGGAGCTAGGATCTTAGCTACAAGACTATGATTTCTTAGCAGGTTCCCTTTACATGTGGGCTCCCACAGAAGAATAACCTTCAAAAACTTACCACAATGAGTGCAACAACAGACAGTGTATAGTAGATTGAATCTCTCAAGAGACTCCACGATGACAGTGCAACAACCTGGGAAAACAGGCAAAAAGAGGATGTCAGCCAGGCTCTCACCAGCATGACTGCCACACTAGTGGTGTGTGCCAAAGTTAAGCCCATCATTCTGTGTAAGCTCTCCCCACGCATGCTAGAACATGAAGAGGAGACCCAAGCCAGGAAACTCACTGGCCTACTGCAGTTGCCAGAGGAATAGTCACTAGGGAGATGAGGGGATGGCCAACTGAAGTGCAAATGACATAAGGTCATGGGCAGCAGATGATGTCCGTGCAAAGTCAAAGACATGCTAAATCACACTAGCATTATCAAAGCCATGAAAAGAAGAATCAAGTCCCAAATGTTTATGGAACCTATGAGCTCAGCAGGCTATCTGGCATCCCTTTCCCCCTGAAATCCCTCCTGTACACACACCACAGAGCCTGCAGTAGCAGTCCCTGCAAGCTGAGCTGTCCCCCAGGCCTGGCTGCAAGTAGCAGCTGGAGGCAGCTGAACCACAGGCGTGGGGGAGGCTTCGAGGGCTGCTGCTGTCAGGGCAGCGGGAAAGGGCTCAGCTTTACCAGCAGCACCCTTCTGCGCCAGCACAACGAGTGTCTTGGTGGAGAATGGTCACAGGAGATGAACAGCCCTGTTGAGTGTCTGGAAGAGGACACGACCACTCTTTCCACCCACCCGGTGGTTCACATCTGTTTCTTGTATTAATTTCCCCCAGCCTGGGACCCCTGCCTTCCTTGAGACAGGAAACCAGCCTAAAGTGCTGAGCAAGAGTGCAAAGCATGCAATGGTCCAGTAGGCAGGGGAGCACCACCAGACACAGCCCCCAGCTGCTGCTCAGCAATGTGGGTCCTCCCCATCCTTGTCCTACCACTACATGCCCTTGTCCACTGCAAGGCCAGCTGCTGGCATCTCACACACTAGGTGTCCAGGAAATTTTTAGGCTGCTGGATGTTGGGTTCCTCCTTGCTACAAACGTCAACTTGACCCACACTGATTCACTCAGGGGAGGATAACTTGGGCAACAAAGGTCACACTGCAAAACAAGAGTCTAGCAGCACAGAGCAGCCAGATCCCCAGCACACTGCTAGCCAGAACCTCAGCAGAGCCACGGGTTCACCCACCACACTGACAGGTATCACTACAGCTCTCTGTGCATTTGCACAGGTTTTGGGACAAATACTCAACACTCCAGCAAAGCGTTAACAACAAAATCCAGGAATTTATATGCAACAGAGGACAAAATGGGATAGCTGTGCAGTTCATTTCACTTGACACCTTCCAAAGCCATGGAAATGAGGAGGAATTGTCACTGTAGGCTGAATGAGCCTGTGATTCAGATCTTAGAAGAAAAAAATACTACTAAGCTAGCCCTTAAATTCATTAATAGTATTCAAAAGGGCAGATTAAAAGCAGTCATGTGGCGGTAACATCTTCCCTATGATTATATTTTTTGCAGTCATAGGAAGACCCCTCAGTAGAAGCTTCTCCTCAAATCTTTATTTCAAATTTCTTGAGTGCATGTCAAACACTGTGGGTCACATCCTTCACAGGTGTAAACCACAAGGAGACAGATGGGAGATGGCTAATTTACACTGACTTGGATCTAGCCCCTGAATGTATAAATGAATTTTCTGACCACATCCTCCAGTGATGCTCGTGCATGAATTCAGTCAAACAAACAGCAACTTCATTTTAATTCCTATGATATATAAAGAAAGGTCCTATTTCAGAGTGCTAGAAAAGATAGTTTCCCAGCTTTCTCTGCATGTTAACTCTTACAATATTGGAATTTTCCAAAACTACTAGCAAAACAAATGCTGTAAAAAGATACTGACCATTATACTAAAAAATATCTGCAGCCTCTTAATACTATGGCTTTTTAAAGTGGATGGAATTTATGACCAGTATAAAGTCTCTTTATGCAATCATTGACATGTCAGAAAATCCTATCTAAAATAAAAAAGCAGGCCTTTAAGTCCTTGAGTCAGATTAGATTTATACCACCTGACAATACATTCCAATACATGTAGGGATAGATGAATGGAGATGCTTTATGATGGAAATTTCCAAATGTAGAAACGTGGAGTTAGGTTCATAATTCTATTCAGAGATCTTTAATTAAATCTCACATCTTATAGATAGCGAGCCCCTTCATTTTGATTGAGCATCTTTTGTAAGGGGGTTTATAATGACGTTATTCCACTCAGCTTTTATGATGCTGCTTAAGTTCCTATGCACTTTTCTCAGCATAGATGTCGGTGGGGATTTTGTAGCTGCATACTTAAGCTCTGCCTAATAATAGTTACAACATTTCTGAAACAAATGACAAACATATGAACAGGCTTGCTGGCAACTGTCGCTATTCTGTCTCATGAAGTCTCTCCTGGGTACAGGGGGTGTTGTCACAATGCCACACAGCATACCTGTGAAAGCAAGATGACCTGGTTACTGCAAATCAAGCTAGTACCTCTCCTGTTCTTTCATATTCTACTATAATCTTTGCAGGGAATTTCCTCAGACACCTGAATGAGCACATTAAGATCCAGATGCTTAAATGCAGCTATCTAGGAGGGACCTAGAGCACAAAAGCCATAGACCAAGAAGACACTGGGAAGTGCAAGGACTCTTACATTGAATTCAGACTGGACTGAAGGGAACATGCTCATGCCTGGGACTTGTACATGCTGCTCACATTTCACAGATATCCTAGTAGGTCTCCCTGATGCAGTAACTAGGGGACAACTAAATCTCAGCCCTCCTTAGACCATGAGTCATTTTACTGAAGTCTGTGAACCATTTGATCACTGGGAAGAACAATCTGATATAGAAAAGCTGTGCGCATAAGGTAACCATGCACTGAGGGTAAAAGGAGCTAATTAGCACTGAGGGAACTGGCAGCACTTCCAGCCTGCTCACAAGAATCATGTAGTCTAGTTATAACTGTCCAGATCTTGAATGCCTAAGTTGTGCCATATAGTCTTGCAGCAACCAAGGACTCCATATAAATCTTAAAGCACTGGAAACCACTTAAATTACAGTTTACCAGACTAAGGCAGAAAGGAAATCAGGGAAACAGTTTAGGCATGATCAAATTTGAGTTTTAAATCAGCAATACTGTAACCCAGTGGAGAGCTGGTCCTCTGGGAGCCAAGCATAAGGACGCAGCTGTAAAATGACTGTCCATCAGGTTATGCTTCCTCCATTTGAAGGAAGTATCCAAAATTCAAACCCCAGACAAGTGCCCATTAGCCCTCTCTTGACTACTATACCGGGGACTGAAAGGAAGAGCTCTTTAGACCAGGCTTAAATGAGAGCAACCCCCGATGAGTCCAACACAGATGAGGACCGATAGTGCATTCTCACCTGCATACCACAGCATCATTCCTATGGCTAAAACAACCCATATTAGATATCTGGTTTCGCATTGGTAAACTTTTGCCCTGCAAACTCTTAGGTGTAACACTTACTACTCTGAAAGCTTATTTCCCTTTTTGAAGGGCTGGAGAGCAGAGAAATCAAGATTTTACCCGTTTCTGCTTGATTTCTGCAGTTCTTAACTCCTAAAGCAGCGGCCCCATGCAGCACACACAACCTCCTCCAATATACACATGGGGATAAGCTACCTGGGACAAAATCCCTGAAAATCAGACACTGGCAGCTGCTGCTTTTGCCACCTAAGTTTGATCAGGGCAGCCAGGGCCTCAGTAGCAATATACTCTGTGCCCCCTCCTAGGGCTTCACCAATATCCTCTGTAAAACTGACCCTTCTCTTCTGCTCTTCCATATTATTTCCCTCCCCTCAGCAGTGCGGAAGCTTTTCTCCCATCCACAGGAGACCTGGTGACAGAGGCTGTGCAGCTGGCTGTGCTACTCACCTGCTTTCCCCATTACAATGATGAGCCTGAGATGAAGGAGGTGACACAGAACGTGGGTGCTGCTACCTTGGTAAGGATGTTTGTACTCCTGCTGCTGCCAACAAAGGTGCAAGGCAGTCCAGAGGGGTATGCGCCGCTGGATATCTTCTCTGCTCAATTTTCCATGGGAAGCACATCAAATGTTATTTAAGCACATCCACGTTATTCAGGGACCTTTTTCACTCTGAATTGCTCCAGGGCTTTTCCTCCTCTCATGGCCCATTCTTTGCTTGACATTCTTGGGCTGAACAATCAGCTACAAACACTGCCTGGAAATGCTAGGCTTTGGAAGCAATCTTCCTAGTCTTGTTTCTCTATCATCTAGAGGTCTAGATTTTCAGGTATTAAGAGCTAATAACTTAGTTTGTTATGTGGAGAGGCAGAAATGCTTGGGCAAGGGTGTCAAAAGATTAAAGCCAACCACTGCAGTGATTAGCCTTAAGAGTCTACAGAGATGCGCCAATAGTGAATCCACCGCTCAGTGCCTCATAGCTGGAAACATCTCCTTCCCAGCTGCTGTGCACACTGTGTTGTTGACTCCTTATGTGTAGTTTGGATCATTGATGTTAGATCTTGACAGAGAGACTGCCATTCAGCAGAAAGCATTTTCAGGCAAAGATGAATGTTTCTCGTGAGTTTTAAAGGGAAGTGGTAGACCGTCTATAATTCATTAGACATAGTTTTAATGCAAACATGTCTCTTACCTTACTGCACCAGAAGCAAATGTTCTTACTGACTGACCACGGTGGCTATTTTGGATAGGCTATCTTGTGCAGCTCTGGAGTCCAAGGGTGCTTCCAAATCAATCACCAGTCTGGAATCTTACTCCACACATTTTTAAAGAGGCCGCAAAGCTCTTTTCTAGAGAAGCGTCTTTTTCTTCTAATGGTCAGCTACAGCCTGAAAGGTGACTGTAAACTGAGACAGCTTTACCTGGCAATGCTGCAAGACAGGTTGAGAAAACAAGCAGCAAACACAAGCCCCTTTTCCCTGCTGCTGTTCTTCTGCCTCCTCAGAGATGGGAAGCCAAGGGAACACGTACCACTGCCAAGCTCTGCTGGGCTGGGGATGAGGGGAGCAGGCAGGCAACTGAGTGGTTTCAGTCACAGCGGATACTGCTCCCTCAAGTCTTCATTCAATACGTTTAAATTCCCATTAAGAGCTTGTCAAAAGGCATCCAGAAGCAGAGAATCTGGGTCAGTCTTCATGCTGCCCCTCTTTATGTGGACTGTGCAGAAGCAATCAGGGAAGCCCTTACGCCACCCTCACAGGCTGTGATCTGTTTTTTGAATGCTCTCTGTGCTGACTGACAAAACTCTTGCTCACTGTGATACCTTGCAGGCACCCTGAAACATCACAACAGCCGGCAGTGCACTGCATAAGCCTCTTCAATCTGCTGCAGCAAGACACGCAGTGTGAACCTCCTTGCGCACTACTCCCGGTTTGCAGGAGCTACCCTCAGAGCCAAGGGGTGGCCCTTAAAGCCTGCTGGGGTCCCCTCCAGAAAGTGTTGTTTTCCTGACACTACTGCTCAGCAAATCCTTGACACAACTCCAAATCAGCCCTGTGATAATATGATAGGATCTCACATCGAGTTAAATGACTAACTGTTGGCCAATGTTACAGTAAGTAGTGAACTCAGGTGGAGATCGGGGACAGATTTTCAGGGAAATCGGACTGGCTGTAATTTGTAGTTAATACATGTCTTATGCATTTGGAATCATACAAAACCAAAAAGGTCCTCTACCTTAGGTACCAGTCTCATCCTGAAGAGGATGGGAAGATGAAAACCAGCAGCGCTTTACTTTCTTGTGATTTGCAGAATTCAGCCCGCAGCAAAGAATTGGTTTTTACGCACCAAAACCAAGCACTGCTGCAACCCACTGAAGAGAGGCAGGTCACAGCAGAGCCTATCAGCTGAAGTATCTGAGCCACAGCTGAAGAGAACTAGGAAGGGAGAAGCTTCAGGGCACATACTTATTTTGCTGTTCACCCATCCAGGCACAACACATACATAGTTCCAGAATGTGGTAGGTATAGTGCTTAGTATTGTGAGGATCCCAGTCCCTCCTCCATCCAAAGATGAAGCAAGTAACAACCAAACCAGCATTCATTTAAAGAGAGCCTGTGGGGCTCACTCTGCCTATCATCACTTTAGTGGGTTGAGAATTTCAGTAAGACATTTACCTACAGTCCACTGTGAAATCTTCACTTATTGATGGGTTTCATTGCCATTGACTGCATTGGTAATAACAGTGATATTAGTTGAGGTTTACTTTTACTTGCTCTGCAGGAATATAAATGGCAGATGCCTTAGCAATAAACATCATTATGGGATCTTAATGACCTTATGCAAATCCAACCAATCATCCTGAAGTCACAGCTGCTCAGCCAAGCCAAGCAGAAAATTAAAATATCTTCCACTAAATGACTGAGACATTTTCTCCACCAGGTACTTGGGAGAGAGGGCGATGACCTGATTGGACACAGCAAAACCTGCCTACAAGGACAGATCCTTGTATGCCAGACATTTATGTTAAAGATAGAACTGTGCTTCATTTTCAAAACTAAAGTTATGAGCAGTTTTTCATCTGTGTCAGTGCTGGGTAGAAATAAGAAAAAAATCGACTTCATGCTCAGGCAGAATTTAATAGGTTCCACTGCCTTTTGTTCAATTAAACACAGTGTAAGGTTCATTCAAATCTGAAAAGTCACAGCAGGTACATGAACAAGACAGAAACAAAGGGATTCTTACAGTTCCTACAAATGGTGGCACTTAAAAATCATGGAGCTTTTCTGGAATACCGTCAAACCTCTGGGGAAGTTCCTTGAAGCCCTACATCATTACAAAGACCAGCACCAACTAGCCAGGGCTGCTGTCCACCACAGAGGTGGTCCCTCTATCACATGGACAGAGCTCTGTCATCTTCCTGGGCACACACATCTCACAGGGGGTGAGCGCCTGCAGTGCCCAAGCTCCCTCACCACACAAGCCACGAAGCTTCCTCCAGTGCAAGCAGGGGACCGTGATATGCCACAGCTCACTCCTGGTCCCACTTCTTAGGCCCTGCGTGTGGATATACATGCAGTTGCTGAATTGCTCCCACATGTTGGGCAATAGTAGGCAAGTCTCTGAGCTTTGGAAGCTGGTCCAGGCCTAGAGCCAGTAGCTGATCTCGGGGTCAGCTCATGCTTCCAGGCACCACTTGTGAGCGGGTTGCGAGCCAGATGAATCACTGGGCTGGTGGCCACAGCAGACTGCTCTGGACAGTCCACACTTTGAGGGACCCTCTCCCATCCCATGGCCAACGCACTGAGCTGAAACACCCCTTGCAGACAGCAGCCCAAACCAGAGAACTTAAAAAGACTCCTCCTACCCAGCCAGTACCTGGAGGCCTCATTTTCACCAGCACCATTCCCACAGTGAAACAAGGCATTGTACGTGAGCTATGGGCTAGATATCCCATATCCAGGGCTTGGTATGGTTTAGAGGGTGGTGAGCTCCTGGTGGCACTTTGACCCACTCCATAATTCAGATGCAGAACCAGCAAAGCCAAGAGAATCCTTCTCAGAGGCTAACATTGGTCCTCAAACATTGGAGGTTTCCAGCCCTCACCAGTGGGACATTTTCCCTTCTGTCTCAATTGCATCTTCCTGGCTGCAGCCTCCACCTATGCCCCAAGTCTACAAGGAGATTTCTGGCCACATCCTTCCACACTATTGGCCTTTTGGGGATACTCTTCCAAGCATCTCACACCTTCTCTGAGGTCATTTCATCTCAACCAAATCTCCCTCACCTGCTTCGTAAAAAGTCCCACGAACCAGGGTCACAATCCTTTCTGTCACTGAAGATGACAAATGCTGTTGGAAGGGATGGCAGTGTTTCTGTGACTCCAGAGGCAGTCTCTTGAGAATGGGCTGCAGGCAGGGTGAAAGCACATTCTCCCTGTCGCAAGGCAGCCTGCAGCACCTGGCAGCCAAATGCCGCCATGAAAAACAGCAAAGCAAGAGCTAAAGGTAAAGTCTGTGATTCAGAGGCTACAGACTTTGTGCTGTTGGAAAGGTCGTGACCAAACAGAAGGTGGGAAATAGCAACTGCATGTTTAATATTCTGCACACACTTTCTCTTTCTTTTGCTGTTAAGTGTATCAGTCCTATAGCAACTGCAATGAAGACAGAAGGCAGGAAGGAATTTCTTAAGGTAATTACTCCCATCTTCCAGCAGTCAATCACAAGCTAATAATCATTAGCTGCAAATCAAATATAGCAAAGATCACCAGGTACACTTTTCCCCCTTGCTGCTCCTCTAGTGGTCATCTCTCAGACTCGGACATGTACCTTTGAGTCAATCATGCTGATTCCCACTTTATGGTCCCAGGAGGTAACAAAACATCCGTGAGAGCAAGGTCCAAACACCTCAGGATGTTTTGCAGGGAGCTGGGGTCAGAGAGCTGCAGAGGCATGAGAAACCGCAGCGAAGGGAAAGCTCTCCACACTGGCTGGAGCAGCCCCCCGCTCCAGCTGGGACAGCTCCACTGTGCAGGTCAAGGATAGGTGAGGCTGGCTGCCACAATGCCAGGCAAATGCACGAGGGACTCTCTCATGACAGCATGGCAGGGGTCCCTGATCCCATGTCCCCTCCTAGCATGCTGAACCACTCTGTGACAGCTGAAATTGTAGACAGGTTCCTGCATAGAAAGTCACTGTCACCTGGGCAGCCTTCCTGGAAAGCTGGCAGGCAGCTGACATCAGCCAAAGGGTCCTGTGCTGGGACTAACAGCACAGTAGGATATCCTGGACTGAATGCTAGGGAGCGGATGCTCCCTTCTGTACCCCACAGTGATGCCTCCCTGCTGCTGAGATGCTGAAATCACAGCTGTCCCAATATCCCAGGACACTATGAGTATCCAGGTCAGTCCCCTGACCATAATCTTTACTGACTACCTCCCGGCAAAGACACCAGAGTCCTGCATTGTAGCATCCAGGCTTACGTGGGGCTTTGACCAATACTAAACACCCCTCCCAAGCACAGGTCAGGCCAAAAAAAAAATCCAGGCCTTAAAATACATGCCTCTGTAAGCCAGTAATTGTGGAGCAGCTCTGAAATGGACTCACTGGGAGGAAAGCTTCCTTCCAATTACCAGCCACCTAATTTTACCACTGGTTTGGCATTCTCTGCAGAGTTCAACCGTCACTCCAGCTCCTGGTTTGTACATTGTGGACCAACTCAATTGATTCTCATTATTTCCCCAAGAATATTTGCTTTTTTAAGCAGCTCTTGATATTTTCATTACTGTGGCAGCAATCCATCTCTGTGACATTCTCAGAATGGAAACCAGTGGACACTCGCCAAACCTCAGGACAAAGCCAAAAATATTTCCCTGCTCAATTGGTACTCATAATCACCCATGACTTATGCAGATCAGCGTGTCTTTTCAGCTCAGCCTCCTGCAGAGCCAAGGCAGCAGGACCCTGAAGACCTGCATTGGTAAATGACTCCTGCAGCACAGGAGATTCTGTGCAGGATTTGCAGCAGAATTCAAGGACAACTGTAGACACGGTACAGGAAGGCCTGCACAGGGTAAACATTTCCCAGTCTCCTCAGACTTGTCAGTCCTTGCCAGATATAAGAAGAGATTTTGTGACTTCCCTGCTTTTACACTACTGATGATGTAAGAAAAAAATCCTACCAATGGTAAGTCCACAGTATTGATCTGGTTACAAATTCTGACAGAAAAAACTTGACCTCAAATGTTGATGGTGTTTAGTGGCAATTAGGAACTAGTCTTGTTTTGATGCTGATAGGAATCCATTCTCAGCTCTGCTGATTGCCTCCCCTATTTGTATCCTATTATTGAACGTAGCTCTGTGAAAAAGGTTTTGAAATGCTAATATAACCAAACCACAGCAACTTCTATGACGGCCAGACCAATTCTGGATCACTCACCATCCAGACAGAAATCCTGGCACCCGATCTGCCCATTACACCAGTCCCCATCACAACTTCCTGAAGCAAAAGAGAGTCTTCTATACTGTCATGTTGTCCATGGGCCTGAGAGGAGCTTCCTATAAACACCTCACCAATGCCAAACCCTTCCTGGGCCCACACAGCTCATAAATCGCTCGTTACACCTTAAGCAACTGGCTTGCTGCATGCACGTCACTGGTCTGTCATGGTTTCCTTGTGCTTTCCTGTCTGCCTGCTTGGTCCCTCCTGCTGTCTCTGATCACCACCTTTCAGGCTCAAGGGCTACGTTCTGGCTCTGTATTTGCATAACGCACAATAACGTGGAGGTTTTTTTAATCCACAGCTGAGAGAGACTGCTAGGTGCTGTAACAACAGCAACAAGGACCTTGGGTGTGTGTGTGTGTGTGTGTGTTATAAATCATCAGGAGGTCCAATCTTACTGATCTCACTGTACAGTTTCTGGTTCAACTTAAGATGCAGATGCCAGGCTCCAGAAACCATGAAGTCTCAGTATGAATGCCTCACCAGACAGAAAATATGCAATCAGCACTCCTTCAAGCTAACCATTTATTGGCTGCTTTGCTAAGCTGGTGCTCAGCACAGGAACATGCTGCTGGCCTAGTTCTGGGAAATAAAGTTACTTCGGGAATAACAAAATGCTTGTACAGCTTGTCAGACCCCTCTGAAAGGAGAACAAAAGGGGTATGGTGTAACAGGTACCTCTGACAGAGCTTATTCACCATGCACAGGTTGATGCTATGTAGCAGTGTCGTGGGGACAAGGCATGACACTCACAGAGAGCAGGACAAAGTCACCTTCAGTGTATTCTGGTTAACAGACTGCATAGTTAACACCAACCATGTTTGCTCACACCAGGGTTACAAACTTGCTGTAAATCCACAGATCTGTGATTCCCAATAACACCAACACTTGTGTTAAAGGGGGAGTGGGAAAGGAATCTAATTTGCTTCAGCAATCAGTCGCTCTGTTGCCTGCCAGTGCCAAACACCCCAGCAGGAAAATCTCAGGGAAAAGCAGCACCCAGCTGCTCTTACAGTGGGTGAACATCCTCCTCGATTGCGCTGATAAAACACAGAGAAGGATGCAAGAGACAGAGAAGCCTGCTGAGCTGCCTGCCCAGAGAGCAGCAGGGAAGGAAGCCGGAGCAGCAGGTACCTTCTGCTGCTGGCCCTACAGCTGGGAGCACCCTCTTTATTCTGGGGGCGTGCAAGGACTTTACTAGAGTAAACTAGAGTTTACTACAGAAAGGCTGCAGCCTCTCAACTTTAAGGACCCTTGGGCAACATCTCTATATTAACTGATGCCTCTCGGTACTGAAACTCCACTGACATCTTTCTGCCCTCTCTGCAGTCTGAGCTGCTTGCTGATCACCTGACTTTCCGTAGGACAGCGGGAATGCTGCTCACAGCACCCTCCCTCTGTTCTTCCGATACTTTGTGTTTCACACACACATGGCCATGCCAGCTGCTCTATGTTCCCACCAGGACCACAGCCTTGACTTCTGGGACAAATTCTGTCTTCAGTTGAAGTCTCAGTGCTGGATCCTTGTATGGCTTATTACCCTGTCCCTTTCATGCTTTCAAGTCTGCAACACACTTCTATCAGTGAAAGAGCAGGCCTACAGTCACTATAAAATGTTGTCAGCATAAAACCACATCATGCCCTGGACTAGAAGAGCAGCATATAGTCCCAACAGTTGCCATTAGGTTCTCCTTAAACTACTTATCCACAGTTTTACATTTTCCATTGATGGTCACGGACCAAAAAAGAAAAAAACCCAAAATCAACATTCCAACTCTCTCCTCCCAAAACTCCTCCACAATCCAGGAGAAGGGGAAATAAAAAAAAAAAAAAGCTCACAAATGCAATCATAAAACCAAGGGTCAGTAACGACTCCAGTCTGAGTTGTCAGTGAAATTAAAGCTTAAAAGATTAAGACGCATGCAAGCTAACTGTATGACAGAACTAGGTTAAAAAAAAAGATAACAAAAGTCTCAGTCTCTTCAATAAACAATGTTCTACCTGGTTATTAAATCTGTTCAGTCTCCTCATCTCAGCTCTTCACTATTTGTAACACCTATTTATATGGTATATTTTCACACCAAGATAAAACTGAGCGCACGTCAGTTCATGATTCTGAGAGGCAGCCCCAGCTTACACAAGGATTTACTGTGCCTTGGACAGAGGAGAGCCTTCTGAATTTAGTTTATTTCCTCAAGTAAGAGAACACCACTGGAGAAGGAGGAGGCAGGTCAGACAGTCAATGTAGTCCTTTTTTACTCCAGTGTTATGGAGGGATGACACCTGGCCACCAGCTAGACCCCTTGACAGAGGAAACAGCTGGAAGAACAAGAATATCTCTGGCAAAACCCAGCATGCATGGTCCCCTGCTACATGCAGAGTAGCCTGCCTTGTTCTGGGGAAAGGTGAAATAGAGAAACCAGAACTCAATTGAAAAACACAGCAGTTAAATGATTGTTAACGAATCAGGCTATGCAGGTTGAATTAGTTTAACGCTGGAGTGACTTGCAGCTCATAGCTATACTGCTTTCACCTAGGCACTTTTCACTAACCTATTCTCATCCTTCATCCTCTTCTGCAACACTGCAAAAGGCTGCAGTTTAGTGCAGGATGAGGACAGCGGAGGACTGGATGACATGCTGAGAAAGCAGCAAAAAAGAGAAGAATCTGGACAGGGGAATTTTCAAAATTGAACAAACTCTGCTTGTGCTGGCTTGAATGAGAGCTGAATTAAGCAAGCATTGACTGCTACCAAGAATCCCAAATCTTTTACACCAAGGACGATGAGAGGGCAGTGGAAGGAGGGGAGGAGAATTTGTGAAGCACAAACATGAGAGTGAGAGAATACAGTACAGAGTGACTGAGGCTTGGAGAGTACCCTAGGTACGGTCAGTCTCCCCATACACAGTTGGTTTGCAATCATGGAAAAAGCCCAATACAATCCATCACAACACAGACGACAGACTCCATGCCTGTATCTCTTGCCTGCTATCTAGTATGCATCCCTGTGAAATGCTGCTGAACTTATCTTAGAAGGGCTGCACCTGCTACCATTTCATATCTTGCAGCATTATTCTCTTACTTTCTCATACTCTTCCTTTGCCACTAGAAAGCAAAGCAGATACAGCAGCTAAATAATCAATGTTTGGGTTATGTGACTTAGCTGTACAATTGTAAGAACATGCATTAGTGTTGCAGGTGCACAGAGAGCTGAGGAAACGGCTACAGACACATCCAACTTGCACTACATCAGCATTTCGGGAATAAAGACAGTTCTTAATATATTTCCATATACTAAAACGATCTACGACTTGAAAATAGCACCTACTGCCTGGATGAAATAAGGCAAATCTTCCTCAGTGTACGTGTGCAGGCTAAGACATCGGCACAATATTGCAACAGGGTGTGAGAAGAAAGAAGGAAAAACTTCTAAGGCTTGCTGCCATGGCCAAGTGGGCTGCACTCAGCCATCCACGAGCGTAAACTTTCTCTCTCTCTGTGACTGCAAAACATGTCAGAGGTTGAGCTGCTCAGCTTCCAGAGGCCCAGCTTAAAATATTTTCAAGAGACCTGATTTCCAGAGTGTGGACGCTAGTTTAGAAAACTTAGCCTTTGCAGGCAGTTTTGGTTTGGCTATCAAAAATGCAGACAACCTGCACTGATTGTCAGTTTTTGAAAAATGGTCCTCTCGTGCCAAGAATAAAGACCACAGGAGATTTCATTCCTCCTACCAGTGAGAAGAAACAGAAATAAAAAAAAATATATATATATATAAAAAAATAATAATCCCTCCAGTCCAGAATCTGAATCCTCACTGGTGGTCCACCAAGTGTCATCAACACTAACTGGAAGAGAAAAGCAAGCCAATTTCAGGCTACTGAAACACATTTCTAATTTCAGTAACAAACCACGGCAGAAATATTTTTTTATATAATCTAGAAACACCTTGGTTTTGAAATTATTAAGAAACCCACCGACTCTTAAGGGTCTGGTGGGTAGAGGTGTCTCTGACTTACAGTGGATTTGAAACTTTTTCAGATTTTCAGCACTTTAAAAACAAACACGGGAGACAAGGGGTTTATAATATTTAACACTAACAGAAATGTCTTTATGGCTGTTTAAAGCAATTTTGCTTGCTTTCATTTGTTTGTCCTTCACTAGAGTTTGTAACACACACAACTTCAGCTCTGGGCTGGTGCACGACAGCCACATAGCTGCACTTCCCAATCTGTTGACATTATTCAAACCAACCCATTTTCCAACCTAACAATGTCCTTTCTGGCTGAGCCACAAAAAAAAAAAAGGAGCACAATGATACATTAAAGCTAATTTTAATCTACATCAGTTGGTTTTTAGCATGACAGCAGCTCTTCAGGAGCACTACAACACTACCACAGTTATTTGGAAACCCTAATGTGAGGTGTAACAGCAGACAGCACAAACGAGTTGTGTGGCTTTTAGACACCCATCCTGCGACCAGCTCAGTCTGCAGAAATGAGTTTGGTTGCAACTGCTTGCAGAACTGGGGCTCTAGCTATCAAGGTGATAAATTCCTTAAAATTTAAAAATTAAATACATAAATAAATGAAGTGGAAGCTTTTCTAACGACTGCCTTGCTTGAGGGCTTCTGGCAGCCTACTCCCAAGCTACTTCAGACTGACTGCTAAGCATTAAGCACTTTTTCCCTTCACACAGCTCCAGCCCCCTGCAGCATTTTCCCACGTGAGCCAGGACAAGAGACGGACCGGGCTCAGCCAGCTGCAGACCAGCCAGCCCTGAGTGGGTGCCTGCAGACAAGATGGCCAAGACCTCCGCAGCTCCTAACACCGACTTCCAGCATGCTCCGAGCACGTATGGGGAACCCCTTGACTCTGAAGACAGAGGTGACAAGCACCACAGCAGCATTCTGAGTCAAGACACAGCGTAGCCTAAGGCCTGCTGGGTGTTTGGAGCAAGGAGAGCTCACAGGCATCGGGGGCTTCCCATTTTGGACTTGCCGTGCTGGGTAAGGGAGTTGTGCTATAGGCCTTTTAATGACTTCAGAGATGCGTCCAGAAAGAAGCCTCTCACCGTGGTAGCATCTCTACAGGGATTACAGAGCAGGGATGGTGGGGTCCTTTAGCTGTGGGCAGATGTGTCACAAGCGCTCCAGCATAAACTGTCCATGGGGTACACCAAGTCTGCAGCTTGTGGAAGAGATGAAAACAGTGGAAAATGTGATTGCCCTGGCTTTAAAGCAGGCTCCTGTATCTCCTTGGCACCTGGACAAAGTCAGCCAGGAGGAGTCCGGTCAAGGAGCCACAGAACAGAGGAGCAGGGAGAGGAGAAGGAATCTGGACCACTGTGGGACTGGGGAAAAGGTGGATGCTTGAGACAGCCATGGGGTAGGTCCACCATCCAGGGGGAAAATCTGTCTGGAGAAAACTTTTTCTCTCCAGCCTCAAGAAATGGGGAGTGGGGGGTGGGCTGGGAGGCAGATCGAATGGAAAGAAACCTGGAGCATCTGGGTGCTTAGAAGGAACATCATCACAATAGCCAAAGCAAGCACTACATGTTAGGAGGTGAAGTAAAGTCACTTGCTTAATTCAGGTCAAGAACAGTCCCAGGGATAAAACCAGGGCTCGTGATGACAGAAGTACTTTGTGTCCCCCCCTTGCAGAAGGTGGAACATGAGCTGAGACCCAGGAGAAGAACAGGGGCTCATTTGGCTAAAGCAGCTGAATGCTCGCAAGGAGAGCCAGGCTATACGGGCATTAAGATGGCCCCTTAATCCAAGGCCAGCCCAGCAAGGAAACCCTTGTGCAATGCTGAGGTGGAGCAGCCAGAAGAGCACCTGCAGCCAGAGGGAGCTGCCCTCTGAACAAAGAGTGTGCCACAGGATGCTATATGTTCAGGGAAAAACACAGGTCTGTGCCAGCTCTAATTGGCCCCTAAAATGACAAGTTATTCCTTTGTATTTAATCTCTCTGTTCTTTGTTTCCCCATCTTTAAAACATCCCTTCATCTCACAGAGGTTTTGGGAAAATTAATTAATTGTTCTTCAACTGCTCAGATACAATAGCGATGAAATCGGCAGAAGTTCAAGAGGAAATTAATAATTCTGCCTCTGGAAGAAGGCTTGAATAAAGTCTGGTAAATAAGACAGAAGGGCACACACTGAACAATGAAGAGAAAACAAAATAATGAATAGCTGCTCATTAAAGTGAGCAAAGTCCATTCTGCGCGCTGAGGGAGGCAGAGACTCTGTGGAGAAACCAGCATGGGATCCTGTAATTAAAGACTGTATAATAATGCTTACATGCCAGGGGGGCAAATTAGGGTTGCACAAGGAACCTTAACACTGCTATTTTCTAACTTTTCAGGGTTTGACTTTCAACCTTAACAATGCTCTTTTAACACAGTTTTCAGGTGTGCAGTGTCATATAGAGGTGTGGGCATCATACTTTCCTTCTCGGGTCCCAGCAGTGGGATGTCTGTTCTGATTTATTCTGAGAAGTGCACACTTACAAGCCATTAAAGGCTTAGAAAAACAATCAGTCAGTGTTCAAGTAAATGCGTACCAGCTTTTTGGGACTGTGGGTTTTGTTTCTTTTTTTAAACAAGGTGCACGTAGCCAAACCCAGTATTTTCTTAAGCCAAAGAATAATACATCCAACACAGCACATACATACTACAACCAAATAGAAAAATAAAATATATCCTGGAGAGCGCTGGTCAGTATTTTGTAATTCAACCTTTTGCCAGTCAAAAAAAACCCAACAACCAAACAACAACAACAAAAAAGTTTTCTCACGATACTGAACAGTTCTGCAAAAATAGAGTGCTTACGGAAATGCTGCAGAAGTCTCCTGGCAGGTTTCAGTTCTGGGTTTCCCAGCCCACAGCCAATACAGCACTCCACCACCAGGCAGCAGCCCCATAACATCCAGCACAGGGACATTTCCCTCCCCAACTCTGAGCTGAGCACCCCAGGAGGGTCTGAAGCAGCCCTGCCACAGAGTTATGGCTTACAGGGTGCTGCTGTCTGTGCTGCTCTCCATCCACCACCTGGACTGCCGGTATCTCCCAGCAACTGAACAGCAGCTTGCACTGTTGGGTTCTGACCAGCTAATGGGACCCCAATGTGCTACCACATCTGCTGCTGCAAACTGCCCTCATCAACACATAAAAGTTCCCACTAGAACACCACTGCTACTGCTGGCAGGTGTTAGAGAAAAGCAAGGGTGAGATTACCTCCGCCCCCTCTGCAATTCCCCTTGTGGAAATCAGCAGTGTGATCGCCTTGAAACTGTCACTCCCCTGTGAGAGGCATCCCACGTGTAAGACAGGGGGAACAAAGCATCAATCCCTCTTGCCCACCCTGGCAATTTGCAGCCGCCACCTCCCAACAGCAGAACATGTAATGATGGGTTTTGATGAACACAAAGGCCACATCAGCATCATTGGGTCCACAGGCGTGGGCTTAATTTTTGGCTTCTCTCCTCGCACCTGACAAATCTGAAAGTCTCCCAGTCTGAAATCGAGATGCCTGAACAGCACTTTGCAGGTCAGGATTCCCAGAAAATAAGTCTGTTCCCTAAGCAGTCTGGGACGAGGCTCAGAAGACAGCAAAGTTTGTCTGGTAAATCCCTCCTCATTGACTCACTGCTCTCATCTGAAAATCAGAGGACTCCAGCTGCTGACTCCTCAGGTCTGAGCTCAGAAAAGAAAATCCAGCTCTAACCAAACCCAGCTAGAGCACAGCGAGCAGCTTAGACTGATGGCCTGCCTCCAGGCTCACCTGGCCCATTACAAGGCAACTCAAAACTGAGATCCAGGTCCCCGGCACAATTTAAATCCGAGTGCCAACCAAATTTAGCACCTACATTAGTACGATACACTATTGATAATAAAACCAAGTTCCTATTAATACTAATGCAAAACAAAAAGATGAATCACATCAGTACAAGGAATACTTTTTTGAGTGGTTGAGAGTAGGAAAAAAGGAAAAGCACTGACCAAACCGGAGTTTAATCTAGAATATTGGAATTATTTAAATTGAGGTTTCTCATTTGCTCACCTAAATCATGATTCTACGCAGTGACATCAATCATTGCCATTCTCACTCACCCTCTGTGGGTTAAACTGACTCAAAGAGAGGTTAAGTGACTTGACAAAACCACACACAAATCAGAATCAGGGAAAACAAAGTTGGGACAAATCAGTTGAAATCTCAACTCCTGGCTTCAAAGAGACTTGTAGACCACGTGCTGGGATGACTTACAGCAGCCCATCCCTGGTTTGAACTTCTGAAAGCTACCACACTACCACACCTGGAAGGCTGAAGGAATATATGAGAGCATTTTGGCTGTGTTATATCCTTCAGAAACAAACATCTCCCACCAGTAAATGGTCTCTCAAGAAGACTGACATTCTCCGTCAACCCCTGAATCCTAGCAAGCCTTTTCCACTGAAAGCTGTGATTTGTAGATACTTCTTAGCCGGTGTGAGGCATACAATCAATACTGTGGGGAGCAAAAATCAGAAGAATTAGCTCCTCTGCTGTCCTGCTAAACAGTTAATCATCTTCATTTGATTGAAAAAAGCAACCTGAGCAAAAAGTCCTCTTGATTACAAGAGAACACCTCTGGGGAACACAGCTTCATGCTCCGGGAAAGTTTTGGTCATTAAAAATTGGCCTGAATCAATTGGGCTTTCATAGTAAGAGTTACGGTAGAACCACTAACATACTGAGCAGCACGCTGTAGCTTCCAGCTTCACGTTCCCATGCAAATTAAGGGAGCTTAGGTGGCTAAAAAGTACTTCTGTGGACCTTTTCTGAAGCCTCCCCATAATGAATATGTTCACTTTCATCCTGAAAGAGTTCATTGCTAACAAAACAAAATCAGATTACAAACTTTCCCAGGAAAGCCCAATTTCTCAGCATGCTTTCTCATACTGACCAAGTTATTGCAAGCCCCTTCTCTTAAGTTCTTCTTCTGGAGCTAATTAACCTATCGCCCTGTATCGATAATGTTACCCTACTTTCTACTCTTTACAAATAAGTCTGCACAGTAACATTTCAAAGAACATGTTTTTTGAGACTGTAAAAATACCAGGCATGTTGGCAAGTGCTAAGGTGAATGCTGATTCAGATATTTAATTATACAGTCAATCATGTCTGCAATTGAGACAGCAGCTCAGATCTCACAACTTAATTACTTTAATTTCAGATAAATAGCTTGTGTTGTTGTAAGAAGTTTGACATGCTAGAAAACAGTCGGAAATTATACTAGGAATGGATAGCCTTACTGCTAGTGAGGAAAAAAGATGGAGCATCCTTGGAGGTATTCAAAACCAGTCTGGATGTGGCCCTGAGCAACCTGATCTGACTTCAAAATCAGCCCTGCTTTGAGCTACAGGGGGTTGGGGTGGTGAGGGCTTTGGATCAGAGACCCCCAGAGGTCCGTTCCCACATAAACCATTCTGCGATTGTGGACATAAAAAATGAGATGAACTACAGGCAAAGACTGTATCTTTCTCATACAGCTTCCTAAGTCAAGCCAGACACCAAAAATGTTGTGCCCGCTTAGCACACATATCCAAAACTATCTTGCACAAAGGCAGCATCTTTTGTGATGCTCCAGAAGCGTCATCATTCTTTCAGTGGCATCTTGCGTAGCTCACCAAAGTGCATTTTTAACAGCCAGTAGCACAGACATTTCCTGGCTCCTTTGGTCTAAAAGAACCAGAGACAAACGTCACAACGCATTTTTGAATAGCTACCCAGAGGAGGTGTTAAATAACCAATTTTTATTCCTTTGATTACCCACATATCTTGGGCAGCTTAAAACACCTGAGTTGACGTTTGCTGTTTTGCTTTTCGTTTCAAAAATGCAAGAGGAATAGCATAAGGTTCTATTATAAAGAACAAAGCCAGAGAAATTTGTGGCGAGGTTGTGAACCTGGTAGCTGATTTCACAGTACAGTCAAGGATGAAGCAAGAATGGTTAGGAATCATTAAATGCTCTTACCTGTCCTGCAAAAAGCCCACACACACCAATAATACAGAGAATGTTAAATACAGCCGAGCCTACGATGGTTCCAACACCTACGTCTCCTTTTGTGATAAAAACACCTGAAAAACAAGTTCAAGGCAAGCTGTAAATTGGAAAGAGCAGAATTTTTCCACAAAAATTGCAGAACTCACACCCCATTAATGAATCTAAAGGCATGTACCAGTTCTGCTGCTTTTTCCCATATTTAATAGGCAACTTGCAGAGAAAGGTACTCAGGTGCATAAAGATGGGGGACCTGGATAGATCACCTAATGAAAACCAAATTCTTTAGATGTGTCTAAGTTACCAACCTCCTGGTCTTGTGATCCAATGTTATGGCAATACAAATAATAAAAGACAGTAAGCCCCTTGGGAACAGCTGGTCAGACACAAATCTGCAGGAAACTATCTCGCATAAGACATCCCCACACATGTACTTTGCTCCTCCCTATATCCCCCATCCCTACCAGCCTCAATAGGCAAGTAGGAACTGGAGCCAATTCAGAGCTGCCAGGCCACTAGCTACTTGTACACTGAATTATGCCTCTCAGGATGAGTTATGGGGCGATGTTACAAGCTCCTTTGAGCGCTCTTCTGTCAAATTTGGTTAAAACTGGCCAGTGAGGTTAACGAATTGACAGACACATGCATCGTGGTACTGTACAAAATTCTTTCCTTAGGAAGTAAGCCTAAAAATAACACTCCATCTCCTGTCAGCTGTCTGTCTGCCTAAATTCACCACTTGCTTTTAAAGCTCCAACAGTATTTTACCAGCCAGTGTAGTTTAGACATTTTTTTCCCCGCTTTATCCTTTTCTCAGAAATCTGTTACACAGAAGCAGTTACCTGCCAAGTGACACTCAGTATCTGGTGGATTACAACACAGCAAGATTATGATCTGACCATTAGGGCTTCTCTAAACCACCTGAAGGACTCTGGTTTTATTTTTGCTCTGCTACTGCACTACTCTGAATTGGAATATAACCCCAAATTGGTCGAATTTAAATTCCTACATTTTAAGGCTTTACCTGCATAATCAGACCTCTCCGCAGAGTATGCAGCTTTGTGTGAATTAATTTGTGCTCTGCATCTGATAGCTGTGACTGAAATAGAAGTATTTTCTAGAGAAAGTATCTAAGCTAAGAATAATTCTCCTCAGTGACAGAGAGCCTCCCTTAACCTCCCAACTGCTGCTCTAATGGTCACCTACCAATAGATGTGATGAGCAAAACTGCAAGAACACTTCCCCTTGTACCACACAGCATACGTACAGCATCATTTTAGAACAGCTGACTGCAGTCTCCTCTTAGCTAAAGGCTGCTTAATGACCACAGGAGTTTCCCAGGTTTCACATACTTGAGGACTACCAAATCCTTTAATCACACCTCTCATAAGCAGAGTTGCTTTGGTCGTGTGATGCTTTGACCAATTTGTTGCTGTGAGACAGCATTTCAAATCCTCTTCTTCCCACTCTGGCTCTCCTCCCCACTCTGGCTTTCCCAGAGGGAAGTACTGTTGGAAGGCTAACCAGAGTGGAGGTGATGGCAAAGAACCTGCAGCTGAGGACACAAAAGAGCTTGTCTGGGTACCAGCCCAGGAGGCTGGAGGTGCATCCTTTCATGCTGCATCCTGGAGAAGATGCGGCAGAGAGTGTAGGAGGGTGGACAGGAGGGGAGAAGGCTGCACGTGCAGAGCTCAGCGCTGGGGGGTTTGGCTGTACTACAGCAAGGCAGATTAACGGACAGCTCAAGTGAACTGCTTGCTGGCCCTAGTTTGACAGGGTCAGATCAAACCACTTCCAAGGTGGCCCTGCTGTGGGATAATGGGACTTTTTCACAGCCGCTTCATCTAGCAAGGATTCCCCTAAAACCAGCCCCATGTATGGCCACAAGGGAAGGGCCAGGTATGGTAATGAACACTACAGATGCTGAGCAATCCCATTTCAACTCTGAAAAATAGCCAGAGAAATGTGCAAGTTTCAAGAAGCAGCAGCAGGTTAGTTACCTATGACAGATGTAAACAACTCAGGAGCAGAGCTTCCCGCTGCCATGAAAGTTGCCCCAGCCACATCTTCGCTAAGATGCAAGCGCTGCAGAAAAACACATCAGAGTCATTGGTTACAACAGTGAGAGGCTGAAGGAATTCAAATAGAAACAATAAGCTGTCTGTCAGGAGCAGGAAACTGCCAATATGCATAAAATTTAATGTTAATGAAGTTTAAGGGAAGAAGTCATCACAGGCATTGGCTACTTAGGTTAGCATCTCCTTGTAGAGAGGGCAGGTTGGGCTGTGCTACCCTTCACAGAGGAGAGAAAGGGCAGTGAGAGAGAAAAGGACAACAGCAAGGCAGCCTCACTAGCCACGGCCCTTTGCCTCCTCCATGACCCCCCAACAATATGCAACTTATCCACTTTGGCCCATAAAGGGTAGGGCTGGAGCTGAGGCTTGGTTCACCCCCAGCCACCTTCACTGCTATCATTTCAGCCTTGGACATTGAATTTCTCCTCACCTTCTTTCACCTGGATCACCACTGAAGATACTTACCTCCTACAGCCTTCCCCAAGCAGTGACCGAGGACTATCTAAAGCAGGGGGTTCTGGAAGCGAAAGGACCTGCTGCTCTACAAAAACTTCATCGGCATATGCTATTTCCAAAAATTTACTTGGTTAATTACTTCCTTTATATTTTCTGCATTCCCACTGCTCCATCTGCACAAGACACTGTTCAGCAAACACGACAAGCCTGTTAAAGACCACATGCCTCGCTGGCACCTTCCACAGCTTGATGAGTAGCTAAAAAAAGCCACCCCGCACCATACGGCCATAAACTGCCGAGCTGTTACTACACAAAACTGGTGTGCTCGCACACATGCGAGTCAGTGGCTCCGCTGCGGCAGCAGCAGAGGGTGGTGAGGATGGTTCCCTGCAGAACTGGCAGCGCGGATGGTTCCCTGCAGAACCGGCAGCGGAGGGCGGTGCACCCAGGCTGGCAGGACGGAGGAATCCTGCCTCTGCCCTCTGCAGCAGCACAGGGCTTCTCTGCCCCTTGACCACTACCAAAGCACATCTGCACAGAGACAAGGTCACAGAAATCCTCTCACCAACCTTATCTGGACTGAAGATCCCACAAAGGATATTCTAGGCCCGTAAGAGAAGGTCACTCCATCAACTGACTGTGCACCTGCAGCGAAAGCTTTGGTATGTACATTATGGGGACAAAGAAAAAGGAAGAGGTGTGCCCTCGCTGGGAAATGCTTTTTAAGCAGGAGGCCATAGCATCACTGCACTTCTATAAAAGCTCATGAAACCTGATTAAACACAGCTTTATGGAAAAATTACTTTAAATAGGATTGAAACTATTGTAAAAGTTCATAGGGCCAGAAGTAGATCCCCAAAGGCCCGTTTCTTCTGCAGGATTCTCTACGGAAATACAGAGACAGTCATCCTACAATAATCAGTCTGCAACTCCATGGTTCTTTTGAAAGAAAAGATGGTCAGCCAAGGAGACCAGCTGTGCTGACTTTCTGTGGGGAGGGTTTAATTTAAAGCTATAGTAGGTTCCCTCGAGGACAGTTCCTTGACAATTTATTGCAATGTATGTGATGATTAAGTTAACACAATAGAGCATAACATACAGCACACTATGTCAGAGGCCAAAATGTGTTCTCTGGCATCTGCAGACAAATGATTGCAATTGACGTGTGACACGAGTTGTGCCACATAAACACCCTGTAACACCCATAAAGGAGAGTAGCTGAGCAAATGCAAGAACAAGCTGGTTTAGAAAACAAATGAAAATCAGGGCATTGTTAAGTACATCCGAACTAAGATAAACATGAATGTCTACCATAGCAAGTGTTTTGGAACAAATTCTCATCTCAACACACACTTGGGAGCGCAAATGCTTCCTTGCTTTAACTCAGCAACCACTTCCAAACCAGATGAAGCTAAGCCAGAAAAAGGGCACTTATTTTAGAATTACTGCATCTAAACTGCGAGCAACTGTAGAATAATTGTTGCTTGATCCCCAAGACCAAAAAAGCCTTCAGACAGGAGGTTTGAATTCTTTTGTGCTGGACAGGACAGTAGGTGGTATTTGGATTACTGATGGTCAACAGCAAGTCATTACCATTTTAGGGTTGTTTGCCTGCTGCGTGCATTGCATGTACTGCCATATCCAGTACAACCTCTGAGATGTGAGTTTCTGCAGAGGGCTCTCTCCTCCTTCCCTCTCTCTTATGTTTTGTGAGTTAACAAACAAGTGAACACCCCAGACAACATCACAGGTCTTATTTCATCAGGTGATGGAGGACTCAGGTGGTCTTCTCCCTCACAAAGCAGCCCTGGCTGTCCAAGTCAGCCTGCTCATTTCACAGGGTCTTTATGTGACGAGTGCATCAGTTGGTGTGGGCAATGGTGGTAGCATCTGATATCATGGGGCAGCAGTAAAACACTCCCTTTCCTAGAAAAATAGGCAAGAGTGCATACTACCAAAGGCTGCAGAAGCCTTTATGAAGTGACCTGAGCCTTTACCCACACATTCTTGAGTACTAACATCAAGGACAAACCCTGAAAAGCTGAATGTTTTGAAGACAAGCCATTCTGGACTCGTAAAATCAAGTTTAGTGGGATCAAGAAACAGGAACGTGTATTTCTTTTGCTATCATGTGGTAACAGAACTGCTTAATTACACATAAAATACATAAATAAAAGGACTTGAATGCCCCCAAAGGTCACCTATGGGGTGAGAAAAACCTTTTTGGGGAGAGAATCAAGTAGGAGCAATAGCAATAGCAAAATTCTGATCCATTTGTCTGACTAATTTTGATAATTTCTAATGACACAGTATCTTTCTTCTGACAGTAACTTAATTCCAGAAAGCAAGATTTAGTGTTCTATCACTAAGTTTTCTTTTTCACGAAAAACTGAATAAAACTTGTTATTATCACCTTATTTTATTGGTGTTGTTAAGTGGTTCAGAACTGTTAAAGTGCATGAGGAGTTGTTACATACTATTGAGAGGACAACAAATAACTAAAAAGTAAAGATCTGGTCAAGTGAAAATAGCTTTCTAGGATCCAGGGGATCGTAAATACTATGTTAAAGTCACATGGGGAGGGTGTTTGCTTTTTAGACATCAGATGCCTGTAAAAATCCAGACACATCTGAGAATTTGTCAGAACACATGGCACCGTAATTCTGATGCTTGTATCTCTATAACCAACCTTCCAGGGCAGGTGGAGGGATGCACAGATCCTGCACCTATAGAATGCTAATGACAGCAGAAGAGGGACTTCTCCAGTCTGAGAGCCTCTCATTTACAAGAACTATGTTTACCACCAGTACAGCCAGAAACCATTAACACTGTGCACAGTGTTCCCTACCATGATTTGTAAGTACAGTTGAAGACCAGCCTTTCCATTGACCAGTGCAGGAAACAGAGGTGTGGAGAAGTGACAGAGCTTGTCCAGGGTCGCTGAGGGAGTCCACAGCAGCGCTGTAACAGGAGGTAGTGCTCCAAAGACCAGGTCAGACCTCTTTGCCATAAGCAAGGCCACAAATCAAAATACACTTGTAGATGGAATTTAACGAATGCTCAGCCAAGAGAGATAATAACATCCTTCTATCTCCTGGCTCCAGCTGTGTCCCTTTGGGTGGCAGGCCTGCCCTTGGGCATATCGACAGCACCCCAAAATACAAACCTGTCCTGGACACCGCTTACTAGGTTCAGGTTTTGTTTGTCGACAGTGACCTGAGCCGGCCTTCTAGACCCACATTTCCCAGCAAGGTTCCCTTGACTCGGGAGAGGGGAGGTTAAATAACTCAGCATACCTACATCACCACCACCACATCAATGTCCCCGTTCCCTTCCCCTGAACCCCATGTGTCCTTCCCTACAGTGTGCAGCAACACTGCAGGAAAGAAGAAGCTCCTGCCCTGTGTTGTTGCCCTTCAGTTACCTGAATACTTATGCAGCAAAACAGCAGGATTTCCTGGGGACTATTTTTTCTTGATGATGCAAAAAAAAGGCTTGTATGGCAGGGTGCTGAACTACAAATAGCAGGTCAGGTTAGAGACAACTTCCATCACAGCTGTCAGCGCAAATGATTCCTCCTGCCACCTCCTACATCTCCTCCCAGGGCCAGGCACAGCCCAGACCCTGATGAGCGACACTTATTGCCAGGCAGACCGGCAGGCGTCTCCTACAGAGACGTCTAACTGGCAAGACCAAACCATATTTGCTACATGCAAAGATTTCATTGCTCAAGACTGACGTTGCAGAGGGCTCACAGTCACTTTGGGCACATGATCTGTGTTCACCCTGTAGCTGTCTGAGCTGATTCAGGCTAAAATGTACTCCTTGTCTCCTAAAATTTCATCATGCCAACCTTAGCAAAAGAGGGCCAGAGCTGGAAGTGTTCAAGAGCTTCTTTACAGCTGACCTAGCCGTCCCTGCTGCTTTACAACTTACACCGACGCAATGCAAGGTATGAAACTCATGACTTAGGAGGCAAGGCACAAGACCCACGATTCCTACTGGGATAATTCACCAGAGGTTTTAATTTATATCAGCTAAGGGTAGGGCCTAGTGTTTTTGAAGAGGCATCTGCAAAGACACATAAACACTAGGCAACAGCAGCTATCACAGCATGAACAGCTGAAGCAGGGAGCCATCAGCCTGTGGTCTCTCACACTGGGCATCGCATAAGCAAAGCCAAAAGGCCCCGGGAGAAGGGGCGTGCTGCACTTCTGCAGCGTCCGGAACCTAAACGGAGACTTCGCTTCTAACTACAGTCCAAGCAGCCAAGCCCAGCTCTGGCATGGGTCTGCTCAGGGCAGTCCTGCTTTGGCTAGGCAGCCCTTCCTGCCGGTGGCTGCACTGGAAGCCCAGAAGCCCCGGCAGCGTGTGTGTCCCCACCAGCTGGGCAGTGGGAGCAGGAGGGAGGCTCTCGTGGGGCCAGGACCACGCACAGGGGCAGCACTCAGCTCCTGGGGAGCTAGCTGACAACTCGGCATCTCTTGCTCCCCTGAGTGGTTTTTTGTGTTTTGTTTTGTGGTGTTTTCTTTTAAATACCAATACCTCTTGTGCGCTTTTTCTTTTCCAGCCTGATGCTTGGGAGGTTTCTAAGTTTTAAGGTAATGGTTTATGAAACCCAGAAACACCACGTGGATCAGTATTTCCACTCAAAAGAGAAGAAATAAAAGGTTACCATCTTCTAAGTCCCTGGAGAACCAAGCGACGTGCCCAAAGCCATAACTGAACCAAGGCGCCGTTCCCTATGTGGGCAATGAGCAATGCCCGACCCTCTCGCGCTCTGAAGACTGGACCCTACCCCAGGGGCAGGGCTTCTCAGCCAGCAAGGTGCGAGCCCATCAGTGGCGAGCAGCAGAGCACAGGACAAGCCAATAAAGCTCTGCTGGGCTTATGACCTGGAAACCCAACTGCAGCCAGCACCGCTGAGGAGCCTGCAGCGTGGGGCTGAGTGGGAATCACTGCTCTAGAGAACGTGTTTTTCACCATGTTATAAATTGCCTCCGTTTTTAAGAAGTGGTATGATGCACATACAGAAATTGTTATTTGAGAGGTGACTGCTGGCTTTACGAGGGCACACCAGCCAAGTTTACCCACCAGCAGACTCTCAGCCCATCTCCTGTGAGCAAGAACATGAAGCTGAGCCAACACACACACGCAGTGTTGAGCAACTAAACAAGAAGCATGGGGAATGCTCTAAGACAACAGTAAATACACTATCATCATGTTCTGAGGTTCTCAAGAACTGCTGCTAAAGCAGCACACAAGCTTAAGTAACATCTTCTAATACTTACTTCGCAAATCTTTTCCAATGAAGGGACAAAGAAATCATCACAGACAATTGCCAAAGCATAGAACATATACACAGCCTGCAAAAGAAAAGAGAGAATGTTGAGTCTGGAGATTGTCAAGCAGAAACAGCATCCCAATTCATCTCAGGTTTGTTTTGGTATATACTTTTTAAAAAACCAAAATGCTCATGCAAGAAGAATTCATGGAGGTGCTCTGGGATTTAATGGAGAGATCATGAAATATGTATCCAAAAGTTCTTATGAGCTATCAAAAGCTGCTGAAAGTTTATCATCATCATAAAGACTACCTTCCTTCCCCTCCCACCCCGCAATTCTCTGAATATTGCTAAGCCACACTTAAATATTTTTGCCATCCTTCCCTCCCCCCCCGCCTTGTTGCACAGCGTAAGGCTTTTTTATGATTACGTTCTGTGAAAGTCTAAAACCTAGAGGAGAGATTTTTGAAATGCTAGTATTTTGAGAAAGGGGAAAGGAGCTTGTTTTCTGCAACTGACGGCCCTGCCATGTCATCTGGAATCCCAGTGATAATTCTCGCTGAACTCCACACAGGAACAACTTCCAAATGACTGAAACCCAAGGGGGGACACCAGACTTTAAAGGATACCTGGCAAATCAACTCTTCCATTTCTCACAGAATTATGGAAGCATTTAATCTGCATTTCTGTATTACTAAACAGAACATGCGAAGGCCTGATCTCTGCCCTGACAGGCAAATAGCACAGCACGGCTTACATCTGGGTGACACTGGACGACCACCAGAGGACCCCTGACCCATTAGGTCACACATGTGTAGTAAGAGTATAGATATGATAAGTAGTTCATGGAACTGTAATGAATATGTTAACAGTTTCTCAGAAACATCATTAATATGTATAGATCTGCCATATAAAGATAAACAGAGAACAAAGTCAGTATGCACGTTGGATGGAACTTATTCCCCATGCATCCAGCGCCAAAAATAAAGAATGCCTGCTTTCTAAAACTCCAGACCAAATATTAGAGAGTTTTGTCTCCAATTTTTTGGTATCACGTGCAGCTAAGCTCTTGTCCTCCCTCCCATATGGCTCAGAGGAAAGGTCCTCTATCCCCTGCTGTGACTCACATCCTGGCACTGGAAAGAAAAATACTTTGTGGGCGCAGGGGAAAACCAGGGGGAAAGCATGCCAGCTACCTAACAGAGCACTGCATCACAACCAGGCTTGTGCCATGCCCCAGCCTGCTCTAGTTTGCTGGTGCAGATGTATCTGAGGCCACCCAGGCTACTCCTGCAGTACTGTATACAAACTTAGGCCTGTGGTAAAGCAACAGAGCCAGAGATATGGAGACCCAAAGGAATAAGGGCATCATCCCAACAGGGTAGCCGTGCCCATGCTGCTCAGAGGACACACTGCAGAAAGGAGAGCTGCAGCAAAGCTTTAAAGCCAAGTGTCCTGTACAGTAGGGCAGCAGGAAAGAAGAAAGGACCACTGCATCCTCTGAAGACCTGCAAGACAGGCCAGCGCTCATCCCTTGCAGCACTCCTTGGTGTCAGGTATGCAGTGTATCTATTTCAGCTGGCATCCCCATAGGAACTAGAAAACAATCTGTCTGCATGTGCTACTGAAAACCTGCCACAGAGAGAATCTACATTACCGTCTCGGATCTCATTGTCAGCAGACTACAGTATCGGCAAAGGTTTCTATATCGCCATGTAGCTGTGAAAGCACACAGCACGCACAAGCGAGATCCTTCGATTTGGGGCATGCAAACAGGGAAGCTCTGCTCAGGACATAAACCTGGAACAGACTGCACTGAAGCAGCTGCACACAACCAGCTATGTCCAAAAAGAGAGAATGTGAAAGGCTGCACACAGCAAGGCAGGAGAGATGAACACCTGAGCTCTCCCTCTCCAATTCCACACCCCTCCCCCAGCAGTTTGCTGGCTGCCTCTGGGTCAGACCCAGTGAGAAGCTGCGTGCTCAGGCCAGCAGACTCACCGCTCCCATGCACCGAAGGAAATTACATTCCCCCGCATCACATTGGGCACGAGGTCACTGCAGACAGAGAGACACATGCTGCTCTGGAGCAGTGCATATCATTAACCACAGCAGCAAACTGAGCCTCAGCGCCAGGTCTGCACAGTGCACAGCACAGTCCCAGGGCTGGTTTACAGCATCACAGTCCCACGGCTGGTTTACAGCATCACAGTCCCACAGCAGCATCTAGATTCCCATCCTGCCCTGAGCTTACACCTTTTGTCTGACTTGATCATATAAATGCCCCTCACGCTGGAAACATGCAACTCCTCCATAATATTTTGCTAGGTTTTCAAGCACATGTAGTTGTTTGTTGGGTTTTGGTTGTGTTTTTTTTTTCTTAAAGATAGACCTACCTACCTGTAGAGCTACCTTTACTGTGCCAAAAGCAAACAGCCCCAGAAAGAAGTAATCTTGGCATGTGGTCCAACAAAGCAGGTGAGCATGCATCAATCCCTTGTGTTTCCAGTGTCACCCACAGGCTCTCCCAAAGTGAGACAAATCTACTTTGAAGTTCAAAGATGGCTCCATCTTTTTTGTAACACCTGCCATGTACCACTATAGAACTATTTTTACAAGTAGTGCAGCTCCAGTGGATAACTAGAGCTAAGAAAAGTGGCCACTACTTGTAGAAAAACACTGTCTTAATCCTAGCGAAGCACAGAGTTATTACCACATCACCAACAGATCCTCCTGCTTTGCTTGTTTTTGAAGTTTACTGTTGAAGCTTGGGTGATGGGAGGAGAACAGAGTATATTTTTCTGGAGGGAAAGCAGCAATAAAAATGGCCTCTGGGGTTTTGTTCCTGTTTTAATTTTCCAGGAACAGGTTTAAATCCCCCAAACAACCAGATTCTAACTTGCCAGAATTTAATTATAACTTTGCTGCAAAAAGCCAGTAATTTCTGTGAAAATCTCAGCCATGAAAACTTTTGAAGCCCCAAAATAATTCAAGTATACTTTTTTTCAGGATTAGATATGGGAATTTCATAATAATGGAAGATTTTGACACCATCTTGAAGATTCAGTGCTAGACTGTCACTTCAGATAGTCTCTGTGCTCTCTCTGTCATTACTCATATACATGAATAAATGTAACTTACTGTTTATGAAAGTCTTACACTGCAAAATGGCCCAGAAGACCATGCATGTAAGCAAAATTCCAGCTCTACAACTCTGCTGAGTGCAGCAGAGACCTTCATCTTGTAGAAGGAGCACTAGCTGCTGACATGATACCAACAGATAACTGTACAAACAGAGATAAGGGAAGCGCATGGCTCACAGACACTGTACATCATAGGAAAAAGTATCAGAAACAGCCCCAGAGTGTTACATATCCAAATCTCATTGAAATACAATGGATAGTGGGTGCCCAACTTCAGGCTGGATTTTTTTTTATCTGCTAATCATACTAATCTGCAGTGGGTCATGCCATCATTTTCCCTTCCCAAATACACAGTAATGCCTTTCAAGAACACTAATCTGTACATCATCATCCCTAGAAATTGAGAGCATCCTCTACATTTGACATAATTTACAGTCACAGAGTGCAGGGCATCATATGGTTGCTCGGGCTTCCTGCAATCTGCCGCTGTTGTGGTAGCCAAGTTCTCCCAAAGCGGGGGGGGAGGCGATGGGGACAGAGAGGAGACAACAAACCAAAAAAAGCACACGCTCAAAAGCCAAACCAGCTCACTTCAGCACCTGCTTCTACATGCGGCACACATGGACCGTCTTTGCCTCCTGTACATTCTCACGTTTTTTTCAGATCATGTGAAGTTACCACATTGTACGCAGCGCTCACCAGAAATACAATCAGTCCCAAAGGACATCAGGTACAAGATGTCCATCAGTTCAAGTTCAAGAAAATCCTTCTGAAACACTTTAAATTAGCAGTCAAATGATGCCAGGGGTGGGTTTACACTGTCTGTAGCGCGAACCAGAATGGCAAGGCACATCCATATCCCCGTTCCCATAGGCAGGTACAAAAGCTACATCTCATTGTGTTCCGATTTTCAGAGGACACAACTACAACCCAAAGAGGTGACATGGGAATTTTCTTTTGTCCACCCATGCTTACACATTTGTAAGATCTGGTAGAAAAGAAGAGGCAATAATGGGACTGAAATGAGTAAGGAGTAGAAAAGCCAATGTGAAGAAACTGCTGTCACACTTTCTCTGATTCTCTTGGAGGTAGTGGGGAATGCCAAGCTGCTGCGTCTGCTGAAAGCACTGAGCCAAAGCCTGCTCAAGTCACTAAGATTATTGTGGGTGACTTCAGCAAATTTTAACACCAGGCTGATAAAACAGATCAGGCTGAACCCACACTGACTTACATGCTTGAGCATTTATTTTCAATGACCTCAATGTCACAAATCTGGTTTTGGCTGTGAGTCTTCTCTAATTTGATTTAACTGGCCTGAATGCAATACAGTATAGAGTGTCAAAATCTAAGGAGTATCTAGCTAGAAAACAGCTTGGTTCACAAACTAAAACACTAGCAACTACCTTTGGAAAGCAAACACAGGTGGTAAGTGAACACAGGAAGACAGTAACTGTTACTTCCCTGAAAGTTGCTTGGGTGATTTTTTTTATGGTGGGGCTTTTTTTTGTTTGTTTGGGTTTTAAACAAACAAAACAAAATCAGGTTTAGAGTTTGGGCCAGCAGGAACATAACAAAAAAACCTAATTTTACATCAAGTCAGTCTCAGAAAGATGGAGCCCAGACACCAGTCCAGGCTATTTTATGTGGAAAGAAGAAAGCCAGCCAGCATCAGGGTAAGCAAGTCTGTTCTGTATGTCAAATGTGGAGAATGCAAACAGCATGGCTTTAACATTTTGCAGCTGATTAAATGGTATCAGCTTCCATCCAAATTAACCTGGGGATCCAACGGAGAGACCCATTCCTTCTCCCTTTGATACATGCAAGTCCATCCTCACCAGTACGACGGGAGCAGCAGGCTTAGCACAGGTAAGGAAAGCAGCAGGGCAGCACTTGCTGAAGCCTCTTCCACCTGACAACAGGCATCAGGGATAAAGGCAGCAATTGGGCAAACGCGGGTGTGCACAGGCAGAGCTGGAGCATGACGTGTGTAATGGCCATGGGGGACAACACGATGGACAGAACAGAAAAAACAAGTCTCAGCTCCAGCATCATTTAGTTGAGTTTGGCTTGAAGTGAAGACACGGAAGCCTTTAAACAGGCAACCTACTTAAAAGACAAGTCTTCCTCCTTGGGACATTAAAAAATTACAAAAATATAATGGCCCTACATAAAAGGATTACAAATACCAGATTAAGTAGTACATTAAGATTGATTTTAAAATTATGATTCTAACAAATAAGCAGCAGAGAAGTAATTGCAATCTCTGCATCAGAGGAGATTAAGTATCTTACTTGAAATATATGTTCTGTTGCACAGGACATAAATGATAATTTTTCACATTTGTCCAGCTGTCCTTTGAGTTTCCCATGCTGGTTCTTCATACTCAGATTAAAACTCACTTTGCTGAGCCAAAGCAAGAAGCTTTTCATAAGAAAGCTTAATGCTGTAGGAGCCAGCAATTCCCACAGCCCTGCCTTCTTCCCAGGACAGCCAGGAAAAGAAGAGGTGACCATTCCTAGCTGACACCCCCACAGACCTCCCACACCAGGCAAGTGGGCATTACCAAGGGCCATCACTGAAACCACTGTTACAAGCACAGGGCTTTCCTCAACTCCCAGTGCATTATAAAACCACCCAAAATGCCATTATCAAAGAAAAATTAAAAAAAAAAAAAAAACAACAAACGAGAAACCCACAGAGTCCAAGTTCACTGGGAGCAGCAGCCCATGGTACCACAATGCGCTCAGCAGCAAGCTATGCTGTGCAGCATCGCTAAGGTAAGCACGTCTGGGGCACTGGAAAATCATCACCCTAATGAGACAGCTCTGTGCTGTAGGAATATACACAGCTGTTTTTCAACTCAGTGTAGAAATAGATAAAGACAAGATACATCCAGAGCGACCTACATTTTCTGAGCAGCTTGCACAAAGGAGACTGGTGCACCCTGTTCCCATGGCTACACCGAACCACCCGCTCTGTCACCCTGCTCAGCGTGCAGAGCCCTCGTGCCATCCAGCCAGCGGCTCGACCGACCGCACACATACACGGGCCTTTCCACTGGCAGCGCAATGTGTCCTGGCACCACATCCCGGATACATCCAGAGAAAGCTGGGAAAAGGGGAGTCAACGCTGTACTGTCAAAAAGATGGGTAACACAGGGATCAGGGCAGAGCCTGCAGCTGGGCAGACAATGGCTGAGCAGGGACGTGGCAGGGAGGAAAGACAGTGCCCATCCCATCAGGCTCTTCCAGGGAAACCTGCAGCAATACCCAAACCCTCCTTCCTCTCCTGTAAGCAAAGACCTTAAAAATTACTGGGTGAAGCAATTTCCCTCCCCTGTCTCATGGAGGTAGCAGGTGCCTATCTTCCAGTGTCTACAAGCACAGTAGGGCTGGGGGTCTGCACAAGCATCAGTATGCATCTGCTAAAACAAACTAAACCCCATCCAATGCTACAAGAACACCTAGACACCTGCACACCACCAGGAGCTGTGTTAAGATTGCAAAATGAAGCTCTCAAGCGGTGGGGAGCTCCTGGATGGTAGGCTGTGCACTTGATACTTTAGCAGTAAACAGCACCAGACTCTCAAAATCCAGACTCGGGCTTCCTCCAAACCAGCAACTCAGTGGAGGTGTTACTATCCATAGCAGCATGTCCTCTTCTCAGAGAGGTCATGATGATAACAGCAGTGAAGCAATCAGCTGACGAGCTCTGAAGTATCTAGGGGGAAATCGAACACTGTGGCTCCAAGCCTGTAGTATGTTTTTAGTGGCCCACTTCTCCTTTACACTGAAGTATTTTCAGCTCAGACCTAAAACTATCGCTAAACTGTTCCTGTCCAGTTTTTCCTAGATTTTTGAAGTGTTTGGGGATTTACTTTCAACTTCATGAAGCATCAGATTACATGAAGTAGTTCTGCACAGCCCCACCACGGGATCTGCTGGGGTCTTTGTGTTTTCACTTCTATTAAACAATAGGGAGAAGATGCCTTGGGAATCCGCTGAGAGGCCATCTATCGCACTCCCCCAGGGCCCCAGTTCACAGCATTTTCCCCCTGGTTCTCTGGCTTCTGTTAAACCAGCTTTACCTCCATGCCTTTCAAAAATAAACATGAAAGTATGGACAAAGGGGGAGAGGAGAAAGAACAAGTTTTTAGTGAAACAAGTAAAAACTGTTTAAAGGGAGGTCAATAAATATGAGAAGTATGATGATGACCTGCTAATCATCACTCCCTTGTTCTCCCTACAGTCACAAAGCCCCTTTTACAGTCCAGTTTCCTCAAACTCACAAAGAAATTTCAATGGAGACAAGGTGACTTTCCTCCACAAAGAGCATTTCTGCTCATGCTCTGATTTGATCACACATTTGGTAACTATGGCTGGAAGGTAAAAAACAGGATTACAGGTTTATCACCTCAATACGATGACAACCCCTGTCAACTCAGACTAAACAGGCAGGTTGCTAAATGATGACTGTTGTCTATTTTCTCCAAGTATCAGTTTTCTCTTTGACAACAGGTTACAAACAATTACTCTGCTAAAGGAGAAGGCAAAGCATTTGTCATTGCTGCTTTTGCTCCCCACTCCACCCAAGGGGCTGGACCAGGGCCATAGGCAGAGAAGCCTGGGGGAACTTCCCTTGGGATTCACGGAGCTGGCAGCTCAGGGCAGACAGACACTGGGACACTTCTCAACTGATGCCTGCTGTCTTGGAACCGTACACCTTGTGACAGCATCCGACAGCTGAGGGGTCATTCCCAAGTACCATGGGGCTAGAAAAGGTGAATCCAGCTGGGTCCTGCACCTTGGGCGTGCACGAGCTAGAGCACGGTCAATACATTTTCTTGAACCGCAATAACAATGGAGCACTGATGGACCAAGGTATCAGTCTTGCTGCTTGCTAGAGGGGAAGAAAGTAGATATGTTTCTGTTGGGGACAGCAGATGCTTACATCTAGTTCTCATTAAAAACAGATTTTTCCTTTTTATTCTGAAGTAGACAGTTTATCTTGAATTTCAGTCTTCCAAGCCCCATTTTGACACATATTACAAGCGCATAGAGCTTATGCAGAACTGACAAAAAAGTCTATGGAAAAAATAAACTATCTGGAGAGCAATTACGAAGCCCAAATCTAATTTAAAGTAGATGGGAAAATAACTGAACTTGTAGATTAAGTAGTCAACTGTATGAGAACATGTGATTTCATTGTTACTAAGAATGAAAACATTCAGCCCAGGTCTCATCTCTTTTAAATAGCTGGAAAAAACCATTCAGAGATGTGGATCACACAGAGATTAAGAATGATTTTAGCAATTCATATTTTTAACAGTCTCACTATAAACGTGTTCCTGGAACTCAAGAGATTTTTAGAAAATAATTTTTGTGTTAAAATCTAAGAAACATGAGGCTACAATGTAGCAATGTGCTGCTATAATCGTCACTTTTTGCCTACAGTGGCTGCATGGGAGCCTGCTAGTTGTTTTCCAAGTGAAGAGATGAATTTAACTGCACATAGTTAATCCCTTTCTTAAACAACTCTCATAACACTTTTTTGTATTACCCACAATATAGTTACAAGGGTGCCAACAGGCTACTGCTATTTTTCAAGACTATTACAGTTTTTACACACTTTCTGTATGGGTTAAGAGCAGTTAATATATAGCTCCTTGAATTAACAGATAAGCAACAGTGACCTTTGCCTGTCAAAACACAAAAACTGAGGTGCAGAGCACTGACTGCCAGGAAAACAAATAATCAGCACTTGGATGCAAGCACGCACCGGCCAAGATGCATGTCAAGACAGGAGTGAAATCCCACAGATGGTGCTGCATGACACGCTGACTGTGGCTGTGAAATGGACCCTCACACCAGAAAATCCAGTGTCCAAAAGTCAGGAAAGAGCAGACCAAAGGCTGCCTGGGATGCACAGACAGGTCTCCAGGATGGCATTCCTTGGGACCGCTCCCCAGTTCCACCAATGCCATCCCCAGCCCTTCTTTCAAGCCCCACCCAAGCCCAGCATCTTGGACATTCAGAAGATGGCACAGTGCTGGCCACCAGCAACATGCAAGAGCCATCACGCATGACACTGACCTCACAGTGCAGAACACAGGGGCTGCAGCAGTTTAAGACAACCCCACTCTGCTGCTGGGACAGAAGCAGCTCAGAGCCCACGGGGTGAAGCAGCAGATCTGACCAGAGTCAAACAGGTGAAACCCAACCTGCAGCTTCACTCCAGACTTACAACAGAGGAGCTGAAGATCCTCTGAAGGTCGATCTCTCCACCAGCTGCAGAGAGACTCTGGGTGACTAGCTGCTGCGTGACACTACTTAGAGTGCAAGTTTATATGAATTTTTGGGAGAATTCTTGTGGGTGCTAAAAAATCCAGCTTGGGTCCAGTGCTCACTTTCCAAAACATCTCAAAGCTCAATGTTCCCATGGAAACTTGGAAGCCTTAAACTTGCCTGATGAAGTCAATAGTGATGTTACCCAGCAAACTTCTGCAACCATTTAGCCAAAAAATAAAAAATCACAACACAGAGCACTCACAATATGCAATACAATCTAATTTATACTTAAAAGAAATCATGGATGATTGCACATAGCTCACGGTGACTACTCATTTAAGCTGACTAGAAGTTATTAAATGCTAAACATCCATTAGAGGTAGATATTTTCTTGGCTGCTGAAGAATGCCTCTTCACCCCAAGAAGCACCAACCTGGCAGTTCTTAAATGAAGATGACATTAAAAAAGAATTGTCTTCATCTACCTAACAAAAGTTGAGGAACGGATTTGGAGGGACAGCGCTTCCCTCTGCGAGAGAACTGCAGCTGCTGAACACAAGGTCCTCTTAACACTAGCTAAATGCCTAGTGGACTGACAGACTAGGGTTATTTAAATAAATTTATCTTGAGTATCTTTAATTTTGGCCTTACCCATGCACACTACTTATACCAACTTGTTTGGGGGACAGATCACAAAACTCCAAGCCCAAAATTGCACAAATTTCTGATATCAGTAAGGTCTTTGTGATAAACTTTTTAAACAAAAACCCTCTCTAATTTTTTTCTCCTACAGCTATGTCATAAGGGGTGCCACGAGGATTTCCAGGGGGAATTTCTGAGGATAAGACTTCACTACTTTTTGAAGGCAATTACATCAACGTTCTCCCTTGACCTACCAACCCCGCAGCATCGTCATGCTCAGGGGCGGAGGGCAGAGGACCACAGCTACCTGGCAACCTCAGCAAAGCCAGTCTGTCTGGAGTAAAGTAACTCGCAGCAGTTTATTCACATTACAGCATGCGCCTGAACTCATGGGCTTTTAAAGGAAGAGGCTTATGTAAAACTGAAGTATGTTATGCTCAGCGTAGTTACTGAAACACACTCTCAACCATGACTGAGAGCTGAAGCCAACGTGGGTGGGAGGTGGCACCAGCCTGCAGTGAGCGCACCAAGCCCTGTCCACAGTGACAGGAGAAATGCAAAGTCACAAAACTTACACAAAGGACGTGCAGGACCACAGCTCCATGTCTCCTGTCCTCGTTTGTGAAGATGTCATTGGGGAATTCATGGAGAGCTGCAAAAAGGGGGGGAAAAAAGAAAGCTCAGATGTTTAATCGGCTACTCAAAACCACCACATGTGCTGCAAAGTAATATAACAAAAAGTTGCTCCAGCCCTTCTACCAGGCAGTAGTCCTAAAACTACCCTGCCAGAGGCTCTTAGTTTCTCATCTCTGTTAGTTTAGCTTAACTCCTCCTCTGGCAATGACAGCCTTTTCCGAAATGTTTACTGTGTAATTTGCTGCTGTGGCAACCATAAGGCTGTGTATAGACACCTTGGGGAGGGCAGATAAACCCTGAAAGCACAGCACTGCACTCTACTGAAAAGTTCCAGGAAAAAAGCACTGCACAGAGTAGGTGATGATGGGTCACTCCCACCAAGCATTCCAGAATGGAAGACTAAAAGCCGCCCCCCCCCCCCCCTCCCCTCCCTGTGAGTCCTCAGCACCGCTTCCAGTTTGGCAGGGCACAGGTAACACGTACTCAGATCCTCAGATCCAGCAGGACATAATGCTCTCCAGACTGGCAACGACCTCCCTCAAGTGTCCTTCCTGACAGCAGGTACAGTGGAGGCCTTATGGCAACACACCCTCAGCTGTTTTCACTCTTTTACCCTGCCCTGGTATCTCTCGCCACCCTCAATGGAACCGTAACCACGTCAAGAGACCAGGCCTTCCCTTACGGCAAGCACTCCAAGGGCAGCCTGCTGTGTCAGGTGTCAGGTAGCCAGCCTGCTGTGTCAGGTAGCCAGCCAGCAGCTGAAAGGGGACACAGCCCCAGGACAGGGGCAGGTTTTGAATTTTCAGATGAAAACAAATCCTTTCTCTGCCTCCAGACTTCCCTCTGCCTTCTCAGAGACGTCCTTAACACAAACAAGACATACAATGTATGGCACTAGTGATGCTGCGAAGGTTTGACAAAGATGTATCAAATGTTCCGGAGAATAAAGGCACAAGGGTGCAACTCTTTGGAGTTGGAAAGATTTCCATCGGGAAGACTTAGCGTTACTGCAAAGCCCCGCAAGCTGTAATGCTACGTGCACCGGCAAGCCAGGGTCCTCCTGAAGGCAACAGCCCAACAGGGTGTGCCACCTCTGAAATGCTGGAAGCAAGTTTTCTGTGAAGATGCCATGAGAGTGGGGGAGAGTTCCCACCTTCCCCGCGTGCTCCTGCTCTGCCCAGCCAAAGGCCACCAGGGAGTCTGTGTAAAGCGGCTGAGCCCAGGGGCCAGCTTCAGCCACAGAACCACTGCTGCCCACATAAACGCAAGGACAGCGTTGGAGGGCTCCCTTGGCACGGCCTGTGCGTGCTCCCCACAGCAGCTTTTTAGCTGCAACAACCCCAGAGGCGAAACCGTTCCTCCCCAAACAAAGGATATACGCCTCTACTCTGTAGCCAGGCTGCAGGACTCGGGCAGACCCCACAGTCTAATTAGCTTCAGAAACAGCATCTGTTGGCAGAAGTGAACCATGAAGAAACTTCACACAGAAACATAATTATTTCAAATAATGATATGGTAGAGCAGGGGAAAAAACAGCAACCCAAATCAGATGCTGTTTCTCTCAGTAAAGCTGCTCACTGGCAGGGTAAGTGGATTCCATTCCTGACCTTGCTGATCTTCTCATGACCACCATCTCCTCGGTGCTCTACAACACCTTGCTGTAGACCAGCTCACGCAATGGGAAAAAAAGAAGGCATCCTTGGTGGTCAGAAGGTGACACACTGAAGATGGTAATCTCCCTCCAATCCCTTCCACCTTCTGAAATGACAAGGCGGCACCTTTTGCCAACAGGCAGAAGAACTTTAGTCACACAGCATCTTACAAAGCAGTGGATTTCACTCCCCAGGGATGTTGTGACAGGCAAAAAAGTAGAAAAGGCCCAAAAGGATTGTCTGTTGGTGATATTAAGTGTGGCAATCTAAATGCAAACTCCAGTCACTGTAAACCCTGTCTTGAGCAGTTGGCAAGGGTATGCATGGGGAGAAGAAATGGTCTTTACATGCTCTGTTGCATATACTTTGCTGTAAGCATCCCCTCCCAGCCACTTCCAGAAGCAGTGGGCTGGGCTAGGTGGCCACCGTGTCAACTTCCTAACTCGGGCAGTCTTCTAACCAATGGGAGAGAAGAAAGGGACATTTTGAAATCTGCAGTGAGAGGTGATGGAAGCAGAGCTGTGACCTCCTGGTTGCTCAAGCGTTCATGCTTTTGCTTCCTTCCTCCTTACAGCAGAGAAAAGCACTAGCTCCAAAGTAATGAACTTACATCTAGAGGGGGCTGGCACTTCACCTTGGCTTTATCACCTGGTTTAAGTCCAACAGAGTCATAAAGTCCTAGAAATGACACACTAACAAGCATCCGGGACAGATGATGGCTCACTGCACCAACCCAGAAAACAGCTCAGCAATTTAGCTTGTTCAACATGCCTTCAATAAGAGCGGTATGTTTTTTGTTAGATTAGCAGTTATCTTTCCAAAGTCAAGTAAGTAATAACAGTTGAGAAGAGCATGCAACACAGAAAACCTTTGCTGCAAATATGATGTTGCAAGTCATTTAAACAGAAATTACTTCCATTTACTCAAATGCTTTGTTACTGTTCTAGATGTTAATTGGATTATAAAGCACTTAAGAACAGTCTGCCAATTAGGTTGCAAGAATGGCTTTTGGTTATAAACTGGAAAACAAGTGAGAAGACGATGTTCTGGCATTCCAAGCACTTCTCAGTAATTCCAGATTTGAATTGCTCAGTAACAACTAAAATAATGGCTTTCTTCTAATGGTCAGTTCTGCATATTCAGCCTTGAATCAAGCTGCTTTCTTCCTGGCTTTCACATCGTTATCATCAATAAAGCTCCAGCAATTGGAATTTAATTAGTAATTCCATAAATGATTCAATGGAAAAACAATCCAGCTCACTCACAGCTTTGCTGCCTATGAGGCAGTTAACTGAGCAAAAGGTATATACACCTTAATTTTGTTACTAATGCATCTGAGGAGGAAAAAATCCTTGTTTGCATAAGCAGTCTTTCAATCAAAGACTCAGGTTAACACTGCTAATTGTATTCCCAAGCACTGGCCAATATTATAATGAGTCCTAACAAACTAGTGGGAGCTACTGGAGCAGTACAGATGGCACCTTTAGAATTGATCTTCTAATGAAGCAACACCAGCAGTACCCTCGACATCGTGATAAACAACATTGCCAGCGCAGCCACAACTGTGGAAACCCCATATCGTGCTGGGTGAGAGGGCTGTGCACCACAGCTTGCTGAGAAGCCTGGTGTGGTAACCCACTCGTGGTTTGCGTCCATCACTTGGGACCACACACACCAACGGACCAAGACTGCTCATGCCTAAACTCCGGGTGGGCTGGGGAAGCCCTAGTGCCCAGGGGTTCAGGTTGGTGGGAAGTCTGGGGAAGGCAGGTTGAGTGGGGACTGCAGGCACCTCCCAAGAGAAATGCCAGGTGTGGGGACCAGCCCAAAACACACAGGGGGCAGGTTTTGGCCTTTTATGAGAACTAGCAATACCTGTGACTTTTTATAACAACTTGGGATTCACCTGCCAGGAGTTGCAGTATTTTCTTCTGAAGTAGAGCTGGTACTGCCAGGAGGCCACTCGCCCTCCCACCCCCAAGGCATGTACTGTGCCAGATACACACAAAGCTGCCAAAAACATGTTTAGGTGTGCAACCTGAAGAAACTAGTCAGACAGGCACCAGCACAAAGACAGGAGTTAAACAAACAAACAAACAAACAAACAAAACCACCAAACAAAACACTACAGAAGACGCAAGACAATGAAGTTAAAATAGCTGGAAAGGATTTGGCTTTCCTCAGCAAAATATTATGTGAAAATGAAGTTTTCACTGTGATTTTGTTAAAGAAATGTTTCTGGCCATTCACCAGACCGTAAGGCAGCACAAAGGAAACACGAGGAGATATGTTTTTAGCAATATGCAGAACAGTTTGCTAACACACATGCGTGCATATGCTTCCCGCTTCCCTCTGCCTTCCTGCAGCTGCCTATGAGATTTTACCAGGACAATTCTGAACAGACAAAGACAATGGAAACCCAATTCCTTTACCAAGGGTCTCTACAGGGTTCAAGGAAACCAAAGTGTACCTAAAGTAAAAGCATACAGAAAAAAAACCCAGTGTAAAAACAGAATAAGCTTGTCGCTACCAACGGAGGTGGGGAATCCTAGCCATCCTTATCATGCACAGCAGAAACATCTAATCCTCCCTCAGATTCTGGTTCCCACCCTCACGCTGCTGAAATGCACCTTCTTATCTGAGAAAATCTTAATGTGTCCATCACTGCCTTCTCTACGGCATTGTCTGAACACAAATGCTTTTAGTGGCTTACACTTGAATGTATGCAATTATAAAATAATGTATGCAAATTTGAAATCTGCTGCATTTTTATTAGATGCATCAGGTGCAGATGAGTACAGATAAGAGGAGAGCTTTGCAAACACAGGAGCTCCTTTCTAAGAAGAAATAAAGGCTGTTGCTGGAACACCACTCCAACAACAGCTGCCCTATTTAGCTAGTATAAAAAGCTCATAGAGTTTGTTATTTTGCTTAAAAAAAGTCCTCAGTTGTTGTACAGAAAATAGGGGCAGATTTTGCCAGGCTTATTTTGATTGCATCAGGGAAAAAACCATCACCCTTTCAATGAACTTAAACTCAAAGAATTAAACATTTCTGATCGATCCACTCTCGTCCTGCAGACTTTGCAGCTATTGGGCCTGCAAACTGCAGAAGGGCAAGCTCTTCACACAAACTCGGCACCTCCATGGACATTTTTTGCATGGACACTAGGTACAGTGCTAGCTGCCAAGCCCAGGCCCATACCCTTGCAGTGGCACTGCAGCACCCAGCACTGACGGCATTTCTACTGCAGATACGTGAATTCCAGCCTTCCATGGTGTGCAGCTCAGTTTCACTTTTCAGTTAATGAATGGTACACATTCTCAGAAAACAAAGCGTGGGAGCATGATTTTTTAGGGTTCAGTTCAATCTTGTATTGGCAAAACTGTAAAATTACTGGCAGATATTAGAGTTATTAGAGTTTGGAAGTAACTGGACTATTAACAACATATGGATTAGCTTTGTGAAGGAGGCTAAATAATAAAGGAGCAAATCAGCAGGTGTGAAAAGTTGCACTCTTCTGCAGCAGCCAAGGACCTACCAGCAAGACCTCAGATGTTTAGACAGGTAGCAGCTGCTGCACAGAACGAGGAGCCCATACCTTTTGAGAGTGGGGCGCATGGTACCCTCCGCAGCCCATGGCACAACCCCAGCTAGCACCAAGCAGCAGTGGACTTGCTGCTGCTCGCTCACACAGCAGCACTCACAAGGCTATCGATGTACATGCTTCCCTCACCCAATTTAGAGGACGATTTTGTATCCATGCTTGACAGGGAAAAGTTATTTTAGTCATAATACAATGAGTTAGAATAAATTCTTGTTCTTTTATTCTCATCAGTATGCAATTCATTAAAATTGGGACCCTGTTCAGCCTTGGCTTTAGCTGACTTACAAAATGATCCATATCACCACTCTGTTCAGAAGATTTGCCGGTGCTGTACAAACTTGCCTCCGTTCCACACAGTCAAGCTACCCCAGGCAGTTTGCATACCCTGTGAAGGACAGATGCTGCTGTACCATTCTTCTGGGCAGCAGCAGGGAGTGTTACCCTTTCAAAACCCTTTTCCCTGCCACTCCGTCCCCTCTCCTATTTAATGTTTCCACCTTTCCAAAAGGATTCTTTTAAAGAAAAACCCAACACAGTAATGCATTGATAGTTCTCAAAGCTGCAACGTACACTTATTTTTTAAAAAAAAGTCTTTATATTGCCAGCAGTGTACCTGCTCTACAGACAAGAAAACTCTTGGGAAATCTGCCATAGCTTTCATAGATAAAAGGAAGAACTGAGAATGTTCAGCCTAGGCAATGAATTATCAGCAAAGAAAATGGTCAGAAATTTAAAAACCAGGTTCATTTTCTCACGTTGTCTCCACCATTCTCTCATGGCCAGAGGTAAGTTGCATCAGTGCTAGGCACTGCAATCCTGAAGCATCCAAATAACTACTGGGGAAGAGGCCCAGCCTGTATTTGTACATAGCTTTCCAGGATAATTACTCTGCCCAGTGGCCCCTGTTTGGCTGCTTGTTTCCAAGGGGCTCTTCAGAAGCGGGCTGCATGTCCCATCACAGGGTAGAAGATAAGGCTACAGAAAGGCACAACTTGAAAAAAAATTACCTGAGTGGGCTGGATTAGAAACCAGGATTCAGATACACAGCTCCAACATTTAGGGACCGTTAGCGTTCACAATACCAACGCTACTTCAGCCACCATTAAAAGTCCCAGAGACAGCTATACTTCTGCAGCTGGAAGAACAGACAGACATTTAGCTGCGCCAAGCAGCTGGGTGCGAGCTCTTGCCTAAACCCAGATGACAGATCGTTTGCTCCTGTACCCAGCTTGAGGCGCTCAGAGCGTGCCATCTCGCAACAGGAAAGCAAATACATCACTAGCAACAACCACAACAGGAAGAGAACTCAAGGGAACACCATTATCCCAATGCATGGATGTACGTGGTGCTGTATCTTGGGTAGTGCCTGTCATGCTGGCCTTCCTCATCTCTGGAGGGATGCAGTGCAGCTGCAAGTGGCTAAGAGAGCAGCAACAGGATGAGCCAGGAGGATGGACAAGCCACCAAGCATGAAACGCTGGAACAGAGACCACCTCTTCAACCTGAAAAAGGTGGAGTGGAGCACAGGTTTCTGAAACTAAGCGGCAAGAAGAGGGAGAAAAGGGACCAACTGCACACCAGCTCTCCTGGTGCGTCAGTGAGAGGGGCCAGGGGATGCAGGGCCACAGCCACAGCAGCCTGTCCCACAGTGTGCACAGGCAGCACGGCTTGTTGTCACAGGGTGCTGCAAACACAAATCTTCCACGGCTTCACAAAGCACACTGACAAGTCAAAGGAAGAGAAGTCATCCGTCAAAGACTAGGAACATAAAAATTGTTCGCATGGCTCAGAGTCCCCGTACAGCAAACAGCTGCAGCCAGGCAAAGTGCATCAGGAAGCGTCCACACATGCTCGCTTAACAGGTTTCTTTAACTTCTACTGTTGTCATTTATGAGGGAAAGATACCAGTGGAGTAGACCTTGTGATGTGACCTGACAAAACGTTCTTTCAGTCAATGCCAACAGCTTTTCACAGAGGGAAATAAAAAGATACTTTAAAATAATTAGTTACCTTTTTTTTCCCCCATCCTTAAATTCATTATTTTAAACTCAAGCTCGAGATTTTTGATGGCTTCACGGTTAGCAATAACAGTACATTCACCACCTGCCTGCACACTGTCTAGCCCAATTTCCTGACCTCCAACAGCATCCCCTGAATGGTATCAGCTTTGACAGTGCTGTAGGCCTTACCAAATATACAGGAAAGTAACCGCTACATCCTTGAAGTCCGTCCCTTACAGGGAGCAGTGACCCAGTGAGATGAGCTTGCAGACACGGGGGGGTGAGGAGGCTCAGGAACTGCTGGGTATGTTCAGCTTCACAGCTACCACCTCCTGGAGACTGGCTCGAACGTGGATGGTCCCACGCTCTGCAGCACACCAGTCTCTGCAGCCAAACCCCAAGGGAACAGCTTTACAATCATGTGGTATGAGACAGCAAGGGACTGTGACAACCTTTAGTTGTCTTTAAAAGCAATAAGGATTGGTCAAATTCTCTCTGAGGGGAGAGTGGTACCTTTTTGTATATATATAAAATATATATATATAATTTTTTATTTTCTGCCAAGTAAAAATGGTGTTTGCATTACAGGAGCATGATCTAAATTTGAGGGAGCCAAACTATGCTGATATATCAATAATAAATCATTTTGCTAATGCTTTACTCATGTTGCCACTTAACTGCTTAAAACAAGCAGCTGAAACGGCGTGGGGGTACAGCACACCGTTATAAATCATGCAGCACCCCCACCACAGCTGATGGCACTGTTCCCATACCTTGCAACAGATTTACAAGGGTTGGCTCTTAGGAGGCAACGGATGTTCAGATAGCATTCTCCGTGTTTTTGCAATAATGAACTTCTAATTACCAAAACCTAAACATTTACAGTGGACGTTCAGGCAACGATGAGCTTACACACACTTCCCCTTCCTTGGGTATTGCATGCTGATTTGCTCGCACAGAGGAGTAGCAGGCTTACACCCAGCACAAAGGATGCTGATGGCAACACACTGAACAAAAGCGTTTTTACATTCTTCCAGGCTGGCTCTTCAGCAGCTGTCAACAATGCACCCAGAGCATGACTGTCACAACAGGGAGCCTTGTTACAAGTCAGTGTCAGTGAGTCCATCGCAGACCAGCTCTGACTGGCAGCCAAAACCTTCCCTGCAGCACATCTGGGTGGGTGCCAGGTCACCTTTTCAAGGGAGAGGCATGGGGCCACCCAAGGCTTCCTGGAGGAGGGGAAGCAGGGTGAAGCGACACTGCTTCACATGGCCAGATGAGGAAGTTCCTTTGGTGAAGACAGCAGGAGGGAGCTCCCCCAACTCTGGACACAGCCCCAGGAGTCTTAGCAGAGGTCCTGTCTCAGAGGCCAGCCCTTGACACTGGTGCCGTGTGCCCACCCCAGCGCCCTCTTTATTAGCAGCAGCCTTTGGAAACTAGGCTTTATGGAACAAAAGAAGAGCTGCTGGAGCAGATGGAACATGAAGCAGAGCAGTCTTAGACAGAGATGTGAGTACATGAGCAGAGGGCCTCAGTCTGCATATGATCAGCAAACATTTCCACCTTGACTTTCTGGGAGCTCTCCGGGAAGGTGCAGCCCTTGCAGATGAGAGGCATATCACACTGGTAGCTGCACTCAGGAGCTGCAGAAAGACATCAAGTTCCACCTGAGGAATTCAAACCAGGTGTCAATCACACAGAAACACCCCATCACAAACTGCTCGTCCCATGAACTTCTCCTTGGCAAGCACTGTGGTTGATTTGCTACATTCTCTTATCAGAAAGCAGCCCTTTGGCTAAATATGGCAAAGATGTGCTGTGGGATCCTGCCAGGATATAAAACCCATTGTAAGTGCACCCTCTTAGTCACACAGGGCAATTTATTCAGTCTGGGAGCTTTTTTTTAGGTATTAAGAGTAGATACAGGTGTGTCAAAAGCTCTTGCTGGAAGACACCCATCCTGGCTGAAGCGTGCCACTGAGGCCAGGCAGCGGTGCAGCTGAAGGATGCTGAACTGCCTGGCCAGGAAGTGGGGCAACAGGGGTTACCGGTGTCAGCACTTGGGGTGAAGCGGTAGACACTGATGGATCTTGTTGGTGGGTCAGAATACCCCCAAGGCCATGAAATGTTGTGCATCCCCTTTGGAGGAGGTTCATGGTGGAGGGGTGTGCAGCCCCACTGCACTCCCTTATGGAAACCACTGTGGGGCTGGCGAGCAGCTCCAGCAGCAGCTGCAGGAGCCTGCAGCCAGGACCCTGGGGTGGGAAGCTCAGCATGGGAGCAGCAGTAGGGGCTCAGACAGCCGTGTGCATCCAAGAGACCCCGAAATCGCACATGGCTGCTCTGGGGCACCCTGTGGCTCCCTGCTCTTCCTCTCTAAGTTAGCATGTATGATATGCACAGAGCAGGCAGTGTGCCGGGCTGTTTTCTGAAACAAAAATATAGTGGCTATGTGCCTTCTACTGAGCCAATGACTTTCTCTCCCCACACTCCTGCAGAGCCTGGCTGGCCTGGTGCCCCATGCAGCACCCGTGTGGGGAGGGAGCTGAGCATCACCGGGGGTTTCCATCCATACCATCTGCCCACCACAGCACTACAAGAAAGCAATGTGCCCCGGCCTGCTCAAACTTGCCAAAGGTTCCCTTCTCCTCAGCACCCAAACTGGCCTTGAGCAGGATCCAGCACAGAGTACTATTGTCACAAAAAGTTTCATATCACAGATCCAAAAAACAGAGACAAGGAATGACCCCAGTATTTTTCATGATGCACTGCAAGCCTTCAGTCACCTCACTGGTTTAAAACATGCAGTTTCCTAATGGAAAACAGATCTGCTTCTGGGCCAGCCACACACCACAGATAGGGAGCCTTGCCATCAAAGCCAAGCATCTTTTTTGGTCTCCCCTTCCCTGGAAAGACCCTCTAGCCACTCTGCAAGCCGAGCGAGCCTGCAGGACCCTGGTATCCTCAGTCCCATCAGTCACTGCTTTTTGCTGCTCTCCATAACAACCCATGCCTCTTCAACGACCAAATCTGTCTAAAATTGCTCTCCCTAATACCCGCATAATTAAGTGTTCCTTTAAGGATTTATGTACTTTAATCAACAGGAACACAACTCTGCCCAGGCAGCTTCCCACGCCCCCTCCCTCCTCACCCCCGCCCACAGGGGTCTGTTTCTGCTCCGCCAAGAGCAGATGCTCATCGGAGGATGCACTCATCAGCTGGATGAGGCGCAGAGCCTGGCTGTGTGGCTGTGGCCACGCAATGCCATGTGGAGATGCCTGTGGGTGTGCGGGCTTTGGGTGACAGCACCAGCAGGTTAAACTAAGTTAGGGTTATCACCTTACACCATGCCAGATGTGGTTTTTTTCCCCTCACTAGTCTTTAGCTTCCCTTACCAATGGGACAGTCTAACAGCCCAGTTAAAAAGCACTTTTCAATTACAGATAGCTGTTATCAGCTCCTCTGTCAGAGATTGTGGCAAGCAGCACAGTGATGGGAGCATCACAACTGAACCTGTGGAGCCTTGCCAAGTACCTGTTTACAGGTGCCTCTTGGCAGGATAAGCCAGACAAAGCAGACATGGTATGAATAAAATGGGAGAGGTCTGCATTTTTTTTGCCTATGGTAAGTTATGTATGGGCTGGAGGAAAGAAAGGAAGGAGAAGACTGAGGAAGGGGAATACAAGATGATGAACCACGTGCACCACAGGGAATTCAGAACTGGCAGCTCATTTGCATGGGAAGTGAGAACAAACATCGCTCCTTCCTAGTCTGGAGGAAGCACTCATGAGAAATCACTGACTGAAAACACCACGCACAGCAAGCTTCCCCATCTACCCATCTATGCAAACACCCTTCACTGAATCTCCTGAGAAGCCCCGTTTATGCGTTGTAGCACTAATTCTAGGAAGGGAAGCTCTGGCCAGACTTGTGAATTCCAACTGCAATGATGTTCTATCTACATGTAAACCATGCACACGTATAAAACAGGCATGGTTTTGCTAGTGTACCTAAAGGCTTGCTGCTTGTGATTCCATGCCCATCTGATTTTCACATGGTCAACGTTTAAGATGTTCAGAGTTGTACAGAAATTGCAGAGTGCATTTTCTTTGCCATCAGGCACATGTGAAGTGCTGCAGCCCATATTTTGTCATCCCCCCATTCTTTAGACTCTCCTGGTTGTGTGTCGTATTTCAGCGTGCCTCCAGGCTCGAATACTGCTCCATCATGTGGCTGTTCCATCATGCCAAGCATATACACACAAAACTAGTCAGATCCAGAAGAAGTTTCCCTGAAACAGGTGCTTTCTGTGGATGCAGAAAGTAAAGCCTTGAAGGCACAAACCTCTATACACAAGCAGAGCCCTTGTGAAGTCAAAAAGGTTCTGCCTTGGTGTCAATGCACATAAATAGTTTGCAAGGTCAGAGTCAAATCTGACACCTGGGACAACAAGCAAACATATCTAAACACAAGAAGGGGAAGAAATCAGAAATAATAAATTATATGGGAAAGCATATGGTTCAGAGAGAGTTTAAGTCATATAACAGCAGCAAGTGACCTTTAAAGATAAGTTTATTTTTTTTTTGTTCAGTAGAAGGTTTATTTCCACCACTGCAAGATTCTGGCAAGTGCTTTCCAGAAGCTCTTAAACTTCTGTATTTCTGCATTTGTTTGAACGTGCCATAGCTTTTGTTTTGTTTTGTTTTGTTTGTGTGTGTGTCCCTGTCCGCCTTCAGTAGCAGCAGTTACTAGAATTCTAGAAGGAAATGCACGGAGGCAGCAGCAGAACTGCCCACAGTTACTTTTACAGACCTAAACACAGCTGGTCTTAGATCAAGATGTTTCCTTTGACAAATGCAGTACTTATGCAAAGATACCTGTTATCAGCCACACACTCTGGTCAGAAATAACTGGCACAAGGAAGGTTCTTAGCAAAACCACAGCAAGAAAAGAACAAATCTCTGGCTAGCTCCTGTCCTCACAAACTGCCAGAAATTCATAATAACTTACTGGCTTAATTACAGCTAGTCTGGACTTCTTTTGATTGGGGACAGAATATAGTCCTCTTTCACTGCTTTATTTTGGGGAACAAATATTTACATTATGTTTGTATTGACGGGTAAGCTAACCAAAAAAAAAAAGGTAATTTTTTGCAAGAAGCACTTTTATAAAGCCACCTGGAAGGGAACAGATGCTGCTGTCACATCTCTCCTTATCTTGGGGAGAAAAGGGAGGGACTTTTTCATCTCTCAAGATCCCAAGCGCTGGATGCAGGGATGTCATGGGTTTAAAGGAGGGGAGCAAATTCTCTCAGTATGCTTCAGCCATATCATTATTCTAGGGGTGGCTAGGAACCTAGATTAGTGCAAAGCAAAAAAAAACTTCCCGCAAGCAAACAAACATTTGGGACTGTCCAAAGCATGTCAAAGCTGTAGCTTAAATGCATGGTCTGGGAATGCTTTCTGCTGCAGATGCTCCTTCCAGCCCCGATATCACCTTTGCCAGGTGCAAGATGCTGGTCACGTAGTGGCCATACCGAGCTCAGGCTACCTGCAAACATATCTGTCCCTATTGTTAGACATCTGGGCTTTCCCCTTCCTTTATTTACTTATTTTGAAAAATCAATTCACCTGCTAAGTATCAGCCCCACAATGACACTTACAGGACAGATGGGATACACATTAGCCGGCACCAGCACACCCACCACCATGCCCAGCGTCACGAAGCCCATTCTGCCCAAGCACAGATCTGCACACAAGCTGTTGGATCCACAAGCAGCAGCTTGGGCACACCACTGAAACACAAGACAGATGGAGCCAACTTTTTGCCACGAGCAAAGAATGTACTTCCACCACCACAGGCAACTGCAGCTTTCCCCTCCTGCAGGACAAGCACATGTCTACCTCATTTGCTAAGCTCAAAACCAGCTCCTGGTGACTTTCAAACGTCCAGTGCCACCCAACTCCTGGGCGTACAGAAAACGGCCAGTACACCACAAAAGATCATCTTTGAAATCTGTCAGGGGACCCATGGGCCCTTTTAGGGGTCTTGCCCATGCCCCAGCAGCAAAAGGGGCACCTCTGTTCAACTCTCCTTAAGCCGAAACCAGCCACTTGCTGCCTAAGCCTTCTGGCTCTCCCACAGCTGTGGCAACTTGTTGTGCCTTTATCGAGGGGAGCTCACGATGCCCACTCTGATGTGTCTCATGAAACAGAAGAAATAACTTCTTGTTAGAACTAGCCTCGAACGGCCTATTCTTTCCACAGACAGCAATCACAGAGGAAGCCAAAGGGACGTAAGATGGCATCAAAAGCGGCACTCTTCATTTTGCTGTTGATCCTGCCTTCACGAGTCCCTGGTTATCTACTCCTTGCTCCACATTTTAAGCAATTGCGACTGCCAGACATTCCCACAACCCCCGGTAAGGGTGCCTCATCTGCCCTCTGCTCTCCCACCCCCGACCTCCCCTTCTCCTTCACCTAAGAGAAACAACTTCAATTTTCAATTTTACATTTTGAGATGTATGGGAGACAATGTGTCTTTCCTAAAAACAACCCCCCTGATTTTGCTTCTGGTATAAAGTAATTCTGTAATCCCTCACTGATTTAGCTGAAGTACAGTGCAGTGCCAAACTGATTTTTAAAATGCTAGTAGTTTAGCTACTTTTATAAAGGATCAGCTCTCAACAGCATTTTGAAAGACGTTTCAAAGGGTGCATGCAGGGGCTTGCAGTGCTTAAAATAAAGCAATTTGATTTGCACACAACCAGCCTGCATGGGCACGAGCAATTCCAAAACATTCAGCACTTCCAATTTGTTGCGCTAGTGGGCATAATGAAGTTTAATAACAGGCTGCGTGATGGACAAATGTCCAGTTTAAGCCAATTTATTTTACGCTGTGACGGAGCCAAAACCTCACTCATTAGCTCCATTCGGCTCCCAACAGAATTGTCCATGTGTCCTGCATAAAGCACCACGTCGTATCAGTGATGAACCTCCTCCTCGCAGGGCTCCTCATCTGGGCTTTGTTTCTAAGCCCTCTTCAAGAAGTCATCAGCTTCAAGTCAACAGCAGAACTAACTGAAGAGCTGTCTCGCTCGCCTGCTGAGTACAAGACCATAGATGCAGTCTTGTAGCCCCATCCTCGTAGATGAGGGATGGTGTTTTTAGAGAGGCTCTTCTCACTCCCTGAGATGGGTGCAAGTGATTTGCACCACTTCAGAACAGCAGCGTAATGCTTGTGGATGTTCAGACTTTCCTCTCTAAGCTCTTCAGTGAACAAGCAGCCCTGGTATTTGACATTTAACCTCCCAGGAACAAAGGCTTCACCTTTGCCTATTTATTCTTGCACACTTCACCAAAAGCTGATAGTCTCCTGTTTAAGCAGGAAAAGCACAAAGCAAGGATGAAATGAAAATGCTCTCAGCCCTTTCCTTGCTACTGGTTCAGACATCTTCAGAAGAAACTCCGAGTGCCCAGCTCTCTTGTCCTTCTTTTGCATCTGGGTAGGGGACAGGGTCAGCAACACCCTACAGCCAAGAATGCCTCTGGGCAACTTTGAAATGTTTCTTTCCAATCTATCACTTATTTAGTCTCCCCTCTTCCAGGGAGGCAGCTTCAATATGCGTCAGTCAAAGCCAGTCCTGTCAGGTAAAAAAGTCTGGCAAAAAAGTCTGGCAATGCTATCACAAGCCTGGCCAAAGCGCTTCTGCAAGACCAAGGGGATGTTTTTATTTCAGCTGGGAGCTGGGACAAAGCACAGTGCAACACAGGAGCTCCAGCAGGGCCAGCTCCACCACCCTAGCTCGGGGAACAGGCTCTGCTCGGGGCTCCCCCTGCCCTGGCAGCCCCTGGGGTGCAGGGCTGAGGCACACAGCTGCCGCTCACATGCCATCACTGCAGGGATTTGTTGCCTGCAAATGAATTTCAGCATTTAAACTGTCCAGGCTCATCTGCGTAGCAACTCTAATACTCTTTAAGCTCCCTCAAATTTCTAAATGCTTAAAGCTATTACTATCTCTTTGTTATTTTACATTAGGCATCCCATTAACTATTTCTTACTTTGATGTAATCAGTTTTGTACATTATTTGGAGATTAATTCTCGACAATGAGGCCACATGGCCTGTCTTTTCTACCAGCAGACCAGCCCAGAAAAGAGAAGCCTGGTCAGCGAGGCAGGGCAGCCCCGTCCCTGTCAGATGGCCACCATCCCCGCCGTCCTGGGGAGCACACCTGACACAAGCACTCCTCCACCATGAGCCGGGTGCAGGGTGGTCCCGGCAGCCTGGCACTGCAGGCAGTGCCTGGTGCGAGCAGCCCTCAGCACCGTGCTGGAGAGGGCCGGGGCCGTGGCACCACTGTGCCACGAGGCACCATCGTGCCATGAGGCACCACTGCCAGTACCTGGTGTCTGCTCTGCCAGCCTTTGAGCCCCTTCCTCTGCAGAGCAAACATTAGCAAAGCTGAGGTACAAGACCACCTTAAGCAACAACTTTTCAAAGCTGCTGCTTTCCACTTCAGCTACTTCACTGTACCACACAGTGTATATGCACAGGATGAACCGTTATTTGTTTCTCCAGGTGCAGGACCCCCAAAACTGTTTTTTCCTTTAAGCTTATCCTTGGGACACACAAAGGATCTGCTCCCTTCCCCTCTCAGTCAAAACAGAAGCAAAGCTATCCTCTCACTTTTCCATCCCAACACTATCATCCACACGATGCTTAAAATGTTTAGGCACTTACATTTAAGTAAAGATATTTAGTAAATCGGAGTGACTTACATACTTCAGACATCCATCTTCTTGCTCTTTGCATATAAAACTGACACAAAAAATTTCCATTCCAAAACTGCAAAGTTAGAATGATATACATAACTAATGCATCTATAAGAGGGAAATTAGAGCAATCCTTTACTTTGATAGATTAATGAATGTACATTAAAAGGGAATTCTTAGGGATGTAAACAAGTAGCATTCACTCAAATGAAAAAGACGATTGCTTGCAATCAATTTTGCAACCCATGCCCAGTATTGGCAATACTGCTGAAATAAAGCAGCACTGAAATTAGCCAACAAAAACCTGTCTAAAGAGGACCAGATTCCACAAACATGTTCACTAACAAATGAACAAGCATTCTCTTGTCATCCAGATAGCTGTTTCATGTGCACACACAAGAGAAAAATCCTCATTTGCACATTGCATAATGGTTTGTGGCCTTTGCCTTCAATGAAAAAGCGCATTGGGAGGGACTTTCAGGTGACAGAGCAGTGCAGGTCCCCCGTATTTTGCTGTCCTTTTACACCTGGGCTAGCTTTTTACAGGCACCTGCAGGAATAAGCACAGACCCTTTGCAAACCAGAGTAACATAGAAAACAGCACTACAGCAGATTGACATCACCTCGAGACTGAGTGAACTCTGCCTGTGCCAAATGTAAACCCTACCGATGGTAGAGAATTGTTTTCGCTGCTCTCCTAAGCCATATCCTTGCTTTCTCAGGATGACAGGTTGCCTTTGTGAAGGCATCACAATGTTGCTGGCTCGAAATCGGCGTGTGATCAGCCACAACCCCAGCTCCCTCTGGGCGAAAGCCACAGTCAGCTTTCTGCCTGGCTGGTTATCTCACAGCACAGAGCGCTTGCTTGTGCCCTTTGAACACCACCACATATTCTCCAGACCCTTTTTCAGTTCATCAGGATTTCTGAATACCAGTCTGCTCCTCCAAACGTGCCCCAGGAGCCTCAGTGCTTCATGTTACCTGCTGCTAATGGTTTGGGGATCGTTTAATCCAATTCTTTAGTTACTGCATCACAAAGTTCATCACGTCCAGGCTCAACTGGGAGGCTTCTCAGCTAGCTAATTATCCTGTCACTAGTTCTTCCCTTACTTCAGGCTGAGATTTTGCCATTTTTCTTAGTGTTATGTGCATTAATCATGTGCTTGCCAATGACCATTTCAGTGAAGACTGATACACATGGTGTCCCAAGAAGCTTGATAAATCACTTACTTTCTAAAAGCAATCAAGGCTCCCATTTATGGAGACAAAGTAAATGCCCAGAGCCTCCCAGCTGAGCCCTTACATCATTTCTGCTTTGCTTCTGGTGAGCCGATGAAACCAGAGTCGTTTCAGGGCCACACACCCACATTTCTGTTTTGGCTCCTGACCATGTAACACAAATTGCTGCCTCTGCCCAGCCACATCGGCATTGTGCCCACAGTCCACCTAACAGCCTTCTGATCCAAGGCAGGGGCAGGCCACCAAACCTCAGCTCACCACAGCCGCGCTAGCTGTAGCTTGTTCACTGTCTCTGGTTACAGCATGACAACATTCAGATGGTCTCCAGCAATTGCAGACCACACTGAGCCAGCTAAAAACTGGAGATGACCACAGAAATAGCTGGATGCAGCAAGCTAGATTCTCCGCTGACAGGAACCACCGGCAGCCCTGTCTAAAGTGAGGCCACTTCAGCCATCAGCACTAACCAAGGGTCTCTAAATGACTTCAGTGGTATGCTACAAAGTGACTCCAGCAGAACATCTGCCACAACACCTCTTTGAAACTGAATGCTGAGGGCCGAGGTCAGTGAAACTGAGATTTCTGGCTCTCCAGCACAGCCCAGACAAGTGCACAATTTTTGCTCCCCATATCTCAACTTCTGAATTTCACAGGAAGAAGCTCAAGAGATTTTTGTCTCCTTTTTAATTACTTACATAGCGCCATTCTTCCATCTGGCTCTCATTTTATCCAGATGAGCATCCTTGAGGGAGGAACTCAGTGCTGTTTAGGGGATTCAGCCACAAAGTGAGAGCTGTCAGGGTCCATAGATCCTTGGAAAATCCACGCACAAGCACTGCTTTGAACACCCAGCAGCCCTGGCAGGATGGAGGGCCAAGGGCTATCCCTCTGACATGCAGCAGAGCTGGGTCACAGTGGGCTGTGGGCTGCCCTCTCCTCTGGGCTTTCACTTACATATTTCAGTTTTGGTTTTCCATTTTTGTCCTAGCTGGTTTCTATGCCAAAAAGGATACTTAAAGACTTCCGTGGTTTTAGCACCGGTTAACTATATTTATTGCCTGATGAGCTACACTCAGCTGGAGGAGCACCACCAACCCTGCAATCACACTAGCTGCCAGGAGATAAGACAGTCATGTTGTGGTGTGCGTGTTCACCTCGCACATGCTCACTCTGTCTGAGTGTGCACATATCGTTTTCCTGGCTGGCACCAAAATACAATCTGACACATGAGTTTCATTTACATGCCTATAAAAAGGTCTTACAGAAGCTACACACACATACGCATGTACAGACACGTACTTTACTTATCTATATGCATACACATGAACCTACATCCCCCACACATACTCACATAATGCTACGTGTATTTCTTTGTATGAAGTAGAAGAGCCTCACAATAAAGGGGAATCAGCGCAGTTGGGCTTATACTGTGATTATTGGGGAAAAGTGAACCAGCATCACATGCAGATGAAGCTAAGTACACGGCAGGTTCCTCTGCAGTTACACATTTCGCTTTATGGTGACAGGCAGGCTTAGAGCCTAATCTCTGACACAAAAATCATATTGATCAATGTCAGCATAATATTCATACATCAGAAATACAACACTAGCTTTAAACAGGTACCAGCAGTTGCAGAAGAGAAGGTGCTTCCAGAACTCCATCTCTGAAGAGCCTTTTATCTCTCTCAGAAACTGAAAGCACCTAAAGATAGGACTACTATTAAGAATTCATGAGTTTCAGCAGCTATTTATCAAAGTCATAGAAATAAGATATTTCCATGATGGTGGATGGTTTGACATTCATTACTAATAAGCAAATGCGCACTTTATTACCAATTTAGAAGAGAACATTGCTACCGATACCCAAGGAACATTGCACTATCACTAGGATTTAGCATTAGGCTTTGCTACAATACACACATTATTTCTGCCATCTGGATGCCTTATGCTTATAAATTCACAAATGATGATGCTGATGCCAGCTTTGTGGAGCATGTTTGCGCAAGGCTGCTAAGGTGGTCTGGGCGCTGCTTTCTGGAGATGGAGTGGTGCTTTGGTGCTCCCCTCAACTAACTGTGTCCCAGGCTGTACTTACAATATGCCTTCCTCCAGTTTACTGAATGCACTCCCCAGGGCAAAGCCATGCTGCAGAATGGAAAAGATTGCTGCAGAATTCCAGCTTCTCAGTGGCAGAAGCTGCTGCAAATATGCAGCATCACCCTGCTAACTGCATGGTGACAAATCAGCAGGTAATGACCGCATCGCAAGTGCTGCTACAGTCCCATGGCAGACGACGATGCTGACTGGGATGGTGCCTTCTTTACCAAAGGCAGCTCCTTTTACCCCCTACTTGCAGTCTCCTGCTTGACCTTAAAGGTTTAATCAGAACACAGCCTTACTTTCATATAAAAGAGATGAAAGAATTGTTTTTCTCTTTGATGGTTTAAGAGTTTTTTACATTTTTATATACACTCGCTTTTATACACCTTCTGTGCTGACATGGAAGAAGCATTCACTGCTGGGACGGCAGAAAGGAAAAGCAGAAAGCGAAGAGTAATCCCTTCACTTCCCTCACACATTAAGAGAAAACTGGACATAAAAATAGGGTGGTCTGATTTCAGTGGATCCCTGAAAATCTGTTCTTCTCAAAGAGGCTCTGGAAGTAACTTAACCAACAGCTGTCACCCTGCAAGTGTACATAGGTCTGTGTCTCTCACACTAAGCCTTCTGGATAAAAGTCAGGAAGCTCTAATTAAAATTGATATAGGATTGTATCCTCTGGGGCTAAACTGGCCTGCAAGTCGTGGAAAACTGTGGAATTCAGGAAAACTCATGTCTGCCCTATGGTAGCAAAAGAAGAAATTGTAAGGGGAAGAATGGTCTGGCACCAGCTGCTACTCTGAAGCCACTGCTCCGAGAAGGTATTAATACATCAAGATTGTGAAGGACCTTGACAACAACTGTATTACAGGATTGCTATTGATCTCCCAGCAGAAATAGGTGGCAAACACAGTTGCAGCTCAGGAACTACATTTGGTGCCTGCAGATAGATAGCTCAGTAAGATCACAAAATCGCACAGAGGCTGAGGTTTGCAGCGACCTTGGGAGATGGTCTGGTCAAGTAGGGTCACCCAGAGCAGGCTGCCCAGGGCTGGGTCCAGTCAAGCTTTGGGTCTCCAAGGATGAAGATTCCACAACCTCCTTGAAAAATACCAACAGAAGTATTTTGCCAGAGAATGAAATTATGTCAGAACAGTCTTCAACCTTCTGAAGCCCATCCTAGCAAACTGGAGAAAGCCAAACACGATTCCCTGCTTGTTTCTAAACTTGAAAAAGAAACTGAGAAAAAACTCCTTTCTTGTTCATAAATAAATCATTCTCTCAATGCTGTTTTCCCCTTTCTTTCATTTTTACATCCTTTGCAGCTCACACCTTTAATACTGTTCCAAAACAACATCATAACAACATTACTGAGAAGCTTTATGTTCTGGCAGCTATGGCTGTCATTTGAGAGACATAATTTAAAATGTTTTATCCTTTTCCCTTCTACATATTTTTGAAGCATCCAATGAAAAGCTTTTCAGGACTGGTGACAGCAAAGGCACATTCTTATCCATACAAATATTTTATTTTTGGTATTATTCCCTCCAGGCACCTTCTTCCTTCCAAACAAGATATAGCTACAAGGCAGAATTTCAGCTGGTATAAATGAGTCCCTTAGCACAGACTTAAGGAGGCTAGGCAGAAGAGTCCTGTCCCAATAGATGTGTGCCCCCCCTCCCACATAATTAATCTTTGACTAAAATATATGACCCCAGCAACAAAGCCCTAAGCGAGGCTGCAAAATCAGGGTTAGGGATTTGAAAGGTTGCTCCATCCACTCACCTGTCATGCAAGCCCCACGTCTGCCGGAAGGCTGCACATCTTAGCAGTGAAAGACAATGTAAACTGTGATTTACAGTCCGCAAGAGGAGAGAAAGAAAACTCTGCCCAAGTGCCAAGCCAACACCACAAAACCAACTCAGCTTGCAAAGCTTCTTGTTCCAAGCATTTGCACCGAGATGGCTGGCACAGAATACAGCAGAGGCTGATGTTTTCCATCACTGCTTTTTTGTGTTCAAACACCAGGAGATGCAGGAGGGAAAGGGGAGAAGCTGAAAGAAATAATGGTGCAGTGAATACACGTCACTTATGAGCACCACTAAGTGGGTCAGTTCATCTGGGAAGTTATCCGAACCAAAACATTTGTAATTTTCTGAGCTTGTAACAAGCTATATGTGCATCCACACACATTTAAACTCCATTCAGCAACATGCTGGGGCACAGGTGCCATTACCTTCAAGGACACAAATATTCTGGGAATACTCACAGGCTTAAGGACCAAGCATATAATGAAAGGTGTTTCTAAATCAAGGCATTAGAGGATGCACAGGATACGGCAAATTCCTCTCCTAGACTTGTACAAGGTTTAGGTTACAAACAGGCACTGACATTAACACCCAGAAATGTGAACGAAGGGTGATGCTTTGTACAGATGCTGGGCTGAGGAAGGCAGTCAGGACAGATGGACCGCTCGTTACACTTTACCTAACATTCAACATCAGTCCCCCCCCCAGCAAACTAAATTGGCTTTTTTTTTTTTGCCCTGCCTGCACAGAGAATAAATAAGGGGCACCCGAACCTTTTATACAGGAAAATTTTTGTTGTGGTCCATACCCACGTGCTTCTTGCCCTCCCCCTCCTTCTTTGTCCCTTTCTTTTTCCAGCCTGGGAAAACCCACGTCGTTAGGTACATATTACGGTTTCCTAACCTTCATCTCATTCCAGCGATGTACTGGGGGCTACCCCCAGCCCACCAGCCCCTTTGTGCAAGGGGATGCTCAAACTGCACAACACATCCCAGAGGAGGCCTCACCAGCCATCAACGCAGCCTCCGATGCCTTACCTCCTATGAGGAGCACCCATCCACCAGCTGCCCCGGCCAGTCTGTGGTCCACCACAATCTATGGATCTTGCTCTTTGTCGCCTATACTGCATTTGTGCCTGCAATGTTTCAGTGCAATCCTTCACACACATTGATTTATTGGTAACTGCATTTTTGTTTTTATTATGTTCAAGTAAGTTACCCAGTTTGTCAGTCACTGAGTCCAAACCTTGCCCTCAAAAGATCTTCCAACTCTTTGAAGTTTGGTATGATTTGGAAACTTTGCAAGCACAGTCTACATTCAAAACCCTGGATGACAAGAAATGTGGAACCTGACCAACACCAAGGCAACCTGGGATAGGCATCCCCTAGAAACACTTTCAGTTTACAGGACATCACTGAGAATCGCTCTCCTGCTGCTGTTTCTCAACCAGTCATGCACCCACTCCAGTATTTCCCTAAACCGCTTATGTGAGCGTCACAGAAGGGGGGATTCAGGCACACAGTCTCTGCTTCTTCCCTCCTCATCTGTGCAAGGCCAGTAATCCTGTCCAGACACACATTAGTTTGCTACAAGGCAATGTGTGCTTGGTAAGTCCATGATGCTTGTTTTTATTATCCTCTAAGAGCTTACAAATTGATTGTTTAATAATTTGTTCTTATATCTCCTCAATGGTCTGAGTTAGGCTGCCTTGCATAACTCCCTCCATTCCCCATCATGTTTGCCCTTCTCCAGCCCCAAGAGATGGCCTGTCCTCTACAAATTCTCTGCAATAACTGTAGATGCATTTAGAGATAACACTGACTAGCTCATTAAATGTCTCAAACAGATTTTCACCATGTCTGTTTGACAGAATACATCCAACTTACCTAAACCATCTTTAACCAAGATGCTGCTAGTGAACTGTCAGTGCTGTGCTCACTTTCTCCCAAAACTGTCCTTCCAGTACATCCCATTGGAAGCCCTGCCCTCCATCCTAAACTGGCATGCTAAGATGGTCTCCCACTTACCTGATCTCCTAGCAGCCTCCTCTGACATAACACCATCACAAGCTCAAGGTCAAAGACCTCCTTGGCCACTTCAACAGTGCACCTTCATGGCAGGGTGCTGCTGAAGTGAACTGGCTAAGGCCAGAGCAACCTCAGTCAGATGTCAGGGTGCTTGAGAGTCATGGTCCCAGGGCACTGCAGCACCCAGCTCCCCAGTGGGGTCTGCGACCCCGGATCCTCCACCAGCCTCTTTTGGTGGACTGGCCAGAGGGGTGGCGAGAGTCACAGAACTTGGGTCATTTCAAAGTGGTCCCTGGGACACAGCTTCAGACAGCCACGTAAGTGAGCTCCCACAGGTGGGTCCCCAGCGGCCCCAGCACAGCCCAGGCTACACCTGACCGAGGGAGCTTTGCTCAGTCTGTGACATTACAGGGACCTGGGAGCCAGGCTCCCAGCCCACAGTGGAGTTCCAGCCAGGAACTTCAAACTTTTTTTAAACATTTTTCCCCTTCAGTGCATTTTCCTGGCTGAACGTCAGCCAGAGCGCAAGAAACCTTGGAGCTGAACACACACTGTCGGGGCACTCTGCATGCCGCGAGGCCTTCAGGCATTTAACGCCAGAGAGGGGCAACAGCACACACGGGATTCGCTTCCTCTTTCTTTAGAGAAAGTAGAAAAGGAAAGGAAGAAAAAGAGGAAACTACAAGGGCAGCTGTAATTACATGTAAATCCCCACATGGACAGGACTCTATTTCACATGTGGCTAGAGAAAGGACCATCTGTTTTACAAAGATACCAGGCTCTTTTTTCTCTCTCTCTTTTTTTTTTTTATTTATCCCAATTATACTATTTTCCTCCCCCTCCTCCCTAAATGGAAGCACTGCTGTGGTAATATCAAGAGTCTTAAAATAAGATTATCTTTTTAAATGAGAGAGTCTTTAAAGTGGGATTATACTTTACAACAGCCAACTAGGCTTTCAATCAATTTCAGAGGATATTCTTACAACTTCATTACTCTGGAAGAGGCTGCGTTTATGGTGCAACAGATGAGAAGTGGTTACACGACAGCAGACAAGTTCACAGAAAGCCTTCTCCTCTGGTTTCTCCTTTTCCGAGCACTCTGGTTCTCCTCTAGAGCTCTGTGCACCACCAGCTTTAACAACACTAGCGATACTGGCCCTTTAACAATTACCCCCAGCATTTCCCCAAAAGAGAGGGAGAATTTGTATAGAGTGAGATGGAGCTGTGTAGACAAGCCAGAAGAGGAATAAGGGTGGTCTTGGTTTCAGAGGTACCACCAGCCAGACACACAGCTGAGGAAGGAAAAGCCAACTGGCAGGAAGGGGATCTTGGCATGTCACAGCAACCTGTAAGGGTTTTTTTAAGCTTCTTTATTTCTTCTCCTGCAACTCTCCTAGCTCTGTTTTCTACAGCAAAATCCTATGTTATCAAAAGGTCCACTTGTCAGGGTGGTGTTTGCGTTACCTATGAGTTACAGCTACAGCTGGAGATAGAACAGCACCACAGAGATGTCTTCCTATCAATGCCTTATTTATTACCTTCCACTTTTACATCAAACATCACACACCTCATCATTGGAACGGGAGTGTTACCTTGTTGCCTGCTGTACAGGCACATGTGGAGGACAGTCCTGATCCCTATGATCCACTCTGGAAATCTGCAACAGTGCCCTTCCTAAACTATGTTTGGGACATTCCTGATCCATGGTAAAAATGCAAATGTTTAAACTTCACGCATTTCATATTGCAAATTCACTGGATCCTACAAGTGCAACTCCATTTCTTTATAATGTTCACACATGCTGTAGTAAGAAGTGGACTAGGGCTCCTGAAAGCACTAATAGAGGGAAAATCCACTTGCATAACATGTGGCTTTTAGTTTTAATGGCTATAAGGAGATGAAACACATTTAAAGCAAAACCAAGAAGAATGCTAACCGTTTCTGTTCATTTTATCAGGCTAGAGACAAAGCACTGCATCACCAAGGATGCTGAGCCAGAGGCCTTGCAAAGGCACAGAGAAATGCCTAAGGCAGTCCTGCAACAGAGGACATAAACAGGTCTTGGGATGTGAGTGGGTATTTAAAGGTAATACGCTGTGAACAGCTGAGGCAAGCAAGCCAGGCTTTGAGTTGTGCTGGGTGACTCAGCCTGTGAGAAAGAGGCTTTCCTCAGCCCCAGAATGATAAAAGCACCGAAAAGGTGACTGCACAGGCTAATTTCCCCTTCTCACCTATATGCTTCCATGTCATGCTCAGGGAACAAATACTAGGCACTTCCAAAACGCTTCAGAGAGGTTTAGCTAGAAGGACAATAGATTTCAGTGGCAATCACACAGTTAAATACCACATACCCCTTGGTGGCATAACCTTTGCATAATTGTTACACACTTCTGCAGTGAATAATCTGCAAACAGCCTTCCAAAGGCCTTCTCAGCCTCTCTGACACAAACATATCCATTTCACAGGTGCGCTCGCTATGAAACACCGTGCCCCCAAAGCAGTCTCCTACAGCGTGCTCCCAGGTGTCATTCTAGCAATGCAGAAGCCCAAGCACAGCATCTCTTTCTGCTGGGCTGCCAGTAAAAACCAAGGCAGGGAGCCAGAGAGGGCTAGGAACCAGTCTCCCACTGCATGCCTCACACTTGTCCATCTCCCCTCAGGGAATAAGGTGTGCAAGGCAGCCTTCCCTGCAGGCTGCCATTTAAGTGGGGAGGCCTTACAGAGACATGTGTGCACAGTGAATGGAAGTCCTGCCAAAAGCAGAAACTCTGGGCGTTTGTAGAAGACAGAGGGCATAACACAACACTAAACACTGCCAGGCTTCATGGCTGCTGAGCACTCGGCTCTCACCTTGATCTCTAGAAAATGGGCATGAAACAATGAAGAATACTGTGGCTGGAATGGTCTTGGAAAATGGGATTGCTTACAGCCAGGCAAGGCACTCCTGTGCATGCTAACAACCCGCTTTATGGCAGGATCCTCCAAAATGCCCAGACGGCTTCAAAGGAAAAGCATTACGGAAAGGCAAGAGAGTTTCTCGGGAGCTTGGAGCAGATTCATGTTACTGAACTGCAGGTGGCTGAAAGCCAGCCTCTGCTCATCAGCCGGGCTCCCCCAGAAGCAACACCTGCAACGGCAGCCAGCAAGACTGGTCCAGAGAGGGTGTGCAACACAGGGCAGGTGAGATGCTCAGCTCCTAGATGAGCTCTGCTCTCACTATGTCAACAGTGAATCGCCTTCAGCAGCATACTTCCGAACACCTACAGCATGCATACTGACACGTACATAAGCTGCACTGCCATACCCTGCCTAGTCATAAGCAGCTCAGGTCACTCCTCATAACAGTAAGCTTTGTATTCATATGGTTAGCTTCAGATCCAAGGTTCTCCCTTGAACCCTCTTGCCCCTCCCAGAGAAAGTGGAGGACAAAATACACCAAGCACACCTGTGTTACCAAAGGTGAGAATGAGGCAGTAACCAAACAGGTCCCAACTCAGATTTTGTTGGTGAAGGAAGGAAAAATCATCTACAACATTTTATACATACTGCGCTGATATTGTCATCTCTGGGGCTCAAGCAGACTTTCTAAAGCACAATAGGGCAGCAAAAGAGTTCCCTGTTGCATAGGTGAGATGCAGGAATATTTAAAAGGAAACAAGAAGACGACAGTACACTGCTTGGCAGAGTCTCCCGGTGTGTCTCAGAAACACAGCTAGAATTTTTAGAGGCTTAAAAAGCCAGCGAGCTAACGAACAGCATATGACCAACCAGCTGTTTGGCTCGCAGGGGAGCAGAGTGGACGCAAACAGGAGGAAGAGGCAGTGAATTGCGAGCAGCAAGGCAGTTCTTCCCTTTTGTAAGCAGACAGAGGTACTGATGTACAAATCAGGCCTTGCTGAAATTAGTGCATGCATTAGCATCTTTTAATGCCTCCTCCTGCAGGCTCTGAGCCATTTCTAATTCTGTCAGATCCCTCCTAGGTGGAAAGATAGACATCCCTTTCCTTTACAGCTGAAGGCATAAAACCTGGACACACGAGACATTCAACATGCAACTGACTTCCTTCCCCTGGTTATCATTTCTCATCAGTCAGAAGGAAAAAAATTATTGCAGGGTAATACAGCTGAAAACAGAGTTGCTGAGAAGGGGTCTATCAAACTAATCCCATTGCTCTGCATGACGTAACAGTTTGCTACAGCATTTCTACAGACAGCTTGTTCTGTCTTGGGGGGTAGGGGTCTGCTCAAGTTAGGGCAGTCTGTGTAACACCAGTGCTGAGACACGCTGCAAGAGCAGCCAGGTCTCTTTTGTACACCATAACTCTGCTGCCCTCAGTGCACCACAAGCCTTGCCTTTCCTGCAACCTAGTCAGGAAATAAAGTTTTTTAAAAAATAATGATTAAAATATCTTTTTCCTTCCTGCCTTCTGCCACTTTTTCCTCTTTCTCCCAGCTCCAGGACGCTGATTCCCTCCACCCAATTCCCTCTGCTGACGGCCTGGGGAAGGTGAGCATACCCTCCACCACCCTCCTGCCCAGTGGCTGCTGCAGGGCTGCCACTGCCCACATTATGGCAGGTCGAGAAGGGGGAAAAAAGCAACCAAAACCCAGGCAGCTGGAAGAGGCACATGACAGTAGGCATGTGGTGCGGAAATCAGCCTCTGCTCAGTCCAGCTGGGGCAGTAACGGCTGGACAAGCATCACACCTTCGTGCAGATGAAGACCCCTTTCCCCATATTAACTTGCCTGGCTGCCATGCACAAACAGCTGGTGCCAGCCCGTGTGCCCACCAGCACCTCGCCAGCCACCCATGGGGTACGCACCGTGTGCAGGGCAGCTGGAGCAACACACCTCCCTGACCCCTTCTGCCTTTGCTCAGGGCTGCCTTTGGACAGTTAACGTGGTGAGAAACTCTCGTCATCCCAAATAAATGAAAACTTGTGTCTGTAATGAAAGGCTATGATTAAAATTGGCATCTCTAAGTCTCCCACTGCCAGCAACCACACTACTTCAAGGAGATATGCTTTACGGCAAACACAATATGGAAACCTCAGCAAGGCGACTGTGAATTGGATCCATGCTGCTATAATCCGAGATGAATGCAGAACTACTTACACAGAAGACTGTTAAAGAAATAATTATTGAAAGGAATTGGGGACAAAATCTGTAGGAAAGCTTTTCTACAGCAAGACTACATTTTTCAATGTGCACAGAAGTTCTCACACCTTCTGTCCAGATTCCTTCAGCAGCAGTTTTTGGAGAAAAAGCAAACACTGCAAAATCAGGAATACCATCTTCAGAGCAGCAACACCCTTACCAGGGCACAAACATCAACACCACCACAAATAAAAGAGACTGTTGAAACAAACACAGCCTAAGGACAACAAAAATAGAGCAAAGCCCTTGGAACAGACACTGTCTCCTGCAACTGTCCCACATACTCTCACTGGCAATCCCTTTGATTTGTCTGCCAGCTGGAACCATGAGTGCTGTAAAAGGAGAGATTCATTATGGGCACAAACTCTGTTCTTCAGGATGACACAACCCTAAATCAGAATGCATGCCCAAAAAACATCTATAATCAGCCAAAGCGAAAGCGTTTTTTAATGGGCTGGTCAAAAATAAAATACTGCACAGATATTGCCAGTCACCTAATACTAGAGATTTACAGTATTTCTGCTACAGACCCTGCTAGAAGAATCAGCAATATTTCTAAGGCAGGTCTCAATGAAGCAAAGTATCACCAAAGAGCAGCTGAATATTAATGAGACCAAAAGCCACAGCTCTTCACCCAGGAAAATCCTCCCAGCTATTTTGCAGAACAAGATAAATATGGCCAGATACAGTATCTGCTTTATTTATCTGCATTTTTAGTTATCAGTAGCAAACAGGAAAGCTGTCCTCAGTGGAGGGGCCTGCCAGCTCCACTGTCCTGCCCTGCACCCACGTCGCCCCCAGACAGGCCCTCCCGTCCCTTCCTGAGGGAAGTACAGCAACTTCTCAGCAGGAAGACAAGAGTGTTCCTTGGTCACAGACCCACGCATCTCCTCTCAACAGGCACTGCAGCCAGAGGAAGCCATGCATCTCCCTGCCCTCGCTCCGGGTGGAGGTTTAGATTTGGTGTTAGGAAAAATTTCTTCACTGAAAGGGTGGTCAGGCACGGGAACAGGCTGCCCAGGGAGGCAGCGGCAGGGGGGGCTGGGGGTGTTCAGGCTGGAGAGGAGGGGGCTCAGGGGGGACCTGATCGCTCTCCACAACTCCCTGAGAGGAGGCTGTAGGCAGGGGGGGTCGGTCTCTTTCAGGAGACAATACCAAACGACAGGACAAGATGCAAGTGACAGGACAAGACTGAATGACCTCAAGTTGAAGCTGAAGCCGCAGCATTAGCCAGAATTAGTGCCCCTTCAAATGCTTTCACAAACCCATCTCAAAAAGGCTGCTGTGCCACGCACTGAGGCATGCAGCAATGGCAAGGCAGGATGTGAATTCAGAATTGGCCAAGAAGGTACAAAGTATGTGGATCACAAATACTAATTTCTTTTACTTCTAAGGTTCCTTTCCACTGAGATTTTGCGAAGGTATTGCAAAGGATTGGCTTATCCCCGCAGCACCCTCACAAAACAGGCATTATTATTCTCACTTTACTGAGGAGTACGGTGAGATACAGAGAGGTTAAGTAACTTGCCAGACACCACAACAGCAGGGAACAGCTGACTTGGAAAATGAATTTGAAGGCTTGTTTCCCATTCCCTTGTTCCTACCACCATGTTTAAACAAACATTCCTCTTTTAGACTGCAATTTCCAATTAACATTTGCTAATTATTAGTCATCTGAGGGGAAACTAAAACAAATACCCTTTTAAGCTGCTGAGCTGATAGAAGGAGCCCACAAGCACTGACTCACAGCAGAAGGCTGGGCGACCCAGCCCTTTCAGTTAATTCATGCTCCCTCGTTTCCCCAGCAAGAGCATCTCGTGCCTTGAAGCACAAGAGCAAGGCTGCCTCCCAGCAGCCGCCACTCACCCTGCCCTCGGTGCGCTCCTTTCCATGCGCTTCACTTCCCACCTGCCTTGCCAGTGGCACAGCTGCTTTTGGGGGTTCCTGTGCACGTGCCAAATGAACATCACTGGATCAGCCTGAGGAGCAGGCACAGACCCCGGCACTAGGCTGCAGCCTGCCTTTTAGCTCCAGTCAACCCAACATGCAGTGACTGTTATCTATACTACATTACCACGTACTGACAGCTAAACCAGACAAAACCATTAGGATGAAAGCTTCAGGGCTGGACGTTGGGGTCAGAAGAGCCCCCACAAACCTGGACAGGGCAGGAGGGCTGCAATCGCACTGGATTGCCTTGGCAGCAACACCGGCTGCTGAGTCTTCAGCAGCCTGCAGGCTGGCAGGTGACAGCAGGCAGCGTGTCCCAAATAACTTTGCTCTTTCCCCTAAAAAGACCCAATTCCATCAGTTGCCACAAGCTGCCAGGTCCTGCCCCCTCACATCCCAGTACCAGCAGGGAAGGCAGGGCACAGGCAGCAAACCCAGGGTGGCTGCAGGCCGGACAGGGGGCAAAGGCACACATTTCAGACTCACAGACTAAACATCTTCTCATGTTCCCACTGGACTCAGCATCATACCAGAAATCATCCCACCCCTTCCAAACCCCAATAAAAACCCTCAAAACCAGATTTTATGGGACTCAAACCACACTGCTTTTATGGAAAAGTAAATGATTTTGTTAAACGCCTCCCTCCCTGCCTCTGAAAGCCTTGAATTTATTCAGCTCTCTGCCTTTGAATTTCCCTCTTGTGATTCAGCTTGGTCAGAGCTGACTGAAATCAAGGGCAGTTTTTCCACTGGCTGCAGGGGGGGGTTGGAGCGGGTCCCGCACAAACTTTGGATGTCTGTTCACTCGGAGCCACGAACAGGCTCACACCAGCTTGTCCCAGCTGCCCTCCGTCACCACCTCTGCTGCTGCAGTCACTCAGGCCATCTGGCACCGCTGCAGCTAGGATGCGCCAGACACCAGAGAAACCTCATCAGACATGGAGCCCCGGGGTGACAGGAGAAAACCTGCAAGTCTTATGGGGCTGGGGCTTCCAGCAGGGAAAACTTGCAAAAATAGCACCCTGTGAACAGGGAGGATTTAATATACCTGAAGTCCCACATATACACCTTGCTGTAGCCACCCATGACCAGGTTACCTTTCCCAGGCATTCACTCCTTGGAAGAGGTGACCACCAGCATACAAACATTGGAGCGTGTCTCCTCACCAGATGACCTGTTTTTGAAAAAAATCTAGCAAAAAAAGTAATTTATGCCAGACAGCTGTCTGCTGAAGGGCACAAACAGGGCAATGATTGGCCAGGAATGGCCATCCCTCCCTTTGGGCTGGTTGCAGCCACAGCAATAAGGATGTTGTCAGACACAGCAAAACAAGGCTGGTCTCTAGGGTGACTGTGCAAGCTGGGAATATCACAGCTTCAGAGCTCCATTCCCCTTTGGGATGACCTGGGACAAGGAATCCAAGTGACACAGTTAAAGGAGAGAGGAAACATTCCCATTCCAGTCCTCACTTTGATGGAAATCTGGGATTGATACCTTGGCTTGCTGTCAATACTGAGATCTAGTGTTGAGACTGAGAGCAAGATTTGGCCCCCTCTGCTGAAAGTCATCTCAAGTTGTATGCCTTGACTTGGATTGAAAAAAGCTCCCTGCCGTATTTTTAACCAAACCAGAGCAAGAACATATCCTGGTGGAAGTGAATTAATCCTAGCTGGCACTCTTGCACATGCTGGAGGGAAGGCAAGCTGCAGCACTATCACAAATGCCAAACAGAAAACGTAATTAAATTCTGTGCATTTTTATATTTAAAAAATTAATAATACATTTTACAGGTAGAATTAAAAGCCAGCCGACTTTAGAAGTCAAGAACGCATGTATTTCAAAATATTACCGACTTTGCAGACTCTTTAACTCAAGCCTCCTCACAAGCTTTCTGGAGGAAAGTTCTCCCTCTTTGTGCTCTGCGCTTACACCAAAGCAGCTGTCAATGTTTTGTCCATCAGGACAGCCATGCCTGCTTTAATCACATCCTAACGCGTTTCTCCTTCGGAGATAAAACCCAATACTATCAAGCACGACACAAAGCACCGGCTGTCCTTTCAAAACATCCATCCCTCCACTTTCTGTTTCAATTGCCCCCACAGCTTGTGCAAGGTAGCATGTTTTCTCTTTTCCCGCATCGTACCAGATCTTTTCCTCCTGGCCCAATGTGCCGGTTTCTTTAGGTAGCTGCAACGGAGCAATGCCAAGTTGTACTAGCATGGATCACACGCTGCAGCCGATGTTCTTTCCAAAGTACATTACAACACTGTCACAGGCCATGAAAACACCATTTTCCCATAGCAAGGCTAGACTGATCAGTAAAGCAGAATATTCTTGCAACAGCCATAGGGAAAGCATTAATATGAAAAGCAGACCAACCTTGCAAGATGCACGGGGACAGTATTACTATCCCCACCTAATGCATTTTCCTATTAAGTTTCCTGAAAGGCTTCCTGACTCGTGACTGGGTCAGACCAGCACAAGCAGTGGCTTTTCCTATGCTGGATGAGACTTTCTGGCACTCCATCGCAGCCTGCTTTCTTTCCATCTGAGAGCCACAGTGGCCAAGTTTTCCTTTTTGAACTGTTTAATATATGCAGTTGGAGCTCTCCAATATGCGGATAGGATCCCCAGGGAGGGTTCGTGGTTGTTTGGAAACATTTCCTAAGGTGTTTTTGAAATCTCTTTTAACTCTTGAAATTTTCGCTTCTTCCCCATCGTTCCCCTTATTGCTGCCAAGCTGAAACATAATGAGTTCATTTAAACTGGGACTGGAAATGCTTTGAAGGCATCCATGAAGTTTTATCCATTCCTGTTTATGGGATGTCAGCAAGCAGATCTGGCTGAAATTTCTGTAATGACAGATCTGTGTAAAATGGCAGAAAAAGACCAAACTCCCTAACATCTAAATTTGCATTTAAGCAGTATTTCAATGTTTCTCAAGCTATCTAATGAGGCAATACACAAGCTGACATTCAACGAAAGCCCTGACACCAGGGCCACAGAGGGAATCCCCACACTCTTTGCTAATCATCAGCATTTACTAAACATCAGCCAAAGCAATAAAGGAACAGCTCTCAAAAACCAGAAAAATGCCAGTAATACAAAAACACTCACAAATCACACCTCTATATCTGGTCGCTTCCTGCCTACTGTGCAATTCACAGTTTTATATTGTAACATCGTGCACACCCTCACCTGCCACGGGAGTGCACAAACAGCAGCACCTATCTGCCTTGTTCTTTCAAATCCCAGATGTTTCAGCAATTTGCTAACAACTGTCCATTCCCTTGGAGGTAGCCACATCTGCTCGCTTAACACTTTGCATTTTAAAGGGTAGACCTTCCTGTGCCCAGGATAGGCTGCAATGCTCCACACGGACAGAGAAACCCCATGGCCAACGTACGCATTCCTTAGCAAAGAATCAAGAGGCTTCACCCAAGATCTGGACCACACTGTGCTGGGTCCTGCACAGATAGCAAGATCAACTCGTATTGCTTTAGCAAACAACACAGTTGTGCAAAAGCGTTCTCTCAGTCTTACCCAGTTGGCTGGTAGCAGAGCTGGGATGATAAACTGCAAAATTCATGCTCTGCTTACAGATTTCAGCTGCTAGTCCTATTGCTAATATGCCCTAGGTAACAGAGGAAGCCATCCAAGCTCTCTGCTATTCAGCACTTTATAGATTGTTAACACTGACTACGCTGTTGTTTAATTTCAATGGACTGTGGAGACCAAAAAGTTTAATTCAAAAAGCAGATCAGACTAATCCATGGAAGACAGGTCCCGTCAGTGCCTATTAAAGACCACAGTCTGGATGCAGGTGCTGAAGAGCTACTGGTTGTGCTGGAGCTGTGGGGCAGCAGACAAAATAAATCTTCAGTCTGGCCCACTGCAGCAGCTCTCTGTACCTCCTAAATATACTAATTATGAATATGGCACAGACTTCATAGCAAACTCTGTTGCTGTGACTCATGTCTTAATCCTGAAGGAAAAGCCAGACATCTGTGTTCATGAGTCAGTGGGACAGTACGGGAGAAGACCACGCAGTGGGAAGAGCTGGAGGAGGTGTATGGTTTTACAGCCTGAGATGCTCACCTGCAGCACTCACTCTGCGGGCAGGAACCAAAAGTAGCTGGATTCTGCACATAATGCCTTTCAAGCTGGCATCGAGGGATGGCAAAGGTCAAGTATGCTTTGTTTTGGCACCGCTCACTGCCTAAACACACCTGCCCCTTTCCAGGGAGGGCAGCCAGACCAAAGATCCTGTTCCCAACACCAGCCGCAAAGTTTATGTTTCACCTCCATCCTTGGTGGTCATTTTCAGTTTTTATTGTTTACCCTCATATTTATTCTGAAAACAATACGATGTGCTCAACAGAGATATGTCAGGAGAATGCAGTCCACAAAATAATATCAGCAGGCAGGTCACTGGAAGTTTAATGGCTAGATACCCATCAGATAAGGATTTGCAAGCTGTTACTCAACACGTGGGTGAGCACACGGGACCCTGAACTGCAAGCAAAAGGAATGTTTTTTCTTGGAGATTAAGCGCAAGCAGCCCATGAAGTGACCAGCCTACACAGTGATGGGGGTTAATTGAAGCTCCACTCATCTTTGTTGCTTTATGGTCTTTCAGTGAACAGAAATGTGTTCCCACCCGAGCACCAAGATCCCAGCACTTGCTCCTGCTGCCCCAGGAATGCCATGCAGCTCAGATACGAAACGTGACAGAAAATTCATATGGTCATTGAGAACCCTCAGCTTTTGAGGCAGGGACCCTTCCAGCCATGTATGCACTCAGGCTGCTAAATTTCGGAGCTCTAGCCTCTAGGTACTTATACAAACATTGTTTTTTAATACTATGTGAGGCCAGTCTGGCAGAGCCTTCCTGCACATCTCTGGGTTTGAGCTGGGACCTCCCTGGTCCCAGTTTGGGACTGGTCTGGTTTTCCCTCACAAGTCTTTCTGGGAAGCTCTTTCAGAACGCCCACCTTGTGGATAGAAATTTCTGGTTTCCAGCCTGGTTTCATGCCACTTCATATGCACTGGTTCCTGTGCCAACCCTGTCCACCAGTTTAGTGTTTTCTCCTGGGCACTTAAAAATAGCATTTACTTCACTAGGCTGAGCAGAACACAAAAGGTACTGTTTTGTCATTTTGAGCCTTCACAGTCCCCTGGTGATGCCAGTGTCTTCCCATTTACCTGCTCCAGTCTGAATGACTCTTTCTTAGTGTGATGACACCATTGCAGAGAGTAGTCTTAACGAGGTCTCACTATAGTTCCCAGTTGGAGCAGGAACACCTTCTGATCTCTGCTGGAAATTCTTCATGTGACACAGCTCAAGAACTCGCTTCCCTTCATGCAGAAGCTGAGCTTTGAACCTCATCTCAGAGCTAAACCTGTTGTGTTTGTCCTTACAACAGCCCAATGTTGCTTCAAGTTCATGACATCTCCCAGTTGCATGTCTTCTGACTTCTGTACAAAAGCCACTAACAAATGTGTGAAAAAGACCATTCCCAAGACCCAAAACTTGATGAACTCCTCTAGTAAATTGTTTCCAGCCTGCTTGCTTCTGCAGGAGGCTAAAATTTTAGGGCCACACTGATCCTACCAGTGGGATTCATTTATTTCTGCTTTACCATACAGCTTAGAAATGGCATAAAGTCAGCCTGTGTCCACAAACTCTCCCAGTGGCAGTCTGGCCAGGGTACGCTGCCCTCACCTGCTGACTGTGACAGAAGCACTGTGGTGGGGACAATGCCAGCCCCAGCTCTGAGAAGAGCATGGAAGAAGCAGATGAGGAAGCTCTGAGGAGCTGCCAGCCAGACCTCGCCTCAATTTCTCGGCAAGAACGTAAGACATTCAGCCTCACTGTCCAGCTGGAGCCACTCTGATGACATGATATGCTTGTGTCCATGGATGAATGCCAGCTCTGAGACATTGGCACCAAGACCTAACCTGTGCCCACTCAGCTGTGATTTCTTTGCCTTTGCCCTCTCAGCCTTTTCCCACCCTGTAAAAAACCACCTACTTCATATGCCCTTAACACCTCAAGCTACATCTCATCCAACAACATCCACTTCATGACGGCACTGCACAGTGATCCTGCTCTCCACCCGGTGGAAACAGAACGAACAGGCGAGCTGAATCACCCTCCAAAACCACCCAAAGCTTGGCGACACAGATGCTGGCCCAAAAGTCAACACTGTGGACTGGGCATTTATTCCTTTTGTCTATCCAACATGTTCAGCTCACAGGTAAAACCAAGACTGATGTCTGCGTGCCAGAAGAACTAGCTCAATCTGTGTCTCAATGTCAAGCTGTCTTCTCTCTGCTTCTCCACTAACAAAATTGTGAGGATTGGGAAATCACCAGAGACCAGACAATATTATTGAGAATGTCCAGGCTGCAATAAAATCCATCTGGCTCTCTCCCAAGTTACTCCTTCTTATGTTCCTGTCAGGAGTGAAAAACTGTTGCTGATGTCAGTACAGGCAAAGCAGACAGACTATATGGACAAAACAGAAGATCAGATAAAAGCTGTACAAGTGGTCCATACTGAAGTGCGGATTTCTGGCATCACCCACCCGCTGAATTTCAGGGCAGTTTCAGAAAGAAGTGCTGCACAGCACTATGGGACTAATCCACCCTGTCCTGGCAGGACGAGCAAGTATTTGTCATCTGTCTCTTGCAGAGATTGCAGAGAGGTCCCTTGCTTCAGACTTAAGGTCTGCTAATGTAGCTCCTGTTCACTTTCTACTCCAGCTTCCCTGCAAGAGAAGAAGCTATTTTCAACTAACTCTCCCACCCCCAACACCAACACCTCCCACCCTGAAACCAAACAACGTAAGAAGAGACCCTGACCGCATCTTGCACTACAGCTCCACTGGCAGGAAAATGCTGGGCAGGATGAAAACAGACCAGCTCAAATGCTCCGGTTATACCGCAGTCTGTAGAGCGACGAAGCAGAGGACATGCAAGCAAGTGGGACACAGAGCCTCCAGCCCTGCTTCTGATGCCGGCAGCTCTCCAGTCCATGGGAGAATACTGGCGCAGGATGACAGGGAGATGCTGGCTCCTAAAGGGGTGGCCTTGAAAGGTGAAAACTGACATTGATATTGGTGAACATACCTGTCCGTACCAGCAAACCAAGGCAGATGCAATTATTCAATGGCAACGTTTTTCACTCCTTAAAAAAGTGGAAGTTTTTCAACCTGGCCTTCCACGGCCATTATCTTTTTCTTGGAGACAAAAAAGGCTTCAGCCTTTCTGTTACCAGCATGGACAACTTTCTGAACAATGGTGTTGGACGCAGTTACTGGAATTTCTTGTTTAGCGAATCAAAATTTTGTCTGTGGACCCTAATGTATTAGTTGAGTAAAATTGGTGGGGGTTTTTAAACCATTTTTCCAGGAAATAACAGTTGTCCTTCATACGCAATTACAGGTAAAAGACAAACAGATTAGGAGATTAACTCTCCATAGGCAGTAAAATGCAATCTGGTTAATGAAACATTCTAGGTACAACACTCTTCTTGCAGATGATACATCTTTCAATGTACACAAATAAATGCACTTTGGGGGGGAAAAAAAAAAAAAAAAAAAAAAAGACAGCAAGCTTAAAAGCCACCTTCTCTCAGGTAACGCTCCATAAATCCCCCAAGCTGCAACTTTACCCTTCATTCCCCTTTGACAAAGAACAAAAGCACTTGTACTTATTACCACAATCATTATGGTAACAATTCCCTCTAAATGAAGCTATTTATGACACATCCTTCAAAAGCTAACACTCCAAGAAATCATACTTAAAGCATCAACAAACACAGTCCAGGAAACAGAAGTACCAGGCTCAGTAACAGCCTCTCGGAACAGGTTTCCAGAGCCCTGCAGGGATGCCCACACAGCAATGCAGGAGGCGGGATATACCCCCTACGCCAGAGACTGCATCTGGAGGTGAGAGGAGAACCTGTCCAGAGACAGGCACTGCTGGGAGGAAGACCCCTGGCAAAGCATGAGGGCTCTGAGAAAGCATCTGAAAGGTGATGGCAATCTGGGGCGGGGAGCTGCAGTGAGTGGGATCTGCATCTGAGGAGCACTCAGCAAGGTCTCCACGAAGGTTTTGCAACGGTAGGGAGAAGGAGGAGCGCAAAGCATGACACATGCTGCAATAAACAGCCTCACACCCTGAATGAGGCTTTTCCACCCCCTAGTGAAGGTGGCAGCAGGGGAAGCCAAGGTATGCTGAAAGCCCATCCATCATGGCGAGTCAGTGGGAGGACACGCACACTTGTGCAGGCTGATGGGAGAAGCAACCATCAAGGTCCATCACCATAAGCTCCCTTCTGACTTACGTCAGTGGAGAAACGCAATGTTGGTATCCAACCAGTTTTGCATGGATGAAAATACTCCAGTTAAGCAAATACAAATGTTTTGTTTAGTCCCAGGACCTATCTGCAAGGCAAGAAGCTTGGCCAGACTCCCACCACAGGCGAAGGGACATCCCTGCTAGCTTTCACATTTATTGATGGGTTCTGCTGGACAGCCACAAGCCAGCACTCAGAATGCAGCCGCATCCCTCGGTGCAGCTCAACAGTTTGTGAACACAAAAAGCACATAAACAGAGTGGCTTGCTTTGCTAGTGCTTTCTGTGCTGGCTCCTGTTGAAAAAAGCCCAAAATACATAGGTCAGGATAAACACCTAACCGTTCCAGCTGTCAGAAGCCCCGGCAGGCACTGGCCCCACTTCTGCAGCTCCGAGGCAGAGCTTGCCTGGAAACACCTGCCCAGCTCAGGTGCAGGCAGAAGCGCTATAGATCCAGCTGGGACAACAGTACACCAGGAGAGGTGTTTCAGATCCTGCTCTCTCTAGCCAGCTCCTCACAGTCTCGGTGTTACACTCTCGTACCGAGAGGCTGTCATGCACCTGTTGCAGAGATGCAGGTGGTATTAGCAAATACTTTCCACTGAAAACAAAGAGAAGAGTGAAATCAGAACCTGAGTCTGGACAGAAAGCAATCACGTGGGGCAGGCATGCTTCCCCCTGAGCATCATCAGGAAACCACACAACTGTCCCGGTCACTACCTGTATTATTCTAGAGCGTGGCTGCAGAAGTACAAGAAAATGCATATCCACAGACTGCAAGAAAGACTGACACATCTGTTTGCTTTCTGCTGTTAAGGGCTATGCCTCCTCTTGGGAGCTGGGCAGCTGTCAAATGCTGGCAGAGACCATTAGAAACTGCTTAGGTACAGCGTAAAGAGAAGCACGGATGAGCAGAGAGCTCTTGAAAGCCTCTTTCAAGCAGTCTTATGCAGAGGTGTGACGAAAGCCTCCAGAACAGGGCAGGGATGCTCCCTGCAACAGCCTTCTCAAGTGTGCCTGGCAAGCAGGTGACTCCAAAGCAAAGACACGCAGCTGGCACAGCCAGGTGCCTCTCGGAGAAGGCAGGAGAGGTTTCCTTTACACTACAGGGCTCACAGTGGTTGTGCAGCCCCACACACAGACCTCATGTGATGAAGCACATCCTGCACCATGCAGAAAGCAAACCACCACATTGCTTTTCCGTGGCTGTGGCTGGGTTTTGCTGCCTTTCCCCCTAGGAAGCATTTAGGCATACCAGCTGAGGACTGTCAGCTGTGTATTACTCCCCAAGAAAACCTCCCAGCCACTGCAAAGGATTCGACATCCTGGTTTACACTGGATTTCAGTTTTTCCCTTCATTTTCATGCTGTAACCTCCACTCAGTCAGATCACAAGACAAGTCACTCCTTTCAGACCCAGGTGATCTTTTGTTCCAGAGAAACCTGGTATTAAATTGCCATTCATTACTGTAAATCATTAACATCAAGAATGCTGAATCATGAACCCTAAGTCCTAAGGAGCACTTATACTATGTGTAAAAACAAATCCAGCATCTTTCAAGACTTTCTCTGCATTACCTATCTGGTTTATTACATTATTTCAAAATTTCCTGCGTGATGCTTTCAGTCTTAAATGTCTCTGAAAAAAATTAAGTTGCGTTTAACAGAAAACCACAGTGAATTTTCCTTAAGTACAGACATGAAAAATTATCTGGCAGAACGGTGAATACAAACAACTACTAAGAAAGTATTACAGAAAGCTAGAAACAAGATGAAGATTTTTCTTTTGCTTTGAGCAAAAAGACTCCTTGGCTCAGCAGCAAGCTGTCATCCAGTTCAGAAATCACAGAAGATGAACAGAGTCCTTCATTAGACCTTTAGCACTCTCCCAGCCACTGTCAGGACAGAGGGAATCGCATGGAGGCACAGGTGGACAGGAAAGCCTGGTGACAGAAGTGATGCAGAAACGACAACCCCCCTCATTCTGAAAGAAGTGAGGAGTCCACCACTCTGACACCCCCGCCCCCAACCACATGTGAAAATCACTGCCCTGCCTTCACCGGCTACCTCTCAGGGCAGAAAAACTGCCGCCACTGCCGGTCTGTGCACAGCTCCACTGCTCTATGTCGATGGCAAAAAGAAATTTCCTTTTCATTTGTGGTGCTGAGTACCTGGGGGTACAAGTTTTGACTGTCTGTAGCTCAGCATGAACAGTGAAAAACTGGTAGATAACATCACGTTTCCAAAACGTTGGTTAGGCAACACAGTCCCCTCAGCGCCAAGTGCCCAGGAGCTGACCCAGTGCCCAGTGCATCTGAAAACCAGCCTGTTTATTTTTCATGCCTACCTGACACTTTAGATGCTAAGGTCTTGCTTTCGCAAATCTGTCAGTGCTAGAAAAGACCCCAAGATGACATGAACTGTGGAACAGCGTATGCACGAACTGTGTGAAAAAGTAAGTATCGAGCATGTCCTAGAGAAGAGCGGCTGGGGAGCAGGAGGGGTCAGGTGCTGGGAACGCTCCGATTGCACACACTAAGTAAGGCACATCATCTATACTAGAAGGCAGAGGCAAGGATGAGCCACTCCTTTTCCCCTCTGACAGCTGCACTAGAAACGGTTCTTAAAGTATTCAGATCATTAACTGAAGGCAACACAAGAGTTGAAAAGCAAGCAGACACACACACACCAGCTCTTCCCCTCAAGAGCTTTACATTCTCACCCTGACTTCGGTGGCAATTCAAAGCATCTCCAGCCTTAGAAATTACTTAAGCACACACTGAAGTCCTGTTAAAATCCTAAATGTTTAAGCGTTCTTCTAGGCCAGTTCTTTGGTGAGATGCAAGGAGAACTTGCTCGTTCTTCCTGCTCTTCCCCAAACCGCTGCACACATCAGCCAGTCACCACTCATGGGAGAGTCTCTGGCAGCCAGTTCCTTACTCCAGCTACACAATTATTTATAAAGGTGAGTGTTTTCTGTAGATTCGTCACTTTGATCAGAAGCACAAACTAGGTAGGAATAACCTCCTAATGAGATGAGAAACACTGATATTGTTGCTAATACCTTTTTAACTCATGTCTTTGTCTTTAGTGACTCCCAAAAGAGATTTAGGAGTAAACTGGCAGCTGGGAAATACCGAATGCTGCTGTTCTGCCCTGCACAGCATTTTCCAGCAGGATAAATGTAAAATTTAAGAGTTAATTGTATGAGAACATTCTGTTACAAAAATAGTTAGGAGACACAGCTAGGTACCAGCCATCTGGGTACCTGTTTTAGGGATGCTGGCACAGATGCTGACCAGAGGAAAAGGGGACTACATCAAACTTCTTGCTTTTTCTTCTATTGAATGTTTCCTTCTGTCGGAAGGCTTAAATCAAAAGCTGTGCACCAAATTGTGCAAAGCACCTACAGGCAGCTGGATGAATTCATGGAATTGTTTTCAAGAGAGCTATTTAAAGTACTCCTGTTACTGCCATTTGTGTGACTGGCTGACTGACGCAGCTGCTAGAGCACAGCACAGCCCACGCCATGCCAGCAGCTCCCACTGCCCCCAGCCCAGCAAAGCTCTGCCTTGCATCAGGCTCGGGGTACTTGCAGATCCAAGTCTGAGTTGACTACGAAGTCTTGAAATTGCATTTCAAGTGAGCAGGACCCGACCGGGTTCGTTGCACATCCTCACCATGGTCAAAAAAGGATGTACCCAGCCCCAGTCAGAGACTTTGTTTGCTGCCATTTGCGGCTGCAGTAAGAGCACACACACTGCTGGAAGCAGTAACACGTCACTTGGGAGGAGTAGGCCGCAGCAATGCCTATGCGTGCACACCTACACAAGCAGATGCATAAATCTAAATTGCTTCAGACACCCAGCACAGCTGAATTAGGGCCAGTCTGGTGTCTTGACCCCAAAGGGCTCTCCGTAAGAAATCGCCACCACCTTAGGGACAGCACGAAGCTTGCCCAATCCCTTTTCTCCAAATGAATGTGCTCCCTTGCCTTGACTCCAGGTGACCCCCCGCCCCTTCCCCGTGCGCCCAAGGCAGCAGCAGCCAAAGCGGTGCCTGGCTGTGGGGGGATGACACCCAGCCAGGCACAGGCTCACCAGGGAGAGAGGGGAGCAAAGCCCCCGTTGCCGGTGTCCCCATGCCAGCCAAGGGCCACAGCCTGGCAGACCCCCACCTGGGAGGGAGGCCGGCAGCCACAGAGGCCACCCCAGCCATTCCCTCACAGGGCACGTCTCTCCCGTGGCTCAACCCCTGCCTGGCCAGGAGCTGCCCCCACACTGCAACTGTCACTGCCACCGAAGCCAGCTGCTTTTGGATTGTTTGGTTGGGTTTTTTTCCCCTTAAATTTATTTCAACTAAGACTCTGAATACTGATTAGATCCAAGCCCCAGACTAACCCCTCCAAAGTTATGTAATCCCTGAAATCCAAAAAGCCTTGAAAAGCTTAAATGTGACAGTGCTGGTGATGTCATGCTGCTGAAAGGTTACCATGGAAACCACTCCTACCACTGCCATATGCCTGTGGTGCTCAGCACCAGAGCCCAGCAGCCTTTGCCGAGAACCCAGTACCCCCAACACAGGCATTTGGGAGGAGAGGGAGCAAATGGCTAAGGACACCTGAGTGCCCTTCAGCTACCTGCGCTCCTCATCTCGCCCTACAGGTATGACAGCCAAGCCACTGACACAGCTCCTGCGCCTCTGCAAAACAAAAGCCATCAGCACTAAGAGACTTCACCTGCTGAACAGAAATCCCACAGACAGCAGCCCCACAACCAGCCAGGTGGTAACCTCCATACAGCTTGCTATGGGTCTTCAGGGGGCACGCAGCCCTGGCCCCCTCCAGCTAAGCCCACTGCGCACCCCAGGCAACAGCAGGAGCCAGCGCCGGCCTGCCCAACGTGGGTGCCTGGCAGCCTCCGCTCTGTCCCACCTTACACAACTGGAGATCATGCTCCTTTCATCACAAGGAAGTTAAAAAAACAAAACCACAAAAACAACCAAACAGCATTCCTGAGTCCTTGTGGTTACAGAAAAGAGTTTCACAATGTTTCCCAAACCTGAAAGCAAATAAAAAGAACAAATCCACTGGCCTTAAAAAATCTCCTTCCCCCACCTCCCCTGCCTCTTAAGCAACTTTATAATTCCTACGTAAGGGCAGCTGTAAGGCTTTGAGGTTTTTTCTAAGGGGTACAGCTTAATTTTCTGACATATCCCCACCCGAGTTCACCCTTGTCTAGCAGATCAACTAAAATGAATGCAACAAATTAAAGTTTTGGTTAATTTAAAATCCAAGTAAAGGGAATGCCCTTATCGTTTTATTTCCCTCAAAGAAATTGAGAAATTCCCCTTATTAAAGGATTCTGCATTTTTAATCATCCTCTCCGTCCAGGGCATTTTTATGATACTCCCTTACACAAGGGCTATAAACTGATTTGTGTGTTCAGAGAGGTGAAATTATTTTGTCTGAGTTTGGTATCCATGCGTAAAAGTAAGAAAATGCTAGGAGTGTTCAGCTCAGCTCTAATTTCAAAGACCACCCCATCTAATTATGACTTTTCTGTAGATCATACAAATTATGTCCACTGAAGTGCCAATGGCCTGGACTTCTACTTTTTTCTCCTTGAACTGCAAGGTCTAGCTAAGTGGATGGGCCAAATCCTTTCTTACTGGATTTAACCTGCAGCTCTTCACCCTGGTTTTCAGAGGCAAATCTCTTGCACTCTGGCACAACTCCCCGCCGCAGCCCTGGTGAACCGACAGGGACCTTCCTCTTTGCAACACCAGGGTGAAGTGACACCTGCTGTTGCCCCAATGTACTAATTACTTTGCAATTAACTGCACACTATTGCTTAACCACTAACTGTGAACACGCCCCCTCTGTGCGTGAGAATGGCTCCTATGAGACCAGCACAAGCAAAATCAGATGGAAGAGGGGGTGACCAGGGACCCCCCAGCAAGGGGACAGGACAGGAGAGAATGCTGCACATGCTGAGCCAGGGCGAGCGACCCCAGCCACCGTGCTGACACCCACATCAGCCCCCAGCACCGCAGAGGCATTTACTCCATTGACAACTGTCAAGGGACCCAGACAAAAGGACCTGGGTGGGCTGACTGGGGACAGCGTGCAAGCGCCAACAGGGACACCTGAACAGCACAGCTGCTGACTCCTGCCCAAGCCTGGGCTCAGCTGGAGAGCAACATACCGGCATGCTACAACAGCACTGGGGGCAGAGACTGTCCCACAGCAGCTAGATGAACAGTTAACCACCCTTTGCAGGGAGGGTTTGTCCCACATTACGTTTACCCTCCAGACCAGTTTCTACTGGGAAGCTGGAGAGCCCAAAATGGGTTGTTTGAAGAATGCATCACACACACTTTAGCAAAACTAAGAAAATAGTCTCAAAAAGGCTTGAGGGAACCATCTTACTTAAGAGACTGCTGTTTTCTCACATCCCACGAAATCCCTGCCAAAAAGCCTATAGCGCAATGCAACAAAACCAAATTACAATGGTAACATTCATTCAAATTACACAATGAGTCCATATTTTTGAGCTTCCCTTTTTTGGCATTCATGATTTTAATAGTCATACACATGTTCCAGCTTAATTACCCCAAAAACATTTATGAAAACATTACTATTTCAATACACACTGTGGGTCGAGTAACACTTTCCAGAGGCACAGTCACAAACCCTTCTGGTTTCTGGGCTTGCTGCTTTTGACTGTGTGCTTCCTGCTGACCAGACATGAATCACTTGAGTCCATCCCAAAAGAACTGAAAAACACTGTCTTCCAATGGGGCAAAAAGCCCAAGGTAGTTTTGATTTGGTTTCTCCCCCATGTTTTAGACCAAGTGCAGCTCTGCAGGTATTTTCATCATTATTCTCTGTAAGAACAGGACAAGTGAAGCCACAGAAACCAAACTGCCAACAGCAGTGACCTTGTGCAACCTGGCTGGAAACAAAGTGAAATGGCCAAACACCACCAACCACCATCGGGACATCGCCAGCAGCACCTCATCTGTGCTGGGCAGACTATGAGAGTCTGTCCCGTGCAGCCACTCTGCTGAAGGGGCACCCGTGGCTTCTTTGCTTTCACCTCTTCCCCTTCACAGAGATGCCAACATGACCACACAGAGCACCCACATCTTTTTGGTGCTCCTCCTCCAGCAGAGCTGCAAAACCTTAGAAAAAATATCAATGTGTGATCCTTTATTTATTGCTGTTTACTGCAGGTGTTCCTCCAGCATTTCCAGGGAAGGGGACGCTGTGTTATTCTGCAACTGCTGAAGGTCAGCCCTCATTTCCACAGAAATGCTGTTTAGAAAGGTTTGCAACTTTATTTATTTAATACACATCATGTTGAAATATTCGTTGCTCACAGGTTTCATAGCTTGGTTTGCTTGCTAGTAGTTGTATTTCATTCAACTTCACGTTATAACTTCTAGCCAAGTCCTAAGATTCTGGTTTTGTTTGGGGTTTTTTTCTGGGCATCTGTGGAGAAACAGCATTGGTTTTTTTAAACAATGAAACTTTGTAAACTTTACTCTGTGTTGAAAACACGTGGCTTTCTGGAACACAAGGTACCCAGGAACTCTCCAGTTGAGCCTGTTTCCTGCTATCACAAGTGACCCTGAATTTATTCAGCTCCACTTAACAACAGACAGTGTATGGGGATTTTCTCCCTACATCATGTTTTACCCAGACAGCTCCAGCTCAAGAAGGCACTCCGCCACTTCCCAGGCTGCACTAAGGCTCCCAAGTCAGGGTGCACGCTCATCTCCAGCAAGGAGGAAGAATTCCCACACTTGCTCCCCCTGCAAGTGCCTTCCCAGCGCTAGCACGAACTTCACTGGTGGTTTCACATGAAATACTATCTCCTCTGAAATGCAGGACAAAACTTCCAGGAACTCTAGATTTTACAGGTTTGCCACAATGCTTTGTATCTCGTGTTATTTTAAGGGGCAGGAACTGAAATCCAAGCTGCTGAGGCTGCTTAGATGACTATGTCCATGTATGACTTACCTCACTGGGAAACAAGAGGCTCCCAGCTGCTTGCTCCACCAGCCCACACCAGCTGCTTGCTGGTGCAGCAACAGCCCTGCTCCCGGGAAAAGTCATTTCTCAACAACCATTGTTTCAAAGCTGTTGTTCTGAGCCATAAGGACTTACTTTCCCCTGCATTGTTTATTTTTTGCAATGCTCCAACCCACTTACACCATTTGTTCCTAAGATAGCCCAGCTCTCAAACTATTATTTTGTCATTTTTTTTTGTAATCAACAAGCAACATTAACTTCTCCAAGTCTGGGGCCTCCTTCTATAGCAGCATTATTCCTATGGTATGCCTCTTGCCAAACAATGACATGCTGCTTACCAAGAGCTCTGATCAAAATTCTTTCTTTGCAAGCAAAAAGAAAAGGGAATGGAATAAAGAACCATGTATTTGTCAGAACAGTGCTTTATAAAAGAAGCATCTTGAAAATGTTGTTCAGCAAACTTAAGCAAAGAAAACTTACTCCTGCTTGTTTTCTTCCAAACACAGTCAACCCAGTTATGAAACATTCAACATTTCCCTTCTTTCTTTGGGTTCCATGAAACCAGCTTCGCCAGCAACAGAGGAGTTACTGAACCGCTGTTAGTCCTGATAATCCAGGGAAGAGACAGAACTTCTGACTCCTTCGTGCACTGGCCTGTGGAGCCCAGTGAGGAGCATGAGGCCGTGCAGGCAGAGAGGTGATCCACATGTAGGCAGGATGATGTGAATTCTGATCTCACCAGGGCTGTTCTGCTCTGTCCAAGTCCTTTCCTGGGAAAACCGCTCCAGAGCAATCTCTGCATGCTCCCACAGCTGAAAACCCACCTACACAAGGGTGCAGTGCAGCCCAGGATCGGTGGTCCTGCCCAGCACACGGGGACTAGGAAGAGAGGAGTCGTTCTGGCTCCAGCAGCAACACTTCTCCCAACATGGAGCTAGCAGCACAGAGGGAGTAACCAGAGCCACCTATGCTCCACACAAAGCTGGACCTCCTAGAGGTGTTTCAGTGTCTCACTGAAGCAGGTTGCCTTCTTCAGGATTCAGCTGTTGCATGGGGATACCTACTTGGTTTAAATACACTCTTAACTGCAATCAAAGAAGTGATTTTAAGGCCATTTGATCATCTTATTGCTCCCTTACAATTTAATTGTTGTACCGTTGCTAATACTAGTAACATTCTTTTGAATCTCTGGTTAAACCATCCATACGCACTTTTCACTGATTCCTGCTTATTCTTCCTCTAAATACTCATGCTGGTAAATAAATAAATATTTTGCCTTCCCACGTTAATGCATAATGTATAAATCAGCCACAAAGAAACCTAAAAACAGTTCTCATGAAAAGGATCTAGGGTGGGATTTTTTTTCCATAAACAACAGCTGGCAAAATATCTCACAAAAGAAAAAAAAAAAATCCCACTTTGCTGTTACATTTAATTGCTTCTGGATTTAAGGCTTCTCCAAAGTTGTTAGCTGCAGCCAGTGTCGGAAGCAAAGTATTTCTGTCCAAGAACTGTGATGGAGCTATCCTCATCTCCTGCTTTAGAAACTTGCTGTCTGCCCAGCAACTGTGCTTCAGCAGCCCCTAGAAAGAATTTAAACACAGATCTCTGCAGCCATCTTCAACCTGCAAATGGGCATCTGCAGCTGGTGAACTGCTTTGAAAGCTCGGGCTGTGCTCCCCTGCCTCCTGCACAGACACTCCAGCCTGCAGGGCTGAGAAGAGGCTGCGTCCTCTCTGGACTGATCACACCGCACCAAGACACCTTCGCATTGAAATGCCCAAGCACCAGAGCTCAGCAGACAAATGGCATGCTGCAGACAGGGCTCTGGCAAAGCATCCTCCCCAAGCCCCTTTGCTTGGGGCCAAGGTGATGATGGTGGTGAGTGCTTGCCTACCGCATGCCCCTTTGGCTAAAAAACTGCCGGAGCCCCAAACCACAGATCTTCTGGCTTGTCACTCAAAGCAAAACAGCACACTGAGCTGTTGAGTGGACGTTCAGCACCTGGCAGGGAGAGCCTGCGAGCTGGCATGAAGCTGCAGACACAGCTCACTCGCAGCTGGCACCCAAGTTCATGGCTGCCACGGTGCAAGGAGCACCTGGCCTCATTTTATTAGCACTGCTGTTATGAAGTTCTGGCTTACATGCTGACAGCCACTACAGGCGGAGCCCTCTGCCACCCCACTGGAGAGGCAGACTGAGTCCCTGCGCACAAGACACATGGTGCCACATGATGCGGCATCACCTAGCCCCGTGTGCCTGCTGCTGGAGCAACCCCAGCCACAAACCAGGCAGAGCTGGGGGCCTGGGGATCCCATCCAAGCAGCGCATCACTGGCTGTGTTGTAACATCCCCTGCTGCTTCACCTGAAATTCCCAAATACTGGAAAAGTATACTTAAAATTGTCATGTGGCTTTTAGTTTAAGTGATCCAAAAGTTAAAAAAATAAAATAAAATTTTACAGAGTTGGAACTTTTAAGGATTTCAAATATTTTAATCCAAAAATTAAAAAGCAGGCAAGTGTATTTTGTTTAAAATTCAAGTAAATTTGGTAACAAAGGGAATTTTAAACACAAAAAAAATCTTGAAAGAAAAAAAAAAGAAAAAGATAAAGGCAGAGGGAATTATTTTGACTTTTCTGTAACTATTTTCACCCCTACAGAAACAATTTACAGACATTTACACAACATCTTGATACGTTTCTGTTTGCCTGTGTCAGCATTTCAATTTAGATGGCTGGGCCCATTAAGCATATCAAGGAACAAAGATAAATTTGCACTGACAACCACATCTGAGGTTCTGCAAGTCAATCAGCAGGAAGCAGGCTCTACCTTCCAGTTAGTTTCTGTTTACCCTGAATCTCAGTCAACCTCATTTTTAGAGACCCAAGCACTCCAGACTCTGCTGCTGTGCAGTAAAGCTTGTCAGATGAGCAACGTAAACCTGAACTGTTCCTGAGCCTCCCACAGCCCATCCCTTCCAAAAAGGATATATATACCAGAGCTCCATATGCTAGATAACCTCCCTCTTCTGCAATTTACAGTATCTACATACTAATCAACACAGAGTAACAAATTTGAGGAGGAATACAGCCTATTCCCTTCAAAGCACCAAGCACAAACTGCTTATTTATTTCAGTTCTCCATACATCTAATCACTCACAGCAACATCATTTTACCAGTCCACATATCTCCCAAAGTTTTAGAGATAAACTACAAAGGATGTGCTTCTTCCCCTGGTCTTGTGGAAACAGAAAAGTAAGACAGTAAATTAAGTCTGATGGGCTTGCAAATATCGCTCTGAAATTAGGCAACAGGCTTTGCTTTAACCCTACCACCTCTCTGTTCGACTAGCTTTCGGTGGGGATTTGCAGCATCCTATTTGCACTGAGTTCGCAGGCAGGGTGCCCAGAGGGGGAGCACTGTGCAGCCCTCTCCCTCACAAACCAGACGCCTGGGCTTCACCCGGTGGTCCTGAGCGGGCGATGGGACCGCTGCTTCAGCAATTAGTGGTCAAGCAACCAGCAGCTTGGCATCTGCTGTCCGGGGAGGACTCTGCAGGACCCGCAGCCTGCTTTAATAGGGCTGGGAAAAGGAATGGAAGCAAAGCAAGTCTTTTTCTAGCTGAATTTGCTGCAGGCAAGTCTGCACCTCCACTGGGAATATGTCAAGGATCTGCAAAATCAAAATAGGATGGGCAACGCTGAATGACAGCACACACCCTTAAAAGGCCATCTGATCCTGATTTATAGACTCTAAACAGCAGGGTATTTCCTACATGGAAAAATTTGCCAGGGAAACGTCAAGCCCATCTTTACCAGCACTGTCACTTACTGGGCAAAGCAGTTCAATTTGCTCTTCAGAGGAAACTAGGTTTACACACCCATACTGCATGCACGTGTGCTTGGGAACACGGATACATGCGTGCCTGTGCACCAAGGTCTCCTCCAGTAACTTCCAAACACCACCAAACAGTTTCAAAGAAACTTGGCAGAGCAGATTATTAGTAACGACACATACACGTAACTCAGCTATGGACTGCTTGGCCCCCTCTCACCTTCCTGCATGCTAACCTGTTTATTAATTCTATACTGAAGGTAAGTTAAATATCCCTGCATGTCAATCCAAATGCATTCAGCATGGGTGCAGCAGAGGTAGAGCAGGAGACATGCTAGCTTTTAACATAAGCCTTGCTTGGAAGTTGGGTTGGTTTTTTTTCCTTTAGAAAAAGTGAGTGGGGAAAGACATTTCAAAAGGAGGAAATAGAGTAAGTGGAACATAAAATTAATTCAAGCATAGAGGCTGCACGAACAGCTCGATTTCCCCATTGCCAGCTTCCCCCCAGCACACAAGCAGTGGTGGCTCAGTGGAACTTTCCATCGCCCAGTCCAAGTATTTGTCAGCTCCTGCATCCTGATTAAAATCTGTAATCCTGGTTACCGAGGAAGGGGACAGGAGAAATGGGGAGAGCTTAGCATTACCTACAGGAGCCTCAGGCTCAATAGGTACTTGACAATCTCCCTTTAAGACATAGTTTATGTGGTGGTATTTATTTGCACTCCGTTGTCCGCTGCTCTCCTGAGTTTTCCTGGCTGATCCCTTGCCTACCCCTCAGCTTTGCAGGGCTTGCCAAAGTGTCTGCAGACCCTGGTGCTGCTGGGGCACTGCCTTCCAGAGCTTGCATCGCTATGCCATCCATTATGAGAGGAGCAGAAGCAAACCTGGCCTCCATCATCCTGTCTGAACAGGGGAGGATGAGGGCCAAAAGCCTTGCCTGCGTAGCAGGGATTTCTGAACCACATGTGGGCTGCTTCACAGAGGAGTTCAGTACATCCGTGAAGGAAAGAGCAAGAGAGGACACCTTCCTGCCAGGGGAGTCCAGTACTGACTGTTCATCAACCTGGGCCCAAGCACCTGGGGTAGAGGGACACCAAGGTGTGCCAGAAATTACCCTGGCTGCGTGGCCATCTGGGCACTCCCACCAAGTGCTGCCCAGTTCACCTGAATTACTGTGGGCAAGTTCATTGCCTGGCCCTGAAACCAACACTCACTTCCACCTCTCTTCCACGCCTGTCAGTCCAGGGATGCCAGCAGTTACCACCACATCCCTAACGGTTGCTATGACTACAGGAAAGCTGCTGCACTCAGCCTCACAGAGGGTCCTCGCAGCAACCAACTGCCCTTGAGGACATCCTCTAGAGAGTCCTCCTACTCACTGTGTGAGACCATCTCTGCTAGCTGATGCCCCCACACAGCAAACCTGTGTTTATTGCTTCCCTTTTCCCCATCAGGGAGACGTCCTCACAAGAGGCCCAGTTCAGCAGCGGAGTTTTGGCCATGAAGGGCTACAGATGCCAAAGGCTCGCACAGGGCTCTGAAAGCATTAACAATCTCAGAGAAAATAAAGCACGAAGAGGTATTTCAATCAGAGAAACCAGTCACTGACTCCTTATGCTGCAAATTACTGGGAAATGCAAGAGCTAACCAGGGAAGCATCTCTCAGTCCATCAGACCAAATCCCAGTGGCAAAAACATCCTGCACTTCTCTTGCATTTTTCCCCAGTGAACATAGCACTGGACACAGATGGAGCCAAAAGACAGCATCAGACAGACCTTTAGCCTGACCAGCCCTCCTCTTCCTACGACAGGGCCCTTCTTCAGGCATGCCTACCCCATTGCCTCACACAGATAAGGCCACATTTACCATGAACGCAGCCAGGGCTCCTGTAAGGCACTCTGCTTGCAGCCAGGTTTTAAAGCACAATCGGTTTAGCTTCTGCTGGCAGTTGCCCCAACAGACCCCAAAACAGCATCCTTCTGAGGGAGCCATCCACACAATCAGGTGGCAAAGCACAGGGCTCCCAACAACAGGAGATGAAGGCTCGCTCCTTGGTCACCCTGCCATATCCCAGCCCAAAGGAAGCCGTGAACCATGACTCTGCCAATCCACATTTGAGTTGTGATGATGAATAATTAACAGCCACTTTGTTTTGTAGTGGAATTCTATAGTAGTAATTATACCTGGTTTAACACAAAACAATTATCACCTTCTCCCTTCCGTTTCTTCTCCCATCAATTAAGAGATAGGAACACAGCATCTCTGGCTCATGACTAGTAGCAGCCCTTCAGGAGATGAAGCTAGTGTGGCAGGGAACTACCAGCGTGCCACAACTGGTAATGTCGCTCAGCCAGGGCATGGATAGCTTGGCCAAGCTGCAGGACAGCGCATCGCAGTGCTCAGGTCATCTGGCAGTCATAGTCATCAGCACAGAAGCTAACTGTACAGTCAGTTTCTTCTGAGACTATTAGTAAGTGCTAATTAGAAGAGGGCATTCAGCCCATCAGCACCTGCCTATCACCAGAAGCCTTGGTTAACACTGCTTCTGTATTCACCAGGCTGCAGACTCAGGCTTCTCTTCAGTTACACACAACTGCTCTGCTTTTGTTATCTGTGCAGATGTATGTACACATCAAATCAAGAAAAGGGTACATTCCAAAGCATCTTCCCCCTCCAGCAGAGATGCACAACCACTGCTGTGCAAACAACCTCCAAAGCTCCCAGCAGGTTCACCTCCCAGCCTCACGCCTATGGCTGGAGAATGCCTGCCCCCAAGACTGCTGGCAGGGACAGAAAGCTGCCGTGCTGCCTGGCCGCTGGCTTCAGCCACCGGTGCACTGACAAGGTCAATCTAGAGGATGCACACAGAGCAGAAGAAGGCTCCACCTGACAGAGACCTGGACAGCTTGTGAAGCACTCTGGGGTAATGGCTCCACAGAACCACTACTTTTTTCACAGAAGTAGCACCAGTATCTTTTGGCCTTTTGAAGATATCTGATGCTATCCTGAAATTTTAGGATTTTTTTACAATATCTTAGAATCCTGAAGTTCAGGATGGAAATAAAACCAAATCCAAAAACCTCTCATTAACTTTGGATGATCAAACGTGAAGTGCAGAGAGGCTTTCCATGCTGCAAACTGCAGCCAAAACCCCAAGAAAGCAGGCAACTATGGGATGCACGCATGTTCACCGGGTTTGGAAGGTCAAAGCAGCTGGCATCTTTTTTTATTATTATTAATTTATGCTGAGAGCATGCCCCGCTTCTACAGGCAGTTCTGTATTTGTAGCAGTAACTCGTCAAGCATACGAGAGGTGCTGGGCTACCTGAGCTTCATCCCTCGGCACACAAGGTTTCGGCAGCAGAGTAGGCAGGCTGCTGCGAACGCTTAGCAAGGATCGCAGCTATTGCTAGCGCTGTGGCTCAGGAGCAGAACAGCTCTGACTCGAGGAACAGAACAACGCGGCTGCTCTCCCTGGCTTTTCAGCCAGCCTGGGGCACCAGCTGCTTTCCCTCCATTACCTCCTACCTCAACCTCCCCCACTCAGGCTGCAAAAGCGGCACAGATTTCTCTTTCTGTGAACTTTTACCACACCTAGCACCAAAGACTTGGATCCCAGCCTGAGTGCAAATCTTCCTGGAGAGCCTGGACCAGAGTGGGAACTCTCTTCCTTACCACTGCTCACCCACCACCGGCACCAAGGCAGCCACCTGCCCTTCCGCCTGAGCTTCAGGACAGAAAGATAACTCATCTTACCATTTTCTAAACAGGGACGGCAAGGAAATAACAGAAAACTTGCAACATATAGGTAACCAGTATCTAATCTGGAAAATTCTTTATGCAGTCCATAAAAAAATCCATTTTAATTACATACTTTTATTTTACCCACTGCTGTGCACTAAATTAAACCGCTTCAACACTAATATATAAAACCATTATTTAGTGCATGCATAAGTGAGTTTATGCACGTGTCTGTGTATAAAAACTATACAATTAAGCGCTGTTTAAAATGCAAATGGTAGATGATAAGGACTCCATCCTGACTGTATTAAATCTCGACTTGGGACGTTGTACTAGATCCTCGGTGGTTTTAAAACAACTAGTGTAAACTCAATGAAGCTAGTCATAATTTGCATCAGTGGAAAATCTGGACCTTTGATTTTTAAATACTTACTGTTGGCAAGAATTTAAACACAAGCAACAAAAACCTAGTTTGTAACATGGGGCCAGATGTTATTTTTTCTTCTTTTACAGTAACAGCTCAATCTACAAAATACCATGGACACACCAAAATGTAACGTGTGTGCTTATAACCATTTGCTCTGACCTGCATTATCAAGCCTACCTACCTACCCTTCTGGCAGCACAAAGAGACTTCAAAATAAGATAAAATTAATATGTTAATGTTGTGGAAAGCTCCTCAACAGGACTGAAGCTGCAGAAGGGGTCTCGGTGGGATTGCTGCTCCAGCCAAACCCAGCCCCAGCCTGGCAGCCAGCAGGCAGCTTGCTGGTGGGCTCCTTCGGACAGAAACCAGCTGAGGTGGCAGCACCAGCCCCAGGCAGGGACAGTGACACTGCGACAGTGGCCCAGTCCTCTGCTGGCAGAGCTGGCCGGGCAGGGGACAATGGCCCCAGGGCTGGCAGTCCCTGCACTCAGCTCTGCCCTGCATTACACCTTGTCTAAGCAGCTCTGCACTCTCCAGAGCTCCCTACCGGAGCGCAGCCTGCTCCTCAGCTCGGGGCCCCCAGCGTCAGGGGGACACGGACCTGGTGGAGTGAGCCCAGAGGAGGCCACGAAGGTGACCGAAGGGCTGGAGGCCCTCCTGTGAGGACAGGCTGAGGGAGCTGGGGCTGTTCAGTTGGTTGTCTTTCTTTTTTTCCTTAAAAAGCAACATCCACCAGGAAAAGCTGCAGCAGGGGTAACTTCAGAGCCTGGCCCAGGAGATCACAGTACCACCAACACAAAATTCCAGCCTACCATCACAGGCCAACTAGGTTTTCTATTTCCCATTTTAAAATACTAATAAAAGGCAATGCCTTCCACCCCCAGAACTCTTTCCAAATCCAGTGGTCTAATTCTCCAAACCTCAAAACCCACGAAAATCTTTGGAAACATTTTATATTTCAGCACACACCCTCTGACGTTGCCCTTTAAAATAGCACAGATTTGCATAAAATCACCTGAGATAGAGAACCTGCTACAGCTGGGACCGAACTTCCATTTCCATCCCAGGCCTCCCCTCTCAGTGCCTTAGAATCATCAAACACACTTCTCCAGAGCCGACATTTCCCATAGCCCCACTTCACCCTGCCTGCCGTCAGCTTCTCACCTCTCAAGCCTATGCAAAATACCTCTGCCAGGAATTTGGGTTAGGGAAGGCACCATCCTCCACATGCTTTGCTCAGAAACTTTCTGCTCTGAACAAGAACAAGTCACTGGAACAAGAAACACCCAAGCAGACTCTCTGGTAGGTCTTGATGAAGCTGGCATACCTAACCATGTGTAACCCAAGCCAGAATCTGAGGATTTAAGCCTCTGACGTATCAGTATTATCTGCAAAGTAAGCCAGACTTGAAGATTAGCATTCAAGATACACAACCATGCACAATATTTTTAATGAGAAGAGGAAATGCAGAGCCTGTCCCCAGGACAGGGGATTTTACAAGGCTTGAGGTCAACAGGCACCAAGACAAATGACTTAATTCCCCAATTTCTTCATACTGCAATTCTAAAATTTTTAGCAACCCAAAATTTGCAGTAGCGTAGATTTTCCTTTCTTAAGAAAAAAAACAAAAAAAACCCAAACCAACAAATAAACAAACCCCACCAACCTGTTATTTGCTTTACTAAAGGCAGTACCAGTATGGCCCATAACGATGTGGACTTCAATTAAATTTTTTAGTTATTGGAAAAGTAAATTTTTCGGTCTAAGCCTCAAATCTCAAACTGCTGATTTGTACCTCTGCCTTGATATATGGGCTGGTTTTATGGTACTGCACAACTACAAGTATTCATTTGTTTTGACAAGTGTGAAAGGGAAAGCCAGTACACGGATTTCTGCAAGTCGCATGCTGCCCCTTACTGTCACAGGGACCGTGCACTGGAGGAGCTGCTGGAAGGCGCACAGGGCGAGCCAACTGAAAGCCTGACCAGGAGCTCAACACATCTACGAGGTGCAAAAGAGCACTGAACCTCCACAGCTTGCCACCCAGTGCCCTGGGCTCATGACAGACAGAGCAAAAGGACGGACCAGTTACACACAACCCCCCCATGCTGGCAAAGCCCAGAGGCATCACCACGTGCCAGAGCTGCAGGTGATGCTGCTGTGTCCCTCCCCTGCTTTAGGAAGGGGGAAACAATGTGATGGCCCAGGATACCTGTTGTGGTCTGACACAAAACTCTCCTTGCTCCAGTTTTGCACAGGGGACCTGGACAAATGAATGCTGAAAACATTGGATTAAGGGCTAAACCATCACTTGATGCAAGCCAGCAAATTCAGCAGAGCCTGTCAGATTTAGCATCAGCTATGTATCTGTCCAGAGTTTGCCCACAGGGCGGACAACTTAATCTCTCTACTGTCAAGAGGCAGGAAACATAATTTACACTATTCAGAAGTCCTTCTCCCAGAAATCTGTGTTTGTGCTACAGCGCAGCTATGGCTTCCAGACTTCTGCAGCCCTGGAGAACTCGCATCTGTTCTGAGCTCCCAAATGGCTTAAAAAGCCAGCTGCCACTCACTCTGGGAGAAACCAGCAGCATAATAAAATGCTGCAGGAAGTACGTTCACAAAATAGGACCTTGGTGGAAATAGGATGCTGGGAGAATTATGACATTTTACAAAAATGCAGCAATATATTTTTAAATGCTTAAGTGGACAATTTTCACTTACCATGACAGAAGAATAATTCAGGTGTGTAAAAAAATAAACTATTCTGGTATCTGGCCAATCTAGAACATCTTACATCTGGTACACACTTACTTTTGTTACAGCTGTGAGACATTATTTTTACTTCAGGAATGTCCTGAGGCCACACTGCCTCGAGCAGCTTACGTCTGCTAAGTAAGCATCAGTCACTGATTTGATCAGAAAGATGGTCCAAAAAGTATCATGAACACATTTACTGGCAATTTACAGATTCTGAATTGGCAGTAACTCCTTACAGCGCACTCTTCACCAGCACAGCCCAGCCACGCCATGCCCTGCACTGCCCGTCAGTATCAGCTGTGCCATCCTGCTGCCGAGGCACGGAGAGGACCTGACCCACATCTCCCAGCACAGCCATGCCAGAACCAGCAAGAGAAACCATCTCTCCAGCAGCTCGGCCTGCTGCTCCCTTCCACAGACTTCCAGCGGCAGCACGGCTGGGGGCTGAAGGCTGCCCACCCTTCCCCCAGGGAGCCTGTGGCAGACTGGCAGGACCAGAGGCTGCCGCTGGCATGGACCAGCACCACCAAATACAAGGACAGCAACAGCTCTTCCCAGCTGCCAGCCCAAAAGCCTACAACAGTCCTCCTGTCCATGCTCAGCCAAAAAAAATCCAAGTGTGTTTTCTCCCAAGACAAAGGAGTATGTCTGACTCGACAATTCCTAGCCTCCCTCCCCCTTCTTAGGAATTCAGAAGGCTTCTCAGATTACTAGAGGGATGCACCACAGCAGCCTGGCATCCTCAGGTGTCTGGGAAGTAAAACCCATTTCAGAAAGGTACAATGTGATATTTATTCATGTCCGAGGTCCTGCTTTGCTTCTTAACACCTTCTAAATGCAAAGATTTGGAAGCAATGGTCCCTCCTCAGTATTTTAAACCTCTCTGCTGCCTTTTCCATGACATGTAATAACCAAAGGAGTAGCCTAAGCCCGCTAAAAGTTCAAGGAACCAAGTCTCATCTCTCTAAAGGACAAAAACCACGAAAAAAACAAAGCCCAAAAAAACAAAACTGAGAAAATTTCTGGGCATTTAGAAGTCATTTCAGAGGAGAAAATATAAACATAAAAAGGGACGCAGCTCCCTGCCTCCTTTGCTGTTACTCCAAGCATGGGTTCTTGCTACACAACTGTATAGTAACTAGCTGATAATGTACTTGGGAAAATATTTTCCTCCTCTTTCTGCTGAAGAATGCTGATATCTGCTACCTGCATTTTTTCCCCACAGATAAAGTAGGCAGCTCCTGTAGAGATGATGTACCTGAAAAAAACATGTTTGTCCCCCATGAAGTTATGTGTGCAAACGCAATCCATCAGCTTGTCTGAGCAATATTTGAGTTCCACTGTAAAACAGCTATGCTCCACCTTGTATTTCCTTTCATCTTACGAATGCATGTTTTTACTGTGGTCCACTCCATCAAACAAGCCTGGAATCCCACAAACTCAAAGCTTGAAAGCTACGTTTTATCGAGACTGATCACTGTCTTCGAAAAGGAAATAACTTAACATAGAGATAAAAGAGACCAGCTTTACATCAGAAAAGCCTTCTGCCATGTCTATTTTTTGTTTGGCTAGACTAGTAAACAGCAAAGCAAGTTCCAAAATCTTAGCGCACTCCAGAGCAGACTGCGACCAGGACTCCTGTGGGCAGGCAGAGCATTTCAGCATGCAGGTCCTTGGGCACGAGGGGCTGGAGCCCAGGGCATCTCTGGCCTCTGACGGAGATGAGAAGCAGCCGCTCATGCAGACACAGGTCACCTAGGCTCCATGTCCCTCCAGCAGAGAAGCCAGCTTGCCAGCACAGTGACCTCCTGCCCTGCTCTCTGCAGTTTCACAGCCCTCCCCTCCCAGCAGGGACACGTCCCAGCACCTGCACTGGCCGTGCTCCAGTCACAGGCCCGGAAGAAGCTTTAGTGAAAGCATGTACAAGGCAAAGCCTTCTCACAGTGATTGGCAGCATCAGGGTCAGTACTTCACATCCAGACAACATTTAGCACCAGCCAAAAGAGGTCGTTTGAGCAACCCCTGGAGAGCAAGTTAAATCAAATAGTGACTAATAAGTTACAGGCGGGTCATTTCATTACAGCCCAAATGAAGACTAGACAGAGAAACGCGATTGGAAGCTGTAGCCCTACATATGCCTATCTTACACGGCCCATAGTTTTAGCTGAGTATATCTCTCCCCTAGACCCTTGCGCAGTACTTCAAAAAATAACAAAGCAGCCTATTGTTAGCAAAACACTATGAAATACAAGAGGTTAAGGTTTGGATTTTGGCAAATCTACTTGGCTGTGGGTGCTCCCATGCAGCTGGAGCATCAGGGATGAAAAGGGGAACAAGGGCTTGAAGCAGTAAGGAATGATCTGCAACAAATGACCTCTTTGAGGTACCAGACGCAGACCTTTCGGGGGTACTGCAGCTGTGTGCTCCCTGCCACCATTATTGCTATATTCCCCTGGCCAGCAAGTCCATGTCCAGCATTCCCTGTTTCAGGTTTTGTCAGTAAAGCTCACAGGTAGCCTAAAGCAAAAAACTGATAAACACAATACTAGGAAGAGCCACCATGCAAATTGGGTTACACTTCTGACTGGCTCTCAAATTATGTCCTCCTGTGTTTTTGATAGCAGCAGGTGTACAGGTTAAGATCTGTTCCTTGTTCCCTACAGAATCATTCCCTTTATTTATTTATTTTTTTGTTCTTTTCATCATTTCTCAAGACTATTAACGTGCTTCTTGGGTAGCAACAGTCAATTATCGTTTGGCATTCTTCACTCAACACCCAGCACGACATACAGACTCTTCCATAAACACTCTGCAAGGCCCTCAGTGCATAGCTAGCATATGACAATACAGTAATTTCCACTGGAAACAACAATTACAACGGGAACATGCTAATCACAAGTATTACCAATTAAGCAAATGAGTCCCAGAGGGTGAGATTTTGCAGACTGGTGCACATCTTGGCCATGTTGCGATGCAGAAGGCTGAAGGCTAAGTACTCATAAGCCAGGAGCCAATGGGTCTAATGAGATTCTTTTCTATTAGAACAAGTAGTGGTTTAATTACAACTGTTCAATACACACGCAATGATGCAGGCTGCAAAAATAAAAAGCAACTTTCCGGCGAGGGCACTATAGGCTCACAGGAGTTAGCCACCTTTCCTCTACCTACAAGCTGCAGAAGTGATCCTGGTTTCAGGATTTGGGTCATTTTGCCACTTCGCTCCCCTCCCTTTCCTAATTCTTTGGTTTCATCAATGCAAGAGAACACACTGAGGATAAACTGGGAAATAGCACTGCCACCTCTTGATTTTAATCACAGAGCTAGTATTATTTTTCTCCCTAAAGCTTCAGCTCCTGGAGTCACACACATAATCACATGGGAATACTGGCAAAATTTCAGCAAGAAGAATGCTGCTAGCCTCCTGTGTGTGCACAGAAGGCCCTATTTTCCAGGGAACTGCATGATTTTAGAGGTCAGTTCAGAGTTTTTAAGTACCCAGCAAACAGCGATTGTTCCGAGTGTCCCCCGTGGTGTGCGGTGCAGGTGCAGTCCTGCAGTAAGGACACGGCGGGTCCTGCCTCAGAGCAACCTGCTCACCCGTACGTCAGCCCAGCTTGGCAGTATTTGGGTCACTGCTACCTTGAGTGGCCAGAGAGCCCTGGAGAAAGTACTTATGACCACCTCTGACTACAAAGAGGTCCTGCGGCCCAGGAGTCCCACAGATCAAGGCCCTGACAAAATACAGCCCAGAAAGCAAACCCTGCAACACAGCTGCAACCGAGGCCAATTCAAAGATGTGCTCCGCTCAGCTGAAGCTCCAGAGCAGTCAAATGTGTTTTTAAATAAAGCAGCAAAACCAAGTCACGAAGCAACCCCAGAGCTAGGAGCTTCGCAGTGCCAAATCGCAGCCCGAGGATAATAGTTCTGACACAGCAGAAAACGAGCACCGTATGTACATGTGTGCACGGCCAGCCCAGACACAAGGGGCACTGCCAGGCCCCCCTGGGGTGAGCGTCCCTGCCGTTACGCCAGAGCGTTCAGCCCCTCGCTGCCTGCCACAGCGGCAGGAAGGACGCCACGGCAGCTCACCGCGCCGGCACAGCCCATGAGAACACCAGGCCTCCCGAGGCTCCTGCACGCTGCTCACCAGCTCCCACCCCATGGCTGGCTCCTCCACACGATGGCAGAGCATGATGGAGAAAGACACCCTCTCCCTTCCGCTCAAGGAGGAAAGAGATGCTGTATTTTCCACTCCCTTGGCCAATTCTTGCAATGGTGAATGGTTCCTGTTAAAAAGATTTCTTGGTGTGGCCTTGCCCTGCTAAATTCAAGGGTCTGCTGGCCCCTGGAAGTTCCCCCCCAGTGCCACCCATGGGGTGGCACACTGATATCGGAACTGCCACCAGGTAGATCAAACATTTTCCCAGTCAGGAAAATAAACTCTTATTCTACTTCATTGCAGGAAAAAAAAAAAACACCAAACCCAACCAAACCGCCCCCCCCCCCCCCAAAAAAAAAACCAAAACAAAAAAATCAATCTAACTCCACTACAAGAAGTACATTAGTTGAAATTCAAAAGTTTGCGGAAAATTTCTGGAGCCCCAGAAATCATCCCAAAGACCAGAGAGGTGGAAAAAACCCTCCAAAAACCAGCTGCATAAATAACCAAGTGGCATAATACTTTCCACCATCTGCAAGTTATCTTTAAGTATCAAAACTTTCATAAGTCAACTTCTCTGACACAGGCTAACAACAACATCTGTGACCAAAATCAAGTCTTGCCCTCCACTGTCTCCAACAAGGCCTGTCCTACCCGAAACATAGGATGGGAGACTTGTGTGTGCCATGTCTCTGCTATTCACATGTCTCTGCTGACCAAAAGTCACCTGAACTTAGCTCCAGAAACACATTCCAGCTGCCAAAAAAACACCACAAAACCCAATCAAAAAAAGATAATTACAGCTGAGCAGGTTGGGTGCACCCACTTTCAGATCAACACTGTAACAGCCTTCACCTAATGCATTTGTGCATGGCCCATGGCAAACACGTGTGAAAAGAAAAATCATTTGCAGTATTTCTAACAAGCCAAGCCGGGGGCTCAGCTCAGCAAGGAAGAACCCTTCCAAACCCAATGATGGCCTCACACTTTCCCCTCAGCCAGAGACCAAGGGGGCACACAGCCTAGACAAAAACGATGCTCTGTTAAAACGCAAGTGTTGGACATGGAGCTCTGCCAGCACTGGTGGTTTGCCTCTTCAAGCCCCAGCTACTGGGGCCAGGTGACAACATCACAACCTCACTCTTGTTTCCATCAAGAGAACATCTCTCCTTCCTGAGTGTAGGAAAAGAAAACCCAACTCCATGCCAGCACACAAACCTAAAAAAGAAAAAAAAAAAGCCATGCTTGCTTCTTCATTTTTTCTTTCTGAGGTTTTAACTGCAATGTCACAGTTTTCTAATGCTCCAGCTTTGGAATTGACAGAGCTTTTCTGTGCTGCCCGGTGTCAGGAGCAACACAGCACTCTTCCAAGGTGATAATGCACTGCTTGTGACCCCCTGCTCCCAAAGTGCCAGACCTGATGGTCTGGACTGTTATACTGCAGAGAAAACACCACCATGGGGAGACCTTCATGTCAGCACTGCAGACCCCAAGCCTCAGGAACAGGGCTCCCATTATCAGGGTGGGACAAATGACAACCCTCGTTTGCAAAGCACAAAGTGGCAAAAAGAAGATAAGTCCTTGAATCACTGTGATGCTGGGCACCAAAGCCATTTCAACCTAGACGAGAAGCGGTGGGCAGGAGAGGCTGGTACCTGCTGTGTGCTACTCACTCTCCTCCCTCTCAGCCTTCACTCCGGAGGAATCGAACCCCCAACTTCTGTCAAGTCTTCTCTTTTTTGGGGGGTGGGGGTGGCAGAGGGCAATCAACAGACAGAACCAACGTGGGAGCAGAAGTTTGAGTAAGTTTCTGTCAGTTTCACAAAACTGTTATGTCCGGGGGAGGGAAGAATGTCTTTTTTTATATCCTTCAAGGACATTTTGTTACTAAACTTACAGCAATTTATTTTTCTAAGATTTCCACAAGTGAAAGCAAGGTTCTGCAATTTGCTAGGCAGAACCAAATTTTTACTTTTTGTTTTACTAGGAAAAAAATTAATTTTGCTTGAGGGAAAGCGACTTTTTTTTTTTTAATTGCATTTTGATTCAGAACAGAGGTAAAAAAACAAAAAAAGAATAAAACCCTATCACTCTTCACATAGCATATTATATCTGCTTGCGAAGAAGGCCTTCTTGGCAGTGGAGGAGCAAGTACATTCCAGATGAATTTCCTTCTCTCTGACATCTTGTTTCCCATCCACAAGCCCACCCCTCTAAAGCAAAAGCCAGGCTTGTAAAGATACCACTCCTTGCACCTTCCAGAGGCAAAAAGCAGAAGGATGCTCAGGAAGGAAAGAGTCCAAGCCTGGTACCACACCTCCAAGTGCAAAGGCCAAGAGACGAGAAGACCATGTCACCTACAGACACGAAGAAGTCACCATCACCTTCTGCATCCAAATATCAGAGCTCTACTAAAATGATGAGCACATCTTACCCACATGTGATTTCTCCGTCTTCCCCAGCCTCGATGCCAATGGGTATCGGTCCCGTACCCCAGATCCTGCTGCCCAGATACACATATCCCCAAGCGCTGAAAAAAGTGCTGTTGTGCATGCAGAAGCACAAACACGAGCTGGAATCTCAGGACAACTCCACTCGTTCAAATACTTCAGTGACTGAGTATTTAATTTAAAACAGCTTGTTCCTAGCACACAAGCCCATCTTAGACTGTGCTAGAATTTTGGGATCTGCTAGGCCCTTCTGCCACTGCCGTGACCTTCCATGTGGTCTTATATATACAATGCTGATGATGCACCAAAAGATAACACACAACCCAGGGCAAACCAAGAAATGTTCTCCTTCCTTCTCCGTCTGCCCCCAGGCTATGCCATGCACCCGGCAGGCCTCGGTCACCAAGCTGGGCAGCGAGAAACCCACGGCAGTCACTGTCATCTCACTGCCCTGGGGACGCAAAACAGCTGGGAGCAAAAGCTTCACAGGAAAGAGATCAGAAAGCACAAATTCACGTGAGGTCGTTTGGGCTTTGTGGGTTAAGATTTGTGGTTCAACACAAAAAAGGTCTCTAAAGAATCAGTAACAAACATAAGCAAGCAGTCTGGAAGAGTTACCTACTTCATAGCCAAGCACTACAAATTACATTATCATAATCTATGACTCACCGGAGAAATATAGATAAAACAGAAAGCTGCTTTTGAAACAAGACAAGGAAATGTAAGAAATAATTGCATAAAAACTTCTTTGGCTGTTTAAACACTTTTTTGCCTGAGGGTCTAAATGAATATACCAAGATCTTTTTAATTTCTGCAGTAACCACGTATTTCCTGCTATTACTGATAATGACTTTTAAATGGCACACTTAAGTGGTGCTGGTATTTTATTCGCAGCCTTTCTGAGGCAGGAGTGATGGGCACCTGGGAAGTGGTAATGCCGGGGAGGAACGCGATGACAGCTCATCAGCAGAAACATATGTCAGTCTAGTGAGGAACTAACGAGGGGTGGCACCGGGACTGCGGCATGCCACAGCCAAGCAGCCTCTGACAAATTTCTAGACACTTTACATCCCATCATGATGCAGCCTATGAGTTTGTCACCTTTAAAACAGCTGATAAACCAAGTCTGAATTAACAGCAGCTTTCTTTGAATTTCTCTAGTGTAACCCTAGCTTCGAATTTGGTAGCACATGGACCTGACCCAAAGCTCAACATTAAATCCTTTTCGTTGCCTTCCAGTGGGTGAGTCAGGACTAGGTGGGTAAATGATACTTTACCTGACGTAACATGAGCATTTCTCACTCTCTTTTCATCATCTTCTGTATTAGCTAAAACTGCCAAACCCAGCCCAACATCACAAGTGCTTTAGTTAAACAGTATCGCTTTTTTGTGAATAAACTCTGTCCAACTTTTTGCCCATCTCTAGTTCCACGCACCTTCACAAGGACACAGTATAGTAGAGAGGCCAGAAGAACATCTGCTGCATGATGGCACAGTCAGATACTCCCTTGAAGAGCCACCTGGGATCCAAAAGGGACAGGCTACACAGGTATGATTACAGGACTAGAAAAAAGGGGAACAGACAAGAGACCAGAGGCTCTTTAGAAATGGAAGTGGGCTGCTTTGTTGTTCTGCCTTCACAAGCACTCAACACAAACACAGCAACAGCATCAGGGCAGAGCACATGATGAAAGTTTCTCCGCTTCTTCCCGTTAAAAGGGCTCACAGCAATAAGGCTTAAATTGGCGTTTGAAAGCACATTGGCAGGTACTCAAATCCCACAGCAACAAGCAGCTAAAATAATCTAGTAGACTTGCAAAAGTAGGGGTCTTTTGAAGCTCACATTTATCTCATCCACCTGCCACACCTTGCTGCTTTCCCTGCCCTTTCTGGGGAGCATACTTTTTCACCCACATTGTCCATAGCTGGGCACCAGCTTGCAACCGCTTCTAGAGCCAGTCACTCATAGAGCTGGCTCCTGACCAAGGCCTGTGCACAACACCTAACCGACGCTGCCAGCGCTGAGAGGGCAAGGGAGCCAGCAGAAAGCTTACATGTCATTGCATTAGCTAAATTCAATGGATTTTTGAAAGGAAACCGTCTCCCCTTATTTGCTACCCTGATACAGAAGCAGCCATCCTCCAGATTGAGTCTTGCAGGGTTGATTTCCAAGTGCCATACTGCAGGGCTCAAAAGTTCCCAGGGGTTCGGGGAATCAGGGCTACGTACTACAGAACGAGCCATGTGTTTTAAAACTAACTGCTCAAAAAGACCACACTCCAACTGCAAAGGCTTCAGAGGGAAAAACTGCAAAGGGCAAAAAAAAAAAAAAAAAAAATCTTTAGGCTGGATTCAGTCCATTTCACCCCTTTAATATTTCTATAATGTATGTTTCAAAGGAAAAGTAAGCAAAACCTCCAGTATTTGGAGCAGTTCTGATGATAAAATGCTACTAGATATCCCACTGGATAAACCATTAGAAAATAAAAATAGCAATTTGCACATGTCATGCCAGGCTTCCAAACGAGCCTGAAAATACACTTGCAGTTAAAGAAAAAGGGTCTTTCCCTTAGCATGTAAAAATGTGTTTACTGCCAACAGAGTACAAAAGCCAAGTGTTGCAAAAAACCACAAAACACTTCAAGATGAGGCACTTAATTTCCTTCCCCCAACAGATGAGGTGAAACTGCTTTTTTGAACACCCACTTTTGCCTAGCTGTAGGTGTTTATACAACTTAGTTTTGGAAGTAAGCAGGAAAAGAAATTGTCTTTTCAGGCAGCATGTTCCTACCAACACTTGCCAACGGGAAGGAGAAGTGCCTGGAGGCCTGCTGCGCTCCAGCACACGTCCCGCAGGGATGCTGCAAGCGCTCAGCTCTGCCAGCCTCCAGGTAACAACAGACGCCCGAGGGTTCAGTTATGCACCGCACTGACCTGTGCTCGCCAACACTGCGACTTCAGCCAAACCGCCTCGGTTTCCTCGAGCGGCACTGCACAGGCAAGCAGCTGGAAAAGGCACAGGGAGGCACGCTCGCTGATCTCTTGTGCTTCTTGTCCAGTGCACCAGCTCAGGGCCCTGCTGGTGTAGCACTGACACCGCTGGCGGAAGGGGGACCGTGCTGCCCCGGGGGGCTGCTGAATCGAGCCTCCCCTCAGCCTCCTTTAACACCAATTATCCATGCCAGAGCCATACACCAATTTGAACTGCCCTATTCCTACCCATGCTTTTAAACACAAAAGCTGTTGTTGGGAACTGCGCTGAAGGTCTCCTCATCCTAATCTGCTGGGATGAGGGTTAAACTTGCATTAGACTAGACCTCAGCAGCCCGGCTCCATCACCAGGTCCCACTGCAATCTTCTGAAAGGAGATTGAACGGCTGTTTCACTCTCAGCATCAGGAAACAGAGCACAGAACGAAGCTGTACGCGCTCATGACTGGTGGCCCATTTTGCGCTGGAATCAGAAATGTGGCATCATTCTGAGTTGCAGGGAAAACAGAAAATGCTGAAATTCTCAAAGCACAACTAACACTTTTCTTTCTCGTGTTACTGTATACAGCACAACAATAATTCAGAACAAGGCGAAATATCAATGCTATTTACAGCATCACTTCTACCAGCTCTTTCACTTCATTTGCTGAAGAGTAGAACTGAAGCATTCTGCATGTGGCCTACAGTCCACTGAAGTCAACAGGTAACTTTTATGGACGCTTCAGTAGAGTCCCATCCCTGTTCAAACCAAGACAATTCAAACATTTCTGACTGCCATCCAGCCTAGCATTACGATTCACATTTACAATATGGTAACGGTCCAAATGAAACCCATGAAACAAAACAGAACCTAAACTTTGTTACTTACACTTTCTTTTCTACAGTACTTAAAATCAGTTTGCTATTACAGAATGTATTCTGTTGTAATGTTATGGCAATTCAGAGGAAAAAACCCCAGCAATTCACCTAGATATTTCTACTTTCTCTCTCCTGAACACTATACCATGTAATTATATAGTTTTATCTTCTGGAAAAGAGAGAGAAAAAACACACAGCACAAACAAAATCCCACACGTTTCCTATAGACCACTTTATTTGGTGAAGGCAGCCAAAATAGCTGAGGATGGTGAGACAGCAGGTGCTGATGTACCAAGGGCAGAGGGGAAAGATTACTATGGATGCTGATGTGAGGCTGCAGACCAGATCTGCACTACATGGGAGATATGAAAACAAGTAAAAAAATTGTATAAGAAGAATTTTTGTACTAGTTTTTGCCATCTAAAAAAAAAGACTATAATCATCCATCTGTCCAGAAATGTTACTAAGGATTATGGTGGAGGAAAAGTTACAGGCAGAAGTTCAGCAAGGATTGTACTTGTTAGAATATCTCTTAAGGCACATCACCTACATAAATTGCAAAGGATGGGCGAACACCTTTCCTTTCCCTTCCCCTCCCTGAACTTTAAGAAGTGACACCCAAACTCTGCTGTGGGGAAAAAAAAAAAAAAAAAAAGACTGAACAGTTTATATCACTATTAAAAGAGAAGGCTTTATATTATGATGACTTCTATTTAGGTAGAAATAAAGTCAATGCAATCAACCAGATGCAAATTGAAGACTCCCCATCTTGTCCTTTTTTCTATCATCCATGGAAAGTTACGTTGTGTGGGGTTGCAAGTGATTTGTCCTTTTAACCACAAGCCAGGAAAAAGCCCTCCTTTAAAGAGAGGGGGGCTCCTTCAAATAAGCGCAAGTTGACAAAAAGCCCTGGACAGATCAGGGAAGGCAAGTTCAAAAAGCACATCAGCATGTCTCCTACAGTTAAACACCTGCTGCCCCCAGCCTACCTTAATCCTCACTGCAGGTAGATCCCTGAGAAATTGGGACACACAAATCACACGGACATAGCAGACCTGCTTGTGCCCACCACCCCCAAAAGTTTCTGAACATGTCAACCAACTTCAACAAAATATAGCAGAGCTTCAATGACATTAAGTTCCTACAGGTTTCATAGAAACAGGAGTCAAGGAGACGAGGATGACCCTGTTAAGGTCCCTCCCTGAGGGAAAAGCTACTTTATGAACTGAGCCCTATTCCTCATCAGCAGATCAACCCAACCTCAAGCTACAGAAGACTAGGTTTCTTTGGGTCCACTGCTGGTGGAAATACTGTACTAAATATATGATTACCTACTAATTTCTCAGATAATAATCCTACTAACACACATCATCACTATGTACATCCCACCGCACACAATGTTTATGCAAAAACCACAGAAGACATGCTTCTTACGATCTCAGCATTTGGCTACTACTATATATTAGACATTGTCTTGTACTCTAGCTGACAGCAGGTCCTCCTCTTAACCCTAGCTGCTGAGGGATTCTGCAATACCCATATAGTGCATACATACAAGGAAAACAACAAGCATGTTTATTGACTTAAAAATGAATGAGGTTTTGGCAGTAAAGGTGATGCCGATACAGATATCTGGAGGTATGAAAGCCAATTGTAAGGCAGAAGAGTCAGAAGCAACTTTCATTCCTACCTGGTTCAGTGCAATTTCTGACATACGGCTGCCCCCCATCCTCTGGGACATCAGTCGCGTTCTCCTCATTTGCTTGCAGTAGCTGTCTCCCACTCCATTTGTCATTACTTTCCACAGAATAGTTCAGGGCATCATAACCTAAAGGAAAAGAGCAGTAGATACATGAGATTGCACAGGAAAGGCAACTCCTGATTCTGTTCCTGAATGCCTGAAGCAGCCAAAACATTTGCATTTCATAACCAGTGTCCCCTGGGTTAGAAACAGCAGTATTTCTAATCCCACTGGAAAGGTACGCTGCCATTAGCTCCACATCCCAGTTAGCCTCAAGAACATCAGGAGTCGGGTTCGTTCCTCCACATCTTCAAAGATTTATACTAGAAGAGCACCTGTGGTTTCACAAGAAGTTGTAAGCCTCAATCAGTTTAAAATTGGAGTGCCATCCACTGTTTTGGTTAAAAAAACCAAAACACAAAAACAAATACAACAACCCCACAAACCACCACACAACAAAAATAAAACCCCTCAACTTAGTACTTCTGTAGACATTTCACTGCTGTTAAGTACAGGCAAAACTGCTGAATTTTGCACATGCTTATACAACATTTAAGCCATTTCTTCTTTGGATTACAATCCAATTTGCTGCTGAATGAGGCCTCAGAAATACAGTGTTTGACACAAAAGCTAGGTAGGCTCTTTTGTGAATCAATAAAATGCTGCATGGGTGTTAGGAAAGCCCTGCCCCAACAGAGCGTGAAGTTCCTTAGGACCGCAAGGGCAGAGCTCGGCAACCTGTGCCGTGCCACGGAACAGCAGTTCGGGATGTGGCATCGGAGACGTGTCTGAGGCATAGGAGCAATCACCATTTTCAAATTAAATTTTGTAATAAAAGTCTGAAAGATATTTCACCAACGCGATCAATAGGGATCCATTTCAGTATCTTGCGCCCGTGTCTAACGACATCGGTGGAAAGGCTCCTGAACCTGTTCACTGTGGGCCAGGCAGCCACTCCTCACGTGTTAGGAGGCCTTCATTTATAAACACAACATCTACAGGTTCCTTCAGGTTCTGCTCACACAGCACAAAACTGATGGAAAGAAACATCTTTATGACAGCATAGCCGTATTCCTTCTCAAAATGGTTCTTACTAAGCCCAGCTGCACTGTTATTCCCACCCAACACAACCTCACCCAAGCCAAAGCACACCCCTGAGTCAGTGCAGTAGCCCTCCCTGCTTCCCACTGTTAAGAAACATCTATAAACATCACAGGCACATATTTCATATAGAATTCAACAAAAGGGATAAACCCCAGTCCAGCATGAGTTAACCATTTTAGACGCAGGATCTGAGCATACTCTTTACCATGCCCTGTACTCCTAACAGAAAATATGTGTGCACATTTGCCGACTTGTCATTTTTCCAATATCAGCCGTATTGCTTTTGCTCACCAGTTTCTTTTCCAGCAAGGCCCAGACCTGACTGCAAAACAGCTGCACACTATCAGTTTCAGTGCTACACACAACTGCCATTAAGAATACCAAGGAACCCCCCAAAACTCTATTTTGGGGGACCATCAACCCACTGAAAGAAGAACCACCATGTGGAAGGAAGTAGCAAAGAGTAATAAAATAAGGAGACTGAAGTAGCACATCTTTGACTCTAGCAAAGGGTGAAAGTAGCCAACAACAGGGATTTGCCACTGAGAAGCCATGAGGAACTGAAAAGTGAACACTGAGAAGTGAGTGCAGGCAGCGGCGGCTGGGCAAGAGACACACTAGAAAGTAACTCACTGGGTACCACACCCAGTTTGCATGTAATAAGTGTGAAGACACATCATACCAGCCCCCGGCTCCCATCAGCAGCGCAGCGCACCGCACCGAAGGGCCATCACTCTATAGCTGCTTCATGACCCAGGCTCACAGGCTCGGTCCAGCTGCAGACTCGCAGGGCCGTTTCAGGTACCAGTATGCAGCAAGTAACCCTACAGAAGGTAACACTTCCTCTCATGACTTCTGACTCTCTCCTTGGTTTACTCCCCTCTTTAGCTTTGCCTTGGTGCTGCTAAATGAAAAGCTATTTTAGCAATGTCAACAATAAAGCTGGCTGGTTTCCACGATATTCTTGGCACAAGGCTGGTCAGCCTTGGACATGTCATGTCTGCCTAATTAGCTGAAAGCACGTGCCCATGTGTCAGTTCCTATGTAGTTTCAGCTTCAAGGGAGGAAGACGAAAATTTTTTTCACTTTTTTTAAGCCGCCAAGCCATCCACTTCAGGCAGGCAGGCACAAACACCAAGCCAGCTATCTTGCAACAGAGACCTTGAGCCCATCCAACAACAAACAGCATTGCAGAGAGATCTCCACCCCCTTACCCCCTCTCTCCACCAAGCAGCACACAGGCTCTCTCAAGGGCTTTGCTGCCGAAGGTGCTCCTCAGGCGCGGGCCACCAGCACTGCCTGTGGCCCCACTCCCACATGCACTGGGGCTGCGGCAGGGCCTGGCCACCCCCTCGCTGGGAAGGACACGCAGCTGCCAGCCACATACCCAGGGTGCTTGGAGCAAATGACAGGCGTTACTCCACACCGAGAATCCACAGCACCGCGGCTGGAACCTGCACCCAGCGCTTGAGATGCTTCAGACCCACCCTTAAATCTCTTATTTCCAGGTTTTTCCAGCACTTTGAAGACTGATCACAAGCAAAGAGCTGTGTAACAGAGATTCAGATCTTCAGGTAATGTCTCAGAGGGTGCTCAGGGATAAAGGAAAAGGTTTTCTGCAGGTCCTAGCCCTTTCCTCAGGCTTTCCGAGTCATCCCACTGAGTGAGGTGGCCAGCCCGAGACTTCTCTGTCCTGCCCAGCTGACAGCCTGCTCAGGGCAGCTCCTGTGCCATGTACCAGCAGGCAGGCAGCGTGGGAGGGGGGCTGCCTGGAACCACATCCCTGGCCAAGGGCAGGGACTGGTACCAACACTCCCAAGACACACAGGAGCTGGCCAGTGCGCATGCCTGAGGGAAGAACTGCAGCTACACGGGCAGCCCAAAGCACCCTTGTGTTCTAAGCAAAAAGTGTTTAACTTGGTAAATTAAACATCATTATTTGAAGCTTCAAGCACTTTGTACTTGCTATGCTTTATGAACTTCAGAGAATGCTGTTTAGTCCGTGAGCATGCAAGAGCTTAAACTGTGAGTTACACACATACAAACATCAGTGACAGAAACGGACCATGTTTCTCAGAAGGAACACATGCAATAATGCAACATCCGACATCTCCTGTAATAATAAACATACTCTGGTAATCTGAGCTAAGCAGTTTCAGTCCCACACACTGAAAACTGTTTTCAAAGCAGAGACACCCTTCTCCAAACAGTTGCTGCTTTGTTCCACGTTGCTGTGTGGAGGAAAGGCACAAGGAAGAACCCGCAAGGGCTGTCACAGCCCAGAAGTTCCCGCAGAAACCTCTCCTGCTCCCTCCACTCCCACAACGCCTTCCTCTCTCAGATGGCAAACTTTTCCGAGCAAGGGGTAGAGAAGAAGAAAGTCATTTGAGGTGATGACTTTGGAAGGGGAAAAAGCTTCATTTGGCAGTAAAAGTGTTTATAAAAGCTACATTCAGCACTCAAAGAAATCAGTGTAAATAGCAGCAGAACCGGTCCATGGCCAAAGCTAATGGTATGGCTGTGGCTTACACCAGTGAAAGCTCTCTGCTGGTACCTCCAGGTTTAAGTGGGGTCAGCTGTGCCACAGCAGGATTTGCAACCCACTGACCCCAAAATCCTGCCTTGGGTATCTCCACTCTAAAACACATTTGGCTCAACAGAGCAACAGAAAATAGCAGTTATACATGAAGGGAGACACTTTTCCAAAGGTCTGGCCTTCCAGGGATTTCCCTGTGAAGACAGGGGCACACCAAGATTTTTAACCTTGCCAACAAGGACATTTTATGGCAATCTAACAGGGTCCACGTTTCCCCGCCTGCTGGCACCAGCTCCCTGTGCAAGGCCAGAGGGCTCCCATCAGCCCTGGCAGAAAACAACTCAGAAGCTTGCCTGGTGTTTTGGCAGGTTCAGTGAAAGAGGAACCGACTATCAGCTGCGGTTTAACCCTTTGCACATGGCTGCCTGTAACACAGGGGCCTCGCCCATCCCGTTGCTGGATGCAAGGGGCACCACCATGCTGGCCAGGCAGCATCTCTCCCTGCTTCAGGTGCTGGCACGAGGCAGAGCCTCCACCACCAAGAAGCGCTGCAGCACCCAGCAGTGGGGACATCACCTTGACTCTACATCCCACCATGACGGGGCTGCAGGAACAGCATACCACGGCCAGGTGGCCCGACCCACTCTGGCTTCCATGGACCCTTTGAGGGGAGGTACAAGCAACATTCCCTCTTGGGTTGCCACAACACCTGCAGCAGGAGCACCAGCACCTCCGGCTCACTCTTGGGAAAGGCTCAAGTATAATATGATCTACAACTATTACAAAGTCACATCCTCACAACAGTTTCAAAAAGACAGATGCAACAATCACAAATTCTCTTTGAGACCAGATTTTTTGCGACATGTGCTCTTGGCTTCTCACTTCAGATTGTGTCTTGCAATCTTTTATTCACCTGTTCTAAGGCACAACTTGCACTGACCTGAAGCTTCACACCAGCTGTCAAAGGCTGTGGGCCTGAGCCCTTATGCCATTAAACAAGGGCCTCGTCCATTGGTGTCAATATATACTAAATCACAGCCAGCAAAATGTAGAACAAAAATTTGACACTCCACAGAGGGGCTACGATAACACCACGGAATAAGCAAGACTTCTTTCCAAGGAAAAGTTATAAAAAGAAAGCTAACAGTTTTCTTTCTCAAAAAGCATTATTCAGAAACGTTATTCAGTATTAGATGATTTTTAATGGGAAACATGTCGAAGATTTTTTTTTTTTTTCCCCCTCAGCAGAGACTACTAAATGTCTTGCACTAGCTACACTGTCATTTTGTTCAGGCCAGTATATAGATTAGACATTTTTCTTATTAATGTTTTAGCTGCTGGCTTTATAATAAAATAATATCATGACATCTTTAAAAACTTTCTACAATAAAGAGTTTTTCCAAAGTTCTGTACCACAGCATATTTCAAAGTGGGTGAATTATTTTTTGAAGCACCGAACACCACCAGAAGGTATTTTCCACAACTCCAATTACCCAGCACCAGTTTTACATTATAGACTCAGAACCCAGGTTCTGGAGAGCTTTGTTTATGCTTCCTCACAGAGATATTCACATGGACAAGCATAGGAGTCATTTTTCCCTGTCTTTGTGCCTGTAATACATTTCATAATAGAAGTAAGACAATGCAGACAGTGCATTTCCACCAGCTCCATCTCTTTCAGTAAGAGAGGGCGCACATCAGCGTGCATTTGCTGGGAGCTCTGGTCCCTGCCAGGTTGTGGTGTGGCAGCCTGGGGAGAACGGGCTCTCTAGCCCTATCTGTTCTACTTATGACCACTCAAGTGAAAGAGTAGAAAGAAGAACTGCTCAAATTGCTCAGAACTTCTGAAAACACTCTGTGTGTGACCCAGATCTCCACATGGGAAACTGAATGCTGCTTACGCCATTCCAGATGGCTCTGGCTGGAGTTTACAACTTAGAGCACTGCAGAAGCACAGCTAAACACATCCTACCTATTGGCACTTTTCAGCATGAAGAACACTGTTTTACAATGCTATACAACATCCCGATGTTCCCCAATTACACACTGATCTCAGAGAAGCATCTTTATTTTCAGCACAGGAACCCCAGCAAGCCAGTAACTCAGCGGGACCTCAGAGCAGATGTCCAGCTTCTAGCAGGGACAAAGCAGCCTGGTGTGGTTCTCAGCACAGGGCCCTTCTCACAGCCAGCCAACACACCTTGGACAACTAAATGAGACAAGACCACCCAAACTAATTTCCAAGGCAGGATACAGGTCAGGGGAGATGAGAATTTTACACTGATGTGAAGTTACCTGTCAGCCACGTGGCTCCCCAGCAAACACTATTTACACACCTACACAGATTAAGAAAATCCTTTTAAATCTTTTTACTGTTACAAAAGTGAGTGCAACTGGCCCCTTCGTTAGGATTGTTTGTATTCCTGGTCCAGTAGCACTGAGCAGGTCTAGAGGGGAGGCGACGCCACTCTGCACAGCACCAGCACAAGCAGCCCCTGCGCTGTCCATGTGCACAACTAGCAAACGTAGTGAGCTCACACTAACCACCAGGCCAAGTATTTAACACATACATACTCTCCTCTCCTCTAAGCATATGCCACAGGAAAGACTTATTAGCATCTTTCTCTCCACACTGCTGGTTAAAAACAAACACACCCCCATCATTGAGATCAGGTGGTCATTTTATGAAGCTGGCCAGGAAGCGACCAGGTCATTGCATACAAGCCTCCAAAAACATCCATTACCTTATAATTAGCGGAAAATGACAATAAACAAGTTGAGGAAGATGAGTGGATAAACCTGGGTCTTGAGGTTTGCTAAGGAAAGGTTGCGGAAAGCTCTCCTGGACCAGGCTGGTGCACAGCAGGAACTCAACATGGGCATACCACAGCCCTTCCCACCCAAGACAGGGTTGAGTTAGCAAATGAGACAACTTTAGATTAACAGGAAGGGGGGCAGTGGGGTGGGTAGGTGTTAAAAAATACCCAGACACAACACCTGGGGGAAACTGGGATAATTCCCTGAACTTTGGTGCAGAAGCTGATTTTCATTCAGCAGCAGAGGATTTGGCCCAATAACACTGAAGCACAGAAACTCAGCGAAGGTGAAAGGTGATTGTGAGCAGCAAGCTGGAGTGGCAGAGGGTTGACAGGCCAGAGGCTGGCCCTGCCGAAGGGACGATCTGTCACCACGCGCTCTCACAAGCACAATGCATCGCTGCTAACAGCTTCACAGAGCTGGCAGGTATCCTTGGCTCTCACTGACAGTAAACCACTTGCTATGCAAACTGCTAGATTCTGCTGGCCAAAGCCAAAAATAGGACAGCTTTTCCAAAATATGCTTGCCCTCCCTCCTCTCTTGTCTGTGCCCTTTTATCTGTTGTTTTGATGGTGGCAGTTTCAGGTTTTCAAGGTTTGGCTTCACACACACACCTTTTAGCTAACTGACCTATCTGTCTCTCCCTAAAATTTTCCTACAGTGAATACAACAATGAAATATGTCCGAGGAAGAAAAAAAGCTGGAACAACCAAGCACAAGCTCCTGTGTTAAGCTAGCAGCAGAGGTGGGGAGCAGCAGCAGGGCAAGATTTAGCTAAAGCATCACCCCAGCGCTGCCCCTCCACGCCATTGTCCTGCTGGCCCCCAGACCCGCCGCTAAGTGTCCAGGCAGGGTTTCTCCTAGCACAATCAGATCTGCCACGGACTGTCACAGCATAATCTGAGCTCAGGACTGCATAAGCATTTCATAAATGGATTATCTTTCTTTGTAGGCTGATTTGGGAGATGCTTTCCTTTCAAAATCATCAGCAGCAAAGACCATAAATAGAGCATCCTCGGGGCAGGGGATGGGGAATGGACCAGAAACCCTATACCTGGCTTTGACAAGCAGCCTGTTCCTTACACCTGATTTCACCTGTGTTTCTACACATACCGACCTACATGGAAAGGTGCAGAAAGGTTGGGGAAGGGCACTGTTGATCCACGACCGTTGTTAATACTTGTATAACGTAAGTAGGGCACAGAGGCCAGAGCCAAGTTACAGGCACTTAACAAGCAGAAGAGGGTCCCCACACCAAAGACCTCCAAAGCTAATTAGATGGCAGTGCAGGAGAAGACTCTGGTATGGAGGGAAAGGGCAGCTCGCTCAAGGAAGACCACAGGCAGGCTGGCCGGCGAGCAGCCCCACAGGAGGAGCAACAACACCAGGTACCGGCAGCTCTCTGCCCCCACATGCCTCCCAGCCCCAAGATCCACCACCCAGACAAAGGCACAGCTAAGGAAGAGACCCCACAGCCTTGCAAACAGTAATGAGAGAGGTGACCTAAAGGTCCCAGAGCAACCAGGCACTGCAGAAGTGTTTTCATGGTAAGCATGACTTGCCAGAGCACCGGGACATCTGCCAGGACATGCAATGGGAGACATGGCTGGATAGAAAGCCCAGATGGATACCCTGCTGCTGAACAGCACCTGACCCCATGCCACTCCTGCAAATCCCTGTGGAAAAAGTCTGGTGGCAATGGCAGATGAAGAGTTGCAGGACTTCTACCCCAGATCTTGTAATTAATTTCTCAAGACTCACTCCCCAGCCAACAGCCATTAAGCTCAGCCACTCACAACTACATTTGCTCTAGATACCCCTCACTTCTCCAGGTGACTGCAGCCTACCTGCATTAACACCTTGCTGCCCAGTTGGCATTTGTGCACAGCACGGCTCCCAGACCTTCCCAGCTAAGCTGCCATCACCACCTCCTCCTCCTCCCCTACCAGCCCCTCCATAAAACTCCATCACCAGCAATAGCAAGTCCTCTGCAGTCCTGTATCCCCATCCCCAAGCCTTCTCCCACTTCCATGGAAATTACGTAAAGGAGAGCAGAAAAAATAGTTCTGGTCAAATGAAGTACTTCAGATTTTTCAGTTTCACCCACACACAGTGACTCAAGTGCCAGCCACAAAAACCAAACCAAAAAACCCAACACCAAGGTAACAGCAGCACTGGTGCCTCATGGCCCCAAGACCAGAATATGCAGCAGGGACAGGGGAGTGGCAGGTTCGACCCCCTCCCAGGTAATGTGGAGCAGGAATGCTGCTACAGCTCTCCCCATTGCCTAAGTCAGGCTCCACTTCCCTGGGAAGATTTTCCCATGAAAGCTGCCGCTCTGGGAGACATCATTAAGTTTCAACCAGAGCAGAGAACAGCACCTAGCCATCCTCCACCCCGGTAAAGCACCTATTGCCCCCCAGCTGTGTCTGCCTTCATTATTTATTGAGGCAGGACTGAGGAGCTCCGGGGGGGCACCACTGCCTCACCTTTCTGCTAACAGGCAAGGCAGCAACACCTGAACCCAAGCTCCTGCAGACAGCCAAAAAGGGGCAGAAACAACATCTAACTCTCACCACACACACACACACCAGTGTCCTTCTCCCCCATTACTACCATTTTCTATGTGACCACCAGCAGAAAAAAAAAAAGCAGCCCCCACAAAACCCCCAGACACAACTATTCTACCCCAAACATCTCTTGTGCTCCGCTACAGAAAGAAATGCAACCTTGATTACTGATCCAGCCTGGTCTTGGAGAAGGATCACAGGGCTGGAGGGATGAACTACAAGCTGTCCTGCTCTCCCACCAGCAGTGACCACACAGATGGTCCTTACTCAGACCGATCCTCCTCTCTGTCAGTTTGAAGACCCTTTCAGGGACATCAGAGAGGCTGACTCTGAGCCCAGAGACCTGCCCCAACCTCAAACACACCTCATGGTACCACAAAATACTGCCTCTGTACCCCTCTTCCCTCACATGCATGCTCAGAGGAACAAGGCAGAAGATTGGGCGCCCATCTGAGAACAACACAGCCGCCCCATGCCTACCATCTCAGCTCCCAGTCCTCCCCACCAAGCCAGACGCAGCTCCCGTGCACCTCCAGGGAACAGCTCACCAGCTCTCTCCCAGCAAAGAGCAGAGGAGCCCACCAAGGGGCCCTAAAAGGTTCTGCCCCTCCCAGCCATCACAGGCACTCACGAGCAGCAGCTGGGAGCAGTGCTCCACACACAGCTCAGCTGTCGGTTGGGAACCCAGAGCACACTCTGAAGGTCAAGCAACAGCTCTACAGCTCTCACAGCACAACGTGAAGAACAGTGAAAAATGTGACTTGGGGCTTATTTTAACTCTGAAAAGCTACCTGCCATCTGAAAGTGAGATTTCCACATGCATTCTGCTTGAGTCTTCCTCTGCTCCCACACTGAAGGCAAAGAGAACTTTAAGGTCAGGCAGCACTTTGTAGAAACCCCCTCACAGCAGTGACTGCTCATCAAGCTTTCAGTGAAGCCAGGTGATGGTCCTACCTAGCTGGAGATTGGTGCCACTCCACAGACCTCTGCAGAGGCACCCAGGAACGAGGAGCAAGCTGCAAACACCCACTACCCAGAGCATCCAGTGCTTGTAGCCAGCACCCACTGGCACCCTGTGCACCTCCCCGCTGGGGGGCACAGGTGTTGGGCAGCACCCGTGTTATCTGCGGTGCTTTAAATAGCAAAGCTCAAAGAACAGAAAATTATCTTTGCAAGACATGAAATACTCTGCTGCTTGCAGCAATACCATCAATACTCCCCTCCCAGGATAGGCAACGTGGAGGTAAGCCACAAACAGGCTGGAGCCTGGAGCCAGAGCATGAGGCCATACTGTGACTACCACAGACTTGCTGGGACCTTAACCAGATGCTCACTGGCTCCATCGCCAATTTCATCCCCTGCCTGCTTCAGCTCTGCACAAGACCTGTTTCTCCCTATGCATTTGCACGATTAATAGCAGGAGCGAGATGTGCCAACTAAATGCACCACTGCATACACAGCATGGCTTGGGAAGGCACTGCCGTGATCAGGACAGACTGAAATTCAGATGCCACATGGCACAAATTAAGAGTTTTTCTGTTAAGGGACTCAGGGCTCCTCTCGTGCTCACCAGTTCAATGGCAATAAGCATTAACTTTTGTTCCCCATAAGCAGCAGCACCCCTTGCTGCCGGTGCAGCAGCAGCAAGGACCAGGGCACACTGCAGGAGAGGGACCATCAGAGGTGAAGGAGTGACATGCCAGCAGTGTGTTATTTACTGCATCAGCCTTGGACCCCTGCCACCCTAATCACGTGCCCTGATTACCAAAGGTGCTCGGCTAGCCACCAAGAGGATGCTTTAACCTTGAGCACGCTTCTCCTTTCTCACTTGCTTCAAAGATTGAGAAGTCTCCCCAAAACTGACTTTAAGTAACTATTTATACAGAGTGCACGCGCTCCTATTTTACCTGTCTTTTCACTTCTGCAGAAGTTACAAATAAAGCCAAAAGCACTAGCACTTTGTACCCAAGGAAAGCAGGGGAAAAGTTAGCTGAAAAAGTCTCATTAACAAGAAAGTATGGAAGAAGATTGGGGTTTTTTCCTCTAAATTTATGAGCTCTGTGACATTTTATGTTCTTATAAAACAGGCATTTTGATACAGGTTTTTATTTATAAATAAACAGGAGGTTTTTTTTAAAAAAACTAAACATTAAAAAGCTAGCTCTTTTAAGGTCTATTAGTTCTCCAGGTCAGTAAAACACCTCTACCTCAGACTGACCGTAGGGCTGAACTCCCTTTTAGGTAGTGGACAGACTCCAGCAGAACCCATGGATTTCTACATGCACTTCTCTACCGTCCTGAACAGCACTGGCTTGAGGCTTAGTTAACTGAAGGTAAAATTTCCAGTTCACTGTCTTGTGCTAAAAATTGTCGTTGGATATGTGAATATTCCAAGGCCTCCTTGATTGCCCATTACCAGTTTGTGCAGAAATTTATGCTTTCTTTATTATTCATAGCAGCTTAACCACTGAATTGACAGATCGCAAAAGAAACAGTTTAGCACCTGGTAAATTATACCACTTTTTAACATCTCCCCATCATGCCTCCTGTGATTTAGCTCCTGTCTAAAGTAAAAAGTGTTTTTCTTATGATCATCTTTTCATGCCTCTAATAATTTTCAGTTTTTCCTTGGATGTTCCTCTGCCCCTGCTTAAACCACACGTGATACTCAAGGTGACAGCTTCCCACTGATCTATGCAACAGCACTCGGTACTTTTACCCTGACTCCCTACTTTCATTTCTCAGGGGTATCTTAACTCTTCTGCTGGCACTCTCATTTCATTAACATTTCACCTGTTACAAATGGAAGGTCTGGACACTGTTGATATTATCTCTGTTGCTTGGCAGCTGCTGACTGTCAGGCACGATTTCCACCACGCCCTGGCACAGTACATCTTTCCTGACAGAGCTGTTGCCTGTTTCTTCTGCTCTGTGACATTCCAAAAATGGGACAATCTCCTAATAATACTGGCTAGCAAATTCTGCTTTTGCCTCCCACGGCTTCTGTGGCTGATGTACCGATGAATTTCAGGGGTAGATAGAGCAATACCCTTTGCAATACCCTGCTGTAGATGCCAGCACATTTTTTTTCCTCCCTCTAATAAATAGAGAGGAAGTTTTCAGAGGCGTAAAAGGAAGATGGGCAATAAATCCCCCCTCTCTAACAAATCATCAGGGCAGTTCTTCTCCCTGATCCAAGCTCCTTCCCAAGCATCCCCTTCTCAGTCACACTGCTTGCCCCTGCCTGCAAGGGACACCAGGCAACCCCAAAGTGCCCTCAGACTCCCTGCACTTTCCTTTTTCCGCATTTCACCAAAACTCTCTCTCAGCTCCCATCTTGTGTCAGCAGCCTCCTCAACTCAGTTTAGCAAGCCTCCCTGCTCCCAGCAATCCAAAAGCACTGTTCAAAATCCCCCCAAGCCACTGTCCAAAACATGGGCTTTGGATGGAGCAGAACAGAAAAAGTTCCTCTGAATTCTGAGCAGAAGAAAAGAAAACAGGGCAAGAACCACAGCAATGAGGGTAAGTTATAGGTGGCTGCACCACAAGTCACCCAGGTCATCTCAGGCTACCGCATCGAATTCATATATCACAATTTTCTTCCTTCATGGTAAGCAGCAAGGAAAAATTAGCAACAATGAATTAAAAATAACTTTAAATTGACTTTCCATCAGCAGCCGTGCTGCTTTTTATACAGCTCCAAGATCCCGTGGCTGCTTGCACCTGGAAATCAAGACCTTACATGGCTGAAAAAGCAGTAATTGAGATCCTCACTGTGATCAAACAGATCCTTGTTCCTTGGAAGGCTTGGGTAATGTGTTGCAGTAACAGCGTAATTCTCTGGAAGAGATATTTACCTTTTTAAAAGCAGTGAAAAATGAGCAGTATTCCAAATCCATGCGACAAGGGCAAATACTTGGGGTCTGATAGGGTTTTTTTGTTTAGAAGCTGGACATTCACTGCTCCTTCCCCCATATTTATATATTTCTCTCCTAATTCTGAGCTAACATGGTGGGAGCAAAGATGGTTTTGGGTCAGATGAAACTGTTCAATCAACCTGGAATGAAGTATTTTATTTTGGTTTGTTTTTTCCTTTATTACACTTTTAGCTAAATACAATTCTGCAGAATTAAATTTAGTCTGAAAATACCATAAAGACATGCTGAGAAAGGAAACAGAGCAGCTCTTCCCCCCTCCCAAAAAAACAAACCATGACTTTCTCCCAGTTAATTTCTAAAATATATTAAAAAGCATTGCCCTTGCAGCTTTGCCTGCTCAATCACCCTGAATTCCCAAATTCATGCTGTTCGCACCCTCCTCGCCCACCAACAGGTCAGCGGGACAGGTGGCAGGCCAAGGCTGCAGGGCAACTCCAGCAGAAAAGACCCTACCTCCAAAAGCAGCGTCTGCCCCGAGGTACCCAGGGCAGAAGTCCGCCGTGCCTGCCCAAACACCCCCGCGGGCAGCACAGGGCTCTGGGCTGAGCACAGCAGCCAGGCAGCCCTATGCCCTGGGTGGGCGCCCATCCTCTGCCATGCCCAAGGAGCAGCTCGGGCAACTGCCGCTACCTGAACAGACACCAAACAGCTCAGGACTGTAGCATCACGGAAGGTTTGGGTTGGAAGGGACCTTGAAGACCACTTCGTTCCAACCCCCTCCATGGGCAGGGACACCTTCCACCAGCCCAGGTTGCTCCACACCCCATCCAGCCTGGCCTTGAACTTCCAGGGATGGGGCACCCACAGCCTCTCCAGGCAGCCTGTGCCAGTGCCTCACCACCCTCTCCGTGAAGAATTTCTTCCCAACATCTAACCCGAATCTCCCGTCTTTCAGGCTGAAGCCGTTCCCCCTTGCCCTGTCGCTACATGCCCTTGTAAGAAGCCCCTCTCCAGCTGTCCTGTAGCCCCCTTTAGGCACCGGGAGCTGCTCCCAGGTCTCCCCGAAGCCTTCTCTGCCCCAGGCTGAACAGCCCCAGCTCCCTCAGCCTGTCCTCACAGGAGAGGGGCTCCAGCCCTCTGGTCACCTTCGTGGCCTCCTCTGGGCTCACTCCACCAGGTCTGTGTCCCCCTGACGCTGGGGGCCCCCAAGCTGGACACAACGCTGCAGGGGGGATTCTCACAAGTGTGGAGCACAATCTCCTCCCTTGACTTGCTGGCCACACTGCTGGGGATGCTGCCCAGGATTTGTCTGGCTTTCAGGGCTGCCAGGGACGAGTACTTGTGTCCAAGTCCCAAGGGTATAAAACCACCCACCACAGCAAGGTGAGTTCCTCAGATAAGGAAGGGCAGAGTCTGTCAGGACTGGACAACTCCACCTCTTTCCGGTACCTCCATGCCAGCTCCCACCAGAGCCTCTGCCCACCGCCCTCAGCCCGGCTGAGGGTCGCTCCTGCAGCCCCTGCACCACAGCAGCAAGGCAGAGGAAGCTGAAAGCCCAGAGTTGGCTGCCCTGAAGGACACGGCCCTCAGGCTGCCCCAGCTCACGGCAGCTGCGGAGAAGTAACGAACAGCCAGAAACAGAACATACCAGAGAAACGCACAAGGAGTGGGAGCAGATCCTGTTCCCTCAGTGAACATGACCCTCACCATGGATGATGGATGAACAGGCCTGCTGTGTCCCTCCAGTGAGCTGGGTGTTGCAAGCACTAAGAATAAGCCACCCCTTTCGGGAAAGAAAGAAAAAAAAGAAAAAAAATGTCATAAGCCCTGGTTCCCAGTATGGTATCTAAACACCAGAAAGCTCTGATGATAGGGAAGCCATCACAAAAGAGCAGAAGGGGTTTTTTTCATGCTTTTCTCCACAAAAGATAAAGAAAAAAAAATGAATCTTGCAAAAAATAAACAAGCAAGAGGGAAAAGGGAGCTTTTGTGTCTAATTTCAATACAAACATGTTTTTCAAGTTAAAAGGACTATTTCTCCCCCTTCTTTTTGCCTTACAACTCTTTTCCCCTTGTGTTTCCCTGCAACAACACTAAATCTGTAACTGTTATTAATTTAATCATCATTATTTACTCTTTCCATAGTGCTGGAAACATGCTAGGCACTTTACAACATGGAGACAAGGTCTCAGCCCCAGAGAATACATCACCCCTGTACACACTGAATCTGGATATGCTCCCTAAAAGTACTCTTTATACATACCGTGAAATTCAGGAAAACTCACGGATAGCCAGACAAGGAAATACAAAGCAGAAACCCCCGCAGAGAGACCTGGAGAGATATACAGGAGGGCAGGCTGGACTTTTGCAACCCTTACACATCTCCCAGGTCTTGCACTAAGGCATCTCATTTAACTACCTGCTGCACTGGCATGGGTAAAATGGCAGTGGAACTAGTATAAGAATGGGGGATAAAACATAATTAAATGAGAGCATGGAGGAGATGTGAAATGTATGAATTTAGGCCTTGCGGATGAGCAGTACTTCCCCTTTTTCTGTATCTGTTCAGAAAGCCCACAAGACTCAACTTCTATCACAGATAAGAACACGCTGAAGGGCAGCCACTGGCCTCATAACTCATGCTGTGCCTTCTTTCCAGCGAAACTCAGTTCCCTGCACTAATGCATCTCTTTCATTCCCAGTGTGCGGAGCTAAAATTAAGACCAGATAGCAAAAGCTGCAGAAAGTACCACAATGAGGAGCTCAAGAAAGGCTGTGAAGGTTTGCATCCCACATGCAGCAGTTTATGTGTTTCAGGGTGCTCGTGTTCCTCCACTCAAGCTTGTCCTCTGCCAGTGGCCAGCAAGCGGATCTGGTCTGGAGCTGCCATGACAAGCTAGCCGCAGGCAAATGGGCTCCAACAGCAGGGCAGATCATCCATCAGGCGTCCTCTTGGAAAGCCTGGTTCTTCTACAAAGCAGACAAAAGCATAAGGCTTCCTATGCTGCTAGATCAGCGACTCAGTCTCAAGAGAATGAGCAAAGCACCAGTTCCAACAAATCTTCCAGGTGCTATCAGCACCTCCTCTCTATCAACCCTCAACATTATCCCTCCTCACCCATTCTCCAGCCAACAAGCATTTCCCTGTGATTACTATAAATGTTGCCAACCAAGGGTCCCAGCTGCATGCAGGTTTCTGCCCTCATTCAGACTGATCCATGTGTCACTAAGCCAGGTTGAAAATTACCTTAGTGACATAGAGTACCTTCCCTATGGTACCCGCTTAATTAAATATTGAATAAGCTATTACCTTTCAGGGATGCCTGTGCACTGGCTGTGTCCATTATTTATAGCATAATGTATTCATTATGTATCTTATCCCATGCTCTTATCTGCTGATCTCATAACAGGCCCTTAAAAACAATTTCGAGCAATTAATCCTACCTTAATTACAAACAAATAGATATGGAAGCCCCAGGACATCTCTCTCTCATATTTATTACAAGTAAGTAAACACATCTAGAAGTAAATCTGGTAATAAGGAAAGAGAGGGACAAAGCCCACCAGCCATGGGAATCACAGACCTGAAGACTGGCACATTTTAATCACCCGCAGTAAAATCGCCAGCCTCGCCTGCCTTAGAAAAGAGACGTGTCCTGCTGCAGCTTCCCTGACGGACAGGCTCTTCCAACGCAACTGCACCGCTGGACGCCACCTCCTCTGCCCCCCGCACCGTGATCCAGGCCAAGGCCCACCACACCAAGATGCCCTGGGTTTTCCTGCCTCCCAGGGCCCTCCGAACCCCAGATGGCTGGCACGGCCATTTTCCCAGTCAACAGGAGCCACCACTGAGCTGTCTGGGGTTGTCCCTTGTCCCTGCCTCCTCCCACCCAGAGCCAGCCCTTCCTGCCTGCCAGCCCACGGGGCTGAAGGCCCAGCCGAGCCCAGCACAGGGCTGCCCGCTCCCAGCGGGTAGGACGGGTGCACGGCGGCAGCCATGTAAGGGGGCTGGCAGAACCCTGCCCGTCTTGCCGGCTGGGTGCCAGCAGGGTCCCCTTCCACAGCCCCACCGCAGGCAGCCAGCGGTGGGGCTCCCTCCAGCAAGAACCAGGCTGTTCAGCCTTGTGCATCTCTGCTGGCAGACCCCACGCTGCAATGCGGTCCTCCAATTCTCTCTCCCGCATCCATACCTACAGGATGGTTGTTGAAAAACTTTCAAGGGGGGTGGGGGTGGGGAAGAAGAGAATAAGAAAAGAATCTCCAGACACAATGAGGAAGCACCTTGTAAATTCCCACACTTCAGCTCATGTAGGAAACACTCTAATTTGGGGAGCACTTGTTTCAGCTCTTTTCTGAAGAGCCCCGGTAACGTACAGGAAAAGAACACAATCATCATTAATACTCATATTTTGTGCAACTTCACTGCTTAACAGAACCAACTCGTATGTTTAGCACCCACAGTGGGAAATCTCATGCTTCAGAGTTTGTCTTCTGGTCAAACACAGCGACCATAAGCTCTCGGACGCTGAGCACACTGGTCAGCTCCTGAACCAAGGCACACAGCTCAGCAGTGCACCGAGCACCCACCTCCCCAGCAGCACGGTGCCCCGCTGGGAGCAGGCTCCCTCTGCTCTACCTCAGCTGCGGGGCACAGCAGGCACCACCACCCAGGCGCTGCCAGGGGTCCGAGTGGTGCAGGTCCAGCACAGACCTGTACACACCTGCTACTGGGGAGCCTCCGGGCAAGGGAGGGACAGGGAAATGGAGCCACGATACGGAGGTGTGCTGCAAACACACTGCAAACACATATCGCATTCTGTCATGATAGGACAAGGGCTAACAGTTTTAAACCAAAAGAGGGTAGATTTAGACTAGATATAAGGAAGACATTTTTTATGATGAGGGTGGTGAGACACTGGCACAGGTTGCCCAGAGAGGTGGTAGATGCCCCGACACTGGAAACACTCAAGGTCAGGCTGGGCAGGACTCTGAGCAACCTGATCTAGTCAAAGATGTCCTTGTTCATTGCATGGGGTCAGAACTAGATGATCTTCAAAGGTCCCTTCCAACCCAAACCATCCTATGATTCTAAACCACTGATGAGATTCTGACCGAACAGACCTTAAGGAATAACTCCAGATGGCCAAAGCTAGAACAGCCCTGTCGTTCTGATCTTTCCCTTCCCCCACCCCAGAGAAAACAGTACAAGGAAAACAGTGGTCTATGGTGCCATCTCAATATTCAGAAACGTGGAAAGCAGAGAAAAATAAATGCATCTAATGAAAACACAATTCCAAAACCAAGCGAGGACTCAAAGAATAGGATCTTTGTCACCCCTGAAATCAATAGAGAATACTACCACTGCTTCAACTGGTTTTAGACTAGCCCTTAAATGTACTGTCAGGGTGACATTAGCACAGAAACCTCCTAAAATGTTTCAAAGGGGGCGTTCCGTACTAAGCCATGGCTGAAGTTTGTAGAGACTCCTTTGCAGATGACTAAAAAGGCAGCCTGTCCCTACAAGCAGATGATGTGCACACACTTGCCATCCAAACTGCACACCACGCTCTCTCTCTTCTCACCTGGGGAATATTTCCCTGCCTGCTGAAAAAGGCAGACACAAGCCCCAGCAGGCACAAGCCAACAAGCTTCGCGGCAGTGCCTCTGCCTTTCTCCTCTGAGAAATGAGCCTGGCCCAGCTCAACACAGACCCTTGCTCAGAGTAAGGGCATCTTTCTAGTAAAATCCCAAACTGGAATTTTCCTAAGTATTTTAAGGAAATAAATAATACTATAGGGAAGAAAAAAAAGTTTCTGTTTTTAACCAGAGATGCTGGCACAAAAGGGTAGTACTCCACATCATACCAGCATCAAGTATCTGACGCTGTCCTTCCTTTATAAGGCTTTAAGAATGGCAGGACCCTCCAAGAAGCTGTATGTGTTCTTTACTTACCCTGACATGAGACTCTGCAGACCTGAGTTTAATTCACTGCTCTGCTATTAGCCTGTGAGGTGACCTTGGACAAGTTGTTCTGTCCAGATTCTCAGCTGGTGTCAGCTGGCACTGTGCCACCAAAGTCAATTTAAACAATTTGAGACTTCAGTTCTACAGTCCTCAGCCTCCGTATCCAAACAGCACTGCCAGCCTGCACGCAGCCCTGCTCCTGAGATGCTTTGGAAATGTGCACCTAAGAGGCAGGTAGTGGGATTAACAGAGCTCATGCCTCCCTTGGAAAATACACGTTTTTACCTAAAATGAAACAAAAAGCCTTTTCTATTTTTTTTAAATAGCCTTACGATCAAGGCTTTAAAAACAAACCCACGGACACTGTTGTTTCATTTTGCAGTCTGTTATGTATTAGCTGATGCAAAATCCCTAGCGATTTTGACTTTAGCACACAGTAATGGGTGGCGACTGATACTTTTTTCCATTCTTCTCCTCTTAAGTTTCATTCTTTCCAAAATCATCCCAAATTTCTCTCTCAACTTGCTTCCATCACCAGTGGCATGTTGGAAGGCTGCTTCATCACACCAAGAAGCTGAATGCCTGACACCAGCCTGAAGGCAGGCTGGATTTCAGGAGGGGGCTTGGGAGTCACCAGATCTTGTGCCTTTCATCACAGGAAGCTCCTAAGACTGGAAAACTCTAGTATTTTACCTGACTGAACAGCTGACACCCAGGAAATCCGAGAGAAGGAGGGAAACTAGGTTGCACCACACGAGGGGACACCGCTGGCCACGAGCTGCCCACAGCTTGGTGTGCGGCACCCAGGGAGGCAGTGCTTGGGCATGTCACCACCGGGCACGCAGCCACTCATTCCCAGGATAAACCTTTATGAAAGTACCTCCCGAATAAGTCCTCTTAGCGGCCTCCCTCACCCCAGACACAGCAACAGCTCTGTCCCTGCAGACCTCAGCCCAGCGGGAGGTGCAGCCCCAAGCCATACAATGACAGCTCCCGAGGTCTCCCAGGCCCATAGGGCTTCTCCCTGAAACACACTGACTGCCTCTCCCATCAGCGAGCAATGCTAAGGCAGGGCTCCTGCAACCTTTCCTTGGATCGTTTTTTGATTCAGGAGATTTTTACGTTACTCAGTCACGTTCTTGGAAAACTTCTGAACAAGCTTGATTTGTCAACTCCTCTGATTTAGTGCAAGAATAAATCCAAAGAACATGAAACTCATAATTTAATTTTACTTTGTCAGCAGTAAAATTAACTTAAGGGGGTTTTTTAGCATTGCTTCTTCTCCTTCTCCCTCCCGTCCAATGACACTACTTTCTGAGAAGTCGTCCATGGCAAGCGAAACCTTTGCTATAAGCACAGCTGATGTAACCTGTTGAACAAGCGTACCGTGGGCAAGCAAGCTCGATAGGGCAGTTGGGTGGGTTGGAAGGAAGCTCTTTGAGACAGGGGTCTTTTTAGCTCGGTTTTCACAACAGGGCTTGTGAGAATGCCAGCGCTAACCAGTACACTCCATACTGCAGCAGGAAGGTCTCTGCTCACCTAGACCCAAGATGCAAAACCTGCGCTCAGTCAAAAGACCTTAACCACAGTACGATACGCTAGCTATGCCAAGGGACCAGTCCACTAAGCTGTCCAGCAGCCAACATCCCCGTGAGGACTTTATGCCACCCCAGTTAATGAGATCTCTTCTTGCTGTGCAGCTTGGTAAGGCTGTTGTCTGCATGGCTCCACAGCATCCCCTGTCCCCAGCCCTGCAGCAGCACCAAGGCACCCTTTGGCACAGCAGGGAGCAGAAGGGACACCGGCAAGCAGCATCACAGCCAGAATCTTCATCAGCTTCCGTATGGCACAGCACTTACTAAGCACAGAAGCAAGACATTTAACAACTCTTCTACTTGCCACCACCCTGCGGAGTTACACATCATACATACCTACTCTTTTCTTAACAACTGAAATCAAAAGCCTTTTAGTACACATCATTGTGTGTAACGTCAACTGACGTGGCTTGTGCTCTTGCTTCTTTTCCCATAAAATGAACTGTTGTGCTGGCCCAGTGCATGCACCGCTCATTTAAAAGGGTTTCTTTCTGTCATGCTCTCCCTGTGAGCTGGCAATAAAATACAAAGCAACTATCACAAAGAGGTGCACAGAGAACTGGAGGGCAAATCTTCTTGGAGGAGAAAAGAATGCCCATGTAAGGCTCGTTTCTCCTCCTGCTTTATGTTGCAGGATGTTCTGGCCGTCTTAGGGAAAAAAAGCAGATGAGTCTATCTCTGAATAAGAATTATTTTAATAGCAGACCCTTCAGTTGTTCGTACTTCAGTTAGCATGTTTTTGGCTTGCATATCAAAAGTATTATTTTCTTGGACTTTAACAGGCTTTTTCCTAATTGAGCTATTAAAATTTGTTTGCAGTTCTCATTTGATAGGTGATGCTTGCTGCAGGAGCGAATACTGAAGATGAGCCTTGGCATACCAAAGTTCTCTTTAGAAGAGCATGCTCAGCACTATCCAAACACGTCTTTCTCCTCTTCTACCACTGCAACAGCTGAGATACACCGCGCTTGAAGAGAGCACCCTGCCTGCTTGCTTCTTATCCCTCAGCCACCACAGGGCCACAGGAGACTTCTCGGGGCTGACCTGGCAGGAGACGTCCACACCCTGTGGACCGATGCACAAACCCATCTGCAGGTCCGCGCTCCGTCTGGGCGTCTGTCATCCCTGTGCCACCAGCATCCCACAAACTTGCCTCTCAGTTTCCCCACTCGATAACTTGAGAACACGCTTACTTGCCTCGTTTCCTCCGAAGAGGCCACGGACAGAGGAACGGCTTGAGCAAGGAAGGATCTGGTTAACCTCGTACACGCATGAGCCCACTGAAGTCAAGCGCAGTACTTCACACGCTGCAAGTTAAGCACTCTTTCCCTGGATCATGGCCTAACTGCCTATGGACACACAAACATGGCTGGTGGCCAAAGTACCGCACACACTACTGGAGGCATAGAAAGGTCAGACCAGACTGTGAATCTCAGCCACTTCGCACAGCTGCTCAGCTCAGCAAAGGAATGTTCCAAAACAACGAAATCTGTGCCTCCAGAGCAGTTTTGACACTCCCTGTGCACAAGAGCGCTCTCCCTTGATGAAAGGTACATCCCCCTTCCCTGAACACACGCTCACACCCACCGATGCAGCACCCATGACCTGGGTTGCCAAGGGCAGCCTGCAGCATGGGGCAAGGCCAACATGGGACTGGAGGCATCACAGGAGGCAGGCTGCCCTCTCCTCTGGGCCTGCCAGCAGTTTTCAGGTCCAAGGCAGGACCTGGGGGACCATCTGCTTCTTGCAGGCAAGGCTTATAGGCAGATGACGTTCAATCACACCTCTTCAGCAGTCCCTGTAAGCCAAAAAAGTCCATAAAAGGCAAATAAAGTCCCAGCAAGTACTGTCCCACACAGCCTCCTCCCTGGACACCACATCTGGACTCCTCTTCAGCGCCTTCTTTTTTTTTCAGAAGACCAAGACCCAGGCCCTCCCCCTGGAGCCCTTGGTGCAGTGCTCCTAGTCTCAGGGATACTGCCAAAAAAACCCAGCTTAAACATCTTCAGTCCACATCAAACTTCACCTTTTAATCCAGTCTCAGGTCACCTCCAGTTACTGTGTGCTTCTATTCATCAGCCCTTGTTGCTGAATGCAACACCCCATCCTGCTCCCTTTCCTTCCTCGTCTTCCTTTTCCCCCAATACTCAGAAAGCCCCTAGTTTCCAGAGTTTTCTCAGCCTGTTCCTAAAGAAAAGCTTGGCGTCTAGAGGTTGCACCCATTTTATTTTTAAATCTGAGTGTTAAGCTGAAATCCAGCCATGCTATGGTACGGACACATTGACCGCACATATTTAATGTCTTACAGATGCTCCTTTGATGTAGCTGGCTCCATTGCCAAAGCAATGGGGGGCTCAACACCCTCCAAAATCCCCAGGTTCAGTGGGCTCATCCTATGGCCAACTCCATATAACCGCAGCTCCATTGCTATCAGTTTCCAAGCTGACAAAATCAGGCCTAAGTCTCACTTGAATAGGCACTTTTCCGACTGCCGTGGAGACTTGACCTTCCATCTTGACGAATGCAAGAGAAGATAACATAAACTTTGCTGGGAGACAAGACAAAGGGAGATGGAACTGTGCCCTAGGGGTTTCAAGTAGCTAAATGCAAACTCCCGAGTCAGGATGCCCTTGGCAGTAAATAACACATGGACAGGCTGTTCAGAGCTTGAGGAGTCTGACAGTCCAGCAACTATTCTGCAGAGGCAACACACCTTCATCCCTTTAGGGTCAGCCAAAAGTCCACTCACAAGCTGCAAATTACACGCATTTACCACTTCCATTTTCAAAGGATTTCCCTTTGATGCTGTGAGTAATGCAGCTCTACTGCAGACCAGCCACTAAGATTTACTCACCGTGTAACCTTACTCTTCTAAGAGCATGTCTACAGGACATAATGATCAAAGCGGCGAGGCTACAAACATCCTGCCCACACCAGGGCATGCCCACTGCTCCACTGATTCTTCCCATAAAGCCACACCAGTGGAAAGAAATTAGGATGAGGTTACCAGTGGCTCTCTGCATCGGTTCGACCTGACTTGTGGTGATATTAAAGGTAAAACTTAGAGCAGAACAAAGCTTTTGAAAATCCCTGATGCTTTCTAAAATCCCATGCTTAAAGACTGGTCTAGAGAAGGGCAGGAGAACAAGGCTGGAAAAAGCAAACACCTCTTCTTCCCCCCCCCCCTTTTTTTTTTCTCCAAAAATGCATGACTTCAACTCAGCTGCCTGGTTGCCAGATGTAAAAAACAGTGTGCCTCAGAACAGGTGGGAAAGCACAGCCTGTGACAATAAAGTGCAGCTCCCACCGCAGCGCAGCATATGATCACTGAGTCTGCAGAAGAAGTGTATTTTTGCAGAAATCGCACGAAGAAGTTGCACTGGCTTCCAAGTAACAACAGTAACAAGATGCATCCCTCAGGCTCTATGCTCCATAACCCCATTTGGCTTCCATTTGAAAAAACCAAACTCCAAAGTTTTAAGTGACAGGTTTCATGAGACCTGGCTCTTTTCTTCAAGTCTTATCTTAGGGAAGAATCTATGAATTTTCATTTTTGCTATGCTTCCTTGTGGACAGGAAAGCGAGAAAGGGTAATTTAAACTGTTCCAAAGGCACAGTAACGGGAGGCGGGGGGGAAGCGGAGAAAGAAAAAAAGAGTATTTTTCTAGCTACCATAGGGTTGCCATCAGTTTAAAGAAAGAACAGAAACAAAACAGAGAAAAATGCCCTGGGGCAGACTAACACTTAGAAGCAGGGTCAGCTCCAGAGGTGAAGGGAGTTTTCTTGTTGCAGGGATGGCTGCTGATCTCCCGAATGACCCTTTCCCATCCAGGGACAGATCATTTTTTTCACAGTCTCATTCCCAGGAGGCTAGAGACACAAGTACCTGCCACATGAATATATGACAGCTCCAGCTGAGCCCTTCCTTTTGAGAATCTGACCAAAAATGGACAGCGTGACAAGCCAGCCTTCCCAACATTAAGGACCATTCAAGATCAGCAGCAGGAGGGAAGTACAAAAAAGAGCTTAGAAAAAACCAACCAACCATGCCCACCTTCCCATGAGCTCTGCTATTCTGACCACGGCCACCACCTAGGGGCTCTCCGTTCAGCTACAGCTTGTTAAGACCCTCACCAAGTCATTTTAGTGTGCTAATCTGAAGGGGGGGAAAAAAATTTTAAAAAAAGTCCTTTATTTATCCTAAGCTAGTTTTCTGCTGTGTTAGCTGCTGGAGACTCAGCTAAGGGCCTGCAAAATGCAGGAGCCCATGCACAAGGAGGCAACGTGGGCAGGAGCAGCCACAAGCAGCACCGAGAGCAGGACAGAGCATTTGCAGTTAGATCAGCCCAGGCAGCCACAGAGCCACAAGCCTACCTTCCCTTAACAGGCACTAAAGAAATGATGATCATGGAGTTTTTCTGCTATTCACCGCCTCGCATTCTGTCTGGGTTTGAACAGCTGGGGAGGCAAGCAACCTTCTGCCTTCATGCCCTGCAGAGGTGGGAGCTCCCAAGGAGCCCGCACCCACATCCTGAGGACCAAGACCCCATGAATTTAGGGGCGTGCTGGAGTTTACCTCGGGCACCCAGCTTTGGCAAGCTGACCAGCCTGGCACGCGTCCCCACACTTTCATAATGTTTTAATTAAGTGGACCCCAAACACTGGCAGGTATGGAGATTTGAACATTCCCAAGGCAGTTCTTCAGGGAGATCCCGCAGCAAGCCCAAATTCACAGCCAGGCACACAAGCCCTGCTCCACCAGTACCGTAAGCAGGTGCTGAAAGTTGAGCACATCTTTAAGCATGTTCCCCCTTGCTCCTTCCAAGCAGAGCCGCATGCCTCATCCCTGCTGCTCCCCGCGCTGCAAGCTGCTTGATAGAAGACCTCAGCCTCTGTCAGCTGTTGGTGCAGGACCTTGAATGAGTACTAAATAAATGAACAAGTCATTTCCTGCAAGGCCAAACAAGCTCCCTGCCAAAGAGGTCGCATACCACGCTCTGGCCTGATGCCTCTCCCTAGTTTATGAGGGTAAATTCCCATATCCAGGGGTCCAACGATTACAGCATTACATCTGGGCTAGGATTACTCTCAGTGAAGCTAGGATTACGCTTCACTGAAGAGGTGAGGAAAACAACTGCTTTTGTGCTTTCAGTGCACGACCTCTAAAATTCGGTTTGGGTTTCTTGGTTTGCACAAACAAAAACATTCCAATGAAATTGGGGATCTGTCACTTAATTCCCAGCTAGAGGACCAGGATCTGTCACACCAAAGTTCTTCCATGCTAATTTGGCGGTAAGGAGATCTGTGAGGAAAAGCCCTTTGCGGTAGGCAGGGACAGTGACAAGACAAAGCAGTCGGGAGGAAACAGCCTGCATGGTTCATTCCAGTCCCGTGAGCTCCTCCAGCTAGCACAGGGCTGGGAGGCAGACATGCTGGGATCTTTGCTCCCCATTGCCCATCACGCCACCCAGGATGGCTTAGAGACTTTCTGTAAGCGTGTTACTGTGACATGGATGCTCGCAGCCTTCTGCAGCCCGCAAGAAGGACCAGGAAGCCCTCAGTCCTGGAAAAATCAGGCTGAGCTTTGGACTTGGAGTAAGTCTCAGAACAAGTCAAAATGCACTTGGCAGGCCCTGCTCCACCATTCTGAATACTGCACTCCCGTCAAGTTAAAACAAGACTTAAAAGCAACCCAAATCTTCCATGCTTGAATCATGCAGGCAACTCCATTTGCTTGGACGTGCCCATCCCCATGAGTAAGGGCTGCAGAATTAGACCCAGCTTTCCCTTACCACCCTGACAAAAACGCAGGCACACAGAAAGAAGAAAAGAAAAATCCCACTGACTGATGCCCCTGCTATTTTTGCTGTCCCCGAGAGTAAACTGGTCAAAGGCCTGACTCAGAAGCCTCCCTTGAAAAACCTGAATAATCACAATTTGGAAGATGGTCTCGTATAACGAAGTTTCTCATAGAGGGAGGAGTGGAGGCAAGACAGAATTTGAGTCAGACTGATGGGGGGGCAGGGTGGGAGAAAAAGAAAGAAAGTAAGAAAACTTCATGCTTTGGCTTTTCCTGTGAGGATGGCAGAGTCAGGCAGAGCTTTGGAGCGACTCATGCTGTTCGAGTTACGGAGGCGTTCCTATAACTTTCCTTCACCTCCAGTCCCCTCAGCAGCAGACCAAAAAGCATATGGCAATCCAGTGCCTGGCAGGTGTATTTTGGGTCTGCAGGGCTGTGTTTGACCTCAGTTACACCTCTTACTTACCCGTGTGACTTCCTTGCATGTCAGAGCATAACCATGGATCTATGCTGCCTGGAAGAGGGGAGGAGGCACCCCAGCCGCACCTTCACCACCCAGATCAACTCCCCGAACTTGGATTTCTTGTTAATTTGCAGTGTATCTATTTTTGAATGACTGAGCCTTGTGGAATACAAAGACCTTTGGAAGGACCTTCATATAAACATCGTAACGTTGTAACACTTTGTCATTACACATTGTTTAGCGTCAGATCTCAAAGCCACTTGAAAAGGAGACCTCCTATTAGAGACCCAGCCAAGTGAGACACGGAGAGATTAAATCATCCAGAAAAGCAGGGGGAGCCACCGGAACAGAAAACCAGACCTCACGCCCTATCCTCTAGAGCTGCCCACTACAGAGGGTTCATCAATTAAAACACTGTGGTTACCTGCCGCTTCAGGAAGAGCTCCAGTCTTCCTTGCAGTGGATGCAAGCACATGCGCTTTCTGAAGGCTTTGGCACCTCACACCCCTCTGCAAACAGAGGTCACCCGTGACTTGACAGGCCATGCTCCTCTGGATCCAGGCCGTAGCAGAGACTGGCTGAGGGAAAGGGGACTGACTAAGAACAGGAGCATTAAAAGCAAGAACACATAATCTAAAACGGTGATCCAAGCCAATGGCTGCTGGGCTGGATCGCACCTCGATGCAATGGCTCCACAGGAGCAGTGATCACTCCAGCATCTCCACTGCACCCCAACAAAACCTACGCCCAGCTTTGTGCTGCCGTCAGCCCCTCTGGCATCAAGGACGCGAGCGAGCTGCACATCAGCGGCATACACTGTGTATACTCCACATACCACACCACTCTGCTAGCGAAAACTACCCTGGGAGCACAGGGTAAGGCTGCCGCCTCCTGCCAGGGGAGCGGGGTGGGAGATGCCTTTTGCTATAAAAGCACTGCAGTTGAGTCAAAAGTTTGTATTTGATCTTAAACCGCACATGTTTACATGGGAAGAAATATTTAAATCGCCAAATCAAAATGCATCATTCCACCTCCTATCTAATCACGACACAGACTTCAGCGAGCAGCAGGCTGCTGGCTGTCAGTGAGGCTCCCCAGAGAGCCCCGTCACTTAGGTCCCACAAAGAGGAAGCAGATGTAGTGGGCACTGTGGAAAATTTCCACCTGTAAAACAAATCTCCTCATTGCGGCTCTTGGTTCTGCGTGGCCGCAGGCGCACAGGGTGCCATGCCTATCATGCCAAATGCTACTTCTTGTCTCTCAGATTAATTCTGAGCTAACTGATCATAAGATGAGATACTCTCTCAAACTGAAGCAATACAGCAAGAGCCCTGACAAATGTTAGCGGTGCCTGGCTGGGGAACGCTTTGGGCAATTCAAGCAAAGCACAGATGAATTCACCTGCAGCACAGACCTCTACAGCCTACACTGCCTTTACTCAGTGAATGGAGCTCCCTTCCGCATCACTGGGAAAACCACCTTCAAGGAGAGTAAAACACAGGATGGGAATCCACACTACCCTGCAGAGAGAAGGGTGGCACCCTATGTCCCATTTAAAATGGGTCTGAAATTTGCCTTTGCCACGTAATCTACAATTTAGCATGTGGCGAAGGTGAGCAGCCAGCCCGCTCCATCGGGGTACGGGCCAGAGGTGGTTTGGTTTCCCACCGACAGAAAGCGGGAAGAGGGTAGTGGTCTGGCCCCACCAGCTTGAGAAGCAAGGCATGCCAAAGGAAGAACCTTCCCACCAGTAGGCTTTGAAGTTTATGTAAAAGAAGGACTGGTATTAGTGTCACACATCTGCAGATACTGTGTGGGTAGACTTAAATATACTTAAGTACATGCATATACCCCTGTTTACTTACAACGATGTTCATGTCTGTCTTCTCTGGCCTTAGTTCTCAGAAGAAATCACCCCGCTCATGGAAAAAAGTGTAACTTTTAGAACACACGTACAAAAAGAAGAAAGAGTGATTAATTTAAGGGCACTGAAGTCCCAAATCTTAAAAACGCCTCCAAGCATTGTTATACCCCATAAGAAAAACTGTGTTCAAGTCTTCACTGGTGTTTGTGCTCTTTCCTAAAGATCAGAGCATTCCTCACACCATGCTGGACACTGCAAAACCCTTAAGACACGTCTGTTTGTTTAAAAAGCAAATTCGAGTCACGGAGGGGTACACTCTCCTTCACTTAAAGGAAAATAAACCTTGCGTAAATTCTGCTTACACTCACATATTTGCAATGCAAAATACAAATCGCTCGCTATCACTCTCCCCATACAGCCGGCCGAGCCGAAGCAGGAGGCGGCCGCTCAACGCCCGACCGCGACCGGCGCCCTCCCCAGCCCCTCTCCCGCAGCGACACGCGCCAGCCCGGCGCTGCCCCGCGGCCACCGGGGACACGCGGGCGGCTGCACCGCGGCAGCGCGCCCCGTCCCCGCCGGGACCCCGGCGCCGACAGCCGGGGGGACCCGTTCCGCCGGCGCTGCTCGGCGGCGGCCGCACGCATGCGGCGGCCCCGGCCCCAGCGCGGACCCCCGCAAAGTTTCTCGCCTCGCCTCTCCCGGCGGCTGCCGCCACCCCCGCCAGCGCGCACCGCACCGGCCCGGGGCGGGGCGGGGAAGGGGGGCTCCCGTCGTGGAGGACCCCCGGCTGGTCCCGGCCCCCGCGCGGCCCCTCCCCCTGCCTTCCCCCGGCGCCCGGGTAAGGCTCACCTCCGCGGCAGGTGACCCCCCCTCCCGCCGCCGCGGCCCCGCGCCCGGCCCATCGCCCCCCAGAGCGGCCCCCGGCGCAGACTCACCGCCGCGACCGGCCGCGCAGCCGGCCAGGAGCAGGGCCAGGGCGGCGAGGGCGCCCAGCTGCCCCCGCAGCAGGTCCCCCCGCCGCCGCCGCCGCCGCTCCGCCGCCGAGGCGCCCATCGCGGCCGCTCCGCTCCGCTCCTCCGCGCCGCGCTGAGCCGAGCCCAGCCGGGGCTCCGCAGCACCGCCCCTGCCCGCCCCCCGCCGCCTGCGCGCCGGCCGGCCGGCCCACCGCCCCTGCGCGGCGCGGGCAGCGGGCGCGGCCAGCCGGGGGGGCGGGGAGGGATGGAGGCACGGGCGGGCAGACGGGGCCGGCGGGAGTCGGAGCTCCCCGGCCAGCCCCCTCCCCGCCGACGCTTCCTGGGCGGGGAGGGGGCGGGGAGCTGCAGCCGCCCGGCCCCGGCTGCCTCCGCCGCGCCCCGAGACCCCCGGGCCCGCGGGCGGGGAGCGCGTCAGCTGCGCGCCCGGCGCTGGAGCGGCACCTTCCCCCGGGGCGCCGCTGCGCGCGGCGCTGGGGGCCGGGGGGCCGCGGCCTCTCCCGCTGCTGCAGTCGGCCCCCGCCCGCCACGCACCGCCACAGGTGCCGGACCTGCCGCCGCCCCGCCTCGCTGTTTTCCCAGGGCACACGGGGACTTTGGGCATCAGCGGTGCCGGGGCCTCCGCCCGCGCTCGCCACGCCTGAAGCCGAAGAAGCCCCCGAGCGAGACCGTGCCCCCGCCTCTGCCGGCCCCCGGCCCGCACCCGCCTGCCATCCCTCTGCGCTCCGTGCGGTCTCACTCGGGGGGTCTCGCCGTGGGTCTGGGGGGCTGTTCCCCTTCCCCACGCTCCGCTCTGAACTTTGCCAGGTGCCCGCCCGCCCATCAGGCGGGTGCCGTGCCGGGGCCGGCGGGGCAGAGCTCCGGCGGGCGCCTCTGGGTGCATGCCCGGGCGGCCCCCGCGCCCCCACGCCGCGCCACCGGCCGTGCCACCGGGCGGCCTGCGCACAGCACAGCGGCAGCACCAGCCCACCACTTGGGCTCCCGGGTGTAAACACCTGGGCTGACGTGGGCCCCTCATCCCGACGCCCCGGTTTGGAGCCGTAACTGTCCCTGCAGCGCTGGCGCAAGGGCTGCCCGGCCGCACTGGTACGGGGGCCCTGAGCGCACGTAGGGCCACGCTGCCCTGCGGGGCCTGCGGGCGGGCAGACCACGCCATCCCCGCTCTGGGTGAAGGGCACAGGGGTCGGGTGCCATACCCACCCAAGTGGGATGAGCCTCTGGCAGAGCGCGGGTTTGAACCCTCAGTCCCTAAAACCTGAGCTGCTGTTGAGGACCTTTCCTGGGCCCCCAGTGCCAGCACCCTGACAGCAGCGTTAGCAAGCAAGCTGGCAACAAAGAGGCGCTGGCTGAGATCAACGAGAGGAGGGAGTGCGAGAGCATAGGCAGCGCTGTCTTTGGTGCGAACACATTGAATTAAATCAAATGAGATTGATGCAACGACAGAACAGAAACTCTCCAAAAATATTTCAGACATTCCATTGTTTCAAGTGAAAATACTTCTGACAAAAACCCAAGCTGCAGGCAGCTGCATGAAGAGCACTTTCTGCTCCTCACCCGTCCCAGCTCAGCTGCTCCACAAGTGACAGCAGTGCTCACAACATGCATACAGGAGCTCTGCTCCCTCTGCACCGACCTGGAGCTGGCCCTCGCCATTGGGAGGCTCCTGTATGCCGTCCATGACCGAAGCCCTTGCAAGCTGGTGGAAGAGGCACCAGGTATTTGGCAGGCATCCATCCAGCATCCTCATTTCAATACATACCCACGTGTCACCTTGCCCACAACAGCAAAACACTTTCTGACTGGAGGGCCACATTCAGATTAGACAAGCAAGAAAGCAGAAGGAATACATCTGTCCATATAGTCTAAATTTTACCCAAGTTGCCATGGCTAGCTGCAGACGGACACAGGTGTAAAAGAAAACATTGCTCTCAGTACTTTGTATTAGTTATTAACCATCCTCATTAGAGAGGGTTTCATTCCAGGGCTGGCATCTTATTATGCACTCAGTTTCTAGCCTCTCCTCCAAGGGTTTCTTGCAATTCCGAACTTAATCAGGATGTCAGTTTTCAATGCTGCTTTTGAAGATTTATCGATCTCCTACACACAACATCAGAAATGATGGTGTCCCTGTTGGCCCCAGGTAGGCAGAGTCAGTTCCCACCCAGACAGTAAACAGAGTAAGTTAACAACCATCCTAGGATGTAACTATGGAAGAAGTGTTTTGGTTTGGGTTGGGTTTTTTCCCAGTAGGATACACTCCCTTCCCCCCGGCAGGGCAGGTTTTATCCCATGGTAAACAACTCTGAAACCTGCAGTGCTGTCAAACACTACAATAAGTCACTAGAATTTATGAAAGAGAGTATGCCTGTCTCATTGCTCACTCTTGATCAATATTGTGTGGAAGCAATCGACCAGCTTTGGGGTGAAAGGAGTTTGGGGGTGAATGTCCCCTTTGCTGGCATGAGAGCACTATGTCAGTACTCCCAAAGTATTACCTTTTAAATCTAAATGTCCTTTTCGAGTCTATAACTGCTCAAAAATGTGACCCTGAGAGTCTCTGCAAAATCATTATTGACCCCTCCATCATAAGCCTCCCTTCCGTCCCATTGCAGAGCTATTCGTAAATACCAAGGTGTAAGAGAATTCTGTGTCAAGAATTGAGACTGGAAATATCTGGGAAGCCTGTGTAGCTAAGGAACAAATTTCCCACTCAGAATCACAAAGTAATTTAGCAAATTCCTTACCAGCATAGTAAGTACTGGCTTGTGAAACATTTCCATTTCTGGGGAGCATGAGATGGGAGAATTACCTCTTCTCTCCCACTGATAAAGCAGTGTGTGGGCGGAGCAGGCTCTGAACTGATCTGTCTGCAGGAGGAGAGAGAAGGCGGGGAATTGCCATGGATGTTACTCTTCTGAGAGAAAAGCTCTTATATTTATCTTCTATAGAAGCCTCCTGCAAGACAAAAAGAACTGCTAAAGAAAGATGAGACTAACGTGCTGCTGAATATATAATTTGCTTTATATCACCTCTCCCACTTTCCTCCTTTCACTCTTGTTCTTCTTCCAAGCATTTCAGTACTCTTCAGGGAGCATCTTTTGATCACCTAATATTTGAACTGGGCAGGAACTTAACAGTGTGTCACATTTAGGCCATCAGATCATAGCTATGTACCACACAATTACACCTCTTTTAAAAAAAAAATGCTGAATCTGGTGATCTCAGCACTTTTTGAATGCCAGTCAGCAAAGACACCTGTTAGAGGCACTGGGACCATCGGAGAAGAGTTGCAGGCAGCAGAACCACCACATGTTCTTTGGGGTTTCTTCTGTAATCCAAGCAAGGAAATCCTATTTAGCTGGCTTCAGCATCAGCCGGGCTAAGGAAGGGAGATAGCAGATGCACAAACAACGCCTTGTGTGTAATTACAGCCTTTGAGGGACAGGAAACTGCTGCTTCTTTCAGCAGTTGCTCACAGGTTCCAGGTGGTGTCTTCGTCCCTGTGCAGTGGGATCCTTCCTGAAATAGCAAATGAAGGACAGGCTGCATAAAACTCTTATTGGACCTATAAGGCCAGGAACCGGTCTTAATACAGACCAAACTTAACAAGACTGACTTCTAAGTCTTAGTGAGTGCAATGGTTTTCGAGTGTGCATTAAACTTCACCTTAGGGCTCAAAAAGAACAGAGGTGCAAAGGGAAGTCTTCCTTTCCCAGATGCATCCTGCAATGCTTCAGCCCTGCATGTGGATTCACTGCAAGTCACTGCTTGCATCTGTTTGCTGCCATGTGGACCATTCCGAGAGGGCCGTGGAAAGGCTTTGCTGCAGACTCTGGAGGAGGACCCATTAGCTTTGCTAGGGCCCTAGGAAGGTTCCCAAAGAGCCAGCTCTCAGAGGGGCAGAGAGATGTGCTTTTGTTCTTTCCAGAGCTTCATCACAGCATAAAACCACATAAAGCATCAGGAGAAAACTGTGTAAATCACAGGATACAGATGTGCAGAGATGACAGCCAGATGTGCCTTAGCAGAGCTAAGGAGCAGTCATGACTGTTTCAAGGAGAGCAAACAGCCTTGAGTACTTGGCATTTTCCCCTGCAAACCATGCCAAGTTCTGCTCTTCAGACCAAATAGAGATTTTCTTCTGTTTGGACTGGCAGGTTATGCTCACAAAGAGCTTTAAACTCTGGAGGAATATGTTTAGGATTAATGCAGAGCAGTACCTTTAGGTAGACGTTAAGCCAGCCAGAATCCAGGCTGGCAGGTAGAGTGATTTCTGACGGTTGGGCAGCATCCTGAGTCAGTTTAGAGGGTGAAGGACCCCAGCACTTGACAGCTGCCCTGGAGCCTTGACCAGATGCCTGCAGGGCTGGGGACGCCAGGAGATTGTGGCTGGGCAGTACTTCCCATGCAGAGACCGACCAGCTCAGGGCATCTGTATGGCAGAATCACTGAGTTCTGCTGCTGTGGCATGTCACACACCAGACCGCTGCTGCAGATCCACCTAAGGCAGTCCGGGCAGACTGGAGAGAAATAACAGCATGTTTCCTTGCTTTGGGCTTTAGCCTGAGGCCTTACTCTTTCAGCACAGCTCCTGTGTCATCCCTCCAAGTCTCTGTCTACGCAGAAGGCATCACCCTTTCAGCTCATGTGTTAGCTGGGTGTGCACACATTTTAAGCAGGTTATTGGCAGGGCTGTGGTGGCTGAGCACAGTTGCTTCTCTCCTGTGAGGTAAGAGGGGCAGGCTTAAACCAGCTGTTCAACCTACAAGCCTTACACACATATCCTCTTTGCAAACCGCAAAGAAGATGCAGTTAAACACACTGCTGATTACCACTGATGGTTACTCCCTCCTTCCTGCCTGGGATCCCTTGGTGAGCAGAAAGCTTGTGTGAGCAAGCCTCCTCTGCTCCCATGCAAAGTTAGCCATCCTAATGCCATTTGCTGGCGACACTGGTTTCAGTAACTCTGACCAACTTGGCACCAAAGGTGGTCTGGGAGTATACGTACGCTCCTCCCTTGCCACGCTGCAGGGGTGTCACTGCTAGCTGATGGCCAGCAGCTGAAGGGTGTGATGTCTCCAGTCAACTCATGGGCAGTGCCACACAAACCAATGACAAACTATTTCATCTCAGTGATGCATTTGTTCTCCAGGTTCAAAGTGGTTCAAAAGGCTGCCCATCTGTTGTGATTACCATGTAAAAACAGTCTACAGTAGTTAAGACTATGCCTGTTCCCCATTGATTTAAAAGCATTTAAATAAGTTTTCATCTGCTTAGATAAAACAACTTAAGGGCATACCCGTGGATAAAGCTGGGTGTCTTTGTTATGAAGTCTGGCAGCTTCCCCCTAGCTCAAAAGCTGAGGCAAAACTGTCTGCGCTGGCATGGGGGAGTTCAGGGTTTTAGGGAGGCATCAGTATGAACCAAAGTCTTCCTGCAACAAGAGGAATGTCCATCTCCCTCACAGGGCTAACCAAACCGCTCTCTCATACTCCCCAAGCAAACAGAAGCGATACTTCTGGCAGACCCATCGGCTTCCCTAGGTCAGGGAAGGACTTTGTCGAACATGCCTGCACCCTGCGAGCCCAGTGCAGAGGGTGGCTAAGCAGGTAGTGAGCTGCAGAGGCAGGCAGGACCCGCAGAGGCGAAAGGTGCAGAAGTGAGGGAGCACTGAAAAGAGCTGGAATACACCAACAGCAATAATTGCAGGATGAAAATGTCTGCTGTGCACAGGGAGCTCGCCACAGGGTCTGCAGCAGCCTAGGAGACCCTGAGCCCTGCCAGAAGCAAAGCAGGAATGTTGGCGTCAGGGTGTCACAGAGCCATCTTTGCTCAGCCAAGGACAGAGGCCACATCTTGAGGACAAGGACGTTTGCTGCCTCTGGTTTTTGGGCCACTGAATAGTGGGAAACGGCCACAGAAAAAGCAAAGAGAACCGTCTCCAAACAGCAGCATAAAAATGGGACACGACGTCCATTCTCAGAACATGCCTGCACACGTGTCCATGGCATCTGTGTTGTTTCTCCCTCCTGTCGGTAACGGGGGGTGCCTGTTGTACGGAAGGGAGTGGAGGGGATGCGCTCTCAGTCTTTCAGCTGTTTAGAAAAATAAACAAGACTGTGACAGAACTGATTTCTGGCTTGCCTTCTCCCAGAAGGGTTTGGGGTTTTTTGGTGGTTAAAGGAGGGCAGTATCATCTGGCTTTCTTACTCCATTTCTCTTCTGTACTCTCTCTCAGACAGATTTTTCTAAAGCTTTCCATGCCCCCTCTTTCTCGACTGAAGATTCGTGATTAAATACATACGTGGAGAAACAGACAAAAGAAATAATATACACTGCATTTGTATGGGTATATATATTTGTCCCTTTTTGAGGCTTGGAGATATTTCCTTCTCTAGCCCCCACCCCTGTTTTTAGGGGCTGTTTTCCCTTACTGAGCCCAGCCAAGGTGGGAGCTGGACAGGCAGGAGTGGGCAGGAAAGCCCTCCTCTGCCAGAGCGCCGCCGGCCTCTCCCACGCCATCGGTCCGGGACAGGCGTGGGGCGGCCTCTGCCCATGTGGCCCCCCACATGGGCTGCCCCCCCTGCCCGGGCAGCAGCCGGGCTGGCAGCAGGTGCCAGGTCTCACAAGGAAGGCAGTGCTTGCCTGGGCTGGCACCCAGAGGGAAGCCTGCCAGGAGCCCTGCGAGCATTTCCACTTCAGCGAGAGCAGCCTCTCCCCTTAGTGCACTGAGCCATTGCCCTGGCGCAGCTCTGCGATCTGTTGCTGCCTCCAGCTTTACTCATCTCCTGCCCAGCCGAGACCCTCCTCTGCCTCCCACAGACATGGCACTCTCCCTCCCGGAGGCGACTGCAGAGGCTTGTCCCTGTGGTTAATCCTTCGCTACTGGCCTATCTGTGGGAATATCTAGTATTTCGGTGGCAAGGAGAAGTAATTACTAATTAAGTCTGCAAAGCATAAAAGCCAACTAGGGTTCTTTCAGGGTGAAAGAGGCAAAAGAAATGCTGGTATTAATAGAAAAATATTTGTTACTTCATGGGATATCAGGGCTTCCTGTGGTATGAGGTTATGTCTTGCATAGCTCATGGCTGAACACCTTGGGATGACTCTCGGCCTGCCTTTTTTTATTTCAGCAGCCAGCTTGATCACTCTCAAATCAATGATCTGTTTTACAAATAGAGCAATTCTGCATCTCCTTATCGGATGTCCTCCAGCTCACTGCTCCACTTCTGCATGTACAGGCAGGCACGGAGCGGGCTGGTGGTACATCTGTCTGCACCGTGCCCTGGTGAAAGGCTACAGCACAACAACCTGTCTATAGAAAAGCACATGGGGAGCTGCTATTCTACCTGCCCAACAACACTAGAAAACAGCAACATTTAACAAAATTAAAGGGCAGAAAATTCAAAACAAATGCAAATGAAATCCTATTACACACAGTGAAATTACCCTGGAGGACCCTTTGCCACAGGAAGTTGTTTCTGAGGACAAAAAAATCTCTGAAGTGCAAAAGAAGTCTGGGTAACTGTAACTATTGAGAACAGCAGTGTCAGAATTAATCTTAACATTAGCCTAATCAGAGTTCACAGCTGGTAAAAGGCCTAGGAAAAAAAAAAAAGAGAGAGATCAAGAAATCTAATGTAAAGCTCAGACCACCACCGATCCACCTGCACCTTCACTGCTGAAAAATCCTGTGGTGGCCTGCCTCTGAGGGATGCTGTCCACTAAAAAGCATCACATGTTGGAGGCACTGGCGAGATGCCAAACTCTGCCCCATCTTCCTCAAACATCCCTGTCCCCTCAAGACCCACTCCTGGAGACAACAGCTCTCAGAGATTTCTCAAATTACTTCTTTCCATTGGCCCGTATGAAAGCACCTTCTGTTTGCTGCCTTTCTTGAACTGTCTTGCTGCTTCCTTGTTGAACACAAGGACTTGAAAAGCGCTTTATCAAGTGTTTATCAGGCTTTACCAAGTGCTTATCAGGCTTTATCAGGCTTTCCTCCACCTCTCTGGCTGGGCCTCAAGCTGCTAACGCAATACTTGTCACCATCGCAGGCAAAACCACGCCAAGCCACCAGCATCCCAGCTCTCAGGATATGGGTTATAAGTAAGGCACATCTGAATCCTGCTGATGCATCAAGCCTCACAGCACACTGATGGGTCATGAGGCAGGTGAGGACCTGCCATGGGAATAGTGACTTCCAGCTGCATGCCGCTTGGCAGCAAGGCAGCTCAGCAGACTTTGTCTTCTCCAAGAGCCGCACACAGCCAAGACAGCTGGAGAGCTGCTCCAGGGAAACATGAAGTGAAGGTGCCCTGGCAGGCTCGCAGGAGAGGCTGCACCAGCCTGTAGAGAGGACCACATACAGCACACCTTCTCCCTTCCCCAGCACTTCAATCCACCTCACGTGGACCCTGCCAGCCTGCTTACCCTCCTTGCCCTGGTCCCTCTGAACAGCAGCCCCGCCACCTTCCTGCATTTCAGTCGCTCCCCCAGCTTGGAAACATCCTTGAGCTTGCTGAGGGTGCGCTCTGGCCATCGCCCAGGTCTTTCACAAAGACACAGAACAGCACCAGCCTGCAAGGAGCGTCTCTTCCAGCAATTGCCCTCTGATCACATCTCTCTGGGCCCTGCGCTTCATCCAGACCACCATCCTCCTCTTAGCCCACACACTGAGCAGTAACTGCAGCAAGGCAGCTTGAAGAATAGCAGCTGTGTTCATGCAGACTCAAATTGTGCCCTGCCCACTGACCTGGTGATGCTGGACAGTGGTTTTCTTGTTATTCCACAGAGGTAAGAGAAAGCAAAGAGCAAGGACTGCTCAGCACGTGCCAAGCCCAGGGTACAGCAGTATCACTTACTCAGCTTGGCATCTCCAGTAAGTCCTATCAGAGAGCCCCTGCCAGGGTCCTTATTGCCTTGGTACTGCAGAACCAGCTGCTCTGGGGTTACCCTGATGGGGTGGCCCCTCCCAGAACACTTAGTGGGACTTTCCTTCAAACAGCAGGTAAATCTCCCCTTCCTCCTTTTCTTCCACCGTCTCGGTTAGCGTGCCTGGATTTAGTGAAGGCTGGAAATGGCTACTGCTAACAGCAGAGGAACGTGTGGTCTGCAGGAAAAGCATAAAAGCTGTTTGTTCCCTTAGGACTGGAAGGACCTGTATGTGGCAGAGATCCCTGGGCTAATCTGTGGGTCCATATCCAAAACTGGCTCATCAGCACTTCACATATTAGCTGATGCAATCAGATCACAGTGCTGCAGCGTCATCAGATAATTCCCAATTACAAGAAGAACTGTTGCTGCTTGGCTGAATGAGCTAAACTTACTGGCCCAGCTGAAGCAGCTTAATTAAAGTCACCAGAAGGAAGCTGTGCTCATCTTTCCTGTGATTAGATATACAATTTGTTTTTATCGTTTTTTTCCCTGTTTCAGATATAAGAGAAGATTGAGGAGTTCATGTAGGAAGCTTCATTGGCATCCTAAACTATGAATGAAACATGCCTGAACTGACAGAGGACCAAGAGAGAGATTCAGCAGGGATGTTAGCTCCCATCCAGTGGTAGCCCTCACTTCTCTGCCTAGAAACATGTTACTTGGCAAAACTTGTCACCAGTTCTCAGCAGCTGAGCACAAACATGTTCAAATGATTACCATCAGCTTGTGACCCAGCTCGCTCTGGAGTACAGTGACACTGCTTGCAAAGCTGCCTGTGGCTCCCTGGAGATGCTTGCAGGGCAGTGCATCTGTAGCACTCTGCAGAAGACCATTTGTGCTGTAGAGATTGGCTCTTTGTTTCCAGAATAAGCAGTTACAGCCTGCAAACAGATAAACTCCTACTCAGGCTCAGTTCCAGCTCCATTTCAGTCTCTCTGATTTATCAGGCATCACATCTCAGAGCATGCATGTTGCTCGTGGAGACATCTAGTGAGTAGGCAGCATAATGCAAACTCACATTGCCACCTAAAAGCATTCCTGCAGAGAAACACGCCTCCGGTGCAATATGTGAAATAGGGCACCGAATTTCCAGTCTCTAACATACTCCTCCACCAGCTTTGTTAAAATAAAATCTTTCATTTGCTGTGGTGAATATTGGATTTATTAATCTTATGCTGAACAGTGGAGGCTTAAACACATGGGAACGGTGACTCCTCTGGCAATGGTATAGTCTGATGCATCAGTCCTAGCCCTGGCAAAGGCATCTCACTAAGGCTCAGTGGTTTTCACTGCACTGAAAATGTGGGTGCATTGGGCATTGCTGCTCAGTCCACAGCACATATGGCCTCAGAAAGCAGGGACAAACCTATTTGGAATGGAAAGAGAGAGGAGTCCCCTCAATGGAAACAAACACAAGAGTGGAACTTGTTGGTCAGGCAGTGCTCGGATCACCACCACGTGTAGCCTGCCCAAGGGCTGTCAGAGCTGCTCCTGTTCACATCCCAGGAGACAGCAGCAAGGGAGCAAGGTGGAGGAAATCCCTGCAGATGTTCTGTCTTTGGAAGCAGAGTGAAAGGCAGGGCTGGCATTCTCGTGCTGTCCCTTTGGATGAGGGGATGACTTGGGTCAGCACGTGGTGGCTCTGCAGCAGGACGCTGGGGAGCAACCTGCAGATTGAGCTTTCAGCAGCAAGGGATGCAAGTGCAGGAGCAGGGCACCTGCAGGCAGAAGAACCTGTTGGCCTGTTAATGAGTCGGTTCCACGGGACTGGCTTTGGAAACAAAAGGGGCTGTCTGGATGCCTGCTGATGGAGCAAGTCCCTGCACCATCATCATCCTCTGTACAAAGCACCCCCCTGTGCCCCAGAGCAGGCTGGTTTCAGTTTAACTGGCTTTAATAAGTTAAATCGGCAAGCAGCGATTCTTCATCCAAATTATCAGGTTTTGATCTTGCTTTGTGGTGGTGGGTTGTTGTTGTTTTTTTTTAACTACAGAAAGGGCAAGTATCGTCCGTTGACTGATGTAATTCAACATTTCCTTTTTGTGCAGAACAGAAAACAGTGAGTCTATGCATACATATTTAAACCACTCCATTACTTAATAGGCAATTTTACCTGTTAATTGTGCCAAGGTTAAGTATGTAGAAAACAGCTCTTGAGACATTAAAAACAATTTTAAACTTCCTGAAATGGATACATGGCAGAAAAGAGTTCATCAAAACATGTTTTGCCTTCCAGACAGTTTGATTACACTAAAGCTGTAGAACAGTCACTATGTATCGCTAGTGACATCGATCTGATGGCTTATGGGCAGGAAGTCCTTCAGCATTTTAGACCTTGTAAATATCACCTTCACACAGCCAACCTTTGCACCTGTAATAGGAGGAGAGAAACAAGCTCCTTGCTGTCTCTTCTCCTCGGTACCACTTCAATCTAATTTAGCTGAAATATCTGACCAAGTTCTGGACAGAAAATATTCCTCAGATGCCAATGGGTGAGGACAATACTGTTAAGTTTTGAGAAAGAGTTTGTCACTCACACGAACTGTGTGGCTTGACTTTTATAAAACACTGATAGCAAACCTGTGCTCTTACATATGTTTTAGTATTTTGTTTAACTAGATTAAGAGACATGGTGAAAATTGGTGTCTATAATTTAGCCAAATTTACTTTAAAATGTTTTATCTTGAAATAAAACTATGTTTTAAAATTCCATCAGAAATTAGTATCCAAGCTAAGAGTTCTACTTTCTTTTTAAAAGTGTCTTTATTACTCAGTACACTTTTAAAATGCAGTATAAACCTCTGCCACTTCTAACAGCAAGGCACGGGACAGCACGGGCACCTTCCGCAGCACCCCAGCAGCATTCCTGTGAGGGGCTGACAATCCCCATCTGGTTTGCAGCCAGCAAGTGCCACCATTGCAGACACGCTGTCGTGACTGGCAGGGAACAGCGTGCAGCATGTCCAGCCCAGAGGGGAAGGTCCCACCACGCACAAAGACCGAGCCTCTCCCAGCAGCTGCTCACCCTGTTCCTCTCCTGTTCCTGGTTTGGAGCCTGGGCCATGAATGCATGAGGTTTTGTGAAGCCCTTGGCCAGACCCTCGTCACTGCACCCCAGCAGCATTGAACGGCCGGCAGATGGGAACAGCTGTAATTAGAAGGTGCTCAAGCACACTTCCCTTCCAGACCCCTCGCTCTGCCACACGTCCCTGAGCTCAGCCCGTGGGCGCAGCGCGAGCCCTGCCAGGCACAGCTGAGCTCTCCGGTGAAGGTCCCCAGGGCCGGGCTGAGGGCAGGGCAGCGAGTCCCTCCTGGGCTCTGGACAGCAGCCACACCCAGACTCTTACAGTTATTCCTCAAATCCTACTTGACCTAACACCTCCCACAAGCATATCCTCTCCCTCCAAAGAGCTCTGGGGCTGAACTACTCAAGAATGGCAATTGCTGAGAAAACCCTGAGACACCAGCGTGTGTAAAGGAGCTGCGCTGGACAAGCAACAAAATCAGTCCCAACATCAATTAGGCAGAAATCGGTAATTTGCAGTGCATCAAATTCCTAATTAATCAACCAGAATTCCACTTGTTTGCACTAATAGATGAAACTCCTTACACGGAAGACAACACTTTACCATTTACCATGTGAGCAATCACCATTAAAAAGGCAAGCAGCCACATCACAAAACGTACCCGCGCTCTCATTCGTTTCAGCAGAAAATTATGCCTAATTATTTTGGTAATAACAGCCTTCTGTGTAAATGCCATGTGAATTAAGTTAGCGCACATCAAGATGCTCTATTTTCTAAAAAGAAAAAAAAGAAGTGATGGATTTTGAAGTCAGGCGGGATCATGAAACACCTCGAGAAGGTCACCCGGCTGCCGCTGTGCCATGCCCGGTGACTGGGGCTCTCGGGGTCTGCGCCTGGGACTCTTGGTGGCCCAGGCCAGGTGCCTGCTCCCAGGCCAGAAAGTCAGGCAGTGCAGTCACCCTGATAGCCCCAGCAATAAGATCAAGGCCTCGAGTTATGTGTATTAAGTACAACTTAAGGGACAGCAAAGCAAGTTGCCGCTTGGTATGCTTCAAATCCTTGCCCAATACAGTGTATTTTTTCCCCCCAAATAGATACATGCTGTATTTCCACTGGCTATTTAGAAAGGAAAGAAATAAAACCTTCCTAGACCATGACTTCATTCCTCCAAATATTATTATTATTATTATTTTTAATTTCACTCTTCAAGAGGCAGCACTCTGCTGGTGTAAATGGGGTCAATCTTGCTGGCTGCCACGCTGCTCTATCCCTAGTCAGGCAGGGTGGGCTGGAAAGCAGTGCACGGTCTTACCTAGACAGACATGCTCGGGAAAAATAATCTAAATTAAGTCACTGCTTGACTTTAAGTGGATTAGTTAAAATGCATTCAATTTCTCAGTGTAAGTTCTTATTCAGAAGAAAAATGACCTGTATTTGATTTACCTCTAATAATTTCCAAACTTAAATAACATTAAGCCTGCTTTAAATCAGAGTAAGACTGACCCTATGGAAGCTAAATGCAGTAATGCAGTTTAAGCAATTCACTTACGTAGACAAAAAAGAAATTCAAAGAAAATACTAAAAAACTACTGGCATTAAACTGCAATTGACAAGACTGCTTTTCCATTAGTTCATTAGTTAATGCTGGCTGTTAACTGCAAACATTTTTGTGCTCCTAATTGCTATAAGACAAAACTTACGCCTAGATAAAGAAAGTCAGGAGAGAAAATTAAACTTCTAATTGGCATCAGCTTTTTTTCTAATTCAAATTAAAATAAATGGTTGGCTCATGTCTGTTTCCCATCCTCAGGAACTTAATTAGGAGGGCAATTCTCATTAACTGATGTGGATATGCCAGGTAGCACTGAAGCTAAGCATGTACTTCAAAAGAACAGAGGCAGAGATGGAGACAGTACCAGCTGAACCATCAATAAAAGTGGAATATCCTTGGCTGAGAGATACCCTTACCTAGAGGCCACTGCAATGTTCACACCATGTGAGTCCCAACAGATCTATACCACCACAAGATGAGAATTTCCCAAGGTAGAGAGAAAGCCTGGCCTCATTCCCGTGGGCAGCGCCTTCCCCGCCCCTTGGCTGGAGGCACAGGGGAATGTGTCCCCTTACCCGCAGCAGCTCTGAGCCCCTGTGGGTGCCCTGCAGGGCTCAGCTCTGCACTGGTGGCACCCTGCTGTGGGTGTCCTGGTGGGGACACAGCAGCATGCTCGCCCCCACCAGATGCTACCGGCCTCACCTGCAAGCATGGCCAGGTGCCCCACACCCACGCAGCCCCCCAGAGGGGGCTGGTGGCCTTAGGTCTTCACCAGGACAGCTGCAGCCAGCGCAGGCACCCCCGGTCACAGCTGCTGGCAGTGCTGTGGGCTGCAGGTCCCCCCATGCCGTGAAGGCCACTGGCCATAGCTGAACTCCTCACGTACTGACTCCCACAGGAAAGAGGAATGGGGTTCTCCCTCAGTCAAATACCAGAGCCCTTCCCTAAGTGCTGGCACTTGCAGGAACCATCTGGCTGGACCAAGGGGCCGAGGCCATCTGTATAAGGTTCAGCACGGCTCAGTGCTGGGTCCTCCATGGGGGGCACACCAGCCCCATGGGCTGGGGCAGGGGGCTGGAGAGCTGCCCGGTGGGAAAGGGCCTGGAAGGCTGGCTGATGGCTGGCTGAGTGTGAGCCGGCAGTGCCAGGTGGCCAAGGAGGCCAACAGTGTCCTGGCTTGTGTCCCAAATCGTGTGGCCAGCAGGACCAGGGCAGTGACCGTCACCCTGCGCTCGGCACTGGTGCAGCTGCCCCTTGAACCCTGGGTTCAGTTTGGGCCCCTCACTACAAGACAGACACAGAGGGGCTGGAGCGTGCCCAGAGCCCCCAGGGGGGCTGGGGAAGGGGCTGGGGCACAGCTCTGCTGGGGAGTGGCAGTGGGGGCTGGGGGTGTTCAGCCTGGAGAGGAGGGGGCTCAGGGGGGACCTGATCGCTCTCCACAACTCCCTGAGAGGAGGCTGTAGGCAGGGGGGGTCGGTCTCTTCTCCCAAGTCACAAGCGACAGGACAAGACTGAACGGCCTCAGGTTGTGCCAGGGGAGGCTTAGACTGGGTATTAGGAGAAATGTCTTCACCAAAAGGGTGGTCAGGCCCCGGAACAGGCTGCCCAGGGAGGTGGTGGAGTCTCTGTCCCTGGAGCTATGATGTGTAGATGCAGTGCCTAGGGACATGGTTCAGTGGTGGGCTTGGCGGTGCTGGGTTAATGGTTGGACTGAATGATCTTAAAAGTCTTTTCCAACTCAATGGATCTGTGATTCTATGATTCACCTTCCTTGTCCACCATGAGAGTTACTGGACGCCTGCTCAGTGTTGTTACAGTGATGCCACCGATACTTTGCATTTCCATAGCCTCCACGGTGTGACAATGTGACGGTATGAACCAGGCCACCCAGGCTGTATTCCCATAGGAATTGCTTCAGCATGACAAATCTACCTTGCCTGTTCAAAGCCATCAAATGAGCAGTCAGGTATCCAGTCAACTGCTTGTAAAGTGTTTTGTGGCCATCTTCTGTAACACTTCGGATAATTAAAGGTTATGCCGTTAATTAGGGAGGTAAATAAGCCCTTGGTTTCTGCTCCTAGCAAAGCTGTAGAGTTACAAAGGCAACAATATTTTAAGTATATAGCCAACCTTTGAAAGAGGACTTTCTGGTGCTCAAGACATCGTTTTAGTGAGTCAATTATCCAGCATGTCTTCCTTCTGTTATCTGGTAATTCAGCAGTTTCATTAAATCCTCAGGGAAGAGCTCTCTGCCCCTCTGGTGCACTCAGCCAGCCTGTGTGGCCAGCTGCTGCTCATGAGTGGACCCCCAGAGCCGTGCTGCCTGACACCCCAGCTGCTGGGCAGGGCAGCTGCTCTGCTCCTCACCTTGACATCCCGAAGGTTCTTCTTGAGGGAGGAAAAAAAAAAAAAAAAATCACTCTCCAAGACCCAGCAGGATAGAGTAATAGGGCCAGCCTTCCCCAGTCGCTTCCCTACAGCCTTCCACGGCAGAGTACGTACATTCCTGACAGCTGAAGAACAAAGCATCCATCCTCTGAAACCTGTGTAATGTGCAGTCTGGATGCCAGGCGGATGCACAGCCAGATGCTCCGTTTTAGTAGGGACTAACATGACTCACCAGGGCGCCTCATCACACACTGAACATTCTGGCTAGCTGTGTTTAAACCCAGCCCTGCTCCTGGAAACAGCCTGGGCTTTTCTGACTGAGGATGCTCAGGTTTAGGCACTGCTCTCCATGTGCTGCCCTGGCAGCAGCAGAGCAGGGACAGCCTGTGTCGCCCACCCCAGACACCTTCTTCCCCATAGCCAGGAGAACAGCCAGCCTCTCTGCCTGCAGCCTTCGGCGCAGGGAGCGTGGCACAGCTGGTACGCACACAGGGAGCAGCCGGAGGGCATACGGCTGGCATTACCTGGGTAAAGATGCAGAGCCACACACCAAAGCCACATGGTCTCAGGCCTTTATGATGGCTCAGACACAAAGGAATTGATTATTTGTTACTCTAAGAACACCAAAGAGAGAAAAAGATGTCTACTCCACCCCACATCATCTGCCTTTCCTGAGATAGGATTTTAAAAGTAAAGATGAAGTTATACAAATAACTTCATTTTGCTAATCAGCTAATATACTGTTCCCAGCACTACAGTCATGTTGTGTAAGTAGCAGTTCCCATTGTTTGCTTTGAATAAAAAGCCCACATATACTCTTCTGGCATCCCTATTTATTTCCTTTGTTGAGAAGTCTTAATAATGTAAAATCAACACTACCACTCTCTAGAAATAACTGCTCTGTAATTTAGTCTTATGGTCGTTTATTTTCCCAGTGAACTTTCCATCAGACCTTTAGAAAGCTCAGATGGAAATATATTTTTGACTCATTTTTTTCTAGCTAATCAACAGCATAAACTGCTCTGTGTTACTCATCAGCTTACCAGCACATCTAAAGAGTCTTGGCAATAATACCAACCAAATCAGAGAAATAGATAAATCACTGTATCTGAGGTGAAAACATTCTTCAGCCTTTAAACTGCGTATGCCAAGCCAAGATTCTTGTCTGAACGAGAGAAAAAGGGAGAAAATCTGAGTAATTTACTTTGGAACTGCTCACTTCCACACAGCAAATGCTTTTCAGAATTCACAAATGCCCACACACAGTATTATAGAAAGTACATCAAACAACAGGCCTCTGCAGACGCAGGTGCTCAGGACTTGGGCAGGCGCCAGCCAGCACTGCTGCGGGATCCCGGCACTTGAACACTCACACGCAGCAGCTATCAGATGAGGTGGATGTGGCCCCATGACTGCCAAAGCCATCTTATCTTGGTCGTGTCCGAGCACATGATCCCATTTCAGTCAAATGAGCAGGTGTGTAACGCAGGGACAAGCTAGCTGTGCTGGCTGGAGAGTGACGGGCAATCCGCTCTCAGCCTTGGCTGCACAAAGCAAGTCACGCACAGTTTTTCAAGAGTGCTTGAAAGAGCAGCGTGACGCCAAACCGAGCTCGACTCCGCTCTCTGTGACACTCTCCCACCACGGAACAAGTGCAGCAAGGTGCTGCTCCAGAGAGGCCGGAAAGAGCCTCAGACCAGCTGAGGATCTGGAAATGCCTTTGCTTTGCCTATGGTCCTGAGGGCAAACCCTCAAAGCCTTGCTGCACATTACTTGCAGACCTCTCTGCGCATCTTCAAGGGTCAGCATTTGGGATTGCAGCAGGGCTGCCTCTTCCCCAAGGCTTTCGCCACACCCCACTCCTGTCAATAGGAAGGGCACTGTCCATCACAGGCCGCAACTCTCACAGGTAAAACCCTTCTGTCTAAAAAGCCACATAAACCCAGCAATTCAATCCAAATTCCAAAATAAAATAAAAATGAGCAAGACTGATCACAGATGTGTCTAGGTGTAAGCCTGGCATCATGTCGGGAGATGCCTGCCCTGGCAGGGCCCCCCGGCCCTCTCAGCAGCAACACTGACCGGCAGCAGGGCTGGACAAAAGCCCACTGATCCACTCCCTGTAACGTGCATCGGGCAGGGCACTGGGGGGGTGGGGGGGGGGGTGAGGCGAGTGGGGGGCTGAGTGAGCTTTAGGTGACATTTCACAGCATGGCTTTGTGTGCAGGTCTGTGTATTCCTGGGTCCGAATGTGCAATAAGTGGGTACCAGAGACCTGGTGGGATAACTTCTCGTGGATGGTTCTGCCACCCCTCCGCGCTACCTCTCCACATTTCTCTATGCAATATGATCACACCAGCTCCTTACGTATACCATACAAACATTCCCTCTCTTAGTATACTCTTTAGAATATACTTTAGAATATACTCTTTAGAAGAGTGTATCAGGTTTGTGTGGCAAAGTCTTGGTAGCTGGGCAGCTACAGGGGTAGTTTCTGTGAGAAGCTGCTAGAAGCTTCCCCCATGTCCAACAGAGCTGATGCCAGCCGGCTCCAAAATGGACCCACAGCCGGCTGTGATGGAGCCCGTTATTGACAGCAGTAGCACCTCTGGGGCAACATATTTAAAAAGGGGAAAACTTCCTGCACAAAAGCAATTACAGCTGGAGAGAGGAGCGAGACAACGTGAGAGCACCAGCCATGTAGCACCCCCAGGTCAGCACAGAAGGAGGCAGGAGGGGCTCCAGGCACCGCAGTAGGTTCCCCTGCAGCCTGTGGGGAAGCCCCCAGTGGGGCAGGCTGTGCCCCCAGCCCACGGAGGTTAATGGTGGGACAGAGATACATGCACCCACGGCATGTGGAGGGCCCCACACCGGGGCAGGGGGTGCCCTGAGGAGGCTGTGACCCACAGGCAGCCTGCACTGGGGCAGCTCCTGGCAGGGCCCGTGGTGAGGAGCCCGGGCTGGGGACCCCGTGGGGACCCATGCTGGAGCCAGCTGGGCCTGAGGGGCTGCACCCCATGGAAGGGACTCTGGCCAAAGCAGCATGTGAAGGACTGCAGTGCGCAGGAAAGGCTTACATCTGAGAAGTTCACGGAGAGCTGTCCCCCATGGGAGGGACCCATGCTGGGACAGGGGAAGCTTATGAGGAGGAAGGAGCAGCAGAGATAGCGTGTGATGGACTGACCACAGCCCCATCCCTGTCCCTGCACTGCTCAGGGGGAGGACATAGAAAAGTCAGGTATTAAGTTAAATCAGGGAAGAAGGGAGGGGTAGGGGGAAGGTGTTTCTCTGATTTGAATGGTGATAAATCTAAATAATTTTCCCCCAAGCGGAGTCTGTTTTGCCCATGATGGTAATTGCTGAGTGATCTCCCTGCCCTTATCTTGACCCACAAGCCTTTTGTTGCATTTCCCCTGTCCAGTGGAGAAGGGGAGAGATGGAGCAGCTTTGGTGGGCACCTGGCATCCAGCCAGGGTCTAACCACCACAAAGAGAAACAGAATAACATTTGTTTACAAGCAGCATTAACCTTGTCAATTAACCCTACGCTTTGACCTGTAGGCAGTTTTTGTAAGGAAGCAGAGCAAGATAAAAATCTTTGCTTAGATGGGAGAGTCTGGGGAAAGATAGGTGTTTCTAGGCAAACAAAGCACTTTTTCCAAAAAGGATGTGTCCTAGTTAGATGAAAATTCAGATAACTCTATGCTTTCAACCTGAATTTCACCTTCGACATTCATTTGTGTGTTCTTCATTTCCATCCCACAACTATTTTTCCAATATTTCTGATTTGGGGGAACTAGTTCCCAAAAATGATCCTTTGGAATGAGCAGAACATATGAAAGAACTCCATGCAGTGTTGAGGTCGTGACTCTTCAAAAGCCACTAATTTTGTAATGTCTGAAGAGAAGCAGCGCCAAGTGCTGATCCTGGCTGTGGTGCCTGTAAGTGCCTCTCAGAAAAGCCATTGAAATCTGGCTGGGCAGCATCTGTGAAGACACTTCGCTGCATCTCCCTCAGGTAAGACCATTTAAAAAGCCACAAAAAAATCTCCAAAACTGATTGGGGAAGTGGGGGTGGGGTGGGGGAAGTGAAACACAACATAGAAAGAAAAAAAGCTGCACCAGAGCCTGCACTGGAAACAACTAGCACAACCTGTGTCAAAAGACCCATCCAGGATCAGAATGGTTGAGATCCTGGCCCTGTAGTTTTAGGCTGAAATCTCAGATTTCCAGTGAGGTTTCTTGGACCTGCTCAGTGACAGCAATGTCCCTTTGCATTTCACTGCCAGGAGATGCAGCCCTGGAACTGAGGACTATACTGTTCCCAGGGTCCAGATCCCAGGGAAAATACACACAGTCATCTTGGAAATGTTCTGCTTGTTTGTTGAAACTGATGTGCAACAAATGGATGTGTCAGGCTCAGTAAACAAACTGCTCTCCACCCCCCCACCCCCTGCCAAGTAAAACTTCTCACTTTCTGAAAGCTTCTAGCTAACCACTCAGCTCTCACAGTGCCCAGCAGTTTTAAGAAGAAACAATTTTCTAGATTTATATCCACATGGGAAAATCTGGTTGCACATGCTTGAAAGCTTAGTTCTGCCTGGAGCGCATAAGCACGCTGATAGCTGAATATTACGCTTTCCCAGACCATGTGGAGTGGGTAAGACTGGAAATGCACATAGCTGTTCTTAAGAAACCAGCAAAGGGAACAACATCTTAGCCAATTACAGAAATGTTTTGGTTTTTTTTATTAAATGTGAAATTATTTTCCTCTACCACATTTCCCTTTGTTCTTGTTTTTTTTAATCAGGTCAATTCACTCTGTGCTTGCTGCAGGTTCACGGGATGGAGCTGTGGGAGTCAGCCCAGACCAGGATGGGGCTGGGCACTCCCAGGAATAGGACCATATTCCACCTCTCTCATGGACCAGCTCTGAGCATGAGTTTGCAATAGACCAGCGGCACTGCCAGCACAGCACAGCACCATTTCACAGCGGTGCGAAGCCATTGCACAGCATGCAAGGCAGGGTCAAAGCCCTGCATCACAGCTTCCTGCAGAAGACTTGGGACAGGCCTGTGGCCATGCCAGAACACAGCAGCAGATGAGCTGCAGCAGCCAGACTGATAACAGCCCAGAAATAAACTGCTCCTTCCTCTCAACCACTGTCTGTATTAACAGCACTTTTCCTGAGAACACAAGTCCAGAAAAAAATACCGTGTGTGACAGCATGAAACAAAACAGCAGAAGGGGTATGTGTGCCTGCATGGGAGAAAAAGTTTAAAAAAAAAGTTGTTTTTTAACCTAAACTAGTATCTAATCTCAATAAATTGGCTCTTAATGCCTGTTTTTGCAATATCAAAAGCACCCTCTGCATTTCAGCTTCCATGACTTCTCAGTCGTCTTTACATCTTTACATCTTAGCCCAGACAAGCTGCACATCACATTCCTCCAGGCTGACCCTTGCTCACAAAGCATCTCCTGGCCCCCACTACACCCTCCCCTTCCTCATCTCCCACTTTTCTTCAGAGAGCAGTTTAACTCTTCCCATGAACCCAGCTCATATTGTACGCAGCACTCGGCGCTTCATCTCGGTCATCGCCAGCGCACAGTTTGGGCAGGTCCCTCACCGTCAGCACAGCAAGAGACCAGAATCTCTCCTGCTGCTACTGCAGGGCTTTGGACTCACACAGGTCACATCACCCCTCCAGTGTCCTCTTGTGGCTCTTTACTCCCCACAGGGATGAAGCCTCTGATCCTGCAGCCCATCCTATTTGGCTGCTGTCCCTGCAGAGCTAAGGCTTCGTTGGTGTGACATGAGCCAGAAGCAATGGGAACAGACGGCCGTGTTTGTCCCTGGCTCAGCCAGTGTCCTGCAGAGGCTGCTCCAGTTCACCCCCACCTCAGCCAGTGCCCCACAGAGGCCGTCCAGCTGTGAACAGCCCAGGGGAGAGCATGGTAACTGCTGCTTACACCACCACGCTTCGGGAGAGCGGCATCATCTCCATTCTTTTGGTCAAAAGTAGCCTGCTTAAGTGTGATGCAAACCCAGGAATTGCCAGACATTACCAGGCCCACCTAGAACAACGGCCTTGGTTTGGTGGGGACAACAATAAGTGTTTCAAATAAAAGATGAAAAAAACCTGCAAAGGTGCAGACAAGGGTTAACTTTCCCATCCCCAAGATGTTACACAGGGTAGGGAGGTTTATATCTCTTCACCCACCTGTCACTGCATGTCATGTTTTGTCTTTCTCTGGAAAGAGGATTCAGTGGACCCTGTTGAACAACGCACACATCTGGGTAAGATCAAATCCACCCCAGGACTGTTCTTTCCACAGTAAAAGAGGCAAATTCCATTGAACGGGATCTGCCCTCAGGCAGCACATTAATACACAGACAAATGATAATAACAGTCTGGTTTGAAGAGCACACCCTCCTCAAAAGCAGCACTCAGGAGATTCCTAGGATAGCCATTGCCTTGCACGTGGATGAACACAAAGGGGAGTGCATTTGTGTGCACAAAGTACGCACTTGTACCTGTGTGCATGTGTTTAAGCTTCAGGTTTTTGAACTGTGATTCCCTATAATTAACTTCTATTCATTGTAAACCTAGGATTAAATTTCATTTCCCAAAAGTGTAAATCACTGCAAGAGACAAAGATTGAATGCTACTTCTGGTTTTTCCTAAATGCTAATTACTAAAACCAGGCTCTCAGGTCTCAGACATCACAGTGGAGCTCTGAGTCAGCAAGAGATGCTGGGAATAAGCCAAGGGCAGAAAGATGTCTACTGCATTCTCCAGGAGGCTAGGGAGAACAGAAACTTACTGTTTTGTTCTTTCCCAAAGGGAAAGGTGCAGAATAGCAGCACGATTAAAAACCGTGGTGTGTTTTGATTTAGTTTTGAGGGTTTTCTTTGGGTTTGTTTGGTTGGGGTTTTTTTGTTTGTTTGTTTGTTGCTTTTTTATTAACCAGAGCCCTGGTCTGGGCCATCATAGTATATGGCAAAAGGAGTAAAAGCCTCAAAGGCAGATGTCAGATAGTCTCTAACCTTGAAAGATTAGGATAAAGTTTAACCTGGGTGAGGCTATTTTAAACCCTGCTTCATGAGTTGTAGTGTTTAGCCAAAAGTGGTTTTGTCATTAGTTACGGTCACTTTGTTCTTGCTGTTCATAGGATTCCCAGTCCCTTTTTCAGGTCTTGCCAAGACCTCCGTCTGGAGGAGCATCTCCATTTAGTACAACACTGCCTTACAAACAGGCCAAGAGAATATTTATGGAACCATTGCAACACAGCCATGTCCTTTCCCTTTCCCTGGGCCACTGAGTTGCCTGGGACCACGGGATGCGATGGAAGTTCATCGTGTGTGCAGCCACAGGTATTTCTCCGCACCTATGGCCACTGAACACAGCATGCTCTCCCTTCCCTGGGGTGGCTTGGAGCTCTCTGAAGAGCTTTCACTGAGTAGCAGCTCACAGCTTCATATCCCTGCAGCTCAGCCCCTGCCCTCTGCCTGTATCAGAGCATAGACTTGTGTCAAAGTCTGTGCAAACATACCACATCAACCAGCTCCTCCCCAGCAAGACCAACAGCTCTGAACAGCCTGTGAGGCACCATATCTTGTGCAGAACCTGCTCCTAGATTTTGAGAGTAAAATATTGTGAAAATCCTGTAATATTTTGATAATATTCTGGCTTTCACAGAGACACTGTGCTATATTACTGATTCTTTCTGCTAACAGAGCTTCCCCTGCTGTTAATTCCAGATAAAGTGTTTGATGCTCAGGTTTAAGTTCACAGCAAGTTTCTAACTCCTTACAGTAAGCTCAGCCAAAGGCAGCACACAAACTGCATCTGGTCTACTGACATTCACTTGCCTTACAGAGAGCTAGAACGGAGCCATGCATTGTGTTTCTTGAGTCCTATAGCAGAGCTGCAGTGCTTCCTCCGCAGATAGATGAACAAAGTGCTTTTGCTTATCTTTGGTGGACCACAAGTTATCACACTGGCCAGGAGCAGCATCTCTGTGGTGGAGGGGAAATTATGTGTCTGCACACCTTCGAAATGAATCTGCATGCTGCACCTACCCTTCATGAGTTAATCATAGCCTTGGTTGTACAATGCTAACAAACACCAACTAACCAAAAAAAACCCAAACTCACACTGTTTTCCACAGGATGTTTGACAGCATATCCACAGCAGAGAGCACTTAACATTTAGAGCAACATCACATGAATCCACATACATCTTCTACATCTTGACTCAAACTGCTAGATCTATACTGGGATGCCAGCTCTCACAATGACACAAGTCTAAAGATGTCTGCTCTGAGCCTTTAACCTAGCAATTTCACTTTAAAATTCAGACATCACCACCAGCAGCCACAGCAGGTCACCTCAAGCAAGACACATCCAGGTTACTCTGAAAGCCCCTTTGTCAGCCAGAAATTACCACACTTAATGATGAACTAATGACCCAACCCCCTCAGCAAACAGGGGTTTTGCTATGGTCATTCAAAGCTAGTGCAGCATCTGAGGTGGAAACTTTGCATCTCTGCTGGGCAGGAATCCCTCTTCCAGACCGAGATTTCAAACCACTTCTAGAAGTTCCCATCAGGAGAGGCTCTGCTGACTAATGTCAAGGAAAGCTAGCAGAAATTTGTGTGCAATTAAGTGGCTGAATGGAAAAAGCAAATTGTCTATTGTGTGATACTTTATCCACCCCATGTTCCAAGTGACTGACTAAATAGGCGAGGGCTGCCTGGCTTTATAGAGCCAACAGTCCACCTAACAGCTCCCCAGGTTTTGCTTGTTAACGAATAGGACACTTACCTGCCACATGAATGTTATTGCTCCAAGCTCTCAAAAGCCAAAGGTTAAGAAAGGAATACTGTGTGGAAGTGGTTTCAGGCCAGATTGTTACGGGGTTAGAAGAGGCAAGCAGTAATTATTAAGTGATTAAAGTACTTACTATTCCTAGTGAATGCTGCCTATGCTAATTATGCAGAACTCAAAGTACATCTATTAATTTAATCTCTTTACTATCTGCTGCAAGACAATTAAAGAAAAAACAACAACAACCGTGAAAGAAATCCTAGAACAGTTTGGGTTGGAAGGGACCTTGAAGACCACTTCGTTCCAACCCCCTCCATGGGCAGGGACACCTTCCACCAGCCCAGGTTGCTCCACACCCCATCCAGCCTGGCCTTGAACTTCCAGGGATGGGGCACCCACAGCCTCTCCAGGCAGCCTGTGCCAGTGCCTCACCACCCTCTCCGTGAAGAATTTCTTCCCAACATCTAACCCGAATCTCCCGTCTTTCAGGCTGAAGCCGTTCCCCCTTGCCCTGTCGCTACATGCCCTTGTAAGAAGCCCCTCTCCAGCTGTCCTGTAGCCCCCTTTAGGCACCGGGAGCTGCTCCCAGGTCTCCCCGAAGCCTTCTCTGCCCCAGGCTGAACAGCCCCAGCTCCCTCAGCCTGTCCTCACAGGAGAGGGGCTCCAGCCCTCTGGTCACCTTCATGGCCTCCTCTGGGCTCACTCCACCAGGTCCATGTCCCCCTGATGATGGGGGCCCCAAGCTGGATGTGGTGCTCCAGATGGAAACGATTAAATGTTAATAAAATCGAATAAACATTAATAAAAAACTAAACTCAAATGCTCGTTATGCAAAGTGCTGCTGCTGTGCAGGGACTCCTGAGGAACGCAGGGCTAGCCTGAGCCCTGGTCCTGCCCTAGGCATGCTGAGCTGCATTGCTAAGCCGCTCAGTACACACACATGGTGCCAGCAGTGGTGACAACCACCTCCAACACTGTGGTCCCTCCACCCTGCCAGAAGTTGCTATCTCATCAGGTTGGCCAGGAGAACTGCTTGCGTGCCCAGCCCCTAACCCACTCCATGCAGAGCCAAAAGGGCCATAACCCCTCTGCATTGAAACCCCAAAGGTCCACCAGCCCTCTCCGGGGACAATAGCCCCACAGGAACAGCATAGGGTAGGACACGATAGGCAGGCTTTGGGCTGAGGAGCCTGGAGGGAACAGGTTTCCATCCCTCACTCTGCCGTGCCCTTGCTCTGACCTGCAGTGCAGTTCCCTCTGCACTCATTGCGCTTTCCTGCCCTGTAGCTGCTTGAGGCCAGGGCTGGAATTTCCTCGATGCATTCCAGCTCTATCATGGCTCAGCAGCACCACTGTCATACCACCATTAACGATCCTGATTCCAACAGACCTGCTGATGGTTGAAATGACACTTGCTTCATTGCTGCCCAGTTGCCACAGGCAGAAGTAAAATAACAAAGGCTTTAAAATGAGCAAATAAATTATTAATTGGAGGACAGAGAGGTCACCCAACACCTTGCTCAGTAAGTCCCAGTAGTACAAAGTACTTACTTACCATTGATAAGAAAACCATAGACTGATTTGCTTACAGTGACATAGCTGTGTCCTAGCAAGCCCAGCAGCAACACTACATTGCACAAGAGCACTCTCCTACCCCAGCTCATTCTCTTTTTGTAGGAGGGACGGGGTTGAAATGAACCCCGAAGTGTTCTCCTCTTTCCTAGGGCTCCCTTGTTTTCTGCTCAGACTGGTTTAGCTGTTAATTGCTTTGATTAGGATTCATGAACCCCTTGGCAGTTAAAAACCACCTAAATAATTGAAAACACCTGCTCCCACCTGGCAAGCAAGCTGCCCCTGCAGAGCAGCCACTGTGCATGGGCAGGCCCTTTGCGGAGGGCAGGAGCAGGCAGAGCGGCTGGGGGCTCCGTGCCCCCCGGCACAGCGCACGTGTGAGCCCGGCAGCCCCCAACCAGCACAGCACAAAGCCACCACCGGGGCTTGCCAAGCACCTTGCACCAGGAGGGGTCAGTGCTGCCGGTTTGCTGCATGCTGATCCCCCTTGCTCCTCAGCAGGGGCACAGGAGTGTCTTTAGCAGCTGCAAACCGAGGTGCAGGGGACAAATTTCCCTGTTCAAAAACGAGGAGAGAAATGGGAGAAACCTGTGTTTCCTCATGACCTTCCTTATTCCTCCTGGTGAGGCGCTGGCACAGGCTGCCCAGAGCAGCTGTGGGTGCCCCATCCCTGGCAGGGCTCAAGGCCAGGCTGGACGGGGCTGGGAGCAACGTGGGCTGGTGGAAGGGGTCCCTGCCCGTGGCAGGGGATGGGAACTGGATGGTCTTTAAGGACCCTTCCAACCCAAATCATTCTAGGATTCCTCCTCTTCAGTCCATTGCTGTTTTCTCCCATCGCGTGCCAGCTGTCCATTCTTTCTGGCCTTACCTTTGTATCTTTTTAAATGGTCTCTTGCAACTTACTTTACTTATTCAGAGATCCTTACAGGTGGTGAGCAGGTGCCTGAGGAGCATAGGTGCTGCGTGCCAGCTCTGGTCAGCTTCTGTTTCCCCAGTGAGGCAACATCTATGCTGCCGTTGTGGGATGTACCAGCAGTGCAGGTAGGGCACCCCTCCCAGCCTGGTCATGACGACACCTTCAGCTCCCCGTTAGCAGCTGGGGGCATGGATAAAGCTTTGTGCAGCATCCAGCGCAGACACCCCAGTTTTCAGCCCCTTTGTGCCGGCATCAGCAGGAGCAGGGTGCTGCTAGCCCTGCTCCAAGGAGCAGCCAGGTGCGGGCTGGTGACCAGAACTTCTCTGTGGTGTCACAGTGGTGAGGCTGCCAGGCTCATGAGAGAGGCTGCGTGAATTGCTTTGGAGAGCTAGACATTGCCAGACTGTTTTGCTTTGAAAAAACATGTAAACCAGTTAATGTGTCAGGAGTTAAGGCCTGACAGCTACTAGGCTAGGTAGCAGCAGTCGCTGGAGTATTCTGCAGTAATGAATCAAGCTACAGTAAAATCATGACTTTGACTTAGAAAAACTGAGTTGTTGTTTCTTTTTCTTTTAAGAGAATAAGTGGATTCTTTTCTTTGCCTCCTGCTACTTGAACGTGCAGTCAGTCACATTTTCAGGTGTTATTCTTTTTAGTCAGGAGGGATGGAAACAGCTGGAAAATAGCAAAAAAATCTGACAAAAGAGAATTTAAATCTTCTTGACTACAAGAATTTGGACTTTAAAGCTCCCTGTGTCTCATGAGATAGCAACTCAAGATTTAGCAAGTCTATGAATATTTTAATAGAAAAAAATGCACAAGTTTGAATTCACATGCATACAGACACACATCTGTATACATATAAACTAAACCCACACATCCACTTCCCTTGCCTCACACCAGCCATCCATGGCCAGTTTTTAATCTGCTTCTCCCTAAGGGTGAGACATGGCAGAGTCCTCTCTGCAGATCCCACCATCTAAAGGTGATTTTCAGAAGACCCTGTCATGCAAAGCGAGTCTGACATCCCATCATTTCTCATCCTAAAAATGCATGCACTGATGCCAGCAGAAAAAAGCTCCTTGGGTTGGAAGCTGGTTTTGAAGCCTGTGTGCAGTGCTGTGCCAAGCCTCGTGCTCATGCTGGTGAGGCTTGGTGAGCAGAAGACATGACCTGCCGGGGAGGCTTGAAGGAGCTGGAACAGCTCCGTCCAACACGAAGGTGGCTGGGGTGCAGGAGTAGAGGAAGCAGAGAGGGAGGCTGCAACAGCAAGCTTTAAATATATAAGAGGCTGCCTCAAAGAGAACTGAATAATTTGTTTTCCACGGCCATGGTGAACAGGGCAAGTGATAACAGACATTAATCGTAGCGAAGGGAGTACAGCCTAGATGTTAGGGAAAGCTTTGTAACAGAAAGCTAAGAGAGCGTTAAGATGAGATGGCCTTGGGAAGACACCCAGCCCCAGGCCCGGGGACCCGTAGGAAGCTATTGGGACAGGGGCAAGCAGAGCCAGTGAGACCTTTCTGGTCTTTCCCAGACCCATTCCCCTAGCATATGCTTTTAATGAAGATGTTCACTGGCTGGAATCAGAGAGGTCTCTGACAGCACCCTTTTAGGGGAAAGAAGCATGTGTCTCATGCCAGACAGCAGGACCGGCAGCTGAGCACCATGCCACCTCTCCAGCTGAGCACAGGTGGCTGCTCCCGTCTCCCACAGGATCAGTCCTCCTTTGGTCTCAGCCACTGAGCACAGACCCAAGAGACAGCACAGTCTTGGGCTGGGGGCCCTGGACAGGGGCCACTTACATCAGTGGCTTTTAGCAGAGGGGGAAAAACCAAAAAAAAAAGGAAAAAGAGAGAGTGACGTTTAGGAGCACCTGCCGAAAGGGCTTAAGAGAGCCCCATCTCTCACAGCCATAGCTCAGAAGGTTGGGTAGATGAAGCTGAGGAGACTCTGGCTTACACTGCCGTGGTGGGGCACATGGACAGACTATATGGAAGGATGGAGGAGCTCATTGCTGGGGTATGGGTTGGGGTCCTTCAGATGAAGATCAGGAAGAGCCCTGGCAATGCCCCCAGTATACTTTTGGCTGAAGGCAGGGAGAGCAAGGGGCTGGCAGGTCCCTGAAACGTCCCTCTGCCAGGAGGCAGAAGGGCTGGTAGGGTGATGGGGATAGCTGATGTGGGAGGGAAATGTCACATTGCCTGTGGCGCTGGACACAGCACTGTGGGAGGAACTGAAGGGTCTTGCCAGCTCCTTGGAGAACTGAAGGTTCTGGTGGGGCTGATGTGGGTCAGGGAGAAGAGCAGAGTGAATGTGATGGGATGAAAGCCAGCCTCTGGCTGGGACCCAGGCATGAAACCCGGCAGAAAGCCGCAGATCCCAGGGCTGGGGAAGTGCAGAGCCTGGGGCCCAGCACAGCCAGGGCTGTGGAGCTGTCCCATTGCCAGCACCCCCTGCCTGAAGGCGCATGGCTTCCATCCACCTTCTCCCAGGGCTGTGCCAGAGCTGGGAGGGGAGGGCTGTCACCCTACATGGGAGATGAGCAATGGGCGTCACACCGGCTGGCACGGGGGCTCCTTGGGTCCTCACCTTAGTGGGAGAAACAGCTTGTTCCAACCAGGACTTATTACAGGAGAACAGCCACTACCAAGGGGTCAGGCTGCAGGAGGACAGGGGCTGCTTGACGTTTTCCCAGGTCTCTCTTGCTTTTCTCTACAATCACATGCTTTGATGTCTGTGGACTAAAGCCACGTACAAAGCATCCCACTATGAGCCCATTGGCGTGGCCTGGGAAAGGATGGGTCGCTCCTCACCCGGGGTGCAGTGCTTTGCACCCAGACACTGCCTCCCATCAGCTGGTGTGCTCTCAGAAGGGACAGCAGGATGCTGCCCAGGCCCCTCGGGAGCCACGTGGGTCATACCTTGTGTGAGTGCACTTGAAAACAAATGAACCTTCTGATTTTTAACTATTTATTTGTCTCATTACCCTAATGCCTAGGTTTTTCTTTATTTTTCTTTTTTTCTCCCAAAAAAAGTTTGGATTTTTTTCAAAGTACAAAAGCAGAGACTTCCTTCTAATCACAGGAGAGCTGGGACTTTCAGAAAGGCATTAAAATATCATAAGCAGCACAGGCACAGCCAGAGTTAGAAAGGTTTCAACAGCCTTGAGAGATGTATCCCTGATGTCAGGTGTGGGTCAGGGTAACAAAAAAGCATTGGAATCTGGGTCATTCCTTTGTCTCGAGTGGAGATGACAGAGAAGAGGCATTGCAATTGCCATATTTGGGTCTGCCTAAAACCACGCCGCTGTATTTTCTGAAATAAATGATGAATTCTGCAGAAATCTAAACACGTCTTTTGATAGTTAGTCATCTGGGCAGAAAGCCAACAAATACAGAGCTGCCAGCCCCAGTTATTCAGAAATCATGAGTCAAGCCCCCAAAATCCTGAGGTTGACTTAAGTACTGTGAGACTTCAAAAACAGGGCTCTTTCCCTGTTTTGCAAGCTTTAAAGGAGGAAGGGGATTGAGATAGGCGCTAGAACTTCACGAGCTCTCTGCAGTCCCAAATAGGAAATTACCTTGTCTAAAAGGCAGGTGAACACCACACTCAGTCTTACAGCTCAGGTAGCTGGGGATTTTGTAGCAGCACTGGCTGGTCAGGGGATGTAAATGACAGGGTACAGCCATGCACTGGTCCCCGTGCTCGGCATCGTGTGTGGCTGGACAGGTGCAGTGCCAGCGGGGTCTCTGGGCAGAGCGCTGTCGCCCTGTCCACAACATGAAGCATGGAAAGTCTTCTGTTGCACTTCAAGCTGGTCTGTGCTCCCTGCAGCAAAGCAAAGTCAATGAACCAGCATCATAGGTTGCAGGCAGATAACGATGATATCCTTGCACCTCTCTGCAAGGAGAGCTGGTGGGCACAGGCCAGCAGAGAAATGACTTACAGGCTGCAAGTTGCCACGCTTCAAACCTGTCAGCTCTGCCCTCTCCTCCCCATGAGCAGATGTCCTGCTGGCCGGGTGCGAAGCTGTTTGCAGCAGAGGGTCAGCACAGCTGGTCTCACCTGGGAGAGGCTCTGGGGCAGCAGAGGAGCAGGGTTGAGCAGGGTGTGGGGGCACCAGCTGCACAGAGAGCAACCTGGCTTTGATGCTAACACCATCCCAGCCTTCTCTCTTCACCCTTCAAAGCAGATTGCACGACAGAGGCTTTTTTTTTCCAGGCAAACCAGAAACATTCTTCTCCGAGCAAATACAATTCAGAGGGATGCTGCTGCAGAGAACAGGCAGTGCAGGGATGGAAAGGCAAACACCAGAAATGAGCAGAGCTAGTGATAGGCGTCATGTTTCCGTGAGAGCTGGCTGTACCTGGACGCCAGGCACTTGGAAGACCTAGCACTACTTTTAAGCACCAAGACCAGTCTCTGACACCATGTCCCACAGAACCCGCTCCAGGCACTGCAGCCACTGGGAAGCTGTGGAGCAGGGTGGTCAGTGAGGACAGCATCGAGCCACATCTGCAGCATGATCTCTGCGCCCTGGCCAGGCCAGGCAGGCGAGCAGGGCTGTGTCTCCAAGCCTCCTCTCCTCTCAGCGACACTCAGGACTTGTATTCAGCTGAACTGCAAAACACCAGAGATACTTCATTCTGCACATCTGCAAGCTGTTACTTACAGAGAGGCAGATGAGTTGCCTATAGTGTTTTTAATAATACTTTTGGCTCTTTTAGTAGTTTTGGTTTTGCTAATTCCTTGGGTTGGTTTTCCAAGACAGTGCTAGCTGCATTAGAAACGAAGGCAGAGGCTGTTAATAAGACTTCACGTTCTGTCACGGCACAAAGCTGAGACCTCAGAGTGCATCTTCTGCTGAGAAAAAATTGGGTCTGGGTAGGAGGAAGAATAGCACCAAGCCACAGAGCAGCAGCAATGGGCAGGATGTTAGCACACTGCAACCTGCGACCAGTGTGGACTGAGCTTCGCTGGCCTGTTTTTTATATAGGCAGCTGGCTTGGGGGCGTTTCCATCTCAATAGGACAGATGGATCCCGGTTACAAGTAGGATGCTACAACTAGACACAATCCTCAGCTCAGTCCACTATAACAGGGATGAATTCAGACTACTGCTTGAGATCAGGGACAAAAAAATCCCATTGTGATTAAGCCTTTCACTTTAGACAAAAATCATCTATTTATGATTTATCCTTTCACCTTTGATACAGCTGCTTCAGCAGAGAGCCTGGCAGTGACAAAGGATTGGTGACAGGAACAGGAACAGTTGGAGAAGAAACTTAGTATCTACAATTACCTATAAATAAGAACATGCACTTAACACCTCTATATATGGCTGTTTTATAGCCATGAGCAAAGCTGGACGAACAGGAGGAGGGAGGCACAATCCAAGACAGAGGCAAAGCTGCTTGCTGGCCAAAGGACACCAGCATGTTTCCCGTGATGGAGCCCAAGTTAACCCACGTTACCATCCACTGTTGCCTGCAGGTTCTGCTGTGGTCACCTGAGAAAGCACGCACTGCCTGCAACCACTAATGATGCTGCTCCCAAGCAGAGACCGCACTAATGGGTTCAGCCTGTAGTGGTGTGAGGCCAGAGCTGGCAGAGGCTGCTGGAGCCACCTGGCTCAGAGCCTGCGGCCATGGAGCTCCTGGCTCACCCACACCATGAGAAACACTGCAAGCTGCAACAGCGGCTGTCTCGGAAGAGCACTAGGGAAACAGTGAGTCTTAATCAAAACCATGCTCCAAGCCTCTGAAACTCCATTGGCATGCTGCCGGCTCCCGAAGGTGTGCGGCAGTGCAGGCAGGGCTGCTGCCTGGTCCGCATCAGCCCCAGGCGTGTGCCCGGCCACCCCGGCCCCAGGCTTCACAGCCAGGGGCTCCACAGCCAGGGGCTCTGCCCAGGCAGCTGCCGGGGAGCAGCACGGGTGCCACGTGCCCCTCCAGCCAGAGAAGTACGACAGCTTCGGTTATTGTCTTTGCCACCAAGTCACAGCATGTCACCACGAAACCAGAAGGATAGTTCTGGCAAGCCGAGGACGGAACGGGAGGCAGGGTTGTGGTTGGGATTTCAGGCTCTGCCTCTGCTCTGTGCAGCGTCCTTGAGCATGCCACCTTCCTCCTCTACCCTGTTCCTGTCCTGCTGCCACTGCCCATGGCTGCTGTGAAGTGCTGCAGCATAACTGGTCACAGAGCAACAGTAGCCAGACTTTGCATTCCCTGCAGACTCTGCTTTTACATTAAATGAATAGACCGCTTTCACCCTGTCAAACACCGAGCACCTACTTTTTCCTTGATCAGGCATCATCTATAGCAGTGATAACAGGAAACAGCTTTGAACTCCTCTTAAAAAACCCATTTACAGGTACTTTTAAAGTACGTATTTACCTTGGTGATGCATTTGTTTTAACTAATTTTAAACACACTCTTTTTTTTCCCAAATTATATGATGCAAAGGGTAAGCCTGCAGAAGTCACAATGTCCATAATTAATTCTGAAGCCTGCAGCTCCATCCCCTTTTCCAGGAGTCGTAAAGATCTCGGGACAGCAGACAGGCTTTCAGGTTAAACCCAATACTCTGTTAAAAGTAAAGTTTCAGCCCAAGGTCAGTATGGATGGGCAAAGCACATCAGTACACTGGGAACAAAGCAAATAGATGACTATCAAATTGAGAAAAATATTTATATTTTTCTACTCACTGAAATTCAGTCTCAGTTACAAAATTCTCAAGTGCAGAGGTAACACAAAAATCCTCCTACAAGGTACCTCTTGGGAAATTCCACCACAGGGTTTTTAGTGGCACCAAAATGCTGCAAAGTGTTAGTTGAGCCCAGAAATTTACTGTACTAGATGGTTCATGCTCTTTGCCTTAGATTTCATGGTCTGAGGAGCTGCAAAACAGAAACAGATTATTCCCCTTCTAAATATAGGATGTTGAGATGAAGGAATCAGGAAATTGTCCCTAATGTCACTGTGATCTTATGGTTGTCAAAACCAGAGACCAGATCATAGTATTTGAATCCCCCTTTAGCATTTTAACTGCAATGGGAGATGTCCCAGGCGAGTGATCGTGTACTTGCAACCTCAAGTTACTTGAAATAAAAACAATGGAAGGAACAAACCCTCTTCTATTACTTTGATAATGGAACAGAAAAGAAACAGTGGATGGCCCTTTGGGTGGAGAAGTGATCAAAAGGTGTCCTGAAGCATACAGCTGCTGTGGCAATTTCAGCAATAGAATATTCTCATATTTTCAAGGCACTGAATTGTACCTTTTCCAGAAGTCTCTCTGGAGCCTTGTCCTGCACAGAGATGGCCAGCTGATGCCCTCAGGCCTGGCTAGAGCATCTCAGAACTCCCCTTGGTGCCAGGAGGCTGGATGCCACATGGAACAGGGCACCACAGATTAACTGCACCTTGTATTCCAGCATTATCCAGGGGAGCAGGGACACCAGTTTCAAATCACGTACAGTAACAAAGTCCATTAATGCTACCTTTTTCCTAATGGGGGAAAAAAACCCCAAAACCAAGAAGTAGAGTTATCCCATGAAGAAACAAAAGCAAAGCTGTGATATACTGCCAACTTGTGGGTGATATTCTGCCAATTTGTGATATTAAAAATGCAAAACCATCCAATTTAAGGGTAGCAAAAAGAAAAGAAAAAGGAAAGTTTGCCTAAATGCTGTACTGCATGACATATGTGCAAGAGGAGCCCTATGAAGCGTTTCAGTGCAATAATAAATTGAGAGTTCTTGTTCTGCATGTGATTGCTGCTGCGTGTATGAGGCAGTTGCATGCAGAAACAAGTCTTTAATTTATATGCCCATGTGGGCATTTCAGAAGCAAAATGCAGCGTGTGCAGACCCAGGGCACCCAAGGGCTGCAAATGGTGTCAGCTGCGGGCATACCGATCCTGAGCACAGCTCCGGCCATCAGATGCTGCATGTTATGTTTTTCCTGTGGATTTAAGACAGCTGAAGATGGAAGGGTATTTTAATCATCTCTGAAGTTGGCTGGAGGAAATGAATGACTTTTAATGGGTGCAGGAATTGGTCACTCCTGAGCACGTGGACCCTTCCTGCCTGGCTGGCAAACTTGTGCTCCTTTGTCACAGGAGCAACACCGTGTCCTGCTCCCAGGAGTTTAGACCATGCTCTCTGTGCTAAGTAAAGCTGCTGCCTGCTGCATCCAGTTAGCAACATAATTAGCCATGCTAGCACAGGACCTTCTATGCTTTAAAAAATAAAATCCTCCCTGTGCCTCTTTTCCACTCAAAATACATCAGTCACTAAGGAAACAGCAAGTCTGTGGCTCAATTCATTGTGATGGTCAGGAGTTGGATGGGAGCAAGCCATGCATAAACATTTCCCGGGTCGGGGAGAGCCCGGCACTGCCTGGCTACAGCCCACGGGTGCAAGCCCGGCCACCGGGGCAGTGCTGCCACTGCCCCTGTGATCCGTGCTGCCGAGGTGGCTGCTGCACCGTCCTCGCGGTGGGGACCCCAGGCACTGTCCTGGCGGTGGGTCTCCAGAGCACCTTGCGGGCGGGTGCAGAACAGGCACAGCAGGCTAAGGAAAGGTCCATGTACCTGCTTGCTCACCTTAAAGCAGGTTCCACCACTACACACGTAGGAAAATAAAAAGGAAAAAGAAGAAAGAAAGAAAGAAAAAAAGATACTGCAAGACAAAAATTTTACTGCTTGGAAGTGATAGAATGCATCCAGAAAACTGATTTATGCTCGCTCACAGTTTGGCCCCATGAATTATGCTTATAAATTTTCATAAGTTTCTCTTTTCCTCTTAACCTTCTCTACTCATGTAAAACAGCCCTCAGAAAGGGCAGAGCAATTAGACACCTTTTTTGTTTGTTTTGCTGTTAGCAAAAACTGTTTAGCACCAAAGAAGAGAAAGCAAATCCTTTTGAGAAGTAAAAGTAGCATGACTCAAAATCTCTGCTACCTCCTGTCACAAACGTGCCCCAAGACCCTCGTCATGGTGCTACAGATGCAGTGATTTGCCCTGCAGCACCACAATCCCACTTCACTGTCCCATTTCCCAAGACTTAATGCACTTCTATAGAAAGGAAAAACAAATTAGCTCAGGCTAATGCATTTTTCCATTGCCAGTAGGCATTGCTGGAAAAGTATATGGAGGAGATCAAAGTGATAGGGTCAGAAAGGAGAGTGTAAATGTTTATACCTTGATCAAAGGAACAAACTACATTCCTACTGCTTGGGAGCACAGGGAGCAGGCCAAATAAGTAACCAGATCCGTATGCTAACTCTGCTCCAAAGCAAGCCTACCTCATCAAGTTATTTCCAAGGCATTTCGCACAGTTGCTGTACCTGTAGATGCTGGCCCCTTATTTCACACCTAATGATCTCTTCAGGCCATGGCCGGGCTGCAGTGCCATGTCTGAAGAGTCCAATGTATGAGTTCTCCCTGGGCTCATCCCTTTGCTCTCAGGCAGAGGGGAGCGGAGAGAAGGGAACAGAACAGGAACCAAAGCCACTCAGAGAATGCCTCAGCAGCACAGCATTGTGCCTGGGCCACCATCCCCCTTCCCTGTCTGTGCCACCTTCCCCACCGCATCCTCATGGTGGGACGCTCAGTCTGCATCCTCATGTGGGTATGATAACTGCAGCACTTCGGCTAAGTAACAGAGGCAAATGGAAAAGTAATTCTGTGGGATTGCTTCAGATCCCAAGCAGCAGACTTGGGGAAAACACTGTGCAAAACTGTGGTGCTTACATGGGGTAAAAAAATTAATATATATATATATACACATATATTTTACTTGTAACAAATTTTATATATATATAGGTTGAAACATACAGGGACACTCAGAAGGCAACTTCTAGAGCCGTCCCGATAAACTAATGTTAGAAAAACGCTTGGCCTCAGGCCCCCATCTACCACTTTCTCTGGGCAGCAGGCTCGTGGCGCAGCTCTCCGCCCTGCTGATGGAGAGAGCCCATGGGAAGGGCTGCTCTGGGTACCACTGCACACGCCATCAGCAGTGTGGAAGCTTTTGTGCTTCAGACTCTGTGAAGCCAGAGGAGCACCAGGGACGGATGGGAAACTGCATCAAGTGATGTGGCTGCCCTGAATCACCAGAATCCACTCTCTGTTGATGAAGCTCTCAAACACGCTGCCAGGGGAGTTATGGCGCATTGAGCAGTGGCTGTAGAGCAGAAACTCATCCTGTTTGCAAGCTCTGGTGGCTGGTCATCCGTCACCAGGAGGAGAGGAGCGTTGGCTGCCTTTTATCTGCCAGATCAGGCAGGGAGCACTGGCAGCATTTGCAGCGGACTATGCAGATGCTCTTTCTGGACGTTGAGCTGAGCCCACCCTTCACCACAGTGTGACAGGCCATTTGGGAGCTGAAGTCTCCCTGTCTGCTCCCCATTCCCTTCTCGGCAGGCATTGCTGCGTGAGGCTGCTGCCGCCTTCCTAAGTGAGCTGGAACTCTGAGCATGGCTCAGGCACCACTGGCGCGGGGAGCTACCAGGTGGGCTCCCCGGTGTGAGCAGTGCCCACCGCCGCCACCACTGCACAGGTATTTGTGTGTGCATGGCCAGCTCTGGGACCACAGCAGACCCATGGAGCCGGAGTTGCTGCTCCCACCACCGAGACACGCTCAGTGGAGGAGGAGGAGGAATGCTGCAAGCAGGCAGCAGCTTTGTCACTGAAAGCTGCTCCCTGCTCCTTCACAGACAGCCACCAAAGGTTCAGGCTTTGCCCGGCAGCTGGAGGGAAATGGTGCACCCCAGCCACCAGCCGCTCCTCCTCCTTCCACAGGGAGATGATTTCTACACAGACCAGAGACGTACAGTCGTCAAGAGTTTTCCCAGTAGAATGATTTTCCACTGTAAAAACTGAGCTTTAAGAGACTCAGAGCATTGCTAGGGCTCAGGATGTTTGGCTGCCAAAAGCAGGCAACTCTCCCTGCCTAACTGCCAGCCGCAGGCAGGGGCCCCGGCCAGGCAGGCTGCCTGCCCCTTGGGAGGGGCATGGTGCTCCAAAAGGGGGGGTAACATCCACAGCAGGGAAACTTCCCTCTTCAGGGGAGCACTTGTGTGTGCACAAGTTGTCCTTGTGGGGACTCCTCACCAGGTGTGATGACCCACACGAGGATTTTCCTGAACAAGGACCTAGTGGAATGACCAAGCAGTTCTGGCAGGGACAGGCGTGAACCAGCGCTCCCAGCAGAAAGTACCTGGCCTCGTCACCGCTGAAGAGCCGTCACCCCTTACAGCTGCTCCCAACCAACCACCTTCCTCATTCTGAACAAAACTCTGTTCTTTCTCCACGTTCCCTGCAGTGTTCCTGTGACAGAATCTCACCCAGAAGTTGTTTCAGACCCACAAGCAGCCCGTTGCCCTGCACCACTTGCTTGTTCGCTGACACTTTCCAGGAATGACTGCAGGCAGGGAGATAGGGTTTCATCACACCAAGGTCACACTCATCTCCCACTGCCCGCCAGGATGCTGACACAGGAGCACGGGGGCTCCCACTAGCTACTTTGAAGCCCCGAATCACAGCACAGCCCCTCATGGCCCCGGTCCCTCCTGCTGCCCATGCTCACAGGTTTGCTCCCCAGGCACTCGGAGAAGCCCAAATACTTCCAGCTCAGGTGTCCCAATCAGCAGAGAGCATTTGCAAGGAGATGGAGGCATTCCCTCACGGGGCCTGCAGAGGTATGGAGAGACATCTCTCCACTTTGGACAACAGAAGTTCTCCTTCCCATTTGCTCTGTAGAAGAGACAGTGGAGACAGATACTAGGAGCAGCTGGCATGCTCAGGATGCTGGTACCCATGCTGGGATGCTGGCACTTTGTCTAGAACAGCCAACAGAGTCAGTACAGAGAATAAATCCATGGGCAAAAGCGGGGCCTCCTGTTTCCCTTCTCTTTTGGCAGATAAACTGAGAAAAGATTCATCAGCTCTTGCGTTTCCATTTAAGGGCAGGTACCTCTGTGGGCCCTGCACCATCTCAGTAGATGAGGCACAATTTTCCAGAACTCTGTGTGTAAATTAAAAAGTTTGCTGCTGTGGCTTGTTGCTAGCGTGGTTATGAACACAACCACAGATCTTCTACACCTAGCTGGAGTCACAGAAGAGAGGATGAGGTGGGACCCATCCATCCTCTTGCCTGAAGGCAAGGGTAACTCTATCCTAATGTTTGCAAAGAATTACTTAATCTGCTTTCAAAATCTGCCACAAGCTTTATTCCAGCACCTCACTGTCCTTTTGTTTATAAAGCTTCTCCTTGTGCCTAACAAACTGCCGCTTCTCCTTGTGCCTAACAAACTGCCTCAAGCAAGATCCCAACCCATCCCATTCTTTTCCTACCCAAAATAACAATTCATAGAAAACAGCAGTGTTTAATTCTGGAACTATTTTGAAAAGGAATGTAATCCCTACTAAACCCTGAGGAACTGCAGCAGCGTCAGAAAGTGACCTGAATACCACAACAAATTACACTCTTAATTTCAAAACTCTCCAGGGTGTTTCACACTGCATGTACACAGAAAGAATATGCAAATAAACTTGAAGAATTACAGCCCTGTTTACTTGTGTTACACAGCTCAGCATCTCTGGTTGGGGAACCTGCTGCCAAGAGCAACCCGTGTAGCTCAAGCCAGAGGATGGGTGACGCGAGACAACAGCAGAGCCCTGCCGAAGCTCTGGCAGGATGCCTTCCACCTCCCTTCTTGGCTGGGAGCAAGCACAGCTCTGCAGATGCAGGTAACAACTCAGACACCCTTTCCAGCATTTTCATGCCTCTGACCATATCTCTCTCGCTGCCTGCTGATGCTGGACCAAAACGGGACCACAGGAACACGCCGCTTTCTGAGCGAGCGCCGCTTTTGCTGGGCAGAGGTTGAGCATGGTATCGAGGTCCCAGGCTTAAAAATAGACCTTGTGAGAAGATGGAAGTGATACTGAAAAATTACTGTTCCCAAAGCTGTTGCTAACCCTTAAACAGCAGATTTTTCAGGCGCTGGGCTCCTGGCTGAGAGGCAGGCCAGGGAAACAGGAGGAGAAGGGGTTACCTGAACTCGGCAGGCATTAGTTACCCTGCCTGTCCTCAGAGTCTTCCCTATGGCCCGGCCCGTGGGAGGGCTTCAGGAAAACGAGCAACTGGTTCACAGACTTTTTGGCACCAGTCAGGAGCCCCCCTTGGGATCACTGGACATTCGGTATTTGGCACAGGGAAGCAGTGCTGTCTTTTTAATCGGCATAAGCAGGGTTTAAGCCTCCACTTGAAATCCCTGTTTGCCCATGGAGGAGGCCCATCTGCCAGGCAGGAAGGGGAGCCTTGCACCGGATTTTGGGACAGGCTGTCCCAGGAGCTTCCCTGGGAGACAGCATCTGGGCTTAAAACTCTGCACCAAAAAAAACTGCAGGAGAGGCTGTGACTGTGGTGAGCATTGTTTCTGCTGGATTGGGCTTGTTTGTTTGTTTTGCTGCTCCTAGAACAAACATGAATAGCTGTATATACTCATCTTTACCAGCACAATCCCCCAAAGCAGCGTCAGCACCTCACATGAACCCGAGTGGTGACTCACGTCTTGACGCTGGAGGAGACAGGCAGCACTTAACCTACCATGGCTCCAGATCGGGGCTTTAGCAATGTGCCTTGCAACGATGTGCCGCTACGCGCTTTCCCTCATCCTGCTGACATACTGCTTTTTCCCCTCAGAGAAATTTGGGAAGGGCTTTAGAAGTTACTGGAGCTCCTATTGCCCAGTGAACCTGAAGCTTCGGTACGGCACCCGATGAGAAAGTCTGACTATTTATGACACAGACCACGGTGGGGACAGAGGTCCCCGGGTAACAGCCAGCCTCGGGCAGCGAGGATGGGCGCGATGGGATGACTGAGTCCCACCGGCTCCCTGCTGCTTTCTGGAAATGGCTGTCCTGCTTGTGAAAAAAGCTTGCTCTTTCTTTTCCAAATCACTGCTGCGCTTGAGGAGAAGAGAGTCATTTCCATTAATGCACAAAGTTTTCCTTAAGCCCTTTTGTTGGGAAGGGTGACTCACTGAAATATCAATATCTGAAATGTTTTCTCGAGGTATTTTTAGACAACAATGGTGGTGGTCTGGTGAGTCACAGCTCCAGTGCTGCCCGTTAAACTGAATGCAAAAAGCCACGGGATCCAATTTAATGGATTGCTTTCCAGGGCTGCTTCCCCAGCACTCTGCTTCTCCAGCAGTGTGAGCTCTTGCCGCCACATTTAAGTGATGGGTTTTGTTCCCTGCTCACACACAAAAGAATTGAAACAAGTATCCAAAAGCCTTTCACCTCCAAATTACTGTAATCCATACTTAATTTGACTGCGTGTACCCGCAGTTATTCTGAGCGCAGGAAAATACAAGACACAAGTGATGATGAGAAGCATTAAGAACATGGTATCAAGAAGTGGGGAAGTGCAGAACAGCACAGGCTTGCAGCCTTGTGCTGTCTCTGTGGGATGTGCTTGCTCTGGGCTGCCCCCCACCCTGCAAGCACCCCTTTTTCCCCAGCCGGCACTTACCAGGGTCCACAAGCACCCACACTGCCCTGCCTGTGGCTGCGTGCCCAGAGCCTTGCTCCAGACCAGAGGACAGCCCTACACAGTAGGTACTCTTGAGTTTGCTGCAGGGACAAGCCAGCTCTCTCCTGAGCCTGGCAAGGTTTAATTCTTCAGGTGTCAGGAGCATCAGTTTCGTTTGCTAACAAGGGAAAAAGGCAGGGTATGCTTTGGAGAGCTTTTGCTATTTACCCACCATAAACCTCACACTTCAAAGGGCTGGAGGACTTGTGGAAGAACAAGCGAAAAGAAAGACTGCCTTTCTATCTCCTGGCACGGTCTAAATATGCTCTCTAATACAGCAAGTGACCCAACCAGAGATCTTCCTTTGTTCGCTTCAAAAGTGCCCACCAAGAGATTTGCTCAGGTCTGGAAACCAAACAAAGGAGTATCAATGGGAGCACTGCATCTGAAAACTGCAATAGCAGCTCTTTGGAGATCCCTGTTGTAATTACTGCATGACTTCATCACGAGGCAAACTCTTCTCTTTCCAGTCCCTTGCCCTAAAGTCAGCCTAGGACAAGCCATCAAATTCAGCAAGGCTGCTTTTACATATTATTTTTTTTTTAATTTTGATGCAGTGCATGATGCACAGCCCAACCAGCAGTGAAATGCAAGAGCCTTGTCAAAAAAAAGCACAGGTCCATATCATAACACAAATGTGCTAATGAGCTCTACCTCATTCAAGAACCAGCCTAAAATGTAAGAGAAAGAGAAGGCTTTGCTGTTTTTCCTACCTGAGGATCTGCCTGAGAGGCTGGGCAGGGCTGGGTTCCTTCCTCCTCAGATGGGAAGCTGCCAGGTCCTACGCTCAGAAACACTGTACAAACCCCACAGTTTCTTTCATCTCTGCGTATGCATTTGTGGCCCAGGGCCACCAAAGGCAATGCCAGGACCAGGGTAGCCAGCAGCCAGAGCACAGGCTGCGGGTGACCTCCACACCGCGGTGGAGCTCTGTGTTCCAGAGCCTCGCAACCACACCATTCATTTACAAACGCAGTCAGGGGAACAGCGACCGAGGACAAACCGCACAGGACTATCAAGTTGTTTCCAGCTCTGATTTGTATTCCCTGGGGATCATTCACCATTCCCTGCCTTCGACCCTTAATCTGAGTCGATCGCTCAATGCACAGGAGAGACCCAGACAAGTCTGGCCCTGAAAGGAGGGATAAAAATCCAAAGCTCCAGCTCAGATTTATTTGTGTTTGCTCCTGGAAGCCACCCTGTCTGGAGAAAGGGAGAAGCACTGAGGCTTGTGAGGAGGGGAGAACAGAGGAAACACAGATGCTGAGATCCCCCCACCCCCAAAGCCATGCGTGGTTTTGCTCCACTTCACTTGAGAGATGAGAGTTAAAAGACCCGTGGGCTGGCACCAGCCACAGGTGGGGTGTTACAGGCCACCAGGAAGGAGAAAAGCTAAAAACTGGGTGCAGATCAGGAGGTGCCCCCCTGCCAGCCCTAGCACAGAGCCACAGACGCTGCAGCGAGCCCCTGAATTTGGATGCCCTTTGAGTGGTGCTGAATGGGGACAGTGAGCAGCAGGTACACCTCGTCTTTCCCCTCGCACAGCATCCTCACCAGCCCCAAGCGGCTCCTGTGCCGCCCCGCTCACTAGGGCGGCATCGGGGAGGAGGGCAGGGGAGCTCCCGGGAGCATCGCTGGGGGCTGCAAAGGGCTGGGGCAAAAGCCATTTCCTGACATTAATGCCTCTGTAAGCAGGCAGGTGAGAGCTGCAGGGGAGTTCTGTGAGATATCCCCCATGTTACAGGAACCAGATAATCTTTGAGATCTGACAGAGTCACCCCTGCTAATATCATAGAATCGCTGAGGTCGGAAAGGACCTTTGAGATCATCAAGTCCAACCATTAACCCAGCACACCCTTCAATCTGCTGTGCCCCTTGGCAAGCTGAGTGAGAGGGGACGGGACAAGCCGCACGCTCAGCTTGGTGCCTGGAGGGGAGTCTGGGGGAGGCGATGCACAGAGGTGATCAAATCCTCACTAGTGACACTTACCTCCAATAGCGAACTGGGCAAAAATACGTGAAAGCCAGCCTAGTGGCATAGCCAGGAGATGCGTCGTGACAGCTGCCAACACAGGTGTGCTGCTAAAAGCACAGCTATGGCTTCAGTGCACAAACCCAATCATGACAATTCGCTCCTTGCACCATGCTCTTGCTGGGTCCCACACCTCTGGCCACAGCCTGAGGCAGAGCAGAAAGCTGGTAGCGATGGCAAAGGACCCCACAGTGGAGCCAGGCAGGTCTGTGGGATGGCTGCCGCAGCCTGGCTCCAGAACTGATCTCTCCAAAAACCAGGGGCGTGCCTGACGTAGACTTTCAGCTTCCCATTTCAGTGTTCACATCGTTTGATGCCTTCTACAATATTAAGGAGGGCATCGTCTGGATTGATCAATGAATCTATCAAGGAGAAGCCATGGCAGGCAATGCAGACATGTTTCTGATGGATCCAAGTGCCACGGTTCCCACGCACGTCCCCAGGTGCCTCAGCTCTGAGATCACACAGGTCACCACTTGGCTGGAGAGGTATGGCCCTGTCCAGATGCTCTGTGCTGGGCATGAGCCGATGTCACCCTGCACTGTGAGCTTGTTGACTTTGATTTACCACATTGACAAGCCGGAGTGCCTCCCTGGCTCCCGAGGAGCTGAAGGGTGTGCTCCGCTGTGCGTGCAGATTGTATTTACTTGCTCTGGTGTGGTCCATCACCTGAAATAGCTCTGTCCTTCTGTGAGGTTCTCCCTCGCTGCTGTATTTACATGTTTTTACTCTGGAAGCATCCCAAGCCACCGCCATTCGCCAGCAAGGAGACACAGCAGAGACTTGTGGAGGTGATGCTGGAGAATCCATCTTTCTCCATCCTAAATCATTCCTCTGATGTTGTTTCTATTCATTTCCCAAAGCTGCATCAGATGGCATCCAACTCAGCAAAGGCAGTCAGGAACGATGGGTGAGATAGCGCATTTCTGTGGTGGTGGGTGATGCTGGCAGCTCCTCGCCAGAGCCCAGTGTCCCCAGCGTTGCCTCTGCAGGGACCAGGCGGCCCTTGAGTATGAGCTGGGCTGCAGGTGTGGCAGGCGAGGGCTGGGCACATCTCTTCTCTGCCGGGGGAGCAGCCAGCTACGTTGTCAACTGCTAAGTGAAAATCAGGCAACGTGCTTCATCAGCTTCCCTTGAGCAAGGTCAGGTCCAGAGTGTCTCCTCCCTACGTAACCCCCCCTGCAGGGACGTTTGCTAGGACTTTCTGTAAATCCCTTTACAGGAGTTCAGCTTTGAGCTGCTTATGCCAGCAGCCCCCTCTACGCCCCTGTCAAAGCAGAGTGGCTGTCGCTCTGCCAGCTCTGCTTATTGCTGTAGGGAAAGGCCTCCACAGCTCCGCAGCTCCGTTGGTCAGGACAGTCCTCTGCTGCCCTGAGCCACAGCGCTCCAGACGCTCTTACGTGGGCTCTAAAGCCTCCGTGTTTCACAGCCCTGGGGGGAAGCACAGCTGCCAGCTCCTGCCCACGCAGTGGGGTGAGGGCATGGTGTTCGGGGACTGGCACGGGCAGTGACGGACAGAGCTATGCTGCTGCTCACCTGGGGTTCGTCTTCAGCAGGCAAACTGCAGGAAACCAGAAAGCTCATCTGTGGTGAGAAACCAGACAGTTTCCCCTACGAGATGTGTGTGTCTGACATTCTCTTTTTACTGAAATACAGCAATTTGGAAGTGGAAAGTCATCTGTCATCAGAACGGGAAGCACGTTTTGCAAGTGACAGAAAGCATTTTGTTCAGCTCCCAGCTGAGGCAGGATTTCTGCGAGCCAAACGTTGCCGAGTACCAACACCCCTGCAGCTCAGAGCCACAGCCAATGGAAGAAGCTTTGGCAGAAACGTTGCCACCAGATCTCTATTCCCAGCAGAGAAGATGCAAAAAACCAAACCCCCCAAACCAACCCCAACAACCTCTCTGGATAAACAATAGGCCAGTTTTAAAGGATTAGAAGAAATCAACTGACTGAGCCCAGCAGACTGACCAGAGAGGAGGCAGTGCTGGCGCGGGAAGGGGGGACGAGTCTGCTCTGGGGGCCCCAGCTCCTCTTTGCTGTTCCCATTGCATGCCCTAAAGCACGCCAGAGTTTTTCTCTGCACCGCTATCCAGTCTTGAAAAACTTCATTATAGCACAATATGAAAGTGTGCCTATAGACAGACTAAAAGCCACGCTGGTTTGTGGGAGAGCTCCACAGAGCTTTAGTGAAGGGCAGTACATGACTTTGAGACCAAAGCCTGCCGTCATGCAGCCACTGGTGCGGAATGGGGAGCGACAGCCGGCGTTTAAACAGAGGTCTGCCGAGAGCTGCAGCCTCCATAAATCAGGCCATTTTAAATTCATTACTCACACTGCCCTCTAAGACTGGAAACTGCGAGCTCAGCCATTCAGCCTTAATTTTGATGCTCAGAGATTTTTCTTTTCGAGCACTTACATCAACGGTCATAAGTTATTTCACTTTTAATCCATTAGTGTTTACACATCAAATTAAAACCCTCCGATTGTTTTTCCAAATACCTTTGGTCTATCGTGGTAGCATCATTTCTTCATGGTAATGCACCCTTAAAATTCCACTTTTTAGAGAAACACAGCCCTTCAATTCAGCATCTGAACAGAGACATTTGCAAGATACCTATTGATTAGGATTTTTTACTGTTAAAATTATTGTCTTTTCTAGAAAAGCCAATGAAAACTAGCATTATGTTTTCATAGGACCCCTAACAATTTCTGGTTACCAAGGAGATTTCCTTGGGGAATTTTCTATTGAGAAAAATCAAAATAATTTTTAAAGAAAAACAAGACCTGTAATAAATTGCTCAAGTACAAGTGTGAATTTCAGTACATAATAATTTGCAGCCACTCTTGTTTGCCAGTGCTTTAAACAGAAGTTATGGAAAACACTTGCATTCAGAGTTATATTGCATTGATACCTGCTGGGCATTTCGGGCAGGAAAACTCAACGTGCCTTTCTGGCAGGCCTGCCTGTCACACGTGAACACAATGTGGTGATCACAGACACCCTACCAAGAAGCATTTGCTGTAATTTTATGAGCGTGTTCGCTGTAAATGCACAACTGTTTTTTAGACAACGCTGGGAATGTGGAGAGACTGCCAAAAAAGACATTGAACTGTAAATAGCCAAACCCATAACCAAGCCCACAGACTAATGAGGTTTCTTTTCTCAAGGGCTGTGGTGCTCGTCCTCGCTGTGGGTATTTAGCATTTCCATCGCACCCAAAGGCTTCCTCAGCATTTCACCAAGGGTGATGACTGCTGTGGAGTGGGATGTGAGAAGACCACAGCAGCGCAAAGAGCATGCAGAGACCAGCTCTGGACCAGGGCACCGGCTCAAGGGGGTGTCGGAAGGAACCCCCAAGGGTTACTGCGGGTCAGCTGACACTGGGGCAGACCCCAGGCTATCCGCCCCACAGGCTCTGCCTACCTTCAGCTGAGGGTGGCCGGCATGGGCCTGAGGACAAGATGCTGCAGGGTCCCTGGAAATGGGGCTGGTTTGCATACAGCTAGCAAAAGCTGCCTACAACCCTCCTTGCTGGTCAACAGAGGCCAGAAACCTATGGATCTCCATTAAATTAGTCTTGGGGGATGAGGTAGTTGAGTTTTAACGAGACCACATAGATCCTAGCCAGCTCAGGGCTTCCCAGCTCTCGTCGATGGTGATGGCTGTGCCCCAGCATCATTAGGTGCTGTAACTTTCCAACAGTCACCAAGCTGGTGAGGCTGGGTGAAGTGAGCTTAAGTAAAACACCCCGTCAAACTCACAAGAAACCGAACTCACCCGTCTGCTTTCACACATGCCAGTTTGAACCCCTACAGTAACACACGTGAACAGTCCGAGTCGGAACAATCCCAGACACAGGAGGCAAGGGGTTTTTTAGAAAGGGAAGGGGAATCATTGTTTATTTCCAAACATCATATTTAGACACATGAAGAACAAAAATATAGAGCACCCAAGGATTTGCAATACTTTGGAAAGCAGCAGCACTGGAACATCCCTGGGGCTGGAATATAAACAATCTGAAATTTGTTCCCAGGAGAAGTTACTGAATCGCTCTGATGAACAGTAGGTTGTTTACTGCCAGTTTTTATGAGATTTTGACATGAATCATCTGGCAGAACTGAAGCAAAATAAGGGAACCAATGAGCGAAAATATACAAGCGTCATTAGCAAAAGTTAAAGTAAAAAAGAAACTAGTCTACTTTCATCAGCCTCAGGGAGTTAACAAAGCTTTTTTAAAAGCTTGAAATACACATGTCTCCTGTCCAGCTCTGTGCCACCTGCTTTCGGGGGCAGGGAGATGTTAGGAGCAGGGTACCCTGAGGCTTGCTCTCTAGTCGGCAGAGGCGAGTACACTCAGTAATGGCCACTGAACGTGAAAAGCAGGTAGGACCAAGTTTAATGGCTAAAATTAGGTAGGATTATGGATGCTCTTCAGATTTCAAGTTTAAATTACATTTTGAGTGTCCAGATTTAGATGTCCCATTTTAAGAGAAAGGCTCAGATCTACACGATTTTTTATTTATGAGGCTGAGAAGATACTTTGAAATACTATGTGTGTACAGACAAATTTCTGCCTCCTTCCCCTGGGAGTACACAGCCCTGAGGCTCTCTCTCCCTGGACCTCTGGAAGGGAAGTTTTGAGTCTGTGTCAGCAAAGCCGTTCCCCTCCCCTCTGCATCATGTTCTTCAAAACTTCCTGCCACTTGAAATGTGGAAAGGGAAAAAGCCAAACCAACCCAAACCAAAACCCAAACTCTGCTAAGCAGCTTAAAGACAGGCTGTGCACTGTCTGAAATGCCAAAATCAAACGCTGTAATCTTCCGCAGCAGTTACTTCAGAGCAAACTGCAGACAGCTCTGCAGATAGAGGTGACCAGCCCCCAGCCCGCCCACTGCCCAGAATTAACAAGATTAACACAATTTCACCTTCTGGCACTTCCCAGGCAGTTCTCTGCAGGCTCCAGGTGCTGATTCAGTGCAGAGAGGGAGAGCCACACCTGGGGCCCAGGTTGGATGTGTCCTTCCCCAGTCCCATCTGCTTCTGCTTGGCTGAGGTCATCCTTGTCGTGGGGGCATTTCTCCTTGCTTTGATCCAGAGGGCACCTTCGTTCTCATCTTCTGTTACTGTTTTTTCAGGTTTCATCAGCTATTCACAAAGCAAAAAGAGGGAGAAAACATTTAATGAAATAAAAACATCATTGCAGAAGATACTTTTTTTAAAAAATTGTATTTTAATGTTTGTATAAAGTTGGTAACCCAGACTCACAACGCACTCGTCCATAAACTAGAAAAAATATCTGACATTTTCAGGCATTTGGAGAAGAAGGTGAATTATCCGAATGATGATCATCCCCCAGGGAAGAAGAACATGTGTGTTCAGAGCACTACCCTCCACTTTTCAGAGCTGCTTCTCCAGCCAATACAATCTGCCAGGATGGCAAAGCAGAAACTGAAGGTGCAAAATGGGGGAAACTGAATTCTGCCAAACTCTCATTCTGCTTTGCTATTTCAGAGGCAGCTTTGCCATTTCAAGTTTTCAGTCAACCCCCATATCCCAGGATCAGCAATTCAGCACAAAGAACGTCAACAAAAATAAATTGTATTTCTCCGGAGAGAGATCTGTGCGTTCCACAGCATCACCTAGAGTTTAGAACAACCATTTCTGGTCAGACCAGAGAAAGCCCTTTCGCTAGTGCTGCCCAGCCGCCCCGCACAGGGATGCTCTCCACCCCAAGGAGGGGCAAGGCACCTGGCTGCCCCTTTCTCAGAGGAATGGGCTGCTGCAAGCGTTGGGGACACCGCGGATCAACAGCATCTGAAGTGACCATGGACACTTCACTCAGGCAGTTTATCAGCTTGGCCAGTGTCCATGATCTACCACATTTCTCCGCTGCTTCCACCACAATCCCCCCAAACAAAGCACGCCAGTCATCAGCCATTTCAGGGCTAGCAGATGCCTTCGGGGGTGAAGTCTTCACAAAGCCAAGTAAGCTGCTGCAGAGTCAAGAAGACGCACGCAGAGCTGCAGAAGGGACCTGCAGGTGGGCAGGAGCCCCGGGCAGCGGCAGAGCCCTGGGAGGATGTCCTGAGCCCCATCCCACCCCGGGCATCTGCCTGCGGCTGCTGCGGGAACAAGGACCCAGACAGGTGGCTTCTTGCGGCACGTGGCTCACTCGTATCTGGCTGTGGCACAGGCTAAACCCAGCTCATTTCAACCATGTGGAACAAGGTGAGAGCACAACAGGCACAGCCCAGCCTGGCACGGGCGCTGTAGCCCGCAGACCCACCGCGCACACTGGTCTCCTGGCCGCAAGCCTCTAGGCGCAGCGCACAGGTGACAGAGGCAGCCGGGGAAGCCAGCACACTTGCAGGAAGGGAACCAAGAGTTATACTTTAGTTAACAGAACTCCCGGGGTCTCTGCACATTTGGTTCCTATTTATATAAATACTGTTGGAATCACGCAGGTGCTGAAATCAGAATTGGGATTTCATTAATCTTCACAGTACAAAAAGGTTTCATGAAGAAAAGGCACATTACCTTAGCTGCATGCTTCAGCAAACAGAAATCACAGCTCCTGGGTTTCAAAAAGCTTATTAGTATGCTTTTAAATAACTATACCAGCATGCACCGCACATTCAAGGTGAAAACCTAACATAGCAGTCAGCAGTTACAAAGTACCTCCCCACACAAGGGTGCCACCCAGCCAAACCTGCCGCAACACACCTGTAAACAGCTGGGTCTATTTTATTTTATTCCCTTTGCCATCTGTACTTCTTCCTGCAGCAGCCAGAATCCTAGCAGGGACCCTTTCTCGCTGCCAGGGGCGCAGAAAAAGTAGTTTCTGCTCTGTGTACCCTTTAGCTCTGTGACTCTTAACATAGCGGTTTCCAAAAATTATGTGATTACAGAATGGCACGAAACCCAGTCTTCCCTAAACAACACGTTCCTCTTTATTATTACTCCATGAAAAGAAAAGCCTATAAAATGTGGCAGGAGTAATCAAACCAAGCTACGTTTTGGTTTGAGAAGGCTGTGAGCTAGCCTAAGATGACAAGCCCTGGCTTTCCCAAATTTGGGAAGTAGCTGTGCATTCAGACTGTGAAATTTGCACTATGGGATAAAGAGTCCACTCTTTATAAGACATATTTGTTCAGAAGTAACACGACAACAGGTGGAAAAGGCTCGCTATATGATGGCCGGCTACACGACCATTGCAAAAATGCCTGTACTGACCATTTTCCAGTAGCTGTATTCTTGCACCCCAAAGGAAAACAACACAAGTAGTCTTGAAGAAGGAAGGGGTTAACTGGAAAAGCTGTATTAACTCCCATCTCATCAGGAACAGGATTTAGGTTTTACTTTATTAAGATTACACCCAATTAAAGGTAAGCTTAATAAAGGAACAGTTTCATCCATCTAGAACTTGAATACTGAGATAAATGAGGATTTGTGTGTACGTACATGCATGCACGCTCTCCAGTCTATGCATATACCACTCTACAAACAAAAGTTCAGATGCAAAGGATATAAACAGATTTGCATTTCTTTGTACTCTGAGAGACTTATCTGTATTACAGAGGCAATAAAGGAATTATGCTTCTCAATTGTTTTGCTTTCTTTGATTTCAAACTACTGAAGTAATCTAAAAGGATATTTAAAAAAGAATACTCAGAGAAGACAGAGTTGCATGTGAGCTGACAAAAGTTAAGATTGGTTAAGGTTTGGTATTATAACGAACAAAACTTCAGATACAATTCAATGAAACACATCTTGGATGCCGCCTGTATAACGACAGTGCCGCCGCTCATTGTCTCCCCTGCAGAAATACCATGAGCCCTTTGCAGCCGCTGCCCCTTGTTTGCTGCTGGCACACCTTCACAGATGCTGGCTGAGCTTCTTACCTGTGATCTGAAATTTGTTCTTTCAGCAGCATTTCGGGGGGACACTAACATTTTAGAGCACGGTCCTCTGGCCAGCGCCATCCCTCGGCACCAGGACCCCACCGGCACAGACGTGACACCGAGCCAATCAGCAGCATGCAGCTGAGCTACATCTGCACAGGGAAACAAACACTTGTGTTTGTTACGCAAAAGCAGACATCCCACATCCCACGCGTTGGGCTGCAACACTCTGCCTGTGGTCGAAGTGATGGGTGCACGCGTTCGGAGTCGGCACCCCTCAAACCTTTCAGACTGTCTGAACCACAGGCATGGCAGGAGTGATTAAGCCTGAAAACTCACCAGGAAAATAATTTCAGACATAAACCAGCAAACACTGATCCTCATCACCGCAAGTCACAGTAGCCTAGAATAACACCATGCTGTGAACCAAAACCCTCAAAGGAGTCAGGTGTTCAGAGAAACCTCTCGTGCCTTCACCCAGTGGCCAAAACCCACGCTCCACTGCATTTGGGGTCAGCAGCTGGTCTGGCGCGACCACCCAGTGGCTGGAGTGTGACAAGAGACAGAGACATCCTGAGAGATCTCAGGGGTTGAAAGACTGTTCTCGTCACACAGAAAGGCTGGTCTCAGTCTGCAGAAGGCAACTTTCCGCTTCTCCCACTGTAATACAGATGCTTCCCCTTGGTGAAAGGCTGCTGATGACCAAAGCCATCTGTGCCGATGGGGACAGGCGCCGCTCCCTCCACAGCAGGTTGGCCAACAGCCATTCTGAAAAAGGTCAGGATTTACGCTGGTCTCACAACCCCTTCACCAAATCGTAGCCTGATGCAAGTTAATAGTACACAACATACACAAAGCCCTGGCAATTAACACTGCCGGTGGGAAGCCTGACAGCACTTAGAGAGGGGGGGTTTGCAGAGGCAGAGGGGTCACATAGCTTCCCTGATCAGCTTGCCTTTTGTAAAAATACTCAGACTGGTGCACACATCCCAGCTAAAAAAAAAACAAACAACAAAACACCACCAAAAAAAAGCATTATTGATTCTCCGGGCCTTTGATGCAGTTAGTTTTCCCCCAGTCTCCTGTGCCAGCACCCTTTGCAGCTGCATGATTTCCAGGATACAGGAACGTATTCAGCGTGTTCCCTGGGATGGGTGTGGATGGGGATTTCTGCTGTAGGGGTGATCTGTGTGCTTGTTGTAAAGACGAGTCCGTCAGGACATGAGCTGAACCCCCAGCTTTTCAGGTGTCCCTTTTCAAAGGGAGGTCACAAAGACTAAATACATTTGAATTCCTTCCAACTTGCCTTTGAGTCATAGAATCATTTGGAAAGTTGGAAAAGACCTTTAAGATCATTGAGTCCAGCTGTTAGCCCAGCACTGCCAAGGCCATTGCCAAACCAGGTCCCTAAGCACCGCATCTAGGTGCTTTAAACCGCCCCCAGGGACAGAGACTCCACCACCTCCCTGGGCAGCCTGTTCCGGGGCCTGACCACCCTTTTGGTGAAGACATTTCTCCTAATACCCAGTCTAAGCCTCCCCTGGCACAACCTGAGGCCATTCAGTCTTGTCCTGTCGCTTGTTCCCTGGGACAAGAGAGGAGAGCGAGCCCTCCTTTCATGTCGCCAAACTCACCACCATGGCTTCGAGGGCGAGAGGAGGAACATGCATGCCTCAGCCTTGTCCCTCGCGTCTCGGAGGTGCGCTGGGCTCACCGGGAGCCGTGCGGCAGCACTGGGCACCATCCTGGCAGGCAGCACCACAGCCAGGACAAGCCTTGGCACCGAGGCGGGGTGCGGAACGCCACGCAATGGGGGCGCTTTTCCTGAGTCTGGGGGCAAGGAATGTATAGATAGAGATGCACCAAAACCTAAATGTGTTTTAGCAATACGTTATTAACTTAAATTCGGTAATAAATGCGGAAAGGTCATACCTGACCTTGTCTGTGCAGAAATACTCTCATTTTGCACTTAAACAAGTCAAAAACATGTTGGAGAGAAACAAAAGGGAGGATTAGATGTTCCCCTGAAATGCTCCTATATTGCATTTGCTTAGATTACTGGATTAACAAAGGAAGAGGATTTTATTACATGCATGAGAAATTTAATACAAAATTAATACAACTGTTTGTATTACCAAAACAGGACAAAATGCAGAAAGAGCAGCATGTTTTAAGTGGCAAAAGGGTAATGCATTTCTTCTGCAGCTACAGAAGTTTATATTACTAATGAAGGTAAAAAGAAACAGTTTTCATTCCACTTTAAATGGAATTCCCAATTTTCTGCTTTCACAACAGCTATGAGAAGAAACAAAAACCAAACCTATTCCCTGCCCACAGCCTATGGCAACTTAAACATTCAAGCTTACAAAAATTATACTGGGAGTCCAAAAACATTATGCAAACCGGAAAACAAGCTAGTTTTTGCTTTATACAATGGCATTTAGATAAGGCACACTCCTAATGAAAAGAGTTAAAAACCCAAAGTATAATTGGATGATATGGTATTATTCTGAACAGTGATGCAAAGCTGCGCAAAGATAAAACAGCTGTCAGATAATCTTCATCATTAATACCAAAAAGCCTTTGCATTCAGCTCTATTGCTCTTCCAAGATACTAAAAACCAAACTAAAAGTCACAAACTAAAAGCCAGAACGCTTTCAGAGGACAAGCAATGCAGTTTTGTCTTCCTACCTTCTTTTCAGAGAGGAAGAAGAAGTTAAGTGTTTCACTGTACTTTAAACTTTGACTTCCACAGTTATTTTGAAAACAGAAATGTGTAAAGCCACAGACATTTTTTTCTAAAATCCACTTAACGTGTGTTTGCTTTGACTCAAGAAGGATTAAGCAGAGGATGTGTTGGACTTTCAGCTCCAAAAGCTATGCAAATCTAACTATGGGTATTAAATTAGATCAGTTTGGTGGCTGAAGTTCAGCTCCCGGTGGAAGTGACTCCTTGCTATCTGCCTCGTCCAAAACAATGCCTGGGACCCAAGCCCGAGGGCCAGGGTGGCCGCGGAGCCCCCACTCTGACAGGCACACGGGGCAGCTCAGCCGGCCACTGGCGCTGTCAAAGCTGCAGCCACTCAGCTCGGGAGCAGCACGGGCAAGGACAGATGCAGCCGTGATGCAAGTTGTGCTAGAAACCCTTTTCATCAGCATTTCAAAGGTAATTGGCAACAAAACCCGCAGAGTGCAAAAACATTTCTGACACTTTGCAAAACCTTCATTTCAAAGGTTGATGAGACCACCTGCTCTCTCTGAAATAATTCCCCAAACACCAGATCACAGAGGCGATCAGCAACAGTGACCTGACACCCCTCCAGACCGGCTTCTGTACATCACTGAAGCATTTGTGTTTAAAAAAAATGCTTTGAGACATATTTCAGGGGGAAATACTGATGTAGAAGGAAATTCACCAGCATTTTTTTTCTTGTTCTAAAATTCACCACTGTTTTCAATCTTTGATTTTCCACTTTAGCTGAAATTCTGCACACAGCAGGCTGCGAGCCCTCCAGTTGCAGCTGTACGCCTTGCAGCAGGAGGACTCAGTGGTACCAAGTCAATCAGCTGCAGCCAGGATACTGGATTAAATTGCTTGTGTGCTTCTGACTCATCTCCTGTAGGCAGGATGGGCAGTGTCTGCACGGCTGTACTTGGGCTCAGTTTGTTGCACAGGAACTGTACATGAGCTGCCCAGGGACGGGGTGGAACAACCGTCCCTGGAAGTGTCAAAAAAGCATATAGACACGGTGCTCAGGGACACGGTTCAATGGTGGCCTGGGCAGTGTTGGGCTAACAGCTGGAACTGATGAACTGGAAGGTCTTTTCCAACCTCAGTGATTCTGTGACTTGGTGATGCAAGAAGAGAGGACTTTGCCTTGTGTTGGAGAAGCCCGTCTGGGCCCAGGGAACTGGATTTCACCTGTGGCTTTACTGAGAGTGCTGCAGCATATATCCAGGAAAGCCCACTGAGGGTTTTCTTGAGTGGCTTGAGCAGTCACAGCTTTTGGCTTTGCAGCCTTAGCTTTTCCTTCAGTGTTTCCTTTTTAGTACATAATACATTGATTAAAAAACTAATTCAATTTCAATTAAAAATAATTTTTTATGTGAAGCAGCTTCCTGATTTCCAAGAGATTTTCAGGACAGAAGCAGCTAGCTCCAAGCCATGTTGCTGGAGAGCCGCCCCTGCAGAGAGCAGCTAGCGAACACTGCGATTTACCCATCACCGGCGCAATTTCAGCACATTCCCATAACTGCTCTCATGATGTGCTGATTATCGCTTTAAAAAGCACCAGCCCAGAGATCTGATGGAATGCATTTCCAGCAACACTTCCCATAGTTTTCCTGCTAAACAACATCTGCTATAAATAAGCGTGTTTCATCAATAATACATAAAGAATGTACTCAGCGTGGGTTGTAAAACAGATGTATATATTGAGCTATTCAATAATTTCCATAAAGAACAAATGTAGTCAAGTAGTACTGAAGCAGTAATCATGCATTCAGTGAAAACGACCGTAAATAGTTTTGTAACTTGGGAATATTTAAAAAAATTTCCCCCCTTTTAAATTCTGTAGTGATCCTTGTTTTCTGTCAGTTTTATTATTGTTTTTCACTTTATCATTCTCTATGCTTTCCACAGAAAGAATGCTTGATCACTTCTTGCAAAAGCCACTGATAAGAAAATTAAATCCCTTTGGCATCACTGCGCAGGGTAGTTGCATAACAAGCTGAGTATATATAGAAATTGCATTCCAAGTGTTTACATAAGAGCTCAGAATAACACAGATGTAAAAAAAAAAAAAATCCAACTCAATTTACAAACCAACCCTGAAGTGCTTTTGTTTCTGATAACTTGGAGCAAGTGAATCAGCTTGCTAGTGGTACACAGTTAATATTATTCTTGCACTATTTACATAACTGGAAAAGAAAGATTAAAATTGAACAAGCAAATGTGTGTAAAAGGGTGTTTTGCTTGTCTTAAAGAAAATGCACTTTCTAGCCAGAAAGACCGGCACAGAGGCTGCTGCTTTAAAATACTCTAAGCTACCTGAAATCTCTTCTCATTTCTTGTATTCATGCAAATCAATGTATGTTCTTAGACCAGACTTCCACAGACGTTTTCTGCAGGCTCTTCTCAACAGTCTCCATTTAATGCTTGCAACAGAGAACAAGAAAACCCGTTTGTTCACAAGCTTCCACAAGCCTTAAACTAACTATACTCCCAAAGCAACTGGAAGGGCATGAAATCCAGGCTTGCAGTAATTTAAAACTTCTTTACCTTGCTATTTTGAAAATCAGAAGTGCAAAGTATAAAGGCACCCTAGTATAAAGGCAGAATATTGGGCCAAGGGGATTACTGGGGATAAAATTATATTGCTTCAAAACCAGCCTGTACACCTACAACCTGAAGGCAGCTATATGCAGGAGGTACAAACTGGAAAGCTGTGCTGAAAAGGTTGGCAACATTGAAAACCAAATCACCTATTGTCACTGAATACATCTATTCAGTTCCTTGCCCAATTCATCTACAAAGAAGTTTTGGGGTTTTAATGTATAGATAGATACAGGCAGCCTTTTTTCCCCAACAATATTACTTCTTTCTCTAAGAGAGAGCCACCCGGCCCAACACAGCTGACAGGCAGCTTTCTCCTAATGAAAAGTTGCTTTCTGTCTCTTCGAGTCCATCACGCCGGCAAGCAAGCTTCCCCTGGACACAGCCCTGCTGGGCATGTGGTGGGATGAGGACTGGGCTGCTGCCCGCCAGGCAGAGCCCAGCCACGGCTGCCAGACCGGAGTAGGAGGAGGGAGGCAAGGAGACTGCTTTCCAGGAGTCTCCGACAACACCCAAAGAGGAAGGATGGCTACAAGCCAGCTGGGCAGCAAATGCCCACACGGTCTTTCAGGCACTATTCAAAGATGCCACCATGAGCAGCAAGGGTGGTCCAGCCTGCAGGCAGCCAGCATCCCCGGTGTCAGCCCCGCTCCCCACAGCTTCTGCCTTCAGCAGCAAGTACAGGGGAAGATTCATAGATGTAGTAACCAACCTGGGAGCAAGTGAAGGGAAGGAGGGAGAGAAGGCGGATGCAAGCTAGGGCTGCGTAATCATGGGATTCACTTTGAAGAGAGTCTTCTTCCCCGTATTTGCTGAGCGCTTCATGTAATAGATCCCCAGGGCATGACAGCAAACTCACATCACTTTGGTAACTGCATGCGTTGTGCGTCTGACCGTGAGAGCTATACCTCTGAGGAAGGGAAACAAATGCTCAGAAATGCGAATGAGCCCTTGGAGAGGCAACCAAGCATTTGTGAAAAATGCAAACCATCCATCAGTGCTCCAAGAAACAACAAAATAATCCTAAAAAATGGCCAAGCAAGGAAGAGTGCACTGAAATAAACCCTGTCCTTTTCAGCTTTCCCCTGGAATCCCTGACTTGCCCTGCTTCTCCCATTTTGAAGCCCTGTCTTGCAGCTGTCACAGCTCATGGGACAGAGTGGGATGCTCCCTCCCTGCCCCTTCTGCAGTGGCAAGAGGGTCCCCAAATAGTACAGATACTCAGGACTGTTTTGCTTCTCCAATAAGAAATGAACACAGTGCGCAGTCCCATAGGGGTTTAGATTAAATGTTTCAAAAACAGGTCTCTTGTAAACGTGATACTTGTGGATGAACAAACCTACTCAGAAACAGTGTCTTTCAAGGACCTCCTGAGGTTAACTCAGCTGAGGGCTCTCTGTGAAGACAGGAGATTGAGAAGAAAAAAAAAACAAAAACAAAAACACAGAGCTGGTGCTTCCTGAGCTAACAGTGCAATTAAACCAAGCTGTCCAGCCCCTAGCCCACGTCATGGCTGCATCCAGCCTGGCATACACAAGGACATCCAATATTGTCCCAAAATCCCCCACTAGCTTCAGCCTCATGCAGCCAGCCACTGTACCTGTGGACCCAGGCTGCAGCTGGCCTGAGACCGCTGGGCTGTGGCAGCCCGAGGAGCGCACCACCTCCTAGGAAAGTGCCAGCAAGGTATTCCTCACACTTATTCAATGACTAAAAATGTTGTAGTTAGCATACTCCCTACCTACACACTGAAACAACTCTGCAGACATAAGTAATACCAAATGAAAAGCACAGCATGTAAGAACAAGTAATCGTTCATTTAAGCACTCAGAAATCAAAGTAATATTAGATACTGCACAGATGATTACAGTATTGACTAGAGATTATTTTCCCGTGGGTTGCTTCTGTTCTCTCAAGACTGGCTGTACAAGCTTCAGCAGAATACTATCGAGAGGGTCAGTTCTCGTGTCACCCTTTGGAGGAGACCAGCAATTTATCTGTTGCTGCCAAGACTGTTTGCTTTGCTGAAGTAGATTTCGTTTTAAAGGATGGGATATTCTCACAGCAACAGAACAAAATCACATTTCCCATATATACAACACTACTGCAAATAACACACAAGCTAAACTCAGGTGGGAGTTTTCCTACTGAAATTTGTTCAAATTTTTGTTTTAATCCCAACTGAGCAAGTGAAACTCTGAAAACAAACCAGGAAGCATCCTAACGAAAAGAGCAGGGCTGTGTAACACCGGAGCGGGAAGGTGGGCTGTGGGCAGCGGCAAGCTGCAGCTGTACGTGTGCTCAATTGTATCCTTGTGCTGAGGCGAGCGACAGCGAGGGCTGGCAGCACCATAACGTGCTTCTGTGCCAAGTTATGTACCGAAGCCCACAGCTCATCAGAAAAGTTTTCCAGTCCCACCCCCCCCATCTGAAGCTCTGAAGACAAAGTAGCAATAAGCCCCAAAATGTTCCCATGATCCAAAAGAAATTACATACACTTAAAATTTCTGTGCTAATTATCTAATGTTTTTTCCTTAAAAAAAAATAATAATTGTGCAATTGTGCAAGATATTTATTATTTTCTCTTGAAGAAATCAATCATGAAATAAAAAAGGGGAGGGGGGGTGTCAGGGAACAGTGCAGAAGGTGAGCAAAGCATTGTAACCCCCCTGATAATTCCAACCCAGCTTTTCCATCCTCCAAGCCGGAGCAATATGGGGAGGGATCACTGCACAGCTGAACACCTTCATTTTCTGGCGCGGGCTGCTGGTGCTGCCACCCCGGAGGGCATTCCATAGGCAGCCTGTCCTGCCTAGCCTCCCAGCAATCTGCTTTTGCTAGAAAAATATTTGCGGGACTTGACAAAATATTGTTGTTTTCCTAATAGCAAAATTTTATCCAACAAACATTCAAAGTTGTGGAAACAATCAGGGTAAACAAAATCATAAAAGTTTGACCAGTCAGTAGCCATAACAAAGCATTAAAGAGGCTACCACAAGTGCTGGGGTGGTTTGGTTTTTGTTCGGGTCTGGCTTGGTGTGGTAGGTTTGGTTGGTTGGATTTAAATGAGGGATAGCCTGAGGGACAGCCTGTGGGACAGCCTGCCGGCTGGGGTTTTTACACAGAGGTTTCCTTCAAGAGAAGAGCCACCAGGCAGGCTGGGATCTGCACGCGAGCAGTGCTGAGCCTTCCCAAGAGACAGCGGCCGCATACCCGCTCCCGGAGGACACGCAGCCTGGGGCGCTGGGTGGGCACCCACCACTGCCCTTCAATCACATGTAAAATAACGAATAAAACGTCTCCTCTCAAAAACCTTTAAAATTTGAGTGCCAGTTCAACCCCAACATCCTCTGCAGCCTTGCCGGAGAGCAGCGGTCCCCTGTATCGGCTGGGTTTGTGGCTTTGGTGCGTTGTTTTTAAACAAGCTACATCTCCTGTGCATTGTATTAATGTTACTGCCCAAACGAGTCCCACTTGAGACAAGCATTTAAACATACCAGTTGGCAATTCAGCTGGGCAAATAAAAAATCTATCCTTCTTTCTCCTTTAGAATGGAGGAGGAGGTCAATAACAGCATCTGATGTGGCTGGCAGGTTTATATTCTTGAGCGGAACTGGTTTAAACAAGGCTAACTTTTCCTAGCCTAAGATGAAAAGCTGCAGGAGGTCAGATGCCTCAGCCACACCAGGAAAGGTAAGAGGAGTTCCAGCTCTGAGAGGCAGAGAAGAAACTGCTGAGACCAAGGAACGAGGGCCAGCAGCGAGCCCAGCACTGCGGGGGGCTGCTTGCAGCACCGGCAGCGCTTTGCTCCGTGTTTGCACCGACACGCTGCTCAGGCTGCCACAATCAAGTTTCCTCACCGTGAAACCAGCGTAAAGGGAAACCTGCAGGAGGTCCAAAGAAAACCACAGACCACTGGGAAGCATAAAACCAGCATGCCAGATGGCCACAGTAGAATTTGTTATGAATAAGTGTAAAATAAGTATATCGTTTTGTGTGTAAGTATACATGAGTACACTATTTTCATATAACATGTGTAAAGTTATATGCGAAGGAAGTGCCAATAAAAGCACATTAAAGAGCTGTGCGGCTAAGAAGGAGCCACAACAGTGCACCTGCCGCGCAGGAGGCACCTACCTGCGACGGGGTGGAACCCAGCCATGGCCACGGCACTGCCACTCGCCCCCGCGCACCAGGGGCTCTCAGCCCCCAGCCCCAGCGTGGGGAAGCTGCGCAGGTATCACCTCAGCCCGCACCTGGAGAAACTGCTGCAGGCCCTTCCATCAGCCCCGTGGCATCCTCACCAGGGCGCACCCAACAAGCCCAAGCAAGGGCCACTGCGGCACAATGCCGAGAGGCAGCACTGGACAAGAGGAAGAGAAGGTGGGGAAGGAAGAAAGAGAGCTGAAGTGGAAAATCCCTTCCTTAAAATGAGGTAGGAGGTGGAGGGCTAGAACGTGAGACCCTATGGACCCTGCCCCAAAAGTTTCCAGCGCATCACCAGCAACACACCCTGAGCAGGATCTTTCCACATCTGGAGGCAGACAGTTCTCTTCCTCACTCCCATCCTTCATCAATAAAGCTTCAGGCATGATAAGCATGCTGCTTGTTTCTGAGATACCACACATATGAAATACCAGAAACCAGAAAATAATTTAAAATACTGAACTAATCTAAAACTGTAATTCCACCAACAGCACCAGAGTTGTGCTCCCCACGACACCAAGACAATCCCCATGCTGCCCTAGCATGAGAGTTCAAGCTGAAGCGTCTCTGGGGAGCCAAAACTGCCTCCAACTACATTATATTAAAAGGTCTTAACTGAAAAGTGTTAGAAAAGTTAAACTACTAGATTTGGGTTTTCTTCATATTCAGGAGAAAAGACAATCTTGGTTGTAGTGTTACGAGAACTTTTATAAAGCATAAATGATAGTTATCTGAAATTAACTAAATTAACTTGCTATAATCAAAATCCTCCTAGCACTCAAGGTATGCCAGTTGAATCTCTGACTCAAGAAGATCCTCTCTCCTCCAAAACAACGATCCTTGCACAGGCCATTGCGCTGTCACTCATTCCTTGTGTTGTACCCAGCATGTGCACACCTCTGCCAGCTTCCCAGGACAGACAAGGACAGGTCCAGGGACAGAGCTCTCCCTATGCTTTCATTCTTCCATCTCTCCCTCTGCAGCACTGGGATCCAAAATATGGTCTGAAATAGAATTTAATTTATTTCCTTCTGGACAGTAATGGAACAAATGGGCCCATGGAGATCAGTTCAGCCTTCTATTACTGTACATGCATTAAACATTAAAACAGCTATGCTTCTTCTCCAGTAGAGACATTAAAAATGCACAGAACATTTCCAATTTGAATTCCATAATTATCCATAAGGCTCTCAAAGTTTTTTATTTTTTCAGATGTCACCATGTCTTTTCCACAAGCAACTTCTTAAACATCTCCCTCCTCCATTTCTGTCCGGCTGCTTCTTGCTCAGCACAAATTCCTCATAAAACTAATTCCTGTTTGGGAAAGCCAAGGGTGGTGGAAAAGCCAAAAGCGTTCTGGGCATAGCTAACCTTATCTCAGCACTGCACCAGGGTTCACGGAGACAGCAGAGAAATCTGCTGCAGTCTTCACATTGGCCTCTAGCTCCCGGCTTGGTCCCACAGCCACTGCCCCGGGGCCTTCGGGGCACCGGTGGGTACGCCTGTGGAGCAAGGCTCAAGCCAAGTGGTAGCTCCACAATGAACAACAGCCCGTGCTCTCAGGTGTCACTCCCAGCTAGATTCATGCCTGTTTCTGTGGCAGAAGGCTGCTTTCCAAAAATAGGATTTCACCCATGGGATCGGTGGTCTGCTCGAGTCAAGGCAAACCTTCCTCTGGTCCCCGGAGTACAAGGTAGGTGTGTGCAGAGTGAACGATGGCTCTCACTGGGGTGTGACTGTTGATGTAACTTCTACAGGTCCTTCCTTTCTCCATGAAAACCAGTGTTTTCCAGTATGGTCTAAATGGATACACCTAACTCCAAAGAAATTTCACAGATGAAGGCTGGAGGCGGCAGAGCTGCTGTAGACCATTAACAAAAACCCTTTTGTTTTCTGCATCATAACTAAGAGTGAAAAGACATACCTGACCTACCCACTCTCCGAGAGACTACTCTGACTCATATTGTACTGGATTTGTCCACACAGATGCTACACAGTCAACCAATTTGCCCACATTCCCTTGAAAGGGCTCCAATTTTTTTTTTCCCTGTTTTCTATTAAAGAGAACATTACTGTCAGTGTGAATCCTGCAGTCTTACTCCTAAGCCCCTATTATTTCCCTAGAGAAATGTAATCACTATTATCAAATGGGAAGGCAGTGAGGGCATCTTTATACCAACCTTTGCCATTTTAAGCCTTTATATTTTCTTATTTCTCATGCAGTTTCTAATCTACAGCTTTATTTTGCCTTTCAAGCAAAACCTTGTGCAACAGACTTAACGGAACGGTGCTTTGACAGCTCAGTAAAATGCTGGCTGCTCCTTTTCCTGTTATTTCATTTGCATGTCCAAAAAATCTCTACGTTTACAAGTCCTTTCTTCAGAAGAGGCCCAGCAATCAGCAGGTACTGGTGATGTGAAAATATTGCTTTGCTTCATACTTACAAATCATCTACTTACTATTGAATATGACCAATCCAGTTTACAACAACAAATTAAACTGTAGTAGGTACTGCTGTTTTACTAAGGTTTTACAAGTCACCGGCATACTGTTTCCCTGTAATATTTATGGTATGAGGATGTTTATTTTCTGGATTAATTTTGAAAGCAATGTATTTACAACTCTGTAGCACAAAGAGCATACAAAATTACATTTAGATTATTTAGGCATTGCACTAATGACGCCGTCACTGCAGATTTATAAAGACCAGACTGCCAAGTACAACCACACAGAACAGCAGCAATAAACCACAACACTTCAACGTCACGTTCGATGACGTAAAAGAATTATGTGGATGATGCATTTCGGAGGGCAGGCAAGTAAGCCTTTGCTTTTGCTGTGCTCGTACACGGTCAGTCTGAAACATGCTCCGACAGGTGGAACCTGGGCCATAGGACCCCAGGCACGGCCCCCATCAGAAGACACGCTTCTGGCGTAACATCCCCTTAGGAGAGAGGACAGGGCTCTGAGCTCAGCCTGCACATGAAGCCCCATCTGCTGATGGAGGATGAGGTTTAGGGAGCCCAAACCATAAACAGAAAATTCAGGCAAGGGAAAGGCTGAAAACCCACATCTTCCCCAGTCTTTTGCCCACACTGCAGCCACCTGCAAGCCGTCCCCAGAGACAAGCTGGTGGCCCTGCTGGTCTGTGGGATGTTCTCACCCACACAAGGAGGGTAGGGATAAAAGCTCCCTGTGCTCTGCATTTCAAGCTGAATCCTTGCTGTCCTCTCATGATTTACTCACCTGTATGCCACTAACTCCCACCAGATGAGACAGCAGTCTCACCAGATGTGCCCGAGACCCGGACACCACGGGGCTCCTTTCCAAAGTCCCAGGCCGCAGGAGACAGATGGAGCCATCATCCCCCCACTGATGCCCTCACATGGGTCACAACAAGAGCTGCTGTTCAAAGGATGTGGCCACCCACACCTGCAGCAGAGCCATGCAAAGAACACAGAGAACCTGTGCAGAAGACGTGGGAAGGGGGGTTTGCCAAGTGGCATAGAGGGAGCACGTCCTTACCGCATCCCACCGGGAGCTGGAATGGTGAGAGCAGAGGGCCATTCCTGCCACAAGCACCACAGCCAGACCTCAGCCTCGGAAACACCATCCCATCAATGTGGCACCCAAAAACAGCAGCCCGTGACCCTTCCAAGGACTGACACAGAGCTGAGAGCAGAGTGCTCTGTCCCTCTGCCATCCAGCTTTCCCCAGGTACTCTTCCCGGGGCAAACTGGGCACCAGCTCTGTTCCCTCAGGCAAGGATGGCAGTGCTCAAACCTGCAGACCATCCTCATCCTGAGGATGGGGCTACCGCGGCTGCTGACCGCACACTATTCAGGCTGAGGATCCCCTGAGCTAATGCTACAAGGGTACAAGAGAAAGAAGGGGAGCACATCTGACAGATGCTATCGGGGGGGTGGGGGGGTGGGGGGGGTGTAAGGCAGCACTGAAGGATACAGAACAGAATTTGGTGGTAAAGGCAAACCAGCTCCAAACCGAAATACCTTTTCTATTTAAGGCAACAGAAAAACCAGCCGCATGCTGTTTACAGCTTGTTAGTTTATATAGTCTCAATTCCAATGTGTTCTGACTTCAGATGCTTCAGTCATATGCTCCCTGTTAGCAAGCCTGCTGATAACCATCAATGGCTTTGGGTGTTTTGGGTGTTGGGGGGGGGGGGGGGGCGCGGTTTATTATATTTTGGGGGGTGGGGTTGGTGGGGTTTTTTTCTGTTTTGTTTTTTTGTTGGTTGGTTTTGTTCTTAAACTTTACCAATAAACTTTTGGGGGGCTCAAAGGAAATTCTGGTAAGTTCTGTTCTTTCAAACTTTTATTGATAATTCCACTGGGGAAGGAAGTTCATGGCAGTGTTACTCACAGCTACAGTTACAAATCCCAGTTGTCTGATGGGACATGGACGTAAGGAAGCACTGAAGGAAACAGTTTGTAGGCACGGCCCCTCACCACTGAGGCAGCAGCTGGCCCTGCCTGCGCCAAGCTGTGCACCCCAGGCAGGCCTCTAGCTCACCCGCAAGGTCAGAATTTTCAGCAAAATCTCTTTTAGGCTGCCCTGCTAAAGTCACCTTCCCCTGAACAGAGCAATTGCAGCAAGACCATCGCCAGGCAGCTTTCCCAGCCATGTAGCAGAGGGGGAGAGCAGCAGCCCGATGCCCGAGCACAGCCCTGCCCTGGCGTCACGCCAAGCCCACCCACACGCCCCAGAAACACTGTGGGGGCCGCCCGCTGCAGCCACCACGCTCTGCAGCTTGTGGGGACCCTCACAAGAGTGACAGCAAGTCTTGGGAAAGCCCACCTACTGCATCCAGGGAGAAGCACGTTAAATCATCTCCCCTTCACCAGAACACTGCTCTACAGCAGCAAGACCTTTATGGCCGGCAGCCCCTCGTCTGCCCCCTCGTACAATGTTCGGCTAGGACCATGGATGGTTATTTTCAGTATGTGGTCCTCAGCTTTATCTTGCTTTTGAGCTCTTGTAGCAGCAGATAAACTATCCATTAATAAAATGCAACTTAAAAGCACAGGCTAATGTTTATCTTCTTTCAAGAGCAGTATTTTATTGACTGATTGTATCTACAGAAGTGGAGTGAAAGCACAAATATTATAAATCACTCATGAAGAGGGGGGCATTTTCATAAAAGCAGGTAGAAAGGCAACTTCAAGAAAGATAACATGCAGAATTAAGAATCGGGAAATAAAAAAATATGTTTTCTAAAAGACAGAAAGCAGCCTGCGGCCTGTGACCTTCAATAATTGTCAGATCCTGGTACAACAGCGACTGTAGCCAAGTTGGTGGGCCTCTCAAGGCAGCGACGGAAAGCTTAAGTTGTGCCACACAACAAGCTCCAGACTGTAAAACATATTTACCCCTGACCTAATGATGGAGTTAGCCCTCTCTTAAACATGCAGTTCCATGAACAAGACTTTTCAAATGGCTGTTGCAAAATAAATCCACCCCCATTCCCAAAGTCCTTCTGTCGCCTTCCTTGTGAATCCTCCTCTGCCAGATTAAAGGTGAGATGGTCATCTTTCCGCTGTTCAGTATTCCCTCTTCTAGCCAAGAACCTGACTTCAGCAAGATTTGAAGGCATTTTGTACCCCAAAAGCCCCTAACCCATCCCACCCAGCTGAAGACCTCGGAGCAGCTGCGAGAGAGGGGACAGACAACAGCAGAGCCCCGTAATGAGGGGAGCTACACGGCCCATGCAGAGGGGCCAGGGGCAAAGTCCGCTCCCCCCACAGGGACATGCCGCCCCCTCCCCACCCCAGCAGGGTCACCCCTGCTCCACGCCCCTCGACCTCGCAGGCAGCACGGTGGGTGCTTCTCCTGACCCTGAGACAGTGGAAGATTATTTATCCAGTCGGGTCTTCCCCCTCTCCGCTGCCAGAAACCTTTCCATCAGGAACGTTTATTTTCCCTACACTCTGGTGATAAATCCAGGCAGGCCAGGCGTGAGCCAGGTGGGCACCGGGCTTTCATAACGCAAATGTTCCATCCTGCAGTTCTGCAGAAACAAAGTAAACTGACATAAAACAAACGGTCACAAATATTTCAGCACCTACTCCAGAACACCAGCCCCAGAGACAACAGAAGCTACTGAGGGGCAAATGGCGGAGCATAGAGTGCTTGGCACTTCTGTGAAAGGAGACAGAAGAATATCTCGGCCTCGCAGCCAAGGGCAGAAACGCCGTGAGGAATGACGCTTCGGAGATGGCATGGCTGGGGATCTGTCTGCCAAGCCATGGGCAGGGGCTGCAAGGGACATTGCCCCTTCCCTCCCCTCATAATCCCAACTACAGGGTTAAGTCAAATGTGGGCTAGCATAGGATACTTCGTTTGTCACATTACTTTTCTGGTAGGTATAGCTGGTCCTGGGTGACCACTGGCACCATCATCACTGTACCACCCAAAACAGGGCTTGCATGGTCCGGCATTGCCATGGAAACAGCGGTCCTATGTAGGTCATCCCATCCCACCCCTCGACTCCCGCTGCGGCTTGAGATCTTACTCAAGCTCTTGAGATCTTGCTCAGGCTGGCATCAGAACAGCTCAGTGTACATTGCTGGACATGACTCACATCCCCTACGGTTCCCCAATGTTGTATGGGAGGTGGATGCTGGTCACGAAATGGTTGGAGTCATAACTTCAAGGCATCAAGACTTCTTACATAATGATTAGCCACCAGCTGAGCTGAGCAACCTCTGGCTCCCTTGAATAAAACTCCTGTGCCAGGTACACAGACCACACATAGCAAGTCTTTCCTTTCAAAAATAAAAAAATAAAAAAACCCTGGTATCACATTTGAGTCCTCAGAGCCAAATATAGGTATCAGATTTTTAAGCTGATTCGATTAAAAAAAGTACTTTTCCATTCCTACATGCTAACCTGATGTTTTTGAGGCAGATCTCAGTTATTCCCTTTGCTGTGATCCACAGCTCATTATAATTAATCTAGAAATACTCCTCTGAAAAAAAATCCCAAAGGTGTAAATGATAACAGCCTATTGGACCAGCCAAAATCCTGGAGGTATGCTGCATTGCTTCTCTGCCTCTTGTCCTTGCCGTGCCAGCTGGTGAAATTCAGGTCGTGGTCATTGTGCTAACACAAGGCTGCCTGTAAACGTCCGGAACCGGCCCCCTGTGCAGCCTTCGCATCCCACCAGACCCTGACACTGGATCGAGGGCAGGGGTGCAGGGTGCCACGGACCCTGCTAGAGGAGACAGGGTCCCGCTGCTGGATGCATCCCCCGCCAAGGGGGACTGCCACCCAAGGAGCTGGCAGCTCTCCGTACTAGCTGCAAAACCCATTTATTCACCCGAAGTGACCTTAAGCAAATGGCTCCCAAACAGAAAACCACAGTGCACCCGTGAAACAAATGAGTGCAACAAAGAAAAAGAATCCTAATAAAAATAATCAAATTATCCTTCCTATAAAGTGAGAAAGAAGGAGAAAAAAAAAATATTTTTCTTAAGTACCTAGAAGGAGCTCACATGCTATAGTGTCCTTTAGGTAGGGGAATGCCTGAGAGCTGGCACATCAAGGCATCTGTCAATAATGCAATACATCTCCAGATCTACAGTTAATTTGCCAAAAATATATGTTACCACTACTCCAGACATTATGTTATTTTAAGGATATAAAAGATATATTATATTTAGTGTTAATTAGATGTAGTATAATACTGAGTTGTAAGTATTTTATACGAATGCCCAAGCTTCCATACAATCTGAAAATGCACTTTGCAAAGAGAGAAATAGCTCTTCATATTCTAAATATGTGTCATTTTTCATTAGATCAAAGCACCAAACCAACTGTGGCCAGTGCCTGTGGGCGATGCACCCCCTGAGAGCATCAGGAACTCTGCAAGCATCAGACCCCACATTCCTAAACCTCTGCAGGCTGCTCCAGCTTTACCCAGCCTAACGCTTCACTCAGGCTTCTAAACCACTGCTTGCTCCACACATTGTCCAGCAAGCAAGGGTTTGCTTCTGTGGTGACTTTGACAGAAGCAGGAAAATAATCTGTTGTTTTGGGAAGCAAGCTAACCGACTTGGCACCCTGAATAAAAGCTGGCCAGACCAGGCTGCACGCCTGGCAGGGGAACAGCCAGAGCAGCAGGCACCGCTGCCTCAGCTTCTCCAAGGACAGATCCCACACAGAGCTCACAGAATCCCCTAGCCTCCTGCGGTCCTGCCCAGCAGGTCCCTTCCTTGGCAGAGGAGGAGGAGGAAGAGGGGAGGCCAAGCGTGGACCACTGCAGGTCCTGGCCAAGTGATGCAAGGACAAGGTGCTGCAAGCACCAATTTGCACAGCAGCCTGCATGAGCAGACTGGAAGGGCGATTACAGACCCAAATTAAGACAGTGCTAAAAATACCAGAAATAAATTGATCTCTGCCTGTCCCCGCTCCTCCCGCTGCCAGGACTGCACTACAACAGCACATCACCGGTTGCTCAGAGAAGAGCCTGTCCATATGGGGATACTGCACTAGTCCATACTGCCTAAAAAGCCACTGATCTTGCAGGACTCGCTTTCCCCCTGCATGTATTTTCCACATCAGAGTTAAACACATGGTCCTACTTTCAAAAGCGCTGCTTTTCGCTTTGGGAGAAAGTCACATGATTTTAGCCCATGGTGCACAGGACACAGAGCTTATGCAGCCGACGTGCTTTTGCACCCCTCTACCAGTTTTCCACTGGCCACATCTAACTGAAGAGAGCACTTCCAGGGATGCTTGGATACCTGCTTCCCAGGACAACAAGGAGAAGAGAGATAGCCTCCTCCAAAGGAAAGGTACCAGAGGAGGTTATTCCTTATTAGACATCAGAGAATCCAAGCACAGCCTGCAGACTGAGATAAAATCTACCCACTGCAGCAGCTCAGAGAGTTTGGGTTTTTTTGTTTGGTCTTTGTTGTTGTTTTCATTTTTCTTCAAATTAACGACAGGACCAAGGAATAAATCCTACCCAGAGAAGGATTCTGTCCAAACTTTTGCTTCAGCAGCAGGCCAGTTTGGGTCCTTAATTGTCTGCAGAGCAGACAGAAAAATGTATTTGCATTAGTTTTAAAAATGCAATGTTTGAAATTATTTTTAAAAGAACATGGACTTCTATGAACTCGTTCCTACAAAGCAACCTTCTGTAGAACACTTTCTGACATGGTCTTTAGCTGTGCTTAATATGGCATACGAAAGCATAACAGCCAATTTTATGATAAAAATCCAGAATTCAAATGAAGAGCTTCCCTCTGCCAAGCTGACTGTTTTCCAGAAATTGGATGTGTCATATCCCCATAAACATCACTTATGCATCTGGCACTTAGGGTCATGGTTCTTGGTGGGCTTGGCAGTGCTGGGTTAGTGGTCCATGCTCTCAATGGTCTTTTCCAACCTCAGCGATTCTGTGTTCTGACAATCTAGTGAGGGCTTAATCCTACTTGATATCCAGACCACTATTACGGAGTATTGCTTAATAAAATTGTAACTGGGCTTGGGGTAGCTCTTCGAGGCACTGTTTAGCTGTTTTTTAGCTGACATTCCTCCTCTTAAGGATTCAGTATCACCGAATTGCACCCTAGCAGGTGTGCAAAAATACATTTTAAAATGGGTTTTGGCACATGTGGGAGAGCATTGCCCAACAGCGACATGAAAACCACTTCATCGGGTATTGACAGAAGTCTGCCCCAAATTCAGGTATGTAAAATTAACAGGTTTCCTTGACTTTTTTCCCCCTGAGGGAGACAAAGGAAAAGAAATCAAACCCTTCTCTTGTGCTGCATCATCAATGACCATTTAAAACTTCACTGGGCAAACACAGGACAGAAGTAAGGGGCATCGGAGGCACTGTGAAGCTGGACCTGGAGGCATCTGCCAAAGCACGTCCTCTTTCAGTCAGACCTGAGCATCCTCAGGAGCCCCATGGAGACAGCAGTGCCTGCATCTTGGTGTGCAAAGGGAACAGTTTTATATGTGTGTGGGAAGCACCTCTGTGCTGGGGCCAATGTTCAGGAGTGTTGCAGGAGACAGGGATGCTCCAGAAGAATGTGAAACAACACTGCTGACAGCAGAGTTCTCCATCAGGGAGAAGGCAGGTGACGTTATAACCCCTGTCAGAACAGAGTCCTCAGATTCTTGATGTGCAGTCTAATTTAATTCAACACCACTTTCCGACACGCACGTTAACATTTCATTTCAGCCTTGTCCTTCAGATCACAGCAAAGCACCGAGCAGCCTGCTGGGATCAGAGGATCCCCTCTGGTAGGAAATGGGGAGGAGGCAGGGGAAGAACTGAAAGAGCCATCGCCAAGCCTAGGTAAAACCTGGAATAGCATTTGCTTTTGCTCACTGCATCTCAAAAAACCTACAGAATTCAACAAGTCCAGGACAGGGGTAAAAGCACAGCAGCATCCAACACAGTCAGCACAAACACTGCTGTGAGCAGCACCTGCTGGCAAAGCACATTCTTATGCTGCTAAGAAAAAAATGTAAAAAGCCAACCCACAAATAGGGATTTACAATCCATAAAAAAGCAGCACTGCTAATTGACAAGAAATGCCTCACTTCAGCACACCAGCTGAGCACTGGCCAGCTCTGAGCTTGCTGTGTCCCTCCAGAAGAGGTACCCCATGTCCGGGGGACCTGCTCCCACAAGGATCTTCCCAGTTACTGCCCTGACCGAGATCCCAGGCTCACCCCCTTGCCAGCCACCACAGCACAGGTCAGCTGCGCTGCTTTTTTGGAACAAATTTGACTCAAAAATTTGTAGTTTTTAATATTCTGCCTCAAATCAACTACCTGCTTTTACTTGTTAGGGAAAAAAAACCAACCCAAAAAACTTCACAAAAACGTTTAAATCACACATGCAAGTCAATTTTTCCACTGCTGGAGTCAACATCCACGGGAGTTTAGGAAACTGCAAAGATGGCATCAGTCCCACCTAAATTATCTTTAATTTGGTGCAGCTGAAATGTTGGTTGTCTCTCCTTAAGGTAACTGCACACATGCTTGATTAAACAGGTAGGGCCAGCTGCTTCGCTTGTGTATGGCTGTTCCCATGTTACAGAAAGTAATAACCCTTGCCAACGGTAAACTGCCATCACCAGGGCTATGGCTTATCAAGATGCAAACAGAACTTCAAGGACTTTATAAGGCTGGAATTAAGACACATAATAGTGTATCAGCTGGACAGATTCAAATAAAGGATCCTGAACAAAACTAACCACTGCATCACCAATATACTTCATCAGCAAATCTTGATTGCTCAACAAGCGTGTGAATTTTTGCATTCCTCCTCATAGCTAGCAGATTAATTCCATTTAAATATATCGGAATGCCTTATACATATGTGCAGTGACGAAACAAACGAGTTGCTTTTAAATACAGGAGTGCTGCATTTTTTGCTTTTCCTTTGCAGGACAAGCTGGAGCAGCGCGGGAAGTCTGCAGTCTCCAAAACCACCAGTTTACCTTCGGCTGGAAATGTCCACTCAGAACCATCCAGCCTTCGAAAGCCTCATACTCACTCCCACAACACATTTCAGGACCACTGTGGCTGCCACAATCTTTTCATTAAGAGCACAGCATCACTAGCTGATGAGCACCATCCTCACGGACCGGCAGCCAGCCATCTGCTTCTGCATCAAAGAAAGAGCCCAGCTGCCTCCTTGGTAGCCAGCATTGCGGCTCACAGCCCCGGGGGCAGTGGCAAAATCCCCCAGTCTGGGTCAGGAACAGCTTCTGTCCTCTGATAAAAGCCCAGAAAGTTAAGCAGGGGAGCCAGGCCACACAAGCAACCCACACTGTATACAAGGCTGTGGAAGGCACAGGGACACTGCAGCCACATGCTGCGAGCTGCCACGTCCTGGCACCCTTCCTTGCCCCCCCACGCCACCCCCAAACAGCAAATCGCTTACAAAGGGAAGGAGCTGCTTTGGCACTGCTGCCGATGCACCCGATCCGCTGCCCGCTCCCGCTGGGGGAGCACAGGAACCTCACCGGGCTCTCTGCGGCACCAGGCGAAAGCAGGTATCGGTGCCCACACCGCTGCCTGCTCAGTGTCCAGCCTTGCAATGTCAAGGCCACACGCACACAGAGAGCCCCTTTTCCCCATCGGGCTCTCCCCATGGGTGGGATGTTTCTCAGCTGACTTCCCTTAAGGGAGCCCCTGCCAGATGCCATTTCCTACTCATTAAACTGAGACCCGCTTCAGGGCCCACAAGGATGCTTTACGGGTGCCTCACATTTTCCAAGGTAAAACAGGACAGAAATCCTGTGTCCATCCACCGTTCCAGAAGTAAGAGAGCCCCTTCCCGGGGTCTCTGGGCCTTCACCTCTGCCAGTGGGAGACCAGGGGGGCCGGCTAGGCCACAGGAGACGCGGACAGCGAGGCACCCAGGCACCCAGGCACATCCCAGCTCGGGGCATTCCCATTGCCTCTGGGAGGGCTGCCCGTAGCTCCGCGGGGGCGGCTACGGACCTGCAAGCACAGGGCCACCGGCAGGGCCAGTGCCACACCAAACCTGCGTGGACAAAACCCACGGCAACTTGCCTGGAGCTTCAGGAGGCCTAATGGGAAAGAGCCTAACAGAGCAGACGCTGGCGTGGCAGGCAGCCCGCTGCAGCCCTGCTTGTGATACAGCGAGCCCGGCAGAGCAGCCCACACATTCCGCATTCTCCCACCACCGTGGATGTAATCAAATCTCAAGAGATGTCAAAACCTGCAGTAACCAAATCATTTGTGCAAACACAGAGTTTGCACATAGAGAACACCTTAAAGCAGTTTCTAATAAAACTTGTGAGGAGCTGGATGCACACCCGGGCATCCCTGTGCACAGTGTCAGAGGGAGGCAGGAGTGACTGCTTTGACCACGGCAGCATTTAGCCATACAAAAGTCACATTAGTGGATAATTTCTGCTTAGCTTGTTATGGAATAAAAACCACCTGTTTGCCTTTTCCAGGTTAAGCTTATAATAGGGGCAGGAGTGAGACAAACGAGGTGAAAACATGGCCATGACCTGAGAAATTAATTAAACCTGTATGTCTCATTAGAACTCTGAAGGGTGGAAGAGTTTTACTACTAGAGATGCAGCATTCAGCATGTCAGCCCAGATAGCTTGTTGCAGGCGTTTCAGGGTTTAAACAGACAAAACCGGATCTCAGAGATGCAAATTCAGAGCAGCTACATGTAGAACAGCCCTGGAAAACCCAGAGTGAGAAGATGGAGATGTTGAAGGGTTTGCCGTTCCAGGGTGAGCACAGGGATGGGTGGCAGGGAGAGGGCTGAGTCTGCTATTTTGGCAACTTCTGTGCTAGGGAGATGGAGCCAAGGACTGTAAACAGGGACCTGTGCTGTGCAGCGGGTGCCAGCAGACCCTGGTCCTGTGCTTCGTGGAAAAAGCTTCTTCAACCTTGGAAATCCGGGAGACAGGAATCCCTCGAAAGACAAGTTAAGGCTCCTGTGCTACAAACAGTCCCAGGACACTCATCCCCCAACACTTCTCTATACTTTTCCCTGGTGCCTTCCCCAGCAGAAGGAAATTTCTACTTAACTTGTTTTTCCAGGATTTTTTCAGATATTGAGGGGAAAAGGGAAATTGCATACAAGTCCAAATGATTCGAAATACCCAGTGCTTTATCGGTTACATTGGCATGAGGATCAGCTCACTCCTATTTTTATTGGATGTCCTTCTTTCAATTTCTGCTTTGTCTTTAAGATCAAAGCAAACATCACCCCAACTTTCAGCAAAGACAGCTCAAGCTAAATCTGCTGTCACCATAGCACTGCTGTATTTGGTTTCTGTCTGCCACTGCCCTGCAGACCCTCCCTCTCCCGGTCTCTCTTTTAACGTACATGCATTTATTTTTCTTCTGGCATGCAGCAATTCACAATTTTAAGGAAAAAATGGCTGCAGAAGAGATACCTCCTCAGCTGTTCCCATTAGACTGTAAATGTGCCTTGCAGGATGCTCTAAGAGGTGCAGAAGCTCCAGGACATGCAAGAACCCCATATTCTCTGGCCTCTGGGTAGATGAAGGCCAAGGCACAGGCACCCTTGCTGGGATTCACTGGAACTGTAACTGTGGACTCCCATTACAAAAAAAAAAAAAAAAAAAAAAAGCAAACCCCAACAAACCCCACAAACAAAAAAACCCCACAAAATCCCCTCCCTGAACACCTGGGATGCTAGCAACATTAAAGCCCAGAAAGCACAGTAGCCATTATAAACTTAAACCAGCTAGATTTTTATCCTGTCCGTATGCTCCTCTCAGGTGCAATGATAAAACAGCACTGTGTTACCACGTGGGATTTTAGGAGAAAGGGTGCAAGTGTACAGCCACACCACAGCCACTGGTTGTACTACTGCTGTGAAAAAGCAGCCCATGCAACAGTTAAGCTTTAAAATAGAAGGTATAAACTTATGTAGCTGGCTTGAAAAATCCAAATGTCTATATTCTTAACTGGGAAGAACGATGGCTGGCAAGCGATCAAAGACAGTCCCTACCAGTAAAGCAGTTCTTTCTTAGTGGTCAGCCAGCTGAGTTAACAAGATGAGCAAAGGTGGGACAAAGCAGGGCGGGAAAATGGATGAGGCTGAGCAGAGCACTGCACAAACCAGGCTGCTCTGGGGTGCTCAGGACAGGCACCCATTCCCCTGGGTTTCCCAAGAAAAGAGCAGGCTACTTCACCCAGAATACTCTCTAGCCACTCCCCTGCTCACAGGTGTACCATCAGTGTAGGCTTCCTCTTGCTCTGAATTTGAGGTCCCCGACCACGTCCCCCCATGCCCGACCCTGCCAACGCAGCACACCTGCACCTTTGGCCATCAACTCCTGCTCTCTTGCCCCCAGCTCAGCAGCCCCTGCCCCCTTCCCAGGTGGATCCCATTACAGCCACCCCAGCAGGCTCTGGGGCCAAAGCCCAATTGCCCTCATTGGCACCAGCTGCAAGCAGGCTCTGACCTGCAGCCCCCTTCACCCCTCAAGTCCCCTCCCTCATGGGCAGGATCAAGGGGAAAAACCACCTGGCCTCTGACCACCCCCAGGGCCACCAAGTCCTGCCTGACCTTTCTGGCAATGCTCCAGCATGCCCCCTGCACGGTCACCCTTCCCCACACCAGGCAGAAGGGAGAAGCTCAAAAGCATCAGCCCAGGGAGGATGACATGGGTGATGGGAGAGGATGAAGGACTGAGGATCCGGTCTCTGAGCATGGGGCGCATGGGGAAGAAGCATTTCCAGCTGCAGCAGGCCTGGCCAGTGCAAGGGACAGCCCCAGGGCTGCCCAGCTGCTCTGACCACAGCTAGACAGTGGTAACTGCCCCATCTCTCCTCAACAGCAGCTTTGTTCAAGGCCCGACTCATAGCTCTGGTGGTTATTGTGGTACACTTGGTTTTTGGGGTTTTTTGGGGGTTTTTTTGTGTGGTTTTTTTTAAATCAGCGATGTTTGTGGTGGGTGAGGTCCCCAGCCACGAGGCAGCAATCCCTGCCCTCCCCACGGCAAGGGCAAGCTGCCCGACTTCCCCCAGACAGGGAAGAAAGGCAGAAAGGCTCCTTCGCACCGCAAGAACTCACGGATGAGAAAGCTTAGGCTCAGGTTTTTTTCCTATGAAATATAAAAAACATTAAGAGCCTGCTTACAGTGCTTCTACTTTACTGCTCAATAGATTACATAATATGCTGCCAAGACATCCAAATGTTAAAACACAGACTCTGTGGTACTAATTTCTAACGATTTGTCTTCAAGGGGCCAGTTTCAGTATATGAAACTCTTATTATTGTCCCTCTTAAACAGTCTTCTGCAACGAAAACTTACTTGGATAGAAAGTTGAACAGGTTGCAGTCAAGAGGATTTATTGTTTTCTACTACCCTCATATTCAACACCTATTTTACAGAATTACTTGGGGTGGGGGGTAGAATCAATCAGGAAGGGTTAGACAGCTCTCTCATGAAAGAAAGCAGATTTACTGTCTTGGCATGTTAATATCTGTAAGTAGTACAGTGATATTTTGTAGGAGCTTTAGAACAATGGGCCTTGTACTAAAACCAAAGCTAACATCCAGTTCTTCCAGTTCTCAGATCATTGGTAATAGCTCCAGACTCCTGCACTTGCCCCATGACCTTTCCTTTCAATTTCTGGAAGCCAAAAGACTATTAAAGCAAATCAACTCCAACATGGTGCTCCCCCCCACCCCCCAAAGTCTCAAGTCACTAATAGTAAAACCCTTCAAGTACATTTATTGATCACCAGTGAAAATACTGTACAATACCCAAGAAAAGGAGCAGGGAAAGGCAATGTACTAAGACTGACTTTCATCAATGTCTTTGTCTGGATCCACCTCTGCAGCTTCACTCTCTTGCTGCTGTTTCTTCCAGAGTTTAGCCATAGCAAGCAGTTTGAGATTAGGCTGATTGGCAGTATCTTCTGGGAAAATATAATCATAGTATTCCTCCCAGCCAGCATCAGACTAGGGAAAAAAAAATATGACAAAGCAAGTTCAATTTGCATGTTAACGTTAGCTATTAGAAGGTCCTTCTAATAAGTGTAACAGTGAGATAAAATTAAAATCAGTGTTTGTTAGACCATCCATAGCAGCTGAAACCAGTAAGCTGAATGGGTGTGAGACAGAACTACTTCTGCTGTGCACAGTGGGCAGGCAGACTTGATGAACAGCTTGGCTATAGCTTCCCCAAACAAAGTTAAGAAACAAACGCTATCTGCACAGTACTGCCTACAGCTCTTTCGATTTGTCTACAGTAGGAGTTTAAGGCAAAGGCAGCTTGCGCATTTGGTACAAGTATTTCACTTTGAATCAGCTGTCCACCTGGCCTGCTGCAGAGCAAGGCGCTCAACAGCATATATTGCAGGCCGAGACTTTTTTTCAGTTACTGGAGTAAAACTGGTATGCAGCTACAGTATCCATCATAGCCAATTTTGTTTTGTGTACCAGACCCCAGCACCAAGCCACCAAAGATTCAAAGTGATTCCTTGCATAATTTTTCCTCTTACCCCATCTTCAGCCTGCAGTTTTCTCCTCTTCTTTATTTTTTCAGGCATAAGTTTATCTATCCTCTCTTTAGTGGTATCTGTTCCAAACTCCTCTTCAAAATTTCTCCAGGATTCCAGAAGCATGACTCTCTCCTCTTTCTCCTCACAGTTTCGCATTGCCTTGTTAGCCTCTTCATAAATCTGCCGGCATCTTGACAAACTCTCCTCCCTTCCTGCCGATAGCTCAAACTGTGCAAAGCTGATCCATACCTGTGGTAGAAGCAAATCAAAACCTAGCTGTAACCTCCATTCTGAAGTCTGATAGCTAAGCTATAGTTTAAAAAAACCCAAAGCAGCCAAAAAGGCAAACAGCAATGCAAGTCAAAAGTACGTTTTCATAAGAAGATACCTACAAAATTCAAGTCCGTTTCACATGTGTAAGACTGGCCTCATTTTGGCAAGACAGAATACTCTTGTAAGCCATGCCAACAAAATTTCTTGCGGTTGTTTTGGGTCATGACAAATCCGGCTACGACAGCACCAAACTACACTGGAAAAATCACAACTATTTCTTCCTTGCAATGCTTCTGCAACCAAAATTCCAAAGCTACTCAGCAGGAAGAGGGCTGCTTGGGAAAGCCTTCATTCACGTAAGATATGCCTGTTATGAGCAATTCAGAAATTTCTTTCCCCTTTCCATGGCACAGGCATGGGACTGAACTGAACTGACTAAACTGCTGAGCTGAAAAAGCCACACAATCAAAGCAGTCAAGGGTTTCCAGCCACCATGGACCAGGTTCAAGACCAATTCTATGTTCTGGGTAGCCACACATACCTTTACATGCTGTGTCCGCTGAAGTAATCTGCGGTAAAGATTTCTTGTTTTCTCATACTCCTCTTGCTCAATTTCAAAGTCAATGTAGGATTTCCAAAGAACCTACAAAAGAGAAGTCTCTCATGATGTTTGCAGCACACTGAGATAATGGAGGTGGGGTGAGTGGGGTGGGGCGTGAGTGGGGGAAAGAAGAGCATGGCTAAATGTGAAAGTTCTCTGAAAAAAGTGAGTATTTATTGGCTGAACAAGGGTTAGGATTACGACTAAGCAATATCAAATCTTGTGCACATAATCCATTTAGCTCACTCCTGTAAGCATGTTTCGTCCTCCATGTTTTACCATGAGTTTTACAGTCCTGCATACTCTAAGAAGCAGATGCTAAATCAATGAGACCCAGGCTAAGTCACCACAGTAAAGCAGTTCTGCTCAAACTGGTAGATTATTTACATTTTAATTAGCCACAATGTGTAATAAATAGCTTAGAATTGTGCCAACTAAGTTCATTTACCCCCTTACCTCTGGCATGTCTAGCCGGGGCTGACCAATAGCCAACTCATAGATTGCACGGGCTCTATCAATATCACCAAGAATGGTCTCTAGTTCAGCAAATTTAATCCATGATGTGCAGTTTTCCGGTGCAAACTCCAGGAATTTTTCATACAGCTTTCGGCAACGATCAAATTCTCGCAATTGTAACTCCAATTCAATATAACCTTTAAACAGTTTGTTTTTTGGACATTTGCCTATGGATGTCCCCTGTAAAGGAAAACAAACAAACAAACCAACCCCCAAAACCACATAACGATTTTGCAACGGAAAAAACCCCAAAATTAACACTATTTTCTAAACGTCTGTTTAGCCTCCAGTATTTGAAATAAAATTCAGTTTTGAGCAGAGTCTGTTTTTTAAGACTCTGGTCACAGCCAGTATGAAAACCAACCATTGAACCATTGAAAACCAATGTTTGCAAAATGAGTGTGCATCCATAAACATCAACAAAAACTCCCAAAGCAGAAAACCTTCTAACTTGTTACACTTGTACATAACATGGATTCCCCACAAAGTATTAGTTGAAACTCACCCTGGCTCATCGAATGCAATCAAAATTTGCTGAAGAAAGCACAGTACCAGTCTGTACCAGTCTTTCAGGGAAACAGTTCCCAAGTATCTTAGAAAACAAATTGTATCAAGAGAAACTGTCTCCTGGACCACCACTGCTATTAATCATCGCATAGAGAATTGTCCACGGTCCCTGCCTGCTGACTTATGGTAATGAATAGACTGACAATAATGTTTTAAAAAGATATTTCCTTTTTGATATGCTTCAGTATCTGAAGAAAACTGTCCATCCTCAGACACAGTGCCAAGCTGTGGGAGAGCAGTTTCTGATTCTTAATTTGGAAATCTTTTAAAGCAAGGGTTAAGAGTGGGCATATCTGAAACAGGTATATATCGAGCTTTACTCTTTGAGTCACTTCTGTAGAAAAGTATTATTTATTAAGCACTACAGCCTCTGTTCCCCCAATCTAATGCTAGTTAAATAATTTGAGATCAAATTTCCTTACTACAATTCTCCTGCACAACCTTCCTACACATTGATTATCTTGGTACTTATTAAAAATGGAGAAAACCACAACTTGGGAATATCAATTTGGTCACCATTATGGCCTCCAGCTTTACAAATGCCTCTTCTATTTCAAAATATGCTCACTTCCTCCCCACCTGCCCCCGTTACTATTTTCTTAAGCAGCACAGACTCCAGCCGACCCCCTGCCTCCACCTCCCAGCACCTCCTCGGACCCAGGGAACATAAAGAACCCACACACCATCTGCAGCCAGTGAAAATAAGGCAGAGCAAGGTGCTGTCTCCATGCTGATGAGAGCTTCAGCATCAGAAGCCAGACCTTCTCTTCTGCATGGTGACAGCATGGGACCCTCACCTCAGGACAGGAGCAAAGCTTCTTCCCAGAGAGGTGGTTCAAAGTCAACTCATTACAAAAGAAAGAAAGAAACTGCTTGCCAAATCTGGGTCCAGTCCAAAAAAGTATTACGGCTGCAGCAGCAAAATCTGATTTCCAAAACAAGAAAGAGGTGTCCTACTAAAGAGTCTGTCAAAAAAATTAACAAGAGGGACAAAGACCACAAAGAGAGAAGCCTAAAAGAAACTGAGGAAACTTTGTATTTCTAGACAGGCCAAAGCACCCTTTTCCCAGAATCTACTGTAACATTTATGCCTTAAAAAAAAGGCAGCCAGAAGTAGGGTGCTGACCGGTGACCATGGCGATGTTAAGCAATGGTATCTTAGCCAAGCTAGACCAGCAGCAAGCTTCAGGGCAGATGGTTGTCTTCCCCTGCAGGAGGAAGTAAGTCTCAGAGTGGACTTAACCCCTCTGCTTCACTTTTTTCTGGTCACAGGCAGGAGTTTGGCTCAAGAGACAAAGCTTTGCTAGCACACTGGGGGAGACTTGGCCCAGCATTGGCTACAGACAGGCCAGCCACGTTAATGCTCTCATCACTGCTGGGCCACAAGCTTGGTGGAAACCCCATCGGTTTCCTCTGTAAAGTCAAACAATCTCAACTGTTACCAACACTAGATTCCTCTCAAAATTTCTAATGCTATCACTGAGGTTATCAGACTATATGAACTGAAAGAAAGGTTTTAATTTCAAAAGGTTTTGCTGCCAAAACGTACTCCATTGTTCTCTGACATGCTGACATTTGCATAGTGAATTTGTGCAGAAGCTCTTGAGCTCACCCAATGTCTCCATGATTACTTCTACGAGCAACCTGGGAGTAGGGACTCAAACACTCTACTCGGCAGGTCTTAGTTTCCAAGTCAAAAACTCCTATTTATTCAAAATTCTTTTTTAAAATGCTATTGTTAGTGCAAGTATCATTTAAAAAAATCAGCAGCAGTTAAAAATTTCCAAGTGCGCTAAGCTGATCTGGGTACTCTCGCATTCAGATGTGTGTTTTATCAGCTGAAATGAGAAAGCTGCATTCATTTCTGCCCATGGCTAATTCATCATATCGAGCTCTGCTTCTTTTTAAATCATACATGACAGTAAATACTGGTCCCTGTAGACTTCTTGGATGCTTTATTTAAGTGGATTAAAACAGCAATTTATAAAGGACAATTTAACATCTTTTAATAGCGTTCCCTTGTTACTATTAGCTAGTAAAGTCAATTATGGAATTAACAAAATCTTACCAAAGCTCTTCTGGCAAGTGGAAGATTTTTCTGGCGTATTTCAAACTGTGCATACAGCAACCATATTTTGGCAAATGTAAACTGAAAGAAAAAGAACAGCGTGATGCTTAGGCTGGAATCCTAGTAAATAATACTGTACAGGTTCCTTAAAAAAATAATCACTCCATACATATGATATAGAAATCCAATGTCTAAACAAGATGTTACTGCTACTGCAGTCAATTGCATTTGATCTCAGTGTTCTCCTGCTGAAAAGTTGAGAGTTCATATCCCAAAACAACCTCTCTAGAACAGGACAATATATTGCACCACAGATGAAAGCAAAAATGGCCAGGACAGAAGTCTTCTCAAACAACAACAATGGCTCCTTAGCCAATCAAGTGACTGGTAAAATATCAGCTATCACTTAATCAAGCGTCAGCTAATAAACTCTTAATAAACTACAGATTAATCCTAATCTACACAGTTGATACTCAGATGACATGATTAATGACACACTAGAAAAGTAAGTACGTGAATTAAGATTTCTTGACATTCCATGGCAAAGTCAATTGTTTTTAAGGGTTTGGCCACACAGATATTTTAGTTAAAGCTCACTGGGAAAAATGTACCCCACAAAACCAAAAAAATCAGTCTTGGGAAGACAGACTGTAACAGGGAATACACACCTGAGAGACAGTTTATCAAATGCACCTCCCTTAGCTGGGGCCATGCAGACAATTGGAGACAGTAGCTACAGAAGCAGCTAACCCCATATAAAATAGAGTAGTAAGTATTCCACAGAGGCTACAAGCAACTAGGCTCAGAGCAGCTGTAAAAGTACTCAATCTGAGGAAGAAAATACATAAGTAAAGAATAGATAAGAGCTCTTCCTTGCTGCTTAGTAGTACTGGACTATCCTCCAGCTACGTGTTATTTCAGCTTCTCAGAGCATACTTAGTAATTTGAGAATACTTGGGGAAACCGATGCACCACATTTGTATGAGGAAATCCGACATCAGCGTGTGGCCTGCTATTTCCCACTGATGATACAAATTACAGCCACCTAACACCTTAGCTTGAGAAAAAAAAAATCTAGCAATTTTGGAAGATGGACATTATGAGAAACTGGAAGTTTAAAGTCCTGAGCAGAGTCTTCATGAATGTGCTAGTAGCCGCTTGGAGATACTTACACACCTGAACTTTGGGGGAAAAGAAAACTAAAGGATCTTATCTCAAGAATTTTAATCCAAGACTCAATACATACTTCTGGAGGAGCCATACCTTCTTGTGGGGAATGAGCTCGACACATGCCTGATACACCTGTCTGGTTCGCTCTGCATCCTGTAAGAACAGGCATATAAATACTTTGCTCACTGCTAAGATTACACTGCATTTTGCACTGTGCAATTATTGCAAAACTGTCCAGCAGTATTTTTAAGTCAAGTTGTTTAGAATCATATATACTTGAGATATAAATGTACTTATCTACTTAGTGTGCACAATTCAAAAATGGTTAAGATCTGAGAATTGGTAAGTCATCTTTTCAGAACAATATTCAACAGCAAGACTTAAGATAATTAAACCAGGAGTGTCCCCATTTTGGGGGAAAAAGTCTTTTTTTTTTTTACATTTAACAGACACTGACTAGGTATACTGCAAGACAATTTTATGAAATAAAGAGCAGCTCTAACGTTACATGACTGATAACACAAGAAATACTTACACAGCCTCAAAGGGCCACTATAGCAAGGATCTGACTGCTTTGCAAAAGAACTTCACAAACAGCTGTTAAATACAAAACTATTTCATGAGTTCAGGTAACAGCCTGGAACAGGTAATTCAGATGGGGCTGGCAAGACCTACTGCTTTTGTTATCTGTGTGCTTCTGTATCAATTGGGGTGAAACTGAAACATTTTTTCCCCTATGCATGGGAGGAAAAAATGAAGGGGGGAAGAAAAATCCTGTAGCTAGTTACTTGAAACAAGTAAGACATAGTATTTTTAGTTCTCCGTTTTCTTATTAAAATATCTGTAGCTATTTAATATAAGGAAAATACTTGGGAGGGAAAGAAAAAAGATGAGTTCTTACTACTTGCCTTTGCCTCCAGCTCTTCATATAATGCATAGTTAATCCATAGATAGATGTATCTTTTCCAGTGTCTTTTCTCTTGAATTGGGGGAACATTGGCAATGGCTCTTTCATACACTTCTCGGACAGTCTCAGCATCTGCGTCACTTTCAACTAACCTCAGGTAGTCAAACCATGCATCATAATTATGTGGATTTGCCTTCCAGAAAGATAAAAGCAGGGAAAGAAACTTCAGTAACTACAAATAACAGACCATGTTCCTTTACTTACAGGTTTTATTCAGAATTTCTCCTTAAAATAGATCATCAGAATATTAATGGAAACTGACAGTCTCAAGTATGCTTAAGCTAGAGCTTTTGGGTTAAAGCGCATTTATTTATTTTTAATTTACCTACAAACGTTCTTTAAGTGAAGGCAAACTGAACTGTGAGAAGGGAAGAGGAAATCATGAAATATGCAGTATGTGGTGAATAGTATATTGGTGTGCTCTCACAAAGGTATTTACACACAGGTGAGGTGTCCTGTAACGGTTACTGAATAACAGAAGTGAAGTACATTACAAGTTAAACTGCTTTATCCCCCAAGATGACTGTGAAGGGTATCGAGCTATGAGTTAAATGAAAAACTTTGGCTCCACAATCTACATCAGAATGCAGAAACAAAAAGCAGTGAGTGCAAGTATCGTTCTCTCTCCCATGGATGAAATTCTGCCCCCAAGAAGAACAGCATTCTCTTGGTATTTTCTTGGGTTATCAACGGTAACATAAAACTCATCATCCTCGATAATCCTGAGACACTCATATGCTTCAAGCAGTAGCTGGATGTACGATGAGCCCAGAAGATATTTGTAATGCATACCTTCACTTCCTCTTCATACTGGAATCTCCTCTTGCTGACAATGATGTCTTCAATTCCCCTTCTGTCTCCGAACTTCTTCTCAAAGATGGTGTAATTCTTGAAGAGGTTTTGGGCCTCCTGTTTTGGAATTCTATCCAAGGCATACTTGTAGATCACCCTTACTCTTTCAAACTGAAAATATTAAATACCATTTGAGTAATATTTACAAAGTAGCTCCTGTCCTCCCCCATAATTTCTCCACAAGCTTTTGACAATATTCAATATAACACAGAATCATAGAACATCTCAACTGAAATGATTGTTTTAGGACAGGACTGACACAGATCTCCCTCAAGAGCCAAGCGGGGGCAGGGGAGGGGTAGGCAGGAATTCTGTAAATACCAAACCCCACCATCTTATTCATTTACAGGTTTGCAATATTTAAAATGTTTTTAAGAGCCCATGGTTTTGGGTTCACAGAACATCTTCAATCTCTTAGTGGCCTAGGCACTTTAAAAAAGACTGTCTGGGAAAAACACAACTAATTCTGATTTTCTTTCATGCAGGCCTACATCATCTCAAACTTACAAATCTTGAGGATATGTAACTGATCTGATGACGCTATTCTCAGGCTTGGCAGATTTGGTGCATACCTTTCTTAGAACATACTTCCTTGATGTCACAAAAGCCAAATAGAAGCTAAGTAAAAAACTGTCTCCTTAACTCAGACTACAATAACAGTATCTCACAAGGTGCAGAAAAACATAAGTACTGCAGTGAGTATTAACTGGCTTTGAGTTTGACACTCAAGAAAATCTTGTGGGGGCGGTTAGTATTAGTCTGATGTATTATCAAGATGGTCTTACTTCTTTCTGGTTCTCCTCAAATTTTGCGAAAGCCACATACAAGTGTTCATCCATATGTTCTTCTCCAAAGAACTCCACTGCCCTCTCATATACTTTCCTTGCGTGAGCAAAATAACTGTGCTTCTCTTCAAAGCGAGCATACTTGATCCAGTTCTTAACATCAGGATGAACAATAACAAGTAGAGCTACGTTAAAGAAACAGTGGTATTTGAACTGGAGCCTTCAAATTACATTCTTCCCAGTGATTACAGGGTCATGGACTACACGAAACAACTCCCAAGGACAGCACATGCAAAAAATGCCACTGCAAAGACGACACAAAACAGCTCTAAGCATGAAAAGGCTTTGTGCCTTACTGAGAACTTAAAAATTAAGAAGGGATAAAAATCAGGCAACAGTCAGGGAGAAGTTTAAGGAGGAGAAATGTGAAACAAATGACAACTTCAAAAAAGCTGGAAGCATGAGCACTGTTAAATACACACTGCTGTGGCAGGATGAACATTCACTTAATTGAATTTGGAGGCATACACTAAACATGCTTTTAATACCTACTGCTGGCTCTCACCACAGTGGCTTACTCCCCACACACCACAATAAAAAGGAGCACAGGGACACAGCTGGAGGTAGAACAGATAAGAAAGATATGAAAAATGTAGGCTTAAACTTTGTCAGGTGTCACAATGCACTAAAAAGGATATATCTCTCATAAATGGTACGTGCCCTGTCCACCTCTTTGTATCTCAGCTCGAAATTAATGTAGGAATGCCAAGCTTGCTCTTCCGGTTGCCACTCCATCCAACGTTCAAACACCTGACGTGATCCAGCAACATTCCCCAACATTTCTTCCATGTAAGTATACTTATACCTTAGAAAACAAGATCAAGTTTTTACAATCACATAGTAAACACATAAATTACGAGGATTTTTTGAGTGCTTAATAAAAGCATTACTGAGATTTCTTCACCTATTCCCCACCTGACCCGAGATGCCTATAGATACCATTATGATTGACAGCATGCAGGCACACAAACACCCTTCTCTCCCAAAACCCTTCCCACTTGAAAAGTACAAAACCTTTCCAAAACATAAACCTTCCTTCTTCTTTCCCCAACCCCGCCCCCCCGACTAGACTGAAGACTTGGAGAAACAGAAAACAATGCATTTTTGCTTGATACCAAAATGTAAAAATTATCTGTAGTCTTTGGGGCCAGAAGCAATGCTTCATCCTCTGCAAACGTACCAGAACTGGTTCACCCTGGGGAGAGTGGTAATGGCTCGATCCCAGATATTTCGTGCATGATTAATCTGGCGGTTCTTCATTTCCATTTCTGCATATTTCAGCCAGAGTGTGACATTTCTGTAGTCTACGTCTAAAGCACGCTCGTAAATGGAACGGGCTCTGTAAATCAAAGAGAAGTAAATTGCTTATATAAATGTGCCTCCAAGACTTTGATGGTGTTTGTCAACATGTGTCTTAGAAGACTTATAAGTGCTGTCTGCAGATGCGTCGTAATTACCTCTGTATTTCTTTTAGGCTTTCCTCCCATTGTGCGTACTTTATCCAGTTACTGATAACAGTCCTGTTTTTTCTTATGTTATCTTCGAAAGTCTGAGGAGAAAATTATCTTGTAAGTAGGAAATTCCTTTGTGCAAACCAATCTTGTTAAACATGGCTTATGGAATATTATTATTTTTATTGGAATGAATTCCAAATGTCTTACCCCCATGCAGATGTAGTAACAAATCATACTCAATAGAACGCTTTCTAAAAATAGTGTAACAGAGAAGCTAGGAGTATAGATCATACAGAACAGGACTAAACTGAAATTCCTGCAACCTGTACCTGAAATACTGATGGAGTAATAACTGACAGCACTAAAATACTACTTTTTAAAAAATCTCCTGCTTGATGTTTCAATAACAACATTATTTGGACAGAGGAAATCCAGTCATTGCAGAAAACATTGCATATACTTGGATGCACCTGCACAAGTTCATTCACTTTGACTTGTATGTATCATTGCTCTAAACTCTTCTTTAAAGCAAGATGCCTTATTCATACTCCCTGGATCAAATGTGCTAGACAAATTTTGCTGCTCAGTGCAATTGTGAGGGCATCTTCAGTCTTGTGTCGGGCTATTGTCAGGATCAATGCTACTGGTATTTAACACGTGGCTAAACATGGCTTAACACAGTTAACGTGGTGGCTCCTTACTGCCGTTCATACGAGAGATGAAAAAAAGATAACATCAAACATTGTTTTTGCAGTGCTGCGGTGCTGATCATCTGACTCCAGTTGCTCTGCACGTGCCCAAGTGAGGTACGCCAGCATCCAGCACAGTAAGGCCCGAAGTCTTCATGAGGAGTGCTAGCCACTACGGTAAGGAGGGAAATGAACACCCACTCAGGGCTGGTACAGGGATGCTGTGGTGTGCTACAACAGTTGCTAGTTCTGAACATATGCATATATGCCTCAGGGAATGATAGCCCTAGTCTATGCTGTCTGTATCTAAACGCTGCCAGCGCTCGGCAATTTTAAGTCCCCTGTTAGGGATATGTTTGCTTTGTTGATCCAGAACAGCAATTATCACAGGAAAAAATGGAACAAAACCATAGAAAAGTTTACATAAGCAAAGCAATTCTTTCAAATAAAGAAGAAAAAACTATACTCAGTATCTCACATGTCAGATGGTCAAGTTTCAAGACAATCATCCTAATGATTAGCGTAAAAAGTTGTGTTCTTATGCCATAATCATACAGAACAGAAATATCACTTGCAAACATACTGTGGTTTTTTCAACAGTTGAGGTGGAAAAACCAGCATCATTACTGTAAATCCTGCTAATGTTCTGTGATGCTGGCTGGCCAGATATTAGCGGTGATGAAACCACATATAAACCATATACATGATTCTGAATGTACTGAACATGGTCACATGTGAGATGTCGCGTACTACCAGATTTTATGTTAAACACCACATTCAACTTACAGTTTTTGCACTAAAGTAGCATTGTCTATGAAAATGTTAGGGTTTTCTAAGAACTGCTATTCGTCTGAAAACCCACAAGTAATATAGATTACATCTTCTTTCAAAGACAATAAAACTGTCACAGTTTATACAAGCATCAAGATTATGGTTGGGCTTTTTCCTTTACCTTCCTTTTCCGGAGTTTATAGTCATTTAGCTCTTCAACATCTGTGATCTTCTGTTGTGGGGGCGGGGGAAGAAGTTCGAGTTCTCTCTCTTTTGCTTCTCTTAAAAGCTGTTCTGCTGTGATCTGCACTTCTGCAGGGGCTTTATTTTTCACCTGTAAAGTAAGGGGGCTTGGCTCACATGTTCTACTGCAAAACTCACACACACACACCCTCCGCCGCGGCTCCCGCCATGATTCACTGACACCGGGGGCTCCCCACGTTCACTATTTACCGAAGAGGGACCCGGAGCGCCCCGAGACCGACGGGCTCCTTACGGCCAGCGCTGGCCCGGACCCCGCGGCTCCAGCCCGGGCCCGGGGGGAGGCGAACCCGCGGCCTCCCCGGCGGCGGAGGCCCTCAGGCCGCGCGCTCTGCCTGCTCCCCGGGGGCCGCGGGGCGCCCACCGCCCCGGGCCACCCCCAAGCCGCGTGCCCGCCGCCTCCTCCCGAGCACCTTCGCCACTTTGGGGATCCGCTGCTTGCCGGCCGCCGTAGACGCCATCTTGCCGTCTGTCCCCACGAGCCCCGCCCGTCACCCCTGACCCCACGCAGCGCCGGCGCGCATCGTTGCTGGAGTAACGGCGGCGCGTCCCGACGCCGGCAAGGAGGCGGCGGGCGGAGCTGGGGCCGGCCGGGCTGGCAGCGCCTGGCCGCTCCGCGCTAGCGGGTGAGTGGCGTGCGGCCGCGGCCCCCGCGCCCCCGAAGCGGTCCCCGCGCCCACTGGCCACGCCCCCTGGGGCTCGGCGGGCTCCGGCTGCCTGCGGGGGCGCGGGCGCCCCGGGCCGGGGGGGTTAGTGCGCGTGCCGCGGGCTTCTGAGAGGGGCGGACGGCGCCGGTGAGGGTCGAACGCCCCGGCCAGGCGAGGGGGAGGGCGCTCCGGCCAGGCGAGGGGGGGGCTCCGGCCAGGCGAGGCGAGGCGAGGGGGCCCCGCCCGGCCGCGCTACCGCTGCGGTGCTGCGCGGGCGGGTTCCCGCCGGCCGCTGAGGGGAGCCCGGCCCCGCGGCCGGCTGCGGCCGGGTCGGGAAGGCAGAGCGCGCGGGTTGCGCTGGGAGGCAGCGGGCACGCGGCGTGCCCCGGCCCGGAGCGCGAGCGGTTCTCGACCCGCGCGTTTTGCCGCTGCCCCGCTGCGGGGCGCAGGCGCGTTCCCTTGGGGAAAGGGTGCGTTTGCAACGTGCGGTGCTGCTGGCTGAGCGCCTAGGGCCTTTAGGGAGAGCTGGTGGAGAAGAGGTGTTATTTTTTCAAGTTAAACAATTGACTATCGAAAGGTAGCATTCTGTTTTCTTCAGCTGAAGAAATCCCAGTGCTAGACTTAAGTTCATTAATGACCTTTTAAGATTCCTGCTTGTTTTGATACATGGAGTTGACACTAGTAAAAACCAACTATTTCAGTAGTCTCACAGTTTGCAGTTCCATAGTGAGACATCTAAGTGAATTGTGCAGCCGTTTTCTTTACACTTTTTAAGAATCCCCTGACATTTAGCCCAGGGTATAGTTGCCTTCTGCTCCACGATGAAGCAATATGTTCATCTTGCAAATTGATATGCTTGATAAGTTGCTTATGTAAGCTTGTATCGCTTTTTTCCTTGTAGATGTTATTGTTGTATGCAGTAATAAGTACACCGTAGCCTAGCTGGTTCTTTCTGCTTAACCGCAATTCTGTTCACTAACTGCACATGTTAAAATGTGCAGAGAACATTTTGCCTCAGGTTGGTTCTGGGATTTTTTTGTGAATGTATGTAGGCATGGCTGAGACTTGTCCTGTCACTTATAATGACGTCTTAATCATGTGCGAAAGATGTAGCTGTACACATGACTTTGTATGTAAAAGGTATAAAATTTCCAGGTTTCCTTTGTTATCCCATTTTAGTTGGCATCTGTGCAGCTTAATAATTGGGCATCACATCTGGGTTTGGAGCCAGTGTTAGAAATGGCTGTTGTGTTTGGTAGATCGGTAAAAGTGTTCTGCTAGTCTAGGTATGTTGGTTATTTAGATTTTTTTTTTGAGTTAGTAATGCTGTATTTTGCACAAGTATATTTAAGAAATTGCAGAAAATTTTTGTGTTTGGTCTATTTGTTTTACATGCCTAATTCTTGACTGTAGCATGACAGGCTACAACATTTTTGAGTAGCAGCACAGCTGAAAGATAATGAACTGTTAGTTGAAAGTCACAGGTGGTGTGAGCCCCTGTATGTTCTGAAACTGCTAGGTGTGTCAATAAATCACTTGGACCTAGCAAATTTTGTGAACGTGGAACCCAAAAATGTTTTTATTCTGGGCAGGAGAACTATACAACTTTCAGTTCCTTCTGAAATTTAAGTATAGCTTTGACTTAAAAAGAAATCCGAGGAATTGTTTTGGACAAAATACACTTTACTCACCTGAAATTGATGTTTACTTTTGCCAGGACATTCTTATCCTGATTGTTTGCAGCTGATCCTTCCAACCCTGTAGACATATGGCTATTAAATTTGAAATTATTAATGATGGGCACTGTTCTTGATCAATAGTATGCAAACACCTGTAAATGAATAAATGTAAAAGAAATTTTTATCCTATTAAAAACATTTATTTGCAGTGTAGCATGTGGAATACATACAATAGGGATGATTGCCTGCTCTATTTCTACATGTGCACTGTTTGTGTGCTGTATGTATATGCAGGCAGTGCGTATTTATGTAGAGGTCTACAGGAAATAGGCACTTAAATCCATCTAAATTGCACTTAATAGTTTTTATAAAAATCCATTTCAAGTAACTACATTGAACAGTGGATTGCAGTGGGAGCCACCAGAACAGCAACGTTTTTCTTTCTGGTTGCAGTTTGTAAGATGACTACAGTAACTTCTTCAAGAGGAAATACAGAAGTGGTCAGTGCCAGAAGAACAGAATCACGTGATATTTCAGATATTGTCAGCCTCTTCAGCCATTTTACAGAAGTAGTTTTTGGAAGGATTGATGTCACGTACCTCTTGTAAGTAACAGTGTTTTAGGAACATTATATTGCCTTTCTTGCAGGAAATGTCAAGAAATTTACATTTAAAATGGCAGAAAACATTATGAGCCTTTACATGGTGTGGTATAATGACTTTGTTCACAAAAAGGGAAAGAAAATTTGCTTCCATCTCTTCTCTGCGTCACACATGCATGACTGCAAGCTTGGAGCACTGCTGTCAGCATGGTGGACAAGATTTGATTATACTAGCTTTCTTTTTATAAAAGTTTGGAAGATACACTGTTGAATAATACCTGATGAAACCATCAGATTCCAATGTCTTCTGTTTGCTCCATCTAACAGAATCCTTTTACCTGTTGGAGAGTGATAGAAGTAGAGGAGCAGGGACTAGGGTTTTGAATTGCTGTGTGGCCGTGACCATTCTGTTTTCTTTTCCTGTGTATTTCTAAAACTTTTCTGTCTCTTCCAGTTTCCTCTTAATGAAAGGATTTTTTTGCCTCTTGATTCTACCTTGTGAGACAGCCTCTCTCTGCCATAAAATATGTTTCAATGCACCTCTTCTTTTCATGCCCCCAAGATTCCTAATATTCTCCATGTTTTGGCATCTGTATCCTTGCTGCTTGCATGACAATGTCCTTAGTGGATGTGGGTGGTTGTAGAAGGCTTCTGTTACTGTATCTTCATCTCTGGATACAGTGATGAAGATAGGAAGGTTCATCTTTCTGTGCAGTGATGAACAGCAGAGACAGTCTCTGTGAAATGCTTATGGGTCATTTAGTTTTCCACTTAATGGCAAAGGTTTTGGATATCAGGTGTTTGGGGGGAAAAATAGATGTATGACTGAACATACAAAGAAGAGGGAGCATTTGTGCCTTGCATTCATAGTAATGGAGGGTTTGAAAGATTATGTGAATTGTTTTAATATCAGAATACATGAAAGTATTTGGCATTGAAGCAGTAATGTCAAGTTAGGATGCGGATAATGAAGTTTTATTGAGGCCCAATCCCGGGTTTTGAATGTGGTTAATTTTGCTATTCTAACAGCCTGAATTAACAGTCAGACACTTTTCTATATGTAGTTTCTTGAACTTCTGCAAAAATGAATTGTTCTTACAGAGAAAAAGCAAATCTTGCTTTGACACTCTGCACTGAGAAGAATGAGGTTATAGCCCACGCAGTCTTTCTGGACTATCCAAATTGGAATATCACTGATCAGTCTGACTGGGAATCATTCTTACATGAAAACTACGCTAACAATAGATGTACTGTAAGTAAACTGTGTGATGATTTTTTTTTTTAGTTGGTTGTTCATTTAAGACTCAGGTATTAAAAAAATGCATAGGCATCTAACATCTATTTTAGGTAGATTTGAGGCAGTCAGGCAGAAGATGATAATCAGATCCCTTACTAAATCCCCAGGTGCTCAGAAGTTCACAATTATCTGTGCTTTTGCCACTACAGTAACTGAAAGTAACTGTAAGGAAGTTGGGGAGTGCAACTCCTTGCTTTGCCAGGCGCATGCAGAACATGTCTGATGCATTGTACTAGCATTGAGAGCAGTGCACATCATAGCTGTCACTAATACTTTTCACTCAAAAACCTGTCCAGCTCTGCTGTTGTCTAACAGGACATTTACCTGAGGTAGAGTCCTTGCTCTAAGGTGCTTCTCACAGTAAGGGAACTGGAATCCTCATTTCTAACCTTTTGGAACAAAGTTTTGCTATTTTATAGAACTGAATGCGAATTTAATTGTTTCAGAGAAAGTATAAGGGACAGGGAGTGTACCCCTGCTTGAGGGATGGTGACTTAACACTCAGTGAAGAACTGTGCTGCCATGAACGTCTTGGTTCTGGAGTAAGCTTGTTGGGTGCTGGTACAGAGATTGCTGCGCTCCATTCTGTCGTAGTGGCGGTTTTCATACAGGCTCCTTGGTCAAGAATTACTCGGAGTCACGGACTAGAAATAGGGACTTGAAAATTTAGGATTCAAATGCTGCCTATCACCAAGTCCAGCTACAAACTTGATCCTGTGATTGTTGAGAAAAGATCAAAAATGTTTACCATAAGCACTCAAAAGGTAGGCAGCGCATGCCTTAACTTCAGGACTGCCAACATCTTATTTCTAGACAGTTTGTTCGTCAGTTTTCCAATGTTGTTCCGGGAGACATTAAGCAATGGCTTACAGAAAAACTGACAAATACATCAATTGTATATTTGAAAATGCTTTGTGCTGTTAAAAGAAACAAAATTGTTACAGCCAAAGGGAGTACAGAAAAAACCATATAATTGTCTTGTAATCTGTTTGTCACTTGAACAATACTTTGTACAGGCATATTGCAGGCGCAACCACTTCATTCACTGTGCAGCTGCTCCTGTTGGGTTCTGCTGTGCTGTCAGTTCCGCAAGCTCTTCTGCTTGACAGTATCTATTGCAGCAAAGCTGCAGCTGACTTCAGAGTGCAGGGGTGTACAAAGAGAAAAGACCAAAAAAAAGAACTTGAGCATGTTAGGAATTATTACTCATAAAGAGGAATGAAAGGTACTTTGGAACATTGACAAGGAGCAGAAGAACTCTTCTTTTTCTAGAATGTAGGTTTTCTAAAATACATATAGAAGAATCAGAACATATTTTACACTTCTGCACTGAAAAAACAACTGAACCTATTCTAACTAGACGATATCATTGGTTAACTGCAGGTTAAAGCCGTGCAGATGTGCTTTACAAAATTGTGATCTTCTGAAACTAGAATCTCTTAAAAAATCTAGTCTGAGAGGTCTTTTTCCTAGAGCACAGAAATTATAAGATAGCTTAAAGGTCTAAATTAGGAATTGACTTTACGCAGAATTAATTAGTGAAGATGCTTTGCAAGATTGCCTGGTTGCCATCACTATTAAACTGTTACAGACCAGATCATGCCTCCAGGGCATCCTCTTCAACCTCATGAACAAAACTTTTTTTTTTTCCTTTCCTTTTTTTTCTTTTGCATTTAAATAAACAAAAAAGTCTCATTTTTAGAAATGGCTTTTGATGTTTATTCATTACAATAACCTGTTGTCTTTGTGCTGGTCCATATACTACAACCTCTATTAAAATCATTCTTAATCTAAAGTTTCTGAAATTTATTGGTGACTCTAGCCATGACATTTTAGTTGAATACTAAACTATTCAGAAGACTTCAAGTTTTCCAATTTAAAATATTTTTAGGTGGAAATATTTCATCTATAGGTAGACCTTCATTGACTCAGCCCTTGAAATGAATATGTAAGAGAAAACTGCTGAATTAATAACACTTCCCATTCCAGCACAAGGGTTTTTCCTTTGCAAGTATTTGTCAGGTTAACTGGAGGCATATAGGATAAACATGTCTTTTAGTCTGCCCTATTTCTGTCTGGATATTTAAATGTGTCTAATGATGTAATCTTAAGGCTGTCACTTTTCTTACTACTTTTAAGGAAAAAGCATTTTAGGAATATGAGAAGTATGTGAGGTTTTGGTCTTTTTAAACCTAGAAATAATGTCTTTATCAGCCAAATGTTAAATCGAATGTTGTTAAGATTTAGTTGTTTAATTAATGTGTTTAAATTAAAATGTTGTTCATCTGGAATTAATACTGTTAAATATTAAATGATGTATATATACTGTAGTCAAACAATAGTAAGCTTGAGTGTAAATCAAAACTGCTACAGAAGCACAAATCGTGATATAAAAAAAGTCCTTTAATAACATACCTTGCCACACATGCTTTGAAGTTACTTATATGTGAAGTTACTCATTCTGAGTGCAGTTCATATATATTGGAAATAAATGTGGATATTAATACTTGGGTTGACTTAATAAGTATTAGCTGCATGGTGTTTAGATTTTTCATCCCTCTTTTTTTTTAGCCTTTGAACACATTGTTCATGCATCTTTTTGTGGCAAAAGAAGAATATGCAGCTGGATGTTCCCAAGAAATTTTTAGGTGAGTTTGTGTAACTTTGTGAAGCATGTGCACTCTCCTACCATCATTTAGAGAGGCTGTGGAATTTAAAAATGCCTTAAGGTGATCAGTGGATCAAAATTAAGTATCTCTCTAAACAGTCTAGGAAGGTAATAAAACATAACCTGGTATTGATCAAATGTGCCCTGTTGGCTTTGAAAGTTCTTACAGTTCCAAGTATGCTTCCCAGAGTTAAGGCTGGGCTGTATCTTTGCTGTAATTTCCCACAGAAACAGTACTGCAGTTGCAAGGCAGGTTGATATTTCTTTTTCCTACATTTCCACTTGTAAAAATCAAAGTGCACGACAGAGCAGGAAACTTAGAAAACTGTTTTTCTGGAATATACTTGTTCCTGGGTAATCTATTGATAGTTCATTAGCTACAGATTATATGATATATGCAAACTTTACAGTACAAACAGCACAAAATATTACTGCGTTAGCTCAGTACTCAAATATAACCGTTGCTCAGGTTGTTTGGTATAGCTCAGTCTGCTTATATAAACAGTGAATTGTACTTGGTGCTGTTGCTGTTGAATTTACGGTTACTTTCTGATGTCAAGTCAGCTCAGCCAGATGCCAGGTCAGAGATCTGGCATCTTTAATATTTCACCACTGGGGAGCTGATATAAAAAGGAGGATGACTGAAATCTAGGGATTAGGAAATTGAGAGAAATAAGGTAGAAAAAAAAGTTTTAAAAAAATGCCCATTTGAATTTCATATGATCTTATTTGTCATGTTTTCATTTTTGAGCCATGTGGGCTCATAAAGGACACTGGAGGTAAAAAACGTATATTGAAAGATGAGCTATTGTATCTTCTTGATGGGTGTAATGATGTAAGACTGAATAGCGTTATGTTATTTGACCAGGAGAGCTTTTATCACAGTACCAGAACTGCAGTTTATACTTGTCTTCATACCAGCTGATGAGAATTTAGGTAAGAATTTAGTAATATTTTATTCTTAAAATAATGAGAACAATCTCAAGTCTCATTAATATGCACTGTGGTTGTGGGTTGGTTTTTTTTGTTTAAATATTGAGAACAGTTATGATTTTCTAAAACATGCAGACACCGCAATCTTAAAGCATCCTCTAATGGGTATACGCTGTAAAAGAGGCTTCTGTGGTTACATGTTTGCTCCAGCAGTCCATTAAGCAGTCTATCCATTTCCTGCAGTATTTAATTTTTGCCAGAAACAGATAGGACTTCAAATAGGAGTAAAGATCTCAGAAATACATTCCTACAAGTTTTGTGAAGATTTCTGGCTGAATAGAGTCAAGAGATTGAAATCAGGTACTTTCTGTTATTTAGCCAAGTGAATACAAGAAGAGGTGCTGGAGACACGGAAGGAAACTTTTTACAGCAGAGGTACAAAGATGGAGAATGCATATCTTAATGAGAGAACAGCATCTGACTTGGAATTTCAGTCCTGAATCCAGACTAATAAACCAAGAACCTACTTAATGACTGATTGGTTTTTTTCTTACACACACACACCCCCCTGCTTGGAGCTTTCCTTGAAGTGAATTGGAACATTTTCTGATATGCCGATTTCTAGACATCTTAGTGCCAAGTCATGATAAAAAACTCTGTAGTGCTGTGTCAACTACAGGAAAGAGTACCTGACTAAAGGCTTTTGTCAAACCTAGCCTGCTAACAAATGTCAGCTTTCCTTCAACATAACAAGTCCTGACAAAGAAATTCTCCAGTGACATATAGTATTGTTTATATGACCAGTATTTCTATAGGGATTTGCTCCTACCAGTTTCTGATTGCTTTGAAGCTTATTCAGGTTTAGGACACTTTTTTTGTATATTTATACTACTGTCATTTCAGCTTCATTGCTTAACTTAAATAACTTAGAGCATTATGCCACCTGTGGTTTAAGTTCAAAAATCCCATTTTCCTCAAACAATTTTGCTGATAATTTAAAAGCTTACATAATGAAGTTTGTTTGTAGCTCCTATCAGATTTTTGTCTTTCACAGAGCCAGACATGGGAAATGTCTTTGAAAAGATGATGACCACTCCAGGTTCAGTAGTGGATGCAAACTTTACCTTGCTTGTGTGCCCCAGACATCGGTATCACCCACAGCTGTATGTTCGCAAAGCAAGGTAATGCAGTTTCTCCCTCCTGTGAGCAGATGTGGCTGGGTTAATTTGGAGAATTTTCTTTTTTGGTTTACAGCATCAGTATCTTAGTTAAACTGCTGTGATTTTCCTTGACAGCCTAATTAAGTAGTTCTAGGATTATGCTGTTTCTGTTCTACTTCATCATAAAATCAATTGTATTATTTGCAAAGGTAGTTTGCCATCTAGAAAGAACATATTTTTTGTCAGTGATGTTTATTCTGTGAATATGCTGGCAGAATTGCATCACTGTTTCAGTTAGTGCATGTGGTTTCCAGATCTCTTGGAGCACCCTCCAACTTACTTTTAATTTTCTCTTGTTATGTCATATTCTGACAAGTTGAACAAAGTCTGAATAGGAAGGCCAGTTATCTAAAACAATTAAACAAGAGCAGAGAATCCCTAGTTCCAGTAGTCCTTCAGACACGGAGAGTAATCCTCTTTTGTCTTATGTAGTCTTTTCTGAATAAGCACATCATATGCTCACTCCCGTTGTGTTTCAGGGGAGCAGGCTGCCTTGGTGTTGCTGAGAGAGCTTATGAAGATAACAGGGTAATGCTTTTTTCCATCCATCTTGCTGTCTGTTTCAATGGACACAGTTTGGAGCAGAGACTCTGATACGCTCATGCAACGTGCCTTTAACACAGCCTTGCTCTTTTTTGGGGATTCAAGTCCTAAATATCATTAGACTGGATTATTTCTTTTTGTTCCAATCTGCTCAGCTTCCTGTGGTGTACGCCATGCAGAAACTCAAGTTTCTTTAGCAGCCTTGCTTATTGATGTCTACCTGTACGTTGACTATTACTACTCTTGTTCTCTCCTGCCATTTGAATTCTGCTGCCTGTGCCAAATCACAGCTTTCTGTGCTTGTGCCAGCATTGTGTACAGTAAATAAGAAATGCAGAGTTTCTGACACAAAGGGCCTTATGTTTTTCTGTGTAGGTTCCTGACTATAGATCCTGTCATTGCTGTGTAGAGGCTTCCCTTTAGTGTGGTTGAAATATAACTAGTATCTATTGCCTTTTGGTTCACTTGTTTTCACTCATTTTCATAGTGGGAAGAGTTACTGTAGGGTAATATTTTGGGAAGTAATAATTTGTTGTGGTTTAATCCTGGCCAGCAACTATGCCCACGCAGCTGTGCACTCCCTCCCCGCAGTGGGATGGGGGAGAGAATTGGAAGACTAAAAGAAAACTCATGGGTTGAGATAAAGACAGTTTAATAGGTAAAGCAAAAGCTGTGCATGCAAGCAAAGCAAAACAAGGAATTCATTCACCACATGCCATGGGCAGGCAGGTGCTCGGCCATCCCCAGGAAAGCAGGGCTCCGTCATGTGTAACGGTAACTTGGGAAGACAAGTGCCATCACTAACAACGTCACCCCCCTTCCTTCTTCCCTCAGCTTTATATGTCAAGCATGATGTCATATGGTATGGAATATCCCTCAGGTCAGATGGGGTCAGCTGTCCCAGTAGTGTCCCCTCCCAAGTCCTTGTGCCTGCCAGCCTGCTGTTGGTGGGTTGGTGTGAGAGGCAAAAAAGCCTTAATGCTGTGTAAGCAGCGCTCAGCAGTAAGTAAAACATCTCTGTGTTACCAACACTGTTTCCAGCACAAATCCAAAATATAGCCCTTGACCAGCTACTAGGAAGAAAATTAACTGTCCCATCCAAAACCAGAACATAACTTTATTTGATCCTGATTAATTCTGGAGTTTTTTTTCTTTTTTTTTCTTTTTTTTTTTCTCTAAATATAAGTATCGCTGTGTGGTTATGTAGTGGGATTATGACTACATTAGCATTTCTGGTCCTTGTAGTGGAAACCGAAGTTTAGGGACAAACGCATCCCTAGGACACTATATCATATGATATCGATGTGTGTGTGGGGGTCCATATTGACCAGTGCTAGCAGATGGTAATTCCATATTACGCATATCACTCTGCCTGGTAAATCCACACCTGTTTGCTTATGGGTTAATTCATGTTGACATCTTAGACTGGATTCCGAGAGAAGCCTGTCTGAGAAATGTTTTACACATACTGAATTTTACCAAATAGGCCTGAAACAAACCTGCGGGTTGCGTGCTTTATCCTATAGTTTTAGTCAATGTCCGCAATATCCTGTTGCTTGACTTTTGAGCATTTTAAGCCAAAGGACTGAGGCCTGACCTTGACCACGTCACACCATCCTGCTATTGGTCTGGATATTTCAATATATTACAAAATTATTTGCATGATAACTTGATGTACAATTTTTAGGCTTTTTATGAGTATTTCCCTTCAGTCTATCAGTAAGTGAATGGACCTTAATACTGAGAAGTTATCAGTAGGTGAATTAATTCCTGAGGATTTAAAGTTTCTCCATATGTCTTGGTTCCAACTATTATGTTTGTCTTTTATTTAATTTGAATTGTATTCTTTCTTTTGATGGCCACTGGATATTATCAATAGAAACATTTTTGACATGACTGGAAACGTCACGTAGGCCACAGCAGCAGTCCACATAAGAGATACCATCTTGCCTGGGATTTCTGTACTATGTTATGAATAATAAAAATTATTTACTTTAGGGGTTTTGTTAATAGAAAACTAACCAGGAAACTGTTTTTTCTCTTAAATTACATAGTATCTGGTGATATAAAAGTCATACTTTAATATTGTCTATCAGTAGATTCTGTGAGTAAGGTAAAGTCTGTTTGCAGTAGATGCTTTGCCTTTCCTTTTCCTCTGTATTCACCTTTGTACTTCACTGGCATCCATAGTAACGTTCAGCAGCGCCCTGTAGAGACTTATCTATGAAAGTTGTCCCCAGCCACCTGCCTAGCAACATGTTCTGGGTCAATGATAGGAGATTAGGGTAATCTGTGTTCCCTTGTCCCTTGCCTATGGCAGAGGTGTGGGGGGAAGGAGCTGTAAACTGATACTCTGCTTGACCATTAATTTTTAAGTTATTTTCCATCTGACCTTTATAACATGAAAGAAATCTGTAGTGTGCCAGAATACAGCCCACTAAGCTTTTATATTTAAGTTTCTTGCCGATCTCTCATTTAGATCTTGCCTTTTCTTGGTTTTGTACCATATATATAAGGGCTCACAAGTTTGCAGCTCTGTGAAATGCCTTTATTGCGCTTGTTTTCACAGTGTAGGAATTTTGTAGTATTTTTATGTTAAAGCTATTGTGTTTGGGGTTTTTTTTTTGGTTTTGGTATTTTTTAAAAGGCTATGGAGCTGGTGGAAGATACTAAAAATAGGGAAAAAAAATAGCTCTTTTCCTACAGTTTCTAGCATGCAGGGAGATGAATGGGCTTATGTGGAGCCTTATTGACTGTGATGATGTTAGTCTCCACATACCACAAGCTGGCAAAATTGCCATCTGCATCTTGATGTGTGGCCTTGTGTCTTGTGTTTTACAGAGCAGGGAGCAATTGGCAAAACATTCGGTTTAGAAGTGGTGTGTATATTATCTACTGCAGCGAAACAACAGGTTTCAGTTAGAGTACAGTCTCATTCCTTTACTCCTAAATTGGTTTGTTTGAAGTTTTATAACATATTGTCAGATTTGTTGTACTAGTGAATCGTGTTGAAGTAGTGAAGTTCTAATACTAGAAAGCCTTACTGCAGCTTTTCCCTTGAGATACTGCCTGTGAAGAAGAGGAAGACTACTATTTTGCTTTGAGATACAAAGAATGTGGATTATTATAAATTTTTTCAGGGTTTCATTGTTCTTGGAGCTTCATTTTGGTTGCATCTTTTGAGTTAATTCTACAGAGAAGTAACAGATGGTGTGTTACATTTTCTGTACCTTTTCCTTTTGGAAATAATTTATTACAGTGAAGATTCTTACTTAACAGTGAAAAAGAATGAAGTAGTGTGGGGCTTGGAAATTTGTCACCCGTTTTCAGTGTTGAGTAGGCACTGATAATATTCCTCTCTACTGGTTTCTCAAGGTGGCTTTCTTAAAAAAAGTATGAAAGAATCTGGTGACTGCCCTTCAGAGAAAGTATTAAATGATTTAAAACTCTTGGCAGATAGGCTAGTACTGTGAGGTGGGACACTCCAAATGTCACAAGCAAAGGATTTCTTCACCCTACTAAAAGGGAGGTTAGTAAGGTGTGTGCAGCCGCCCTGTCTCCAGGCTGCGCTGAGCAGCGGGAGCAGCAGGGGTAAGAAGGGAGCACTCAGACAGATGACGGGAGAGTAAAAAAAGCAGAAACAATGTCAAAATAGAAGGGGTCACTGGCCCCTAGTAGAAAGGTAATCTTACACAGAGGGTCACCGGTGTGTAGGAGCAGCAATAACCATCTCGGTACCACCTAAATTATCCTTCAGTTTTACGCTAGAGTCAGTCAGTACTTAGAAACTCAGACCATGTCTGATAAAATTGGAAATAAGATTTTTGGCCCAGTTATATTAACTTTAAGGCTTCCTCCGAATCCAGAAACACGTCAAGAGTGGAAATGAGACTCAGTTGGCTTTGTCTGAGCTGCTGCACATGCAGCACTGAGGGTTCCACAGGGTGGGTTACAAGCATTTACGTACCAGCACATGCGAACTGGAGCAATAGGAGCCTGAAGCAAAACTTTTCCTGAACCCTTGGGAGATGCCTTTCTACAGCACGTACCGCTTTGAAGGGACAGGGCGCTGCTGAGGAAGGCGGGCGCATCCCGGCGGCCGGCCCGGGGCTCGGCGCTCCTCGCCGCGGGCTCCCCGGCAGCCTGGCTCCGCGCGCCGCCGCGGCGAGGGCGGGGCCGGCGGCCGCTGGAGGGCAGCAGAGGCCCGCCGGCGGGAGCGGCAGCTCCGGTCCGCGGCGGCGAGGACCCGGCGGGCGGAGCCGCCTGCTGCTAAGAGTGCCGGCCGCAGCCAGCGGTGAGCAGAGAGGCCTGACAGGCTGCAGGAAAGGTCGCGCTCAGTCTCACAGGCGCTGCAGCCGAGGCGGTGGGTGCCCAAGGGGAGGGCGCCGGCCGCCATTTGCCGGAGGGCAGGTGCTGGGCGCGGCGCGACGCTCCCGCCCCCTTAGTCTCCGGAGCGCTCTGTGGGGGAGGGGGCAGCCTCTTGCTTCAGAGAAGCCGAATCCGGTGGTCTCTGCTGCTTTCAGTGAGCATGAATGTGTTCCTGTGTTTGAAGTGCATTGTTTACTCTTTTCGATTTAATTCCTTAATCCCAGACTGTTTGGGGTGGGAAGGGACCCCTGGTGATCACCCGGTCCAGCCCCCCCGCTAAAGCAGGCGCTCCTGGAGCCCGCAGCATCGAGGCAGGGTTTCAGTGTCTCCAGAGGAGGCTGGGCAGCCTGCTCCCCAGGCAGCCTGTGCCAGGGCTCTGTCGCCCTCACAGGTTTTTCCTCACGTGCAGATGGAGCTCCCTGTGTGTGCCCGTTGCCCCTTGCCCTGTCACTGGGCACCACTGTAAAGAGCCTGGCCCCATCGTCCTGACACTTGCCCTTAAGGTATTTGTAGGCATTGGTATGATCCGCTCTCAGCCTTTTCTTCTCCATGCTGAACAGGCCCAGCTCTTTCAGCCTTTCCTCATGAGGGAGTTGCTCCTGTCCTCTAATGATTTTTTCTAATCATTTTTGTAGCCTCGGCTGGACCCTCTCCGATAGTTCCCTGTCCTTTTACTGGGGGGCTCAGCACTGGGCCCATTGCTCCAGATGCGGCCTCACCAGGGCAGAGCAGAGGGGGAGGAACCCTCCCTCGACCACACACTCCTCTGGGGACTTGTTCTGTGAGGCTTGTCTTTCTCCTTGTGTGCTTGTGCGAGTGATCGCTGAGATAACCAAAAGCATGTTCAGTAGCATTCTACTTACATCCCTGAGGAGAAAGGGTTTTCTTGGCTCACTGTCTGGCAATAAAAATAACTCCTTCTGCCAGACCATCACAGCCCCACTTTTCTCACCACTTTTTTAGTTGCAGAATTGTTGGTTGGATGATTTAATTCTTGCATTTTTTACAGATAAAGAAAAAAGTGGTTTCATCTTCTTATTGAAAGCAGTTATGTGCTAGAGCTGGTTTGCCATCAGCCTTTATGTCATGGTCACAGCACATGAATTCCTTTGCTGCATTGGTAAAAGCGCTGAAACTTGTTAAGACATTGATCCTGGTTAAGAATGACCCTTTTTTTTTTTTTTTAAGTGCTTTAATGGGAAAGATTCTGTTGCCTATTTAAATAAAGATCCCTGCAGCATGGGGCCTGTATGAGTCTTAACACTGAAACCTGGACTGCTGGAAATAAGCTCAGGCAGCTTCTGCGCCAGCAGCATGGAGAGCAGGCTGGAGTAGCAGAGGCAGTTAAAGCCTGGATGCGGCAGGTTCCCACCTATGCAGAAAGCCTTTCATGAGGCAGGGGGATAGAAAATTGCACTTTGGCCTTTGTATCTTTTTCAATGGTGGAGCATTAACTTGACCTTACAAAGGCATAATGGCTCGATTTCTGCCAGGTGACTCCCATACTGCTGTGTGTAATAACAGTCATCTAGCCAATACTCAGCACTGTTTCTCCCATACAGGAAGGCACTATTTTCTTCTTTTAAAAGAACTGATTTTCTAAATTGCACTGGGGTTGCTTTTTGAGATCTCTGCCAACTCTGACCAACTGATGATTGGGCTCACTGAATATAATTATTTTAAATGAGGCCTAAAGCCCAGGTCCACCTGGCCTGACATGCTTTAGGCAAGAGAATTTTGAGCTGGGCTGCCCTCGTATTTTGTTAGGGGAAAGATAATCATCTCCATTGGCCGATTCAGATCTTAGGTGGGTTGTGCTGGCTTTTGGAAGTGGTTCTGTCTCTTCTCTGGTGCTGAGGCTCCCAGCTTAGTGTGTGCTGGGGACATGTCCTAGATGAAATTATTTATTTGTGGGTGGAGGCTTTGGATCAGTCATTTGCAATATTTGTCAATATGCTAATGAAGTAGAATGGTGGTATCAGGGCCTATCAATGGCAGAGCTTTAGGACATACCTGATCTCTTTTTTTGTAGGGTGGAAGATTATGACGATCTCATGCCAATCTGGACACATCAGAGTGAGACTCTGAAAGAAACCTACAGTGAATATTTCCTTGCTGATCTCATAGAATGTCAAGATGAAGAAAATCAGGCTGTTGTTTGTGAGGTCAGTCTGCCATGAGCTCTGGATTTTTCTAATCATAACATTAGTGATGTCATATGTGAGCGGCAGCTCATGCTGCAGCTCAGCAAATAAAATGAACAAACTCACTTTTGGAAGGTAGAATTCATGACCTGCACACTCACAGTGCCTTCCGCCACCTATTTTATGTCTCTTCTGTCTTTGGGAGTGATATCTCTTGTTAAGTAAGTGAAACAGCAATCCCCACTAATTATGTAGATTCTTTTCAAGTGATTGAACAGACCATCTTGGAAGAAATCATGTTGCCATTTTAGGCATTTGCATTATGGATGACCAATTTTCATTCCCAGTGAAAATTAATACTGCATGTGAAAACTAGTAGCCAGTAATACTTTCACAGTTAAAAATGCTGTAGATATTTTCCACCTCCTGGCTCAGGCAGTCAGTTTTTTGCCGAACTGAAGACAGAAACCCAGGAATTAATTTAAATAAGAAAGAGGTGGTAATAGTTATCCTGCTGAAAATTCCTGTTAGAGTTTTCATGTGTTAGTAATAGTGCGTGGTATTGTAAGCTGATAGGCAACATAACCTACTTAATTCCAGAAGTCTGCTTTCTATATTAAATGATTTTATAAAACCGTAACATGTAATCACTACCATTGGAAGCCAAATGGGAAACAATAAACCATTAGTGTAATAGCACATTACAAACAGCTATCTTTATAAATAATACATTTCAATTGTACGTTTATAGCTCAGTATACCAGCAAAAGGTGTTTCAGGCCCTCATAGTTTACACTTGCCGCTGCTGCTGCAGATTGGAAAGACACCTCCATGCGAACCAAGATAGATGTCAATTTTCCCTGCAGAGAATGAAGCTGGCAACCTCTTTTTGCACATATGGTAGATGGATTGGTTAATCAGTCTCTGCTGAGCCTTGGGCCTAAAATTGCATGGCAGCCAGACAACTGCAGCGACCCGGCTTTTGTTCAGTTACGCAAACAAGGCAAACAAACAATCACCTGTTGTTTGAGGGGGGGAAAAAATTAAACTTTTTTTTTTATTTTTGTTGAATTGCTGATGGCCTTATAAAACAGCTATACAAATCCAGCCGCTGAGTTTTCATTATGTTTACAAAGGAGGCTTTCATAATGTGTATTAAAGGAAAATAAAAATTTTGATTATGTGTGTTTCACCAGAAAGTTGCATATAGTACTAAAAGTTGAAGAGCTTCCTTCTAGACTCAGCTTAAAGCCAGAAAACATGTAGCATACCAGTTCTCATTTTTTTTAGGGTATATTTCTTTCTGAAGACTGCAACTGTCTGGAAACTTTTAGTCATACTCAAATAGAGAATAACTTGTCATTTCAGCATTGTAGTGAGCTTGTAATTTTCACGCTTGCCAGGGCATTTTATTATCTTTTTTTAAAGAGTAGTTCTTAGATTTATTTTTTTTACAACTTGAAAATATATAGTGCTGATAATTGCTGTAAATTTTATTTGCAAAACAGTGTCCAGTAATTAGTTAACCATTATGGCTAACTAAATCCAGATTTTACTCCAGCTGCACTTTAAGTTAAGGAAAAATTATACCTTTTTGGAGGTATGTAGTTAAAAGGTATATGCTTTTTATTTACTATAACAGATGCTTTATTGAATCAATAGGTCATTATTTGGTCCATATGTACAATCCTAATGCTCTCACAAGTACAGCTAACAGAAGTATTGTAACATCTAATATAGAAGTCCTAATACACATTATGAGAAGAAAAAAAATAATCTTTAACTTCTGCTGGAATGGTTCCTATATTATGCACAGCCAGAGATAGAGCACTGTAACTTCTATGTTTCATAAATTTCTGTTTGATTTTTTTGTCCTGACCTAAAGTAACATGCTCAACTTTTACATCACTTTTATATTTCAGGATGGTGGCACTGCAGTAGGATTCATGAGCGTATGTTCTCAAGTAAATGTTTCCCTGTTTCAAGAGTGTTTTGATTTGGGGCCTTTCCACGGACTGTGTAAACCACATCCTGAAGATATCCTCAAAATGCCACAGAAGCCAAGCATTCAAGAAGGTACCTGTATTCTAAAATGCTAGGTGATTCAAGGTGCATTTATTTCTAGCTTCTGAGTAGGTTTTGCAAAAGGATGGCAGAGGATAGAGGTTTACTAGCAAGAAAACACAATTAATGTATGTGTTTTGGAGATCGTTGCCTGGTGTTTTTTAATTCAGGAGAGAAATTTTGATAGCCCTGGTCTCTGATTCAGAAGTGGTTGTAGTACATGAGGAACTGCTCTATAGCAGGTATGGGATAAACCTAGGTTTCAAGTTCTGGAAAGCTAAAGCATCAGGTATATTTTCTATCTGTTATTTGCAGATGTGCTAATAATTCAAGACTTAATTTTGAAATCTGGTTCTAATGTCCATCAGTAGTGAAGCAGCTGGTTAACTGTGGCTGTTATGTTGTCCCGTTCACTTGTGGCGTGTTACTTCCTTGAGGTCCACTTCTGCCCTCTTTGCTTACTGTGTGCTGTCTTGTAGGTTAAAAAATTTGGGGATATCAGGGACTGTCTATTCTGTTTTTATATTGGGCATGATATAACAGCACCTCTACAAACCACCTTACTGCAAATGATAAAAAACAGTAACATGAATATGTCACCTGATTGTGGAACAGAAGTGTGGTGTAAATGGTTTACAGCTGTCATATTTATTTTTCAGTGTCAAAGGGCTTTTTGTGCAGGGGGGAAACATTTTGCTATCTACTAATTATCAGTAACAGAATTATAAAAATTACCATTACGTTGTTATGTATCTGCTTGTCTGAACACAAAGCAGCAGGCAAAAAAGGCAACTAGGGAGCTACAGAGCAGTCACCAGCTGGTACCTCATTGCTGACAAGTCACCAAACAGAAAAGGGAAAGCAAAAAAGTCTTTATAGCTGCTCCTGTGGATTTCCCTTCCCCTGCAAAGAAGCATCTTGCAAATAAGAGCTGAAGTAAGCCAGCTATCTCCTCCTGTATCATTCTGTGCTCCTGGAGCATTATTTCAAAATAGGTGACAGACATATGTGGAAACTTGAGACTGAGGGAGGAAAAAAGAAAGATCACTCATGGTAGTCTCTTTGAAAACTAGTTGGAATGCAGTCCTGGGCAGCCTGCTGTAGGTTACCCTGCTTGAGCAGAGGGCTCAGATGAGATGAACTCCTGTGGTCCCTTCCAATCTTAACCATTCTGTGACCATTACCTGGTTCTGGTAAAACCCTTAGACACTTCTGTGTGCTTTCCTTGTCCAGGGGCTGCAAGCTGTAGGCCCATACTTTGTGGCAAATTCTGTGATGCTAAGCCCTTTCTTAATAGGTGTGGTTATAGGTTTTAACAGTACTGCTGTTACACATTTTTTTTTTGACATTTAGGAAACCTGAGATTTGTTCTAAATGTGAAAACAGCGTAAACAACTATTCAGGTTCTATTGACTGTCATCAATCTAGCATCTGAGTGCTTTTCAGAAATTTATTTAGCAGCATAGTTAGCAGTCTCGTGTTTATCTGTCTCTTTTCCTCTTTTTAAAAGCTATGTTAGTTTTGATGGTTGATACTAGTTTGCAATCCTGTTATGTTTTCTTCAGGCAAGGTATTTAAAAGGTATTGGAATGACAGGGGCAGCTCTGGGGAAAGAGAATTGTTCGTGGGCTTTTTCAGATAGCATGAGTAGAAATCACTGATGGTCTGGGATACCTGAGAAGAAATTTGAGTATGTAAGCTAAGAGCCTGACTCTTGATATTATTCCTAGAGAAAGGGCTACTAGAAATTTCATAGTAAAATTAGAGTTAGCTCATGGCTATGCACTGCTTGGGAATATTAATTCTGTTATTAGTGAATAAGAATTAAAGTTATTGTAGTTTTGCATGTTTTCAAATATAAACAAACAATTAACGCTTTAAGAAGTGTTGCTTGTCCTGAAACATAAGTTATTTATACCTGCCCAGCATGGCCAAGAAGAGGCAGATGAAACTAAAGACTCTGGTAGCTGAATTCAAAGAATGGAGAAAGAAAAGAAGGGGAAAAAAAATCAAATGTATGCTATTTTTTACTCTAGTTTCTAATAGCACTTCAATAAGGCCTTAGCTTGTCACAAGTTACAGAAATTTGTTATGGTTTATTGAAAATACATGCTGTATATGATAGATATTTGATAAACAGCTTTTCTTTTTACTGCTTATTACACATCTGACTTAGGACTAAACAAAAAATTCACATTTTTTGAGCAGTTTGAATGAAAAGCCCTTTCCATCTGAATGATCTGGGTTTCATTATTGCATGCGATGTAACTCAAAATTCATTTCAGTATTCATTCATGAAAACTTCTAGGAAAAGCAGTAATGTTCGTTTCTTCTTTCTTTTTTTTTTTTTTTTTAATTAAGAAAGGGAATAAAAAAGCCCAGTTTTAATAAAGTTTACAGCAAAAGAACCCCAACCAACTCATAAGCACAGTTCCTCTCCTCTCTGACTTTTGCTTTTTACAATAACATGTAACTTGAAAAGGTAATTACCTTGTTTGGTTTGTTTTGGGTTTTTCTGGTAAACGTAGAGCCCATATAAGAGTTGCATGCTGGTAGTCCATCGTTAAGCCTTTCCAATATAAGGGCTAACCTGTATCCTTGAAATTTATTACAGTGTCAGTCACGTATAGTTTATGTTTGATTACGTTGCATAACACATGCACGATTATATAAACACTGTTTTAACAATTGCATCATTTCTGCAGGCTACTGTACTAGAAATTTCGTGCCAAACTGGCCCTTGATGTGAAGGTTCACTAGAAGCCTTACATCAACAGAGGCTGTGGACTTTCTTTTAAGGAATTCGAAGGCTGAGAATTTAAAATGCAAGTTGCATTACTTTGTAGAGTAATTCATGTTGCCTCTTTAAAAAAATAACAAAGGTATTTTTTCAAGCTCTTTAGCTTGTGAGTGCAGACCACAGGTTGATACTGTTTTTCCTTTCAAAATGTAATACTGAATAATAATGAAAGACTACAAAAATCTGTCTTTAACACAATATTGATATGCCACTTACATTTCAGGGTAATTACAGTAATTTGGTTGTTACTCTATATGGTGTCATGAATTAGTAGCTAGAAAACATGATGCAGTGGGAATGATTCAAGTGCTTTTCATCAGGCTTCATGGTGAACTGCCTTCTTGATCCTGCTGACTGTTACCTCTGCTAACGACCCAGCAATCACTGAATTATTTTAATTTTCTCTTTGTGCGTGTTCCTTACTTCTAATGCAACAATATGTACTTCCCAGTCACTTGTGTGCAACATATATGTAAATAGTGATGCAGTTACATTTGACAGTAGTGGATGGTGGAGCCATTAAGGGATTTCATTTTAGTATAAAGTCAGAAACAACATATCAATATTTACATGACAACAAGAGACTTGTACTAATTAACTTCTGACACCTGCAAGGCTGTTTATCATGAGAAATGTAGCTGGGTTAATCAAGATGACATATGATCACTTCTGTGAAGTCTCACATCTGTGATACCCCTGGAGAAACCATGATTTCTAACCCCTGTGTTCCTTCTTGCCCTGCACATTGCGTCTGCATTCTTTTCTGGTAACAGAGAAACAGATTTTCAGATAACAGATATTTAAAAATGCTTTTGGCTAAAGCATTTCAAACCTTTGAGGTATTTCTTGAAAAAAAAATATAAAATCTCATTACTGTATGAAGAAATGCTTATGTTGGTGAATATAGCTTAGATAGGTTTCCCCAAAGTAAAGTTCAGAGAGGAGTGAAGACTTCTGTTGTGTTGGGTTTTCTGAGTTTGTTTTTTTCCTCCTGGAAACGTGGACTTCCATGTTGCTGGAGCTTTCAAATGCAGGGGCATCCTGGCCTGATGTGTTTTCTGCCGAAGTAATACTACACCTCGAGTTTAGTAGTTAAAATTTATTTTCAGTCTTTATTTTTACATGTAAAACCAAACTGTGAACGTATCTGTAAATTTAGGGAAGTGACAATTTAAGGAGTGGAACTACTGTACTGAGTGGTACAGGGGCTAAAAATAGGGCAGCTAAAACTTTGCTGTAGTAATTTTGGTGGTTATTTAGAGCAATATGTAAGATTCACTAGTATGTCAGTGTTTCTCTTCCAAGTTGAAGACTAAAATAATTTTGGTCCATAACATTAACTTTAAATGTCACGTTGATGATGTATTACTGGATGATCTCTCATTCTGAATGCCCTCACCTTCCACTGACTTTAAAGAAATTAACCCATCACCATACATATTTAGGAACTGCTTTCCCCAGAGGGTGTAACATCTGGGCTGGTGATTGCCTGCTTTCTAGCAAGCATGGTGATGTTATAAAAGTTCATAGTTTGTTCTGTTGTGCTCATGTCAGGTGTCAGTGGAGTTCTGTAGAGTTGTGTGTGTATAAAGCTGCTAAAATCTATCTTAAAAAATAGCTAGGTAATTGAAATCAAACATAATTCATCTATGTTCCAAATTGTCTTTAGATGTTTTTATTATGGTTTCTTAATATTTTAAATATCCACTGTGGATTTAGCTCTGGCAAGGGGATTGAATAGAAAAAAAAAAAAAAGTGCCATTTAAATAAACTCCCTAACATATAAATGCTTTAATTGCCTTAAGCACTTGACTAGAGGTACTGTGTGTATACATGTATATTAGAAAAAAAATATATCTTGCATCATATATGATGCATCACAGCAGTCAGTGTTTAAATATTTATTCATTAGATGGCTACAAGTAATTCATCCTATCATCTTAGTTACCTGTTTTCCCACAAAAATATTATTACTCAGGTTGGAGTGTTACTCAGATGAGAATATTACTATAGTGTTACCGAGGATGGTAGGATGATCTGTCAGGCAGATTTAAACTTGGTTTCTGTTAGTTTGATTGCAAAGTGCCTTTCCTTTTCATGGAGCTTTTTTATTCTTTTTTATGCTGCTGCTGTCTAAAAGCTTACCAAAGCCAGTGGTCACTACTACTGTGGGTATTGTGTGCTTCAACAGGTGTCTTTTTTTGGCTAAACAATCTTGTGCATGCACACATACACACACGCAAAATTGCAATGGTTGACAGAGAGCTTTGAAGCAGTTACTTCAGCATCCAAACAAAGCAGCAGAGGAGAGAAATTCTTAGATCAGAGGAAAAGGAGGAAACAGACAAACAGACAAAGATTGATGGAAGAGCAGCCACCTTTTATAAGTAGCAAAATGGTGTTTAGAGAGCTAGTTAGTTTTAGCAGCTGAGAAGCTGAGAAGATTTAAATCCCTGTTTCTTGTTTCTGCTTGCACCGGTAAGTAAGTGTTCTGGCTTGACTAGGATTTGTTCTAAATTTCCGTTCTTTTAGAATTACTCTGAGAATCAAGAGCCCTTGTTCATTTTTGTGAAAAACAAGTTGGCAACAGGCACAGGATTTAAGATACCAGTTAATACAGTGACTCGTATTTTTCTCTTCAAATAGGGTAAACATATATTGTTTATTACATGTATTATATTACATATAACACACAAGTTAGGAATTGCTTCCAAACTGTGTCTTGCTCACTCGATTATTTTGCAACCAATTCTCTGTTGGTTTTTTTTGCTTTGGAATCAAATAGTCTAATGAAGTTCTAGCCCAGTAATGGTAGGAGGGTCTGTTTTAACTGTGGTTGTTAAAAATAAGTAAAACCTTGCAGTAGTCTGGCACACTCTAGTTATTGCTGTGATTCTGCAGGTTAAGCTTGCATTTTTAAGCCTGATGCATTTATTCTTTTTCATTACTCAGATAAATATAAAAGCAACCAAACTAGTGAAGAAACAAAGTCTGTTTCATCTCAAAACTTTGACCATGTTCAAGATCAGGATGCAGCTGTGCAGGTAATAGCACTGTACACAGCAATGCTGATAACTTTAAAAGCTAGTATAAGGCAAAAGTGGAGGCTACTAGGAAAAGCAATGCTTTTTTCCACTTCTGCACTGTCCTCTGCATGGGCCCATACTTACATCTGCTCCTGTGCGTAGATCAGGAGCTGCTTTAGCTAGGATCTGGATGGAGGGGGAGAGTTAATAATTGGATGAGTTTTCCCATCCAGTTCCATGCGAACAGCCAGACAGCATAGGGGTGGGAATACAGTGGCACTGACAGGAGGAAAGGGTGGGGGCCTGCTTGTGCGGTCTGCTGCTGAGTAAAGGCACGTGGAAGCACTGGTTTGAATGGGCTTCTCTGCAGATGTGGAGAAAGCATTCCTGTAACAGACAGGGTAAGAGTCATCTTACTCTGAAGATCTGTGAGTCCTGAGATTTTGACTTGGCTGTTACTGAGCTAAAAGTCTGCTACTGACTAAAAGCTACAAAAGCTGAAAAGCAGCAATATAGGTTGTAAAAGCTAAATGGCACATGTTCTGTCTGTGCCTCTTCTGTTGAGTGAAGCTCAACTTGATAAAAGACCATCACTATGAAATCTATTGGTGGGGCATAAATCAGCAGAGAATTTATCCAAAGAAGTTTTAAATGGTTGCATCTGTCTTTTAGTTTCTCTCTTAGTACTGTATCAGAGCTACTCTGGTTCTCTTCCTGTTATTGTTCATTTCCGTTTCCGTAATATTCTTTACATTGATCCCCTTTTCTTTAAGGTAACTTTGGCATCTTTTCAGCATACATCTGGAAACAATTTTTTTTTTTATATAGAAACATTTCTGAAAGATATTTTATTGCCTCACAAGGGGACTGTAATGGTAACTATTCGTTTGTGACTGTATTGCTCTTCAGCAAGAATGTATACATTTGTAAAGGCCATTTTTATCTAGTGTTTCAGCAACAGATAGATATCACATTACAAACCCTTCCTTGAACTTCTGTGTCTGTCAGAATGTGACAGGCATAAAGTACATCTCTATGTGTCTGCTTGGAATGCTACAAGATAGGAATGATGCAAGACCTCCTTTTCATTAAAAAACGAAAATAGTTTCTGAAATGTTTTAAGTGATCACTTGTCTATTATTATTGCAGAAGGATGGAGCTGTTACTGTTTCCCATACTGAACTGTCATTAGATGATGTCAAAGATTTCAAAGCCCCAGCAACACTTCTTGAGACTGAAGAAGGTACTTTTCATCCAGTGTACGGAGGAGCTTCAAATGCTTTCTGTATCCGTCTGTTTTGTATTGATGAAAAGCATGAAACTAGGTAAGCATGGATTAATAGTTACTGCTTTCCCAATCTTAATAACAATTTTCAATGCTACGTTTTTAGGACAAATCTGACAGTGACAGCACCTGCTGCAGTTAAGTTGGATTTTTTTACGACCTCTTTTTGTCCATTTCTTTTACCTTCATCAATAACTTACTGAAATTTCCAACCTCTAGCTGCAAATTCCCATCTCTCATAGGACTGTGGGGACAATAAGTTAAATATTTTTTTGGAAAAGTGCTAATCGAAATTGTGGAAGAAGGCCACTTCTTCCTCTAAACAAACATTATTCCAAAGCTGACAAACTGTGACAAGAGTGAGATGTTACAGTACTGGTCATCTAATATCATGGAGCAATAAAGCTGGTTTTAACTCTGCAGTTAAATGTTCTCGTTTCTAAATACTCGGTCTCCCGTCACTGAGATAATTGATTCTGTTTTCTGGAATCCACTACAGCAGGGGGAAGACAAAGGCTTTTTATCTTAAAATGATTGCTGCTGCTGACCTTGGGCTCTTAGATAGAGTAGAACAGATCTATACATGTAGTTTAGACCTTTTTTTTCCCCAAAATCTCTCTGCACTGTTGAAGAGTGAACCTATACTGAACCACATCAACAAAGCCCTTCCAGGAACATTGGCCCTATCTCATTATAATTGAGCGCTGCTCTTGTTATTAGATCCTAGAAAGAAAAATAAAACGTGTAGATGGAAGGAGGCTGAGCACACCCAAGATCTTCCATACTTTACATAAACGTAATTTCTAGAGACACAAAGTATTAGTAGCAAGGACTTTTTAGATGACGAGTTTGACAACTATTTAAAAAAACGTTTTTCTACTTGTAGTAGTAGTCATTGGTGACTGACAACTTCTGAACTTACCTCCTTCAAGGAAATTTAGGAATAAACTTCATTAAGAAGAAAAGCAGAACTTGGAAACTAATTCTATTTATTAAGCTGTTCCTTGATTAAGGAGAGGGCCTATCAAAGGGATTAAACACTGAATCTGCTACAAATGCAAATACCCTGAGTTACTAAAGCAAAGCTAACACATAGCCTTCTTAGTACATAGTTACTGAGTCATATAGCTCAGACAAGTTAGGAAGAGAGAGAAATGCAGTGCTAGAAGTCTGTGGTATACTTGGAAACACTGATCAACGTACATGCGATAGAACAATCGCACTGCAGGGAGTCCATTCCGGAACAGTTAATTTACAAACTAGTCTAAAATAAAATTCAAGGAAAATAATTATTTGAGAAGAAAATAACTATTTTAAAATAACACTGAGCTCAAGGACTTGTTCTAAAATGACTCCATTATACTGAAATAGCAATTCAAAGCAGTGTTCTATACCAATGCTGGGGTATAATCTCTCTGTAGACTAGTTGAGTTCTTTGCTTTTAGTATCCTGCTTAGGATAAGCACTTTTTTGCCCCCTTCTGACATTCTGTTCTTTGTATGTACCATTGTTGTTTCTGTTCAAGATACTCTGACCGTGTTTATTGTTCAGTGCTGCAGTACCATTCTTTCTTTCCCTGGAGATATCTCTGGAACAGTTTGGTTTCCAAGATGGTTATCTGTGGAGAAGATAGGGGAGGTCTTCAGAAAGGAATGCTAAGATTAACTCATGCAGGATCCTCTTCTCAGAGCTGAGGAATCTGTAGATCTTGGTGTTTTCAAGTATATTACTTGTATGCTTCACTAGCTTGCATTTACTTGATCCACCTGTTTGTAATGGAAACATTAGACAAGTAAATATGTTGAAAGGCTGGCACGAGGTAATCCTGAGTATATCTCGGAATCTTGTCCTGAAGGAGTTACTGCTGACCTTGCACAGCATGTTTCCAGAAATAGTAGCGTTATTGAAGTGTAGGTATGATTGCATCTTGGCCTTCAAGGGATGTTTACTACTGGAGAACGTGTGTTACCCAGTAAAGTTGCTAAATGTTTCCATCTTTTATATCTAGAGTTGTTACGTGGCTTTTTAGCACATTGACCATGAAATGCAAAGCAACTAAATTGCTAGCTTACTGCAGGTATTTGATAACTTTTTAAGCCCCCTGAAAAATCTCCTACCTCCATTCTTTTGTTCCTTGCTGCCAAGAAGGTACTGGATACCAGAGAATAAAAAATTACATTGCAATAGCATTTTCCTTTCCCCCATTTAGCTATTAACAAGTCATTTATTATATAGGTGAACATATAATACCCCAATCCAGAGCTGTATTTACAAGGGTGTTTTTAAGATTTCATTCAAATTAGAAATTATTTCTCTTTTCATTCAGTAATATTATTGGTGAAGTAATTAAAGGGAACTTAATTACAGGTCTGGAGGGAGGAAGGGGTTTATCAACATTTTTAGGTAATATATGTCTGTATTGAATTTCTTCAAAAGACACATTTTATACAGTGGAAAAATATTTTATAAAGCTTCAGTGCAACTCTGTTTGGGTTTAGAGCTCTCTGATGTCCTCACGCATAAAAGAAACAGGAAGAATTTGTTAGATTTCTCATGGTTTTTTAGACTCAACTGTCACATTTCACGTTTCACTGTCACCATGGAAAAGAGAGTGGAATTACTCTAAACCGGTAGGTGAGAAGTGCAAAGAAGTGTTCAAAAACAATTTCAAAGTATTGATGTTCCTGTTAGTCTGATAAAGTACGTTGGATAGGCTTACCAAGTGGATAGTGACAGAACTCTTGGTACTGGCTGAAAATATTGTGGAACATAGCAACAACTGTTTGTAACCTCAATTAATGTTTGCTATATACTAATGCTGCTCTGACAGTCCATGAGTAGCTTCTGAAAAATGTTGGAGTCAACAGCATGGGAGTAAATTATATATTTTTTTCCTTTTGATGAAGAGCCGAATGTTTTGATGATATTTCAAACATTTGGGTTATTCTTGTTAATGGTCATGCTTTAGGCACTAAAAGTCAACACTGCTGTGCAGCATGCAACATCTGCAATTGAATAATGCTGAATTGTCTGATAAGCACTGTGAATCAATGTTCCTTGCACTTAGAGGGATGTAAATACCAAAATGTATAGGATCTGTCTGATATGTGCTTTATTTAACAATGTTTACTCTTGGTTGCAGATCACTGGACTTTTTGCACTATGTTTTCAAGCTTTTTCCAGTATGTATATTTAATTTTTTAAAGTTTTACGCATGACGGGACAGTAGTGCATTTGTCAGCCAGAGCATTTAGATATGATGCCCAACTAAGTCAGTGACTCACAGGAGTATGCTATGGCTAGTTACCCTGGGCTGGGTTACCCAGAGGGGTTTGACTCCTCTCTTTGGCTGCTTTTGGACTTTATATATTGCATACATAAATCCTTTGTTTATATTCCATAGGGACTTTTCTGAAGTACAGATTTAGAAAGCAAATGTTTCAAACACCTTTAAAATGATGTATAGATCCAGACAGTACCTAAATTAAAATAATATCAGGGAAAATGCATTAAAGTAGGTGGAGTTAAAGCCTAGAAAACAGCAGTATTAAGGAAATCTGTAGCACTAACAGTGCCACTGAAGGTTTATGTTTAGGTCAAAAGTAACGTGTGGCAAATAAGAATGTGAATTCATAGTGCAGTAGCTATTTCACAGTAATGCCCTCTGTGATCAATCCTTATCTGAGGTAGCAAAGTCCCCTTTCTGAGACATTTTTAATACACACTGCAATGTGTTGTAAATTCACACTACAAATTACTGCATGGTAGCATCCCTTAGAGACAGTCCTGCTGACTAGAGATACAGACTTGGCCCTAAATGTCAGCATGTTCAGACAGGCTGCTTACCACCAAAGAAGGTTCCCATAGAAAGTGAACAGAGAACACTTCAAATCTCATAAGTAATTTATCCATCCAACAATGCACCTGTCACTCCTTGAAACAAAATGTCATGACGGAATCACAGGTGTAGTAAGAAAAATTAATCACATAGTGTGATTAAAGAGAAGAAGAGACACGAGATTCTAATAATATCTTTCTACTGAAAAAATGTTATAGAATAATTGGCCAGAGTAAACCAATTAATTATCTTCTAGATCCATGCCACTTGGGAGTCTCTCAGCATGTATCATGCTCCATGAAGTGTCTTCCTGAATTTTCAGGATTCTTCAATATCCCTGTGTGTAATGAGATTATTTTAAAATATGTATTGAATAAAAAGGGATGGGAGAGACTCTGATGGAATGGAGCGCTTGAACAGTTTGAGTGGGTAAAAGTTATTTGTGGCATGCCGTTTTATCTCCATAGGATGCTGTCTTTCATCTGAGAGCATTCAGTTGAGATTCCTGCACTCCTTTGCACCTCTGCGACCTTTACAGCACAGGGCTTTAGACAATTACATTGACTGCCAATACAGTGTGTCTTTGTATGCACACACACCTTGTAGCACATAAATGCCAGCAGTGCCAAATTTGGGACAAGCTGGACATCACAGTGCATATACAAACTTGAGTTCATCAAGTCTGTTGTGCCTGCAGTGCAAAGTCAAGCAGTGCATACACACTGGCTCGGGATTTTAGGGCATGCTGTTCTAGTTGATCATCTCACTGGGCTGCAAACAGGCAAAAGATCCCAGTCAGACATGCACTGTCCTGAAATTTTACTGCAGAATAGTGAGGTAGAAAAAAAGACCTTCTAAGGGAAAAGGTTAGCCCTAAAGGTGTGGTGTTCCTACTAGGCAGCTGGACTAGATGATCATTGTAGGCCCTTTCCAACTGAAATACTCTATTCTACTGAGGAAGAAAAGGGAGAAGGGTATAGTGTGTTAAAAAAGGATCATTAGTGAATATCAGGATATTAACTCCATAAGTCTTGACTATGGGAGCTGAAAGACCTGTTTCTGTGAGCCAACTTAATGTTGAGCTCATTAGCTCCTATGTGCTGCCCAGGCATCAAGCTATCTTGGGAGAGCAATACTTGGAGTGTATGTACTTTGTAAGCACTGCATTCAGTTTCTCTGCTTTCTGTCCACTCTAGTCAGAAGCTTTTGTGCAAAGCTTATGCCGAGATCACTAAGAGCCTTTATTGTCTGCAAATATTTTTCAGGATAAAGACTTCTGTGTCGTCCTTGTGCCACATCATGTACCAGAGTTCCAGCTGATCCAGAGTTTTGTTCGGGTTGTCCCTTTCTGTACTTCCAGACTTGGTCATGAGCTTTATGTGTTCCACCGTGCAGGATTGCTCAAGTGAGTCATGTGCCTCTTGACAACAAATGATGTATTTTGAACTGCTTCTGTGGAACATACTTGCATCATTCAACCTAGCGCCAGATGGGTATTCCTTTGTTATCTCAGACTAAGCTGGTATTCTGCACGATATGGCACAACATCTTGCAAAAATGGTAGCTTGAACCCTCAAAACAGTATAGTTGAAGAGCACAGAACTGTGCCTGGGGCAGTTAGAAACAAAGCTAAATAACTTTGTCTTCAGCAGCATTGCTGCAGGTGTCTTGCTTCCTGTTCTGGAGTGAATCCTAAACCTACTCAAATGTATTGCCACACAGCACTATACTAGACAATGTAGAAATAGCCTTATATTTTTCAGTGAAATAAAGTAGTTAGTGACATGATTTTTAATGGGGGGAAAAAAAAGGTAAACATGTAAAAGCAAGCACTCTTCTGACTGCCAACATTATATATATTTTCTTTTAAGTAAAACCAAATTGCAATGAGTGGATTCATTTAAAATTTGTATATAGACTGCTAACTTAATAAACAATGGGCAATTAGCTGCTTCAAGTTACCTCACTGTGGACCAAGGCTGATAGAGAAACACGGTGCAGTGTTTGCCCTTTGGACTTGGGTCAGGTTGTGTAACACTGATAATTGAAAGCCTGGTGTAGATTTAATTCCTGGAAACATAACATAACTCTCTAGAGAGAAATGCAGTAATGCATTTCTGGAACATGCAGAACACAGCAGTAACCTCATTCTTGAGTACCTATTTTATGTAATTTATCTCTTACTTCTTTTTTTGAATCATTTATTTCATACCTTCCAATTTCTGTGAGACACTGAATACTTCTCTAGTCTGAAATACTGGTGAATTGGAACACGAAACCTCTCTTGCTATGACTTCTGTTACGTGGTATGAATTTTCCAATGCTTTGGTTGTATAACACACCTCTACTGGCCCAAACACCAAGCTTGAATTATGGTGCAGTTAGAGATTATTTTTTAATTATTATTATTGGTCTTAATGTAGCTAAATACTGCATGTTTTCAGAGAAATACTTCTGTTTTAATTGCATACTTAATCACCTTTTGGGTTGTATACAAATAGCTCGTGCAGGAGCTGGCCAGCTACTGTTGGACCTGTGTAGAAGCTTTTTTACCGTGGGATGAAATTCGGCTTCTGTGTACTCCGTAAGAATCCAGCTGGCTGAAGAGAAAGCCACTGGAGTAATTCCTGTTAATCTCAGCCACAGCTGTTCAGTAATTCACCAGTAGGACTGGTAGTCATATGTCCTCTTGCGATACTGGTCAAAATTAAACTTATCAGGGTTTTTAAAAACACTTTTACAATTCTGATTAAATTGTGCATATTCCAAATGATACCACCCCTTCTATGAAAACAGAATAATGTCATTAGTAGCATTTTCCAGTCCTCCTTGTGGCTGTGCAGGGGAGTAAGGAAAAAATAGCCTTCCATTGAGGTTCAGGATCAGAAAAGCTATGGAAGAAACCCGATGAAGCTTTTGGAAAAACTTCTGAAGAACAAAAAACTAAGTGCACAACAGCAGATACTCTCTTAGATAAAACCAAAATACAAAGAAGTAAAAGATCAATACATTGTACTTGTACCAAGGGCTTTTGAAAGGCATGTGAGTGAAAAGGAAGTCATAGAAAATGGAATAGAAGAAAAACAGGGGTAAGAAGATGGGAATATGAAGACATGAAAGGGCAAAATCAGAAGAGGCACAGGCACAAAATGATATACTGATTAGTAGAGGTTGTAAAAGGACTAAGAAAAAGTGTTAAGTACACAAAAAGCAAGAGTGCAGCAAATGGAAGTATAGGTCTGCTACTTAACAGTGAAGGAGAAAAAAATAACAGATGACAAGGCATAGGCTGAAATGCTTAATGGATACTTTCCCTCAATTTTCACTAAAAAGCATAATAATAATAATAGCGTCCTGGTCTCTGAGCAGTCAAAGGAATTGGGCATCTAGAATGAGTTAATTCATTGCTGGAAGAGAAATGAGCACAGACCTTGGATAGTCCTTCTTACTATTTAATTCACACTGGATCTGGTGGTTTTGTTTATTTATTTATTTAAGTTACAAATTTTTTTGCATATTCTGGTTTTTATTACATTAAAAATGTAGTTCATTATTGGCACAAGTGCCTCCACTTGGACATGGGTGGGGAGAAAAACTCAAATGCTGGGCTCAGTGGAGTGGCAGGAAGATAGCACGCTTGCGGGTTGCAGAGTGAACCATATTGCTAGTCTTGCTGACCATCATCCTCATCACTTGGTTGATCTTGCAATTAACTGGAAATGTGTTAAATGTGAAAGCTAAGCTGATGCTGACTTAGAAGTTCAGGATTAGTTTGTAATTTAGTAATCAAATGTATGCTTTTGAACACTCAAATAATCAAGTTGAAAATGATCAATGAGATTGAGCTTTGAAATTTCCCTTAATGTATCAGGTATTTGTGTTAAGGTACTAGTGCTATTCATTATACCATGTTCCACAAAATCAGTCTCAATGTGACTGTGACTTAGGCTGAGGAATAGCACATACAAGTTTAAATTGAAGGCAAGAACAACAGGAATGGAAGTTATACTATATGAATGGCAAGTTTAACTGGGTGGAAGAACTTAGTTCTTGGAAATTAAGTTGTAATTCAGTTCCTTGAACAGCACTCTGTAAGTCTGTATTATACAAGCCTTGTTTAACCAGGAAGGGTTGATGCCTTTAACAGACAATATGAGGGAGTTCCTTAGCTGCTATACACTCTCCTTTGAAGTAATTTTTTAAAATAATTAGCGGCTGGGAAGATGTTTTATAACAGAGTGTGTAAACTAGTTAAGCGCCAGGATATCCTTGTCTGTAGCTAACGTGTTACTGGCTGTATATATTGCACAGAGACCTTCACAGCATACCACTGTTGTGTGATTACTAATTGGCAATCTTATGTTTATCAGAGGCATTTTGTTCATGTAAGTTTATCCTCATGTATTACTATTCAAAGAAAAGAGGCCTAGCACAAATGTTAGTAATTTGTTCTTGTTGGAGAAATTTATGTTACTGCCTTTCTTTTGTGCCATATCCAAGGATGACAGTTGGCTCTTTTCTTCCCCCCCCCCCCCCCATCTCCTTTTTTCTTTTTTTTCTTACCTTTCTGTGTTTGTTTTTTCTTTTTTCCCCATGTATGTCAGTGTGCAGTTATGGATTCTACTTTCATTTTTAAAGATTCTTTGCCTTCTTTCTCTGCTGGCTCTTTTTCCGTTCAAAGATTAGGTGATATCTGTCATAGCTAGTGCTTTGTGGGAATGGGCTGTAGGTGCAGAAGGACTGAATGATTAGTAGCATTTAAAGCCGCATTCTTCAGTTGTCTCAGGTAGATGTGTGATCTCTTATCACACAATAAGTTAATATGGATTTCAAACAATAGTCATATAGTAATCAATCTCACCTTCTAAAAGACAGGTTTGGTGCTTGTGGAAAGGCATGTCTTAAGCGTGGGAATTGTCTTTAATTTGTCACAGAGTTAACTTTTACTCTTTTTTTCTTTTTTCTTTTTTTTTTTTTTTTAATAGGTCATTTAATGTAAGAAGGGCAACAACCAATGACCTACTTGGTGTCAAGATGCTTGTTAAAACCCTTAGATTGAATGAAAGTATATTGAATGACTTGAAGATATTTATTCTGGCTCGCAGGGATCCAGTGAGTATTTCTTGCAAATAAATGTACAAGAGAATGGATAAATACTAGTGAAAACATCCAGAATTTGTTACATTACTCTAAACTAGTATACTACATATAGAGAGTATATAGGTACTCAAGTCAGTACCAACAGTCAGTATAGGGTGTATCTAACCTGTGGCCTTATACCAACTACCCTCTTCTTTGGAGACTCCTCAAATGCAGGGACAGAAGCAGGCTGGATGCATTTTTTGGCCACCCACAGCCCAATTAGCATTGCTGCTTTTTCTTGCATGCACATTTGGTTCTGTGATGAACATGTGTTTTGTCACATATGGGGGCCTCTTTCTTCTTCCCATAATATGGCCAGACAGACACTCATCAGTTAGTAGGGAACATCTGCATTTTTGTTGTGTGATGGAAAATTCTGCATAGCCAAAAAGACAAACACTGCCATTACGAATCATATAGCTGTAGGGAAATCCATTTTATGTAACTAAATATCTGTTCTAATTAATATTCTTCCCTAAGATCAGAACTTCACACAGGACTAAATTAGTGACTGAGCTCATAGCTCTCCTGCAGCAGCTAGATCCTAACTGAAACTTTAGTCCAGTAGAATTCTGCATGGTCGAGTCCAGCCACATACACTGCTTAAACATTACGCCTTGAGTTAAGGAAGAGTGGTTAAACTGAGATGGTGTATAGAATGTGTACTGGGAGGAAAATATTTTAACTGTGATCATGTGGTGAAATACACAGTTACAATTAAAAATAAAGATTACTAATGAAATAGGAAATGTGCATATGTTGCTTTTGCCTTGCAGGATGGGATTCCAGTACAGGCTTTCATAGCAGAAGTTTTGGATCAAATAGTTGGCATTTCTGTCATTAGAGATGAAATGGTAAATTCTATTTCTGTGTTGTATGAAAACTGTAATGCTTAGCCCTTAACACTAAAGGCTGAGTTTCGTGCTTGCCACTATACGTGTATCTAACAGAAAGGATATGTAAAAGATGCTGCTTCTTTACACTTTCTTTCTGTCTTTCCTATGTAGACTGTATTAATTCCCTTCTCATAGATGATTGACACACAGATGAAAAAAAAATCATCCTGTTATTTGCAAGAAGCTGATGATGTGTTCTGAAAGTATGCATCTTACACCTCTTTTTGCTGCTTTAGCACAAGCCATTCTGTCTCCTAAATATGTCTATAATCACCTATTTTGCTCCCTAATTTCTGAAGTCAACAAGCAGTTTTGCCATGTGTACTCCGAAGAGTAGTAGTTGTCCTTCTAGACTGGCTTTTTTTCCCCTCCCACGGTAGATTCTGAGTGATAATGAATCACACACTTAACTTCAAAACAAATAAAAAGCACATGCCCTAATGGAGTACAAAAAGAGACAGTGTTGCACATTACTCTTGAAAAGTAAACATTCTTTAAGCATTAGTTGTGTGGTATTCTGCTGTCTGACCAGGCAGATTTTAGATTGTTCAGCAGTTGTAATGTTCAGTTTTTAAAATAGTCACTTCTGTTTTCAAAAATAGCTCTTAATTATATTAAGAGCATTGAGATAAGAGGATATAGTGATTTCTCTTGAGTGTATAAATGTGCAGAAATCTCAGCTTATCACTTCAACATGGAAGACTTGTTGGAGGGCACTTCTTAACACAGCTCTTCTCTGTAGAATTCCCCATTTTCAGTGTAAGTTTTGTGCGGGGATGGTCTAGGCTTCTTCTCTGTGTTGGAAGTTGGCAACACAGAAGGTGGGGTTTTTTTGTTTGTTTGTTTTTTCCCCTCCATTAACGTCTATTAACCTGTATCAGACATTGTTGTGAAAGGGTCAAATATGCATTCCCTGTAAATAAAGGTGAGCAAGCTGCAAGAATAGATTTTGATACAATGAAAAGATTTTCAAGAAAAATATGTTCAGTCAGCGTGCTTTAATTGAGAACAACTCTCAAAGGCACTTAATTTCAGTGTTCAAATTTAGTTCCTTAATTGATAGAAAGCAATTCATTGGCACTTGCTAAGACATAGTAAATGTAGCTGTTTCATCACTGCTGATTTCCAAGTTCTTTTCCAGGATATTGAGTATATTCAATCACACTACAACATGGAAGATTTTATTAATTTTAATCACCACCAGCAAGAGGAACATGGACATCTTTGCCACTTTGTCTTAAATCCTATATTTCATCACTATACAAAACACTTTCTAAAGGAGATTCTTCGCTTGGCCCACAAATCTTCTCTTTACTATCCTATTTATCCACAGTATGTGGAAGGCAAGGTAAGGAGAAAGTTATTTGTATTTCTTATATTAAATATTGTCGCACTTACTTTATTTTTCTGTTTGCTTCTGTGAGTGACTGTAAACAGAGATTTTGTTAGCAACCTGCAGCAAACTTTGTTTTCTTCTTGCATGATATAATCTGTACTCATAGACATAGCTGTTGCAGAGTTAATCTGTAGTGTGCTCAGTAGTGCATGTGAATCCAGACTTACCAGGTATCTTCAGGAAGCGTGTGAAGGAGCCAAAATTTGAAGTGTACTTGGCCTTGGGTCTTTGCCTAGTCTTTGAAGAGAGAGAAGCTCTTCCTAGGGGGTGGCTCCTTCTGATCTGAGTCACTCTTTGCAAATGTATATTTCTCAATTGAATTTAGAGAACCCTAGGGTGACTGTTCTCTAAATGTAGTTAGATGTCTTTTAAGTTAAACACATCAGTATGTTGCCGTGGGAGCAGCACATTAGAGGAGCAATTTGTTTGCTACCTCCTCACTTGTTTCTGAGAGAAGTATATGTGCTTTTTACCCACGTAAACATGTATTGGTATTGTCTTGTGTATTGTCAGACTCTTCCATAAGTGTGCTGTGGTACTAATAGTCAAGATTCTGCCTTTTCCTGTCTGTTCCCAATAGATCGGTTCTAGGATGAAGTAGCAAGCATCCGCTATTCCCACATTTGCTGAAGTTAGGACCCTGTGTAGAGTTCTAAGATGTGGTTTGGGTTTCTTGTTTTGAACAGCTGATACACCTTTGTCACTTGCAAATCAGTTACCAATCAGGTTTTAAATGACGGGTTATAAAGCACATATTGTATCTTTAACAATTATTTCTATTTCCTGTTGTAGTTAATAATAGAACCAGATCAAGTTGTGCTGTTCCACATACTGCCATTCAGATGCATTAATTATTTCAGTAAATTCACGACAAAGTGCTAGGCAGAGAGGAAAAAAGGAATTATGTCACTGGACATAATGTAGCATGAATAAATGCAAGGGGATAATATTAAAAACACATCCAGGTGGTTTATAAGAATTCAAAAGTGATTTAGATACTCTAGATGGTGTTTCATCAAAAGTCAGTGGGACCCAGACACCTCACTGTCACTGAAAATGTGACGTGTCTGCAAGTGCTACAGGAAAACCATAAGAACCTAATCCTGTGTGAGAAAGTCCATTTCAGAGAAGAACGTAATTTGTAGAAGCAAAATAAAAGATTCTTTCAAAAATACTCATATATGTGTCTTGTCATTGGTCTCATGTCAGAAGAGGGAACACAAGGTAAAATCGTCAAACATGTGAACTCATTGATGCGTAGCCATCTAAAGCTACTATCTGGCCCAGCCTAATCTCCTAGGCTCCTGCCAGCATTAATGGAGAAACACACAGTGCATCCAGAGGGCATTTCATCCAGCGCTCATAACTGCCTACCTTGGGACAGAAAGAATTGCCCTCTGGAGATGCTCACCTTGCTGACTCTGGTTGGGTGTCTGCATGGCTAGCTCAACTAAGCACCTAGCTTTTAGATGGTGACTGAGATGAATTCTGTCCTCAGTGACTTGGGTGTTTTTGAAATCGCCACAGTTTTTAACATAGGATTTTTGACAGGTTAGACATAGGTACATTTTTCAGAAGGGTGCTTTTTCCTATACACTTTTGTGGACTTTTATTAAGTATTCTCTTGAGGAAGCAATGTCCTTGCATAGCATTAGGTTCTCAGGTTCTTAAGAGGCACTTAAAAAAATGCAGTTTAATGGCAGTGGATGGAAGAGAAAAATTAAATTTTACTGATGATTCCAGTTTGGTCTATTTCCAGGCTACAGTGTTCCTTTAAGTTACTTTAGTTTATCATTGCTTTCTAATAAATGGTAAATGTGATGTTTTACTCAGTTCTCAAGGTAGTAACATCAAGTTTTTTCATTGTTTGTGGATGGAATGGTACTTCAGTGTAATTTAGTTTGCGTTAATGTTCATTCTCTATTTCCTGTAATTCTCTTACTTATTTATTCCCCTTTCATGTCATAAATTATGACAGAGCTAGTCATGCTGTAATAAATGGAATACAGCTATTTCTAATGTTCCACGCTATTTGCATTAGCATTAGGATTTTTGTTCAAGTTTATGCCAGTTTATTAACATTTATCACTTGAATGAAATTGACATTTTAGTCGGTATAGAATTTCTATATAAATTCATAACCATTCTTTGCCAAACAAGCAAAGGTTAGCAGTAAGCAGATAACATAGCTTAATGAGGTCAAATCAAGCTGATTCATGATCACTATGGAGAAAAATATCCTCCTGGGGAAAATACTTGTGCTGAAAAATCCCATAAACCAAACCACTTGTTTATCTGTCATTCCCACAGAGATAGTAATGTAATTACTCTCATAATTATCTTCATTAGTGTCAGGAATTATCTGCAATTCATTCCTCTGCTCTGAGTATGTTTGTTTATTTGCTGATTTTTCTCTCAGATCTAGCCAACAGAGCTAAGAATTTTGTATTTGCAAAGCCATACAACAGACATCTGTGATGCACTGTTCTGACATTCTCTCTGCTGAGATATAGATCGCTGTCTTTCAGTTTCAGAATCCCTGTGCCCATTCCCTGACATCTGCCCTTCATTACATGGTTCCCGTGCGACCAAGACGACAGATTGTCTATCCTCTGGAAGAGCTTGGCATAAACGCTCCATCAGAGCAGGTCTCCAAGGATCAGGTGGGTAACAGAAGCAGCACCAGGCAAGAGGCATAGTGCCAGCTAATGCAGGGTTTGGCAGATGGGATGGCATTACCATCTTGGTGTTGATAGGTTGCTTCTTAATTACATTGAACATGGTATCCATACTCTTACAGTCCCAGCTTTGCTTCTGGACAAGAATTGCTTCTTCTAAGCTTGAATTTCAAACACATTATAAAGAGCAATCACTGAGCTATAACATCTACATGCTAAATGCTTACATTCTAAGAGTATTTTTTCATGTCATTACTTTCAAACTCCCAACATGCTTCAAATGCTCTGACTTACCGGGAAGAATGGCTAAACAGTTCAGTTTATTTAGGTATTATATTCTGCAGGTGGAAAAAAGACAATGTCATGCTGCTGACTATTTCTGGAGAAATTGCTTAAGTAAATTTTAGTTTTCAGTCCCAAAGTCAGGTTTCTTCCATGCACAAGATAAGCTCAAAGAACTCTTCAAAATATCAGGAATGATGTAACAGCAAAGGAAAATTTTGTTGTTATCAAACAGGTCTTGGTTGCGTAGCACTCATGCAGTCTGGAGGTTCTAAACTAGAAGTCTCTTAAAATTTCATTTATTAAAGAACTTGTACCTTATTCTGTTTTAACATTTTTAAGCAAATAAAATTTGATGTGAAGATAGTTCTTCACAAGAGTAACTAGCAACGTTGAAATATTAGGAAAAACACTGTTAGTGATGGATACTCTCAGTAGGTAGCTGTGATTTCCTAAAGAAACATAATTAGGGAGCTTTATGTCTGTCTACTAACTTCCAGTTGGCTGAGATGGGCTCTCATATAATATTTTTTAGTGCTGTCCTTTTCGCAGTTAGTCAGTAGTTTCTGGCATCCCAAACTCTTAATTAGGCAGCAGTTGGCAAAGCAAAATCCAGAACATGACTGAGGCCATTGGTCTGAGTTTGGCTTTGTTAAACAGTCTTCCCTCAGCATGCACATCCCTGCCTTTCTCTTCTCTGCAGAGAATTTTCTGATGTTTTTCTTTAAATGCTCCCTATTTTGTCTTTAAAATGAACTGTTGCTCTCTTACTAGAAGAGGTCGTCTTAGCATTTTTGTTGGAGCTGGAAAATCAAACTTCCTATGTTTGAGAGATTTGCAAATCTGTTGCCTGCTCTCTTCCCAGGTTCTTCCTGAGGCTTTCTGAGAGTTGCAGGTAGTGAGATAATTGTTTAAAATCTCAAAAGTTTAATTAATTTCTCCTTAATAAAATACGGAAGATTTTCATTAACAAAATTTTGCTGAAAAATAGAAATGGTTAGCCACTCTATAAGTATCTAGGCATATGCACTAGCATTAATTATAGATTTTTGACAGACTGTGTTCTATTAAAACAGACATCTGGGGTTGATCCCTAGTGGTAACTTGAGGATAAAGCTAGTCAGCTACTGCTGCCTGTAGTTTTGTGAAATACCAAGAATTTGAAACCATACAAAGTTAAATTGACACTTTTGTTGAGTGAATGAAATGACCTTTGGCCACCATACGCTGGGAAAGCTTTATAACTTAAGAGGTAACCAACCATAGGGGACTGAGTGTACTAATAAAAGTAAGAATCTGGTGCTGCTTTTAGAACTTGGATGCTTTGTTAGCTCTGGTAGTAGCCAGGCATAAGCCATTTGCCCTCTCTAATGTTTCACAAAGGAAGATTGATCCCCATCAGTAATCTTGCACTTTCCTGCAAAATCCTGCAGCTAAGTTGCAAATAAAATTAAGTGTATTTTTATAAAAATAATGTAACTGGATTTCAGTAGGCACAAAATTATTATACTTCTACCTTTTTGTAGCAATCAAAAGGCCTGTTTAGATACTCTGTAAACAGAAAGATGCAATCTGTGTTGCAAAGAGCAAAATATACCACCAAGGAGTTAAATGTAATAACTGCAAAATGGGAAGGCTGAGAATGGTCACCTTAAAAAATACTGTGAGATAAGGTGTAGACACACTTTGGCTTTAGAAGATGCTAGCAGGCTAGGAAGTGAGGTAAAAGGGAAATGGAAAAAGTGTGTTGTAAGGAAAGTGTGCAGAAAGAGGGAGAAAAGTGAAAGGTAGACAAAGAGGCTGGAGTAGGAATTAGTGGGAAGCTGTGTGAGGCAAACACCTGGACAGCATAAGGAGAAAATGTCTGTTATCATCTCTGTTATGGTGGTTTTGAAAAAGATGGGGGCAGGATCTTGCAGTATCTTAAAAGCTTTGGGCAAGCAGGATTTCAAAGTAGTTGAGACTGCTCCTCATTTCTGTATCACACTTCTCTATTCTAGCTTACCAAGCTTGTTTTAGCTGAGGAGGCTTTGCCTTGTCACACTAGAAAGCACTTCTTTCAGACATTAACCCATGCCTGCTTTGTTCCTGAAAGCTGGAGGATGGGTTGTTGTTGTAATTCTTGTTTTAGATAGCTTTGCAATAACGTCAGGATATTTTCACATATACTACAATACAAAGATTGTAAATGCAAGTCTATTTCAGAAATGTAAAATTTTCATTTGACTGCCTGTCCTAATTAATTATCTATTGCTTATGATGGAGATAATTGTAATGAAATTCTTGCTTTGATACCCACAAGATGCCCCTTGATGTCTAGCCATCAACATCTGCTTCTCATCTACTGCTTTTTCAGCTGCCTTCCTCTTGTTCCAGCCTTTTTTGAGCGAGCTATCTCGTTTTCTTGCTGCAAAATTTATTTTTCACCAGTAACATTATTTTTCACCAGTAACAGCTTGGGGCTCAGCAGCTCAGCCATTCAGTGTCTAAGCACAGCTCTTGATTTGTGCATATATATCTCTGTAGACCATTAGTGGCTTAGTATCTTAAAGAGACTGCACAGTGGGAGCCCTGGGGCTTAATCAGTTTGTGTATCTCTTTTAATACGTTCCAGCCTGCTTGTGAGCATGAAGAGATTCACTCATAAATATTGACCCAGTACAGATAGCTCAACCAGGACCTTTTTAGTTTCCTTCCTTCAAAGCCAGAAGTGAAAGCAGCAATCTAAATCAGAAAAGCTTTGCCCTCAGCTAATTCCCATGCATTGCCAGTGCAGATGGATCTCTGCTGTGCTGGAGAGATGGCTTTCCTGCAGGTCTGGATTGGTTGTTACACACAGATCAGCACCAGAAATTCTGTGGTAACTTGTTCTCATTGTCCCTCTGTCAAATGTCTCTATTCTACTGCAGCATCTGGGAGAAATCAGAAAGGGGGAAACATAATGAGCCACCCTGCCATGGATTCCTGGCCTGCTCACTCCTGCTTCTAGAAGGCAGCATGAGCTGTATTTCATGGTGTCTAAGAAAGCATAGGTCCTTCCTGTAGTCTCTCTGGGAGAGCTAGCTGCAAGGTAGAGAGATTTACTCTTAAAATCCAGATATTTATTATATAAAAAGATAACTTACCATTACCTGAATGATTATTTCACTGCAGTTTTCTAGCCGCCCTGTTCTCTCCGTGTCCTTGTGATATTTCCCTTGGTTCAATATTGTTTCTAGTTTGAGCCAGGCATTTGGTTTGTGTTGCCTTTTTGCTTATCATTAAAATGACTATGACTCTAAAGAAGTACAGAGTTTAGGGACACTGCCTGTTCCTCCTCTCTGCCTGGCCTTATTGTGAAAGCTTTGCATAGGTTTTAAGGCAACCACAAGTTTCTTCACTCTTTTTTAAGCAATAACTCTGTGCAGCTTCATCTCTGCATCAGAAGACCTGTCACTTCCCAAGCAGTGCCTCTCCATTTCCTAAAGGGCTGAAAATTCTTATGAACAAAGTAGTATCTTCCTATAACAGTCACTACTGACAAAGCATGTTTTTACCACAGTCCTGCAGATGGCAAATACATTTTGCTGCTGATTTTGTGTGTCTCTTCATACAAAACTCTATCTCCCATTGCTTTACTGAAGAGATTTGGATAAATCAGCTAAGGATTGACTGAGAAGGCACAGAGTGGGAGGCATTAAATTCCCCTGTCTCCAACTGCAGCTCTCTGGAATGGCACAGTTGCTAACGATCTTACTTGCATCTAGTCCTGGAAGTGCCCAGACCTCGGGATGCCTGCTCAGCCTGTGCCTCTGCAGCAAGTATATCAGAGGTTCCAGATATTAGCTCAAAATTGCATCAGGCCATACATCTGCCATGCTCTAGGGTTTCAGGACACAGACCTGAAAAACGTCCTGTCTGCTCATTAGATCAAACACTTTCTACAGCTGTTCCAAATCAAAAGGAAATCACTGATTTTTGTATTCTGAACCTGTAACCAGTATTGAAGTGCCAATTGGCAGAAGATCCAAAGATTCAAAATCTTAATTTCCACAATGTTAAAACAGATTAGATTATTATTGTGTTTTACACATCTGTCAGTCATTTAATTCAAGTTACATTAAAAAAGTTGGTTACAACAGAATACTAAATATCTTACAAAAGGCTGCTGGCCTTTACAGTGCATGTAATTATTGCTGGAGTAGAAAACTATAGATAATTAAATAATTTTTAATGATTCCTTCATAAATAAACAATTTATAAACTTATTTGCTTTCTCACCATCTGGGAGCATTCTGTTATCCATCTGCTTCATGTAATTATCAATAAAAGGGAAGAATAGGTGATATAATTAACAAGAATAACTGATCCACAATGAAGAACAAAAATGTCACACATCTGTTGAATTATTTTCTTGTTTCTGCCCTTTCATCATTATTCATGCTGTTGGTTTTATTCTTTTTTTTATTATTATTATTTCATGGCTGCTTTAAGCTGTCAGGTTTTATTGCACAGTTCAGAACTGTTTTTTTCTGTTACAGCTCATAAAAAGAAGACAGAACAGTTATTAAAGCATTGCAGAAGCCCATACAGTGTTGTATAAATTTATTTTGGAAAAACCAAACAAAACCAACACTTTCTCTTAATTTTGCATTTCTCAAATGATGCTATAGGTGTATTACAGGAAATGTTTAAATCACGACAAGAAGTAGTGAGTGAAGGAGGGTCAGGCAAAAAATTAGAATCTGATGCTCACCCCAGCTCTGTGTTCTCTGAGCTAGTCAGCTTTAAACTCATTCAAGAGTTGTCTGTTGCCGGAATGGCTGACTAGATGACCAGGAAATGACCTGGGGGGAGAATGCCTGTAGACCAGTGAGTTCTGTACTCCTTCAGTGGCCATGATTTCATCTCTGTGTGACTAAACAATGTGCTTTTTCAGCAGTCCTTTATTTAAAAAAATACACCTCCAAACAAAAAGTAACTTTGCTACATCCTTTGATCTGCTATTGAAGATCATAATTTTTCTTCAAAAAAAGTTAGTTCCAGGTTGGTTTACCTGACTGAAAAGCCCACAGAGGACTGTATCAGTATAAATCTTGTTTTGAATCTGAAAAGACCTCATGTACATGGAATTCAGTAATGCAGTGCATGAAAATGTGCCGCCTTTTGTTCTGAGCGGTGGCATCAGCTGTGGGAGGTGGCATCCTTCTGCTCTGTCATACTTGCATTGCTTTACAGGTTATGTGAATTGTACCATCGTCACTAGAATGGCAAAGCCTGCTTAACTCTTATGGAATGAGTTAGTCTTATTAACAGCACTAGCCTTTTTTCTTCAAAAGAGGATTTTTCCTTTACCATTGTGAGCAAAACTTCCAGTGTCCTCTTGTCCCTGTAAGGTACTCATGGAGCTTTTACTGTCACATTATCAGTGGTGTGTATGGTTTTTGCAGAAGTGTAGTCTGTATCTGGCCCGCAGGCCAGATACACCCCCCCAGGATCCTCAATCCAGCCTCCGGTATTTACAGAACCCCCCTGTCTGTCCCCTCCCCCACTGGGGGGTGTGGGGGGGGAAACCAAGCAGCCGCAGATGACTGCCTGCCACTTCATCCACGCGCTGGCCCCCTGGTTAAAAAGTTTGAGGACCCCTGCTCTGGACCATCCAGAAGGGGTTTGCAAAAAGGAGAGGCTAAGAAAAGCAAGCCTATTGTCCATATTCTTATGCTGTCTGTGTGTAGTTCTGTACCACCACATGAAATTATTTGGAGTCAGAAAATGAGGAAAGGCTGAAAGCTTGCCCGCCTGTTTGTAGTCTGGGAGAAATGGGAGTTTAACCACAGAAGAAATGGTAAATGTTAATGTCAGATTCAAGAAGAAATAGGAATACAAGGCACTGCTAACTTACTAGTTTTCAGTGCCAGAATGCATGTATTTTTGTCTGTTTACTTGATTCCATGCTGATGCTTATGGCAAGTGCTAGAATAAATGGCCTGAAAGCAGTTTAAAATAATAACAATAATAAAGTAAAATGAGAGAAAATACTTAAGATTTACAAGATGTTTTTAAACAAGACATCATTGCTTTTAGAGTAATCTTATAACTTGTTCCATCAAATCATATGTTCATACATATTCTTTGTATTGCAGAAGATACTCAAATGAGTTGCAAGTGTAAGTACTGTTCTGGGCTATTCTCTATTAATGAGCTTTTTTTATGTCTTGAGCATTTTACTCTCTGCAGCTTCTACTTTCTTATGTTTAGGGCAGCTAATTAGAAGTTGCCCTAACTCTTTACTTACATGTTAGTGTCTCTGTCTAGTTGGGACATACTTGACTACACCTTCATCAGTACTTCTTACTGAAAAAAATTGGACAGGATCTTGAATGTTTTGGATCACCAGCCCAGGCTGAGCATAATCCATTCCCCTGACCTATCAGGGACTCAGAACTGATATACTGACAGTTAACACTTTGCTGTCAAGGTGGACGAAAGCAGAAGAAAAAGAAGGGACATTTGCATCATGACTGCAAGTCCCAGCTAGTCTGGAGACTGCAGCTAGAAAATTTTAGCTCAGTTGCATTTAAAAAGTAATAAAACCAAAGAGTTAAAATAAGCATGACGTGGGGGAAGAGGCTGTGTACAACAGAAAAATCTGTTCTGAACAAAGCAAAAAGCTTTGCATAACTGAATGGTTCAAAGAAATTGAGGGAGCAAGGTTTTTCACATGATGCGTCCCAAGAGAAATGTCAGGAAGGTGGACAGGTAAAAGTACTATAAAGCAAAAAAACCTTTGCTTTGGAATGTGTGCCCACCTGAAGTGCAAATGTGTATAAGAGCGTATCTCAGTGCAGCTTACAGAGCTGCAGTAACTGGGAAGTATTCATTCCCCATCGTGGTCTGTATGCATTACCACAGAAATAGTTAGCCATGCTTCTGTAGGCATCTTCTCTCCAATGGTACTCTTTAATAACAGTTGAAGGTACACTGAATTACTAGAAGTGGTTAAGAAAAGCTGTTAGTGCTATTTTACTTTATAGTTTTCTGCCTTAAAGCAAAGTGTATTCTGGCTTTGTAGAAAACCTGTAGTAATAGGAGGTTTCATTTTGGCTTAGTTTCAGTTCTGTATGAGATCAGTTGAGGCACTGGAATGTACTGAAAGTAGTTAAAATGCAAAAGTTTTTTTTATTTTTTATTTTTTTAATCATTAAGCCTCTACTAAGATAACAGAGAATAAATATAGGAGAGAGTACCTAGGTAGCATGGGCAAGAGAATTCCCTGTTTTTTAAATATTAAGGTTCATGTACCAAAGTTAAAACAGAATAATTCCTACATGTTATAATTTGTCTATGAACATATTGGTTCATATATAAACAAAGGCTTGGTGTGTATAGTTTTCACTTAACCAGGAAAGTAGTATTAATTTTTAAAGAAGTAACTGTTGCTTAAGATGCTATTGTGCTCAAGTAATGAATTTTTAATGTTTTTATAATATGTGCATGGATTAAAATCCATTATTTATTGTACCTCCACTTAGTTGGTAAAGGTGATGATTTTATAGCACCAGTAGTCATGCAAACACAATCATTCTGAACTGATGGTTGATAATAAATTTCCTTACTGTAAATGTCAGTGGGTTTTGTGTGTTGCTGCCATTACATCTTGTTTGGAAGGGTGAATATTACACAATTATGGGAGGCACCAGATGGCATCATTAACAGGAATGCTCTGAATGTTTACCACTTATGTGCACGTGTGAAAATAAAAGTAAGATGACCTATCTTTATTTTGAAAGCATGGTGCCAGTACTATACAGCTGTTAATGACATTTGCAGCAAGCTAAGATAGTAATTTCTGCTTAAAAACAAGTCAGACTTTTTTTAAAGCTTTTTCAAAGCATTTTGTAGATTGACTTTGGAAGTAGCATAATCCTGTAGTAACAAGGGATCTGTGAGGATGCTGAGTATATAGCAAATGAGTCAGTCCCATGTTTGTCTTTTAGTACCGTGAGTCCTTCTGAATGCGGGAGCACTTTTAACATACTTGAAATTTAGCAAACAATTAAGTGTGTTTAGCTGGATAAGGCCCAAGTCCTCAGTGTGTAATAAAATTGAGTCTAAATTCTGCTGCGTTATGGAGTCTTTGAATAAAGAGTTCTGGTGATGAGTATAACAGCTCCTTGACGCTCTGCTATGTTTTACTAGGGTATATTTACCAATACCCAGTTTAGAACATAGCACTGCCCCTTTTCTGTCACAGCTGAAATTCTGTCCAACTTGTTTTTTAATTTTTTGGTGCTTTTTCTATTTAAATGAATGTAACATTCTGTGACATTGGCTATAAAACCAAGACCCGTTATAGAGCAATTGTGATAAATATTTTTAGAAATCCTACAGATATCCCAGGCTCTAATAAAACCAAACTAAAAGGAGCTACAAAACATGCTCCATTTGAGGTTGTACCACCAATGTATACTGTTGAGTAAACGTACAATGAATACATTTCCAGGCAATGTGTAAACTGAGTGGCTACCCAGATGGGAGATCTGGGCACGCACAATGAATGTATGATGCTTTACATGGTTTGAAAGTGCAAAGGAAAAAACCCACACAAATGTGTTTGCTAAAACCAAATAATTATCTCATGTTTCTTTTTCCATTGGTTACTTAGGGTAAAAGGATGTGTGAATTTTTAAAGCTATAAATTAATCCTCCTCTGGCAGATGCTGTGCTGTGAGACCAAGTGAAAGATGTGATTTACATGTAGGGTTTGTGTTTTCAGTGGCATATTCTGAGAAATGCATAAGCATTTTTAATTGAGATAAAGTTTGAAGGCCTCTAAGTGGATGGTGCTGACTGTCCACATGAAAAAACACGTTCTCTGTGGTTTGATTGAGAAAGACCACCTTTGTCAGCATGGGGGCTGAAGGCGCTGAGGGCCCTCTGCCCTCCTGGGTGGAAGCACCATGGCAGGTGGTACAGTGGCAGAGGCTAGGTGGGAAGGAGGGGAAGTAATCTTTTGTATAATCAGAGAAAATACTTTTTTTTTTTCTGAGCTATGTATACCTTTTCATACAATGGCAATTATTGCTTTTTGCCTTATGTTAGTTAGATTGCTGTTTTATTTAATAAATCAGATACAAAATAAATGCTAGTTTGCTATTGACCTATCAATTATGATGTCTGATTACTCCTCTGGGGAACATATGTAGTCATTTGTCCTGACATTTTGTTAAAATAAGGTGGTATTATGGGACCAATCCACCTAATTCCTTACTCCCTGGGGCCATTTAGTGTACTTCACTGTTAGAAAGGTGATTTCTGAAGCATGACAGCTGTTGGTGTTGGGTCCATTGTGTGGTGAACAAAAACAGTTATATTCTACTCATACGCTGCCTTTGCATCATTGATACAGAAGCCATTTCATAACTTAGATGCAACTCTTCCCTAGGAAATTGTATTACTGCTTTGTATTTCATTGTTGGAGTACATTTAAAAAAAAACGAAAACAAAACCCCCAAAACAACACAGCACTGCAGTACAAGGACATGTTTGAACTTGGTGTTGTTGTAAGGTCTGTTGGGTTTATCCTGTTCGCTGCTGACAGTCCTGTCTAGTTACTTTCATTAAATGTATTACAAGTAGTTTGTCTTCATGTTCTTTTTACCATTTTACTGTTTGTTAAAAGCCACATTTCAGTAAACATCACTAATAATTTTTCCTCCAGAAGGCATTGCTTTTCTAGAAAGTTGCAACTCTGTGTGCAGCAAAAAAAGCTTGTCAGAGTTCTTGTCTGCAGAGTTCACAAGGCCAAGGAATTTGAATACCAAGATTAGGGCCTTAAGCACAGCATCCTCAACACCTATTTGTGGTAGCGTGAGATCTCCACATACATCAGCACTTGTCAGAACCATGTCAGACATTGTAGTTGGAGCACACCCATTTAGTATGTTAGAAAAAACATTGTCCAAGTTTTATTTTAAGCAGTCGGGGATGCCTTTAATAGTTGGCATTGGTTCTTCTCATTTCTTAAAATCTCTTCCCAGGGATGTACATTTTCAATTAAATAGAAAAATGTTTTTCAGTTTCTGAAGTGTGGAAACACTGCATTTTCATTGATGATCGAACCCCTTTTTACTGGCAAATCCTGATGTAAGAAATGTTTAACCACTAACTAGCACTGGCTTTGGATTGGATTATTAGGCTTGTTCATAGAGACTTGTAGATGTCCTATGTGACAACAATCTGGGCAGTGTTACAGTTGTTCTGTGGCTTATCCCTGGCTAGTCAAGTTGTTCCTTGGTGTAGAGCTGCCTCTGAGATTGTGGGCATGTGCTAGGTTTCATACATCTCACTTCTCTGTTAAGCAGCCACCATGGGCTAGTGTACCTTTCAATTTAAAGTATCTTCTGGAGTTTTCTCGGTACAGTCCAATCCTTGAGATGAATGTGGCTCACCACTGGATGTCATCATTGCACTGTGATGAATTGCAACCAGAAGAACATTTGTCTGGCAGTAAAAAATAATGTTGCCTGACCGAAGAAGACATTTAATTTTGCCACATTTCAGATCACTTGCTATACAGTGATGGCGGTTTGCAAGTAATTGATCCATAATCCTTCCTTAAGGTATAGGCGATGGCACTCTATAGTATGTTACACAGACAATTCTCCACCTTCTGTGGTGAGGCTGTGCTGAAATCTCAGCTGTGGGTCTCCACCATCGCAAAGACAAGGCATAAAATATCTCTTGGGAATCTCGATGTGCAATGTAGTTCTTGAGAAGGCCAATGTAATTACCATAGCTTTAAAATAAAATACTTATTCTTCATATATTGAGTTACTTTGTCAACTAATATATAAAGAATATATTTCTACTGTAATTTCATAGGAGGAATTTGGAGGGCTTAATTTTATTAACCCTCTGTCTCCTATTTGTAATAGAGGAAAACCTGTTAGAAGTCTTAGATTGCTTCCTGCCTCAGTGACACAGCAGAAATATAGAGACGTGTCTGACAAATAATAAAAGTGGCTCCAAGCAATAAGAAAAATGCAAGGTGTGTTGTTCTGCAAAATGGAAAGTATTTCCCTGTCTTTCTTCAGAAATTTGAAAACTAAATACAGTTCAGGGTAGAAAAAAAAAGTCAAATGCAATATTATTTCTTGGACCTTTCTTGCATATTTGTTTTGAGAATCTCTGCTATCTAGCAAGACCTAGAGACACAAATTATAAAAAAACCCACAACCTACATGGAGTTTATTGTCTTAACCAGTGTATGCATTAAGAATGGAAACTGATAAGCTAGTAATTAAAAACTTTATTGTAAGATTTTTGGCCAGAGTATTGATCTGAGTGGCATTGAGATACTAGTTTACTCATTTGACAGCCTGGCTTTCAGTGTAGCTGCCCTGTATTTAACAAAAAAGAAAGCTAGTTCTATCATTTTGGAAGAGTTTTCAATTAAACCAACAAAGACACTCAAGATGCAAGTTTCTAATTAATTTACAAGTAAGACCATTTCCATAAATAGAACTGCAAAAGTAAAAACTGCTCTAGAAGGTATAAAAATGGCCTTAACATTGCATGAATATATGTTCCCCAGGTGTTAGCTAAATAGTAGTAAATTATAGAAGAGGCAGTATTTTCTCCTCTTTTACAAGGACTCCATAGCATCTTTTCCAGAAGCAGCCAGACCATTAAGCTCTGCTAATTTTCTGTGACCTGTTAAACATGCACATATTTCAACATTTTAGTACCATTTATCTTGTGCCATGCACAGGAAAATCGTAGTATTAGTCCTGTCAGTTAGCCATAATAAGTTTTATAAGAACACAAGGTAATGCATTACTGATGGTTTAATGATTCTTAGCAGGTTTATGTTTTTTTTAAAAAAAAATTCATTTCTGTGTAATTTTACATATTTTTTTTTTACAGTTGAGTTATTCTTTGAACCACATAAATCGAAAGCTGGTGCTGGAGTCTAAAGTGTCTATCAACACTAGAATTGTGGTGGTTGGTGCATCTGATGTTGGAATCTCATTTCTGGAAACACTCGTTTTTTGGTAAGTTTGTCATTTTATTTCCTTTACTGAGAAGAATGTGTTACCTTTTGTTAGAAGTGGCTTGTTTTCTCCATTTAGAAGCGTGCTTCGAGTCTGTATCCAAGTACTAGATGTTAAAGGTCTGAGTGTCTGCAGATGTAAAGAGATAGGTACTTGCATCCTGGCTGGCTCTGGAACTCAAAAGTACTGACAAAGTTGCTCATAGATCCTTCAAGGTGAAGGCACACTAAAAATGAGAATTTCACATACTTAAAATCTCTTTGATCTTTGTTCTTACACAAAAATACTACAGGTAGAGGTTAAGTTCATAGCCCTTCATGTGTGCTCCAAAGCAGTGTTGATCTTTAAAGTTGTGCCCAGTGGGATCACAAATCACTGTCTGAATCCCTCCCTTCTCCTACCTCATTGTGATGCTGTGTTTCAAAGCTGTGCAGAAATGTACAACATAAGCTTGTCAAGTTCTAGTCTCAACTGTGATTCTTTTGATTCTGATAACACATTTTTATACCTTTGATTCTGATGAGGCTTTTGATGTTTGGGATTGTTCAGGAACCAAAAAAATGTTCATTTCTGGCCCTTTTGCTATTTTTGCCGAAGACCCTGGAGTGGGTGTGGGAAAGGTGCAGCAGAAGACACTGCTCTCTGGCAGTGTCAGCCAGCTCAGTGGCCCACCAAGAGCGTAGGCTGTCAACATACATTAAAGAATTTTTCAGCAGTAAAACTGCGAATCAAATTGGTGTGGTTACCTTGGGTTATCCAAGCTGGAGTAAATAAACTGTATAAACTGGCTGAGAAGGGGAATAAATGTACGCAACTGTTTTTATACCTTCTGCTGTTTAAGCCAGAGTTAACTTGTGGACAGGTTCTGCTGTTCTACAGACTCTTCAACGTTAGGACAGGGGTTCCCTCTCTCTGATACCTCCCTGTTGGCACCTTCTGTGCCTGTACCCCCTCCATAATACCTCCAATTTTAGGCAGTTATTGGGAAGTCAAACAGTATATGTGAGAATGCAATTCCTTTTACGCAGTTGTTGTTTTCCTCATACGTTAAACATACATACTGGAAATTTCTTGAAAGAATTGCAGAAATTAATATAAAATTAAAATTTTGAATGCGATTGTTACTACAAAATGTTTGTTACAAAAACTAAGGGAGGCTGTCATTTTTATGGTTGGCAGAAAATTGGAAATTTTGCCTATTTTTTTTCCTGTTAAACCAAGAGTTTGTATTTCTACTACAACCACTGTTAACATCACAAACTGAAACATCAATATGGCAAGAAGAGGCAAAGTTGAAGTGCTATACGGATGTTGTTATATTGCTGCAGCAGTGAAGAAAAAAAATACCTGTTTCTTGCTCTTTTTTTCTTAGTTCCTGACTTCCTGTAGAGCATCCCCTCATGAGGTAAAACCATTTCCCTCTCATCCTTCTGTTCTCAGCACCTTTTAGGCCTTCAGTTCTACTCAAAATTCAGTTTAAAATGTGCTTTAGAGCTATTAGCCACTTTCTTGTTATTCATCCTGTGTTGTTTATTACTACGCTTTCAGTATGAAATACTGTGAGGGAAAAGCAAAGCATATTTATACTCCAAGTCTGTCAGTCAGAAACTTAAGTCCTTCTGCAGTGAACAGAACATACAGGTAGTGTCGTGTCTGCAGAGCAATCCTTTATAGGTGCCCTCCTCCGAGATACCTTAACCAAGTCTTTTCAGCCAGAAGTTTTGTTTGAACTATATTCTAGCAAAGAGTTCTTGCAGAACATGTCCTTCTTGTACACAGCAGAGAGTGCTTGTCTCCAGTGCTGCACAAATAGAGCGCTCCTGCTGAAGAGAAATGGTGTATTGCTCTGAGAATGCAAAAAGCAAGCAGTCAGCACATAGTGCCAAAATGTCACAGAATTTATATTAATATGTATATTACTATGTAATATATGTATAAATTTAAGGAAGATTGTTTTTTTAATTTTCACATCAGTAGCAGATAAGAGCCTCCTGATCAACGTGAAGGCCTTTTAATACAATTTAGTTTAATTTCCTCATAATTTTCTAATATTCTTTGCAAAGGTTACATGCACTAAAAATAGCTAGATTGAATCAATTTGTAAGCCCCTAATCCTTAAAAAGAGGAAGTAGTTTTCTCCTCATTATTCTTCATACTTAATTATTTTACATTATCAGTCACCATGGAAACACACAAATGTAATTCACTTACCTACATAACAATTATCAGAACTAGATTTACAAGTGTTTTCAACTTCTATGAGACTGAAGGAACACAGTTTTTGTTGAACAGAGAAGTAATCAGGAGGATTACCTCTCCTCGCTGGAGAGCTGCAACGGCTGCTCCTGGCTCCCATTGTGCTGGGGCAGCGGCACTGTGGTTTGCACCATGTCTGTGGCGGCAGAGCGCTTCTGGGGAAGTTCAGCATCATCGCTCCTCAAGCGGTGCCGTGGAGCAGCCATGGGCACCACTTCTTATCCATCCATCTGAACCGAAAATGAGTTTTACAGCCCCTGCTGCAAAGGAGGAGTGTGTGCTGTGAACTGTCACCTTACAAAATCCTGCTGCAGTCTTGCACTGGTGCTCGTTACCTTGCTGGTAGCGTTTCTGGAAACACATCGTCACAGAGGCCAGAGCATTGGTGCACCCAGATTGGTGCTCATTATTTCAAAGGGCACTGCGGAAATGTTGCAAATGAGTCTACAGAATAACCTGTTAGTAGGCGAAGCTTCTTCCTAACGCTCGGGACACTCTCAGCCCTGGAGAATTGCCTCTGTTGTGCTTAATCTAACACTAGGTCAGTGAAGGTGATCTCATTATACACGTTTCACTATTTGAATAAATATCTTCAGCTGATTTTTTTTCTTGGAGTGTAATCGCATGCAGACATGTTTGCAGCTACGGTGCTGCTTTTCTTTAGGATGCACATGAAATTTTTATTCAAGAACCAGGCAAATAAATGGTGGAGGCAGTAGCGCTCGCAGCAGTGCAGGCAGAGCCTGGCCTCCCTTCTCCTGCACAGCTGGCTGTCCATAAGTACAGGTGTGAAAGCAGCACTGAGGTGAGGAGCTGCAGCGAGCTGGGCAGCAGAGCTGAGACACTGTGGAAGGGGGAGAGTGAGTTGCATCATAAATTGCTGCAGTAATTAACTTCCCTGCAGGAGCATGGCAAGCAGGGAAGGAATTGTGATTCCCACAATTCCTGCATGGGGCTCCTCCTGGGCAGTGCAATTATATGCTTCCCCTAGCATAAAGCCAGGACTTAGGTCACTCTCTAGCACTAAGACAAGGCTTACGTAAATTGCAGCAGCATCAGACCATTTGTTAAAGGATTGTAAACTCTGAGCAATGTGCAGTCCTAAAAGAGAAGTAGCAACTGAACAAATAACCCGCCTTGTGAAAATGCAGCTCAGCCCAGCAACACAGAGTCTCTCAGCCTCTATTGTTCTCTGCCCTCCAAACTGTTAGTGCTGGCTGGCGCTCCTGCCTCCCCTTTGTTGAAGGATGTGGGAAGAAAGCCCTTTCAGCATCTGAGTGAATCAAATCAAAGAAACTACAAAGGGAGGTTAAGATAAAATGCAAGTTTTATTTATTTTTAGTTTCTCTAAAAAATTACAAAGAGTTTTATGAGTCGTTCTGGTAAATAATGTGTGTGCCCCCACTTTCGCTTGCAGTACGATGAGCCACTAACATTGGCAAATTATCATGAATGAAGACCCTGATTTAAATCTACAGAAGTTTTTAAAATGTTACCCTTTTTTTTGTCATCCCCACTGAGATCAAGTATGCATATACTGAATTTATAAATGAAAAAGCAGTTTCAAATATTCAACCTGCAAGTATTCAATGAAAATTGTATCTGAAAATGATTTGCAAGTGTAAAACCTGTTTTCGTGAATACAGAGTATCAGTACCTATGAATATGAGACAAGGAGTAATGAGTTCTGTTCAGAGTTCTGCAAATACCAGTTCTTGGAGGTGAGGTTCAGCAGGAGAAATATCAACTGCAGTTAAATAATTAAAAACCTGTGAACAACTAGAATTGGGGATACTGAGTTGCACAGTCCTCAGCTAAACCACTGTTTTCCCTAAATGGGTTTCCTGATGAATGTAAGCTATAGCCCAACATTTTCATATTCCCAGGTACTGAGATGCTTTAAAAAATCACCTCATTGCTAAATACAGATTTACCAGGAGGGCAGGGTTTGGTTTTTTTTTCTTCTTGTTCTCTTGGATAATTAAAGAATGATGGTCATGGCAGCAGTGTTAGGCCAGAAGAACATACAGTTTTAAAAAATAGCATTTTCAGTTTATTCGGGTGGATGATTCACAGAACAGCATGCTAACTAGTACGGCCTGACAGCAGGTGATTGAAGTTTGGCTGCAAGAACGCAGAAAGCTTGCTCGCAGCAGTATCTTGTCATTGGTTCCAGTGTAGTGAACCAATTAGCTTTTTATCCACCTCTTTGCATATAGCTGTGGAAAGCGTTATTGTCTTCTGATTATAGGGAAAACCCTTTTTAATCCACGATTTTGAAAACCTCCGTAATCCAACCTCTGGTGTAAACAATGACTTATTCTCTGAGGATGTTGGAAATATACATAATGTGCTACACAAAATAGCAATAAATGGTGGCTGAGATCACAATATTTTGTGTGAAAGTGTTGCAAAATATATTCCCTCTCCGTGTGGGTGCATTAAAATAATTACTTCGTTTAAAAAGTGAATGGATTAAAGTATATTTTTGTCCAAGTCCTGAACTTTTTTCTTAAAGTAGAATTAGAATCTAACCTAGTAAACCTGTGATTTTTTTTTTTTTGTCTGCAGGCCAGTTTCTCCCTTTGTGAGTTAAGGGTATCTAAGATTAGTTTAGAAATGGCAGGGATTTTTAAAACGTGGTTTCTGACAGAACAGCTAAACTGCCGTTATCTGGCGGCACAGTATTATACAATATCCTGCACATCTGTCCTGTTTGGCAATAGTTAGCATAATGCTTGCTGTTTAATTAGGCTTTTTATCTTTGCATTTGTCTGAGAACATCTGAAGCCTTCCATGTTGCCTGTCACTAATTAGTTGACTAATTAAATAGTTAGTGCTTACTTGCTGATCACAGAGCTAACATGTAATGAATGGTTTAGTGATCTTCATTGTTTCATACTATCTATCTTTGCCACATGAATTGATATACATGTGCTTCCTTTTGACTGCCTTTTTTTCATACCAGGGCAAATCCAGAACAATGTTGTAGTCGACCATGTGTTCAGTGTCACCGGGCCTGCGTGCTTCAGACATTGTTGCCTTCCATCATTTCTGGTGAATAGAGATCAAGTTGTGACACAGATAAATAAGGCGGGTCATATCTCGCCTTGTTGCACAGTCAGGATCACAATGAACACTGTCAGTGACTGATACCAGACATAAACTAGGGGAGAGGATATGGGTCAAGATCAGCCTTCCTAACAGGCATTTGACATGCCTCTGCCAAAAAATGATACTCAATTAACATTGATATATAGTTATTTTATAGCTATGTTCTTGCTTTAGAGACAGTTTTCAGTTTTAAATAAGGTTATTTCATCTTCAGGTGCTTGCCCTTTAAACATAGGCAAAGATTTGTCTGAGCCCAAACTGTTATTTCACACTTTAAATAAAAAAGAGGATGTTTTTTTTGTTGCTGTTTTTACCTGAATATTCCTAACTTCTTGTTGCATGTTAAACCCCATCTTGGAAATAGTAGTTTTCATGTAAAGGGCCTGTTTCAAAATTGAAATGAGTCACAAGAATTTTTATAGAACTGTATTTTGTATTTATCATACCTTTCCTGGTGACTAAGTATGACATTAGCATGGCTGTTTCAGCAGCTGTGTACAGAGTTTGGTAACCTGACTGCCCGAAGCATCTGGTAGCTCTCTGATCAATGCAGTTCAAAGCAAATAAAGAAGCATTCCAAGTGCAAACACTGCATTTAGGTTTTCCATTTCTCTGCTAAAGCGATGGAGATGTACTTTCTCATCTGTTCATATTTATTTTTCTTCTGTTTGAAGTTTGTTTCCCAAAGCTGTTGTGGAGGTGTAGCTACAGAGATCTTCAAAACAGTGTCTAAACTGCCTGCAGGTTGGTTTTGAAGCACAGAAGACTGCTCAGACTACTACAGTGGAGAAAAAATTAGTTGGCTGGTTAAGTTGTGATCCTTTCCTCTAGAGATTTGTGTAGATTTGATTCCTGTTCGTGTGTTCATGTTCATGTATGCACTCCAGGGGGCAGAGTGAGGGTTGTGACAAATGAAGATCACTATTTGAAGGTACTTGCTTGTTTTTTCTGAATGCTTGATGAGCTGAAATTTCAGTGTTCCTTTTCTGGATTGCTGTGGTTACCCTCCAGATCCCAGGAGGGAGATCTGGAATGCAGTTTACATTGAAATGAGAGTTGGGAGTGCATAAGATACAGTAACGAGATGGTAAATCTTTACTGCATGCTGTGTTATCTGGATTCCCCAGACTTCTAATGTGGATTGGTTAGGTTAGATGGAGCTCCACGGTGCTGCGGCTCAATTGCTTCCAGTACCCATGTTACTGCACTGCACTGTGGTGTGAAGTGTAACACCCTACCCTGTGGGGTTTGTTTCCCTAGGACTGTGGCAGTCAGTAGCATCTCTGGATTAAGCAGGCAGAATTTCAGTTTCCTGTGGGCATGGGCCATTTGGGAAGGAGCTGCTGGAGAAGCGTCATGTTGCCCTGGTGAAGAAACAGGCATTACATGGCTTTGTGGTGCTGCACCACTCTGAGCTGTTCTATGTTTAAAGGATGCAATATCAGAGAGGCAGCTGTGCTCATCAGGCTGCCAGGGCTGGAGGTGCTGCGAGGCCCAGATCCGCAGCTGCTACATGCAGATGTTTGAGATCAGGAATTTTGGCCCAGCTGACTCCTCCACCAGCCATGTCCCTGTCCTTCCTGAGCTGCCAGCTTTCTGTCAACAGCATGTGGCACTGGGGTGGTGCCTCAGAACATGCAACTTTCATGAGCATCTTCTCTTTCTGCACGCTCTTGCTGTCAGGAGGAAAATGTAGATGGTCCTTGGCTATAAGCAAGGACAAAAATGTTGGTAGAAATCTCAAGCCCTTCAAATTCAAGTGAAGTCTATCTTTTGATATCCAAGAGCTTTTCTAAGGTGTATGCTTTTTCATCTCTGTGAAGGCACCATTGCCAAATCTGCACCAAACAACGTCACAGAATCAAAATGTTAATCTCCTCTGCAATAATACGGAAAACTGGGTTTGGCAAGTAGGCAGCCATAAAAAAGGCAAACAAACCCTTAGTTTTAACATGGGTGATTGGCCAATAACATTAAAAATGTCCTATTAACAAGGTGGAATTTGCACTGTATGTTATTCACTGAAACATTCAGACAGGACAGCAAAATTTCAACCAAACTCTAGTTTTGCTCTCTGATTTATGGTATCCTTATTTGCGGAAAATGATGTTGATGTTTCTCAACTGTGATTTTGAATCTTCCAGGTGATTAGATTTAAATAGCTAGAGACTGTAACTACCAAGGCCATCAACAGATATCCTTCATTTTCGGTCTAGAAAAATAATTGCCCTGTTATATACTTTGAACAGGATGAAATGCTGAAACATTTATGGAATGGAAATTGACATTTTAGTAAGGAAAGACTCTCACTAAAGCAGTGTTTGGATGGTACTTTGATTTGGTCAAATTCAAGGCCAGCTTACATCTGGGATGGTAGGGCTAATCTTGTAAAGCTGTGGATGTTCCCACATAAGTATATGGGTGTGTCTGGTTCAGCTGTGTGTTCTGTGTGGCCCAAGGAAAGAGCTCTTTAGATTTTCCTGTTCTGTCACGTAACAATTCATACTGTGAGGACTTTGCCACGCTGATTTTAATAAGCTAGATCTTGGAAGTACCCCTGCAAATAAGCACATTCTTAAGACTCAGTTTTAAGTTGAGTTAGAAGTTTGCTTTTAAATGCTGTACTCCAGTGTGTGTATGTTACGTGTGTTAACTGATACACACATTCACAGCCTGATATAGGCTTTGCAAGTACTGGCAAGGTGCAGAGTCAAAGAGACTTCTGAGAGGAAAGCTTAACAAGGGGTGGTTAAGGGAGGGAGAAGAGCTTAGTGGTAAAATTGCAAAGGTCAATATAGGTTGAGAAGCAAAGTGTGGAAAAGAATTAGTCTAACAAAGGAAAAAGGCTCAACTGAATTACAGTAAAGAGCCACAATCACTAGAGAAGAATGGTGCGAAAAAGAATAGGGAAAGCTGAGTTGACATAGGTGAAGAAAGCAAAAACAGTTGCTGGGAAATGAGAGGTGGTTAGAAGGGATAAAAGCAGTGGCAGTGACAGGAGGGTGGCTGAGTTGTTTCAGAAAAATGAGTTATGATATGGACGGGAGTCTGAAAGAAGTAACTAGAAAAAGACATGTTTGGTAACGTTCAGTGAGAAATCAAGATCATGGGGTGATACAAAACTACAGAAAAAAGGAGGAATTAATAAAAGACTTGAAATGCAGCAGTCAGTTGCTAATGTTTTTAAGTATATTCTATGGGAAAGCAGTCAGCCCAGAGGATAAAAGAGAGACAAGCATTAAAATTAGAAGATGGAGGAGGATTTAAGACTAACCACTTAAAGGAAAAAGTGAGAGGACTAATTGATCTATCCTAGCAGGAGATATATATAACTGGAGAGCAACAGCTTTTGAAATGGGGTTTTTTGAAGAAGGGTTGATCACTACAGGGGAGGGAATACCACATGAGCTAGGGTCGGAGAGGGGATATGGGTTTCAGTGAGATCAAAGAAGGAAGCAGGGAATATTGGTTGAACAAAAAGAGGTAAAGTGATAATTTCAGGGGCAACAGAAGCTTTGCAAGAATAAGACTATATTAAACATGGACGAGAACCCAGCTATTTTAAGTTTGTGATTGATGTCCTTGTCCAGTTCAAGTAGATATAAATTGGCACCCAACAAACAGGGGCCAGAAGTTAGGAGAATTATCACTGTTGAAAAGAGAAAATCTTCCAGTAGGCATAGTGGGGGCAAAAAATGTAGTTATCTTCAACATGGTGCTTGGAAAGTTTATGGAAACTTTGTTGGGGGGTTGTGGTTTTTTGGTGGTGGTGGTGGTGGTGGTTTTTTTTTGACTCGTGATAGTGGGCACTAGACCTCAACACCAAGGAGGTGCCTCCAAATCCTGTGTACAAACAGACCATCCAGTTCAAAGTTTGGAGAGAAACCCAGTGAGGAAGAGCTAGAAGCTGGGGAGAGAGAAACACTGGTAGCATCCTTGAAGGGCGTCAGTCAAAGGTCAAAGTAAACATTACAGAGCTTTTTAATGGATTCTTGCTAAGATGCCAAAAGTGGTGACAGTGGTGACTTTCATGGCCTGGGCTTACAGGCTGCTCTTCTTTGGAATACAGCATCTGATAATATTAATCACCAGTAAATCTGGTGGGAAGTTTCTGAAAAAAACAGTACCTTAATAAAAAGCACCATGCCATAAAAGTTTTAGGTTTTTGCAGGGAGGATGTTGTTTTAATATCAGGAGGTGGTAACTGGGACAAGACAAAATATTTCACTGATGTGTCATTTTTGAAAAGCAGCTCTCTTGTTTTTAAAGAAATTACATCCTTATTTTTTAAAAATTCAAAATCAGAGCCAAACAATTTCTTTTTAATCTCTGTTTGGAACAATTTAGAAGAGTGGTTTCTGAAATTGAAAAGGACAGTGAATTTCACCAGTGTCGTGGCCTATCTTGGAATGGAAATAGTTATGTTCTGGGAAGAAAGAGGTGAATTCTCCCACAGAAGTAAGCAACTGACTTATCTATCCCTTGGTGTCAAAAGCGGCAGTCAAATTAAATGTGAGCTACTGGCAACTAGATTGACCTATCTTTTTGTTTCAGTTGTTGATGTTCTTAATACGTCTGTCACTGATCTTGGGAGGAAGAGTCATCGTGGGTGCGGTTTATAGAAGAAATACATGGAAAACCCCTTTCTTGACCCTTACATTGAAAAGTGTCCCAGTAAAGACTTTATTGTTATCCGTTCTTTCATTGAGAAAATTCATTCACAATCTTAACACTTTTTCCTAAGGTTGATCCAATGAACTGGCTTATCTTTGTTTACTCGTAATTAAAGAGGGATAACTTCTAAATGGACATCTGTTGGTCAGCAGTTAAGCTGAAATCCTGTTCTGAGGCCTGTAATTGATGCACTTACATAAGGTTCTTGAGAACAGGCGCTTTTGGTAATTGTGATACAAACAATAAACCCTTTCTGCTGCTTCTGTTACTTACTGACTCTTACTAAAAGTTTGATAACCAAGTGTTGTAGGATCAGTTGCAGAGCCTTCATACTACTGGAATGGCGTCATGTAGCATCATATGGGGAGATGGTTTTGCTGTGTTTTCACATACGTTCATACTTGATTTTGTGTGGATTCTTGTTTGTCTGAGACAAACATAGCTGCCCAGAGAGTGGGAGGAAGCAAGGAGAAAGGTAAAAGGGTTTTACAGCTCTGCTAGTGAAAGGAGGGGGCTTTGTCCAAGCGAATAGGAGCAATTTAGTTTAGTGGCAGTATGAAAATACATTACTCAGAAAAATTACTCAAAGGAAGTCTATAGTGCTATGTAAGTTATTTATCCTTTAGTGAAAAATGTGAATGAGTGGGGATTTCTGAGTTATTATTAATATTAGTAACCTTTGTTAAGCTGAGCATTTCTATTTATAGTTCTGTGTAGGGCTGGAAAATTTGTTAGAAAATCTTTTCCTTTTGGAGAAGGAAATTCTGCAAGTCACATCCCTATTACTGTTCTTGAAATGTTTGGAATGCTGATCTTTCCTTAACACAAAAAAAAAAAAAAAAAAAAAAAAAAAGTCCTACTTTGGGTAGTTGTATTATTTGGGAAAAGGAGAACTACTGCCTATATCTGCCTTCTACAGTGAGACTTACACCTGGGCACTTTGAGTTTCTGTGCCTTGAACACTAAGTTATTGCCTCCCGGGAGTTTTTTATTTTTAAACACCACCTCATTCTGGGCTCCTTCCTCTCCACAAAAAAACTGAAGGTGCTTTTTTTTTTTTTTTTTTTTTTTTTTTCTCCAGGATAGAGATCTCTCTGATTTCAAAGTTTCAGTAATGCAAGAATTTATCACAGCTAAGTTTTCAGCATCTAGTGCTGAGAACAGACTATTTGTTGCCATTTTTGGAACGATCTCGAGCTGCCATTTTTACAAGCGTTCTCTGCTGCAGCAAAGTTGAGGATACAGTATAATTAGGACTTTACTTTTGGATAGGTCATAATTCCAGATATGACAGTTATTGTCTAAAGACTATGCATACAGGAAAATAGTGCATATGCTTACCAATTTTGGTAGCTAGATCAAGCATTCTCTTCTGTCACCCTTGTTTATTTTAGTTTTTATAAATGACTGGAAAAATAAAAAAAAGTGTGATGCTTTGTTTCAAATAAATTGCACCGCTTAGGTTCATGTAGGCTACTTCACTGCACTTTATTTTTTGTAACAAAAGTGATTTGACTTATTATTTGTGATAATGAGGGATTTAATGAAAACAATTAATTAAATCATTTGTTCAGGCAGTTTCCACTATCTAAGCCTCCATCATTACACACGCACAAGAAAAAAAAAAAGAAAAAAAGGTAGCAAGACACCAGGAAAAAAAAAAAAGTCAGAAAAACTAGGCAAGGAATATTCTAACAGATTCACAGATGCCAGGATACATAAAAATAATGTACTAAAACTGTTTTGTTTCTTCCTTTGATTATGCTCACAGTAAATTAGCAATCCTATTTTATTTCAAGGACAAGGGTATTTAGACTTTTTTTTGTAGCTGTCCCCTAGAACTGTGCAATGAAACCCAATACCTTTTACTTATTTCCCTAGATACTCTAATCCCTCCCTGCTTTACCAGTATCTTTGAGCTGTTCTTCCCTTTGTATCCACAGCAACATGAATCCCTGCTGGAATTATTTGCTTCTAAAATGCAGGTGCTCTTATTCAATGTTTGGTTGAGGCTCTTAACTTGAAGACTTTTTCACCAAATGGGAACCTCTGCTTTTACCCTATTTCATATTAGGCGTTGTTATATATATTAGAAGCACATAAGACATTCACTCTCTTAACATGCATTACCTGCTTCTCAGAGCCTTTGTTGTTTTTCAGTTATTAAGAGCTTTTAGGCAGCAGTAAGGAATCAAAGCCCATAATAAATAAACCATCCTTTTGTTAGCCTAGAAATAGTAATGCTAGGTAGAGGAAAGGGGATGATGGCGTGGGGTGTGGTAACGTGTGTAACAGTCCCTGGTCGAAATGGTCAGACCTGTTATCTCCCTGCAACTGTGTGCCAGTGCCTGAGCAACCGTGGCTAAGCACTTTGCTTTGCACTTAAACTAAGACAGTTTGCCTGTAGTGTTCAGGCTTGTATTTAAGTGCCTGTATATATAAATATTTTAAATCCTAAGTTTAGGCATACCAACTACAGTTCTACATTCAAGCTTTGATAATACAAGATACTAGGGTGTTATTTTTTCACTTATTTAAAGATTCTGTTAATTTTCACAAATGCCAGCCTGTGCTTAAACATTTAACAAATTTTGATTCTTAGCTGAGGATGGATTTTAACTCTGTGAAAATGTGAGTGTTATTTGCATAAATTGTGCCCAGCACTGTGTGGCTCTTGGAGCCGGAGTGCAACATGCCCACGCTCTGAGCCCGGGAGAGTGCCAGGTACCAGCCTCTGGGTCTTTTCCCTTCTGCCTCCAAATTCAGTGTGCCTTTTTGATAGCTTTAATCTACTTTTCTTTGTGTCTTGATTTTTCTCAATGTCAAACGGGAATCAAAGATATGACTCATTTCATCATGGTATTCTAAGGAGATGCTCATCAACATTTTGATGCCTAGAAGATTAATGAATGGGAAACATGAATTAATGTTTGAGGCATATGGGAATGCCATGGGAGCGCTGAGGTAGAAGTAAATCATTAGTTAGTACATCCTACTGAGTGAAAGGTCTGAATTGAAGCCTCACGCTCAGTGGGGAAGAACTGAACAAATACTATATGACTGTGGAAATAACTGGATGACTGTATATGGGCTAATAGAGGTGCAGCATCTGCGGAAGAGAATAAGTATGTGACCAGATCAATAAAGTGCATCATAGCGCAATCATGCAAAAGAGGCATATTAATGTTGCCTAGGGCCTTCGTCCTGCCATTTTTCTTGTGGTTGCTTGCAATGTTTTCATCCTAAATATTGTTCACATAATTTAAATTAATGTTACTGTAGCACCTGGATTTGGAGACCTGCTGGCAAGAGGCCATGCAGCATGTAAAGAGATGATTTCAGCTCTAAGCTGAAAAGAAACTTCACTGCTCTGAGGGCAGACAGGATAGGAGAATGTTTAAGATGTCTATGTACTGTTGTAGTAGTTTTCCTAATAATAAGATGTAAACTAAATTCCAAGGAGTCATGCTATTTATGTGTGTAAAGTTATTGTAATTGTTCACATTTGCACCCCACTAGGAGTGCTCCCTGAGTGCAGATGGCATTTTGTACACTTTAAATTCAGCCTAATGTATTGGGCCAGCTTTCATTTACATGAAGATCGCTTTGTATCACTCAGCTGGCACATTCATAATGTGACCATAGATGAAGAGCAAATTCTATTTACACCCACCTCTGCAGAGTGACCTTAATTTAAATGAGCATCAGGCCCATAATCTGTATAAATATATGCACTCTTGTTACATTAAGGTTATTTATTACATTGCAGTCAGGCTGAGTATGCATGGAGATTTACCATAGATAATCCATAATCCAGAATTAAACTATTAATATGCATTTTGTGAGAGGCAGCCATAACCTTGAAATTCCTTGGTTTAAGTGTGACCTTTAACTTTGTTTGAATATATTTTTTAAACGTATGAATAACAAATTAACATTGGTTGATAAAAAACATTCTGATTCCTTTGTATTATTTGCATCGATCCATACTTAACTTACAGAAAGCCTTGAAGATTAGAAGGCTTAATCACTCATAATATTTATTTGTTTTTAAATGTCAGATCACATTTAGTTCAACATACTGTCGGTCTTGTCCCTCCTACGCTCTGGTGTTAATGAAACTATGATGGAAAGCATTTTTCTTTTTGTATCCAGATACATGCATCTTAGAAAAATGGTAAAACACTTTGTACCTGGCCTGTGTAAAGGAATTACTTTCTGCATCCTCCTGAATATGGAATTAAAATCCGTGCTGTTCCTTTGATATGCCCTCCTAAGCATATGAAGGAAGCAGGTGAATTACCAGTTGTCAGGAATTGCTCTTTTTCTTTCCTGCAGCTTACAGGTGATGAGCTGTGAACAGCAAAGGTGTTTGCCAAAGACTGAGTGGCCTTACAGTACCTTTTGTGGTCATGGAAGGCAAGTCCTGCCATAAGGTCTTAGGAACAGAGCTTGTTAGTTATGTGATAGAATCTAAATATCTCTGTCAGGACTGAGATGATACTGTGCTGGGTGCTGCACAGCTCGACAGTCACAGTGATGGGCTGGGAAGCTAAGCATGGTGTCATACCATGTAACCGTATGTTGAAATGCCCTCGTGTTATGCTTGTACCAAACAGAGCCTCAGCAAACTTACACTGGTTGAACTGTGGCATTTTGTTTTTCTTTCCACAGTCCGCATCTGAAGTTCAACAATCTGATCTTGATTTCAATTCATGGCCTTCCAGGAAAAGACCTACTAGGCTCCAAACACAGAAGATTTTTAATTACCAGGTTTGTTTTAATATATAAACACTTCCATAGCTTCAAAGGAAAACATAACACTTTGTAATTCTTTGTAAATTTGTTCTAAATTTTAGATAGATACATAGACAGATAGCCTCAAAATAATCCAAGGTGTCTATACAACATGCATTCACCTGTGAAAGGCGTTAATATATTCATTACTAGGGAAATATTGCTAAAGCAGTAACTTCAGGACAGCAATCCATAGTATTATACCAGGACACTGGTCTCTGCTTTCCAAAACTTTCTAGATTGTTTAGATCTCCAGGTTAAAGAAAAATGACAAAAGATGTATGCTTGCTTTTTAAATATTACTTAGTTTTAAACTTACGAGTTTTGGTGCAAGAAATGCTGAACAAAAGAACATGTAAGAATTAATATTGACAGCATGACCGGTGATCTACTTGTAGCAGCCTTGTGGTGAGACTCAGACCCCAATGATGATAGTGGGAATTTTGCTGAGTATACAGGGTGAAGTTTAGGATTATTGCTGTTGATAAATGTGGAAGAACTGTGCTGCATCAATTCTGCTGCTTGTGAACTATTTGTTTGCCAGGCTGTGGAAATCTTACCTGCAGTCCCAGCCAGAGTGTGGTTCCTTTATGCTTACCTCCCTGGGGCTGGTAGAGCCAGGGGTCTCGTGCAAACAGCTGAAGGGAAGACTGTGAGAGAGAGCTAGGCTTGCATCTAGTGACCAGTTAGACATTTCATGAGTTTTCTTGTTTGCCAATGAGTAAAATATCTTCCATTTAGTAGGATAAAATCTTACCTCATTAAAATTCACAGTATATAATTCTCACTTAAATTTAATGTACTTGTTTTGATGATTTTATTTTGGAATAGTGAGTAGGAATCCTCACTGTAGACAGGAACATGATTCTTCTTGACATTGAGAAGCATGGTATTAAAGTGAATTGGTTACTTTGAGTAGCTGAGGAATGAACTTTAGTATAATTTATTCAGATTTGGCATGTGACTCTTTGGAACCTGCACACTTGTTTTTTACCAAATCTTTTTGCTCAGTAAGTGGCAATGCACTAAAGGCCGAGCTCTTTAAATGGAAAAATAACTCAATGTCTGTGTGGTGAATCTTAAAAATGAAATCTCTACAAAACATCAAAATAGTGTGATGTGAACCTGTTTAAAACCACCTTACCTCATGGAATTTTGCCTGCCAGTTATAAGTAGTTACCTGCATTCATTTTTTAATTGTATAAAGTTCAAGTCTAGTAAATGGAGGGATCATATGCCTACATAAATGCACGTGCTCTTTTTCCTACCTATACTGTAAAGGAGTTGTAATAACAAAACATCCTTCCTGATGAAAAGTTGCAGTTCGTAGCTGTCTCACCAGAATTAGCTGTTAAAATTTGAAAGCAGATTAAGAGTGAAAATTGAACTCTGCAGGGTATGATTTTTGAAAGCATCCCTGTGATTTTGGAGTGTCAGTCTCCTCAGAGCTGTGCACTTCAATTATAAAGGTGCCTTTGAAAACTCTCATCTTTCCTTGATGTCTGTTTTATTTATAGATTTCTGCATGATTACAGTTCAGAATTGTCAGTAGTTTTTTCCCCCTTATTTATTTGCCTGTGGTATTTGTGAGTACACAGGATGCAGAGTGCCTCAGAAAGCGAGGTCATTCGATCCTAAAATTCTTCAGGTCATGAAAGTGACTTTATTTGTTTCTGTGGCATCCTGTATGACAATTTTGGAAACTCAGTAACAACAATTAATGTGTAGCAATCAGCTCTGATTTAGAATGTATATTGTGGTACTAATGGCAAAATAAAAGCTGTTAGCACTGAGTCTGTCTCCGGTGTTCTCTGCTGCAGTCACTGGTACTTCATGTATATATATGTATACATGTATATATATATGTAAAGGCTTCAAATGCTTGAACGTGAGTGGAGTCTCCTTCTATTTAGTCACATTACACTTAGTCCTGTGGAAGAAAGTGGAATATTTTTCATCACTCGGTATCAATAGAAAGTAAAGTTCTTGAGCATCTGAATGGCCGTGAGCTTTATTTGGTAGGTGAAATATTTTTTCTGCAGTGATTTCAGATCACAGATTGAGTGAAGCCCAGGATTTCTTTATTGGGCGTTCCCATCTTGTCTCATAGGCGTGAAGCACTAGCAGGGACGTGAGACTCGGCTGCCTTTCACACAAGATGTGCAAGTTCCATCTTCTTGCCATGTCACTCTGATCTCATACACTAGACATCTGTGTAACACCAGCCATTCATTCATCTTTTTTGCCTGTTTAAAACCTGTTGCTTTTTTTTTTTTTCACTAAATCCTATGTGTTCATCCCTCTACAAAGCTATAAAAAGGTTTGGGATTAGCAGTAATCAATTCTACTGAAAGGACCTAATTTCACAGAATTTTGCCTAGTGTAAGTTTTCAGTATCAAGAAAGTATTGAGTTGAGTCTAGCTGGATTTGCAGAATGGCCAGCAATGTACTATTTTCATAATGGGCTATTGCAAGACTCAGTGGTGTTCAAGAGTCATAATGGACCTTGTTGGAAACATTATCTCTCTGGTCCTCCATGCAATTTCTAATGGTGTCTATTGTACATCTGTGTTGAAGTATTTTATCTTCAGGAATATTTGTCTTTCCATAAGTTTATTAAGCAGAGAGGGTAGTACAAATGCAATAATAAATAAGTATCCTGGTATTTGCTTAGTTGGGCAGGGTGGGGGCATACTCTTGAGTCATAAAAGACCTTTGGAAATAATTTTATTTTTTTTTTAATTACTGAGTCATTAGAAGATGTTTTGCTCCATTCGAATTTGCTTCAAAATTGGCTTTTTAAAAAGCAGCTTCCAGATCTTTGATGCTTCCATCATACATAGGGATATATATCATACTTCACACTGAAAACAGGCTGTAACAGCACTGAAATTTAAGAGCTGCAAAAGTAAACCTTGCCTGAGATTTTCAAAATCGACAAGTGATTTTAGTAGTTTCCTTAGTTTTTCGTTATTGATGTAGAATTAATACTGCCAAAGTATGATGCTAGAATGTGCACATCATACTCACCCTGAAAATTAGATTTATGTCGAGGTATCTCATTTGGAAAACAGTTAGTCCATGAGATGTTCAGGGACAAAACGCCCTGGAAACTAACTACTGTACAAAACAAGGCTCTGCTTCTTAAAACAGACCAACCTTTATATTGTTTGTTACCTAGCACTGAAGGTGATTGCTTTGAAATTACAGAAATTGCTTCCCCATTTTCATTAAGAATAAATTGTTGTTCAGTTACAAATTAGTGAAGATTAGTATTTTTCACATTTGCACTGTTTGAGTCTCTTTCCTGTGTTTAACTGCAAATCTTGTTTTCTTCTGGGTAGCCTATGGGATTATTTCTTCTTTATTCCTGTTAATACGTGGTTCATCTTTCAGAGGAATTCAGTTGCATTTTAAGATTTTTGAAGGTTTGGGGGTAGGGGGCATTGGTTTAGTATGATTTCAGAATTTTTCATGCTTGCATTTTGGAAAAGTTCATTTGGAAAGGGGTCACCAAGAGAAAATTTGAGATCTCTGCCTTTTACTTCCAGCCCTGACAACTGTTTTCCTAGTTTTCTATTTATTTTAAAACTTTTTAGACTTAATACTTAGGAACACAGATGTTAAATACGCCAGTGGTGCTTTTGTTGGCGTTTGTGTCTCCCCACAACCACTACTGGTGAAGTTGAATATCAAATGAAGCAGAAGTGGAAAAAACTTAATAAGAGAGTATTGTATAGGAGGAAGTATTAGACTGTTAAAACACTTTCTTTGTAGGTGCAAAAGCTTCCTCCTCACATTAGCGTGCAATGAAAAAGCAGAGTAAAGCATGTATTTCTGACTTTGTTTTTAAATTACGTGGTTGTATGGCCCAATGCTGGGAGGGATTGTTTGGTTTTAGCAGAAAGTTGTCAATTTGTAACAGAGTATTTCATAATGACTAATCTCTTACTATAGACTGCTGCAAACTCACAGCGAGAGAACAGGCTCGAGCTGCTAGGGGACCTGGCTCACTTGCCAGATGTCTAATTAATGCCTGCTGTCAGCTGCTGAAATGTCACTTACAGATATTCTTTCTTCACAGCCACTGTTTTAATGATGAAGATTATGCACAGATGTCACTTTGTTCCTGGGTTAACGTTGTGGTTGGTAAAATGACTGGCATAAATCGTGCTGCCAAATATGTAGTTGTTTCCGAGGAGGAAAAAGTACCGTATGACTACCTTGTTCTCTGTATGGGACAGAAATACCAGGTAAGATAGTGTGCAGAGTGAACAACATAGTAATATATCCAGTTTTTACAGTGAATAGTGTTTCTGTGATTAGCAAGGCAGAAGAGTAGTCCTTAGCAAGTGTATAGCCAGAAAGTTTGCAGCCCTTCAGTGTAGCAAGTTGTACAATTTCAGTGAGGCTATAGAATTTGGAGGAGATGAGAGATTTTATATTTCCTGGTGGGAATGTTGTGCTCAGGATCAAATATTAAGCAAAGCTGCCAGTATGTTTGCCACCGTGACCATTAAACCTGCTGAAGTGTAGGCCCAACTGACATGTGGCCCCAGCCACAGGAGACTTAACTCCAGCTGGTCTAACACCATTTGACCTAGTTTTGGCAATGGAGAGAATTCCTTATCAGATTAATTGCTCTTCTCACATGATGACCATGCCTAGGCACGTACGTGGTGCTGTATGTCATCGTAGCACACAGTTAAAGTTTCCAGTAAGATTGAAGCAGACCCTTAGCTGCTTGTGAAATGTGAAGCTCATCTCCAGCACTACAGGCTCACTTTCAGCTTGGATGTCCTGGGCAGAGTTCATTCTTTCTTGTCTGTTGTCACGTGGCCTTCAAGCTATGCCAACTAAATGGCCATCTTTTGTATAGCCCCATTGCCTGCAGTGATTTTTGCCTTACTGATGGATTTTGGATAGGAATCACGAGCAAGGTATTTTGCCTTTAAAATCAGATCAAACTGAGCATGTGTCTACAGGTTTTTACAGCGCTGTTTGCCATAAGTCACAAATATGAATGTTGAGGTGTGTTCAGCCTCTGGACTGCACATGTGCAACAGATTTGTGGAGCAAGAAAGCCTCAGTTTTCCTGTACTCACTCTTCAGAGTAGAGCCACACATTAAACAATAATCCATATTCACTGTTCAATGTGGGTGAAACAAAAGTTGGTGTGGTGTGAATGACTGTAAGTGCTCCTAGAAAAAGAAGTTTGGAGGTAACCCTGATTTGCAGATTAAGTTACAGGAAGTAACTACACTGGAGGAGAAAGAAAGATAAAGGGAAAACCCAGGTTTTACCTGCCTCCAATAAGAAAACTTAACATCCCCTATTCTCACTTTTAAGTTCTACAAAAAAACAGGAAGGAATTATTTTTATCATCTGATTTCTGTTTTATTACACAGAGCTGAGGTCCATCCTTTTTATAAGCTATCCCTCATTTGATAAGCAGTCAAATTAATGTCTAGTGAAACATTATTAATTATGATTAAGAGGATTTACTTGTTGGGAAGTAAGATCTTTTGATGCCATGCCTGTTTTTATATGACCAAATAATATTTCAGTGGATCCAATTAGCAGTGAGAACATTGTTCAGGACGTTATCACTGGTGCCACAGAAGTCATAGATGAGACTTCCTTTTTTGCTCTGTGTAACTCAGACTGAATTTGTCACTGTGAAGTAGCATTGTACAATTAACACTTTGCATCCTGGCATTTTAACCATCAAGCAGGTTTTGGTCCCTTTCTCTGGGACAAAATCGCTCTTATTTTAGAAAGTTGATTTTTGCTGACAAAAGATGGAGGCAGTCTTGCTACCCAAAGAATTTTCAAGTGTCAATTAAAGGTATGTGGTGTTCAAATAACTGCAGAGATCCTCCAACCATAAATTTATGCATTTCTGATATTTGCTGTGAAGTCCATTTCACCTGCATTTTGCTTGTATTGTTATTCACTTGTACTGGCACTGCTGTTTAAAACCATTGCCCATATCCCATAGAAAATGTGGAATACATGCAGCACACGCATGTACCTGTGTGTGTACTCAGACTAGCATCAGTCTGTTTTCTCTGTGGCCACTGATATGTTTGCTTAATGTTAAAGAAGGGTTAGGATGTATAAGGATAGCAACCCTTAGGTAGTCAAGTGGCTTGTGGTGTTGTTTTTAAAAATCTTTCTTAACTGTTCTCAAGATACAAGCTATGTATTCATGCACTCATTTATTCATTTCTTCTAGGTCCTGTCTCCCACTGGAGCAGATATCAGTAAACTCCCAACTAATAGAGAAGTGATAAGTAAGTGGCCACAAATATACACAGGGAAGGTCCCTTCCAATCATTTCACTCTCAATAACGATCAGGACTGCTTAAAGGCAATGCACTGGCTGAAAGAAAATGTTGTTGACACGGAAGGTAAGGGTTTTCGTTAACACACCCACATTTATAGAAATGTTTTCTAGGCTTATTGTTTCCTTAATTCCATGGTATAATCAGTGCCTGATTAATTCTAACAAAGTCTTTCATCTGTTGTGCTTTGTTTTCCAGATTAATTTAAAATTTTTTGTCATTTTTGATATCCAGCATATTTAGCTAGGGAAAAAAAGCTTGAGATAGATTAATTATCCATAATTATTATATAAAACAAAATGAATCCCAAATGCAAATCCAGATGAAGTCATAATTAGCCAATTAAATAATAATTTAATTAGTGGGTATGTTTTTGTGCTGTATAGAAAAATACCTAGATTTGAGGTGTAACACAAAGAAAACAGGTCTAAATTAGGAAGTGGGGTTTTTTTTCGGTATCTGTCATCTTTGTGTTCGTTTACATCAGTTACAGATTTTCATGTAGAACTGCAGGCTACCAGTATTTTCTTTTTAACCCTTAAAAATGATACATCTTTGCAGATGTCCACCATACCTGTATTTTCTCAGCCTGTTCATGTGTGCATTGTTCATATATTCATCAGTTCATTCACTGAATGTGTGTGCCATTGAAAATGTTAGGAATCATCCAGGCTTCAGAGTTGAACTTTCAACTACAGAAAAAAAGACCAAACAGTAAATGAATTCATGTAATGTCAGTTCTGTGTGCTGGATCTGAGTTAGGACAGAGTTCAGAACAGGAAAGCCATCTTTGTGGAAATTCTGTTGACTGAGCACAGCAACAGGAGTTTCCTAAAGAAGTAGTTTTCCTGTCTTGTTCATAGGGAACATAATGAAAAATGGTAGTTATTTGGTGTGGTTTGCAAGGTTTGTGTCCTGCTTGGCACACCTTTAGGGAAGTTCTCAAGACACTGGAAGTTTCTTTATCATCCTCCAAGTCTTGCTGTGATCAGGACAGAAGACAATAAACATGATCATGCTTCCACTCACATTTTCCTCAAACAGCTTCCTGGCCTCAGGCATGTAAATAGAGCCTCTCCAGCAGTACTGCTCTGCCTGTTTTGCAGCTGATACCAGCCCCTGCCTGCAGTTTTACCTGATGTCCAGCTGATATGCCCAGCTGTATTTATAAACAGATGAGGTTGTTAGTTTTCCCTGCTTGCTGCTGCTAGTCTTTCATGTAAATCCTTGTGTGCCCAGTCCTGGGATGTGCTCCAGTACACCTGCGCAGAGATGCTGCGTGAGAGCTAGCTGCTGGCTGTGACGCAAGGTGCCCAGGAGGATTGCTCTTCAGGTGAACGGCAGTCTTACAGCACCTCATCTGCTTTGGGATGAATGCACCTTTATTATTATTAATACTAAATTAACGTATTAATTAAAATTTCATTATTGCTGCTGACTTTTGTTGTGGTGTAAAGCTGGATATCTTAACTAGGCACTATTGTGTCCTCAGTTAAAGCTAAATCAACAACTCCGGATGAGGCTGGTCTGGAGGGACTTTTTCGGGTTGTGGTCTGTGGGAGATGCAACACCCCTCCCCCTTTCTCCCCACCTTGCTTCTGCCTCCGGTTCCCTTTTGTTGCTGTTCCCACCTCATGTTCTCTGCTGCTGCAGGTATAATGAGTGCCCAGCTGGAGAAGTCTTTGTCCACCTCTCTGTTTCTATTCTTCCTCACCCTGCTTCTTTTTCCAGTTGTATTTCTTATGAATGTTGTTCTTTCAGACTTGATCATAGCTATGTCCAAGATCCCTATTCTTTCTGAAAATGAGTCCACTTTTCAGCCCCTAGCCTGTCCTGGAGGCAGCCTAACAGGTGACAGGCTCACAGAGGTGCAGAGGCAAGGCTCCTGTGGAGCACAGCAATTGGTTTAGATGTGTCTCAGCTCTCTGCAGGCCATGCTACCGCTCCACTGGGATGATCAAAGTTTTACATTTGTGTTTACTTTTAATCTCTGAAATTCCCCAGATCCTAGTTTTGCCTTCAATAAATAGTAATATTCCACCTCATATATTTCATCTCATCAAAACTGTAAAGTATTGTTTGTCAAATTCCTACTAAACCTGTTTTAAACATGTTAGAATTCAAAAAGTTAAAAAATAGGATTTGCTTATGTTTAAAGAAAATTAAGTGGCTAATAAAACTATATATGCTGGTTATTGCAGCTACACAAACAGTAACGTGTATTGCAGTACACAAACACACGTTTCATCCTCCCACTTATTCTCAGCTGATACTTAGTCTTTTCTCCATGCAACTTCCTTCTGTTTGTGCTCCTCTTATTTGGCCATTAGCTGTGTTTATCAAAAGTAGTCTGGAGCTTGCTGTGCTGAGCCCCACTGCATGAGCCCCCCGGGGTCCCATATAGCCAGCCCAGGGGCTCAGGCAGGGAGCAGCACCCACCGGCGCCCAGTGCAGCAAGTGCACTGAGCTACCCAGCTGGGGAGAAAAGCCCCAGGCGAGGGAGGGCGAATGCACCTTCAAGACCACCTGTAGTTCTGGAGGTTTTTTAAAGGAAAGTGTTAATCACTGGGCTTCACAATGCCAGTCCTATTAGCTTAATTGGATGAAATCTTCATTTTGTGGCACTGATTCTGAGGGCAGTTTTTAATTAAGAGTTAAGGTAGGGGTTTTAATTGCTTGTCTTCCCTCTGTGAGCACTGGGTGCCACTTCATTCTGGATTAAATCAGTGATGCTTTTTTGCAGGTTGTAAGTAGAGCAGGGTCAGCCTGGTAGCATGTGCTGGTGGGGGGTGTTGCATGCACGCTGCAGTGGAAGCGATGCTGCTCCCAGCAGTGACTGTGCCACCAAGGATGGGCAGCAGCACAGTTGCTGCAGCCTTCCTGCCCGGGGTCCTCCTTGCCTCAGGCGAGGAGAGGTGATGGGAGAAGCTGGCTGGCACTCAGCAGCAGTTGTTGCTCGAGGAGCCCGTGGGAGAAGCAGGGAGCCACATCTGCCGCTGCCAGCTCCTCAGCTGGCTGCAGCATGGTGGGCTGCAACAGTCCTCCAAGCTGGGGCTGGAGGCCTTTGCCCCTGGCCGGTCGGGCAGGTCCAGGAGGGCCTGCTGCTGCTTAGGGCCCTTGGAGCAGAGCGAGCACCAGCCCCAATGGCTGCTGCTGCGGCTTCTCTGATGAAACCCAGCCGCCTAATGCATGTAACCTATGACAACTGTAATTGTGACTAATTGAAATTCATCTCCTATTAGCTCTGCACTTTCCATGAAAATAAAAAGTAGGATGGAAGTAAGGAACAAAACTGTTTTAATGGCCCAAAATGGAGCAATTATTTTTTTCTCTTTACCTAAACATAGTTTACTGCCTTATTAAAAGTGTGTTTGTAGGAATACTGTTGCATTAAAATTCCAGTGCATGAATCACCAACTGGAGCCACTGATGCTTTAGCTAATACTGGTTTTCTCCTTTAGTGTTTGCAAGCTAAAAAGATTCAGGTCATGCTAGGGTCACTGAAATCTTGTGCTTCCACTTGGGGAAAATGAATGAGCTTGCTCTGCAGCAGAACGCTGACAATCTAGTAATAAATGATAAAACTACTCTTAACAATCTTTATTTATGGCTGCTTTTTTCTATGGAAGATTATTATGTTTACTCACAGATAGATACATTTTCATGTAGTTAAATAATAAAAGCATCCTGAGGAACTGCTGTCTGTCCAGTCAACATAATTTCAGTCCATAATGAATATCTGTAGTTCGTAGACTACTAGAATTGTAATCTAAAAAGCCACTAATATTGTAAGAAGCAGACACCGTAAATCGTTGATTTAAAAGAGGTCAGTAAAGGAGCATTGCTTTCCTTGATCTAATGTAGTTGTATTTAATATTACCATATAAAACAGAATTTTAATTTTCCTTGAGAAATGCAGGGCTCAAATCTGATCTGGTATATACAAAAATGCCAACATATAATGCAGTAATTGAACTTCAATCCAAAGGGGCTTGTTCTGCCAAATGGTGAACATCTCTCAGTTGCCCAGACTTGCTTGCTTTAGAATCAGAATAAAACTTGGCTAGGCTGTGCCTTTGGTAAGTGCTTCTTATTCCCCTTTCCTAGCCACTGCATCCTCTTCAGCTGCTTATGTTTTTCCAACCCTTTGCTAATTAAAAATGTGTAAATGTAATGTGAGGCTGTCAGCATCCACATACCACATTCTTATCTGCACTATTACAACATTAGATTACTAAAAAAGAATATATCGAAGTTTGTATTTCACCACCAGTTCTGTCTGTTTGCTTCTTGTGTTGTACCCTGCTGCAGTAATGAAAAAAATGGATCAGTCTTACATTTTCCTTCTCTTTTGGCTCTCTCATGAGGACAGGACTGCCTACAGATAGGCATTCTGGCAGGCACAAGCAACGGAAAGCGTTCTTCTGGCTTGGAAAGTCAGCTTAGCAGTGTACACATGGAACAGAATTCCCGTTACCACACATTATATGTATTCTATGTTATATTTATGCAAGTAGTAGGATCTTGTTCTTATGATTTCAGATTAATGCATCTGCAGGTAAGATTGTTCTGTCCCTCTGGTCATTGATATGAACAGTAAAAATAATGTTTTCCATGATTTCTGAGCATGTCTAACTATGGGGCAATTCTTTTCTCTGGCAGTTATGAAGAGATACGTGTATTTGGCAGCTACAAGTAGCCAAACTGATATGGACAAATAAAATAACCTTGTAGTCTAAAGGGAATAATAGAACATCTGTTAACAATTTTTATCATTAATATTCTTGGGAGCTAGAGCTTTGTAAGTGCTCTATTTAGTATCGCTCTGCATCTCATGCAGTAAAACATGGTCCCAGTGAAATTAGTTTAGCCTATGAAATAATAAAATTTAGGTTGTGGGGGATGCTGTCACTTGTAGTGAGACATAAATACCGATGCTGAGATAAATGTGCAGGTTAGTTGTGTGAGGCATTCCCTTACCTGTTCAGCACTGCTTACTGCAATGCCATGTAGGAAAACAGATGCTGCCAAAATTCAAGACTGAGCCATTTATGTGGGAAAGTCAGCTGTTTGTCCAAATTCTGATTGCAGATACTGCTATGTAGTCTGAGGGAAGCCAGTGCCAGCTGCTGTTTATGTCAATTAAAGGCCATTCCTGAAACACCTCCTATGTTTCAACACTGATTTTCCTTCAGTACATTCCACCCTACACTTTTCTTCAGTGCCGAACTACAAGTTATTTTCATAGAGCTCATAGAGGAACTTCTGCCACATCATCAGTCTTCTGATACAAGGCCCTGTATCCTCTGTGTTATCCCTCAGCTTCAATATGAGGCTGGACAGGCCCGGGATAGCCTGGGATTTGTGCACTGGCTTGCTTCTGCTATACGCACATTGCCTGGAAGAGTGACACTTGGGTGGTGTTAGCTTTTCTGCAATTTCCTTTCTCCATGCTGGTGTGATGTCCTCCAGCACAAGGATGTTTACATGTTAGCTTGTGTAGGTATGGCTCAGTTATTTCCTATTTCTGCCAGGGATTTCCCAGAAAGCAGTAAATGCGCCTGCTGCCCATTAGCACTGCCCAGGTGTGGGATGTTAAATGCACTGGGAATGTGCATTTGATGCACCCTTGTGCTGACATCAGATTCTTGGTGTACTGAAACACCCATCAGACTTAACGTGCAGGATCTGATGTCTTACTGAAGGTCTGTCAAGAGTTCATGGCTGGGTGTTGCTCTGTAGAGGAATGAAGCTGGGTTAATTAATATTGATAACGTACAGCTGTGGGCTGGAGAGTCAGATTATGCTCACACAGAACCTGCATCACTCCCATCTTCGTGTATTTGCTCTTCAGCTTTAACTGTGCAGTTTGAAGTGGCACCAGTTTAGTAGAAGAATTTGCAAGATCCTACTGTATAGCCTGCAGCTTAGTAGTTAAGGGCACTCCAGTGGTAGATGGGGGATGTGGGTTTGAATCGGAGCACCTTTGGCCCAGTGGGTGGAAAGGTGGAGCTGGTTTAAATAGTGGTTTCTGCTCCAGTGACAACGCACTGCAGAAGGAGTAGCAATATCCAAACGTTGTTTTCACACCAGCTGATCAGAAATGCCTGTCTCGGGCTTGCTGATTTTTCTAGGCAGCGTTCAAGGACGGAGGCTGGCTCGTTAGGAGCACGTACTGAGGCATTTATTTTTTGGGCATTCTCTGACATGCGCTGGAGGGAGGCAACTGTCTTCAAAGAGCAGCGCAGAGCTGCTAGCCACTGCCTGTCGAGCGCATCGGCCGCCTGTGCCCCTCAGCAGGGCAGTTCGGTGAGACAAGCCGGCAGATAGGCAGCAGCAGGCACCGGGGTACCTCTGCAGGGGCGTCTCCATTGTCTGGAGATCAGGCTTTTACGGAAGGAAGTGGCAGCACCAGTGACCTCCCATATTGCACAATGGCTTTTTTTCTGTCACTTGGTCTTTGCACAGTTTGTGGGGGTTTTCTGCACAATGTATTTAATTGGCTGCTGTGTGTCCTCCCCCACCCCTGATAAATCCTTTGAGTGAGCAAAATTGAGGAGGGAGGGGAGAACAAAACAAAAATGAGTTTTCTTTTCCCCTAGAGGATTTTCAATCAAAATAATTTCAAATTATGGGGTCAAAATGAATGTCATACTTCTGTGTTAAGTACTTGCCTACTTCGTGGGATGTTTTGTACAGATTCTTCACAAAATTATCTTAGCTACTGTTGCTAGGTAACATTGTTTGCTTCATAGCATCAGAGAAATAAGAGGGTCAAATAGAGCAATTTCGTGTTATTATCATCTGAGTTATACTAATAAGGTTTTCATTGTATGTCTTAAAAATTTTTCCCTTCTTTTTCTCCCTTAGGGAACATCATTGTCTATGGGAATACAGTTGACATTTACACCACAGTAGAAACCCTCTTATCTCTTGGAATTAATGGTTCTCGAATACACCTCATACAGCCTCCACTCTGCTCAAATGTTACTTGCCTTAACAACAACGAAATCGAAAGTGCTGTTCAGGAGGCACTGTCAAAGGCTGGCGTGTCTGTTTATTATGACAGTATCCTGGCACAGTGGAACGAAGGCGATGACCCAGACCTTATCACATGTGCTGCTTTCACTACTAATACAAAACCATTTAAATTGCAATGTTCAGTAAGTATATGCTTTCACTTGTGTTTCCTTCAGTCTGTTTTTTAAGACAAAGACCATCAAATTTAGATAGTCCGTCGGTTTCTCCACTTTCTCGTTGTCTGTAGAAGACTGAACATTCACTTGTTAGTCTAAAGGGTTGTTTTTTTAAAAAATCCCAAATAAAACCATTGTTAACACCCTGATTTGGATTAAAATTTAAGTCACCTGACTCTCAAATAGTTGTTCACTGCTAAGTGACAAATACTCTTAATTAATTTTCTAAATAATTCCAGAAATCCTTGTATTATTTAAATGTGTACAGTGACTCCTGTCTACAGTTATGTGCATTTGATTAAGTCATAATAGAAGCCAAAAATGTTAGGATAGAGAGGCCTACTATGTAGCATAATTAAAATATATTTTAAACAGGTTTTTCTCCTTCTGCCTTAATGACTGCGTTTTTGTTCATCTAAAGTGTCAATATGTTATCTAAGTAAATGATATGCACACTCACAGGTATGGCTCCACTTTGATATTTGGGACAAGCTTTAGCTTTCCCATTGGGCAGAACAGTTCTGTTTTTCTTTATTGGGCTAATCCATGTGAGTGAGCACTTCTGATAAAATTACTTCACAATGTGTATCCATAGGAAGCTGCGTGGCCCCCTCAACACACCCCTCTGTCTGCACAATTCTTTGTGCAGCAAGTCTGTTGTAATTCTGGAAAGGGAGAGCCATGTGCCTCCCTGGGAGAGCTCCCCAGGAGTCAATGGTCCCTGCTGGCTCCCCTGCACTGGAAAGCTTGAAATCGTTGGGTTTTCCCAACCCCTTTCTTTTTAACATATGGATAGTTAAGCCCTTTCTGATGGAGGTGGAGACCTTGCATAGCACTTTTATCTGCTAGCAATCTCCTGACTTTGGGCCCCTTATCAGTAGTGACATTCCTCCCACTCTCTCCTTGTATGCAGCTTTTCAATTTCTCTCCTCTTTCCTTGAAATCCCTCTGTTTTTATCCTTCTGCAGAGATCTCAGTGTGATCAAGATCTTGTAACTTAATATCAATTCACTACCTCCCCATCAGGCCCCCTCTTTTCCACACCACCTTGCCCAAGTGGCTGTGTTCCTTCACGACCCCCATTTCCTCTTGGTTTGTTTCTCCTGCCCTTTTGTGCCCTGTGCCCATCCTTCCTCCAGCCATGGTTCTTCCCTCTCGGGGTCTCTCCTATTCAGCCTCTAAGATGAGAGATGGTCAATTACTGGTGGTGTCAGGGGCTTTATACTCTCCAAACCCGGTTCAGCAGTTTTGCAGTTTTCCTGTATCTGCTGTTAGCTGCCTGGGAGAACAGGGCTCCAGAGAGCAGCCGCCACCAAGGAGGCAGCTGCGTTCGCCAGGGAGCAGGCTGTGCAGGAATCGGCACTGCAGCAGCTCTGGGCCTTTTGGGATTTGAGCCAGTATCAACTGTTGATTGGCAGTTCTTGGAGGCTTAATTTGTTGAGTCCTGCAAGATAAAAACAACAGGAGAAAATCTCCTTCCCTAAAGCAGCAGCCTCCCTCCCTCCCCTCCTGGGCTGACAGATGGCTCCCAGCTTGGAGGTTGCAGCCATCCCCTCCCCTCCGGTGACACAGTCCTGCCTGCCAGCCAGCAGGACGCAGGGCTGTGTGGTCCCTGTGCCCTCATGGGCAGAGCTTCCCTGATTTTGGACCTGCTAGATGGTTAGAATTCCCTTAACTGTGCATAGTTATTACTTGTTTTATATACGAACAAACCCAGAGGCTCTCGCTCCTCTGCTGCCACGTCTCTGCTGTGTATCAGTGTTGCTAAAATTTCCAGCTTCCTTTGCTTCCCTCTCCTGTGCCTTTTCTTCCAGCTGGATCATCCAGCCGGTTGTGAACATCAGATGCTTGCCCTTAGTCCACAGGAAGGCACTTTGGTGGTATAATTGGGTAATACCTTTACCCAGGTCACAACTGCATCCTCCCTGAGGCTGACACTAAAGGAAGGACTTATTACTGATGCTTGTTTGCCCTGATAGTTATGTCTCAGGCTGTTTGAGATGAAGGCAACAAGGTAACACTTTCCTCAGCCTGTACAGTAATATTTCTTGTTAGTGGGCAGCAACATTCAGCTTGTCTAATCATTTTAAAAGCTGAAGGCACTGATGAAGGAGAAAGCTCTTTATAAAGGCTCTGGAGTTTCACAAACTATATTGTAGCAATGAGACAGTCAGTCTTCAGCTGTACCCTCTGCAGACCATGATCTTGCTTTAAAACATTTCTCAGCCTTGTCATTCTTACTACTGTTAACCCTCAACATTTAGTGTGCACCCTTGTTTTGCACTGTTTTGGGGACCTTTGTTGTGCCAGCTCTCCGTTTAGCCTTTGTAAGAGACAACTACAAAGACGCTGCTTATAGTTGAAGCTTCTCCTGTTTCTGCCATCTGCGGTGCTCTGACGGAGGTGGATGTTCTGTGTGCGTGCCCCCCAGTTCCAAGCTGGAGTGACCCATCTTTGTTTACCTGCTCCTCGTTTCTTGTGTTCAAGAAATGAGACACCTCCAGGTTTTACCTTCCCCAGCGCCTCTCTCGACTTCATCTGAATGGGCATTTCTGTCCTTCGTGAGCACATTTTTGGTTCCAGATTTCAGATGTACTTTTGCCTCTTTGAAGTTACTTCTAGGCAATGTAGAAAACTAGATAAAACACATATAAAGAAAACTGTCAGATGTGCATGATTCTAAATCAATTCAAAAGCTCCTCTCCTGCTAATCAGTGCGCAGAGTCTGTGTGGAGCATGCAGACAAAAGGCAAGGGCTGTGGCAGGACCCTGCAGCCCTCGCTCTCGCGCTGCGCTGGATTTCAAAGCTACTCTTCAGGCATCCAGCACATTTTGCATGATGTGCTGTGTGCACATCTGTTCCACACCGATGCCGAATGCGTAGGATGAATTGGTGGCTGCTGCCAACACCGCCTGCTTTGTAGTGCTTGTCACAGTGGTGCTGCCTCAGCTCCTGTTTTGGAGAGATGAGGTCTGATCTGCTTCCTCATGACCCAGGAGAGGGACTATGCAGGTACCACAAGAAGACAAAAGAAGAGAATTATCACTAGCTTTTTTCTTTGAGATTAGAGGAGGAATTTAAGGATTTAGGGTGATTTTCTTTCAATGCCCTTGAAATCTTCCTGTGGGGAAGACGAGCTCATGGCTTCAGTAGATGCTGGTCCCGAGATAAATCCCTACCTCAAGGTCAGTTCTGTAAGGAGTAAGACAGCACAGGCAGTGCCAAAACATGGTGAACAGGTACCTGCTGTGCTCATTACCAGGTTCAGTAACTGACTGCTGAATGTACCAGGTACTTTACTTATAGCCACAGTCTCCTCTGCGCTGACCTGGATCATCTCAGTGGATCTGATGCCCATCAAGACCTGTGCCTTGTGAGAGTGGCCAGCCCCAGCCGCTGCAGGCACAGTGGTCCCAAGCACTGAGATGGTACAGATTAGTCTGCCTCCTAAAGCAAGTATTATGCAGATCTAGAGTTAGAGAAGTGTTTCAGTTCTGACAAAGTGTGAATATGCTTTCCAAAATCTACATCACTATGAAGTATAATAAATCTGAATGCTTTCCTTTTCATGTAAATATTCAGTCCTCCTGGACCTCTCACAAACTTCTTGGCCTCCACAGCTTCCACTGGCTTAAATTCTGCTGTTGTAGTTTGAATGAGAATGACGTTTCCTCTGAACAATTTTAATTTCCTATCTTTCCATTTCAATTGAATATCCCTGTGCTGGTAGCCACAGTAACATAGTTTGTTGGTAAACAGTTAGGCACAACAGTTGGGAAAATATTTGTAATATACAGTTATCCTGCTCAAATGCAAAGTACTTTGTACATTTCTATTACTTAGTTTTTCAGTTTGGCCTGAGCATTTGAAAGAAAAGAAAACAACTTCATAGAGGGTTTGAGCCTTATTTCATATGCTTGTACTAACACAGAAAATATGCACATCCACTCAGGCTGTTTGACATAGTTAATTACAGAGATTTTAAAATAAAACTCATCTAATAACCAGAAGTAGATGAGTCTAATTTAGTAATTCTTCTCTCTACTGTCTTTGTTTTAATTTTAGTAGCTGTAAATACTGGATCAGAAGGATTTATCTGCGTGTATAAAATCACACTTTATTTCATGTTCTTGTATTTTAAAATCAATAACATTCACAACAAAAACAAAGTATAGGTTTTGATTTATGGAATTAGCCAGCAACGAATGTATACTATTTATATACTAGATGTATACCACACTTATGTACATCTCTTTTTTTAGGCATTTTTTAGCTTTGCCTACAGGACAGTGGATTATGAAACCTTTAAGGCAATTAATGATGCTTGCCTTGTTTTTGATGGAAGACTTGTGATCGATAGCAAATTCTGTACTAATGATGTCAACATCAGGGCTGCAGGTCCTTTAACAAAGTACTCCAGGAGATACTATGTAGATGAATGGACACACAGCAACTTCAATTCAAAAGAGGTTGGCTTTGAGCTTGCTGTATCTTTGCTGGATCTCGTTGATCCAACCCCTAAACCCTTTCGTAAGCAACCAGAAGGCACAGATAGACTCATCCCCATGTACAGAGGGTGTAAAATTAAAGGTAGGTCAAAATGGATTTTTCTTATACTTTTATACCCTCTTTGGTATTTTTGGGTAGGTCCATCTCACCTGAGATGATATCCAATGGGAGTAAGGTCCTTAAAGCTCCTTACATAATGAGCAGAAAGGGTTGAGTTGCGATAAAGCTTACACTGTAGATTTTTGCTAATAACAGACCAAGCTGTGCTTTCCTTTATATTGCAGTAAATATGGACTGTTTCAGTGTCTATATTCCAAGTTCAATAAAACTGTAATCAGAACTTGTCAATGTGTGGCTACTGCACCAATATGTCTAAGAGTCTATGTCTAAAAAAAAAAAAGTTTAGAGCATGAAGGCCACCAAAACAAAATAAGTTCCTTGTTTTCTTTTTAGAGCCATTTAATAAACAACAACAACAAAAAAAAAGATTATGGGAGAAGGAGCACAAACACTTTATTTTCTTCTTTTTTTTTATGATTTAATTAATCTCATCTTTTCGTTTATGGCAGGAGGTGTTCTTCCTGGAGGATGTAATTACTTGCATATTTCCAAACCAGAAATCCCCATCTGCTTGGACGTAGAACTCGCACTGTATGATCATGTAAGTTACATTATTTAACTTTTCTTTGTTTTGTCCTCCCTTTGGAAAGGTGTACTTATTTAGGATAGCACACATATATGCAAAAGTACCATGCATCTTAAAAAAGTATCTTGAGTAAGCATGGGTTTAAGTATGTATTTAGCAACCTTCCAGAGCTGGGACTTACCACTCTGGAATGGAACAAACCACATAAAACAAAATCTCTGATTATTTAAAAATATTTATTTTAATGTAAATTCACTATCATATTGTAAATGTGGATTCATACAGATTTTCTGATTAACTTCTTTACTGCAGTTCTTAATTACTTTGCCATGAAATCAACCAAAACCAAAGGGGTTTTTGGTCCTTGAATGCAGGAAATCCTTGCCAGTCCTGAACTCTTCATTACTATTTGCAGCACTTTGGGTTCAAATAGCTCCCTAATGGGGCACTACAGCTTCGACACCTTGAGGTTTTTTTTCCAGAGTTGGTGGCTCAGCACTGTACCTGGTTTCCTGAGCCATTTGTCTCAGCACAGCTTGGGAGGTTATCATGTAGGCTTTTCCTCAGTACTGTCTTTTTCAGAATGTCCTTTTTGCATGATTCTGTGGAGAGAAGGAGAAGTCACTTTCTCAGTCATACAGAATATGCTGCTTTTGAAGTTCCTAGCACATCACATAATACACAGCACATCAAGGTAGTGGTGCTATTTGGTATCAGATTTGGGTAAAAACAAATCCAATCAGCTAAGCCTGGGTGCATCATATAAATCAGGTACAGCGGGTGAACGAGTATGAATTACATAACCAACCAAACCTCTTAGATGGTCATTTCCATACGTTCTGATATTTGGCTTTCCCAAAAGATGTATGATTTCTATAAAGAGGACATAGGATAGAAATTAGCTGGATTTCACTAAAAGACGCTTTCAGCCTTAGTGCTGAACCTCTTTCCTCCCTGCAATAAGGTGCTATAAATGCATACAGATGATAAAACTTCTCAGTCTATTAGTGAAATTCAGTTGATCTAGACTAGTAGGAGAAGAATATATTCTGGAAGGGATGCTCCATACTTTGCTGCTAGAAAACAGCTTGTGCTGCAACCATGAGAGTCGTCTTTGGACAGGAAAGAGGGAAGCACTTCACACAGTTGGGATACATAGGAGATTGTCCCATGATACATACATGGAGATGCTTCTCTTACTGAAGAACCTGACTTGTGAAACAAGGAAAGGAATAGACTAATGTCTTTTAAAGCCAGAGAGGACCATCCACCTAGGCAAGCTCCTGTTCCTCAGGGATTTCTGCATTGAGCCTGTTCTTGAGGCTGATGTAAAGAGTGGCTTTTGAAAGGGTACTTCAGTGTTGATTTTAAAACTTGGACAGCGGTGGTCCACAGAAAGAAATTTCTTTTTTTTTTGAAAACGAATCCATGCTTTGGGGGCTGGAATCAAAGCCTGGCTCACCTTGTTTTCCAACTTTGCAAATCCAGGATGAGCTGTCCAAAGCAGCACATGCTGGGAAGCAGAAAGGACAATCACAGAGAGAAAAATTGGTTTTGTCACTCTAAATTGCTAGAGCATGATTAGAATTCTTTTGCTGCAGCTTTGATTACCTGCAGTCTGAAAAGGAACATAATTAAAGCCACTCCAGAAACTTCATGTAAATCCTAAAAGAATTGCCTAAGAAAGAAGTAAGAGAAGCTAGTGACATGTATTAGGTGAGAGATGTGGAAGTAACAAAGGTTACTGTAGCCTAGCAACAGGTTTTAGAAATACATAAAACTGGAACATGAATACAGCTTTAAAAAACAGCTTCAAGCTATTTGATCATCCCACTGCAATGTGAGGTTAGAAAAAAAATTTTTACATTTTTGTCTTCTAAGTGATTGATTTAACTAGCTGAAATGAAACGCTACCTTTTGAGCATCAGCATCCAACATTGTTATGCTTTTATTGATAGCAGAGCTGGTGTTAGCAACACTTGGCAGCCCCTGTTCAAACTGGCAAGAGGGAGTCGCTGAGAGCAATTCTAAATTCTGGGCGTATGTGCTTATATATATTTTTACACGTATATATGCATATATATTTTTTAAAGTTAATAGGAATTCACCATTTAAAAGTCTAGAACATGGCCTGAAGGAAACGTGCCAAGAGATCAAGTCCTGCCTCCTGCAGTTGCAGCAACCATCTAGTACGTAGTGCCATTTATAAAATTTAGAAGTTTGTTTCAGAACTGAACAGGGTCCTTCTTGGTATTTCTTTCCTTGTTGGAAGCACAACACATCACACCTCTGACATTGGAGAACTGCTACACAAAGTCAAAAATGCTTAATTGGTATGTGATAAATCTTTGAGTTTAACACTGAAGTTTGCTTGCAACTCATTGATATGGTAGTACCAACCCCCTGCCTACAATCCTATAGCTTCTGTGATGTGCCATAAATTTGGACTCTGCACATGTGCTGTTTGTATGTACATGTATAACAATATGTATGTATAGCTGTAAACCTGGAGAGAGAGTGAAAGTATGCCAGTGTGTTCTTCATTCATCAGGATGGTATCCTATAGTAAATTATGATATGCCATGTGTATGCAATAATACAGACTCTGTATAATAAATTAGGATGAATAGAGTTCAATTCAGTTGCCTAAACAGAGGCATCTAGTGTTGTTTGGGATGCCCTGCGGCATCCCTCCTGACCTCCAGCTGCTGCTCCAGGAGGTCACAGGTCTCCCACAGATCCTGTGCCGTAACTACCAGCACAGTTCAGATGGCCCAGATACCCTTCGGTGTCTGAAATGGCACTCGAGACTGGGCAACCACAGCCCATGCTGCACATGCAGTCCTATGCTGCACAGTTTTGTGTGCAGTTAATCAAGTATAAACCACGCAGAAAATCTTTGTGTATAAAACATAGCAAAGTGCCTTGTTGTATAAATCATGTTACTGGGAATGGGTATTGTTGATTTTAAAAAAGGGTTGTGGATTTTAAGAAATGGTAAGTACCAGCTAGGAGACCACAGCTGATCCAGCACATATGCCAAGTCAGGAGTCTGTTCCATCTCCACAGCTTTCCTTTTATTTTCTGTTCCAGGGGACAGAGATTATAACTGGAGAAGCAAGAAATGGGAATTATTTCAGGATGCATATCAACAAATATAGTATGGTAGATAGCATCACCTGCTTTTCAAAGGAATCCTTCCCTGTCTCCAACTACATTTGCTTGTATGGACAGCATGAGCGTCTTCTTAATGATCTTTATTATCGCTGGAATGAAGGGAAGATTACAGATCTTTACAGGTAAGATAAACTCAATACTGTGCATAAAATCTACATTCTGGCAGAATTTTAGTTTTATTTTATTGTGATTTATCTTCTGGCTGCTTTCTCTTAGAACAAAAGATAGATTTATTTAAAAATGTCTTCTATTGTTTGGCAAAATTATCAGTGGCAATACAAGCCCTGAAGACCCTCCTGGAAAGAGCTGTGTCTCTGACATTTATTTAGAGAAGGAGCAGTGGTTTACTTGACCATCTTTCATCTGAAAGAGCATTTCAATATCTTTATAACTTTTGCTTAGAATATTCAGTAGGAGTAATTCATTAAGCTGAACCTGAACAATCGTTTTTACTGAGGATTCATATTCAGAAGTCACTTTTAGGACTCCGTATTTTTGTTCACTTTGAATCAAATTTTTAAGTCAAGGTATCTAGGGAGATTTTAAATCACTCCTGATGATAGTCATACTCAACGACTTGCCAGCTTATCTGGTGATACAGTCAGCTCTGAAGTTTATCCTCCAGACTATGTTCTCTATGTAAGGTGGTTATTTTAACTTAATTTTACAGCTGGAGGCTGTGTCAGGACTCTGCATATTTAGTGGAGGTTCCCCATGCAACTTGCAGGACTTATCCCACTACAGCACTTTGCAGCAGTGAAACAAGTCTTGCCGATGTTCTGAGGGGCTCCTCTTTGCCTGCTGTGCCCAAGCAAGTGCAGGGCAGTCCTAGGGACTAGGTGTTCCGTGGCAAGTCTCTCAAGTGGTGGGAAAGCCTGAAGAGCCTGACTGTTTCTAGCCAAGGTTTATGTGCTGTCTCCTCAGAGAGAATTGTTCATTGCTTTTGGAAATGCAAACTTAATTAAGGAACTTACTACGGAGAGAGGAGTATCTGGAAAAATGTGATCTACCATATCTTTGATTTTCTGCTACTTCTCCAGAATTTCGTATTTTAAAAAAATTACCTGGCCTGAAAACTTACACATGTTTTATTCCTTATGCTTCAGTGAATACAAGTGCTTTGGAAGTCAAGCATGAATAAAAAAAATCAAACCAAACAAAAATCAAACCAAAACCCCAGCCTTGAGTTTCATTCATTGGGTAGTATTCTTTGAGTGTGTAATTGAGACAGGCGGTAAAGAAGAACTTGCTGATACATCTTGGTTTTGGTTTTCATTTTTAAAAATCCCTCACAACTGGTGTCTTGGGATCCTAAATTGTTACAGACAGAGAAGTGCCATGTTACATAAGCAGGTTTAGAGACAAAAAGCCAAGCACAGGAACAAATGATAGATTTTTATCATGATACAAAGCTGATAGTGGTGCCCTAAAAGTCTCCAGGTCTGATTTTGTTATATTTATAACTGATTTGAAGAAAGGCATAAATGGTAGCAGATTAAACAATTTTATTTAAGTAACAGTTTGTAGAAATTTGCTGTAAAGGATGTGCTGTGGTCCAAAAGAAACTTTGCATGATAATGGCAATCTATTAGTTCAAAAAAGACTGTAGAAATGAAGCACCTGATACCTTGAGACAGGGACTTAAGAGCCTCTGAATTCCAGCACCTCTTTCTCTAGCTTTTGCATTTCTGCTGGTTCAGTGTCAAAAAGCTTTGCCAGAATATGGATAAGGCATTGCACACTGCTAAATGAGAATGTCTGCCGAAATCAGGAGGAGGGGAGGTCCAGCCAAGCCGTTCAGTTGATGACAAAAGGCTGATTTGTGTGCTGTATTTTGAGAACAGTGGTATCAGCTGCTGACTGAAAGGGTGAACTCCCCTGAAAAGGACTCAGGGCTTCGCCAGGACTGGATGTGCAGCTCTCGCAATTTCTCTGATGTGTTCTGCAGTCCTTTTCCTGCACTCTCTCCTGATTGTAAATATTACAGAGTCTAGCTGCTCATTTATTTCTTCTCATCTTGTTCTGAAAAATGGGCTGAACCCAAACTTCAACTGTAAGGTTTAAAAGTTTCTTGAACAAAAACGCTTCTTCAAAAATTTCACTTCAGGAGACCTTTGTATGCCTCTGCTGAGAGGAGTGTGAAACTTCTGAATTGCTGCTGCCACAGGGATTGATTCTCATTTCTAGAAAATGCTGGGTTTGTTTTATGAGAGTAATGGCACATAGCAAATGTGAAGTTCACATAAACAGTATATTGTCAATAAGTGTTAAGTAGAAACTGAAGGAGGATGACACAGTTGTATGAGATAGGGGCTAAGACAACAGGTAATTTTCTTTCCCTGTCACAGCTGATGCTGATCAGTTAATACATTTTGAGCACTGGAAGAAACTTGGTATTCAGGTTGTGGCAAGGTATCATCAGTCTCTTTCATGGTGTTACAATATGCAAACACAGCTGTGACCTACTCTTTTCTACGAACCACAAATGTTGCCAGACACTTAGCCTTTGCTGTTTGCCCAGATGTGGCTACAGTATCGCTTGTTATATGTACTAGCAAGTCTCACAGTAGCATCAACACCTGGAAGAATAAATTATCCTGCTTTCGGATTTCTGCTTGCAACACAGGTAGAAGCATTTTCCTTGCCTTGACAAAAACCAGCATTTGCTGCATGGTGGGCATGTAGCCCAGCCCAAGGACCTCACTGCAGCAGCACTTAACCTGCACTCTCGATAGTCGATAGCGATGCACATAGATTTTGAAGAGGTGAGACGTTAACATTCTGAACGGATGGCTTATTGCTTCGTGACAGAAATAAAGAATGTATTAGTCTCCTATGCTCTCATGACTGTGATAGGATCCCCACACAGTGCAGAAGCTGATTGTGGGATTACAAGTAAGATCAAGTTCCAAACATCCACAGAGATTTTAAAAATCTTAGGAGAGATGAAGATCTCTGTGATGATCTGTTAATAGGATGAGTCAGGCCAGTCAACTTCGTAAGAGTAAGAAGTGCAGTTTTTTCTGATGGCAGCATTGCCATGAGCACACACTCATTGAGGGAGTCGTCAGCTTCTCTAAGACTGCTGGTAACTTAAGTGGTCTTTACTTACTAGGACCTGAAGTTGTGCAAGGTCAGGGTCCTCACCTCCACGTACTCACAGGCACTGTGACCTGTGTGTCCGGGTGGTCTGGCCCAGACTGCTAGTGTGCCATGCAGAGGGACACCACTTAGCAGGTCCTCATCACATCTCTTGAGCTTTTCTTAATTAGTGATGATGAACTAATTTGGACTTGTCTTTTACAGCCTTTACATGTGGACGTTGTTTGGGATCTTTTGCCTCATTATTTTATCTCACCTCTCATTAGCCTGTGGCAAAATTCCTGAATCACAGTTGCCAGGTTTTTCTTATCTGGTTATTTTATTGCCTCCAGTCCTGTTTTTCATCTTCTTTATATCTGATCTTTAGATAGGTTTGTTCCTTCTCTTGCCATTTGGTCATTTGAATGAAATCACATATGTTGCTCTGTAGCAATTAACATATGCTGTTCTTTAATCCTTGCTCGCTTGTTTCTTCTGGTGCTTTCACACAAATGCATGTGCACACGTATGCATTTCCATTCACAGCAGCCTCGATATCTCTGTTACAAACGTCTGTGCTATGAGGAGGATAGATTCTCTAGCTAGATCAAGAGGTGGGAGACGGAAGAGTAAATGAAAGCCCTTTGCAGTCAGCCAGGGCAGACTGAAAGGACTAGTGAGAAAAGGACGGTGAGAGGAGGAAGCAAACTGCCTCTCATCTCCATGTAACAGTCCTAGCACAAAGCAGACTGGCACAGGAAATGGCTGCTTTCAGGAGGTGGTATAGCAATGGAAGAAGGCTGGCAGTGTAGTGTAGTCTCATAATATATAATACAGTATCATACCTACAATACATGCATCCATATAATACAATGTTATGTACAATATACAACAATATACAGTGTTAAATCCTAGCCGTGAGAACACTATTTATTAGAAAACCATTACATTGAAACAAGTTTTAGCATCTCTTGTGAGATGAAGATATTCTTGAGGCTTTTATGTAGATTAAAAGTGGTGTCTGGTCTTCTTTTGGCAAGGAATATGAAGATGCATTCGTCGATTTCTATGTGTGTGATCAAAAGAAGGAAAACTTTTTTGGATGGTGTTTACATGGTCTATACTGGTCTCACATGACCATGTGAATGCAAACCTGATGTTAGGGCTGAATTTCTTTCTTTGAAAAAAATCCTTTTAAACTAGTACACGTTACACTTGCCTCCAGTTGCAGTATCTTCTAGAAAGATGTGAAGTGCCCTTAGTGAAAAGAAAATGTAGACTGTGAAAAAGTTGTGGTTCATTAGTTAAGCTTGTAAACTTGCTGACTTGAACATTCATTCTCCTCCTTCCTTCTTTATGCCTCTGTTTTGGGGAGGGTCTTCCTCTAAGTCCAGAAAGTACAATGTTTTAATCTTTTGGTCTGCATTTAGATTTCCCAGCATGGCATCTAGTTCTAGGAATGGACACAGTGGAACAGCTGTCACCTGGGAGCTAATTTATTTCTGTGTAGCATGCAAATTATCTTTTAAATAATTAGAGACTGCATCTAGCAATGAATTTCCTCACTGATTTATGTTTGGTATAAGAGCTGAAAGTTAACCCCATGATACCGGATTTCCTGACTATAATGTGCCAGTGCCATTTTCAAATTAGCATTAACAACAGGCTCTCAAGACTCGGCTAATGTGAACAAGTAACTCCTGGTTGTACACGTGAAACTGCAGCTAATGGTAATAATGAGATAAATAACATCTTATTTTGTTGAGAGAAAAGTTCCATTGATTTCAGTACGAGTTCAACATGATTTAAAACTGCAGGACTTGATCTACAACCAAATGGAAGATGGAAATCACTTCTCTCCTGTCCTCCTTTCCCCATAGAGTCAGCATACATTGTGGAGGAAGCTAAGCAGCGTGGTGGGCATGCATCACCCCACGCCTGTGGTGGGTCAGAGGGGTCTGCCCATGGCTCTGCCCCATGTGCTGGGCTGTCCCTAGTCCTGTGCTGGGCTGGCGAAGGAAGCCCTTCAGCCCCTAGATTTGCAAGACTCAACAGCCTGATGCCCCCAGACACGCCACTATTGATGATGTATATTCAAGCTGCAGCTCTTTTAAGAGTTTAAGGTCATAAATTTATCAGCCTAGCAAGCAGTAACCGAAAAAGCCAGCATAAAATCATCTGACTGTATTGCCACAATCACTTGGTCACAAAATGCACGAGCGCACTGGAGAGTGTAAGCTTTTAGTGAGTTAGATACTCCTTGTCCGTATTATGGTATTTTCACAGCTTACTAAAAGCTTCAAATGCATCTGAATTAATTTTTTTTTCACAGAAACAATGCTTTTAGCTCTCATAGTTAAACCAGCCAACACTACTTCTGATGGAACTAGAGAGTTTTAAAGTTTCTTACCCTTCCTGCTTTAGCAGACAGGTACTACTGACATGTTTAAAGGAGGTCTTGGTGCAACTCTACAGCTGCACAGTTAAAATAAATGTTCCTCATGATGCCTGGCTGCCGTAGTTAGCCGTGATCCCGGTGATACAGATATTCATATGATAATAACAGATATCTAATATCTTCTTCAAAAACAACTGCCTATCATTAAGCTTCTGCAGCCATATTTGGGCCTGATTCTCATAGGTGTTAGGTATTCCAGCTTAATTCAGAGCAGTGTCTGTGTGGGTTCAGTTCATTACTTAGCCAAATACGAATCTAAGAGCCAATGTTTTTGTTTCTACCTATGCAAACAACAGCTGAGGAAATAGGTTGTTAAGCCAGAAGATGACCACATCCAGTCAGACAGCTGTCTCTTCTGACTGTGCCACAGTGGGATGCACTTCATCCCTGTGACTGTTTTATAGGATGCCAAGGTCTACTGGGCAAATTGTCAGGGCCTTGGACAGGCAATATTTACTAACCACGAAAAGTCTTATCCTCACTTGTCACGGTGCTACAAGAAAAATGCACCATTGCCATCAGCAATGGTCACCCTTCCATCTGCCTCATGCCACCACAGTAGCTACATTCATTCCATCTAGGCCTTCACCCATTACTTTTCTGAGCAGAGAGGTCTTACAATGCAGCTTTCTGGTGCCAGGGCAGGCAAAATTATAGGAACCAAAGACACAGTATCCTGAAGCTGGGGATTTTGTATACAAACCTTTTATGTCACCTGGAAGTTTTAACAGCATTACCCCCTAGATCTGGAATCCACTTTAGGAAGCAGTTTTTTCAATTTTTATTCATTTCACATAAGGTTGCATCTCAAAAAGGCTCAACTGGAATTTGAGCACCCAAGAGTGAGGCTTTTTCCAATAGGGAAGCCTTCTTTTGAAGGAAAAAGAAAGTGAATTCCAGTAGGTTTCATATGAAGTGTCCCCTGTACCACACTCCTTCCCTTCCCTTGTTCTCTGGTGCTCGTTTGAAAGCCTTCAAATTCTTTCCATTGTCATAGCAGCATATAAAAGAGGGGGGTGGGGAGAGAGCTCTGAGATATTCTTTCTTTTATTTTTAAGCTTATACATTTGTTATTGGTCATCAGTCCTCCACACTGCTTCACAAAGGAGGAATGTAACCAGCCAGTTACACCTTTTGTATTCATCCAAGATGAAGGCAGTTGCCAAGTTATGGAACATGTCCACAGAGCAGTGGAATCTCCCTCTGCAGCATCTTAGGTACAAAATGGATAATTAGAGGGGTCTCCTGATACCTGGCAACCAAATGGATGCTCACTGGCATCATGCCTTTAATATGAAATAGAAGTGCTTCATGTAGGCTTCATTTGGCATTAATGAAAACCAAATCTACTAACATAATGCATAAAAATCTGTGCCACTAGTTTCTAAAATACTTAAGTAGCTTATTTATCAAATTAGGTGTGAGTGGTTTTTTACTTGGGATTTTGTAATACTGTCTTAATGAACTTGTTTTCCATCATGACCTACAGAAGAAGATGCTTGGTGCATCGCATTAATGGGGCAGTAATACTAAAGATGAGGCAAAGGAGTACCACTGTTGTATGACAGTCAGTGCAGCAAAATCAGCGTCACTGGAGGAAAGGCACAGATTTGGGCTGACAGTCATAAAGTGTCCTGTTAAGGGAAACATCGTTATGCCAATCCATTTCTAAAAGGCAACCTGTGAAATGTTGTGTTGCTCAGCCATCCCCTGCTCAAGCTTCTTCTTGTACCTATTCACCAAGTTTACTCTCTGTGTAATGCTGAAGTTAGTAAGATGCTGTATGTTAAGCACTTCTGGTATTTAACAATTTGTAAAGCATGCTGATGGACTAATGCATTGTGTAGCAATCAAAGTGTTTTGAATAACATGTAACACAGAGTACTGAGTACTCTATTTATATTGTGTTTATATTTAGTTCTTACCAGAAATGTGCTTTTAGTCATCTGTACTCACTACGCTTCAGTTTGCATCATGGAGCCATCTTGGTGCATGTAGGCTGGACATTTCAGGCTCTGCTGTGTATGTGTGTAGGCTTTCCAGCTGAGAGCTGAGGAGCCTTACAGGGTCAGTCCTCTGAGGGAGTCCAAGAAGGCAGCGTGTGTTTTGAAGGACATTTAGCAGAGAAACCTTTCAGGCACACTCATCCAAAGTGAGCTTGAAAAGACTGTTACTTTTTTTTTTCTTTTTTTCTAAATAACTTGGTTTCCAGCATTTTAAGGACTTGTCCAGCCCATTGACAATTTATCTACCCCGCACGGTGGTCTCAAGTAGCATCATGAGGAGCATATGTTCATGGCATGATAGAAAAGCTATTTGCAGCAAGATGCACGTGCACTCCAAGTGTCTCATCTTTTTTGCAAGCTTGGAGTTCTCCAGAGTTGAGAAGATATGTCCACCAGGCTGCAAACGCCAGTCTGGGAACTGATGATGTGAGGGGCCAGGTCCGTAGAGAGAAGCCCCTGCTGGCAGACGTTAACCAGAGGCACTTTGGCAAGCAGGAGTTGGGAAGGGTGGCTGATGACTCTGGCAATACCTATGCATGGGACAGAAAGACAGGGGATTTTGCTGAAATTCAGTGACAAAGGATTTTTTTTCCCAGTGCCAGAACAGCAGATAGGATTCAGTGCTGCCATATGAAGGGCATCAGCAAATTAACACATGCATAGAGCTCTGGTGATCTGCCCCAGCTGTCCATTGGAAGATCTGCATGCAGCCTGGCTGTGGTGGGTGTTGCTGTCCAGGGGCTAAGCACTCTGAAAAAAAAATAAGGGATGCTCTACACAAAGTGGCACAGCTTCAACAGCAACAGGTACTGATATGCACTAGGACACAAGGCTCCCAAACATGCAGCAGGAAGGCATGGAGTCAAACTCCCTTTCACTAAGATGCTTTGGAAAATTCCACCCAGAAACTATAAAAGTGAATACTATCACTGGATATTTCATTAGCTTTTCTCTTCAAACCCCATCATTTATGCTCACACTCCATTTTTCTTATTAGCTGTACAAGCTAAATGCTCAAAATATTTTGAGTGGTATGGAACAACAGTTACTTATTTTAAAGTAGCCATTCAGATCTCTTCTACTTAAGTTCAGTTCACACATCATACATAGTACTGTTCAGGCTAAAAGTGATTTATTAAGCAGTGTCATTAAATGAGAGTTTAAGTAGAAACACCACACTGGACTGTTTATTGATGTGACTAATAAATCTCGTAATATAACAAATTAAGAAAAGGAAGAATATTTGCTGTTTTCAGTATTATTTTTAAAAGGACTAGGTAAAGCTATAGATCTATTACTTCTAGCCTGGATAATCAGCAAGTATTTAAACATGAAATGCATGCTACATAGAAAAGCTGTTTTTAAACCAGACTTTCAAAAATGAAGAGTGACTGTTTGTTAAGAGAAATACTAGAATGCACTGCTGTCTGGAATTTGCTGATCCCACACCATTAGCACACTGTGATTACATTTAAGGGATTCCACCTTAGGCTTTTGTTCATCATGCAGATGGTGAGACTTATTTTCTGCAGGGATGAAAAAAAACAGAAAGGAAGTGTGGCAGGTAGTGAGCATGGCTGAGAGAGACTAATGCTACTCAGTACACTTCGCAGCCTAATTAGAGGAAAATTTGTGTGCTTTTTATGAAGAGAGAGACAGGATAAGGAAAGAGGAACACATGAGGGGATATCAAAGCACTAACAGCTTTTTTTGCTACCAGAATTAAATGCTAACCCCAAGGTGCTCCGGTAAAGCTGTACTTCAATAGCAAATCAATATAAATGGCAGACCCCTTTAGGTGGCTTTAGATTTCTATACATTAGTGGTTTTTTTAAGGAGCAGCTAACTTACTAATGAAGAGGTATGTTACTAAGACACTCCACATCCAAATTAGTATGTGAAGGCCAGTCAACCGAATCCTACCACAGCAATTTGCAGCTGAACCTTGCCGATTCATATTAATAATTATGCAAGCCATTATGAATGATTGAACTCTGAACAAACAAGTAATTACAGAAAAGCAATCATACCAGTGCATACAGCATATCTGTTGATTTTGTATGTCAGTTTTAATTTCCTTTTAATTGTTTTTCATAATACATTACATGTGAAATAGTACTATGTGAAAAAAATGTAATAAACCTTATTTCAAGGTCAGCCATAATTTCCTCATAGACAAAGAGCAATGTTTTTATATCAATTTTAAAGAGCAGAGTTTAGAAAGTTTAAAGAGCAATTCAGTGAAGAGTCAGCTACACAATAACTGTTACTATCTAGTAAAGTATCTAAACTTTACCAAATTCCAGTGCTGAAATAATGGATAATATCTCTCAATGATATTTAGAATAGGAAGGGACTGCAGTATCTCAATGTGAAGCAGGGATTGCAAAGATTTGCTTTCTGATGGTGCCTCCAGGTAATGGCACCTAAATGTAACATTTCCAGGATATTAAAAATGCAGAAACCAGAGGTGATTTATCAGCCATGATGGGTAACGGGCATTTGTGAAGTGAAGAGGCTGGCAAGCAATACGCGATGTCAATCATGACTCGCACCCCCCTGGAGTCAGCAGGTCTCTGCAGTAGCCCTAGTGAGGTTTTGGACTGGGCCCAGTGGGATCAGTATTGTCCTCTGTGAGCTCTGGATTCAGTGCCCATCTTTCTCGAGCATCAGTTGCACTGCACTATGTTTTGCTATTGCAGCTGCAGAAAAAAGGGTTTTGTAAACCACATGTTGTAAAACGGTTCTTTTCCAAGGAAAAGATATTGCAGGTTTGGTCACAGTTCTGTTGAAAGTGGCAAAAAAGCATGGGCTTCCTTTCTATGATTTACTTAGCAAAAAGTACAAAAGAAATGTCAGCCCATGAGTCAGTAAAAACCATCATTATTTTGTAAATCTGCCCAGTGAAGTAAATCACAGATTCATTGTCCATAAGACTATTGATTTCACTAATTACTGGGTGAGAGCAGTAACAGCGTCCTAGATTAATGAATTTAACAGGAGTGGCTTAAAATGCATGGACAAACAGGTGTTCAGTGAGTAGAACTATAGAGCAAGGAGTTAAATAGCTGTCTTGCTACAACCTTGCTGTTGGTTCAACATTTGCTTGATTGTTAGGCCATTGTAAGTGATTTTTAAGAAACTGCAAACCAGGGAATGTTTTATATTCTTTGTGATTAAGAACAGTGCTTTCAGGTGGTGCTTTATGGGGTTTTACACAAATGAGCCTTGATTTTTACCTACATAAACAGGCTGTCTTTCAAAATTACTGGTCAGATGGTATTTAGCAGGAAATGCTTTGTGGTTTTAAATTTACACTTTATGATTCCTGGTCCAGCTAGGCAAGGTATGTCTGGAAATGTCTTTTACTGGTATCACAATGTCGTTGTAATTAGGAGTCTTAAAACATCCATATATATTGTCTGCAAACAGCGCATTGTCTCTTTTCCTGACAAGATGGGACATTTCTTATTAAGTGCACTTGTGTTGGAGAAAAGACTGTGAACTTTGTTTGGGAAGCAATGTCAGGACAACCTAGAAAGTAAAACTGCATTGCATCCCAACCCACAGCAGTACTGTCCTCTCCCCACTCCTGGGAAGTGGAATTCCCTGTTCTTCATAGGTACTCTGGGCATAACGGTATTACACTGGAGCCTGTGTCAGCTGATCAGCTGTTTCAGTTTCATCTCTGCTTGTCCTTCTGGTTTGGTTCGTGGTGTTTGTAATAGCAGCAGCTTTCTTCTTACTGTTTACTAGTGGCAAAACCAAGGAGGAATGAGGTATGCTGCAGCAAAAGCATGCTGCCATTTGGGTAGCTTTTTCCATTGTGTGTCAAAAGTACCAATGAGAAACTCAGCTTCCATAAATTGCCCAAGTCGTTCACATTTAAAGGATCCAAACGTGCCAAGGAATGACTTTGAATATTTTGAGGTCTGAATATTTGAGAACCAATAATGTATATTCCAGATGTAGCTGATAAAGCCTGGAGATTTTGCATTTCAAGCAGTACATTTCTTCTTAAGGAAATTTAAACCCAGAAAAATGGACATCCAGCTTGAAAACTCACCGTGTTGTACTAAGTGTGGGAAGCTACAGAGAGGGAAGGAGACTCTATGCTACTTACAGATTAACGGGAGATTAAGTTTATCAATGACTCTGCCTTGTACCACCTACTAGAAAAACGTGTGCTGCTCTGCATATGCTTGCAGTGCTGGATGGCAGAGGATACAACTCTGACCAGAGTCCTGCTGAGTTTAATGGGACATAAGGCAGGTCCCTAGCAAACTGTAGACTGCTTTGTGAAGAAACAGATGTGATTTCAAGAGATCTGCATTAATGATTATTTAGAGACATTTAACAAAAGTTGCAAACGGATTCAAACCACTTCGTAGATTGTCTCCGTTTCTGAACTTTGTCATTTCCTCTGAGTTCATATGTGTTGGTGAAAGAGTGGGGATAGTGGGGATGCAAGGAGCTGAATTTGGTTTTGCTATTGCTTTCATCAAGGCTTTGAGTAGCAAAAGAACACTGGCAGACACAGCGTCTTCAAAATCTATAGTTAATAACATGCCAGTAGCTTGCAGAGGGATTCTACAAAAGCATCATCACAAGGAACAGGTGCCTACCTGCCCTTTGAGCTTTTCAAAATCCCCCAACTTGTCCTGGTCTCACAGAGACACAGAGAGAAGTCACTGGCAGTGCTGGCGAGGCAGCAGCTGAGTGCTGGCTGCTTAGGGCCGCAATTTAAATTCCCTTAACAGGATTCTGCGCTAGAGAATGGCGGTCTAAGTGTGCACGCACGCTGTGGTAATTTGATAAGCTCACCTGCAGGGAGGGATTATTTCACATAGTTTAATGAGCCGTCAGGTCTGCATTCCCAGTACATAAGGTGCGCCCACAGGCCTGTCCACAGTGACACCCGTTATCTCTGCTGTCATCAGGCTCATGGAAGCAGCAAGAAAAGGAATGGAAGTAATTAAAAACATATTACAATTCTCATATTAAAAAAAGAATCACTATTTTTCAGGCTGTAATAATGAGATTTACTTGCACATTAAGATAAGTGAGAAAATCAAACCTTTTAAAAAAATTGGTTTCTGTTTTATTTGCCACATTGCATGCATTCATATCATCACTGCTTTCAGTTTCTCTTTCCACTGGTGATTCTTTTTTTTTTTGGAGAGGATTTTGGCTGAGGTTGTCAAAGAAGAGCACCCAGTGTGAAATACTTAGAGACAATATCAACACTGGTCCTCAGAAGCCCATCGTTAATAGTATAAATGGAAATTATTTGGGCTTTGCTTTTGCTTCGTTTCCATGAAGGGAAGCCCAACTTGTAGAAGTTTGGAAAACATTGCAGTAGTGTGATAAAACTGGTCAGTTTGAGTATTACAGTTACACCATGCTTGTGAATGATAAAAGATTAGATCTACCAGAGTAGGTCAGCTCATCCTACAGAGCTGGTCTTCACCTCTCCACCATTGCTTTCTTGTCACGGGATTTAAAATTATTTACAGAAACTTCCATTATTGATGGGTTTTTTTAAACTTTATATCTTACTTTTTGTTTGGTGGTTGGTATTATTCTGAAAGCTTTTCATTCAATTTTTAAAACTTTCTGGTTTTAACATCTTGCTCTCAGTGATACATCTCATGCTGTTAGACCTGACTTAGATGGCAGAAACGTTGCCAGAGGTGAGTGTCAGGTCCTCGCTGCCTCTGCTTTAGAGAGCCAGGACACACCGCAGACAAACGGCAGCTTCAGAATTAGCTTTCAGAGGCAGAAGCCTTGCTCTGCAAAAGTGGTGTGTAGTTGCAAATGAAATGGAGAATAAACACAGATAGCTCTCAGATGGGAAGCCGCCTGCATGCATACTCTGTTTTTGCTTGCTAGCAGTGGCCAACTGTATCCATTTTATTTAACGCTGCATCTCTTGAAAAGGGAAAGATTCCATCTCTTTTCTAGAGAATGCCACTAAATATTTTCCTCGTTCTTTCATCTAATGCAGGCTACACATCACAAATGAGGCAGAACAGACTTTAAATATTGTTTGTCAAAGAAAGGCGAGACCAGCTTCCTAGCAACAAAAAGGATGTCGCTTATTGTCTTCAAAAGGAGACCATTTCATCCCATCTTGTTACAAATGCCTTCCCATGATAACTTCTGTCGATATAAAAGTCTGTCGGCAGGGGATCCCCGTTAGGAAGTGACCAAGTTTGAAAACCTGTTATGCTCCTGGCAAACATTGTCATCTTGTACATATTTAGCCTGATCACTCTGGCAGGTTATGAAAGACTAAATGGTGCAAACACATGTGGCAGATGCCGTTCTCATGATAGTTGAGGAGCCTTTGAGCCTCTGTTGGTAGCATGCCAGCTTCATCTTGTATACTGAAGAGCATTATACTTTCAAGCCTTCTACAGCCTGCCCTGAGGGACTGCTGCTGAAGTGGTAATAAAATTGAGAATGAACCTCAGAAAGTCAACTTGTTGGTTTGGCTTCAAATGGGTTTTTTCATTATTAAACTTCCCTTTAGCAGCCATATGTAGATCTGCTTTCTTGAAAACACCATGTGCTCCTTTATAAAGGTGATTCTAACTGAAAAGATAGATAAAAAAGCAGAGCCAGCAAGGAAAGTAATTGTTTCTGTGAAGCAGATCTTTAAATTGCCTTTGGTGATTCCATCTCTTCAGGTGAAGGGAAGTAAAGGGAATCTGGTAGTAAATGTTGTTTACTGGTAGCTCCTCTTGGCAGCCTATCTAGAAAATACAGACAAGATGTTCTCCATTCCCCCAAACAAGGTGTTTTATTTGCATTAAATATTGCAAACTGGGTGATGCATTTCAGGTTTTGAGCTCCAAATCTGTGGATATTGACAGAGGCAGTCAAAAATGCAATTAAGAACTGAGCTGCTGGTAACAGCACCAGTAATATGTAGCATCCCTGAAACGTTTTATAAACATCATTTAATGCAGCTTCTCAGTGAGGTAGGGAAACAGCTGAACCACGGTAAGGCAGTTGGAAGATACGTCTCCATCGAGAGACGAAATCACCTTATCAGGGTTAGAATTAAAATTAAGATGCCAGCTTGAAGACAAAATGTTTGGCCAGTGGAAAAAGGTTAGCAGGGTATATCAGTAAAAAATAGTGTCTTCAATTACCTTAATGTATTCTTGTATAACACCCCCCTTTTTGCTGCTTTGCTATCTAATATCATGATTGAGTTAAAGGTTTTTGTTGGGTGGCGTTTTTCTTCTGAAATGGAAGGCTTTTTTTTAAATGTGTGGGGAATATCCTGTTCTTCTTTAGCTCTCTGCACATGTTATAGGTATATAAAAGTTAAAGTTAAAGCTGAGCTCATCTTTTCTAACATTTCCTGTCCAAATGAATAGGTAGTGTCAGTCATGGTAACATGCTACCAGAGACTTCTAGGCTGGGCAGCGCTTACTGTAGCAAGAACACGGTTATTTGTAGTGGTGTCTATAAATATTTATACTATGAACATATCTATCTATGAACAGAGAGACTGTGCTGGCCACTGTGCAAATCCAGGAGAGGCAGCCCCAGCCAGCCTGTGATACAAAGAGAAACGCAGATGAAGGGGCTCAGTGGGAAGGCGGAGGGGAGCTTATGATGGGATGAGCATGTGAAAAACCAGCGAAGTTCTGCCAGATGCATAAACTGTTATTAGTTGTGCAGGGGACTGGTGAAAGATGAAGTTTAATTCAAAGAGTGGGAGGGGGAAACCCTGCCATTTGACCTTAATGAAGAAAAAAATCTGCAAAAAGAAAACTGCAGGTTAGTTTTCTGCAGACGGGTACGTCAGAATTATTAAACTTGTGTAGCACCTTTTAAGTTGCTTTATTCAGATGGTCATTTAAAGACCATGCAACTGAATCAAGTGATAGCATACATGTACTCCTGACAACAGTGCCAAGCGTGCTGCTGCCATTCCAAAGATGGAAACATTGGTTGCAGCCATGCAAATGCACCCGTCTTAAAAGTTCCTGGGTGACCCTGCTGACATCTGTTCATTCATTACTGGGATGAACATGGTGCACCTCCTGACTCCAGTCAGCACTAACAAGAATTACACACAGAGCATCTCACTGAAGCAGTAAAAATTATTTTTCATTACAGAGAAAAGAGAAATAAATCACAGGTTTGTAATCTAGCTGCCTCCGGTTATATTTACAGCCTTGAGGTTCTACATCGAGTCATGTCCTCTCCATCTTGTTACTCCTTTTTCACAGAAGAATGCTGCCATAGATGCTGTCACTGAAAGAAAAAGTTACAAGAGCTTCCTCCTAGAATAGGTTCAATTTAGCTTCAGCGTACTAGTGCAAAGAACATATTGCAACACCGTGGTGGCCTGTTTTTCTGGCCTTTATTAATCCAGAAACCTTAATAATGAACAACATTTGTGTCATTGTCTACACAAATTTAATTTGTTTATGCAGCAGTTCAGTTAATCCTGCAATCTGCTTTTCTCAAATGAGGACAGATAATGGAGACACCGTTCTTTACAGGTCTTCAGGCTTTTAAATTCTGATAAAATCAGGATTCTTCACTGGGTCTTGCCACAGCTCTGAATTAAGCCACTTTAAATGTAATTACTGAAGCTGGCTGTACATCAGGAACATCCATTAAAAGAATTGATTGACCATGCTGTTACAGGAGGCATTTTATGAACAAACGATCATGATGGGTCCAGAACTGTAATTTATAAAGGCAAAAAAGCAGGTAAATACTTTATTAGTGGTTAATGAGAAGTTCACAAGATAACTAAATTTCTTCTTTTTTAACCAGCTACTTCAGGGAACCTTGGTCCATGGCCATCTATCATGATCGGTTTATTGATCTCAAGAAGGAGCTGCGCCAAACCCTGATGTCAGAGCAGGTAAGAAAAATGACTGGCGAGTACATTTTATTATTTAGGTAATTTGTTAGTGTTGTTCATTTCAGTTTCTTCTCCCATCTTTCTCCTAAAGCTTTACGTTTCAGTTTAGCTAATTCCTCTGGGAAACCTGAGCAGATCCTATAGCCCTTAGCTGGGTGGGTTCACCAAGCACACAGCATATTGTTCAGTTCCCTTATTTGGGCGTATTTTTAAAATTTGCCAATATAACTTTACATTGCTTTGTTTTCCTTCACAGCATTTTTGCATTACACGTGCAGTTTAGTACAAGTACCCAGCAGAATCCAGAGGCTTTATTGTTCAGTTATCCCCTTTTTTTATTAATGTTACTTAATACAAACACACTTCGGGCCATCTTAAACCTGTCTCAGCTGAGCCTGTGAGAAGTAGATTTTCCAACATCTACCCATAGGGAATGGCTTTTCTAGCTGAAAGAGTGAAAGCAACTGGCTTTTCAGTGCTAAGTGGATTTCCTGAGCAAGGATGAAATTAAAATGGTTGCTAATGCTGTTTACAGCTTTGGCCTTAGTACCGTAGTCAGAGGCATAAAGTCTCAGCAGCCTGCAACTTCATCTGCTCAAAATCCAAAGCCCACCGTGCCCCACAAAAAGAACTGCTAACTGCAAATGGTTCCAACAACCCCAAGAACTGCCTCCCCTACCCCCTGATGAATTTCTGGCTGATCTCTCAAACGTAGCTTGCGGTCTGGATCGTGGTACTTCCGACCTGCAACTTGGGACCCAGTTTGCCTTCTTTCTCCTCATGCTGCTTTTGCTTTTGTTTAACGCAATGGAATTCCGTGCCATGGCAATATTGTTTGACTATTCACTTGCAACAGTTTTTAACTGTGCAGCAAACAATCAGAATCGACTGTAAATGGAGGCAGGGTGACAAAAGGACGGGATGTTGTGTGGACTGTAGCACACCCATTTCCATGGCCCAAACTGGTGCCCTGTTGTGGGTCACAGCTGTAGCCGCACAAATGCTCGACCCCCGCCTCCTCCCAGAAGGGCTAGATGCAATTTTCCTCCTATTGTCATGATACAGAAAGCTCCTCAGTGCGGTTTTACTTTAGATTCTCTTGGAAGACATCTATAAAAGGACACAAAATGAAATTCTGTGCAGAATGGGAGGCCTGATGGGAAGTGTTTCTCTTGCCGTCACACAGCCACATTTCGCATGCTGTTAAAATGTGAACATCCTCAGAGAAAGGGGAATTGGTGTCCCACAAATTAGAGGCTCGCTTGCCTTACCCTTTTCTTGTTGCCGTTGTCCTGCCACACACAAATAGTCTCACTGAACAGACTGAAAGCATCTCTGTGAGTCAGAATTGCTTACATGAACAAAGATGACGGCATCTGCATCTGAATGCAGATTTGTTTTGTATTTTTATTTGGATTTTCTTCACGGTGATTCTAACTGTATTTACTAAGTGTCACGTTTATGCTTTCCTTGGGTGTTCCTTCTGGGCACATTGCCAAACACATAGCAGGTACTATGCACTTAGTGGAATGTATCTTAAATGCCCTGGGATTGGTTCTTATTTCTATATGGAGCGAGAGACCTGCTGTCTTTGCTTCCTGTTGCTCATATTCCAGGCTCGCTTCAGCACACAGATAAACTAGTAATGAAATGTAAAAAATGAGGGAACAATACACCTTTTGAAAGAGATGTTTAAAAACTGTGAGTGCAAATACGCAGAAGTCAGACATTTCTGGTTACCGTTTCCACAGAAACTGGCAATGGTCTCATGCATTTAGGGATAGTATTTATGGAAATGGTCACTACTAGTAAGAAAGATATGCCTAGAAAAGCCCGTTGCAGCTGGGCCAGGGACTGCGTCTTCAGCCTGCACATTGAAATTGGCATCCTGATGCAGCAGCCGATGTAGGCATGACTCTTGCACAGGATACTCTTGTCCATTGCTGAAAGCTGAGCTACGGCGCGGGGAATGTTTACCCTTTCACAGGCTCACAAACATGTGTTTATTTCAACATGCAGCGCTCCAGCAATGCAAACATGCAGATGGTGGGGCTGGGTTTTTGCACCTACATCAGCGGGGAGTACGACAGCAAGCAGAGGGCACACGTGCAGCACGAGATGCTCTAGAAAAGGCACTTGTCCTCAATAAAAAATAATGGTCTAAATCTCACATTGCAGCTGGGGTTGCTCTGAGAAGGCCCTTTAAAGCAGCCATAAGTTAGGTGGGGCGGGGGGCTCCGGTGCATGCTCGGAGCCTGCCCCAGACCGGCGAGGTCTTGCAGTTCCGCGCAAATGCTGCATCGGCGGCCGCTGACTGTGTGGGTAACTGCGGGAGGGACAAGCAACCGAGGCGGTGCCGGCGGAGTGGGGAGCTGCCCGAGCTGGTGGCCGCGCCTGCCTTGCCTTCCCCGGGTCGGGGAGAGGTTCCCCGCCGGAGCTCCCCTGGCCACGGGGTGGGCTCGGTGCCACCGGTGCGAGCCCCTCCGCCACGCGTCTCACACCCGACACATCTTCCCCCCCCCCGCCGGTTTCGGTCCCTGCCGCTACACGTGCCGTCTTCGGTGCGCGTCCCGGGCCGGCGTCTGACGGATCTGCCTTGCAGGTGCCCGGGCTGCCCCCCGCCGCCGAGCCGCCCCCGGAGGACCGGGCGGAGCAGAGCCCCTGTCCGCCGCCGCTCCGGGAGCCCGTCCTGCGCTTCCTGCGCCGCCACCGCGCCCGCCTGCCCGCCTACGCCCCGGCCAGCGGCCCCGGAGCCCCGCCGACGGCAGGTGAGGCAGCGCGGGGCCCGCTCGCGTGAGGCGGCGCCGGGCTGAACGGGTCCGGGGGGGCCGTTGTGCGCCCCGACGGGGCGGGGGGCAGCGTCACCCTGGGTTCGCAGCCCCGGTGAGGAACGGGCGGGGTCTCGGTGTGCCGCCCCGGTGGGGAACCGGGAGGTCTCGGTGTGCGCCTGGATGGGGGCAAGGAGGGGGTCTCGGTGCGCAGCCCCGACGGAGGGGCGGCGGCGCGTGCCCGGCGGGTCCGCAGCTGTATGCTAATGCCCGGCGGGCCGCCCCGCCCCGCGGCACGCCTGTCCCACCGGGCGGGCGGGGGGGCTGCGCGGCCAGGGCGGCCCCCCACAGCCCCCCCCGCGGCCCGGCCCGGCTCGCTGACGAAGCGCGCGGCAAAGCGGCGGCCCCCGGTGCGGGCGATCCCCCCCCCCCCCCCCCCTCCCCTTTGTGCCGCCCGCCGGGAGGGTCGCGCAGCTTTATGCTAATGAGGCGCACAAAGGCGGCGAGCGGGGCCGCGCGGGGGGGGCCGCGGTGGCGGGACCGGCGCTCGCTCGCGTGCCGCCCGCGTGCCCCGCCGCCCCCCACAAAGGCGCGCGGGGCCGGCGCGGGGGAGGGGGTACCCCGTGGCCGGCCGGCTGCTCGCAGCGGGGGGCGCCCCGCTTCCCCCCCGCCCCGCCACCACCTGCGACGCGCGGAGCGGCCCGGCACCCCCCCCCCCCCCCCCCAGCCCCGGCGGGCGCCCCGCGCCGCAGACAAAGGGTTAAGGGGGAGCGGGGCCGCGGCCCGGTGCTCGCCCCGCCGCGCTGCCCGGGGACCGGCCGCGGCACCGGTGCCGCCGCCCCCTGGCGCATCGGGGAGCGCTCGCCCTCGCGTCCCACTGCGGCCGGCGGCGACCGGCGGCCCCGCACACAGCCCGCTTCGCCGTGCGGCCGCCGTGCCGCGCTTCGGACGGAGCCCGCCGGCCGAGCCCCCGGGCCGGCCCCCGCGGGAGAGCGGGCAGCACGGCCCGGGGCCAGGGGGTGCGCGCGGACCCGCGGCGGGCGCACGGCGTGTAACAGGGCCGCCCGCCGCCCCGGCTTCGTCCTTCCCGCCGGGCCAGAGCCCCGGCTCGGCCTCTGACGCCGGAGCGGGCCGCCCCGGCGCCCTCCCGACGGCACGGCCGCCGCTCCTCGGCCCGCCGCGGCAGCCACTTTGCCAGTCCCCCGGGGCCGGGCCGGGCCGGGCGGCGGGGCCGCGGCGCGCGGGCGGGGGGGCCGTGGCGGCACACAAAGGCCCGCGCGTGCCGGGCCGGGCGGCGGCGCGGGGCGCGGAGCGTGCGGGAGGCGGGGCCGGGCGTGTGCCGCCGCCGGGGGCCGGGCGGGCGGGGGCTCAGGTGCACCCGCTCCGCCCGCCGCCGCCGCCCGCCGCGGCGCCGCTGATTGGCCGGTCCCGCCGCCGCCGGGCCGAACAATGGCCCCGGCCCGCTTAAAGGCGGCGGCGGCCGCGCCGCGGGCAGAGCGAGCAGCGTGCGCCGCGGCCGCCGCCGGCGCGGAGGCGGCGCGAAGATGCCCCGGGGCTTCCTGGTGAAGCGCAGCCGGCGGCCCACCCCAGTCTCCTACCGGGCGCGCTGCTGCCGCGACGCCGCCGGCCCGCCGCTCGCCGCCGCCCCGCCGCCCGCCTGCCCCGCCGCCCCGCCGCCGCGGGACTCGCCGCGGGACTCGCCGCCGGTGCCGTTCGGGACGCCTGATGCCGCCGTGCAGGCGCTGTACAGCCCCACGCGGCCCGTCAGCAGGGACAAGTACCTGGAGCGCGGCTTCAGCCTGGGCTCGCCCGTCTCGGCCGAGTCCTTCCCCGCCCCGGCCGTGCCCGGCACTATGGACCCGCTCCTCTTCGCTCCGGCCGACCTCAAGTTCTGGGCCGCCGCCGGGCCCGCCGAACCGCCCGGCGGAGCCCCCGGCGGAGCCCCCGCACCACCCGCCCCGGCCGCGCCGGCCGCCCCGGGCCGCCCGCCACCCGCCAAGCGCCCGCCGGGCGCCGCCGAGCCCGGCCGGCAGAAGGCTCCGTCGGGCAAGAAGGCGAAGGCGATACGCAAGTTGACCTTCGAGGACGAGGTGACCACGTCGCCCGTGCTGGGGCTGCGCATCAAGGAGGGCCCGGTGGAGGCGCCGGCCAAGGCGCGGGGCGGCTGCGCCCGCCCGCTGGGCGAGTTCATCTGCCAGCTCTGCAAGGAGGAGTACGGGGACCCCTTCGCGCTGGCGCAGCACCGCTGCTCCCGCATCGTGCGGGTGGAGTACCGCTGCCCAGAGTGCGACAAGGTCTTCTCCTGCCCCGCCAACCTGGCCTCCCACCGCCGCTGGCACAAGCCGCGCCCGCCCGCCACCAAGAGCGGCCCCGAGGCGGGCCGGGCGCCGCCGGAGGAGCCGCCGAAGGAGGCGGGCGGCAGCGGCAGCGAGCGGGACACGCCGAGCCCCGGCGGCGCCTCCGAGGCGGGCTCCGAGGAGGGGCTCTTCGAGTGCCCGCGCTGCGCCAAGCGGTTCCGCCGGCAGGCCTACCTGCGCAAGCACCTGCTGGGCCACCCGGCCCCCGAGCCCGCCGGCGAGGAGCCGCCCGCGCCGCCGCCCGCCGAGTGCCGCCTCTGCCCCGTCTGCGGGGAGACCTTCCCCAGCAAGAGCAGCCAGGAGCGGCACCTCCGCCTGCTGCACGCCGCCCAGGTCTTCCCCTGCAAGTACTGCTCGGCCACCTTCTACAGCTCGCCCGGCCTCACCCGGCACATCAACAAGTGCCACCCCTCCGAGAACAGGCAGGTCATCCTGCTCCAGGTGCCGCTGCGCCCCGCCTGCTAGAGCCGCCCGTGCCTTCCCGGGGCCCGGCCCGGCGCCGGGGCCGCTCCCGCCGGGGCTGCCCGGCCGCGCTGCGGGCTCGCCGCACCATTAGCTTTAATACGGCTTGTGAACTGCTGGAATCTGGCTTTACGTTTCACCTTCCCGGGGTCTCGGTTTGTGTTTTGTTGCTTTGCTTTGCTTCGGTTTCATGGTTGGTTTTGGTTTGGGTTTTCTTCCCCGGTTCGTTTCGTTTTGGTTCGTTCGTTCGTTTCGCGTTTTATGTATCTGTGAACAGATCAAAGCGCTTGAGGAAGAAACGAGAAATTTCCTTTAGTATAGCCACAAATGCCTTGACTCTGCTGTTGATGGTCTCCAGAAAATGCTGTAGAAACTGCCTTAACTGTGACATGCCAACTTTCTGTTTTCGTTTTTCCCTTTTAAGGTAGCTGATGAGTTGACTGTCTGTATATGTTGGTTTGAGTAATTATGTTATTTATTCGTTATTTATTTATATTAATTATGAAGATTGATATTATTTGATCACGGATATTCTAATGCGCCTTTTTTTGTCTCCCCCGCCTGCCATTTCACTGTGCGTTTTAGAGGATCTTTTTTTCTAAAGGGATCTGCTAAAAAGGTTTTAACTTTTATACCTAGAATAACACATGATCTTAACCATTTTATCTTGTGCAACTGACAGCTCTTACTTTTAGATGCAATCTCTTTTTCTACACACATTATTTTCTTAACTGTTAGCTATTTATAGAGTGCTTCGATAGGACTGTTTCAACTGTATAATTATTTACTATTCAAATAAAATATTTTCAAATTCAAGCGTTCCCCTGCTGCCTCCTGCTTCTGCCTGCTGGGCTGGCCCCGGGGGCGGGGTGGGGGGGTGGGATGCTGGGGCAAGGCTCTGGGCTTCGGCTGGCAGGGTGCCGTACTAGCCGCCAGCCTGCTCTGGACCTTTTGATGAGATTAATTAAGGGGGGGTGGGGGGAGAAGAGTAGGGCGAGGTGTGCCTGGTGCTGGGGAAGAAGGCTGCCCCCCCTTCGTGAAGTGAAGCGCTGGGGCCGCTTCCCTGCGCCGCGGGCTGGAGCCTGAGCCTGGCCCCGGGCCTGCCGCTGTCCCCAGGTGCTGCTGCAGGGAATAGTTGCGAGAGACTTTATGGGGACCTTCCCAGGAAAGTGTTGCAGGGAAAACACGAGGAGGGGGAGCACCTTTGAAGGAGAAGTGGAAAACTCAGGGAAATCCTTGTATGTGGGAGGACACGCTATTTACTTGGGTGGCTTTCTCTTGTGCTTGGCACTCTTGATCTGTGGGGTTACGGGGCTCTCGAGGAAAAGCTGCTGTCCTGCAGCTGTCAGTTGTGGAGGCTGGTGTGAAGAAGGCTGAGCTTCTGCTTGCCTTGTTTCAAAGCTAGGGCCCAATCCTGCCTGGTCCCACTCTGCTCTGTGGTGGGATTTCTGCAGTGTCCCTCCGTAATTCCAGGGTTTTGGCCAACCCGGTGTGCTGGGGCTCCTCACTGGAAAGGGGGAGCGTGCCAGTGTGTGAAAAAACCTCACAGGGCAGTGACTGAGGCAGGGGGAAACCAGGGTGCGGAGAGCCCTGGCTCACCCTGTGAGAGGGGTGGCAGATCTGGCCCATGGCAGGGCTCTGTGTAGGACCTACCAGGTCCCAGGAGTGGTTTAAGGAGCAGTTTGGCTTGGGGTCATCGGCCCTGATGTGCGCAGGTGCCCCATGACTTGTGTCTGTAGGTGGGAATTGCACGGGTTTGGTCAAAAAGTAGGTTCTTAGTATTTTTTTGGCAAAAATGGTTACAATGTCAGCATAAGCAGGGAAGATGTATGCTGGGTCAGTGAAACCTCTCTTGCAGGTGCTGCAGCACAGCTGTACAATCTCTCCCTTTACCAGCAGGAGAAGCCACGGAGCCAGCCTCATGGCATGCAGCTCTGCAGTGTGGCAACCCCAAGCGCAAATACCCAGTCACGCACCGGTGTGTTAAGGGCCGAGCGTGGTCTCAGAGGTCTTGGCTTGGGTGTTCTGGCATGGCCTGTCTCGGGGCTGGTAATGCTGCTGAGGCTTTTGCTCACTGAAAGAGGTTTCCAGCCTGTTCTGCCACGTTCACTCACCTAAAGGCTCTCCTCTGAGGGACGGCTACTTTGCTGTGGGAAAAGCAGGTGACCTTCTGGAACTTCCCGCAGGAAATGTCTGAATGTTTTTTGATAGAGAAAAGCTTCTGGAGAAAGGAAATCTTTCTAGAGAAAGATTTTTTTTCTTTTTCTTCTTCTTGTTCAGTCAGGCTAAAAAGCACCAGAGCCAGTATGCTCCTGCTGCCTTGATTCCTGGGAAAACCAACTTTGTCGTACCAGGAGTACTTCAGGTCTAGGTGAAGCTGTGGGTTTAACTGTAAATTGATAACACTGAAAAAGAGATTGTGGCCTCAACAGTCTGAGAGATAAGTGTGGTTTTGCTTTTGCCAGGTTCCCTGGCCTCGGAAAGTCCCAGGTGCTGGGCTGTCAGAGCCTGGGGTTTCACAGCTGTCGGTGGGCTGGGCAGGACGCTGTCCCTGCTCGTACAGAGCAGGAGCTCCCTGAGGGGAGCTGGCCAATGCACGTGGCTGTCATCTTGGGCCACTGGACACTACTGCTTCCAGACTGGTGTCTGGCACATCCTTCAGAGACTCCCAGAGGCTCCAGCCGTGTCTTCACAGCAGTGCTGAAACTGCTGAAACCTTTGCTCTAAGCCTGTGGCACCAGCAGGCCACAAAACAACTGCTTCATGTTGGTATTGATTTCCCAAGAGTCAAGTGAAGTCATGCCTGTCCCGGTAGGAGTCAGATAAAATCTCTTGGGGGTCAGGAGAGTTTCCTGGGTTTGTAGAGAGCTGTCAGGGTAGCCATCAGCACCCACGCTTCTGCATCTTCTGCTGACGGGAACATACATGGCAGCAGAGAATGTGGTTAGCAGAGGCTCGCATTCTTGTGTCTTGGGGAGGAGTAAGGAGGGGTGACACGGGAGTGCTTTAGAAACTGGGCTCCGTTCACAAACACCCTGTAAGCAAGGGGAGTTGTTCTTGGAGTCACCGGGCTACAGCAGCCTTGGCACAGAATGCTGCTGGGCCATCCACGCCGCATCTCTCCTTGCATGGCTGCACCGCTGCAGGGCTTTGGGGAAATGAGTATCGGAGTCAGTACGAGTGTGAGGCACCAGCTGCTTGAGGGATTTGACGGGGAGCGATCAGCGTCACTGTCCGTGTCTCTTGCAGCTCTGGCAGTGAAGGGTATCGTGCTGCCACCACTCAGGGCAAGCCTCCTTCGGGCAGCGTTTTGGGGAGGGATCTGTCCCTGCCCCGCACCAGCTTGCCCCAGCGTGCTCCTCCCCGGTGCTGTCCCACCGCCCGGGCCCTGGCACAGGGCTGCAGCCCGGCCCTCCTCTGCCTCCACCTCTGTGCCCGTCAGACCCTCAAGCCACTTTTAGCTCGGTGGACGCACTGAGAGCTGAGCAGCATGACAGAACCCAGACCTCGACTAGCGCTGCTTGCAGCAGCTTCTGGGAATGCAGGTGTTGCCTTTTTGGTGCCATGTTCTCACCATCCGGCAGCACAGGCTGGCCAGCGCTGTGCAAACAAAGCCTCCTGCTGTCAGCTAACAAATCAATTTGCTGATGACTCTCAGCAGGAACAGGTTTGGGCCCCACGGAAAATGCTGATGCTACCCCAAATGTGATACGATTTCCAATACTGGGAGGCAGTTGGCGTGCAGGTAGAGAGGCTGCTCACTCTTTGTGCGCTTGGGCAGAGATGTTTACCCAGTTTGCAGACCGCTGGAGCCTTCCTTCTCACCTCTCTGAGCACACAAAGAGCTGAACACATGGTCTGAAACGGATTGTTTGCAAACTGAAAGGAACCAGGGAGATTAATTACAGGAACCTGCAGGGTCCTAAAAAATGCAGCTCAGAAACCATCACTGAACCGCGGGTGCGGGGCTGGCGAGAGGCTGGGAAGAGCTTTTCCTCTTGGCGATGTCAGTGCCAAGTGCTGCTGCTAGCAGAGGAACAGTGTCTCTGATGCCGCTTCTTGAGTGTAGGTTTTTAACAGTCTTTGGTATCAACAGCATGGTCACTGGCAGCTGTCAGTGCAGTAGGTGCCTTGCTTGGGTGACTCGCTGAGACACAGCTGGGCATGGCCAAAGGTTTTGGGGCGCGTGGCTGTGTGGCAGGAGGGAGCCTGGCCTTGCTCTGCATCTTCTGGTTTGTGTCATGGGCTGGCAGTGGGGCTTTTGCTTTGGGTGTCAGGCCTCTTTCCCATGCAAACCTGTTCAGAAACCTGTGTCGCCTTTCATGAGCTGGTGGCTGGGAGAGTGGCTCAAGTTGCTGCAAGCGTTTCTGCCCGTCCGTCCCTGGCGGGGCATGCAGTGCCATGATGCAGAGTGCTATGGGGTGCTGCAGCGTGCCGTGGGGTGATGCAGGGTGCCATGGGGTGATGTGGAGTGCCACAGGGTGATGTGACATACTATGGGGTGATTGCAGAGGGATGTGGGGTGCCACACGGTGCCACATGGTGATGCAGGATGGTGTGGGGTGCCGCAGGGTGGTGGTATCAGCATGTCTTCTGCCCTGTTGCCCGCCTGTGAGGGTGCTGGGTCCTGGCAGGCATTTCGGGCCAGTGCGGCTACTGCTGCAGCTGCGTGGCAGGGCGAGCTACCTGGGGCAGCCAGGCATCACCCTGTGGTGGAGGAGCAGGGTGCCTGGGCTGCCTGCATTTTGTGCATTGCACTCAAACATCCCAAATCCTTCCATGCAGATAAAAAGCCTCATTACAGCTTTTAATGGTATTAATTAAATTTAGTTTACAGTCCACATAACAGAGGTCTGCTTCGTGGAAACATCTGATATGTTAATCGGAGAGATGGCCAGGCCAGGCGCGGCCTTTCATTGCGCAGGGCTGTCCGGCCGATACAGGCTGCAGGGCAGGGCACTGCCGAGCTGTTTTGAAAAGAAAATCTTACTCAGTCAGAGGGCACGGCTGAAAAGATACCTAATGCCTAGCAAAGGCACAAACACTCGGGCTGATATTCTGGCCCCAGCTTCTGGTTTCGCTGCTCTCATCAGTGCGGGGCTGGCTGGAGTGGGGTGGCACGGCTGGGGCAGCGCCAGTGGCATGGGGACATTTCGCAGTACGTCCTCCCAGTGTGGCGGCCTGGGCGTTGTTTTTAACAGCCATCCGCCCGCTCCCATTACATCACCAATTGCTTTTGGGAAAGAGTCACTATTTTCAAATAATACTGACCTCTCCTTGCAGCCGTGAAGGCAAGGGAGCGTAAGGGCCAGGCGGGTCCCCATGTGCCTCCCGCACCTCGCCCCAGCCTGGGCTCACCGCGGGTTTGGGCCAGCGGCACTCGGCACACCTTCCCCCGGGCGGTGGGGACACCGAGGCACCGCAGCCGTGCCAGCCTGCCCGTGCTGCGGCAGGACGGCGGGGGCGATGCCCACCCGCACCACTGCTGTGCCCCGGCTGCCGCCCTGCGTGCTGATGTGACAGCCCCTTCCGTGTCACGGGCAGGTGTCGCAGCGACGGGCTGAGAGAAAACGGAGGGGAATTCCATACGGACGCATGGCGCGCTGGCCCACAGGGCTGGCTTTTAGTTGCACACACGAAATACAGAACTTATAATGTGTAATAAATTATAATCCTACATACAGCAAATATATAAATTACAGTCCTTTTATATCAGTATATTTTATATACATTATAAGTATACTTCATAGTATGTAGTACAGTGTATGATATATTACACATAAGACATCATATCGGTGTATAATATGCGATACCTCATATAATCTTATAAATTATATAGTGTCTGTTATATGGTCCATATTAAATGCATTATATACAATATATTACATATGCATTATATATCATTGATACATTATCAGTATTCATGTAGTGAAATAATACTTACAGAATCTTTTATTAGCTTTGTGGCCATAATTTGTATACTATGGAGTACAGAGTGCGGTATCTAATGCACTCTTGTGTAGTACATGTATACAGGCAGATCTAGGTTTTTGTATAGGTGCGCATATGTATGTGTACCTATGTATATAATACATACATGTTTAGCATGGGCTGTAATCTATAGTATTATACACTGTATTGTACATTGTGGATTGAAGATGCTATGATGTATATTATAGATGCATTATGCAATATATAGTATCATGTGTTACATATTCATTATATAATCAATTACATAGATTATTCATACGTTGCTGAGATGATTTATTTAATTTTCTTATATAATTTTAAAAATAAAAATATACTGTATATATATTATGTCTACAACATTACAGTGTATAATACTATAAACTTTATACTAGGTATGCGTCCATATGTATATATACCTATACTATGTATAAATAATATATAGTATTTGTGTCACCTGTAACCCGTACTTTTATAATCTTAATAAATGTTATGAGTATTTAAAACCAATATTAATGTATGAATAATATACAATATATTATGTAGTGCATATATAATATACTGTACATTGTATAATGTATATCAGTTATGTGCATTATATAATCAATAGAGTATATTGTGTCTGTTATGCTTATTATAGTATTATAATATACATTATGTCCATGTATAATGCCTCTAATCTATACTATACCTACTATATATGGTGAGGCATAATGTAACACACGGGCCGTACGAGGCGGTGCCGGGTGCGGGCGGTGCGTTCCCAGCACCGTGTACCGGGTTGTGCGCGCCGGGGGGCGGGGGCGGCCCCGGGGGCTCGTGCTCGTTTCATTCCGGTTTGTTGTGCGCTTTTGGCGTCAGGGCGCCTGCGGCCGTCCCGTCCCGTCCCGTCCCGTCCCGTCCCGCTGCGGCCACCGGCCGGCGGCGCGGGCACCCCCGGGCCGGGGGGGAGGGGCAGGGGCACTCCGCGCTCCCGGCTTGCGGCTGTGGGGCAGGGACCAGGGGGGTTGGCTGAGCCCCCCGCCCCTGCCCCAGCCCCTGCCCCAGCCCCAGCCTTGCCCGGCCCCTGCCCCTGCCCTGCCCGGCCCGGCCCGGCCCGGCCCGCCTGGGGCCGCCCCGCCCGGGTCACGCCGGCTGGGGGCCGGGGCGCCGATCGCCCCCCGCCAGTGACCGGCCCCGCGCCCCGCAGCGTGGCGCCCTGGGACGGGGCCGCGCTGGGCACCGCCGCGGGGCTGGGCGGCGGGGGGGGCGCCCTAACCGCGCCGGGACCCCCGGCCGCCCCCTCCCCGCTCCCGGGGTTTGCTACCCCAGTCCCGCAGAACGGCCCGAGCTGCGCCCGGGCCCGGGTCCCCACGGCGAGTGCGTGGGAGACGCGTTCCCAGCGCCAGCTCGGTGTGTGAAGTTATTTCTGCAGCTGGAGAGATGCGGGGCTGTACCCGGAGCTGTTTGGATTAATTCTCCATTTCAGACTAAAGCACCTGAAAGCAATTTAAGACAACTCTGTCCTCTCTTTTTGGCAAAGGAACAGACATTTCCAAGGGTCTTTTCCCACTGCCAAATAATCCCATTGCATTCCCACTGGCATAAGCGGGGGGTAATGTGTAAGCACCCCTGACATAATTATGACTGAGAGCACAGACCCCCCTCATTTTCTTAAGTAATGTCTCCACAGAGTGGAAAATCACCATCGGAGACATTTGTTTTTAATGTTCATGCAAATGGCCTAGCAATAAGGCATTACACGGCTTAGAAAGGGAAGCCTTGTCATCACGTGTTTCTTGGAATGAATAGTATATAAATAATGTCTTCTGAGCTTTCCTTAACGGTCTGTAATTACTATTAACAAACTGCTGCAAGCTCCTGTCAGTGCGGGCTCTGTGGCTCCTGCACAGCCGGGACGGCCGGTGCTTTGGAAATACTGATCAGCTCCGTGTGCTCCTGCTGCCCGAGTGCTGTAACTGAGGCTCCCGGGCACGAGCGCCACCAGCATCCTACAGCAAAGGACTCTTCGTGGTGGGGAGTGGGACACCTCCTCCCCCAAATGAAGAACGGTCTGTAGCCAGGGGTGAGCCGGGTGCTGGGCAGCATGCTCGCAGGTGGGGCTGAGCGCCCCGAGAGGGACGAGGCTGCCGGAGCGCCAACGGCCCCGACCCGGCGGGTGGGTGCTGCTCGTGGCAGGGGCATCTGCGATGCGGGGGCTGAGACCACCTTAAAAATCTTTTGTTGCATCTCTTTTAGGTGGCCCGCCCATGTGACTGGTGACCAGAGCACAGAACATTCAAGAGCAAAAGAGCGAGCACGGTTCTGCAGCCGACTGATTCTTTAGAAGCAGCAGTTCAGGTCCTCCTGTCTTGCGCTGGAGCTGCTCCTTAGCCATACAGAGGCAATTTTCAGGAGTAGCTTGGCCAAATTCAGCCCAACAAAACCGTTTGGTCTTTCCCTCTCAGTCCATGGCCACTGGCAGCGTGTCCAGGACCCATGCCCCCGTGAGGCGCGAAGGGCAGCGGGAGGAACGCTCTGGGGTGGCCAGAGCTGGGGGGGGCTGTGAACAGCATCGCCGGGGCTCTAGGGCCTCCCGGTTAAGAACACGGTCAGGGCAGTGTGAGGCCTGCGCTCGTGGCTGCCCTGGTTTCAGCCGTGGCGTGGCATTAACTGATGTTCTGCCAAAGAGAACTGGGCCTTGAAGCAGTGTTGCTAGTTACGTGCCCGGCAGCCGCTCCTGCGGCCGCGGTCAGCGCAGCGCTGCCTGCGGGGAGGCCGAACCCACGCCACTGACACCACAGCACCGCCTCAGCACCGGCGTCCCTGGTGCATCCGAACCACCTGCAGCAGCTCGAGCGTGGCCCGGCAGCTGCGGCAGCTCGGCCGGGTGCCGGCAGGCAGAGGGGGCTGCCAGGGGCCGGAGGGCGGCGTGCCTGCCAGCGGCACCTCGTGCCCCGCGGGCGCAGCACACGCCGTGCAGTTACGGCCCTCCAGCGCTCTCTGAAGAATGCCGTTGTGAGCCAAGTTTTATTAAGTTTGTGAGGGGTAACAGAACAGCTTTGTTATCCAGTTCATAGTACGAAACCACAGCTGAATTTTTACAAATTTATATTTTTAGGTTTTTGACATCAGGAAAACAGTATTTCCATCGGTGTTTTAATTCTTCGCTGAATTAGAGATGCATATTGCTCTAACAAGAAAAGTCTCCTTTTATTCAGGGGGATGCCTTTGAAATTACGTCAGACCATTTATTGGATCACTGAGAACAAGACAGCCTCGCCTATCCAGTCCTGAAAATAAAATAAATTAAAATACACATTTTATTTTCTTATTTCCTTTACCAACACATGATCAGTAGAAAGCAAAACCAACACGTGAAGCAGAAAATCAAAATGGCAGTGAAAGCCCTTAGCAAATGAGGCCCCTTCCCAGCAGGACGGCTGCCTTGCCCACATCCCAGCACACCAGCCAGGCTCGGGCTCGGCGCCTCCAGCCCTGCTCTGGGTGCCTCAGGGGAGCTGCCGGCCCCTTGCGCCGAAGAGCCCCGGACACAGAGCCCCAGCGGAGCCGCCTCAGTGTTACTGGCAATATTTAGTGTCCCGTATTTACAGGGCAGTCACGGAGCTGGATGCCGACTCGCAAACAGACGTTCATGTTGACACCAAAGTAGAAGTGCAAAAAAAAATGGTGGCCCAATGGTGCATTTTGCTTTACCAGAAACCAAATCCCCTTCACTTAAACCAAACGACATTAAGTTGAGGTGTGCATGGAAGTGCCAAACAGCAAAAACGAATAAAAAGCGACCAGGCGGCCCAGAGCCAAGGTGAGTTAGGAGGGTGGGAGGGGTCTGACACACCGCTTCAGAAGGGACAGACACTGATCTTCAAAACACCAACAAAATAAAGTTAACGCGATATTCATAGTGCAGCCAGCTCCTCTCCCCGTGCAGGCGCGCCAGGCGGGCACGGCAGCCCCCGCTGAAGGGGGTGCCCAGCCCAGCCCCAGCACTGGCGTGTCCCGCAGCACTCACCGGCTGCTGCTCTGCTGTGCCTGGCCATGCTGGCGCCTTGCTGGAGCTCTGACCTCAGCCCAGCCTGCCTCGTTCACACCGGGGGCTTCCGGCATGTCTCCCATTTCTTTTGTTTTTATAATACGGGGGGGGGGGTTAAGCTCTGAAGAGTTACCACCCCTTGAAACTTAGGACACACATAGACTGAAATACATTTCCTATTGAAAATAACAAGATTTGCTTGCTATACGAAGTGCCAGGAGGACATGGCACATCCTCAGAAGCCTTCGGATTTATTCTATTCTAAGTAGAGATGCTTCAGGTTGCAGACTGTTGCCCTGACGCTGTGTCACAGTGAGGTGGCTACCTGAGAGGTGTGCTGCCTAATTATTCAAACCATGGTGAGAAGCAGTTGTGGCAAATGTGCGGCATTTGCTCTGCAAAAAGGAATTTGGTTATTTTTACTTTTCTTAGTGAGTGGTTCACAGTACACAGCTATCGTGTGCACTATTGCAAATGACACGGCAATCCTGAAGCCAAAGCCGGCGCCAACAAGGAGAGCTTCTGCCTAAGATAAATGCAAAGGCACGAAGGTAAATGGTTGAACCCAGTCAGGGCAGAAGCTTCTGACCGGTCCCTCACACCTGCGCTGGACGCTGCTGTTCTGGCAATCGCACCGCGGCAGCAGCGTGGGCACCCACCAGGCACTGACGAGCCTGGCCCTCTGCTCTGCCGTGCTGGACCGGGCACGACCAAGCGGCAGCTGGAGCAGCTTTGGCTTCAGGATTTTATGCAATAGGTAGTGACATGTGACCCTGAACAAGACACCACGATTAAATAAGATTTTAATGCAGGTGGTGCCACATCGTGCCAGCGGTGGCCTCTTCCTGAATTTCAGATAAAACGACCTCTCTTTTTTGCAAGTGATTGCTAGTTCTTAGCGACATGCACAAAACCGGCACCAGATGGCCAGGAAACAGAAGGGGAGCAGAGGCTGAACGCAGACTGGCCAGTGCCTCCGTCGCTCACCCGCACCCCAGAGGATGGGAACACTTGTTATGTGGCTGGTCATAGGAAAATCTCTAGACAAAATTCCCTAATACACAATTAAGTGTTGACCGGAATGACTAAAGCAACACTCTAAAGCTACATTAAATAACTGGTTTCAGCACTGGTTCATGTCCTCTTGCAGCGTCACCAGTACTTGTGCACAGGTGCTTGGGGAGAAGAAGTGCGTGCTGCCATCCGCCCGATGCCACACCAGCAGCAAGAGCCCGCCGTCGCCTTCACTTGCTTTGTGACTGCAACGATCACATGAAGCGCATGATGATAAGACAGGTGATGGCTGATCGTTGGCCACGTCCATCTGGATGCGAGAACTGCGATTTTACAGAGCAAACCTCTCACCCATCCTCTTCAACATGTGCTCATCCAAACCAGCAAGTTCTACAGTGACAGTAAATACTTTATCTATTTTAAGGTCTCTTGGGTTCCCTCGGCCGGAGTTCTGCTCCCGCAGACCTCAGCTGGAAGACTTGCTGAGAGCACTGGCGGAGCGGCGAAGCTTCCCAGGGACTCTGCTCCTCGAGGCCCGTGGCAGCGCGGGCGAGGTCTGCTCTGCCAGCTCCAGTCCTATTGCCACGGGAAGGTCAGCGCTTGCACTTGTGGTGAGGCAGCCTGGAAAACATAACGGGCAGGGGAAAATAACGCAAGGACAGAAACAGCCTGCGTGTCTTTGCATCAGAACAACTGCAGAAAACGCAGCCCCTCTCCCACCTCCTCTTCCAAATTAATCTTGGGTGTCACTCAGGTGAACCTGACGTTTTATAGCGGCCCAGGCAGCTGAGGAACTGCCACCCTGGCCCTCCCCGCAAAAAAAAAAAGGCATTGCTCTTTGCCGGCTTCCAGGAGAAGCAAGGTGCGGCGGGGCTGCGAGCGGCCAGCAGCGCCCGGTGGGCAGGCGAGAGCCCCCCAACAGCCCCTCCCAGGGGGGCTCCAGCAGCCGCCTGCAGCCCAGCACCGTGCTGGGGAATGGCTGCACCAATCCTGCTCGCTTGACGGGCCAATAAAGCCCACGTAACAGGACTCGAAAAATGTTTGTTTCAAGTGTGTGTTTTATGTAAAACTATTTCTGCTCTGTGTGCCACTACATGGCTCTCCTCTATTTAATCGGCTACAGAGAGCTAGAAATGAGTTTCCACAGCGCAAATGCTTTCATGAAACTCCACCTGGAAGGTATCTTAGACTCCAATTAAAAAAGAATCCTAATTTTTTCCCAACTAGTTCCACTCCTCAAAGAGGACGCTAGGTACCCACCATTGTTGGTGCACTCACGGCCACCATCCAAGACCTTCATTTGTGGGCTGGGGGACCCGGGTGGCTGCAGCAGTGTCTACAAGTGTTTACGCTTTGCTGTTCAACAACATTAAGTTACATCTCGGTTATTGCCCAGGGGCGATTACGACTAGAGGCCAGGACTAAATGGGTTGTCTGAATGAGAACAGATGAGGAGCAGTGATTAAACTAAGAAGTAAATGAATGAACTGAGGTGGGCGCGTGTGCGCAGCTCCTGCCTCTCCCCGGTGCGCCCATAATGGTGCTCGGAGGAATAGGGACACGCATGCTGCAACCCAGCCCTGCTCTTGCTGCTGCAGTTCTGATCTGTCCCAGGGCCCTTCCCCGTGTGCGTGTCATTTCATCAGCTCCCCTGGGGTACGGTATTTTTAAACCATGTCACAATTCTCTACGCATTAACACAAAGGTTTTGCTTGGCGGTGGGGCAGAGGAGCAGCCTCGCAGCCAGGTGGTGTGAGCCTGTGCGGAGGCCGGCAGACGGCCCCCAGCCCACACCGAGGGTCGAGGCCACTGTGGCAGCCCGACCCCTCCCAGCTCCAGGCCGATGGCTGCCTTCTGCAGCACAGACCCTCCCCTGCGCAATGAGCCGTACTTTCACACCACGCCTTTATTTGCTGTTGGTTTGTATAACTGATGACTATAGGGCTACTGTCTTTAATACTCCCTCTACCAGCCCAGGTGACTCTCGAACGCGCAGGCAATGCACCAAGATGCAGGCAGTGCCACAGCTGAGCCACTCACAGGCGGTGGCGCGGCGGGACAACCTCGCTCACGAGCAGGGCGAGCCTTGTCCTCGCGAAACGTGCCAGGACTCGCCTGTGGCTCAGCCAGGTGGAGGGGGCAGCCGTGGGCAAGGTCTCTGTGGGCAGTGAAGCCCCTGGCACTCAATTTACCTCCTAAGGACACAGACCCAAATAGACTCGGCTGCTTTTTCACCACGCAGCTGAAGTTAATTCGGGTATTCCAGACTCCTGCCAAACACGACAGCCCGTCTCACCCCATCAGCGGGAACGGCAGCAGCCCTGCTCTGCACGTTAACAGCTTGCACCGATCCTGTCACTTCTGGGGAGCAATGCTCGGAAACTCCATGGGGTTTGCTGGGCACAGGCAGCATCGCCTTCCATTTCCTCGCGGCAGGGGTTAAAGCTTTGTCCCGGTGCTTTAGCTGACCCTAGATACTTTAGTGACTCGAAGCAGGAACAGAGCAATGCCCAGGTCCCGCTGCAGCCAAGCCCAAAGCACCTCTTGCTCCTCCAACAGTTTGCAAACAGGTGTTTGCATTTCAAAGACAATCTTTACTTACCAGATTTATACTTCAAGACAATTGACTGAAGGGGAAATATTGCATTAAAAAAAGGTGAAAAATATGACTTAGCATGTAAAGACATCTTCCATAAAAAACCTGGAGCTGTCAGTTTGGGATTAAAAACAAAACCTGCAGTGCTGTTCGTGGGGAGAAAAGCGTGGGGGAGGGAAGGGCTGTGAGGGAGATGTTGTACTTTACATTCCTGCAGTTAAGCAGAATGGCAGATGGTCAAAATAATACAGTTTTCACCAAATGGACAAGCTCAAGCAATATTCATGCAAGCACTGAACAATGCATCGCCTGCGCATATGAAAAGCGGGGCGGCTGCGGCAGGTGGGGCTGCAGGGAGGCACACCGCAGCGCAGCATCCGCCCGCCTCAGGAGCCGGCACATTCCTTCAGTCCAAACTTTCTTCTGGCGAGTCCTTAGCTATGCAATCAACCTTGAAGCTCCCCCGAAACCGCCCTGATTGATAGGGAGACAGCAGCTGCAGAGTGAGCAAGTAATAACCACGAAAGATAAAGGCTTTCATACAAATATTATAATTCCACTCGCAAGCTGTCTGGCACGAACTCTAATTACTTGGCTGTCTTGCAAGAGGAGCCTGCAACTTTGTTCAGAGCCGAGGCTCCGCTCGCTCAGCTGCGCTAGGGAGAGAAGCAGGGCTGCACGCAGCCACCGACGCGCTGGGACAGCCAGCTCCACTGGTGTCAAGATGCTTGCGAGAGGCTTAGTTCTTGTTCTTTTTGCAGTGATGTGGGGGAGGTTTTTTTTTCTCTCTTGCTCTGTTCGTTTCAGGTGGTGCACGGGCAATGTGAAATTATAAGTTGCAAAAACCAAGCAGCAGCTCCGTGATGGCATAGTAAATAAAAATTACCAGTTTCTGACTCACAGGTGGACCAGCACAGTGCTTAAAATTTACAGCTTGGCCAACAAACATGTGAAATTTGCAAAAAGGGGGGGAAACTCCGTCAAAAGCTGCCCAGCAGCTCTCTCCTGTAAGTCACGCTGGCTTCTGGGCGAGCGCTGCCATGGAGGTGATGCCACGCAGCTGCCATGGGCACTCGCCACTGGCGGGCCAGGGGGTGTGCCCAGCATATTCCCAGTGGCTGCCCCATCCCTGACCCCGTCCCCGTGGTGCCCTGGCCACAAACACACACGCAGGCGGGCCCAGCCACGACGAAAATGCTTCCCATCGCGGCAGGTGCTGGTGTTGGCTGGGCCCGGCAGCAGCTGCCTGGGTGGGCAGGCGGTGGGCACCCCGTGGGGCTCGGTATGCAGGGACGGGAGGAGATGGGGTGGTGGCAACAGGGACAGGCAGAGACAGACCCAGAGAGCCCCAGAGCCACAGCAGCCGTGCGTTGAGCACAGGAGGAAGAGGAGGAGGAAGAGGAAGAGGAGGAGAGCTGTTAGTGATGAAGTGCAACGCCAGCAGCAGCGAGGCCTGTGGGAAGCATTGCTCTTACCTGCAGCAATTACCATAATGAGACCATTACATATTCTAATCTAAAGGGAAAGAACACAAAATCATATAAGTACAGGAACTGCACACCCATCACGCTCGCACGAAGGCCAGGCCAGCTGCTCGCAGGCACCTAGCACAGCGGCACGGCCGCAGGCGACATGGCAAACTTGGCACACGGTGGGCCCCAGTTGTAAGGGCAACTCACAATACAAAGTACACCTCAATATGCTCAGGGACCTAAAGAGAATCCAGTACCCACAGGCTTTTTCCTTGCCCCTGTTGGTCTCTTGATTGAAAAAACAGATGGAGGAAACGTCGGCAAAAATTGGAATGAATAAACCTCTCCCTTCAGCTTTCACCAGGCTTGCCGATATGGTACGGGGGGACTTCAGCAGCCTCTTAGTTCAGCTGCACTTCCGACGCTGTTCATGGTCACGCAGTTTCAAACTGGGTAAAATCTGAGGCTTCACAGAGACCAAAACCACTGTTGCACTGTAGGCAGGACCACCAGAAGGTGACCACCACATGCAGCACTGGGCCACACAAAGCTCCCATGAATGGTGTCACTTGTGTGTGCAAAACCTCATCCCAGGCAACCATACCCCTGCATGCGAATGAGAGGCACACAAGTGACAGAGCAGATGCCTCCATGGTCTCCTACAGATACAACTGCTTTACGGTGATGAAGGCTCAAGTGTTTAAAATATCTTCCTTGCAGGAGGGGATTAAAAATTCAGTTAGTAATACAGATACAAATATACTTTAAATGAGGAGTTACCTTTCGGAAAGGTAGAGACGAATGGCTTATTTTAGCTTGAATCTACAGAACAGAAAAAATCTGGTTTCTCACACAGCACCAGGACATGTGCTCTAGGAAAAAAGATCTTTTAGCAATTTCTCTTCTCCCCGTGCAGCAGATGGATGCTCCTGAAAGCAAAATAACCCTTTCCCCACCCTTCAGATGTGTACAAGCACAGGAACATTGGTACTGATGATGGCAAAACATCTTGGACATCCTATGGAGAAAACAGGCAGGAACTCTGCCAGGACAGCAGCAGTGCAATGCTGTCATCATGCAGCCAAACTACTGGGGGTCCAACTCCTCACCAAAACTGGCTGAGCCCCCCTCAGGGACACCACGTGCGGAAAACCAAATCTAGAAGCATCTTGTCTGTCAGCTCCCTCAGAGCTGCAGTAACTAATTAGAGGGTTTTTTCCTTCCCCACCAACCCAACCCACCAGAAGGCCCCAGTATCTCTGTGGTTGAAAATCAGCTTTTCAAGTTGACTCTGTGCTCAGCAACAGCACTTAATGTGTACAGCGGGTACCGCTCACGGCTTTACAAGATACGGGCTCCTTACTGATGCGCTGCAAAGCTGCTGAGTTTGCTTTTACGAAGTACAACAGCAAAAAGGGTATAATTTGTGTGTTGCAACGCTACTGATAATTTCATGAAAAAGACAGCAACTCACTGCTGCGAAATTTCCCATGGAAATTATTTGGTAAAAGCAGGTGGTAAGCTACTGCCATTCCCCCTGTGCCTGCCCTTCCCTCACCCCCACCCCCACGTGCAAGCTGGAAAACCCTTTGCGCCTTTAACCACGTTCACACGCGCATTTCAGGGGCTACTACAGAATCCAGAAATTAGGTTCCTTTGGTTTTGACGTGGTCTCTCCAGAATTACTCTGCGCTGTCTCAGAAGCCGGGCACCGCCCCAGGCCCAACCATTTTCAGCGAGGGGCAGGCGAAACCAAACAAACTCCTCCTTGAGCGTGGCTGTGGTCACCCACCCTCACAGCACGCAGGGAAGAAGCAGCATCCCCAGCACTGCAACAGCATTTTCCTTTTCCCTCATTGCCCTTGCTGCCATGGGAGGAACTCATTTGACAAACCAAGCGCAAGGCTATTGCCCTTCCTTGGTAAACTTTTCTATCATATGAGAAAAAGAGAAGAAAAGCAGGTCTTAATGTGGAACCCAAGTGTGTAAAAATGGATTACAACATCACACGTAATGGTTACGGTTTCTGAAGCTTTATACTTGAGAAGACCTACGAAGTTTTCACACGTGCCATGACATACCTCCCCCCCACCCCCCTCAATTAACCTATCAGCCATAACAGGTCTGTGGAAATCTTTGTTTTCTTTCCCAGTAAATGTGAAGGTAATAAAATTCCAGAGAGAATCATAGCAGTAAATCCGCTTAGCATTTTGACATGGTCTGCCTTCCACTCACAAGGACAGGCTCAAAATACAACATAAGCAGCATCCTGAACCTGCATGTTCAGGTGTGTGTGTTTTGAAGAAATTATCACTAAATAAAGCAGTGGCTGTCTTCATGCAAAACCACACGTACTCAACGGTCTGAAATGCAAATACAACCACCAACTGCATCAAGTATGCAGGAGGTCAAATAATTGGAAGTGCACTTACACCACGCAGCTCTTTGCCGCGGTTGGTATGAGCCGTTACACTATTTCGTATTTTGTTGACTGACAGCCATTTAAACCTGCATTTGGTATCTTTCATTTGGCTTATGCCTTTAAGCAAACCCCAAAGGCTACATGGTTCAACCTCAGCAGCAACCTGGAAGAACAGGCGGCTGGCAGCTGGGCAACGGCACAGCACGGCACTTACCAACTATATTTGGAGAGTCTTTCTCCCAGCTGAGTTTACACAGCCCCTTCTCCCCGCTGAACCCACAAAGACGCTGAAGAAAGAAGGGTGCCTGAGCTGACTGCCCTGAGCCCACCCAGCAGCACGGCTCTTCGGAAGGTGTTGGGGGACAGCCCAGGCTGCGCTTGCAGGGCCAGCACAAGCCACCGGCAGTTTCCATACCTGCTTCCCCTGAGCAGGCTGGACCCTAAGTGAGCACCACAGCAGCTGAAACATAGGTAGAGGAGGAGGTTCGCTCCACTCTTGTTTGGCTATGAAAAACAAAAAAAAAAGCAGCGCCTCGAAGAGCTGTAATTGGCGCAGTAAGAATCTGAAACTACAGGTTGATCAAGGGCAGGAACTACCCCCAAAAAAGCACTCCCAGCACAGGTAACGAGTGCTTGACACCATCACGTACCCAGCTTTGATGGTTTTAGAGATTTGGAAATAAAGCCTGAATGTACACATCAAAGTTCTAATTAGTTGTGACTTGGAGCAGCCGCTAATTAATTCTGCATTGGCCAGCCAGCCAGACGGACCACAGCAAGTGTTAGTGGTTACTTCTCCTTTGCAGGCAGGCATGCAACACGCCGTGCAGCGCAAACCACCGCCCCGAGGCTTGGCCTGGGCACCGGCAGCCTGCAGCAGCAGGACGGCACCACACAGGCGCTCTCTGTCACGGCGGCTGCAGGGCTGACATGCCTCAATGCAGAGGAAAAATGCAAAGGGGCCGCATGGCCTGGAGCTTTCTCACAACCTGACAGCTTGAGCAGCTGGAGCTGTCACCCCGCAGAAGAGAGAGGCCCGTCAAGCTAGTATTTTTTCCCATCCCAGCACTGATTGCTAGGGAGGAAGCCTCCCTTGACATCTCCTCTCCCACAGATCGGAGCTGGGAGAGCTCCCTCTGAGACAATCAATTAAATGGAAAAAAGAAAGGGCCCAGGCTGGAAGCCCTGATGTTTCTCTCACCCCCACTCTGCTGCAGATCCCAAGGTTACACCAGGCTTGATGGAGAAGCAGCCCAGCACCTAACACAGCCTCTGGGACAGGTCCGGGCTGTACACCCTCATAGGCAGTGGGCAAAGGGAAAAACTGCTGCAAAGTAATGATGCAACATGCTCACCGTTCTGCAGGGATTTGTCCTCTTCTGAACCAGGCCTGGTGTAAATTTACACCAGACTGTTCAAGTCAGAGGAGCTACAGTGGGTACAGAGCTGATACCACCTAACGATTCATGGTATTTACTATAACTTTGCCCTATTTAATAACAGACCATTTCTAACCCTTACAGGGATGCTAAGATTTTCACCAATTCAAGAAAGTATTTCTCTTTCATGAAAAAAATGCAAAGTATCATACTGTCAGCATGTATAACCTTCGACTTTTTTAAAAACCTAAAGGGTCTGACCGAGGCACGGGGGTGGTCCCATGGTACACTGACGATGTAGGAGGTTCCTTCCTATTCCTTCATAAAGAACTACCAGCAAGGTGTTTAAACTCTTCAGACTGCTAAATGCTTGAGTAGATTAAAAAATCAAGGAACACACCACAGCCTGGAAAAGATTTTCACTCGCTGCCTGAGTCTGAAAGAGCAAAAATGGTGTTTCTGATTTCTAGCGTCGTCTTTCTGACTGCAGGAGGAGGGATGCACTTCCACTCAGTCACTGCTTCATCATTCAGCAAAATTATTATTTTCTTTATAGCATCCACATGTCGTCATAGAAATCATTGTGATTTCTCAGTTCTGCCATTAAAAGACCCAGAAAGTGGATCAGAATTGCTGTGCCGTGTTGTTTGAATACGCTCAAGCAGGTTTCCCTAAGTGTGGAGGAAAGAAGGAGGTAATGGAAAATATGAAATGGGTTTATTCCATTTACACACGCTGAAAGGCATCTCTGGGGAGAAAGGGTAAATTCTGGGTTTCTGCAGAACATCCTCTTTCCTCCTTCATTAAATCAGGTAATTATGCTTGATTCGACTGGAAATTTCATTTGGCACCTTTTCATTCTCTGCTGTCAAGCAGCTACCATGGGCCAAGAGACAATTTCACCAAGCAGGAAAGGATCATCCGCCACCAGGCTCTGCCTCCGTGATGCTGAGATGCAGAGAGCACCTCGGCAAGTTCCTGGGTGAGCTGGTAGCTACCACGGAAGGAACACAGTGATGGGAGACCTCCATATTTCTGAGGCAAGAGTTTTGAGGCTGGCAGTGACAGAGGTGGTTATGAAATGCCATTTCTGCTGACGAGTAGAAATTAGGAGCCACACACATGCAACAGCACGGTGCTGAAAGCCGCCCCGGCGCAGCATCCAGCTGCTGGGCACTGCACCTTCCTGTGGTGGTGAGAACGCCCAGGCAGGTGGCAGCGCTGTGGAAGATGGGCAGGATGGCCACGTGTGGACCACTGATAACCAAGACCAGAGGGGTAAGGAGCACCTCCTGAACCCGCTGGTGCAGCTTCAGGAGCCCTCTGAAGGCAGTCCAAGCAGGCAGCTGGGGCAGGCCGCTAACCCAGCAGTCAAAGATGCTCTAGTTTGCTGAAGATCAGCTGTAAGAACTGTGTGAATTAAACAGAGAGGAGAAGCTGGCCAGGTCCCTGCGCCTCCTCTGAACTCTTCACAGGGGAGGGAGGAAAAAACCCCACAGCAACACCTTGAGTCCTCTTCCCACCCCTCTGCTCCACCTCCTTAAGCTTTTCCTCTTTGTTTACTGCCTGGACAACCTCTACCATTGCAACGTCTGGCACCTACAACTGCACTTTTTCCTTCTCACCTAGAACACCTTGTGATGAGCTCTGTGCTAATGACTTGCCTTCTCGTGCTTCCTTCCACATTTAAGGGCAACACCTGTACTGGAAAAGTAAGGATTCAGAACAGAGGTTCAAGCCGCGTCAAAGCGCCGCGTGTAGCTCCACAGCAGCATCCCGGTCCAGGCAGTAACAATTGCCAGATGGTTTCAGCACTGCCTCTTCTCGCAGTGGAAACAGCTGAGCAGTGGGCTCCTAGCTGCCAGGCTAGTCTGGAATTTTCTAAGTCCCAGTTACTAGAAACTAATTTTTTCAGTTTCAGGCAACACTGTCATATTGATCAAACCCAACACTTGGCATGTGCCGTGTATGCTGTAATGTCGTGGCACAGCTACTCACTTTCAGAGGTGTATTTTTGAAATACTCAGCTCCATCCATCTTCCCTAAAAATATGCAAAAATATTTATAGAGAAGCTGGAGAGACTTTATTCTACCTAGTACACATAACTGACAAAACACACTACAGATTTTCAAGGAGAAGGCATCGACAAAGAAGTAAAAAAACCCCAGAAAAACCAAACCAAATGAACCCCAAAGGAACCATCATTCAGTTAGCATTAAAAAGAATGTAAGTCTGTTTAAGACAACAGTTACTCCAGGTTTTGTGTTGTTTCTGTCAAAAACAGATTTTAAAATTGCACGGCCATTTGAAATACTCCCTTTTGCTTTAAACAGGGAAAGATAAAGCTCAGCACCTAGAAAAAAGTGTTTTTCAATAAACTAAATCTTGTTTGTTCAAGTTATTTTCTACATGAAATTTATGCATGTAAAAGTCCGGAGACAAAAGAAAAGCATGTGTCACCTTTTCAACAAAAAGGCTGCAAGATCTCAGTTTTATGTAAATAAGCAGGCACAGCTTCCAAGGCTTTAAAACCAGGGAATGCTGAAAACCTCTGTAGTTCCTCAACTCAAGTGTTGCTCCTGGGCAATGCTATAATATTCATTAAAGAATCCATTTATCAACAGATACCACATGTCAGAGTTTTCCAGCACAGTTTTCCTGACACTCCGCTGAAAATGATGCTTTAAAAAAATTTAAATGGAAAGCAATAATCTGAGGTATTTTGCCTGCCATTTCATTCCACAATAGCTGTAGCAACTAAAAAGCAAAGATTTACACTATATCCTTTCTGATAACGTCAAGCATTATGCTTTATTTTCCAAATCATTAGCATGCACAAGAATGACCTCATGGTGAACAGATGCACTTGGATATGGCAGTGATTAGATCAGTCCTCTCAGCAGTCAAGTGTGCCCATTTCAATTAACCCTTTGAAGCACTAACTGCAAGTCTGCGCTGCTGAAAAGCAGGTTTGTAGATTCTCTTGAAAGTAGAAATCTACCCTCCTAAGTATAAAACCCTGAAATCTAAATCTTTCTCTGGTGGAAAAGTTACCTCTTTTCCTTTCTAGAATATCTGACTACTTCCACTTTCTAAGGGTTAACACGATTCTGGCTTCCGATCTTAAATGGAAAGAAAAAAAAAAACAAACCAAACCCAAACCCAACCCAACCCAACCCAACCCAACAAATGCTTTTTATTCAGCAGAGGTAATTAAAGTTGGAACGTTTTGTATCTGTTTGTGCCTGTTTAATTTTTACGATATTTTCAAAGAACACACGAGTATTTTGTTGAATAACTGTTTTTCTTTTTGGCTGAGGGAGCAAGAACAGAAAAAAAGACAGCAGCTTAAACCCCCATCCTCTAAAACGAGAGAAATCTGCAGAGGGAAAGGATAAGAATAATTCAATAGTGTTGGATTACGGAGGATTTCCTGGGCTGACTCTCATACCCAGCCTAATTAAAATACAGCATGTAATGGACCAGTTTAACAACAAAGGACCGTATTCTCATCTTTTGTTCCTAATCTGCACATCCCCTAAATGAGTTCAGGGATGCCCATTCTGCCTACCAGGCTGCATTTTCAACGTTTAAGGTATTCAGGGCTATCTATGATACATACAGGGTATGTTGAAGGTTCTACTTCTGAAAACAGCAAAAGAGGTCAATCGGACGATTTCCATGCATCAAATGTAGCACCTGCAAGACTATTTGTGACCTGGGAGACTGAGCCAGGGCATACTTACAGGAAACCACGTCCCTCTGAATCTAGGGGAAGCATCCCTAGAGGCAGTATCAGCAAACATAAAAACATTTAGTTTAAATAAACAGATCACAGTTAATAATACACCAATAATGTGTGTCATTAACAGCTACATATTCAATTAATTTAATGGTCTTGATTTGCTTTATATACTGCGTTAATTACTAAAACCAATCTTACTTTTAATAAAAAGCATACTTACTCATTGACCCTTTCTATCGTGCACACGTATACGCAGCGATGGCAGGATTACAATTAGGTGGTTTTAAGAACAAAGACCAGAGGAGAATTAACCTTAAATTTACCTGAAAAGTTCAAGCTAGGCAGGGTTAGCAGTATCAGCTGGCTTGTTACTTTAGAAGGGGAAACACAGACCTGTGTCAGCTCCATGCATTTACTGCTCTGTGATTCATTTTTGCTTCTGTTACAGAACAGAAATTCCCCTTTCACATGAAGAAAAATGCCGCACGTATTTCTTAAGGGGCAGACAGCCGATTTTGCAGGCACAGGACAGGGGAAGCTAAGCTTGGAGGAGGTCTTGCTGCCTGTGGCACGGGGGGACAGGCTGCACGCTGGAAAACACAGAGCTGCCGCTGTTCGCAGCCCGCAACCCTCCTGCTTGCCCCCAGCTGTGACCATGCCGACAGGGAAACCGGTGACTTCAGAATAGTTTTTCATCCCTTTCTACTCATTAGGAGGGATGAATAGTGGCTGCAAACTTCAGTCAAATTGCACCCGAGCTGGTTTGTTACTTATTTCTGGAGGCTGCCAGCACATTTGCAGTACCCCGCCAATCTGAACCACGATAAACTTGGGAACAGGCGAGGCTGAGGCAGATGCTGGCGATCCACACGCAGCTCCGCACCAGGCTCCCTGCTCACGGGCCGCGGGCTCGCCCCAGCAGCGGCTGGCAGCGGCACCTGAGCTGCAGGGTTTACATTCAGCCTCCTTGCCGATTGCCAGGATGGCATTTGATGGAAAATACATCCTAATGGCAACCACCGACACAGCTTGTGGCAGTATCTGACCGACTATGCAGGTACATCAGTGGGTAATGTGAGGAGACTCTCTAAAGCAAAGACTTTCAATGCCAGAAGTTGTGACTGGCCTCCAGCTTCTTTGTGAGCATGAAATAAATTCTGACATTCAAAGTCCAAAAACTGGGACCTGACTGTGGCAGGTTTTACTCTTTAAAAAAGCAATAAAATTGTGAAATCGTAAAAACGCATTCAGGTATTGATGATTTAACAGTATTCTGAAAAACTTAGGCAGACATTAGAAACATTTTAAATATTTTTGGCATACCAAATATATCACAACCTTTAGAAAGTATGACTAGCAGTGTTATCAAATGAATCTGTCCTTGCTTGTCGAACTGAATAGCTATATAAGATCACTGTGTGCTGTAAGAATGACGTGAAAACGGAATACAATTACGTATAGAGCAAAACATTTAAAAGATATCAATGTATCTACATTTTTATTTGCTGATGCATCAACAGATAAATGATTCAAAGCGCTAACAACACTGCGCATGAAATCTACATTTCTATTGAAACTGATAATTTTTTTGTCTCAGGCTTCTGGCAGAGTGTATAAAAGAATTTAATTCACAGCTGTTCTACTTTTTAATGTAGAAAACATTAATCAAAGCTTTAAGTTATAAGCTTTTCTAATGTTGTTTAGTATTCCAGTTCAACAAAGATCAATAGAGGCCATCCCTGTGTTTCTTGACGCCTCTCCAGGAAGCAGAGGCGCGATTATGTAAATAGCACTGGTTCCCCTTTACTTCTGCCAGCTTGCTTATCTCCAAAGCCTTCTGCCTGCTGCTACTGGCGACCAATGCAAGGACATGCATACACCTCTTATCTCCTAACAAAGCTCTGAAAGCTCGAGGATTGGAGCCAGTAACGTTAAACAATGATGCACGGCTGATTTTATTTGTAAGTGATTTATTTTAGCAAATTTAATTTCTTCCTTCAATTTTTCAGTTTAGATGGAAGATTTTTGCTAACAAGTCAGGCTAAAGAGAAATACAGCAGATGTCCTGCTTATAAAGGTTTGAAATAATCTATTAAACAATCCGAAAGAGTAGCAGGGAATAATTAGAAAGTGCTAGTTTCACCCGACGGGGGTAAAAAAAGGATTAAGGAATCTTTGTTAAAGAGTCTAACCCATAGTGACCATATACTTTTTGGAGACTGGAAAAAAAATAAATCTTAAGGGTACTAGAAATCTGCATTTCAGAGTCGAAGTTTCCATCAGGAGACATTTAGTAAAACAGCAAAGTAGCAGTTCACAACTTACTGACTGTACGCTAAATTAAAACCTTTATAGGGCACATAAGGAATACATTCACAGAGTTCAGCATCACATCTTTGTATTTCAGTGGGGCTGATGAATGATGATCGCATTCATGTGCGTGTACATAAATGTACACATGTACGCACACACATATACTCAAACAGGTTCCAGACCAGGTGTTGGAAGGAAGCCTGAAATTTGCTCATCTATATTTAAGGGAAATGTTAGCATACTGCACACTGCCATGATTTTCTAACAGAACACCATTCTTACATTTCTTTTGCATTAATCCCTGACCCTGGTATCTGAGCAGCATAATCCCCATTTAGCATTAGTAGCAACGGCTTCTACTGTGAGGAACTATTTTTCCATAAGTAAGCACCAATTCAGGCATAGCTTTTGAACAACATATTCCCAGCTCAGCAAGAAACCCACACTCCTGAATGAACCAGAGCACATTACTGAGAGAAAGTTCATTAACCTTGCTAGATTCGGGGGTTAACAGGATAGCTGAAGAAAGGAGCAGAGTGAATAGCTCTGATGCAAAACAAATTAAAATGAATGTCATCATTCCTTTTGATATTCATTAGTAGATTCAGGGGAAGAATGGTTGTCTTAAATTTGCAAGCATTTATCTACAAAAAACAGGTGTACATCTGCTGCTCAAGTGCTTCTTAGTGCTAAAGAGAAAAATAACGTCCAGAGACTCACCAGTTCCACCAAGGGAGTAGCTGGGAGAGGGAGAAAAGACCTGAGCGGCAAAATCCTCAAATGTCATTGCTTCTTTATGGTTCTGGATTATTGCTTCGAGATACAGAGCTCTTTCCTCATAACTGCAACAACCAGGTTAAGGAAATGTGTGTGCAGAATTGAATAATGTTACACAACGTCCACCAACACCAGCACTTCAGATACTCAACAATGCTAACCAGGCTGTATGCAGGCGTGGAAAAGAGGGGACCAAAACTGCACAATGCTGCTTAACAGTTCTGAACGTGAACGCTGAGCAGTGAATACGCCCAATGGCTTAAAATTAAGGGTAATACCTTTTAGCTCTGTGAATGAAAAGCTGCAACTCAGTAGATCCGACAGATTGCTGAAGTTACCAAGGGCAGAAACGAACCCCGTAGACTGCAGGCTTTTTTAAAGCAAACCCCAACTTTAGCAGACAAGCTGTGGCATTACAGGAAGTTCCTGGTACACAATGTTCCCATTACAATGACCCTGTCAGACTAGAAAAATAGTTAGATTGAAGAGACAAGCTACAGGACAGAGGAGAACTATCCCCACACAAACACCCACACCCACCCACCCCCCCCCCCCCCATGTATTTGATCACTGTAGTTCATAAAAGAAATTAGCTGTCATAAACAGTGCCTGAAACTGTGAAGTTTGTACTTAAGGCAGGTGCTAGGAGGTGTAATCTTATGTATCCTAAATAAATGATGCATATTGGAAAAATTCACCCCACTACTTGCACGCATTATAGTCTGCATAATGCAGGCAACAAAGCAATCTAAAATCAAGACTATTGCCTTTTAATTAAAACTCGGCAACCTGGAACACACAGCATTCAAATGTGTAATCAAAAACCAGTCACCAATAAAACTTACAAGCGTAACAAGCTGAAGCAACTTTCCAGCTGTCTTAATAGGACCCCTGCTTGCGGCAGCTTTTCACAGCGGAGAAAGCAAATCTTTTCCTTTTGTGTGCAGCTTCTGTTTTCTCAGAAGGTGAATCATACACTTCCAATAACAGGATAACGTCTGAAACAAATCTACAATGGGCTGAAGAACCTCACGTATCACTTTATGAATTAATGCTCGCAGGAGCCAGTATGACATCTCATTCTCTGTTTCCTCATTTAAAACAAAAGTTTTCAGATTTTGTTTCTGTTACGGAGAAATGCATTCTAACTCTGCGCGACTGTTATGCAGAAGCAAAGGCCAATTTAGATTTAGAAATTGGAAGCAGTGAGAATAACACCAGTGACAACATAATGCAGGTGAAGGCATTTAAAACTGAAAAGCATTACTAATTAATACCGAAGTACCATTTTTTACTTTCATTACATCAACAAAACCACTCTGAAACAGGATTTAAAAAAAAAAATATATCAGAGTAAAGCCATGCTTAAAAATAGGACATGACGGTCTAGCGTTCTACCTCCAGGGCAATAAGCAAAGCACATCTTAATTGTACTCAGGTTCCTATAAGCTCGGTGGTAAAAAAGAAAAAAAAATTTTTTTGCTTTTAATGCTAGCAGAGGACGATTGATATGTGATAAATCTTCTTATAAACTTCCCGTGGAAGCCCGAGGAAAGAAAATCAATACATAGCATTTCAGAGTTTGCACCTGCTGACAGCATTATTTGCTTAGTTTTTTTCTCTCTTTTCCCTATGCCCAGGAGAACACATTCCTGATAGTGCAAGCATTAGCCCGCCTGCGTTTGGGGCTGCCTCCCTATTATGGGCTGAACTCCTGATGACTCTTGTTAATGAATAGGCTGCCAAACTTCCTAGGAGAGGAGGCACACGCCTGGGCCCTATTCTAAAGGGACTGACGGATGCCATTCACTTCTCATTATGAAGATGCTTATTCCACGGTGCGCTCGGCTGTTGCCAGGGCTGTGCGGAGCACACGGCCGGGCGAGTGCTGGCCCTGCTAACAGCGGGACGCGGGGGCTGCGTGGCCGTCTGGCGAACAGCCCCTCCGCCACGGAGCTGGCACGTGCTGGCGCAGCGGGAACAGACCCAGGCGTGACAAATTACTGAAAGGGCTCGGCTAAACTTGCGGCTGACGACCACCTGAGCCTGCGGACCAGCCATCAGCGCTCAATTCATTGCACAGCCTTTTAGGCTGCGGTCTGCTTGTGGGCCCACTTTAAACAAGGCAGGGAGACTATAAAGGCTTTTCATGCTATGCCTAATAATATCCTGCTGTTTAATGAAAGACCTTGCACATCTAACACATAAGCATACAATGTGCAGAACAACTGCTAACACACCAGAAGTTTGTACCGATTTTGCTAAATATTGCACGGAAAAAGAGAGTGAGGAGGTTTTGACTAGGTTAGCATTACATCTTGTAAAACCCTTATTTATGAAATGGAAGATACCCTAACCACACAAAAGACCGGAAAAAAAACACTCAGCCAAACAGCTGGGCAGCTACAGGAGAGGCATCTGAAAAATAACATACTGAGCTGCGCTTAAGCCAAGGTCCAGAGCGCTGTGCAGTGCAATTAGCAGCTCCAGAGGCACACGAGGAAGATCCCAATTCAGTGCTGCTCTTCCAGATTAAAAACCTGAAAGCAGTAGGTGCAGGTACCACAGACTCAGTGAGGAAGGCCGCTGCATAAACCAGCTCCACTTCACCTGAACCCTTCACAGCTCAGTGAACTCCTTACCTTGCCCAGGCTCCCCACAGCACAGCTACCACCAGCACCAGACAGCACAGCGGCTGCTCCCACACGGGCAGTGAGCGAGATGCTCATACTGATTTTCACTTACAGCCTAATCTAAAAAGCATTAAGTCACTGCAGGAAAGTTAAACTAAACTCTCTGCTATCCCTATTTTAAAACACACACATATTAGGGAAAACAGTTTGGATTCATTTAAAAAAAAAAAGTCAACTAAGGTTTTACTGAAGTTTAGGAATTCTAATGGAGGCATTAGAAACTTAATAAACAAGCTTTAAAGAACCCTCCCAAAATACCTCCAGCCTTGTAAACACAGGTCAAGAAACTAGCATGACATCACGAATAGTGCCTAACCTCTCACACAAAAATCTTTGTTCTGTAACCTGCTCAAGTTCCACTTCTTACATGCAAACAAACCCATCATTTTGCTACTTAACTGTATTTATGTCAGAACCTTCTGCAGGCACCACTACGTTAGTCATCCATCAGACAGCCTGGAGTCCCAGGCAAGGTATTTTCAGGATCTGAGAGAACCTAACATACCCAAAGAACAATAATATGACAGAGATGAGGGGGCAGAGGAGAAGACTCAGCATTTCAAGACCATTTGTACAGGAGCAGTCTGAAACAGTAATTTTCAATTGCAGCCTCAAGAAGCTTCGTATTTATCACCATGTAAAAACGCTTTCATCCAGATAATCACTAGTGCAATACTTGATCTGTCAAAACTGCAGCCCTTGTAAATGTGCTGTGCCTTCATCCTTAAGAACCGGTGATGCGATTTTACTTACTTACATGTGTTAGAATGTTAAGCTGAATCTTTTTAATATGAAATTTGTGTCATCTCTCCCCTGTCAGCTTTCGGCATAGCACATCTGATGCAAAGATGCCCATGAATGCTAAGCTGCGTCGCATTATTTACATCAAGCCAGTATGTGCAGAGTGCCGCATAAACTACTACTTTTTAAAAAATGCAACACATATATCAGCAAACTCCCACTCCCAGCTCATTGTTATGCTCTGGGTCAAGCAGGGCCAGGAGAAAGCTTGAAGTGCCTGGCTGGCTTTTCTACAGAAGCCTCAAGGCTAGATTGCTGAAGTGAAGCATGCAAATCATTTTCTGAAGACGGCCTGGCTGCAGGGAGGATGGGTTATGATCTTGAACCCTACCCCGGTGAAGAAGCTGGACAGCTGGCTTCCCTGATTAACTAAGCCCTCATTTATCTGAAGGTTTTGGGCGTCCCCTGAGATCTTCAGATAAACGGAGTTATACTAGACATTCAAAGGAGCTGATCAAAAGCAACCTCTTTTAATATGTATGGCAATTTGACCCACCTCTTCAACAACTGCATTATTTTACATTTTGCTTTTACCATGGTGAAACTTCAGAGCAGAATGTTTTCAATGGGCATGAACATTTTTATTTATTTCATATATTAAACTATGTCGAGAGCCACGACAAGGAGTGAATTATCCACCATGAATACGTGTAACTGTGGGAGAAAAGAATTTAGCTCAAATTTGAATACAGCAAGCAAATCTCAGTATCCGAGTATCATGAGCTTTTATATCAGTTCATCAATTATTTTAACAGTTCAGCTATACAATGTAAGCAGTAGGACGATCTGTGAAGCTCTGTGGTGAAACACATGCAGGACCTCCTTCCAGATGGACAATCCGAAAGAAGAAGTAATGTAGAATTTTCTGAATATTCACCAGAGATGCAGGTAGCAGCCAGTGCACAGCTGACCTGTGAGCATCACCTCCACAATTAACCTCTACAACGTACAGCCAGTTTCAGATGCATGATTTAAAATATAAAGACCTTGAAAAGCCTTCGAAGTCCTACTCATCTGGGGTCTACAGGTGAGCTGAGCCATCCCTGGGTCTGCCCAACATCTCCCTCTCTGCACATACGCACAATGTTAAACCATAAATAACTATTTAGAAACAGGGAAAAAGAAGATGATTATTTAAACAGATCCTGAAAATTTAGAACTTTTGCTTACTAACCTTAACTATGCGCTGACTTCAAGCAAAACCATCAACTACCCATCACTGCTGATGGCAATGGCTAGCAAGTCCTTCCCCACTCTATTTTTTGGAAATAAAACATTTTGGCAACGTTTATGTACTCTCACCAACATACGGAAACAACTGTATTTTGCTGACACAGCACTCTCTTCATGCAAACAAAAGACAAAAGTATTTGTGGGTTTGTGAACAGGTGGAGAGAGAATTGACTGGCTGCTCTCCAGAGCTCATCGTTTGCAGCGTGCCGATGCCAAGGGGCTCTAGGCCTGGGACTGGAACCCCACCGCCTGGGTCCATGGAGAGCGCGCGCTGAAACAACTGTTCCTCTGGCTCCGGAGGGACTGCCAAGGAAGTTAATGCGGACTATTGGCATGAACCTATTGCAATTTCCATCTGTGATGTGAATCCCACCCTGAGAAGGGCTTTGGGGGCATCTGGCCAGTGGAGTAGCTAAACGTATAGAGGCAGACAGCTCTTTCCAGCCCATCGGACATCAAGGCTGTCTACATGTCCACATGCCAATTCCTCCTTCCACCCAACTAGGGAGACTTGAAGAAGGATAAAATCTTTGAACTTAGTTCAATGCAAGAAAGCATGTTTCCCAAATCTATGCTAGAGCTTTCCAGCCTCACTGGTGCTTACATAGGTGATCACACGGGTAGTGTGCAGACAAGAGAAGGAAAACCTGTTTTGCAAACAGCCGATTCCTTGGGCAGGCCTGACAGACTCTAAGGCAGAGGAAATAGAAGGCTATGGTGAACTTCTGTTTTACCCATTGCCCTTTCAAGACTTCAGTACCAAAGAACTACTGGTAAATCATTTCTGACCATTACAATGCATTTTGGTATCCTCCTAATTTGTATCATAAGAACCAAAGATGGTTCCACAAAAAAGGTTTGCTCCTGAAACCACGATAGTGGTTTTGAAACCAAACAAGAACATAAATGTTTGGGACTTACCAAAGCAGAATAAAGCAGGGACCATAAAATTGAGGTTAACATAAATGTATTGGTAAATGACCTCTATGCACCTAATTGTTCTCCTTAAGCTCTGAACAGGAGAGAATTACTGTGCTTTTAAAATGTTGCGATAGGCAATTTCAGTGTGAAACTCAATATGCTTGATTGGGCCTGCCATCATTTATGGTCTAGTGGCTGTCACTGCTGCACAAATTTAACTGAAAACTTTTGGGGGAATTTTAGTAACATATATCCTTCACTGAACAGGTGCAATTAAACCATACCTGTCAACAACTGCAGATTTATGTGCTTTTTTTAGAACAGAGCATCTGAGATTAAAACTTTTCAGAGTGATGCATGTCTTAAATTGGTCAATATAACACGTAAGACATGTATTAGACGAGGCTGACTATAACCATCCAACTCAAACCAACGGTTTTGTGCTAGAGGGGAGTGAGACTGGCTCCCTCGCCGTGGTCAGCCCCTGAGAAGGCCATCTGTCTGCGGTGCAGCCGCAGGAGGCAGGGCTTGATGCCCTCCCTCAGCGGAGCAGGGACGGCTAGTGCCAGGGCTGCTGTTCCACCTCCTTATCCAGAGCAGGCAGATGATCCTTTGCTGCCAAAACCAAGAGCTCATCCTCTCCGCAGTATAATTTTCCTCTGCTCTGCCACCCCTCAGTACAGAATTACACTAGGCAGGCAGCCCTCTTTTACTGTTGTGTCAGGGGGACTAGAGGGGGGATTTCCAGTCGTGGGGGATGGCTGGAGCCCAGCACACCCTGGTGTACAAGAAATGCGACACTCACCAAAACTGACAGGTACAGACACATTTCCAAATGGATTTCTCCTTTGAGGAGTTTTTGCCCACTGTCTTGGCACCATGTCTGGAGCTCTGCCATCTCTCTCCCCCCAAGGGGAGCCTGGGTCTTTGCTCAGGATTACAAAAGAATCCCAGTCCCGACTGATGGAGACAGGGTTTCAGATACTGCCGTAACACCGAATAAAAAATAACCTGTAATTGCTGCAAGTAACATGGCAGACTGCTACAGCATTTTCCAACACGCACTGTGCAATGCATTTCTTTCCTCACAGACTGTTGCCATTAACTGCTTTAAAGAAGAAACTGGAAAACAACAACAAAACCACATTTCACATGGTGTCAAACCATTTCTGCAGAAATCAAGTAACGTGAAGGTGCCCCGAGGCATAAAGCTCTGGCTCACGCTCTCCTGTGCGGAGCCCTGCTCTGGCGCTTGCTCTTGGCTCCCGTGGCTTGTTAGGTAGCACGTTGCCCAAGGTGTGCTGCAAACCACCCGTCTGGCAGAAGCACTCGCCTGCCGCTCTGGGATATCAAGAATATGTGGCACATTAGTCATGCCAAGTGCTTCAGGGAAGAATTTTGCATTTATTATGATTAAGGCAGAAAACAAGCTTTCATCTTAATTTACTACTACTACTCCTTGCGGGAAGCCCCTGGGAGCAGATAACATCATACCATTACAGACCGATCATTTTGTAGGAGGGGTGAAGGAACAACGGATTACTTTCCTAATACAATGCAATTCTGTACTTTGACAGCACTCATGTTTATCCCTATCTGAAGCTTTTTTTATTCCAACGTAGAGTACTTGTGATTATCTCCTATCAGGTATTCCTGTTTGTACAGATACCTGCTCTGAGGGAAAAAAAAAAAAAGTTAGAAATGCACCTCATCTCCTTTATCACCTTTGTTCTCATTGAAAGCATTCCTCGCCTCGTACAGCAGCAACAGAACACTACAGCAGTGCACAGACCAGTGGCAAAACTGCCAAACACATATGTGCCTAGAAAAATGGCATTGTACATTCTGCACTGTACAGTCAGCCCTCTGCATACGCCAGGTCCATTCAGCAGCTGCACTCCATGCCTCACCATACTGATAAGGCTTTGATTAAAATATTTCAATTGATTAAAGTGATGACTTAATTGCCTATTATCAGTTGGGGCAACAGAAGCCCTAACTGGTAAATCATTTCACAAGGCACGCAAAGATTTAACCCCCAAGAAGCTATTTCTGAAAGTACTGCAAGGACTATTGTACGTTCAGATATACAAGTTCTTGGCCAGCAAATTAGTGGGGCATGATTCCCCCAATATATATTTTCTCTAGAAGTATCCATATAGCTCCTATCCAATCCTGAGAGTTACTCAAAAAGGACAGAAGCTGTGCAGGTCTAACTGAAAGTCACCTTTCCAGGGCCCTAGAGCAGAGAGCTGTAGAGGTCCGCTCTCCTGAGGGCAGAGGGGTGAGCTATCTCCTGGCATTCTCCTCCAGCAAAGTACTTGGTCACCCAGGGAAATAACCTGGAGACTGCAAAATGGGTGGAAGAGGCCCAGAGAACAGAGGGTTGAGAAGATCTGCTGGTCTCCCCCAAGGCAGCACAGGCTGCAGAAGAGATGGACAGAGATGGACCCTCAGAAGAACCTCATTGAGAGCAGAGCCTAGCCCCACCTTGCCTTTGCCTATGCACTGAGCAGGAGCTCAAGAAAAGGAGCTGCCATCATGAGGAGCCTTCACTGTACAGGTCTAGACAGAAAGCTGCCCAATGACTGCAGAAGACAAATCCCTAGGTCGTATTTTCTGAGGGATCAGTATAACATCATAGCTGTCCCATTTTATCAGTGTATGTACAGCTGCCGATGCTCATGTTCTGCAATTATCTGGCTTGTTCCACAAGCGGGGTGATCATCAAGGGATAAATAACTGGAGGAAAGGTCACATGTTACCAAGCAATGCTTCCCCCATGCTTTGTCGCAGTCTTAATTTTATTCAAGAATAAATTTAAACTTTCAAACACTAATAAAATGCACCTATTTCAGTAATTCCACTAATGAGCTGTTACTTTTGGACATCTCAGAAAAAGGGCAAAGGTACAAAGGTTCAATTATTTGTCATTTACTTATGCCTTCCAGTTCCTTCAAATTGGCTGCTTGAGCACACAGGGATACTATACTATCCCTGGTCCACTACTGTTAGCCACATACCAGCAATACTATCCCCTTTTACTTTTATTATCCGCTTTGTTACAGCATATGTGTATTACAGGGAAAGGGAGGTTTCTTTTGAAAGCTTGAGTATCTTTCCACTAAACCAGTATTCTAATATTTTTTTGTTTGTGAACAGCAGCAGCGGGATTTTCAGAACTGTTAAAAGTTGCCCACACCAACCTTTGGGAGGGACGGTAAAACTCCTGACTGCTTTTATCAGGCAGATCTTGAGAACTTTTGAAAACCTCAACCCTGAAGTAACAGCAATAAAGAGTCACTAATAGAAAGCCAGATGCCAGCCTGTGAATTGATGTCCTTCCCCGACATGCGATCACTTCAGAGGTATCGTTGAAGTGGTTGCAGAAATGACAGCTTATGACGACAGATGCTGTACTGCATTAAAACCCTCCCCAAAACCTTGTGGAGAAAAACCTTCAGGCCTGTTTGCATTGGGTGGCTGGCATTTGTAACTCATTCTTCAGAGAAAAAAAAGTGACCGAGTAACTGAACCCTTAGGAGGAGAGGCTGTTTAGGAAACAGCAGTGCCGTTTTGGAGCTACAAACCCCAGAGCCACAAACCATCACTAATGGGGTTTACGTGTATTGTGCATCTGCCTTCTGCTTAACACGGGTGCTCTCTTGGAGCCTGAAGACTGCACTGCATGGGTCAGGTTAAGGAGAAAATTGCAAACTCACTAATTTTTGCAGCATGTGTGGACCAAATATTTAATTAAAAAGTCAGACCTGGTGTGTGCTACCAACACAATATAGCTTATCTGAATGTGCAACATAAAGACATTGTCCACCAGTGTTTGTCATTCATTCACCACTTACAGATGGCCAAGCCATGTGGGTATTATTCAGCATATTCCAAGTGTGAGACCCTCACTGGTAGGTTGGACGACCTAATGGAAACTAAAGGACCAGAATATGCCAAGTAAAAAACAAATATGCTCTATCCACACAAATAAATTAAATATGCTGAGGAATGCTCAGGCACTTCACCTTCTTTGTATGAAGCACCTCGCATCCATGCTATTAATTTTTTAACTTTTTTTTTGTTGTTTCCAAAGCAGGATAGCTACGCTGAACATCTGACACTTAAGCAGAAAGAAAACCGTACAGCCAGGGAGTATTATTACCTTCATTTTACAGAAGATGGAGGTACAGAGAGACTGAAAAATGGATGATTTTGTGGTTAAGGAACTAGAGAATAACTCGGGCCTCAATTTTTTTTGCCTTGACAGATTTCCCATCTCTCCTGTTTTAATAAGTAAAAAAAAAAATGTTGTATTTTAAAACACTTCTGCTAACTAGTATGTTTTAGAAACAAAAGTGACTTTAATTAGAGTTATTTCTATGAATAGTAATTCTGTAGTTTTAACATCTTAAGTGGAACTCATTTCATTTTTGCAAAGCTAGAAATCCCCTCTCTCTCATAAGATACAGCATCCGGTTTTGGTAGCAGCAGCAGGCTGCAAACTATCTAAACCTTTAGCTGGTCCTGGACTTCAGTGTCTTTAGCTCTGGGCCGTATAAGTGTGTTTACTGGGGAGCCAAGTTCAGGGGGAGAAGCAGAAACAGTTTTTCTGGTAGCTCATTGTTTGCATTTGACAGCTGTTGGAAACTGCTTACATGCTGGAAATATTAATAGTCTTGATGGAGATAAGTGAGGCAGGCAGGCAGGAATTAGAAGAGCTGTTTATCACATGGCTCTCCTATATGGCTGCAACTTCCTCTGGACATGTCAGATAATACGATTTGGTCCTAAAACATGCACAGCAGATAGTGGAATGTTTACTTGGAGCCGTAACCAGAAAATAAAGACCGCAGCATGGTTAAGTGAAAGCCTCATGCCTTCTCCTTAAACACAGCCACAGCAATTACTGTTTGAGTCTCCACAGGAGGGAAGGAGAGAACCTCTTCTCCTTCCTACGGACCTTGTTTCAGTGAGTTATGCCTCTGTACCTCATGATGAGATTGCTGTAATGTCCTATACGTGTACCTTTACCCTCAGGACACTCAAAAATAAAGTTGATACAGAATGCAGCTGCCTGCTCATTAAGCAAGAACCCATATTGGGAGCGCAGCTAGCCACTCGGCCAGGATCCGCAGTGCCTTGCCATGATGAATTTCCAGGTGGAGCTCGGAAGGATCCTGCAAACCTCCAAATCCCAGGGCAGCTGGGGCACGTGCTCGCGGGGATGCTCCGCAGTGAGTGCTGCCTCTTGCTGAGCACAGGCCGGGCTGCAATTCTCTCACCATAAATGCAAAGGAGCTGCTAGCAGGGGAATATTCAGCTAGCCAGACTAGATCTTCCTGTCTTTTACTCAGGCTTTTAGGAAAAGGGCAGACTTGCTTGTAAGGTCTGTGAGTTTAGGTTCTTAATGATATCAGCTGATGACAAAATGCTGCTGGTAGTCACTCATATCTTAAAATTTTCTACTAACAAAAAAATGACAGCTCACAAGAGTCTAAGTAAGAGGCTTAGAAAAGTTTTTGAAAATGAGATGTTATACTTTGGTCATTGTACATATGAAAATACACAAACACAGAAATATATACAAGTAGACTTACAGGCATGCGCGTATACCCTTCTCAGTATATTTTAACATTACTACACTTACTGCCATCACATTCTCCAAGTGCAAGCAAACTCGGCGAAAGCTGGAAATGACACCAGACTGGTATACTACCTCTTAAAAAATTCAAATGCCACTCAGCTCTGTTCCTCATCCCACTCTGTTATGTAGTGCACCTTGAGAAAGGGTACAGGTCACTGCATTTCCGGAGTCTGTATTTTCAAGCTCCATCACAGCAATATCAAAGTAAATATACAGTTAAGAATCTCCCAGGATACTGGCATACTCCAAACCATTCAAAACCTGAATGTACCAGCAATAACCTAAGTCATTCTCAGCTTTGAAAATCGAACAATCAGAGATAGGGGAAAAGGGAGATAATGACAGATTCATATTTCAAAATTGTTGAGAACGGTTCATCAGATTTACAAGACAATTAAGTAACTTGCGAGGTAATGTCACCACAGTAAGTCAGAAGTCAACTTTTGTCTCAACATCACATTTAAATTATAAGGGAAAGCAAGCAGAAATTATCAGAATATTTCCCCGCACGTTCACTTCACTAATCTGGATGCTTTGGAAGCTGAAAAAGGGATAATTACCGACACCTTAAAGACGACAAGCAGTGCAGCGGCAGGGAAACTTGCAAAATAGCTGACACAGCTCAGGAGAGGAATCTGGTTCAGCTAGCTGTGCATTAATGCATCACACAGGGTAGAGTGCACCGACCCTTGCGGGCAGCTGAGCTGCAGAGGTGCTCCCTGCCGGCGAGGGGCTGAGGACGGCTCCTGCACTCTGCCATCCCACCCAAACCGCACCCGGCTCCCCGCAGACCCGTGCAAAGTGGGAGGATGTCCCTTCAAGCAACCTTGATCCAAACCCCTCCCAAAAGCCCTGAACCTTTCCCCATAAACTAGCTGGCCTTTTCTGTGAAGAAGCATCGCGAGTGCCTTCCCTGGGAGCACTACTGACCGCAGTTTTGTGAAACCGCAACGCTCCTCGCAGCGAAGCCAACGCACGCCGGGGCGTGATTAATGTATAACACACTTGCCACAATGCTCGAAGTTGCTCACTAATTTACCAGATACCTAAACATGCAGCGCTGCAGAAGGGCGAGATGAAATGATGATAAAATCACCCAGCAAATTTGTATTAAACAGGGAAGAGTTCACACTTAATTGTGTATTTGCATACGTAACTTCCAAGAGGCAGGGAGGATGGGCTGGCAATTGCAGACCCATAAATCAGCTGCGATTATACTCATCTACAAATTTGCTGGTGAAAGTCTGTGTTTCGAGTTTCTGAGCAAGATCTACAAGTGTTATTTATATGGTGCATATGTGCCAAGGATAAATCAGGAGACTGTTGTTATCTACATGAAGACGAAACAAAAGGAAACGCCCTTCTTGATTTTACATAAATTGAAATAAAAATTGTAATTCAGTTTTTAATTAAAATTTTTGCCCACAATGAGTGTAGCAAGCCATCTGCTGCACCAACTTGCATCCCCCACACACACATCTTGTTGATGGGAGAATCTATGCCTTAAATGAAGGAGTAAAAAGCACTGTAAGCCTGATGAGAGGTGACGAAGGAACCACTCCATTGCTTCTAAGAATATAATATTCGGTGCATCGCTTGCACAAATATATTTGATTTCTTGATATTCAATAGTGTTGTTTCCAGCTCTTCAAAATTAAAAAGTTTCCCAAACGTAAATCCTTGGAAAGTTTAATTTCTCTGAAAACACAAGATTTTACAAACTGTGAAGGAGTTATAAATGTTTACAAAATTATTTTTGAAAGAGAATATGTCATAAAGGATCTTAACACATAAGTCTAGAAAAAATAAACCCAAATACCTTTAACCATGCATGATTTCTACCTGTCCTGGAATGAGTGCAAAAACACTGATTTCTAAGAGCACACAGTCCCACGGCCAGAGGGCTTTGTGCACACGAGTCCAGCCACACTGAGCTGCGGCTGAGCAGCACACGGACATACGGGATTCCTGGAATTTACTGGTATGGGGTTTTGCCTCCCATTGCACATGTACAAAGGTCACCTTTGTGCCTTGGATATAGCCCATGGACTAGTGATCTCGCCTTCAAATGCTCAGTCTCTGGTTAAGGGAAAAATCTTTTCAGATGAATTTATAATCATACCTTTTTTACCTACTAAAGGTTAATAAACCATCACTGTCAGTTTGATAAGAGTATAAGGATCAGGCAGCTACAACCAGAACAAAATATAATTATACAAAATAATTTTGCCCCTTTAGTTTATTATAGATCTTGTCATCATTTCTGGGACTAACACTAAATGGCTCCATTTCAGGTCTATTATACTTGGTAATTTACATTCATTACAATCAGGGATAGGTAACAGTGGGGCTTATTATCACATCCATTACGAGTGACACCCTTTGCAAGATGCTCAACACTAAATGTTACTTGTTGCTGCAGTGATACAGGCTGGGAAATTGCTCTACATTAGAGGATAGGATGGAAGAACAAATTAGAAAAAGACTACCAAGAAATCACTGGGGATTGTCCCAGCTTTAAATAATAACAACAATAATGACAACAATAAAAAGGGGGGGGAGGTTTAAAATTATAATCTGGCATTCATCACTGTGGTAGATATTTCAAAGCAGAGCAGACCTGGGGACTGAGTAAGGGATCTCCTGGGCGTGGGGCTCTAAGCAATAGATGCGACGTATTGAAAAACATCTCCTGAGGTCTGGCTTTGTGAACTGTGAGGCCATGGGAGTTCTGCAGCAGCTTCATTTCAAGCCAATACTTTGCGCTGCCCCCTCTTCATTCTGTCCGAGCCCCTAACTCCCACTCTACCTGAGTCCAGCAGTGAGCCCCAGGAGCGCGTTCCCTGGCTGGCAGCCATCCCCGCTCCTCGCCCCAGCCGCCCGGCGCAATCATGCTGTTTGTTCCTCTGCGACAATCAGGCCGGCGCAGCACAACACCTGGTACTCCTGTCCAGGGCCCTCCTTGGCAGCTGACTGTGAAATCTCCCTGCCAGGTGGTTGCACTTCAATTACATCAGCTAGGCATTGTAGGGTTAACAAGTATCCAGAGGAAATCTTTTATTCATATAACACAGTATGCCTTTTGTTGATCTTCGAATAATGTTGCTTAAAATCCATTAAATTAAAATATTCTTTCAAGCACACAGCCTGCAACAGGTACAGCAGTACGTACCCACCGCTGTCTGTTCATGCAGCATTGTCACAGGCGCACAGCCCTGTCGGGAAAATTTGATCCCCAAAAGCAGATGATTAAGTCAGCATTTAAAACAACATTTCTTTCCCTGGAAGTGACCTCTCAGTAGGGGGAATGGATTCCCCTTTCACTGCATAGCTCAGCCAGTGTGCTTACTGTGATGTCTCTCCATTTCCCTAAAGGAGAAAATTAAAATTGTGGTGCATGTTTATGAAATCTGCTTTTTTTACTTATAAAGTGGGGGTGGAGGGTGACTGGGGAAGGGTGGAAGCAAAACTGAAAATGTAAGCAACTCCGTCATAAAAAGGCCAGTTAATGCAATAGTTTCACTGCTGCTATCTTCTGAAAGTTCTACTGTTTCTAAAAAAGTTTCCCCACAGGTTTTAAGGAACTCAGGTTAGCCATAGCCTTACCATCACATTTAATTGTGGGGCAAGAGGCGAGTTAATGACTGAGCTGTACGATATACTATTTAAACAACCAAGTTCTAAGTACAAGTGTAAAAGAAATTAGGGTGAAAATGGAGAAACAACATACTAGGGAGGCTGCTGAAGGACTGGCTGGCTACACAGCCCTAGTTGACTGTTGCTGTTTTAACACCTAGGAGTAGTCAGTTTTAAATTAACTTTTAAAAAAAGCGAGACTAAGACACAATCAGAAAACAGACTATTGTACACAGGTAATATAACGCACAGAGGAACAAGAACAGAAGTGCTGAAAACTGCCCCAAGACAGTACAAAAGAAAAGCTACTTCTGCTTATAGGAAGAAATTAGGCTACAGAGGCAATGTGAAGGGCTTTGAAAACCTAGCAAAGTGGGCAGAAAGAACAGATGAAGTGCCACCAGAGTCCCTTCCAGATCAGGGCATTTAGCCTGTGTTCTGAAATTAAAAGCTATTAAAGTGTACTGCAGCACTAGAGACAGGCTGGAGTTGGGCTGTGGAAGCTGCATGTCACAGGGGAAAGAGGTGGAGTGACCTGTCCCCGCAGCAAAGACCCCCCAGGTGCTCAGAGGATCAGGGAACACAAATAACACGGGGGAGAGCGTCAGTGCACAGTTCTGCTGCACAAGCAACAGGGTGTTGGCAAAGGCTTTACACTCCTGCCCATCCCCAAGGTGTCTGGGTTATGGAGTACGCACTTCCACCACGATGAGATTATGGCTGATTCACAGAATGGCAGCACTTTGTTAAAATGGAAAATTAATCTGATTTGAGGAGGCAAACGAGGGAGCTAGTGCTGCTGTAGGGAAAGCTATGATGTGGAACGGAAATCCCACACGAGAGTCAGAAGTAGCTTCTGCTCACGCTCCCTGTGAGCCAACACCAGGCAGGAAAGGTGGATGACAACTGGTGACAACTGTGCAGCTCAGGTCCCTTTCTCCAAGGCTATCTGAAAAACTGCGTAAGAGCCCCTGGGTGAAAAAGCAACACTGCCATGCACAACCCTTTCCATCTGCTTCCTGACAGATCTTTTTGACACAACTCATTCTCCAGACAGCATGGAAATGTTCCTTTGTGTACTCTGTTGAAGATGACCATGGATCACCTAATGGGCTGACCCTTCCCCGCCACATGCCTTGAGACACCGTCTCCAGCTTTATAGACTGGGAGAAGGATCATAACAAAACGAGTGTGCTGAGGAGCTAAATACCTGCTGCACAAGTGTGGGATGCCCGGGAGTCAGGCCGTTCCAGCAGTTACAGGACACGAAAGGTAGCCAGGCCGCACATCACAGAAACAGGCTGAGCAAAAACTTGGGAACTTTTCTGCTTCTCGGCTTCTGCTGAATCGCATCATTTTCTGAGTGTTAGCACTACTTCTTGAAGGCGGCGCTCTTTAAGCTAAATTTCTTAAGTTCTTAACTGCTGAGTCATTTCAGGTATTAAAGCAGATCATGGGGATCCCAAACAGCAAGGGGGAGAGCAGAAGATGAATTTTTAATGAAGTATCAAAGCTGGTGAAAGCAAACAGAAAAGGAGAATATACAGGGACGGTGACCGAGGGAAGAAGCTACACATCAGTAATGCTGCCACCGTACCTCACTAAAAATACTTCAAGTGCAGGCTTCTGTAATGTTCTTCGCTATTCAAGTTTTTGTCCAATTTTTGTTAAGTCTTAATTTTATCAATGAAATACCTGTCCAGCTATAAGTGTTCTGAAATAACATCTTCTAGTTAAAATATAATCATTAATTAAAATAAGAATATGAGAAATCATTTTGAACATGTGCAACTTTACTGCTTGATTTGTAACTTACTGGTTTTATAATTACAGCTTTTTGAAAGCTATAGTTTTTTACCACTTGAGAAACACAACAGGCAAATTTTCTGAATTTTGAGCAGAAAGCTGTTGAGCATACTAGATGACACTTTCCTACAATATCCATCAACAGAGGCTAGTTTACTGTTATTTAACTTACTCAAAACTCGACCACCAGATTTCCCCTGATTATAAAAAGGAAGGTTTTTATCACACAGTTGTCAACTATTCTGTCTTCTACAGAACACTATCAACACTGAAATAACTCCTGCGCAGCTACACACTAACACTTCCAGTATTTGTCTTCATGAGGAATTCAGTGAACTATTTCTACACAGTCAATAACAAAAGGAGAATCGGTGTCTTTGGCAAAGGTAAGAGCAGCTATGAACAGCCCTTCTCCATGTAAATTTGTCATGACTGTGTCATGACCTACATCACTCCCCTGCTACTTGAGCTGCGAGTTGGTCCTGTGAGCAGCCTGCAAAATTTCATCCATTTGCTGGAAAATATCCACTGCAACACAAGATGAGGCCATCCAAATAATTTCACTTGCTAATTAACTTTGGAAATACGTTACAGCCTTCTCTTCAAGAGTGATTTTAACAGAATGCAGTGCTTATTGCACCACCAAGCTTTCTATTTTAAAACTGAATTATCTGAGTTGGTATAACAGCAGTAACACTTACACATGTAAGCGGATTATTTGAAATTAAGTATTTGGCTTTTTTGCAACATCTATTTTCAATAAATGCCTTGGCTTTGCCATGCTATTTATCTGTGCAGGCACACTGTTATCTGATCCCAGTGTATAATGCCATTAATATTATTGCATATTTATATTATGCTACCTTGAGCAAAGTTGGGCTACCAGGGTATTAGAATCTGCTTATATGAAGCAGATACTGTTCTGCAGCTCAAAACAATGACCAGCACTTCTGAATGAAAAGAGAGAAAGTGAACATTAGCACATCAAAGGCCCCTTTCTGAAAGAAGAAAAATTGCATGATGCACACTTTAATCTTTCTGACAATCTATGCATGGATTGAAGTGAATTCTATTTTTCACACAAATGTGAATGCTTGATACGAGGACATCTTTACCAACAGCAAAAAGAACAGAGAAAGACATGCTAACGCACTCTTTGAACTTTTAAAATATGGATTAACATGCAATAATATTTAACAACTGATAGAATAACTTCTTATCTCTCCTAATAAACCCAAATAATATAAAACACATTTTACAGGCCACATACAGAAAAACCATTATAAATATTTTACTCTTAAAATAAATAATAAATGCCCAAACAATTTAATAAATTAGTAGTAAACAAAATACATGCAATATTAAAATCTTCATGTAAGTGTCTATTATTTAAAATCAGTTACCCATCATAGAACAGCCTGAAGTGTAATTCATGTAATTAGCATTTCTGTTCAGCTTACTAAGGTTAGAAAGGGACCTGTGCTTATAGGCTTAAAAGAAAATATTGCTAAAATATGTATTTTTATTAATTGTATTAATATAAATATGTATTACACTAATCATGTTCATTCTAAGTGCAGAGAATTCCACACGTAGATCTTGCATTGCAGAAGAGTTGTGTCAATCAGCCCAGAGAAGCAAACACCTTGGAGACACTCAGTTTGCTCTAGACAGCTCTCTGCTCAGCAAAGTGTACAGAGAAGCACTTCCTGAAAACGAGAGCACATGCCAACAGCGCAGTATTACCAAATGCTGCAACACCACCTCAGTGATACAGCAATCCATAGCCTCTCCATCAGATCATTACTTCTTGCAGTGTTAACACCACAGACTGGGATCACTCTGATTACCTCTTTCCCACTTAGGCAAAATTTACTTTTACTCTGCTCCTTTAAAGCAGCAGCTAGAAGGAGAGTACCAGTAATAACTCTTCCAGTGCTTTTCTTCAGCAGATACATGCTCGAAGATGGTACAGCAGCTTTGGAGGATTGCTGCAAGGTAGTTACTTGGGGCCACATGTCCAGATGGGCCTGCATCTGCCTGCGGAGGAATGAGAGGGAAAGGGAAAACAAGTGAAGGGCAAGATGTTTCTCCCCTCCTTCCTTCATCAGGATGCTCTGTTGGCTGCTAAAATTTCACCAAGCCTTTCTGTACATTTTTTTTTCTGCTGACGTGTTGAAACTGCTGAATCCAAATACTTGCAGAGAATGGGAAAGGAACTGCATAGAAACAACATCCCAGAGTTTTTTCATGTAAACACAACTGCATCCTCGTAATGATCAGCTTGTAAAGGAATGGCACAACTCTATAAGCAAGCATTATTAAATGCACATGCTGAATGAATTTGTTCCTCAAAAAAAGCCTAATTCATTTGGTTATGACTCAATCACAGCCAGTGGAATGACATCTTGGAAGAACTTAAGTAAGATCAGTCTTTTTGACTTGTAGAACGTCACCAATGGAGAACGCGAAGGCACCACAGCTGAGCCTCATGCCTGATACTTTGCACAAATGGGTACTTTCCTAAACAAAACATGTGCACTTCCCAAAACGCTTGAGAAAAACCACATTTTTCTCGCAGATAGGTCAGCAACCTGAAAGTTGAACTACCTCAGTTACAAAAAGGAGGAGTGGACCACATTTAGGTTCACCTAAACGGACCGTTAAAGCGTGGGGTCAGTGGTGAGAGGACGGGTTAGCATACAGAAATATTGGAAAAGATATTAAAAACAACTGTTTCAGAAATGTCTCTTTTAGGGCAATGAAAACACTCAATGTTCACATTTGTAAGGTCAGAAAGTGGACAGTGGCATGAGGAAAACCCACGACAAAAGATTCACATGGCCAAGAACTGCCACAACATAGAAAAGTTTGCCTGTGCCTTTCCCACGGTGCTACAGAACAGTACTCCGAAGGTACAACAGAAACCAGGGGCTCTTTTTAGTTATTTCACAAATAATATCTGAAATTTAGAAGGTAGGCAATACAGCCCCACACCCAGGACTTTGATTTCATATTTTCACATATATTCACTTCTCCAGGATACAGCCGTACTCAAAGCACCAGCTAAAACGCATACTGGGGGAGGAAAGAATGACTGGACCAGACAGATGGTCTGCCTTTGGATGCTGAAAAGGATTTTGAGGGAGCTGAGTAGGATGACTTAATTCTTGTCCTGAGTATTCAAGGTAAACAAAGATCAATCCAAATTAGGTAAAGCACAACTACAGTACTACAATACCGTGCCATATATAAAAAAAGGGCAACAAATCATGAATGCAAAAATACCTTAGGAAAAAGGGTCCTTTTTCTCTGTTACTAATCTCTCTCGCTCCAAAGTCAGTCACAACAGTAATCTGACATTCACCTTCAGCACAACTATGTGACTACACATTCTTAATACACAGAAGAGTTCTAAGGCTTTTTCAGAAACACTCAAAGTTTTTACGATCTTCTGTCCTACCGTTTTCTCGCAATTCTGGACCATTGTTACAATACTCTCTACAATAACTCCAACAGCACTGGTGAATTTCACTCCATCCTAAAATCTCATTATACCGAAGACTAAAAAAAGAAAGAAGTAACAAACCCATCTCAGTCCCAATGCTCTAAACGCAACAAAAAGATGAAATACAAGGGGAGGAAAATGTGCGTTTGTATGCATCTCATTTCTAGTGTTCCTCCAGTAAGTGCTAAACTGAAAAATGAAACATTTTGTTTACTGGTCTCTGTGTATCTTCTGCAGCGACTCAAGGGAAGATTAAAAATTGTTGGTTCAGGTGTTAAAAAGAACACTGAAATCCATGTGAGCCTTTTATTTGTAGACATCAGTTTTACAGATATTGTAATTGACATGAAAAATTGAAACTAAAATCTCTCCACTTTGCTTTCTGAGATCCCCGTACTTTGTGTTGACTTTTGGGATTCCAAAATGCATGTTGCTGTGGCATTTTAAAAAAAACGGAAATGCTGGCATGCAAATCCTATTCAACAACTTGAGAATACTAAGGGCTTTTACAAGGCAAAGAACATGTTAAAAGTTCATTAATTAAACAGTGCTTGTGAACAGATGGAAAGGCTATCTGGGCTCTAATTACTGTAAGTTAGTACAGAGGTTCGCAGACCTTAATGAGGTTCAATAAAATGAATGATTACACATCAATCACAATTAGAGAAACCTGTAAGATGAGCAGAATTATCATGGCAACAAGTCATAAAACATGGGAGCACAAAACCCAACAGGCTCTGCAAAAGCCTGTAAAGAAAACGTTTCTGAATTAAAACAGTTCTTCTGGATTGGAATGATTCCCCTCTACTGCAAACCCCATAAAAATGCTCAGTAAACTAACTATTAAGGGTTGCACCGTCCCTCTCTTGACATCCGGGAGGACTGATTAGCCATAGGGGAGTGCAGGGCACACAGTACCTAAAGGGTTAGCAACAGTACAGCAAACAAGGGAACAAGCTAAAAAATAACCAGTTATTGAAATGAAGAGAATAGGAAGCCTTTGTTGCACATTAAATAAAGACACTGATGTTTCTTCTTATCTTCCCAGTGAAATGGAAATGTCAAACATCAGGTACAGACACTGTTTTAAACCTAGTACAATCAGAAAATGCAGCTGCATGGAGAACTGTATAGCTGAGGTTATTCAGACAGGGTGTAACTGCTATTCCTACAACTCCAAACCTTTAAGAAACATGGAGATTTATGTAAAAATTAAGGACAGAAAAATAATCCCAGCCACCTCCATTTTCTACTACTGGACCTGCCTGTGGGAAACAGTGTTTTCAGAGCTTCCAGTTTCCCAGTTGTAACAGATGCTGGCAGTGGGGAGAGGAAGGTGGTAAGATGGAGACAAATTAATAGTAAGGGGAGGAATTCATTTCTGATATGTGAAGCCTCTGAACATCAGCTTCAGTACCCGATCCTCAAAGTAACAGCTCTATACTTCTATCATCTTCTCTGTACTGCTACACTTCTAATCACCTCCAATGGTGTCAAGTCTGGCAGACAGCGCCCTCAAAAATTCCTGAAGTCAACTTTCAAGACAGGGAAGTTAATTTGAGTCACAGGTATGGCACAAGTTACGGTAAGATCTTTCAGGAACAAGAGAAAAGAAAAATGAATGTATGCTAGGTTGAGGTTATTTTCTGAAGTTTAATGACTTCACTTTAATGATGCTGCATTTTTAGTATCAAGACTTTGCAGTAATGAAAAACCAAGCTAACCCCAAGTTTGTTTGTTACAGTGATAACACAAAGATTTCTAAGTGAAATAACAGGTGCTTGAATGACACTACTTTGCCCAGCCTAAAGGCAGGCAGGAGAATGCCTATTTAAGGAAGCCAACAAACTGTAGGCTAGCAAGGTTTTGTAAGATCATCCACATTGTTACACAGGTGAAAATGAATGAAATGGTTAATCCTAAATAGGTACAGTAACATCAGTTGCTTGGCAGAAGTTACAAGTACAGGTTCTCAAAAAAAACCTGGCACGGGCCAATTCAGAGAAAGTATTAAAAACCAGCAAATTAACTCGGATTTTTTTTTTTTAAACAGAAAATGCTGTACATGTACTAGCCTGTTACATGGCATTAGATTTAAGAAATCATTAAAATCCACCTGCCCCTGTTTACAGACTAGAACCCTGACAGTCAATCTTACTGTGAAACACACACAAAAGTATGACACTGAGGAAAGAAAAAATACAAATTAAATACACCAGCCAGTAAACCCACTATGAAAAAGTGGGTTTCTCCTATTCCACTCTCTTGCTGTCTCCATGTTTATGTCCCCAACATAATAAAAAAATCCCCAGCAACAGGATGGCTTTAAAATTTTTTCAAGTGCATACAGAAGGAAAGCCTTTCCTCTTTAAAGAATGATACAAGATCATGGTGCTATCCATTAAAGCAGGTTTTATATAACAGGCACAAAAATTAGGCACCTCATCCTCTTAGTATCAGATGCACAGAATCTGTTGTGAGTTGGAAGAGTGTCAGGAGGTGATGCAGTCTCACCTGCTCAAAGCATGGTCAACACAGAATTCAGAAGCTCATTCTTACGAAAAGAGGAAGAAAGCAATTAAGAAAATTCAAAGCTAAACCTAAAAACATTTTTCCTGTTTAAAAAATTATTTCTTAACTTTTGAATGAAGTGATTGCAGCATGGAAAACATACTCAAGTCAGGTTCTCTTTAAAAGAGGAAAAAAAAGAAAAATTTGAAAAATTGTATAAACCCATATTGGTGATTACACATCTGTATTAATGCAAGCATCTGGGTTGTTGCGGAGACGCACATGAAAATGCCTGTGTACACATCTAGCTGCCCTTCTGCGTCCTTTGCGCCTTCTCACTGCCTGCGAAGAGGCGAATGCCCAGTTTCAGGGACACGGGAACTGCCTTTCAGGATCAAAACTGCAGTTTCCGAGGTCGGCACCTGGGCTTTGGCCACAGTGAGGATGCGGTGCATGACACCGGATCCGTTGGGAACCCCACAGCAGGTTGGTGTGGAGTCACCGGCTCCACAAAAGCTCTCAAACTACCTCCTAGTAAAGCCAGGACTTCTCTTTAAAAACATTCCCTGCAGGAGCATTAGCCTTGCTAAAGCACTGTCCACAGAGGCCCCCCGTAACAAGTTGCTCATGGGGAGCCTGAGCTGCCGAACTCAGCCACCTTCATCTTTCACCGCAGGTCCCTTTGTTCCTTTGTTGAGATGGAGGGTGCGGGGAGCTTCCTGCTGCGCCGCCTGCTCCCCTCCCTACCGCTCATACTTCCCTTATGCTTTTTGTCTTGTAACAACAGTAAGCAAGCCTCAGCTTTTCACTCTCTCTTCTAACGCGTCTTTTCATGACCTATATAATTCCACATTCATGCAGAGTACCCATGTGCCATGCAACCAGGACGTGCTTTAGTTTTCTCTGAATTTTACAGATCGATTTGATGATTACACTGTAAAAATTAAGACACGTCCTTTCAATCTAAATTACTCGGGGTAATTTAACTTGATTTTATTAAAATGTAGAAACGATCACTGTACTTTCTGCACAAAGGAATTAGACTGGAAGGTTAAGAATCAGCATCAGCGATACCAGCAGCTCCCTCTAGTTGGAAAGCGTATTATTTTTCTCCCTGAACAGCTAGTATATAGAAAAGACAGCCAGATATTACAAGCTTCTCACAATAAGCGGCTTAGTAACTTATGCTGCAATATACGATCATTGTAGATGTACTAGCTACGTTGCTTTGATTCTCTCTTAAATGAAAGTAACTTTTTATTGTCTATGCTGCCTTCTGACCATTTTTGTAAGATGTAGCTGCCAAAAAACTAAAAATTGCCCAACATTTGGCAATTTATCTACACTGGAGCAAAAAAAAATTACTGTATGTTAGAACAGTGATTTCAAAACTGTGTTTTACTGAAATTTTAATTAAGTGTTAGAACTTGTGTATGCTTTAAATAAATATAGGGTTTCATATATTGATCCAGAAGCCACCTCCCTACATTTCCAAGGCTTTGAAACCAAAGAAGAGGCTTTTTAGCCTGAGGGGTTAAAAGTGTGGGTGTGGAAGTGGGCTTTTGTTAGAAAAATTAGCAATGCTATGAGTCATTGTGCATTAGCGGCAGAATAGTTTTGCATCTTGTATGAATCCAGACACCATATGCCATGCGAGGGCCTGTTACTTTATGCAGTGCCGCTGCGGACGGGCAGCCACGTGGGCATCCCCAGCGGAAAGGCTGTCTGTGCATGGCAGCAAGCGCAGGAACCCGGTGATCCGAACACGCTGGACATTGTCGGGAGCAGCAGGAACAGCTGGTAAGCTTGCAGAGCTAGCAGGGCTAGCAAAGCCAGCGCGCCACAGCGGCGGCGGCCAGCCAGCATGCTAATGAGACAGCGAGCGCGCACAAAGCCCGCCACAGAGGGGATCGACCCCATGGCTGGCAGGTCCTGTGCAGCCCAGATTTTGGAGATTTTAGCCTGTTCCTCAAAACCTCAATGCCGCGGCTCCGCTGCGCCCACCAGACTCCCCAGTGCTGCAGCAAGGGCTCGGGGCCGGGTGCCTTGCTGCGCTCAAATACAAACATCATCTCTTTCTTGCCAGCAACGCAGCAGAGTGGGCCAAGGCAACAATCCTTAGTCAGGCGAAACTCACACCGACGGCAACGTGTGCTTTGTCCCTGTGAGAATTGCACAGCCTGAACTAAAGTCCACTCGGATAAAGCTCCATTTTCTTCTTTTTGTCACCCATTTCTGACAAAAGCCAAACAAAAATAGCCCAAGGAAATCCACAGCGCAAGTGAGTGTTTAAAAGCAAGTTTCCAAAAGCTACAGAGGAGGTTTTAGCCACACAAATCCCTTCAAAGTTAAAAGGGGCGGAACAGCAAAATCATCAAAACTTACTTTCAAAATACAAAGAACACAAACCCCTTTAATTTCTCTGGTGTGCATGTGAAAAAAAAATCACCAAAAAACCCCCAAAGACTGAATGAACTACTTAGTAGTAACCTGAACATACCAATTTTGCTTCTGTCAGTCTGGAGAGCTTCTCATTAAACACAAGCCACAGTTCTTTAATGCAACAGAAAACATAAACCACAAAGTGATAGCTGTTCAGACCTCTGTGTATCTTGAAGAGAGTGGGAGCTTGAGTTCACACCTTACTATGAAAGGTACATTTACTAGTTAGTTACAAACAAAACACCAGTACCACACTGACTCAATCTTCATTATTGCAAGTTAAATTGCAGGCAGACTTCAACCACAGACCTCCTAGAAACCCTTTGGGTAGGGCATGATTGCACAAACAAAACTGCACTTCTGATGAACTTGTTTTATTTTTACAGACAACAACAGAAACACTGATCACTGTCAGCTTGACCCAACTGTTGGCATTCCATGAGCAATGCCACGTGGACTGCAGCAAGTGATGATGAGTGGGGCCAGTGGGTACAAACCTCAGAATCCCTTGCTCACGGTGCTCTTTGCAGACTGCCAGAGAAATGTATTGAATTTTGCTTGTGAATATATGAAGAACTAAGTTATGCTTTTACAGATTTAACTGGATAAATATTACTCAGAGCACTCTTAAGACCAACAGTGGTACACGAACAGTTTTACACAATCAAGTTTGATTCAGCTCTAGGACACAAGTTTAAAGCTGCACTTAAACCCCCTAGGTTTTTGCAAAATTATTCATGAACAAATAAAATATTACTGATTAAGAAACGGAATAAAGAAACCAAGTGTTTCATTCAAAGGAGCAGCTTCTCGATGGCAGAGGAGAGTTAGAATTCAAATTCCCAACTCCCAACCCTGATCTGCTGCTTATGCTTTAGCTACTACGCTATTTTCAGCAAGATCATGACTTTCCAGTCTCTGGTTAGGGCTAAAGAGGTATGTCTGTGTATTTTAGGAACCTTGTTTTAAATTAGTGCACATGTATGTGCACTAATTAACTAATTAACAAATCCAAAGCTGAGTTTGGTGGAGTCCCCCCGCATTTCTGACATACATCACATAGTGAATTCACTTTTAATTTTTAAAAAAAAACACATTACATTCATGATGTCACTTTGCCACAGGGTTATTTTTGGAACTACCCATTAAATCACTTCGCAAATACAAGCCCTTAAAACTGTTGGGGTTTATTTACTCTAACTGAACAGCATGGCTGCTGCACAGAGATCATCATATGGCGGGGCAGCAGTTTGTGCCATGTAAAACCCTTCTACAGATTTAGCTTGGGACTTTCTCAGCAACCCTCAGTGATCTTCACAGCTTCCAGCCGTAGAGAAGAATAACGATGCCCCACGCTACAGCAGAAAAATAATTCATACTGTTGACATGCAAACTTCACCACTGTCTCCCTTGCCTTTGTAAAATGGTGATGCTCACCAGCAGTGTGCAGTAATGCATATACAAGATACACGTCTAGCAAGAAACTATGACAGGGAGAGGTACGTACAGCCACATGCACACAAATATATTAATTTAAAACAATTGTGTCCATACATCACTCAGCAGCATGTGAAGTTTAAATCTGCAGAAGCATTATATACTCTTTGTACATGAACAAGCAGGATGCAGTAGATTTCTCTGCAAGTCTATGAAGAGCACTATGAATAAAAGCTGAAGAGCCGCCTCCACAATCCCATGTAATGCCACCTAAAAGCTTTGCCTCGCATGACTTATTACAGGCTGGAGCAGATTAGAGGCATCGATCGCTGCCTGGAGAAGGTTCTTGCTGCGAGGAGGGAAGGCAGCCGCAGAGACAGACAGCCTGGCCATCGATCCACTCCAGCAGGGAGCTGCACTGCAGAATGAAGGTCAGTGCTGCTTTACACCACCCTGTACAGCCACAGCCGTGTTCATCAGCGTCCCTCCAACTGCTGCAGCGGGACCAAATACTTCTGTCTGAAACTCAAACCCTCGCACGAGGGTGGTTACAGCAAACCCCCAGAAAAGCGAAGGATGGCAAGTTAAACCTGCTGCTCTCTGCAGACAAAGCAGCAGAGGACTGACTACAGACAGACACTCTTGCGAGCCAGAACTGATCACTTCGGCAGAAAACTGTCAGATGCCATGTCATATAAATTGTCACAGCTCCTGTGACACATGCTTTAGAGTTTCATAGTAATTTCTAACAGCATCTATATAGCTTGAGGGCGTAAGTTCTTTGGATGAAATAAAGGGAACAAATTGCAAACCCTTCTCTAAAAAGAGTAACAGGCTTTCTATTTTATTTTCATGGTACAATCAAACACCCCTTTTTAACCAAAGCAGAGTTCTAAATGCAAGCTCAACAAAGCACATTTTGAAAGGGACACAAAATGTGTTTTCAGGCATGTGATGTTACATGCACCAACAAAATACATGACAGCCATTCACACAGTTAAGTCCATCATAGCAAGTATCTTTCTTTTTTAGTCTCTGATAAAGCAGGTAAGCAGATCAGTTGCTCTACTTTAAGTTAATCAGACATTGGCTTAAAGCAACAAAAGGAATTAATTCTAAATTCAGAGTTGATGTTCTTTGCTTAATCTTCTTGATTCGAGATACAACATACCAAGATAGTAGATGTGTTAGTATCTGGATGCAATACAAGGAAGCGAAGTTATGGATATCTTGTTTTGTTGCGTACTTAGATGGTCTTTTGTTTTTGTCCTAATGAAGTACTTGTTGGGTATAGTTAAGCAGGCATACCATATTCATTGCAACTTTAAGAGTTGTTCATGTATCAAATTACTTCTCCAAAGCAAGGGCTGTTTTCTTCTGGCCCACAAACAGGACTGCAAATCGTAAGTAGGGAAATGGTGACATCCAGTGCTCAGATATTATGTAAAGCATATGCATCCTCATCATGCCCTTTTTTGTTTGTTCTAATGCACAGACACCTTCAGTCTTTAATGCATAGGTGCATTAGCATTACGTTGCAGCAAAGTACTACGAACATCCACCACAAACAAGAAGAATTTAAAACTCTTAACTTCAGGTTTTCTCTTTGAACGAACAACAACTAATACAAACAACATTGGAAACAGTACCACAACCTCTGGTAATTTTTTATTTTTCTTCTTACCAGACTAAGAATATTTAGGACAGCCCTTACATAATTCTGTTTATATTAATGAAAAAGGCAGAAGAAGCACAGCTTGTATTAGAGATCTGTTACGATTACACATTCAAGAACACTTGCACAGCTACCTGGAATGGACAGTTCCAACAGCAAAAATAGGGCTGACACACATGAGTCTGCATGCCCACTCCTCCAGTTATTTCTTCTTGCCCTGTAGAGTAATGCAGCACTGTAGTCAAGATGCTACAGAAGATGATGAAAAATACACAGGAATGAACAGACAGAATAAGAACAAACCCCTTTTCCATAAGACCAAACTAATTTATCCTAAAAGTAAGATTGCTTAAAAAGACAATAAGAGATGTTAATTCTCAATAAATCCCAACAGGTACTAACTCCCTATTTACTCATTCACAGGAAGATAGATGTAGCTTACATTGCTAAGAAAGCAATTCAAAGACTATGAAAAATCAGCTGAGAACGCAGGAGAGAAGCCAGCTGGGGCTTGCACATAGGGACATTTTACACCCTCCCATAGGCTGCTTACAAAGAGCTGGTGGAAGCTAGGGTAACATTTCAGACATGTCAGAATCTCTCTTACTTTTCTGCAAATTCTGTTAGTGAGACCAAGTAGGCCTGTAAGTATGGTAGTTATTTGAAATAGTGGAAGAAAGCGGTTAGATACTACAAATGGCATCAAAATAATTTTTCAACTAAAAAGCAGCTTTTTTCAGTAGCAGAGTGGAAACACAGAGGTACAGGCATTTACATTCAGGTACACGGGGCCCCTTCACAGATAATGACAGCAATTCACCAGTTTGCTCTTCATCACCATGGCCATTTTTCAAACTCTGAGAAGCTTTTCTTGCCAGTAAAGAAGCTCAAAAATCATTGCTCCACCATACACATACAAACCAGGTCTGGCACAATCTTTCAGCCATTGCAATTTAAAGAACAGCTGTCTTAATTGCAAAGGTAATTTTGCATTACAGGTTTTTTTAAAAATTATTTTTTAGAAGTTGATGATAAAAGATGTAAGAATCCAGGATGTTTACCTCTATTGTTATTATCAAAACATATGCGATGGGAGAGAATAAGCATCCCGGGTATGAAATTTCTCAAGTAGAACCTGAGACCAACTTGCAAATCTCTAAACAAGAGCAATTCAATTCAAGGAGCAGGGAAATTACTCCATTTTGAAAGACAATCTGGATTCTGGGTAGTCAAAATTGCATTTCCCTATGCATTCCAAGGGGAATCTTTTGCTCAGACATCACCGTTCCCAAATCTCAAAAGTCTTTTGGGGGGGCAACATCAAACTATGGACGAACCAATGTGCCTGACACCTGCAGACTTAGTTACATTTTCATATTTGGAGGTTTACTAGTACCCGAGCTTAAAAACAGTCAGCTTGAACAGCAGCTGTAAATCAGACCCATAAGGACTGAAATACAAACCATGTTTTCCACATGCTCTCCCACCCCCCAAAGTATTTATCTTTAAAGATAAGACCAGCTCCCAAAGATGTGCACTATTTGCACTACTGCAGCTTAGGGCAACAGGGACTCCAGAACATTCAGGTGTTCAAAAATCCTTTCCAGCATACAACAAATTTAAGCTGGAAGAAAGCACAGAGGTGCAGTTTTGTATCATCAGTCCTAACATTTTTTGAATTATTCAACGCTACTGGAACCAGAATAGACCCTTGCTTAGAGAGAGGGTCCTGCTCAGCCCCATTACAATCACCAAAGCACTGCAGCCAAAGCACCAATTACAAACACACTGTTTTTCATCCCTGCTCTCCCCTCCTAAGGTATTCTCTGCTTACAGACAAGCATTAGTCTTAAATACTGACAATTAGCAACCTCTGCTTTACTTGGGCTTAATTAAGAGGAACTTTAGTTTCTATATATAATTATTCATCCATGAGATTCGTTGCTCCTTCCTTTCCCCAGCACATAGAAAGGTGACTTTAATGCTCTCAAAGACTTGCATAAACATGTGTTTTCATAAAACAATTTTATTAAGTTTAAATATTATTCTTCCTTGTTCTTATATATTTTAAGCCACCTTATTGTTTATGATTTCCCTAAAATACACAGGCATATTTAAAATAAAAACTTGCCTAAAAAAGACTGGTGAGGCTGCTGAAATATATTACCTACACTCAACAGTTACTTAAGGGTGGTGAGAGCACCAATTAGTATGGTCTGCAGCCTCACAGACTCAGTGCCGCATTGCACGAAGAATGAATGCACTCCTGAAAAAATGATTATTTTCAACATGTACTAATGCATAATCAACCATGACCATGTAAACATTGCAGCAGCTACAGAGACAACCGAGCTTTAACTGTTCAAAAGACAACTGAGCTATGCATTAACTACCCTCATTTTGCTCCTGTGTAATGCCATCGCAGGCCATTTGATGTATGCAAGGAGCTTGTAGCCAGAATAACTTTAAACTAAACTTTAAATACAGGTAATTATTTTTTAAGGAGTATTTTTCTTGCTCTAACAAATTCCTTAAAACAGAAACAGTTACATAAACATAAAAAATGGATTTAAAAGATAAAATTCTAATGTGGTCTGCCATAGTTACCTTCCTCATTTTCAAAGAGATTTCCAACAGAAAAATGTATTTGGGTACAACAGTGGAATTTGTGTCATCATGACCCAGCGATTACAGTGCACAGCGAGATTCTCCCGCGGCCCTGCGGTCCTGGTCCCCATGGAAACCGGACTCGGATATTGTCCTCCACTTGCTGGAGCACCGAGACTTGGGAGCCTTTTGTGCCTGATGAGATTTCTTCCACAACCTTCCAGCAACAGACCCTATGCTTCCTCCTGACTCTTTCCTAATTGAGATGCAAATTAATCTCTGTGGCTGATTACACTTCCCTCAGAGCCCCTGACAAGTGCAGCTGTAACCAGAGTTTACAGACTTTCCAACAAGTGACTTCAGCTGTCACTGCTGGCAAGATGCTGCCCCAGCTCCACGGCACACGACCCCGCGCAGGCAGCGCTTCCCATGGGCCCCGCCACCAGCTCATTCCTCTTGCACCTTGTGAGGCCGGAGCGAGGGTACAGGCTCTGCTCCAGCTGGGGTAGGGTCCCAGCAGGTATTTCACTCCCTGCTGCTGCTCCAATATGAGCACCACGGGCTCAGTGCCTTATCACCATTGAACCATTAACACCAACTGAAGCATTCAATCAATTTCTAACCATGCTTGAATCAAGAAAATCTTTAGCTGCTAATCCTTATTATGGATGCTGACTCTTAACATGACCTGTGTGACAAACAGAAGTGGCAGACTACTCCTCACCTCTGCCCCACACAAGTTTTCCTGCAGTCACTCGAACTGGCAAGGTTACATCTTTGGTGCCACCAAACATTACCTGTTACTTTTCCACGATTGGTGCTTTTTATTTCCTTCCTTCTATGGCAATTTTTTGAGTTATTCCACCTTTGAGTTATTTTCATGTCCAGTCTGACCCAAATTGCTAAACTATTTCATTTACTGTTTAAATCGCTGGCTCTGCTTCCCTCTCAGTTAGCAAAGCAAACACCAGAGCAAAATCATTCACTGTGTGTGCACCCTTTGGGAGCTATAGAGCAGCGTTACTGCATTGGATAGACTCAAACAACACCTTTTACGCATATATTCATTCACATGCCAATTTCTGGCTCATTAAGAATTTTAGTACATCTGAAAGTGTTTCATTATCTATGGTAAAAGTTACAGATAGCTTTCTCTCCCACTCCAGGGTCATCCTGATGGGATCTTCCCACCACATTATCTTTGCCCAGTTTCAGAAGTCTCAATCCACTTTCATTTATCAAACAGACAAGCAGCAGTTGATTCACTACAGATATCGTTGCTGCAAAAGCAGGCACAAAAAAGGAAGAAAAGAATCTGGGGACAGATGCTGTTTCAGCTAGACCTCAAACATATGCTGAGAAGTGGCTTGTGCTATCATATTTGTGCTGCTCACGTTTCCCTGGGGACAAGGAAGGACCCTGAGAGACCCTGTTGGAGAGTGCAAGCACAGCAGGCTGGTGCACACTGCTCACAGAACGTGGAAAGCCAAAAGATGAGCAGAACCAGGAATCAGAGGACTCCAGGAGTGAGGTGCTGGGACAGCAGTAGGAGTCAACAGGATCTCTTCATTCTTATGACCGCTGTTCCTTATGTTAATTTTACTACACTGCTGTTTTATTATTATACATTGACTACTGAAGCACATGGATTAAGCTAAGTTCTGCAAAGAAGAATTTTATCAATTAGCTAGATTTCTCTGATGAAACAGAAGTGGAAAACTTGGCAAGTTTTGCATCATCTGCTAAGTACTGCCATGGTTTTGCAGCTGATGTATTGCATTCAACTGCTTACACAAAAGCCACCAATGGTCTGTTTTAAACCAAGTCCACAATGAAGTTGATAAAATACTGATTTATTTAACCACAATGCTACTTCCAATTTCTGATGACTTTTGCAAAGTCTACCGGATAAAGTTTAGCCTTTTCAAAAAAAGCCCAGTATTTTGTGGGATGTTTTGTGGTTTTAAAATGTGCATCTCTAATTAATCAATGTTCTTTCAAAGATCAAAAAATTTCATTTGCAAACTCTTTCTCAAAGTTGTAATACGATTAGAGAAATACTCAAATCAAAAGCTCCCCAAAGAAAACTCAGCAGTATGATTAACAAAGCAAGCTATAAAACGTTTCTAGCATGATTACATTATGAGAAAATCCTAGAATAACTAAAGATTACTAATAATGCTGTTATCACAAGAATAGAAGCCCATGCTGCAATTCCTCTAACACAGAAGCATACCATCTAGTTATCTTCCAGCAACTGTTAGAAAATATGTTCTGAAAATGCCCAAATACAGACGTAGCTGCAATGAAACCGGAATTCATGAACTGAAACATCCGTATCTGAGCCAAATCCCATCTGTCTTATTAATGTAATGAGTCCAAGTAAAGTCAATTGGACGACTACTTTGAATAGCAGAGCTCTGCGTATTAGCCTAATATACACAGTAGATAACTTCTATTAGTCTGAAAGAAAATAGAGTATTATCATTACTTACAGTTCAAAGCATCAGTGTTAAGTCCAAGTCCACCACCAGCAAGACCGTCTGAAGCTGCTGGTGAGACCACTCTCGTGATGTCACGATCTTATTTTTAAAACACTGGATGGCAGCCAGGTGTGAACAACTGAAAAGATTGAGCTTGACGCGAACAAAGCTTTGACCTTTTCCAATGAAGTCACATGGGAAGGATTTTCATTAAAGCCTACCTCTCCACAGAAGAACATTCAGAAGTAAGAACCCTACCAAGGGGAGCATCGCCCCAGTGGGAGGAAAGGATACAAGCTCTGGTAGAGCGGGATGAGTGACTTGACGGCTCTGCTGGCATTGATGCACGTGGCACATATGAGGCTTGGCAGCAGCTTTGCAGTCACGATTGCTCCATTGAAGAGAGGACCAAAAAATGGCACCTGTGGACCCCAAAATAAAAACACCACATGAAAAGCTGAGCCAAAGGAAGCTGAAAGGCTAGTGTAGAGCACGGGAGAAACTTCCAAAATCATAATCAGAAACAACATGCCCGACTTGCAAGGGCTTTTCACAGCAAGGCATCTGCTGCTTAAGAAAGGTGCCAGGGAGGCAAGTTTCACATGGTCCTGCTCTAGACAATGAAGTTATTTGGTTGTGTTACAAGTGTCAGTTCGCTCTAGGTCTCCTCTCTAGATCTACAAAGAGACTCCTCCAAGTCCAGCAGAACACAGAAACAAACCATCTCCATGAGCTGTAGCTGCAAGGCCACTACCAGCCAGGTCAGCACAGTCAGTCAGGTGGTACCCTTGCTAGAACAACACACTTTGTCTTGCATTATATTACTGATGTTCGGAATAACGAACATCAGAACCACTACAGAAAACTAGTACGTTATTTTGCCAGATAACAGCATGACCACATTGCTTCCCACACTGAAGCTTCCAGTGTGGTATTAATTCCCTGATTTTTTTAAGTTTGCAAGTCTTCTATAATTGCCATCAGTATACTTTACATGGATATGCAGCATGTTTCACAGAATATTCAACTGGGTAAACATGAGCTTGTTATGCATATGAACAAAATTTGTCTATTAATTTGAAATCAATATTCCATTTTTAATAGATATTAAGAGCTGCCTTCTGTTGTGCCTCTCAACAGGAGAAACTGATTCACTGGCTGAATCTGACATTGGTAGGAATTTTTGCAAAGGAGTATTTGTTTCAGACCATCCCCTGTAAACTCCTTCCATGGACTTCACTGGAGGGGAGGGGGTGGGGTGGTGGAAGTTGAGTTGATCTAAGATAATGAGGTCTGTGGAAAGCAAAGGAGATGGTGGAAAACCACCACCTCTCAGAGGCAGTGCCCTACAACCGGGTCTGGGACAGGCACAAACAGGTCTGTCCCAGCATGGCAGGCCAAGCTGTTAAAATGCTGTTCCTTCAGGGTTACCTCCAGAGGAAACCACCATATAATGTCATGTGGTGACATATGGCTCCTCAGATAAAGGCTATACTTGGTAAGATAGACACTTCATAGAAGTGAAAAACGTCTGGAATTGCATACACATAACTGATTTTTCCATGTCAAACCCAGAGAATTTTAATGCTTAAATACATAATAAGTTTTAGTATTTACAAGTAGGTAAACTCATTTCCCTTTCACAAACTCAAAATGGAAAAAAAAAACCCCAAACACAAACTAATCAACCAACCACTAAACCAAAACCCCCAACCAAAACCCTAAACAGAAACTAGTAGCAATTATCAATATTTAAGCTATGGATTTTTTCCATCTGTACAGAGGCTTATCACATAAATAAATACCCTCTATTATTCTTCTGCAACTGCTTGTGGGTGACTGTGACAGTCATTCAATAAATGGACAAAGGAATAATATAAATCCCTTGCATCTAGGGAATTCCTCTAATTAGAAGTGGCAATGAATTACTGAAGAAATTTGGTTTTAATATAACATCTGCAAATGACAGCTGTCTTTTCACACAGTTACTTTGTCATTCCTTTACTTAAAATAATTACCAACGCCCCCCCCCCCAAAAAAAAACCCCCACCCAGATTAGTTTAAGATGTTTCCATAGTGGTTTTCCCTTTCATTTTTTTTTAATGCTAGCATTACTATCCAGGCAGTTGGAAAGAAAGGTGACAGGAAGAGTCTATACCCACCTATGTGATAGTGTTCTAGAGCACAGTTTTTCCTCTTTAAGCAATAACATTTCTAAATGAATTTAACACATACTCTGTTTAAAAGTATTGACAAAAGCAGAAAAAAAACTGGAAAACTATATTTTTATGTAAGTACAAATAAGGAGGTTAAGTACACACTAGCATTAAAATTATACCAACATACAAATACCAGCTATTTAAAGTCAGATCAGCACTTACATATGCCACTGTACAGGGAAACTCATTGTCAGGCTTTTTGACAAGCAATTTTTGCTTACAGGACTTTGTTTCACTGTTTCAAAACCATCTGGAGTCTAGGGAGTGGGGTAGATTTTCTTAACACAGTATTCCAGAATTTATATACGTCAAATATAAACAAGGTGTATATATTTTATACACCATATATATGTGTGTGTGTATATAAATACAAACACATATATACATACACTCAACATTTAAAAAAATATTATTAATAATCTTTTCAGTGGGGACTCTCCAGCAAATTTATCAAAAATATCTCCAGTCTGTCTGGCGTTTTTAAACAAAAAGGTTAACAATTATTTTCTCTGAAAGTTTAATAGTCAAATGCCAATAAAACATACTTTACTCTAAAATTCCTTTTAAAAACAGAAAAGTAGGCTAATCAGAGCTGAGCCCCAAGAACTGAAACCTATCCTTAGCATCCCTGAACTCTGTCCCCACAGCACAGAAGTAAGAGCACAGTGGGTGCTCTTCACAATGACTTTCATGAAAATGGGAAACATGCCTTTTTTCAAGCATGTTTCGAATAATTGAACAGATTATTTCAGGATCCCAGGCACACTGTTTGTCAAAAAGCACACATTTTTCATGACACAAAGTTGGCATACACTGGCAGATGGAAAAAGAAAATAATGCAATAGATAGAAGTGACTTTGTACAAGAGCAACCGATTTAACATTACCAAAGAAAAAGTGTAACCTATGTAAAATGAGAACCAACAGCAGCGTTTCCCCAAATCAGTTCACAGCTTTCTGCTGTGTGGAGCTAACTCTCCGGAGACCTGCAAAGGCGTTGCTGCCATGCGTTAGGCTGGCAGAGGCCTTGCTGTCCCCACCAGGCTCCAGGTCCGCAGAGCCCACTGCTACACAAGGAGCGCACAACCGGACCATACGCCCGCATGGACACAATGCTCAGAATTATTAATTCCCGAGCAGATCTACTGGCCATGCCAAGGGTCATTAAAGTCAATGGAACTCGCATATCGTCAGCTTCCATCTGTGTAGGGATCTCTGCCTTAACAAGGAGTTTGAGGGGGGAGACCAACTTAATGTGTAGGGACATGTGCCCTGCTCAGTACTTTTCTGTAAGTTGGTATTAAAAACCCATTTGAGGAAAACAGTGTTCTGAATGGTTACAAAAAAATATACTATGCTTTGACAGGAATCAATTAAAAAAAAAAAAAGGATAAAGGGAAGTATCCCCTTCCTTGAGTACTCCAAATGTCAATGCATGTTATCCATGAAGCAAAAAATTAATATTCAGCACATTGCAAACACCTGCTTCATTACAATCCCCCCCCCCCCCCCAAAAAAAAAAATTTCTATTACATGCAGTAAAAGTAGGCAAGGTTAAATAAACCTTTTGAGCACAAAGGCTTCCCCTCTATAGCAAGCAGCACTAGTTAAAAGTGGGGAATGGGTAAATTATTGTACCAAATGGCTGAGAATTAATCTCTGATGACTAGCTGCAATCTAACGAGGCATCTGTGTCCCAGGGAACCCGCAGTATGTCCCTGGCGGTATGTGCAGTGTGTAGAGTCTGCCTGGCATTCTTTGTCCTCTTTTACAGGCAGCTTTTCGTCTCATTGTTCAGAATATCCTCATGCATCTGTGACGCGTGGAATGCATTCACACTAACAGACTTACTATTGTCTTCTCTCAGAAGCTTTGTCGAGCAAAGACTGCATCACGGTTTCTGATAATTATATTGCTTAATTAATCAAGACAAAAAAAATTTGCAAATCATTGCCCGGTTGCCAAGCAGGGAGATAAAAAATGAAAACAATACAAGCTGAAGCAATATAACAAAAGTAACAGCTATCTGATCAGAAATTCTTATATAATGAAGCTATTAATGCTAAATCGGTTAATGTTAACATTGCTCCAGGTGTCTCTACTTAGATGCAAACAAAAAGGCTAACATTATGTATATAAAAGGCCAAATGTTGCCATGGATTCTGTAACCTGATAGAGAGGACAGCCTTTTCATTTGATTAGGGAATGCAATTTAAATACCAGGGACTGAAGCCAAACAACAGACATTTCTCTCTGCAAGCCTCTTTCATTCACCCTGGGGTCAGTAGCTGGTGAACAAAAGGTCAGCCACACTTGCCCTGGAAATGTCTGGATTAATTTTATTACATTGTAATGGTTTGTACTTTAAATGTAGGGATAACACTAAATTTCCAGTTAGCTATTATTCTTTCTGCCCGTTGGGTATTTTTGACTAATATGTAAGATGACATAGCTTTTCTCGATTGCTTCATAGAATTTTCAAGCATGTTCATAAGGCTAAATTCTGATTTTTCTGACAGAACTTTAAAAGCCAAAATTCCCAAGAAGAAAACTGCTGAGCTCAAAATCAAGGGTAGGAACCCCCCCACACTATTCCAATTTATAAAAAAATTTCAGTTTGAAAAAGTTTGGCAAGCCACTGGTTGTTAGTATATAATGGCTCTGCCATTCAGAACTCAAACAATAATGTATACAGCTGGTAAATATGTCATCTGATGTATGCATTTTTCCACAGCTGGTTGTTCTCTTGGACAAATATTGTCCCTCATATAAGGGAAATGTTATTTACCACACCAATTACTTCCATGAAGTATGTTTTATATACATTTTTGCATCCATAATGTACCAGACAAGAATTTATTGAAAGTAGCTTTTTTTGTATGTGTACACAGACGTACATACACACACAGATGTACATATACAAACACCCCTGACATTTTCCAGAGAAAAAGCTATTTTTTCAAAAAAATGTCTAAAATGTGGTTGCTTTAACAATGATTTAAATAGAAAATACTAAACCTCAGATACGTTGTTTGATATAAGGGTATCCAATCCCTACATCATCCCACCGAGTCAGATTATGATGACTGTCTCAAAAACATGTGAGGTTATGCGCAATACCATATGTACATCAGTTACCAAGCCTGGGTAATTATATATATGTATAAAAAATACAGGGTGAATTAATAGCAAATGAGGAACTTAAATCTTTATTCTTTTGCTCTTATTGCCTTGCATTGGAAATTCACAATGATTTTAAACGTTGCCCTTTGTCCAATAACTCCTGTGGGTTGAGATTTCTGAAATATCAGTAATTCTAGGTTTAAAGTAAAAGCTCATTGCTCAGCATACTTTTAAACTGAGATGGACAGACTATATTTTGTATTTCCTGGAACAAACCCCCAAACTCTAAAACAGTGAGTTTTATTTAAGGAACAAAACTGTTGGTCACTTGTATAACACACATGATAGATCCAATAAAGCAGTCAAAACATACCTCTGGTTTCTTCATTATCTCTATGAAAAACATGTGATTCTTCATTGGATAAATAACAATTAAAACATCTCCAAAATCTGTTGGTATAATGCCTCTGCGGTAGTTCCTAGTGTGTTCAGACCAGACGATGTGAACCTCATCATTTCCCAAGTGACGAAGCTGCAACAGCAAATTGGCTCTTTATTAATCAGAGTGATAACAACAGTTTATGAGGGGTCATGGCACACAAATTGAATTACAACGCTCAATAGTAGAAATATTTCATTACAGAAAAAGTTAAAATATTGTTTTTCTCCAGTTGCTCATGAAAAGATCAGCTAAATAATTCGCTTCATTCAGAACGCATTGTTGTTTGATGGCTTAATTAAGTAATTATCGAACTAGCCATTAGCATGATATGTAAATGTACATTACCTGCAATAATTTAAGATGGAAATCTGAATTACTAGAACAAAACAACCAAGAGAACACCATATTCCAGCTAAAATAAGGTAGCTGTCACAGAAACATGAAATGCCTCGACTCAGGATGTGAAGAAACTTTCCATCATGAACCACTATTCCTGAATTTATTACACTACAAGGATCTCCTTGCTGACTCTGTCTGGAGAGGACTTTTGTTTGAAAATGTAAGCAAAATGTCTGGGCAGTGTGAATTAGAGAAGAATGGGAAATACTGTGGGAGTTACCTTTTTATTTGGAGCAGAACTGCATAAAATATGTATAAAATTTAAATGTGACATTCACAAAATGTATCTGAAAGCCTGCATGTTTGCTTTGTTATTGGAGGAACTGGAGGTGATCTAACAGATGGCAAATAGTATTTGGCAATCATGTACAAGCTACACACAATAGTTTCAACTGTAAGCTTTAAAGTTAAAATTTAATCCATATGCAGAATGCCAGCCCAAAGCATAAAGAGAATTTAAGCCCCACTTAAAGCTTAAAAGACCACCCCCACCCTGCTCCCCAATTTGGTGCTAGCCCCTGGAACAATGTGCACAATAGACCTAACAAAGAAGCCAAAACGTAGCTCTGCCTTCTTCACCATCTCTATGCAGGGGAAAAAGAAGGGGGGCGGGGGGGGTATAATAAAAAAGGTAGTGATTTTCATTGGTAAACATCAGCTAAGTAATCTCAATCCGCTTCCTATCAGCCAATATTGTACCACTTCATTTTCCCTCTTCAGAACCAGGTAGCGCCTTTAAAAGTAGTGACTTTCACCCCTACATATTGGATGGCAAACTGTACCCTAGTTGTAAGAGAAACATGGCACAACCATAACACATTATGAGAATCAAAAAGTTAAAACTATGAACTTTTCTTACAGTTTATACTGTAGCAGAGTAAAATAAAGCTAAGTTCATAGACTGACTTAGATTCTTCATTTATTTTAAATTAAATAGAAGATAGAGCTGTATTTTATTTGCACCTACAAATAAAAGGTATTTTCCGTTCTTTTGAAAAAGATACAAACAAAAAAATTGCATCTTATAAAAACACAGAAACATTAACAAGACTATTACTAGAGATTCTTACATGCATAAAAATCAGTACAAACTGCTGTTCTCACAGGCATCCTGATTTCTGTGCATTCTTATATTTTCTTAATCGCTCAGTAAAAATAAAGCAACACCCAAGAAAATACTTATCTTGATAATGTCACAATACAGACTGATACATACAAAACTAAGCAGTAATTTACAGATACAACAAAATTCGGATTTCACTTTTCTGTGAACAGCTGCAGCTAGGTCACCTTAAAAGTCATTACAAGTAAGATGTAAAGTTTAGTCCTAAAAGCCCCCCCCAAAAAATCTGTCTGGCTGCAAGACTTTGTGCACAACAGGTTCTACACACTGAGGACCGAAGTGTTTGGCAAGGCTGTTCCTTCCCAGAATATCTGGCTATTCTCAGCCAAAGCTGAGCTGTAATTTTCTATGAAAGCTGAGCGAAGGAAGGACCCAGCTCACACCAGCTGTATTCAGAGCAGCCCAACGGCAGCATATTTGTAAGCAGCACCCACAATTTACGAGGCAGAATCCAATGCATCCTAATACTAGAGTGAGTTCTGGCACCAGCTTCACAACAGAGGAAGCCCACAACAGCAGCGTTTAGCAACTTCTGCTTTAAAGAGCGCAACAAATAAATATGGAAACAGATTTCTTTAAGGTGATGCAATTGTCACAAAGTGAACACAGCACTTCTACACAAACAAACCGTGAAGAAAAGGTACTGCGCTGCCTTGCCTCCTATTGCTTTTAGAGTGATAAATAGCATATACCACTATAAAAACAGTATCCAAAGAGCACTTAAGAGACCATTTTTAAATCACAGGGAACTATTCTGCTAATATTCAAATACTTTTCACACTAAAGAATCTCCAAACACTATGTACTACTATCGCTTCCAAGAGAACAAAATTCAATAAACAGGTAAAATTCAACAGAAGAAGTTAGAGCAATCAATGCTTGCTGTGCTTGAGACAGGAAGTGATAGCTACCAGCTCAAAATCTTGCAAACATCATGTAATAATAAATTACTACAATCCTCATCACGTGCTAGTAACTCATTCTGAAGCTTGAGTTACTACCTATCATTGTTTTGAAGTCATAGTCTTAATCTTTGTATTTATAAGATATGTTACAAATATAAAATTGGTATTAAGCAAAAATATTTATTCTTGAAAGATAATTTCATTGATAAAAAGCAGTATTATAATCTTATCAGCGAAAAATTTCCCTGTATTGCTCATTCGAAATAAAAGCTGTAGGCCAGACTCTGTACCCTGAAGGGGACCAGCAAGTTTTGCTTAAAGGCCCAAAGTAACACAGACAATGCTTTTGGAATGGAGACCCATGCTATACTCTCCATGCAGTTTAGGGGCAGAGAAAATAAAAAGATAAAAGCCCAACACATTAAAAAAAAAAAAAAAAACAACAAAGCAGCCATGAAGCAAAATATATATTAAAAAGCAAAACCAAACAACAGACCAGCTCAACCACAAGCAGTCAGTTTTTTTAAGTTTATGGCCGACTTGAACCATCTCTCTACAAACGTTCAGGGAAGGCAGCTCTTGAAATTGCAGCTGCCTCTCCTCCCTGAGTGAGCTGACTGTGCATGAATTTTTAGCTTGCACATAAAAGCGGTTTCGCTAACACGAACAAAATATATACATTCTCAGGCGCAGCCACAGCTTGATGGCTCAGCTACGCTGAGCACCCCACGCCTGGAAGCTGGGTCGATGTATAGCTTCTGATGTGCATCACGCTGTCGTTAATCATATCTGGTCTGTGTTTCCTCAGCCCTGAGCCGGGCATCCGAGCGCAGCCAGCAGCTCCAGAAGCTACGCAGCCAGCCTCGGCACCGGGAGGCTCGCCGAGCCCTGACGCTCGCCTTCGCTTGAGCAAATAGTTTTCAAGGCTCCCCGCTTCGGCTGGGCTGCACGCTGACTTGACTGCCAGGCAACACGCCGCCGCTGACACTGGTCACGGTACACACCTAATGGCCTGACCTCCTTTCCCTGCTAATTGCATTACACAGCCAGCTGGCTCCAGAGAGGAGTCGTCTGTTCGACTGAAGAATTTCTGCTTTTGGGGAGGCAGGGCTGCTACTTTTGCTAAGTAACAGTCGGGCCTGACATCCCCATTGTCTGGCTGACAGTGTACCCATCCTAAAATCTAAGTTTTATTTGTAAATTAACCAAGAAACTTCCTGCCAGAACAGTGCTGCCTGGAGACTGATAATGTGTGCCTTTCATTCCCTTTCACTCTTACTGTATCACTGCCAATTTGTTTTTCTGCTGCTCGCCAGCCCTAGGCTATAAAAGCCTTGTAAGACATAAGTGCAATTATAGTCCTGGAGTCAAATGAATTGGACAAATCCAATACCACAGCTCTGTCCCCACTTTGCAAACCCCTACAGCAGTTAGATTAGCTGCTAAAAATCTAATCTAGCTCTAGCTAACAAATTTCTGTGGCGAAGGAGCAAGAGTTCAGTATGGGGTTGCAACCAGATTTCTGAATTGAAAAAGTTCTGCTATGACAATGGAGAGGACTGAATAAATCAAAAATTCTGCAGCTTGTTTTTAAACCGGTAAGTACAATTTCGGTAGAACAAGACAGGGACAGTATGATGCTGTTACTATGACTGATTTTCATTCTTGCCACAAGATAGCCAAATTAAAAAAAAAGTTTAGAACCAATGATGCTGAACCCTACGGCAGCAAAAGATTATCAGCTGAATTTTGATTATTCCACCAGAAAAGATTTCTTTCAGGGCTAAGACTTATTTGGAGAGGGGTTTTTTTCTTCCTCCTGAAAGAGCAATATAATGTGTCAGCATATATTTCAAATGAAGGAATACGAACTGCAAATTACAACTGTACTGCACAAAAATATGGGGCCAAGTTCATCCTTAGTGGAAGTGTACTTATTCTTATAAATTTATACCAGAAGTGAATTTATCCTATTGTGTTCGGTAAAAATAAAGACCCATAATAATATATTTAAGTAAAATTACTGCATCTGCTTAATTCCCCAGCCCACAGAATTTATGACCTGCTGTACTACTTCCTTGGCCAGCAGGTGGTAAGACCTTCTGTTCAGCTCCAGAGCCTGCAAGCCGAGCACACTGATTGGTATTGAATTCTTTTTGCCTGTCTGTAGGCAAAATAAGCAGAGAAGAAACCACAGAAATTACATAAAGATTTCAGAGATAAGGGGGACCCCCTAGGTTCCAGATAGCATCCATGGGATCCTATTTGATAGAAGCAGGAGAAAAGGCAAGGAAAAAAGTTGGGCCCCCCATTGCATTGTGACTGGCAACATAATCTTCTCCTACCAGTAATACTGTACTCTATCACAATATACAGTTTTATCACAGCAAACATTAAAATGGAGAAGGTATGCAATGACATTGTCATCTGCCTTCCTCCCACACACTGTTATGAAAAAGAAGGATTAACAGAAAGAAGTAATAAATATAAAATATTTTTTCAACCTGGATGTACCATTCCAATAATCAGCCCAGCATGCGCTAACTGTTCAGTGAGCAAGTGGAAATATTAAAATACTTCTGATGATCCAAGAGTTGCCACAATCTTGGAAGCACCATTGCATCTGATCACGACTCAGTTAACCAGGTATTGCAGAATTCACAAGCGCAGCATCAACAGGTGTGTGTGTGGGGGAAATACATTTTCCTCTTGTTTAAGAGTATGTTGCAGGCAGTCACATGTTTCTTTTCAGACACACGTGCCAGTTGTGGCCTGCAGATGAAAGGCTGCCAAAAAATCAACGTGGGACTTCTGTAGACTGAGGAATTTTGTCACTAAAGTATCAATGTACTTGCCTTTACATATTTCAGTACAGGGCCTCCACAGCGAAGGTTCACAAGTGGAAATTTCAAGTAACCAACACTTGTAGGGTTAGAAGAGTTCTTCCAGTATTATATATTCCATATATTGTGGATATACACTCACGCTCAAACCACTGGTTTCAAATGCAGGCTAGTTCATCCATCAGCATTTTCAAAGCATTACAGAACTATCAATCATCGAGTAATTTTACAGTGCTTCTGAAATGCATCTTGCCTCCACTCTTTGCTGCAATTTTATAAAATTTGTTAACAAGTCTGTGCTAATTTGCACAAAAATATATGCTTGCTTACAAAAGAGCTGTGATAAATTAAATGAATCTGTTTTGTGCAGAAGCATGGAACCACAGAAGATTATATGTTAAAAAAGACCTCTGGAAGTCGTCTGGTCCAACTCTCTGCTTACAGTGGGGGCAGCTCCCGAAGTCCATTAGGTTGCTCAGAGCTTTGTCCTTCTTTACAGGAATACACAGTTTGATCCCTGCAGGGTTTCATTCCTACAGCAGATTTAAGTTTTTTGTGTTTTTTAAAATCTTAAAGCAATTACTTTGCAGTGATTTCTGTGGATGATATGTACTGGAGTTGGCCTTGTTTCCTAGCACTTCAAGACTTGGAAGCTGGCAACTAACTAAATGCTTGTGCTTTTTGTTTCTCACAAAGAAGACATTCTCTTAAAACAAATATAGGGAATACAACTAAATAGAATAACTAGACTCTCAATGTCTGTGTTATCCCTAACATGGATGGGAATTAGGAGAATTAGTAAAATACACTGTTTGCAATTAAGACCCATTTTCCCCCTTGTGGTAGCTCTGTCAGTCTGTGCTCTCTCCTCTCCCAGGTGATGTACTACTCAACAGCTAGACAGTATTTCACTGTCTTTGCTATGCATCTGTAAAATCCAGGAGCTATGACTTACATGCGGAGATTGGACTAAACAACCACAATCCGTGTAGGAAAAATAAGACTAGGAAAAATATGGTAGGAGTTCTCAAACATGAGTAACTCTGCTGCAAAATAATCTGTTCTCCATATCCATGTGGAATAGGGTAAGAATAAATGGGCTTAAACTGAAGCAAAGTAGATGCCACAAGAAATTTTCTGATGGTACAAGAAGTGGAGCATAGGAATACATTGCCTAGGGAAACTGTAGTGTTTGTCACTGGAGTTTTTAACTAGCAGCTGGATATATACCAGCCAGGAACAATAAAAATACAGATGAGCCCTACCTTGGTAAAGTGACAGAGCCTATACAGCCTCTTAATATGTACCACAGCCCTACTGCTCTACCCTGAAGTACTCTGATTACATTTTTTTCCATAGCCACATAAATCCACTAATATGAAGATAATGAGTTGCCTTCATAAAGGGAAACATGTAATTGTGTTGGGTTTTTTTGTTGCTTTTTTTTGTGACAGCTATCACAATAAAAAAAAGAAAGGCTCTAGCTTTACTATTAAACGCTGGGCAATTTTTCAAGACCAGTAATCAGAAATTCTACCTTTTTATTTCAAGGAAAAGCACACGGTATTTTGAAACTAACTGGACAACCAATACAATCACCCAGTGACATATTTATAGATAATTTTCACAGCACAATAGTATCACATGGTAGGCTGGATGGCTGTAGCAGCATTATTAACACACATTAACAACCTATGTAGGACAAGTTGCCAATCCTAATTAAGAAGGCAACGATTCAGTATGCACCTAAAATCTTCTTTGACTCTAAGCAGCAGTTGGCAAGCACCATAATCTGAAATCACTCCTTGTTAGGAAAGACAAATGATTAAGTACTGATACCAACAAAATTTGGGGCTGGGTTCTGGCCATCTTTGAAGTAGAGTCTGCTTGTCAGAATGGTGAATAACTGGATAATGGTTTTAAATATCAGCTGGCTGCTTTTGGTAGTATGCTTGTCACTTCTCTTTCACTTCTTTTCTTTCCTGTTATGTGCTGGACGATTCATCTGTAAGGTTTTATTATGCTGCATTTGGTTGTTTTGTTCTACCAAACTACAACAGCTTTGGCAGGCAGAGAACATACAAATGAAATTATTGCTAATATTATTACTAATGGCGGTATTTGAGGCTCCCACGGAAATGTTAATTGCATTTCTGAATCCAGAATTTAGATGCCATTTAATTCAGGTAATATAGCTGCAGAGCACCATGTGGCACAGCAAAGATGGCCTGCTAGGACCAGTTAGCACAATCCATTTTCAGTTTAAACTTCAATTATAAGCACCTGAAGACTACAGACAATGTCTTGAAATGCTCAGGAAATTATTTACCTTTTTGGTAAGTGAATCATCTGAATCTGATGGCATTCTTGTAGACACATGAAAAATAATTTCCACAGTCGAGGTAGCGTAATAGGGTGCTGTTTGTCCTGTGCTGCCATTGCGCTGCAGGCCGCCCATAAACCCACCATGCGTTGAAAGATCAACCTGATTGATTGAGAGTCATAATTAGAAGAAATTTGAAAAGACTGATGAATAAATCAGTATTTATTTATATACCAAGACTTGGTGAATTTACCACTCTTGAATTCTGTAGCCAACCCAGAGAAAAAGGAAGTCTTCCCTTACAAGTTTGTGATCTTTGTGTTAATCTGTCTGTTTCCTATTCCTGTATCTGGCATTTACTAAAACTAAACATCTCTTCACTAGGTACTACGTCATTATCTATATGGCTATTCTACCTTCCTTCCAGCAAACAGCAAGGATGCAAAAGCATTATCATGCGCAGCTGCTCTAAGAGATACGCACAGCTTAGCGAACCCACTCAAAGCATACACTCTGAGAAATAATTATGAAGTGCAGAGAAAATATAAACAATCAGAAGGTTCATACAAAAAGGAAAACCTTAGAAGAAATTATTCTTAGAAGAAATGTTTTTTTGAAGACAAGCCTGTGTCCAACAGCTTGTTTGTTTACCCAACTGCATCAGTCTGAGGATGCTACCTCTCCCTGTAGACCTTGTGTCACTTAAATCCTTGAAAATGGAAAGCAGCTACTCAGTATTTCCAAAAACCGTAAATGTTCATGTCATTTTAGGTTACTGACACCATTTCAACAATGCAAACTAAACGTTGTCCTTTGTAAAGCAGTCCTGTGGTTGGGTATGTGAGGAGCTAAAAGGAGCTAAAATTACGGTGAAATTATGCTGTAGGTCTTAATGACGCAGAAAGCAGCAGTGTCCACTGCAGCACCACCTGTGCAATCACAAACATGTAGGATGGGTTCATCTAGAAGTAGCATATGGATTTACAGCATTCTGCTGAAAAGGTGATCATAAGTACTACTGAATATTAACGTGTATAAAAAAAAATAATCTTTTTTTAATAATTATAAATATGCAGTGATAAGCAATTTGTTTTCCAGTATGTTAGCTTGCCTAAATTTATGACTATTACCTCCCAGCCCAGTCCAGCAACAAAATCTTCATATGCCTGGCTTCCTCGGGCATTGGACAGTATGGAACATTTGTCCTCCTGTCCTTCTGCAATGTAAAACACTGCAATCTTATGCGTTTCACGGCTGTAATTTGATATAGAAAGAAACGAAGGTTAAAGAAGTTTTAGCTCAAAATTATTTTTCAGACCACCTGCACTCAAAAGCTATGAACAAGCAACCATGTTTAACTCCACCTGTCTGTTACATCACTTTCAGTTGCAGAAATGTATTTTCACCAATTATTTTTCCCCATGACCACACTGCAGACACCACAGTTCAGAGAGCAGAGCCAAGTCTATTCCTTTTGTGCATCAGCAAAAGAATTGATGACCAAGTTCCAATTACACAGCTAATCACTTACATCTGTGCAACCTTGCCAACGACAGTAAGATTGCACAGGTGTTAATGGGAGCACAATATAACCTACAGAATTTTAATTATAGGGTGATGATATACAAGAAAGAAAAACATTACTGACTTCCAGATCCTGGGTTGAGTTCTAGAAGGCTGACAGTGACAACTGGCTTCTTTGAAAACCAGCTGAGTGGATTTGGTAAGGAAATTGTTGGGATAGAAGAAAATCAGAACTCTGCAGTGCTGCACATATTTTTCAAATAGCTACATGTCAAGTAATTAAAAAGAATATATCATATTCAGAATTCTATTCTGCCACTACCTGGCCGTAAAGCAGTTGTATGGAGATCACCCTTTAAAATACTGCTTCCGACACAGGGATCACTCTGCAGAAAATCATCCTTTCTGAGTTGAGCCAAGGTCACAAAAAAATTTGAAACTTCTTCCCTCCCCTCTCAGCTAAAAAAACCAGGAAATAGTTGCTGTCTCTTATTATTTGCTACTCATTTTCGATTCTATGTATATAGTGCCAGTGAAAATACTTTATCCATTCAGGCTCCAGAACTCTTTAAAAACAAACAATCCATTTTTCATACAAATATTTGTATTGCTAGCACATGCAATTTTAATGAAGTTTTGGTTTTGGCACCTTACTCATTCTGTCTTCGGAAACACTAACCTTATCAATGGTGTGTTTAGTAAGCATTACCTACCATTGGCGGGAATCCAGATTTTTCAGTTCTCGCAGTAATTTTGAATTTTTCTTAAGAAGATGAAAGCTTTTTCTACAAATAGATTAAATTAAAAAAAAATATCTGAAGGAAAACGTAAGACAGTACAGACACAGTATTTTCTCATTCAAATACCTGAGAGAAGGGAATCAAATTAGCATGACTCAAATTATTTTTGTATTGTATTTATAAACAGTCTACATCTATTTAAAATAATCACTGAAGCAGGTATCCATAAAAGTCCAAAGGTATGCTCTGCCTACCACCCAGCTACATAATTCTCACTTTAAGTGTGTACCTGTTTGGGGGTAGAAGTGAGAAGAGTAAGAGCACCATACACATGTTCTGAACCCTCTCTTCCTACCTTCTATCCCAGGAGTTCATCCCCAAGTCATTTAGCAGCAGCCGACAGAAATAAAAGGATGCTTGAGGTTCAGCAGGACGTGGTGGTTCTTGACAGGCCACCTTCATACCGAACTCCGAGCTGCACTTAAACATATACTCTTTTTCACGGGCACTCTGCCTCATCAGGGCTTCAGCGATTGCATTCTCTTGGTCGTAGCTCATACCAAACGGTGGTGGCGATGGCTCGTTCAGCTTTCGCTGGGGATGTAAAAGACATTCAGGGCTGGTGTTACCAATCTTTTCCAGCAAATGGTCCAGGGCATCTTCTCCGTCTTCCACCTGAGAAATGTCTTTCTGGGAAGTGAAGTGGTGCTCAGAGTTGCCCGAGATCACAAATGCTTTTGTTGCACTCTGCTGTGGAAGGCAGCCCTCCAAAGGTCCGTACAATATTCTGCCATCCCAAGAGTACTTCCCTGAGATATCTCTGACAATTACCCTAACGTCTGAGGGGGTTGCTGCTGGCTCAGTGTCTGTCGTCTTCTCTGCAGGGATTTGGAGGTAAGATATAAGAGTACTGTCATTAAACACAAAGAGCTGCAGGTTGGGACTCCGGAAGACTTCTGAGGACAGCTCGGAGGACTCAACGTAGGAGTTGTCATGGTTCTCGCTAAGGAGACTGTGGAGAATGGCAGGGCCTCCACTAAGTGGGTAGTGACTCAGGTGATTCACCAAGTGAGTCATAACCATCCGCGCCGTTAAAGGTATCAACTCTAAATTCCTCCTCCTTTTTTCTAAAATGATCAACAAAAAGAAAATAGATCAGTAACAGCAGCAAGACACCGTTAAAAAAAGAGCATCTGCAAATTTCTGTAAGATTTCAGAAGCTTGCCTTAGTTGTCCTCCTAATTCTTCCTGTTAAAGAAACTATTTACAATCAGCTTCCAAGAAATTCTACCTGTCACACATTTTATTTTATTTTACCACATGCTCTTTGACATTCAGTCTAATGTAACATCCAGGTCTCCACAAACACGCACAAAGTCCTTCACAGCAATCCCACAGCACCTGCTGTCACTAGTTTAATCTGGCAGGTTAAGGCATTTCTCCTTAGCGTCTGTATTCCCAGTCATCCCCACAGCAATCATAGCAAGAGAGGGACACAGCACAAAAAGCAAAAGGTAAACCAGTGATGCAACTAAGAACCACTGCTTCTTGATCTTTAGCAGCATAGTGCAAAAGTTTATGTATGAGGCAGGAAGAGACTTTCTGGATTCCAAGATGTTCCCTTCAGCACAGGCAAATATATCCGTTATTCCATAGATTGATCATGCTCCGAGTTACGTTGTTCCTCCACTTCTACTGGAATGTTATACCAGAATATTACCCCTTTTTTATAGCCAGAAACCTTATAATTTTCAAGGTTGGTTCATGCTCAATTTCAAACCATTTTTCTTTAGTTTATAGCATTTTCCTCTTTCCTTGCTATTTATACCTTCTAATGCACTTTTAAACAACAGTTACATCCCTTTTCAGCTTTTTCCTAGCCCCGCCAAAACCAAAATTTTTCAGCCTCCTCTCACAAGAGGCTCTTCGTTCTTTTCCTGTATCCTGTAAGTAGAAAAATTTCTGAACTGATCCTTTTCAAAAGCAAGCTAACCAAAGAACTTGTATGACACTAACATATCCAATAGGAGAAACAACTCATTCTACCCAAAATGAGAAATGTACCCGACATGTAACTTTATCCTTCTGCTATTCGCAGCATGTCCTACTCAGTAAGGAACCTGTGCAGAACAGGTTTAATGTTTTTAACTTTTTTGTTCAAAGTACACATACAAAACCAAAGAAAATAAGCTGCACGATGGAAAAAAGGACACCATCAAAACTTGGAAGTACTGTTTTACAGCATCACTGTCAATCCAACATTATCTTGCTCCACTTCATATTGCATCTGTACTTTTGATTCCTTTGCAGAAATACATTAATGCATATTAATATGTGAAATTACTTAAAATGGACATAATTCATAGTTGAACAGCCATTGTTTTAAAGGTTATTTTTAACAACTGTTTGAAATAAAGATGACCTCTATGATAAATCCTTTAGAGATAAAATATATATTTATAAAAATAAATTATTTCATGTGTTTGGATGCATTCTTTTAAGTTGACTTTTAAAAGTCAGTAACACGTACCTAGATCCAAATAATCTCTTTTCACTTTAAAGACAGGTAGATTGTGAATCAGCAGGAACTGCATATTTATGCAGCTGCAGAATTTTATCCAAATTGTACATTTTCTTATCCAATCACTCAGAGCAGGCAAATTATCTATGACAATGGGTTCATTTCTGCTGAAAAATTCAAGAAGGGCAGCTGCATATTTCTGAAAGAAGTTTGATTTGGGGCTCATCTTTGGTTGTTGAATTTAATTCTATATACTAAATTCTAAGCAGTACCAAAGGCAAAACCAGCTTCTCCGTCTATTCTATCTCTGCTATACAGCACCACAGTGTCATTTTCTTTCTCCTGTGATCTTCGTAAAGAGCAATGTCAGCAACAAACTTGAATATCCTATTACAGAGACAACTGAAATCAATCAAAAAGGGCACTGCCCAGTTTTTCAAGGAACAGTTGCTGCGTGCAGTAAGGAGGACATTTTCAAGGAAGAGATGTAACCTGGAAAGCTTTATTTCCTAGCTGCTGAACACCGACACGCTGGTCCTCACCACACTGTGAATTCTCTTACCTTCAGCAACAGTGAGCAGGTTGCCCAAATCTGTGGAAGAGTGGCAATGGGCTGGCTCAGAGCTCCTGACATTCCCAAGTGGCAAAAATGGGTCATAATCACTGGACGAGAGATCTGCAAGACTCAGCACATAATGGCTTTGCTGAGTATACGTGCTGGAGCCATTCACACAGCAGTGTAGAACCTGCAAGTGGACAAGCATGAGACTGAAGAAGTAATGAAGTATATATTACACTACCCACTTAAACACGTTCAACGAGGAGTGACCCACCATAATTTTTACACTGTGAAAGCCAGGACACGGTACAAAAACCACCTATGTGTAAACACGGAGTTTTTAAAATAACACTTCATCAGCACTTATTTTGTATTTTTAACAGCTCGCTTCAGGCCTTACTTTGTGTTTTTAACAGCCCATTTCAAATAATCTTTGCAGAACTATTTGAATTTTTTTCCCTGGCTTGGGTGTCTTAAGCATTTGACCTTTCTCTCTTCACTGTCTTCTCTCTGTTCTACATCTCTGATCTTACCATCTTAACATGTTGCATTATTAACTTCTCATCTGTATGACTTCTGCCCACACTGCGAGAATTCATGATTTTCTACAACTTGCTAAAAATGCTTCTGTCCATAACAGGACCAGTGAAAAGCATCTTTAAACATCTAGACACAGTAAGTCATATTCATTCCTCATACTCACTCTGTAAATATAGTCCAGTAAAGGGGCTTTGGATGCATGTTGATCCTCAAGAACACCAGCAGATACCGGCTCCAGTAGCATTTTCATGGGTAATGCCATACACCAATCCAATAAGCAAAGTAGCAGTGAAACTATAAACTAAACAAAACCACAGAACACAGTATTTAGGTATATTCTGTGAAACAGTTAAAGGTATGAGTTTGAAAGTTTAAAATGCCGCTCTGTTTCTAAGCAATTTCATTTAATAACCATCTCGAACAGCACAAGGAAAGAACAGAGACTGCTCTTTTCAGTGATGTACCTTTTTATCTGCTTCCACAGAAGAGTATTCAGCACTCGGCAAAAGAAATGCAATAGTGGCCACAAGGATCTACATTAAAATAAACAAAATTCCAGAAAGATATTTAACTACTTTTGCTATAAAGACAGAACATCAAACTTCATTTGAACAGGGTATGAAAAAGATTAACTTCTCTTAGGAGCATCTAACTGTCCTTGTAAATCAATGTCCAAGTGAAACAAAATGTTTTACTGATCATTTTGGAAATACATCACTACAAATGAGAGAAGTACACTGGTCTTAGGATTACAGCAAATGCATCTCCTAACAGTAATTACAGACAAAAGAAAAATAATCAGAAAGTCACAATTACAGTAGCTCAAGTAAGGAATTAAGACAACTTTGCATATGATTTCCATAGAAATATTTTAAAGAAACTGACGTACTTCAGTAATTTTTCTGGACAGAGAGGATTCGTACTTCTGAAGCTTTTGCCAGTGAGAAACCAGAAGCTGAAGAACATCACAGGCTACCTGAGCTACCAGCTTATTAGAAAACTGGAAGAAGAAAAGGTGATTAGAAGCCAAATAGAATATCCAGCTATAATACAACGCAGTCAGTTTTTCTACATTTTATATTATTTTGCATCTACACAAACAATAAAAAATGTTACTGTTGCAAAATCACAATTGTAAGCATTAGTGAACAGCAGGCTCAACATTACCTGTGCAATCTTAACTTGGGCTGTTGGGGAAAGGCTGTTTAGGTACACAATCCCATGCTATTTCTGCAAATATTTTCCGCTTTTATATAGGACACCACCTTGGCCCCACGGAAGAACTGTGCATATACTCTGAGAGCTATGCCCACTGAACATAATAACATGCAATGGTTCAGAACTGGGAGAGATCTCTTTTTGAAGATGGCTAATGCCACACCACTAATGCCATGTAGAACGTCCTGAGCAGTTGTGTGTTAAGCAGCATACCGTCAGTGCTTTGAATGGAAAGAAACCAGCACACTGTCCTCCATATAATCAGCAACTATGTAAAAAATGAAGATACCTTTTTTACACAATGCTTATTAATTACAGAGGCCATCATAGTAATACCTTCAGTGTCACACCTATGACATTGATTGCTTCCTTCACTTGGGGATGGTTTGTGCATTGCGTTAGTTCTTCACATATCCAAACTCCAAGACCACAAATGGCTATGCATCTTTTTTAAAAGAAAAAGTGATTTTGTCAGAATTTTTAGAATATCCAGGGGGAAAAGAAAAATTAAAAAAAAGAAAAGAAAGAAAAGTACAACAATGCAATCTCTCTTCCCTCTCACACAGCAGGTCAACACCTCCATGGTGCTGAGTGGACCTCATCTTAAGAGGGCTAAAGTGTGAAACAGAACAAGGTCTTAAAATAAAAGATTAGTCGGGATGAGTTTGGTACAGTGCTCTGGGTGATGCTCTGTTTAGAAAGGAATGTACTCTGAATAATTAGAAAAAATAAGGTGGGCACCTGAAGGAGACAAGGAGACCATCAAGTCAGGAAATCGTTGCACAAAGAAAATTGAAAGGTCTACTCCACCTAGATCCCACTTATTGTCAATGGAATGATTAGGTGTCAAAATCAAGTGAGTATGTATGTAAAGATGTTGTGTAACCTCTCAGAAAACTGTATAAATTACCTGACTTTTCACTGAAAACTTTGGAGCTAGTTTGTCTGGTGCGAATCGGCTAGCTCCCCAACACTGCACGAAATAAATACCTTTGCTACTTAAAGACAAAATTTGTCTCTGAGCAGTTACTCTGTGCCATTTTGGCATCAAGTGAAGAACTCTAAACAGGACCAAACCACAAGGCAGTAGTAACAACTCAGCTATACATGCACCAGAAAAAAAAAGTGAGAAAGACTTTCCTATTTTCCCATTTCTTTTACTCAAAAATTTTACCTTGCGGGTTCACTTGGCTCCTCTGTAGCATTCTTCAATAAAATATTTATGAGGTAACACTAAAATGGTAAGATAAATTAAAATAAGCATCTTTTTCATACATCTAGTTTAAAAAAGTTGTTTAATTTTAATATAGTTAGAAGTGAAATTACTTTAATTCTCAGTCTATTCTTAGAGCATTTTTACCTCATGCCAATTTTATTTTGTCAGGGGAGAAATACTTACTGATACAGGCCCCTGTGGATAAATATCATCGATCCAAAAATCATGAACAGGCAGCAAGATTGAAACCAATTCATTTTCAGAGTTGGTGGGTATTTACTAACAATGAGTGGTGATCACTTGATAATACAAACTGTAGTGTTTAGGCTACTGATATGGAGAAATAGTGTGAAATGGGGACAATGGACATTGATCGTGATTGTATATGACTTCTCAGGAATGTGGGTATGGTGACTAGTCATGGGTGCAGTGTCTGGTCACATAGGCACACAGCCTTGAGGAGACCCCTACAGTTTTGAGGAGACGCCTGCCCTTCCTCCTTTAACAAAGGGGCTATTTTAAAAAAGAATGAGAAAAGGATGAGAGATATTCCAGTGTTATCTAGAGGAAGGAAGTGCTAAGTCTTGCTGGAGAAGTTCAGATGGTCACAAGGACATGAATCACCTACAAACCTGCAAGACCACCACATTCCAGGCAACAGACTGATAAGCTAATTAACATATGAAGCGAGAGTAATCGGATTTAGGTAACGAATATGTATAGGCGTTAATTGAATATTCATTTGTTTTATTGTATAAATGTGAGATGGTCCATCACTTTGGGCATGCACGCTTGTGGAGGAGCAATCCCCCCCCCCCCACCCCTGCATCTGCGCGCAATAAACATACCTACTTTATAACTTTCGAGTCTTAATTCCGTATGTCACTACAAGCAAGCCATTAGTGTATTTTTCAGTACAGAAAAGACACTTTTAAAATTGAGACTGTTTTAACACAACCCCAATGACTATCCAAGGCCTGATGAAGGAAAGGTACCTTGGGAGCCAAGTGTGATAAGGGTTTTGCATTCTCTCCAGTTCAACCTTCTCAGGCCGCACAAGGAATTCAGAGATTCCTCCCCAGCTACACCTAATTTTGAACAATGGGTCACCGTGTGCCTCAGGTTTACCAAAAAGCAACAGACTTGTATAAGGGCACCTATTTGGGCAGGTTTCACCTGCAAGTCATGTTCCAGGTCTTTGTCAGGTCTTTGGGGGAGGGGGAATGTGCGATTTTTCCCCTACAAGATTACTGTTGTGAAGGTCATTAAATTACAAAGCTTTCCATCCTGCAGAGCAATTTGTGTCTCAAGGTGCCCCACTGAAATTAAATCTCAGGGAAAAACCATTCACATAAGATGATGGTTCTAACAGTGAAGCTTGCTTTAGCATTTTACTATAATACCAATAGGGCAAAAAATATCTTCCCTTATGTACACCCCATGCTTCTTAGAAGACAAGCCAATATACACAGATACAATGAACAGACACTTTAAATAATATCACCAACATCATTTAGTGATGTGACAGGCATTGGGCTGGAAAACTTCACATTTTATCACAGCCAGTTCACTCTCCTTGAAAATAAAACGATATTTGCAGTATCTAAGCTTTGTTAATTTTATGGTACATGTTAAGCAACGCAACGCTTATCAAATAAGTACATATAACGTGTGCAGTTGTGGGGCTTTGAAGTGACTGAATAGTAAAAATATGGCAGGTTACCTAAGATTTACTAATGAAATGTGACTTTACCTTCACATCTGCAGTTCCTGCAATGATCTCACCGGCTTCTGAAATAGGTCTCAACAGTGGGATTTCTTGGTAGATGTTTGGAAAGCAAACAAGAGAACCAAGGATGGTGTGAGCTTCTGAACGGGGAGCCTAACAAAGGAAAAGTAAACAAAAAGATTCATAAAAACAACTTCATAAAGTTATGAAAATTACATATGCTAGGATTTTAGTGTACATCACCATAAACAGTAAGTGTGCTGTATTCACAGTGCAATATTTAAAGTGTCCTGAGGAACATATCCTGGTAGCTTTCCCTTTACAACTACAGCAGAAGCTGCACTGAAGCAGCAAGCAACAAACGCTTTCCTGCCCATGATTTTTGCTGCTGAGTTGCTCTGCTCTTTTTCTGAGGCTGAGCTTCTCTAGCAGGTACCTGGCTCTGCTCCTAAGCATATTCTACATTTTTAATACCTCCTCTGTCATGACACAAGCCAACTATCAGCAATTTGGTGTCAATAAAAAATACAAAACAAGCTAAAGAAAAGCTGAGTGGGAGTTTTATGTGCTAATCCAGCACTATTATTAGCTGATTGTGTGACACAAAGGACAGAACAATGCACTCGAACTGACTGTATACATGGTAAGAACGCATATATATTCCTGCTTGAATAAAACCATCAAAAGCAACATGGCATAAGCTATAAATGCATTAACTACTGCTATATAATCATGCGAAGTTTTATGCTTGTAGGAAAAATTGGAAGTGGTGTACGGTTGTTTGGGTGGGGGTTTTTTCCATAGAAAGTAAAGTACTCACTTCTTATTAGCATTTTTAAGCTTTGGATCAATGATCAAACTGATCAGTTTAAGAGAGATGTCAGAAAATTACTGGCCGTAAATGCTTTGAGGGATGATGGAAAAAGTGTGCTAGGTTCACGGCTCACCATTTCAGTTCTGTTGAAACATGAGAGGGCTGTGTTCCTGTGCAGGGCCACCTGCTCAGCTACACAAATGTCAGAAGAGCAGCAGTAAAAGCACTTGGCCAAAATGGACAGAAAGGCCTCCCCTCAACTGGTATTTCATGTACAAAAAAGCTTTCCTGTTCTTCCCAGGATTGCCAGACCTTTACCCTTATTATTTTGGCATCCCATCGCTGAATCGCTATTTTACTTATCCTTCACTAATTTAATCATTCAGAGTCACATTTCTATTCAAGTTGATATTTTGTAAGAAATTCTGAATTACCAAAAGAGTTCCATATTTCCAAGATTTGCTCACTGAAAAAAAATTAATGAGATTCTGAAAGCCAAGTCCTGCTTTTAGCACACAGGCGTGCTGCAATATTAGCGAGGATATGATTTCTCACACTGTGGCCTTTTGATGAAACACCTTTGCAATACTAGTATGTCACCTTATCCCACAATTTCACACATCAGCTGCCATGGTATCTGCCTCAAGAGCCCCGTTTCACATTGCACTAATGAGTCAACACCTGTTAGAGTGGAGATATCCGAACCTCGTTAGCAAGTGCACCCTCTCAGGGGACAGGGGCACTGGGCATTGCCATACTCACCTCCAGCATGTCTGTGCTCAGCACCCTGGCCGCTGCAGTAATGAAGTCTCCTATCAGCATCGTAAAGCCAGGTAAGCCCAGGAAGAAAAACCAAGGTGGGCAGTGCTTTATAACGGTATTTAAGATATCCTGAAAGAGAAGTTACCCATTTGAGAAGAAATAAAAAAAAAAAAAAGCCACCAAAACCAAAAGGGACTGTTTGAGAAGATTTAACTTTGTGATTCACCAGTTCCACACTAATCAAGGTGATAATTCATAGGGCAACACAGCTCTAGGCACAACCGATTGTCATGTAGCAACCACTACTTTCCACTGCAGAGGCATTTAGATTTAGTAAGTTGGAAAAGCACATTTTGTATTTTGGTAATATTTGTACTCTTACACTCCTGTTAAAAAAAAAACCAAACAAAAAAAAAAACACCCACAACACCAAACATCCATGTCTCTTCGTGTCTAAGCATAACAGTTCTCCTGTTAAATAAGACTTCGGATTCAAAGTGTTCAAACTGTTAATCAATTTAAGATGAAGCATTACACCTCTCCAAATGAGGTATTTCCTAAAATCACATTACTCAAAATTCTGTAGCCGTAACAACATGAGATGACCCAAATGAATGCCGCCTTGGCCCTGAAGGAGCTCAAGGCTGTGTAACTGATGGTGGGAGGCTTACCACTGTTAGGCTGCTCCAGCACACACAGGATTTTTTTAGCTGTCTGAACTAGCTGAGAAATATGTCAGTGTCAAATGCAAGAAGTGATCATACACAGTATGGCAACACATAGAATAATCTATGCTAACAAGATTATTCTAAGTCCCTCTTCTTCTAAATAGCTAAGACAGCAAATATAGCTAAGCCCAAAAAGAACAGAGGGGGTTTTTTGTTTGTTTTTTAAGAGGTAGCACTATACGTGTAAGAACAGACCACCGCCAACTGCTCTGCTCTCATTAGTACCCTGTGACACAGAACACAGGCAAGGTAAGCGTTCCAACTTAATCCTTCCACATTTCAATTCTTCACAGTCTCTCCAAATCAGAGCAAAGTTCCTATATTTGAGTTAAGATTTCCTTCCCACAAGGTTTCAGCAGGTTTAAAATTAGACACCAAATCTATATAATCCTTACCTGCAACATTTGCTGAAGAATTAGATAAAGCTGTTGCTATATCGAGTAGAAAATTATTTTTCATCTCAATAAAGATTCAGAGAAAAGCTGCAGAGCAAACCCATTTTCAATGTCCACCTTTACTGGTTTTCTGATGTGTTAAAGAAGGCTTGAACTTAAATTTAGTCCCAGAACGTGTCTGTATGCTCAATTTCTTCATCAGAAACTAAAGTAATCAAGCACATTTTTCTCTATGTGAAAAAATGAAGGTATGCTGAAGATGAAGAAGCATATCTTCTACATGAAGATATGCTTTAACACCACTAGTATTTTTTCAAAGCACTGCCAAACACCTGGACAGAACCTGTTTAGTGTTCTGTTAGGTATTTAAAGCAGCAACATCCTATGAAATAGCTGTGTGATACATTTTAAATAAATAATATTAGTTTTTAACATAGTAGCAGATAATGCTTTCACTTTCCTGAATAAGCTAAAATGCCACTCAAGTTAATGTTTAAACTAGTTTTAATCACTTCCTTTGATACATTTTAAAGTCAATATCAGTGAATGCAAACATTCAAAAAGAGAGCAGATGGATGCAGCAGCTCATAAAGTGAGCGGTAAACTCACACTCCAAGCAGAACAAAAGACCCACCTTTTTATAATTAAGGGTCTGATTAATGCACCGGGCTCCTCACAACACAACACACCTGTAATTACGAACAGAGCCAGGTACTGTGATGTGTTTGGTCTCTGAATAATTGGGCATCGAACTATAGAGCAGCAGATGGGAGTACGCTTCTGTTGACATATGCCACAATAAAAGCACCCATGCTAACCTGGCCTGAAAGGTAACAGAACATCGGAAGTACAAAGACCTGCTACAAACAACTGCGTTAACTCCTGTCCTCACTCCATCAATCCCATCTGTTAAATACCACTGTAACGATCAGCCGGCTTCATCAGCTCTTAACTATGGTCATTGCATAGAACACTTAGAAAACGAGGATAAAAACCTAATTCCAAGACTGTCACTTTAAAGTTTAAACCTGTGAGCACAACATAATTCATGCAAATTTAACAAATGCCATGACAACACACACATTCCAAAATCGTAAGAATGTGGTTACGTGGATTGACTTGCTGTTTATGAGATGTTTACTACCAAACTATGTTTACTACTCAAAAAAAATATTATTATTTTTCATAGTAAGAAACCTTTGAACAAATTATTTTGCAAAGCTAATGAAAATCTTCAATTTCTCTTTTTTGTTATGTAGCTTCATACTGATGAATTCACAGCACAGATCATATGCTGCAGTGATACAGCACACACATAACTTTTAACAAAGTTAACAGTGTACAGATGCATAAAAGCTCAGGCTAAAACACGTTCAGCCTAGCTTTCCATTAGTTTCCACTGACATTTTAATATAAATTTGCATCAGCTTTAGTGACTTCCTTTACATTAATACGAGGCAGAGTATGTCATGACTATTTATATTGTTGTTCTACTTGAGCTTACTCCAAACAGAATGGACAGGAAAGAAACCATGCCCCAGGAAGGCCCTTACAGGTAAAATTTGACAGTTTTTCTCCCATTTCCCAATTAGCACATTTTACACACAACCCAGCTAACAATAAAAGCATGATTTCACACAGTAATTCAGTAGCATTGCAAGCTTATCAGAAGATTCGGGCTTATGAGAAAGCAACCGAGTGAGAACATATGTCCTATCAGTGATATTGCAAAAATCAGGTAACTCAAACAGAGGCAAGTTGTTTCCTTCCCTTCAAAGCACTGTTCTATAAATGTAAACCCTGTTCAGCAGCTTACAGCCTAGTAAATGAATCACTTTAATTGAATGCTATGTACACAGTAACTGGAAAAACACAAGCCATAAGAAAAGCATATGGTAATGGCAATAGAAATTGGTTTACTCATTCTTTACAGTGTTGTTTCTTCTTTCATAATTGACCTTTAGAACGATAAATGTGTAAAATAATTTTAGTTTATTATGGCTCCAAATCTTTCAGCAATTACACAAAATGAAAATTTAAAAAGGAAGTATTCATTCTGGAAGCATTTCCATTGTTTACATAATTGCACAGCTATAATTTAGTGTTCATGTTGTTAAAGAAAAGTGAAGAAAAAAAAGGACCATTATGGACAATTTCAATTCAAAATGATGCTCTGTAGTGTTAAAAATGGGGAGGAGGGGAGAGAAGGCAGCAATCACATGCATGTCCTTCTCAAATTCATTAACCCTATAAATGGCACAATATTTCAGTATAGGTTAATCTAGTTATCCAAATAATAAGGTCATAAACATCCACTAAAAAAAAAAAATTTTACACAAGTTCACAGAAAGGTCAATTACAAAAATATTCTTCACCTAATTTTTGTTCAAGCTTTTGCAGATTACAGGTGTAACCAAATAGCCTGCCATCTGCCTTCATCACATTTCCAATTGTCCCTCAACAGGAACAACATGGATTTTTCACTTAAAGTTCACTCTGTTCTTCACTGACAGAGACACCTCATTAGGGGCTGAAATTTACAGCACAAGAAAGATTATTAATTTACACAAGACTTAAGTGGTAAATCCTTCATTTTCCTTCTTTATTTCAAAGGAACAAACGTTTCCATTTACTTAGTCCAAATTTTCCTAGCTATCACGACATTTTAGGTAAAGGATTTTTATTTGTTATTTAATTATTTAATTTGTCAACAATTGAGTTCCAATAAAAAATTATGAAGTATTTGGACACCCTCAGAAAGCACAGGATTAGATTGTCAGAAAAACCCATTTCAATCTGTCATTTAAATCTAACTTCCACAGAAGTTAGATTTGCTACAATTATCTTGTGACCAGACTGCAACAGGAAGAGAGATTAAAAACCAGAATACCATTGCATTTGTAAGACATGCGTAAGGTTACCCACAAGTGCTAAAGGTGACAGATTAGTGCATAAGTCACCTGTTGGTGATTGTTCCTTCACCTCTAAACTACCTTAGAAAATGCTCTCTTTTGCAGTCATATTAATAACAAAAACCCTACCCCAAAGCCTTTGTGCTGACAGAGGAGCTCAGATGCCCTATTAACAGGAATCAGACAAACGTCTGAAGAGAACACAATTTTTAAAGTTTCTCCCCTTTTAGAGTATGTCTGACATTTTCACAGCCTAAGAAACCATTGATATTAAGGATACACTTCAAATTGGGAGAAGTATTTTAAGTTCACACACACGGAGAGGGCAATATCTAAATACTCATTTGCTACAGGTACAGGGTTACAGGTAGCATGAACATAGTTACTAGTCCATGGCATTGCTTGAAATGTTGAGACTACTTTGTGTCACCATACAGATTTCTCCCAAATGCCTCTGGCAGGACCGCTCTGAAGTCTCCAGTTTTAAGAAACCCAGGTGACAGTGCTGAAGCGCTGTAGTGTGCCTGTAGAGCACAAGGTTAACCATGTTAGAGGGAAGGTGGTTTTAAGGAAGGGAACATGAGCACACCTCTGAGAGGACAGGCAAAGCAGCTCCCTGCTGGGCACAGGAGGATGGCAGGTCCTCCATGTTTGGTGGCAATTAGCAGCACTGAACACTTTTCACTGTCACCTGCGTGCTGTATCAGTTTTCAAGATGGAGGAACAAATGCAGAGCATAAGGGATTGTTTTGCACATTTTTATTAGAACATCCCAAAAAAAGGCAAATACGTTAAACCTTGATTTGCTTAAAATAGTCACTGTCATGTAGCCTTGTTTAAAAGATGAAGAAAGCAAGTTGAAGTAAAACCATGTCTGAAGCAGAGAAGCACATGAAAAACGAAGGATCCCAAAGACGCAGCCCAGTTGAAATAGATGGAAAGGGGAAGTCAATTGCAGGGCTCAAGACAAGGGGTGATGAAATAGCATTGCATTGCAGGGACATGTTAACAAAGAAGCTTACTTCAGGAGATCCCAAAGCTACAATGATGATGGGAGAGGTGGAAGAGAAGATATAAGCAAAATGGAAGGAAGAGAGAAGTTGCCTCTATTTCAAAAACTCTATTTCTATTCTGGACGGAGTTCAGAAAATGCCTACAAAGCACCTTACAAGCAGCACATGCCCCACCAAGATACTGCTGAGAATACAGAAAAGACATACAGAACACTGACTCAGAAACAGAAATTTGGGTGGGATGGAAGCAATTTAGAAAAAGCAGAACTTTTGGGGGTTTTGTGTGGGGTTTTTTTTTTAGAGAGAAACAAAACTACCAAAATTGTTCCAGAATGCAGAGCTCCTACAATGGGCATTACCTGGTTCTCCCTTTCTTCCATTCAATCCTAGCAGCTATTTTTCCCCAGTGCTGCCAACTTATCCTACTATAGGTGAGCAGTGGGGTATACAAGTTTTCCTGTGAGAGCTTGGCATTTTAACTTCTGTCCTCCTGGAAACCTGCTGGCTGTCAACACTTTTCCTAAGCACTCATAAAGCACATTATGGGGGCACAGGCAAATTTTCTACAGAAAGTGACCTGAATGGGAGATTAAAAAAGAGGGAGAAAAACCATGGTAGCCATTGGAAGAAAGTCACAAGAAAAATATGGGAATCTAACCTTAATAGACTATATTATGATTATTTTCTTTTGAATGGCAGTCTAGAAAGAAATCTAAAATGTGTTACAGTTTCTGAAACACTGTACGACTAATGGTCCTCATGTGCAACATTATCAAGCAGAAATCGAGGCAAGTAGCACTTATTCCACACCATTCAAAAGGAAAGCCGCTCATTTATTGTACCTGTAGAAGACAGTGCTCTACCCAGCTAATACATGTGCCAGTGAACAGCACTAACGGCTGAGAAGTCTAGAAGGCTCCTCACCGTTGAATAAGAACACAATGATATAGAAGCTCACAAGTATTTTTTCTTTTGTAAAACTTCAGTGTTTTAAAAAAGAAAAGATCAGTGTTGCTACTGCAGAAGCCATATTAATTACCTATTTGTATTAACTCCACTAAAAAATGCTTCATACCATAAATCAGCCATCTCATACAAAGACCCATAACCACTGTTTCTACATAAGCTTAACACATAACAATTGGTGTAGCTTCCTTTCCATAGTTAACAACAGTATATTTTAAACAAATTAAAAGGCTTATAGACAAGCATAATATACATTAGTATATCACCATCTTTACTGATAAGAGTATTTCATCTAAGTCACCCTTTTACTGCTAAAAGGAATCAAGCTAAAAACATAGCTGTTAACTTCTCCGTCTGCAGCTGGGCTGTGTCCTGTGGGCAGTCCAGTCTGCATGTGCTGAAATTTAATCACCAAGGACATCTGTCAACTCATTTGGACTTGGGTGGGTTTTTTTCTTCCATATTTAACATTTGTTCTGCCCTTAACATCACTAAACTAAAAGCCATCAGCACAGTCTCTTTCCTCATCTACTAGCTGTCCTTCCCACAGAGGATTTCTGAAATCTGTACTTTTTATATTCCTTAGTATCTTCTTTTATATATTAGATGTATGTATACATATGTGTGTGTGTATAAATATACGTAAAAGCACTCTATTCCAAAGATACTCTGGCAAGCCAGTATAATTTCACTTTTATTAAACTTGTTTGTTAAAACTAATTCCAAATGTCAGGAATATAACTGACCTGTTAGTTCACTTTTCGATAACCTCTGACTACTGGGCAAAACCTTGATGGCACGTGTTGACATTAGATTACACCAAGCACATTAGCTGATGCCAAAGCCCTGGTAGTAGGGTAAGACTTTCTAGAAGAATGACACTACACAGCTAGGGGTTTTAGGAGAAAAACACCCGTAATATATAAGGACTGTTGAAGTACCAAAAGTACCAGAATTGAGGAATCAGAATTGTCTCAATAGTTGCTTTTCTGAGAAAGGGGTTGAATAGTGTTAGCAGTATTTTGGAATCATGTTTTGGTACTTTTGTCCTTCAGCAAAACCAAGGAAGCTATGAAGCAAGGAGATGTTTATAGACTTTTTAAAGTTCATGAAGCAAAAATTACTGCTACAGTAAGCAACTAGCAGAAATAATAAAATACACTTCCTTTTCTGGTTCAGTTATTTGTAAAATTTGTGCGTTGCAGTATTAGACTTTGATTTAATTTGAAAAGCTATACTTATCATCCAGATCAAAAGATGTGTATAGTTGTGACCACTGAAATAGAGGTTTTTCAACCACCAGTCTCACCTAGCAGCGTAAAGCAGCTACGACTGCCCAAACTGCAACAGGCTACCCTGTGGCATATCCTAAAAATCACCCCTCAAGAGCATTTAATGGTTTTCAATGTTCTAGACAAGGATCTGGAGCAATCGTAGGTGAACTACCTCCACTAACCCACAACATGGCAGTGAACGTCCAAATTCACTTTCTTTTACACTGGAGGTCAGGGAGGGAAGGTGGTCAGCCTCAGGGAACTTCATTCATAAAAAACTGTAGGGTAAAAGTCCAGGCTCACTACAGCACCAGAAAAATGCCCACTGACTTGAGCATTACAGGGGGAGAATCATCATCCCGCAGATGGTCACTTGCCCCCTGACCTCAGGCCCCTTCGCAAGCTGGAAGTAATTACAACGCCAGACTGCGACTTACTCTGCACTGCTGTTTATGCAATGACTTCTCCCACCTGAAAAGGTGATGCAATTGTTGCGGAGAATTGTTCACTTCTTCATACAGAGATGTTTGTTGTTAGACACTTCCACATGGACAAATTAGATGCAGCTCATTACCTTGCTATCTCCTTTCTCATCTGCTAATTGCTGCATCTTGAACTCAGAGTGCCATGGGAGCTTTCTATAAAATATACCCTTACATTGCTCTTTTATATATCCCATGAGACAAATCTGCAAAGTTAGGTTACACTTGCTGGGAATAATATTGTATTAATTGATAATCATATTCAAAAATATATTATTTTGTTTTTCTATTGACACCAAAACCTACAAAATACAGCAGAAACTTTGTATACTCATACCCTTAAAGGAGGAGTGGAAAGAGAAATATATTTCACAAATAAACATTTCTGATGCTAATTGAAATAATCATCACATTCAGGTCAAAGAGGTTTCTGACTGTAATTTTTAAAAATTACATAGCCACCTAAAAAGCTCTTCTGAAGTAACCAATGTGATTTCCTTGAGCTGGTCTACCTTTCTGTTGCATTCCCCCATAAATTTTGAAGTTCTAGTCATACATACAGAAGAAAAATTCCTCCATAAGAACCTCCCCCCCATTTCTCCTGTTAATGTTCCTTAAGAGTGGGAAATTTATGCTTGTGCTTAGCAAACAAAAACAAACTGTACTAAAAAGATCTGCACCAAAGTTTATTTTGATACACAGTAACTTGAATCCTAGAAACCATGCTTTGGTGGGGACAGATTCTGCAGAGTGCTGAAGAACAAGGATCCATGTTCCAATGATCCTTGCGCTCCACAATATCACACCATCTTTTATAAGAGGTTTATCAGGTAACAGCATATACCAAAAATCACTGAGAAGTACAAAAATCACAAAATCAGCACCAGTACTGTGTTGTGGTCATTGTACATCATCCTGTTTTTCACAGGAAGCTGCAAGACCCTATGACGGCAAAGTGCTTTGCAATGCACACATTACGCTTTGCTGTTTGCATTTATCAGAGGAGGTACTTCTACCTCATACTACGTGTTCCTGCATTTGTAGTTCCAGCAGATGTCACCCTCAATGTCCAAATTGTCTGACTAGTTTCACCACCCATCATCAAGTATCACCTCGACGCTAATCATACTGAAAATAAAGAAACAGATATAAGGATCATGCCCCATATCAACACGTTACATGAGAATCCAAGCTAGAAAGCACCGTAAGTTAACACCTCAAGCAGTTTCATAGCTAAGGAAAGCAGGGAAAACTTGTGGTCAAGTCTGCCACCAAGAGGCAAAAAAACCCCAAAACCGAGCAAGGCAAGGAAGAACAAAAAAGCAGCAGCATGCTAAGTATCTGGGAAACCCTGGAACAATGTGCAACGTGGGGTCTTGCCTTCAATACTCCGTCTTCACTTCACCACCACCTTCAGCTTCTGGACTGTAACTTTGCACAAGGACTGAAATCCAACGCGCCCAGCAGCAAGAAGCTTAAAAATCTGCAGAACTGTTACTAACACAAAACCGCAACAAGCAGGCTAAAAGACAGCTCAAAACCAACCAACATTACATTTCAAAAATCTGCCAGTTCCTATATAGAAACTGGTTCTCCAGGAAGTGGTCAGATTTCAAAAAAAAAGAGCACCCTTTAGCTTAGAAAAAAGGAACTGTCAACAGCTGAACACCTCTGAAAGTCTGGCCATTTCATGGAAATGTGTAGATGAAAACAACTTAAGTCTTAAAACTACTAGTATTTGCTGTCCCTGTGGTTCTGTGTTAGCAGTGGCTGCAATATTGACTTAAGGGTCTTTGTTTTTTCAAATATAAAAATGAGTATTTTCTTTAAAATGTGGTCTACATCAGGCTTTAAAACACAAGAAATTAAGTGAGTATTTAATGTGGTGTGGTATTTAAAATTCAGGGGTCTGGTCAGAGTGGGTGTTGTCACAGTCTTTTTTTTTGTAGGGGAATTAAGTTACTCTGTACACTAACAACTAGTGTTAAACTGAAATCTGAATGGCATTAGTGACATGAAAGAGTAACATACTCTTCATTACTCCCAGGTAACAACTGAGAGCAGCAAAAAGGGGAGTTCCTACTTCACTATTCTTTTTCCCCATTTGTGCTTTATGAATAGCAGATGCTTATGTTTTTTTCTAAGTTTCAACAGCAGTCAGGATTTTCAGGTTTGTCCAGAAGAAAATTCTTTCCTTTCTATTCCTCCCCTCCCCCACCGCCCGCCTTATTTTTTTTTTTTTTTTTTAAATAAAGACAAATGCTCTGACTTTTAAGGAGGAAAACTGAGATTCAGAGGGCAAGAGTCTCATAACAATCCATTATGTCTTTCTTTCATCTCAGAAATACCCAAACCCATGCAAGACACTTGCTGCTGGCCTACTAAAGGCACCACAACAAACTCTGAAGCCTCAGCAGTGAACTCTGCGGGATTTACGAAGGGCTCTGCATGCCCTCTGCCGGCATCCCAGCACAGCTCCAGCCATCGCCGTTATTAGGCTATCTCTTTTAAGGAAGAAAACTCACGCCTACAGCTACAAAAAAACAAGGAAACTGTTTTAGATATTCTCTATTTTGTCTGAAGAGTATTTCTTATAGTTTTTATGAGTATTTAGCTGTTTCCGTGGACCAATAATTTTGTTACATCTTGACAGATTGTCTCTTTGTCATCTCCCACTGAATACTTTATTGATTAGGCCAACGCAGGACACGGGGACCTAGAAACAACATTTATCCACAGAAACAGAATGTTTTGGCAGCACCCCTCAGTTAAAGTGATAAGATAACCTTCTGTCTCCATTCTCCCTTCAGTCCCCTTTGCACCAGTTAAAAAGAGCTAGTGTGACAGTTCTAAACATCCCTGAAGGACTAACTTTGAAGGGGAAAAGTCTGGAGATGACATTAATTCTCATTTTTGAGGAAACACTTTCAAGCGATGGCACAGGGCATTCAAAGGGCATGATAACAGCAGACACTGCTCAAACCAACAAAGCTCTTTGCAGCCCCTCCTTTGCCCGAGATCCTATCTAGCATTTTATCTCATGATAGAAGGTAAAAACGTTTGTAACATGAGCTGGGAGTAACTACCATCTCCCCGAAGCTGTAAATAACCCGAACAACAGACTAAGTCCAGTGGCTGCTTCGGGAGCACTGACTTCACAGCATCACCGCTCATATAGGAATGTAGTAGGGCCATTGGACACACGAGGCTCCCGCTTTGGTAGAACCAAAGTTTAAACATACTGGTCAAACACACGGTGTAACTCAAGACTTAGTATCACCTGACTGAACATTTGTAATGTGACCAGCTTGATCCAGCTACTAACTGTGCAATGCAGATGGACAGAAACTGCTCACTGAGATTATTCCTCAGAAAAGTCAGGAAAACGAGAAAGAAACATCAACATGTGTCTGTGATGCAGTCATAACAATAAGTCACAAATAAATAGTTATTTAAAAATTTGTAACTGGGAGAGCAATGGGAAAGTTAAGACCACAATCGGAAAAAAAGTACAGACCAGGCTACAAAGGGTAATTTCATGCAACAATTGTTGCAAAGCATTGCTTCCCTTCTGCTTCAGAACTTCAAAAATGATAATCCAGACATTTCCATCAGCACACAGTAATAAAACTTTTTTATCAAGTAAGCCTTGTACCTGGTCTTCACTTGTTAAGCCAAGGTGCATCACAAAATAAAAATGAACCAGGAAATCAGAATTTGGCAGAACATCTTGACGCCTAGTCATCATAGCACAGATCAGCCTGTATGCCTGAAGTTTGCCTTCCTTATATTCATTTGGCAGGGTTGTTGCCTGAAAAAGAGCAAAACCTTTGTATTATTACTTTTTTTTTTTTCTAGCAGCCAGCTAACACAAAACTGTATCTTCAGCAGATTTTCCATAAAGCAAATCAGTGTATTTAATAAAATAGATTCAAGTCCAAACAGCCTTTGGAGGTATTCACCTTCTCAGCAGTGACTGTAAATATTAAAAATAACACAACTAAACATACACAAATTCAGTACTAACGTAGAAGAAACTGCTAATGTGTGAAAATTTTAGAAATAACTTACCTTGAACAACCATGATGCGAATATTCTGAGAGGAGGAATTAAGACAGGAGGAGAGGGAGTAGACTGATTGTCCACACTGATAGCAAGGTTGTCCCTTATCTAATGTTTTTTAAAAGAAAAGAGTTAATAAAACTGATAACTTTATTAATGCTCTTTATTAATAATTTTTCATTTTATTTTATTTACTTTAAGGCATTACACTGTGCAATACAGAGTTCCTACTTAAAACTACCAGGAAAGAGTGTTCTATACTGTGCTTCCCCATGGCCTAAGCAAATATTACCATTTTAGGTCATAACACGTGTTTTCACATTGAATACTAACACTTGCAGTATTCTATGCCTCTATTTTCTGTGCTACTGTTTCCTCACCCCATTTAACTAATCTGGATTACCTTGTCATTGGACAGAAATGTTCTCTATGGGGTATACATACTAGAAATCAATCAAGATCAGCTTTCTTTATGACAGAACCCTCCAAATCTCATGCTTATGGTTCCAGATGCTAACACTAAATCAAATTTAATAATAATTTTTATAGCAAAAAGTTTTCATCATTAGAGGTAAGCATCATATACAATACCTTTGCAAGTTTATACCACAACTCATAGAGATACCCAAAAACTTTTGCATGGATTTTAGGTGACTGTATATTGTTCACATCTCCAAGAATTCCCAAGATCCTCCTCCATAAAACAGCTGCAGAATCAGGATGCCAACCGATAAGGCTTCCACCAGCAATTATACTGCAGTCATCAGCAAGGAATTCACTACTGTCTGTAAGTTTTAAAAAGTTCAATTTCCATGAATTAGAAATGCAGTGCAAGTATAGATTTGGTCAATAAAACAGGCACATTACTCCTTGTAATCGTCTTACACCTCAGAAGTATTCTCTCCCACCAAATCATCTCTCTTTTTCACTACTCGAGTTGGTACATGATTCAAAGAAAAAAAAAAGATATGGCAGAAAATGGAGGCTAAAGGGTCTTCCACATAGAGATGCCACAGCTGTAGATCAGGTTTATATCAGACAGACTGCCCCCATTCAAGGTTGGTTGGTTGGGTTTTTTTAGCAGGGAGGCAAATGCAGTTGAACGGAACATGTAGAGATTTATTCAATCAATAGCTAGTTTTTACAGATAATATTTCTGTTTTGAAAAGTCCTTTCTTTTAAGATCACACAGTATAAAATGACCTCAAAATGCAACTGAACAAAGGAACTAAAAAGTATGCACTCCTAGTGCGGAAGAATATACTCAGGCACTATCATTTATACAGAAGCCATTCCTCAGTTTGCATACTGCTATCTCAGAAGGAAAGCAGGATTTTGTGAAGACTGTCAAGATAATGGAATTAATATGCTTAAGCAGTAGAACAAAAATTCTGTATTGAAGTGCAAATTTTCCTGACAAAGAGATGTTACATTATCTTCTATCAGACCAGGGAGAGCTGCGTAACAGTCTGTCTGCAGGCAGAATCAGTCCTGGGGCACGCTGCACTGCTCAGCAGCCAGTGTTTTGAGGAAAGTTGCAGGAAACTTCTACACAGGCAGACGGAAATAATTTGCGTCCTCCCAGGACCCAAAGTAAGTTAGCAAAATAAAAGTGATTTTAGATGTTTTTATGTATGCTTGAATCTATTTTTTAAAAAAGCTTTTGGGATTTTTTTTTTCTTTTCACATTTTTTTTGGTGTTGTAGCATTATGAATTCCCGAAGTGTTAAAAGACATGTTATTTATTAAGCACATCAGAGTGATCCTCAACAGGATCTATTGTCAGAGAAATTGCACCTATGCTGTTCAGTGGTTCAGTATTGGGTTTGCCTTACACCATAGACGCTTCTAGAGCAAAACAAAGTGACTTGGGTGAGAACCAGAAATGCAGTAAGGGCATATTGGCTCTGTTGGACAACTACACATTTTTTTACCCCATTTTTCTTTTTCATCTACATTACCTTTCAGGTTATTTTATGTAATTCTTTCTCTTTGTGCACACAAAGGAGCAATGCCTGCAAGCAATGAATTTATCACATGTAATAATCCTTATCATGTACTGTATTACATGCTACCTTTTGGACAACAGTGGTCGTCTGAACTGTTGAACTAGGTGGGCTGGTTCATTAAAGTAGAGATCGTTCAAATAAAAAGTGAATATGAAAAAAATCTCCTTGAAACTATATATCTACTAGCAAAAACAGCCTATAAGATAGTTTCATATGTTACTGCATTAAATTACTGAAATAACATCTGACTCACATTATTAGATGGGGAAGTACCTTTACAAATTGCAAGGAATCAAAACATTTCAATAATCGTAAGTGTTGCATATGTTAAAGATACTACAAATAAATTGAAAAGGCAAAGGACTTTTACTTCCAAATTAACTCTTCCAAGAATGCCATTTATCACATCCTACTGGAGCACAGGCATTGTGTACTCCGAAGTATAAATAAGGAAGGTAACAGGATTAAGATGAGAGAAGTTTTGTGAATTAACCACTTATTTCCTATCAGTCAAAATATACTGTAAGGAATTTCCTTAGACCATTCTGCTATGAAATAAAACCTATTAACTTAAAATAGAAATTAAATTATTTTACTTGAACACTGGGGCAGGCTAAGAGCACAAGTGATCAGCTATCACAACTCGCTGGTTAGTAGTAACTGGACACTACAAACAACCCAGTAATTGTCAACTGTGCGATCATTTTCTCAATCACAATTTATTGGCACCTATGTCAGCTTCAATCTGATTATCCACATTCCTTAGACTCTGAGCAGTCAAAGTTCACTTTTGAATGAATATTATCAATGGAACTTGGTGATACTTGCCAAATGAAACATTTTTTAACAAACAAACTATAAGCTCCTTTTTGAGATAAAAATCTAAAACAGTAAATACATTTTCTAGACTACAGTACCTGTTAGATTTGCAGTATCTGAAGGACTAAGTTGAAGCCAGCGAGGAGCATCAGGATCCACACAAATATCTGCTGACGCATTAACTTCGTGGTCTTCTTCAGAAGCTTGCCAGGGGATGAGCGTGATCTCTACTTCATTATTATAGCCAATGGACGTGTCGCTGCTAACACTTTCACCTAAAGCAAGGGGATTAACAAAGATCACAAATCCTGTTTTTAAAGACTGCATTACAAAGCGTGATGAGTAAAGCATCTAATATATCTGTAATGACAAAATTACAACACCGATTTCAACTGCTACACTTAAAAATACTGTATTTCTTGTAACTCACTTTTTTCTCTCTCTCTATAACTTCCATGCGATTGCTGCAAGTCTGATTTCAAATCTAGTTCAGCTGTACTACTGCTTCTTCTTTGTACTAGTACCTTCAGAGAAAAAAAAATTCTCAGCTTATTACAGTTTTGAAAACTACATCATATTTTAGCAAATCTGAGATACACAGTTATTAGGAATTAATTACATACAAGTCAGTCAAGATATTTTCAGAAATACTTAGGCTACTCAAATATCTTTAAACATCTTAAGGAAACCACCAGGCTTTCAATTTCAGTCTTTATCTTCCCTTTCTTTAACTCAGATTTCATACCAACAAGCAGGGCTTTTTACTTACATTTTCCTACAAATCTGAAATCATTCAATACTTTCAAAAGCATCAAAAAATCTCTCAGGAAGAAAGTTGTCATCTTTTATGTCAGGGCATTATTCTGTTGCAAAACAACCTAGGCAAGGCATCCGATCTTTTGTTTGTTTACCTCCTCCTTCGCCAAACAGATTTCTAGGCTATTTGCTGAAAACCCTTCAGATAATTTTCTGCTTCCAGATGATACTGCCCTGTCCCTGAGCATAAAACTGTTGTTCCTTCCGTCTGACAGATCACCTTCAAATTCACATTTCTTGCAACTCCATGTCATCTACAAAAGCAAAACTTTGGCCAGAAAAATAGAGTATCATGTTTTCTGCTGCAAATAGGCAATAAAAAGCTCCAAGGCCTTACCCCTAGGAGCATACTTTATCTAGCTGCTGAAGGAATCTCTACCCTAAAATTCCTAAATTCAGCTAACATTTCTGAAATTCCATTCTGAAATTTGCAGTTATTAGTATTTTTAAATAAATTCCTTGAAGCAACCTCTGATCCACTGACCAGACATTAACCCGCTTATTCTTTCTGCATAAATCTGAGAAAACAATTATTGCCACCAAAGAGACAAGTGGCTTGTAGAAATCATATTATGTAACATTATAGGCAGGGTTTCTTAAATTTTATTTTATACTAAAGAGAATTGACAATCATTCCCAAGAAATACACGTTTGCCTGCGCTGCCTGATAGACTGCAACGTCTATCTTCCCTGGCAAACTTGGCTCCTAGTGATCAGTTTTGACAATATTTCAGTGGGTTGTGATATGAAGTCAAACTGGCTCTCACAGTACGTTAGCAAGTGATGCAGTGAATATATGGTCAAACCCCAGCTTCTGCTTGCAAAAAGGGTGAAAATGCAACACTGGAAGCAGCCTGGCAGCATGTGCTTGTGAATATTTCATAACACATGTCACTAAAACAGAACAGCGAGACAGGTTAATTTTTAATTCTCCCAGCTACTGAGCTTACTTCTCTTCCTCTCCCCTCGCCTATGCAAAGCGGTCTAGGTTTTCCTTCCTTCTTGAGACACACTATTATCCCCGAAGCACTTAAAATCACTCTGCAGAAAACGCTTGGTGTCTCCATTCTAGAGCTAAGAGTTAATGGTACTGTAAGTCCAGACGTACAGGAAAGCCAAAGTCCAAGCTGAATCTCATCTTTGAAGGCCTTCACATTGTATTGCATTATTCTCCCACAAAGATTAGAAGCCTCAGCCAGTTATTATTTCTACTTCTTATTCACAAGTTGCATTAAAAATTTAAAAAGCTTGCCTGTCCTAATGTTAACTCATACAGACATTTGCAATACATAGCTGGTGATACAAATTGTGCTGAAAGAACGCATTTTCCCCAGTACTTTAAACCGCCAAACATTTATTCCAGTGTACTGCAGCTCTGCAATAGCCATGAATCATTTATATTTTTAATGTTATGAACTTGTTTATATTTAATATAAAAAAGTACAAGTCTTATGTAAGACTAGAATATAGCCAATTACACAAAAGTGCATAAGCAGCCAAGATCAGCAGACACAGAATGACCATACCAAATAGCACAATGAACAGCTACAGCTCAATTCCCAATTAAGATACTAGAAATATGGCTAATGATTTTCCACACTTTTATTTCTAATGAGATACCTTTTAGGATTTGGAAACGGAAACATTGTTAGAATCTTATCAATAATCATTTTCTATTGTGCCTTACTTGCTCTCCTTCATGTTCCTTCTTGATATATCCCTTATTTTCCTGAACTGGTTTGGAGTCTGAAGTTAAATTATGAGAACTTCCAGCCTTTTTACCTTAAGAAATTTAGAAAATAAACAAGAAATAAAGACATTTTGGGGATCAAAGTACATAGCAAATCATATGAAAATTTCAGTTATGGTTTACATGTACGCTTCTTACATTTATAGCTGAGTGAAGTAATAAAACATTAAAATGGAATACAGGATGTTTTGAAAAATCCTTCATAAGTATAACATACACGATAGGAACAGAAGTAGAACTGTTCGCATGAATACACAAGATTTAAATGCAAGCCAGTAAAAAGAAGTTCATTATGTGCAAAATACATCATGCAAAGGTTTCATTTTAAACCACCTTGCTTTATAAATGGTCACGCCCTGCACTTGTGATCTGTAACTTCTTAAAATTAGTTCTTTCAACAAGATATCAGCAATATATTTACTAAGAAAACAAGATAAACATGATTTTAGAAGAGAGCTGGATCCCAAAGGAGATCAGAGCATTCATGAGGCTGAAGAAGTCTCAACACATTTTCTTCATCAGTACAGTATCACTGTATTTTATCAAAATTACCTTGAAAAAATTCAGATGGAAACTGATCTGTAATATCTGAAGTGCTGCTACTACGAGTTAGCTGCTGTTCTTGGTCTGCAAACAGGCCTGTAGTTTCTGTTCCTGTTGGATTTTCCATCTGTTGAGATTCTTCAACTTCTGTTGATTTAATCGAGACACATGTTTGCACGACTTCAGAATTATACACGTGTGAACTCCTTACTAAGAAAGCTATACAAAAAAGTGACCCATTCGAACATTTAAAATTACCAAGTTACAAAGCTAGAATAAAACACCTTGTCACAGAAGTTAAGCTTTATAAAATACCCTTAGAAAAATGTTAAAAGTTTAGAGAGAGATGTATGAACAGTGCAAGCAGTAAAAAGTCTAGAAAAAGGACAGAAATTACTCTGGGGTTTCAAAGTGCACAAGGAAGCACCGGAGGGCATCACGTGAACAAAGCTATGTTTTTCAGTGCTAGAGACCCAAACTAGACCTTGTCCATTCTGGAAACAGAAACAATAGAGGAAAGGCAGCAAAACTACTATAAATGCAGAGTGCAGAAAAGATGGCTCTGCTTACTGACTTCATAAAGAGGGAAAGGGGAGAATAAAGAAAGCAACAGTTCAGAGTGAAAAAAGACCTGAGCTACATGATTCCAGCTTAGTTTGTGAGGGCAAACTGAATCATGCAGTTTGGTTGCTGTAACTGCAAATGAGAAATTAAAACAGAGGAGACTGTGGCACAAAAATTCAAGTGAGGAAGTAAACTGACATATTGGGGAAGGAGCAACAGGTACTCTTGAGATTAGCTTGCAACACAATGCTTTTAAGAAGTGCATTTCTCCCAGCACTGGTGGGGGAAGGAAAAAATAAAAGTAATATTTGGGATCAAGCGTGTTCCCATTCAGTAGCAGTGCTTTTAGACATGGCCATTCCACTGGTGAATGCCACCTGCTCTACTTAAGCTGACTACTAACTCCTTTCCCAGAAAGCAGCCAGAGAGGTGGCCCACACACCCCGTCACGAGCTGACCCAACAGATCCACCAGCAGACTGTCAAGGTGTTCAATCTGCACCGCCAATGCTATTTTCCTTCTTTAAAAAACTATGAAAAAATGCTGCTCCAACAACTCTTATAAGAGAACCCTTGAATTCCTTTTTTTCAATGAAGAACATGGGCTGAACTATTAAGTCTTCTAGAGTTCTTTCAGCATATAGTTACACAATATGCATATTAAATAAAAGGGACCTTTCCACCAGCTTTCTCCTTCTCTTGCCTTCTTTCCGCTGCTCTGCTTCCTGCCTGCCCCGCCGACACTGAGACTACACTTCCTCAGAAAAGAGCAAGCACAGCCCCTCAGGATATGAGATTAAGACAGATATGCACAGACTGCAACAGCAGCCTGCAGGAGGACAGTGTGCTTAGTTCATTCAATCTATACTGTCAGGTGAGTTTGAACAATACTTAAATACCTAACAAAGCCACATGCATTTCAGGAAGTTCTCACAAATACACATGTACAAAACCTACCTGTTCTGGTACTCAACTGACCTCAAAGCATCACTGTTGACTTTAAGTCTTACAGAAAGCAATAAAACAAAATACTAAAATAAATTCACTAGCTAGAACTATTTCAGTGTTACAACTGAAGATAACTTGAGATGAAGGAACACTAAGGATATTTCACAGAATCAGAATCCCTTGCGAGCCATAGTACACCACATTCAAAACTTTTCTTTTCTTGCTACCGCAGCTAACAGCTCTGATTAGAGCTCAAGAGTCAGAAACCCCTTTCAGGAAGTGAAATGTGGGAGGTGACAAAGTCGTATTTTCAGAGACTTACTAGATGGAAACAAACCAAAAGAAAGCCTGCTAACATGACCTCGCTACTTCCACCAACCCATCTTGGCTGGGCGACAGGATGAGTGCCCTGCAACAAAGGAGCTTTGTATTCTCAGGCCATTACACCCGTTTTTTACATCTATGTCTGGATACCAATATAGAATTCATTTCAGAAGTCGTATGCTTACAGTTTGTTGAAGCTTTATTTATTGCAACAGCAAGTTCCACAGGACAAGACTGTATCAAAAGCAGGAAAAAAATTTACTACACTTTTGAGCAAAAATACACCTGTTTCAGTCCAAATAACCACAAAAATGCCCAAATCTGGATTGCTGCCTTTAGCTCTTGCATTCCTAATCCTTAGTATATTTGGTCTGCACTATATTAAAACTTAAATCAAGTAATTGAAAGTGTAAACATAAATAGAAGGGTTTCTTTATTAAGAAATTTAAATTAATTTTACTTTAGTTACTAGGTAATACAAATCTAATTGTAATTAATGGTAATCTTTAATGTTAAGATGAACAAAAACTACATTGCTTGCAGTATTGTAAACATTTTGAAATAAATCAAAACACTATTGAAACGTGCCAAGAGGCACAGACAAATCTTTAAATTTGCTTCTGGAATCAATAACTACAGGAAGAATTCTTTAGAAGAAAAAACAAAATCCGCATTTATAAGCACCGATTTGTAACTGAGGGTAACACAGACTGTATGAGATTTTTCTTTCAAATGAAGTAGCTCGACCAGCTGCATTTCTTTGACTGTATATTCTGCTTGCGCTAGCTCATACATTTCAGCATTCAACTAGCTTCTAGGGTAGTTTCTTGAAAAGATACTGGTCTTCTCCTTTCCCCTAAAAAAGTTGTTTTGACAATGACAGAATATCAAAAAAGCATTAGAAGTAGCCACTTTTTGCCATCCTTTGTGACTCTGAAAAATGACAAGATATGCTCCCATTAAACTGGCCTGTCTCATCATGGCTCCCAATATTACTTAACACCATGTTTTGAATAAATCCAAGGCATGGAAAAAGAACCAGTGCAAAACATCTAATGCCACATTACTGAAGAATAATCAACTGGACAGAAAAGGAACAGAGAGACAGCAGTTTAAAAATATAAGGAACATTTTTATAAAAGATGACTTTAAAGTACAGTACCTGACAGTCTGTGAGAGCAAGAAGTGTAAGAGATACCAGGTAAGAGAGAGCTCACAGTGTGAAGCAGAAGAGGTACACTTTTAGTGGCTGGCAAAGCCTCATAAAGATGAACACAGTTGCTGATAGACTGGCTTCGCTTAGCTTCCAGGAAAAAATAAAGCAATAATTATGTCAGAAGAAATAATGAAATATTTGGAGTTCTGAATGTCATGATACAATGAAACAATGCTTTTGGACAAAAAAAAAAAAAAAAATTACAACATTAAGCCCAGAAGTAGTTCCTATAAGCTGTAAGTTACTAATGTGCAACTGTATCTCACACTTTGGAAGTGCAATAATCTGTGATTTCTGAATCACAGCAGTTCCACCATGCGGAGTATTTCATTTTGTCGGTGTACGATTCCTGTCTCCGAGTTAATTTGACTTTTTTTTTTTTTTTATTGAAGTACCTGTTGCAGTCCATATAGCTCAAAAATAAAGAATGAAAAACTTATTCAAATTCCCCTCTACTAGCAATGCTCCCCCTGCAAACAGCTACCTCTGACATTCATTCATCTCTGCTGAAAACAATCCATTTTCACCTGAGAAGTAGCACAGTGTGTTTGTTTCTCAGAAACTGATCTAAAGACATAGCTGCCTCTGGTTCTGCTTTTAAAACTAGACATCCCAGCTCCAGACTGGATGCAGCCCAGAGTACCTGGGTTTGACCTGACCAGCTTTGAGCAAGTAGTTATATTTGATGACCTCCTGAAGTTCCTTACACCTTGAATATCCAGTGGACTCTGGTTTTGGGGTACCATGCCCTGTTTTTCACGTTTCTGAGCAGGATGATGAAAGGGATGCAAGTTACATGAAAGTTTTTGGGGTTCTTAAGTCATCACAAGGGAAGGTAGAAGGTAAGTGCAGTCTGAATGCATACCTTATTGAATTTCTCTTCACAACAGCAACATTAAATAGCTTCACAGTTTCTCAGAAAAAGAAAGGCCATCAGAAAAACAAGTGACTAACACTCTAGAGGCTGTCTATCATCAATAACAACTTGGTATTTCATGCATTAATAGCCATTTGCCATACGCTTAAGGTGTCCTTTAGAGAAAAGCAACAATTTATCATGAAGTGTATTACTAAAAGTTATGCTGAATTAGGGAAGTGTCTAACATTTATTAGGAAAAAGCCCCATCTTATTCACTGAACAGTTTCTCTTCTTGTACACGGCAATATCATTGCTGACACTTAGAAGACAGAGGGAAGGAAGGAAGAAGCAAAAACACTCAAGTAGGGTAGTGGGCAAAACACTTTTGCTGCTGCAGAAATACTCAGTTCTTAGTTTTATAACTCTAGATACAAGCAGCAGATCAAAAGAAAGTCTTACCTGGAAGCAGGAGGGGCTCTGGTATTTGTGTGTTGACTTAGAGGGTTTCTGTTATTTTTAAATGGCAGAAGGAGAATAGGGATTTTTAAAAAAGCCCCCAGTGCGAAACACTGTTCCTGTAACAACATCTGCGTTACTCAAGAAAGCTGTCCCATGAACAGCCCTGGTTTCTGTAATCACCTTAGGGCATTCTACATTTCATTCTGGAAGATGACACCTCTGCACACGCTTTCTGTGTTTCTAAATACTCGTACCTTAGAAAATTCTAGAGATATGCACTTTGTATATTTGAAATTATTATTTCTTCTAACTGCATATGCAAAGTAAAACTTTTTTGTACTTGCCAATTTGGGAGCCACTGATGTTCACAAATCCCATGAAAGCCAGAATAAATTCTCTTTTTTTATAAACACGAGATACAAAATGAAACTACGGGCTTTTTACAGTGAAGTCCATCCTTCTATCTGACAGCCTACATGCTCCCCACCAAATAAGCTTTTCTTACTGAAGGTAGGAAGTTCCTTTAATTTGAATGCACACAACCAAGAGAAGTCCTCACGGACCAATACTTCCAAGGTTCTCTACTGCTCTGGTGAGAAGTCTAGGTTAGAAATGCTATAGCAGAAGAAATGTTCTCTGGTGGAGCACAAATAGGAACTCGCTGAATTTAAAAATAAAACAGACCCAAAGAATGAATTGACACCATTGCCAAAACATTTTGTGATCTAAACTGGAGACTGTGGCTTAGCTACATGAAGCCTGTAGCCACAAAAACCATACTAAATCACCTTCAAGTTCTCCTGGTAAGAAACACAACTAATCTGTCATGAATGAGGAAGGAAGCTGTGCAGCAAAATATCTCCTATTCAAAAGCAGATTTTCTGTGGAGAGTTTTAATCCATAGCCCATGGAACTGGAACACAGAAACATGTTACCATGAAATAAAGAGATCAAATTTAGGATGCTGAAATATTTGAAAAATCAGGTATCTGGGGGTCTCAGACATCCCCTCATCACTTCTCACACCCCCATTCTCCCCTCTCACATTTTCTTCTTTCCAGAAGTATACATAAGAGAAAAAATGGAAAGGGAGATGCTATACCATCTCTCATCATGCTAAGAAATTAAATAAAGCTCATAGGAAAGGATGAAATTGTTTATTAAATATCTGGTTTACCTTGTGCTCACAGTAAAAGGCTAGCTGTATGAAAGTACAGAACCAATATGTATTACCTGACTGATGTTAATTATGTTTTCTTACGAATTGATAAACTAGGGATGTACTTGACAAAAAATTGTAATGTGCACAGGACTAACTTGCAATTAAATGCAATTTATTTAAAAGCATATATTTAGACTTTCCTGAAATACTTTGACTCTTCCTTCATACTGGTAATGGTCAAGACATCCAGACAAAGGTACATGCAAAACCTCTGTTCAGGCATTTAATTATTAAGTTGCACTACTTTTGGAACGAACCACAACTCAAAGGCAGATTTAAAACTTGAGTGTTACTGAGTGTTTGGGAATATAAGGATCTAGGTTAGGTCTAACCTGTTGCTCTTTGACGAACAATATTTCTTGCTTTCTCAACTCCCGGGGCTCCAGAGGTTGTAGCACTTCTGAATCTCATTGGCTCCACAACTTCAGGATGGCTTTTCCAGCTTAATGAAAAAGATCTTCCTACTACAGCTGTCTTTTGAGGCTCTAAAATGCCACCTTAGAGATAAAGAAAACAAAATTCTCTAGCATTGTATGCTTTGGCACATATTTTTGCTGAAGTATGAATGGACTCAGACATGGAAAATACTAATATTTCAAACAGACAATTTTTTACTATTAATAAAAACCAATCATTACTTCAACTATGTGCATCAATTGCTAGGCAGCACATAAATACAGCTAAAATACTGTAATTAATAAAGTTTAATAAAAATACATGAAAAAAATTTACATTGATGACTATGCCAGACCACAGCACAGGAAACCACGTTTCATTTCTGCTACAGAAAAGACTTGATTTTAAGTGCGTTCTAAAAACTGCTAAATAGCTATCTTCTATTGACCCCAATTACCTTTTGTCGCACAATGAAGGATGAGAATACATAAATCCAAAGCACTTCACATTTCATTAAACAGGTTCTTACACTAGATTAAGCAGTATTTAACGTCAGATTAAATTAGTATCTAAGATTAAACTTAAATATTTAACTTGTTTGATACTGAAGCACAGAGACTAACCTTTTCCTCTCTGCTTTTTTTCTTTTTGTTCACTGAGCTTATCCAAGGGTAAGTTTGTCATTTCCACCCCATACACGGTTCTTGCTAGCACTGCTGTTAGAGAGTCCATGATATTGGCCCACTCGTTTATGAGCTCCTCCCAGTCCGTCAGGGAAGACAGAACACTGAGCAGCTCATCCCACAGCTCCCGAGAAATGTAAACGCTCAGATTTGCTCTGATCCAAGCCACAATGAGGGTCTGAGAGTAAAGAAACAGATGACAGTTCAAGCATTTCTGTCAAGATTAATTCAGCACACCAACACCAACAAACACGTTGATGAAGTCAATGCCAACCTGCATACTAGCACCGATTATTCATGATGCACAGATATTATGCATGGCTATGTTTCATCAAAACACAATCTCAAAAGTCTGTGGTTATATAATTGTTAAAGTTACTGACAAAGGAAATCTAAAAATTGCAAAACATATGTTTTAGGTGGTCTGCCTGTTCCCTGGTAAACTGAAATAATATGCTGTGTATAATAATAGAATGGAGAACTGTCTTCTACATGTACAGAATGATGGTACTGACTGAGCCACACCTGTGACACTCAGGCCTAGACACTGTAGCTGAGCATGCGAAGTACAATATGATGTATAAATGTTTTCATCTCGTTCAACACAACTCCATTTTGACTTGCCAGTTGATCGTCTAGGAAGTTACATCAAGCTTATGCTTCAGAAATACTCACTGAAGATATCCCACAAAGAGACTGTTCCACCACCATTTGTAATAGAGACCTGAAGAATGTATCAAATCAATGCCTCCCACTCTTAGGAATGCTTTACAAAATAATTACTCACACTACTGCAAAGGAGAATTTTTTCATGTTTTACAACTGGGTTTCATAGTAGCATGCAAAACAATGGGCAATCATTATGAAAAAACAACATGAAAAAAACCTAAACAAACAAAAAAACCCCCAAACACTCACTCGGAAAAGTAATCCTGACATGCTCTGAGCGAATGTATCCTTTATTTGGTTCTCTTTCGGCTTCTGCATCACAGCTTCTGTTATTCTAAGGAGTATCTGTAACATCTGTTCCCTGGTTCCAAAACAAAATTGTACTTTTTGTTCACATCTCCTATTAATTGCACTTGTTAATTTTCATGTACCAAAAAAACCTCTTAACCATCCAGTAAACCTCTACTTATTGATAATGTGGTCACGTGTCAGACTTCACAGATCATTTGCAAGATAACATTAATTGGGTTTGGACTGTAAAAATTAATTTTTGAGAAGGTGTAGTCAGGAGTGGAAATACCAGCCAGAACCTTGAAGTCAAATTTGCAGAACCTGCAATCTCGCAAATCAATTCAGGGGCAAGTCACAAACATAACTTATGTAAAGACGTCTACCCTGAGAAAGCAAATCTTTTCCCTACCCAGTAACTCCCCCATAAAGTTTGTGTTCATAATTTTCTCTTAAACTATGCAAATATAGTAAGCTTACCATGTCTTTCTATTCATTGACAGTTCCATTATCATGCGCCTAAAGATACTCAGAACTGCTTTGCAAGCATCAACTTGCTCCTTCAGAAGCACAGGGACTTCAATGCATGGTTCCAATAAGAAAACATTTGCAGAGTTTGTCAAGAATACCTTCAAGACAGGCATTTACAGTCAGCTTACACAGTAGAACAAAAAAAAAGTCAAAACTTAGAATAAAATGCTTCTCCAGTCAAACCTTTCACTTTCCTCAGAGCAAGTTTCATGTTTTACTTATCACTTTGCTATTCTACACCGCTCTAGTGAAAAGTCAGCTGATATTACTGACCCACCAACGGCATGCATTACACAGTAGAGGGCTTTGTGGGTATGTCTTCTATTTGGTCAGGCAAGAGTGCAATTTCTCCAGCTACTCATTTCCTGGCATTATATGCTTGAGCAACTACCAATATTTCCAATAAATAAGTTCAATGACCGCAAATGTACAGTTCCGACTAATTCCTAGTACCCACAGTAGAAAAAAAGCCACCAAAAACCCAAACCTTCTATCTTAAAATACAGATATCTGGCTCTAAGACATGGTCACATGGTTTAATATGCAGTTTTTAAGAAGTTATAAATGAAGTCCAAATCATATCTTACAAAAACCATCAACTGCTGGTAGTTCTTTTCCTTAATCTCAGAGACCATATCATAATTTATGATGTAAGTTATGCGATTATGGAAAGTACAGCCTTGTACTCTTTCTGCACACCACACCTGTAACGCAGCTTGAGTACCAGCTTTAACATTTTTGTCCTCATCTTCTAATACACATCCTCTGTTAACAGCACTGGTAAAGGAGTATGTTCTTCCCCAGCTGGATGAGCGCTTATGTCCTGAATGGTCTGAGGAGAGCTTTCAAAAGCATCATTCAGTTAGTGACAGAGTAGAAAGGAGTACGTCCGTATTTATTCAAAATAATTTGAAGTGTCAAAAGGAAAAAGAGGAGGAACTGTCACGTCCTACATTCATTTCAGCAAGGAATTCCTATCTATTATTTCTTGACTTCTGAACAAACAGACTGTATATGGAATTTAAGGTTTGTCGAAGTTTTAACAGCTGTATTATTTAAAATATTTTACATCACATTTTATGCCACTGATTGTAGTAATATTTGAATTTACACCTGACAAAACTATAAGCCCTCTAAAAAAAAAATATCTGTCAAAACCTTGTAATTCAACTCAAATGTCTCTCAGTACAACAAAACTGCCTTTTATATATCTTCACAGTGTCAATAGTGTCAGAGTCAACTTTTACTGATGGTTCAGTATAGGATATTAAAAAGATGACGTGCAGAATTTGTATCTACACTTTGATTTCCTAGATTAAGGTGTCTGAATCAAAATATATCACCCAGTATACACAAATCAGTACATATTGTCAAATCCTTTAACTACCACCAAAAGGAAATAGTCCTACATGCACTAGGCCAACAGACAGTGTAAATTCTAACACTGCAGAACCTATTAGTATTTCTTCCATTAAGTTATTGTCTTCATATTTGTATAGGCAGGGAACAATCAGCAAATTACATCTGAAAAATAGCTGCAATCTTTCCCTGCACTCCGTAAGTGTTACTGAACACTCAATATTTCTTTAAATTTTGAGTCCTTAAATAGAAGTATTTTTAAATCTTGGATTTCCACACAATTTCCAAATTGCTACTCATTTACAAAGCGATTTTAAGACTTAAACTATATTGTAGGCAAACAGAATAAAGCAAGTAACACTGATACCATACATGTTTACCATCCGTTTGCACTGATGAATCTCCCAAGTTGACAACAGCATCCTGACCATCTTCCTTTTTGTCTGGCTCCTCCATAAACACAGGTTTCTCTTGCAGTATCCACTTTCGGTATACCTTCACCACTTTTCGTGTTGCAGATATATCAGAAGGTGGCAATAAAAAAGCCTAAATTGGGAAGTAAAGTAATTTCACTATATATAGGACATAGATGTGCATGCATATGTAAACACACTCACAAACCACCACCCATAAATAATATGGCTCAAAAAAGGATACATAATTTTTATTTTTGTGTCTGTCCTAGAAAGAGTTACAATTAATGAACAGCCTATGCAAATACCTACACCATCCACAATTCCATAACTATTAATTCCATATTACTTCCATGTTATATTTGTTCAGACAAAACCAAAGTAGTTGGGTTTGCTCCTTGCAAGCTCCCTAACGTAACGTGAATTCACCTCACAAGCCATTACTAGCCATAGAGGTCTGGCAGGCTAAACCTGGGTACTACACTACACTTTATGGAGAACATGACTTCAAATTACATCAGCAGTACACAATGTGAAATAACATTTCAGCAAGGATAGGTAAGTTGTGATGAGGACAACAGTGGCTGGTATTTGATCCTTTCTCACTACAGTTTTGGAAATCAACAGAATTAATTTATTGTCAGCGTGCTACTTAGTATCTGTATTTGGGAATCATTCTGTAAATATGTCCCCTCTGAGCACTTGCAAAGGCTAGACTGGCTGCTTCCCCACATTTCTAGATGTCTTAATGGACTGAAAAAAATGTAGTGACGGAAGACCTTAGCCCTGTAGTGAATAGGCACAAAAATCAATGCCTGAAAATATCATTTATTAAAAGAAAAAGCAGCGCATTTTGCAAAAAATTTGTATCAGTATGCACTATACTATAAAAACACTGAAAGAGATGAGAATACATTTTTCACACTAAAAAAACCAGGTCCTTTCAACTGCGAAGAAACTACCCACTCTCTGTGATTAACAGTCAAAAACTATAGCATTTCCTATACCCAGTTTAGTTGCAAAACCATTACAAAGGTATCTTGCTCAGGTCAGGAAATCTTTGCATCATATAGTACACTTCCTTGTCCCTAGTCAGCATGAAGTGCAACATCCAACAGCTGATTTCAACACAAATTGCAGAGCTTGCAAAAGCAATTTTATATGTGCCATACAGCAAGTATGTGAAACTTCTGAAAATGTCTCCACAGAGACTGTCATCATAGAATCACCATAAATTCTGTCAACTTATTAAGGATGCAGAGACTGAAAAAACCAGAATCCAACTGCTAGAATATTAGAGAAACAGCAGCTCATCAGTGGGATGCATAGGCACTACACAGAATGCCTTCAGAAAAAGTAGGGTAGAAAGAAAAAAAGACCAAACAAACCCAGAAATAAGTAAAGGAAATCACAGTAACTAGTGAGATTCCTGTATGGGAGAGATAAATACAAAATACCATTATCAGTTTCAATTACTGACCACTGATCATATTGAATAAAGGTAAAAGTACTGCATCACGTTAGCCTTTGTCCCCTGGAAGCTGGGCGAACCTTGCATGCTGCGAACAGCCACCAGGAGAGGGCAGCACGGCGCAGCGGATCGGCACACACTCGGCACGCCCGCCGGTGCAGTGCCATTCCGCCCCCGAAAAGCACCGACACACAAGATGCTTCACAGCGAAGCATGTGGGCTCACCAAGCTGCTGGAGAGTATCTTCTGCACATTTCAGTGACCTGAAACAGCTGCTTCAACCAATTTCTACCTTGGTACCAAACAAAAAAAAAAAGAATGGGACTCTCCGGTAGGTCCATATGTATTTTTATCCCCAAAAATTGAAAAGGTATCAAATCAATGAAAATTATTAGTAGAAGCAATCAGTGCTGATATAAACATTGAATACTGACATTGATTACAGGAACAAAACTCTTATGAATTCAAATAACACATCTGCAAGCTAACAGCTCTTTACACACCTTTAAATCACATCATAATACCAAGAACAAGTAAGACACATTGCAGTCTGGCATCAGGAACAAGCTTCACTTCCCATAAAAATTTCCTATTTTATCATTAAAACTAGACCTAGGAAGGACTAAAAGAGTGCTGGTTTGATTAGCATCAGGTTTGGCTGGTTACCTGACCAACAGCCTTCACAGTGTTCTCTTTCATAACCATGACATTTCTTTTTAACAAAAAAAACCAAAACAACAAACCAAAAAACCAATAGCAATTAAACATACACACTTACTTGTCGAAATACCTCATTAACAAAGTTAACATATCCTCGAGTGGATAAGAGGATTCTCTGCACCATCTCATAGACGGTCCGATGCTGCTCTTCGATGCTGCAGACACTGGAGTTGCTGAGCCTTCTGTCAGACAAGGTGCTGCTGTTCGAATGGCTTCTCTCCTGCTCACTTGCGTAAGACATAGTGGTTTCCAGCTCTGTGTTTTTATCTTGGTTTACAACACCAACAGTCTACACAGAAGAAAACGCCTAATTAACTAACTGAAAGAGCATACACCAAAAATCTGGAACACTTACACAGATGCAGATACTACTGCTCTTTTTCACACACAACACTGGAATCCCAGCAGTCAGGAGGTGGAATTTTCAGTATGCTACTTGGTCCATGAAGGAATGCAGTCTTCTGCTCTACATATATCAAGCAGAGTATACAAACAGGGTACTTTACAGACTTTTCCCACTCCATAAAGACAAAAAAAAGGGAGGGGTGCAGCGGCAGGAGTAGAGGAGTGGAGGAAAGCACAGACCGTGGAGAATCCCCAGGTCACCTCATTTTTGGGAAAAGACAGATCATACCACTGTACATGGCTCATACTCTTGCACATTATTATCCCTGACAACTCTCTTGTCAAGTTTTGTTCTGGCACCGGATGTATTTTGCAACATCTCAAAGCGTGTTAGGATAAAACGATCCAGCCAGGAGAAGAGGACTAAAAAACTGCTTGTGAGTTACCAGAAAAAAAACCCTAAGTTACACTAACTCAAAGCACTGCCCAAATGTGGTTCTGCTTTATGTTTACATTAATAAGGCTGCCCTCTGTTTGACCAAGTGGGCAGTAATGGAGCAGCAGTAACACCTCTACTGCTTTTCGTAATGAAGTTTTTTGGTAAGATTAAGCAACACTAGTGAGGCACAGGCTACAGTCAGTGAACTTCAAAACCACTAAGTCGTCGATGTGTGCCAAAAGCTGGCACACAGCTTCAGCTAAGTGATAACATTTGACCAGTTTCCATTTTCAGGGCAGCAATACCTTTATGCAACTTGAATATTTATGTGGTGTCAGCTATAAAATTCAGTGAAAAAAAGTATTATTTTTCCAGGCTATGTCTGTTGGAGTAGCACAGCAGTTTATACAAAAGGTGGAATTTCCAATGAGAAGGAAAAGATCAATTACAAAAGCACTTTCAGTAGGTAAGTGACACTTAACTGGTTTAGGTCTTCAAACTTCTACAGGGAAGAACTCCCAAAACAATTGATGTGAAAATATACAGTTCTACCCTAGCAGTTCATGTATGCTTTTCTGCTGAAGCCAGATTTTACACTAACTCACAATTCAAGAGAAAAATCTAAGTTGACATTGATCCTAAATTCTTAACAGGAAACCGGAGAGTCTCTTAGAAGAAAAAGTATATATTTCTATAAAATTCCTTGTGAAGTCTGTAATCCTAGAGAAGTCTCAACCAGCAAATTCCAAGTGAAACAATTTTCTAATATCTCATTGTAAAAAGCTGCTATAAAAAAGACGAAAACAAAGCAGCCTTTGATGCTGCTGGGAAATGGTCCATGGCACAAGTAAGTATGACAGTTTACAGATTAAACTCCAAAAGTCTAAACACAATACTGATGAAGCTGGTAAGGCAAACAGCTATGAGGGGAAAAAAATAAAACACTTGCAGTGAATTACTAAAGGGTTTCCCTTGGAGATTCCCCTCTTCGAAGAAAAAAAACCAAATCAAGTACAACATTTATTCACTTAGCGGTAGCATTTCTTTCTTGCTTCAGTTGTGAGTGCATTAAGATCATTTGCAAGGGTAGCACGGATATGAAAAGAGCGAGGTAAATTATAAAGCACACCTGAATAATTTTAGGGAGCATTTCTCCTCCATTTTTTGTATTCTGAACAGTAGTTAAGTATTTCTTTTCAAGAAAGAAGGTAACAAGCCACTTAATAAAAACAACTCGAGCTGCCATATATGGGATTTTTGTGCTATAGACATTTTCACTGTTTCGTGTTGCAGTAATGTATACTGGTCTTGGTCTTATATCAGGAATATCTGGTGAGATAAAAAGAGAAGATATAAAGAAAATTTGATCTTAGAGAACTGTAATTGCTTCCAGGCTCTAGTTAAACATACTGAACATGTGACCAACATTTTCTCCATAGGAAATAACAGATGCAATGACTAACTGCTTTCATTATATTAATACTTACATTGTCATAATTTTATTACTCCTAAAGAAAAGCAAGAACACAAAAGCACAGAACCTTCCTGAAAGCTATCATTTGTATTACACAAAACAAAGGAAAGCAAAAGAGAAGGGCTGCATAAAGGACAAAAACTAACACAAAGAACTACTCCTACTACAACATAAGTTAATTTTGGAAGTTTCACAGAGTTTATTAATAAAGTACAGCAAGAAAGAGATGAAACACTCTGGAACGCTCAACAGTGCAAAGATTAAGAAGAAAAAGGATACTTGATGCATCAGAAAGAAGTTAACTTGGGTGCAAAGAGTACTGCACAAGCTCAAATAAAAGAAAAAACACATGGAAGGAGTGGAAGATTGCTGATGGGAGAAAGGCTGGGTCATTAATTTATTCAGATGCTTAGATTTAGGGAAAAATCACTGGTGCCCAGCTGAAAAACATGGAAGACCTGGGCTCTAGCTGTGAACAACACAGCTGCAGTGCCACTGAGGTGATTTTAGACACTAAAAGTTATAAGGAGTTGAAAGTCAGTGGAGGGAGGGGAAGGATGACGGAGAAGAGGCTGTAGTACATAAAGTATTAACACCACCACTCCTATTGACTCTAATACATAATTCAGTAGAAAATTAGGAAAAACGTGAGTGTTTCTGATAATCCTAGAACTGTAGACATACATCTCTGTTTCCTTTCATTCGTTCCTTCATGCTCATTTTCTCTTCCAAGGAACCAAGAAATAAAACAAGAGTAACTAAGTTAGCAACTCTCTCACACTTGGGCAGCTTGCTGGTTCTTTTAAAAAACCCGTCAGGGAACCATGTTCTGTCTTCATTATGTATCACAACTACAGAGTCCTTGCTCACTCAATATAAATGCTATGGCACTGGAAACGTCCTTAGGAAAGGAGAATCAGGCTGGCCCTTATACAGCGATAAGCAGCAGCAGCTTCCTGGACTATCTCAGAAAAATCAAAAGTTGTGCTAGAAAAAAATCAAAACATGAGATAAGGGAGGAAAAACGTTCATTCGACAGAACTGTAGCGATATGCCAGCAAGGTAACTGACATGCTACTGAGAACAGTCACCATTATTTATTTTTTTAATTGAAAGGCAAAATTCACTACTTACCAAGTACAGGTTTGTAGAGGTTGGTAAGCTTTGTAAAAGATGGAAACAAGTGAGGAAGATAATATTTTCTAAACAAGGTGAAGAGAAACTTAAAACCAGTATCTTGGTTCTCCTTATTCTTCCACTCTAAACTTGCAGCCTTTGTCATGGAGTTAGAGGAAAAACAAAAAGCTTTAACTTAATGTGTTATAATGACAACCATTCCACATCGAATACAAGAGATAAATAATTACACTTTAACATGAAATACAAAAAAATAGCATTGTCCCAAAAAACTTTACAAACTGCATTAAGAATGTAAGACATTACCATGAGGGCTTTAGCATATCAAAGAAAGCAAGCTCATTAGCAGCCAAGGGTATTTCTGCTGTTCTAATGCAGTGAAGAACAGAAAACGTCGTATTAATGTTTTCAACCAATTTGATTCTACCTGTACATTTAGACACTGTTACTCTGCGCTACGCTTTTATCACAAACATATTTTTCATCAGAAACATACTCAATGCCCACGTTTAATATGGTTGCACATGCATATGCAATACTCCTTTACAAAACTGGACTCAAGGCACAAGTATTTTCCACTGACAAGGAGATGGCTGACATTAAGTTTGTTTTTAAAGATACTCTTCTGTTCTTGCATAGATCAACACCAAATAGTCATACACGTACTTGCAAGTTTCTCTTTACGAACAGGTTTGAACTACAATTCCTTGGAAGACTGTACCAAATTTTGACAAAGAGTTGCTCTTTCCAAATTAAAACACCTTCAGTTTGGAATAAGCGGCACATAACCAGCTGGGGGCGCTTTCTTTATTTGTTTCAGAAAATCCAATACAACTTCAAATACAAAGGGAAAAAGCAGATGTCTCTACAATGAAGCACTTTTCCCACTGATAACTTAAACCTGAGTTTTAGTCTCTTATATCACTTCTCTTTTTGTGAAGCTCAAGTGAGCACTAAAAGTATTTATCTTTTGACATACATTTTAAATTCAGGCCCACTTTGTTTTTTCTTTTCCTTTTTTAAAACAACTTCACAAGACTACAGGATTCTTAACTTTTTAATTTTTTTTTTCCAGTAAAAGCTCTTCGAAAAGCCTGTCCAACTGTATATAGCAGATAAGTTCACTGAATCTATATCCAAGATAATAATTTATTACACTGACTTGTTTATATCAGTCACATGAGATCTATTTATTTTAAACACATTTATCTGTACAATAGATCTTTTCCCAAATCTCTAAAAATTGTGGAACATGCAATGTCCTACTTTTGCAAAATACATGTGTACAGCTTGGAAACAAGACTACTGAGGTTTTCTATTATTTTACTTGTTAGGTAAATAAACTGACTCAAACTCTACCCAGTGGCAGGCAGAAATTTTCTTGAAGATGTACATTTGCTCTACTTTATGGCTCTGAGCAATCACTCTGCATTTGCATCAGATTATTTTAATCTTGTCTCTTGTCTGTAGCAAGGTTACTGCCCAGCTGTGCTCCCCTCTACCAAGCAATACAAATAAATGAATGCTGATGAACAACAATGCAATTGGATTTATAGTGCAGTGAAGTTTTTTTAGATCCCAAACATGTAATAAAAGTATAAAAAGAACAGTGAACATTTTTAACTGAAGTGTTGTGAGACTGATATGTAAAACAAAGAGCGGCGTGTAGGAAGCTGATAATTTCATATAGCCACTTTTCAAAATAAAGCATTTATTCAAGATGACAAAACCCCTTCCAAATATCACTTTGGTCTTGCTTTTTGATATTTAAAAAAAAAATCTATCTCAAAATATTTAATTATCTTTTATCTTTCTTTAAATACTGATTTCTTTAATGTTCAGTCCATAGTTTCCACTTTCATTTAAAATGTGGCTTAATTTGTACTTTCAAAATATATACATTATCTTAATTTCTTTCCTGTACAGATTAATCTGATCTATTTCTAATTAAAATTTTTGATGTACATGTTACTCGCATCCTTTAAAAAAGTATCTCATAAGCTATCTCTCCTTTTTAATCTCTTTCTCCAGTGTTCCTTTACATGTCTTCTCGGCTACATAGGTGTCCAAACAGAACAAACTGCATCTTTATCCCATATCGATTTTCTAAATGCAACCATAAGCACATAAAACAGTCAGTTATCCTGCAATTTTGGATAACATTCATTAATTCTTATAGCAATTGTGAAAAACTTCCTATTTTCACCCAAAATGGCACAAGGAAACACCTTTGGGATTATTACTGTTATTTTTAAAAGGAAAAGAAAGTGCAGAAGAAAGCTTCTTCCTGGGGAGGGGCAAAACCAGCTCCATACAGATACAGTGTAGGCTTAATTTTCTACCACAAGCACATTCCTCCAAATATGAGTAGTTAAAAACATATATCCTCCGCACCTGAATTACCATATATTTTAACAGTAGCTGAAGAAAATAGCAGGTTTGGTCTTCAGCTATTTTCTCTCCAGAGACAGCTGGCAAAAGTGGAGCTATTTCTTCTGGAAAAATCTTAGCTAAAATAAAAAGAAAATGTTTTAAACAAATCAAAACTGAAAAAAGTTAAATAAAATATATTTTCTACAAAAAAAATAATTTGAAAATAATCATTAGCGTGTCCTGAAGTTGTAGAAAGTCGAAATCCAGTAACTACTTGGGCTTCCCGTATTTCCCCCAGGTCCTGCCCCATACAATCAAGGGTGGCACCAACCACTGACTTACTGCACTTTGGAAGTGTTAACACCAGCAACTGCTGCAGACTAACCAATAAGCGGTAAATGTACACAACTACTTATTTTGCAGTAACATGCTCCTATAGCTGCACCTCAATTAAAAATAAAAAAAAAACCCAACAGAAAACCACAGAACAAGACTCAACTGTTCTCAACTCAGACTGACAAGATCAGAAGGGTATACAGCTGCCACAAATACAGTAGCTTGACAAATTCAGTACATCTCTGAATTATATTGACAAATAGCATTATCCACGTGACATCTTCCCCTCAAGAAACTCTATAGCTTCACAACTACCTCAGTGGAAGGGGGAAGCAATACACCCAACATGGAAATTGTATTCACCTACTCACCATCTGGCGAATTAGGAGGACTAATGAGGTTATCTAGTGTACAGGGACCTCGTGAGGACATAATGGATGGAAAGCCAGGCACAAGGCATGCAAATATTAATATCTGCTCTTCTGCACAGTTAGTCTGAAGCGCTTGAAGCCAGAGAAGAAACAGTCGGATTCCTTCACATCTTATCTACAAGGGGACGATTTTGTAGAAAAAGATAGTAAAACAAATTTGTAAGGATAGTAACACAGTTTAATAGTTAAGAAAATGCAGAACAAGTACTTTCATCCCAGCTATGTGCTAGTGAGTCTTTCCATCATACCAAGAGTAATCACATTGTTAATGTAATCATGAGCAGAGAAAGGTGGGAGCAAGCTGTACCCAAGACAGGGGCACTCCAAGGAGACAGCATTAACCACTCCAACTTCAGAGGCTAAAAATTTGTATTTCCACTCCTCCAGGTCCTGGGGCCAAATGCATCTTTGCTAGACTCAAGATTCAATCTTAAACGGGGCTCTGGAAGTACAACAGCAAGTGTAACGCACAACCAGGGAGCTGCCAATACTTTGTACCCTGCGAAGTCTGAAATCTTGGCCCCACAGACATCAGAACAAGCTACTGTCCTCAACATCCCTGGGACCAGAAGACAGATCCTCATGAAAACTGAGATGCAACAAAACCACCATGCAAAAACAAAGTAGCGTATATGCAGCAAGTTTACTTACTACTTTTTTTTTTAAAAAAAACAAGATACAATTTTAATTTTTGCAATGTATTTAGAAAAAGAAAAATGGATTTAAAACTCTTTGGCAAACAAGCAACTAATACATTTAATACTGTATACTTAATGCTACAGAGATCTGAAAAAAATAACGTATTAAGCAAAACATATTGATACCTCTCCAGATAACTTTACAAAGGTCACTGGAACAGCAAAATAACTGAAGATGATAAATACTAAAATAATCTAGGATTACAACAGTAAAATTTATGATTAAAAGGTGAATAAGTCAAATTACAAAGCCTAGCAATCTGAAAACCACTGATATTAGAAAACTGTGAAGTAACCTTCTTCATAAGACTTAAAAATAAATATGAATACATTAAAGAAATACCTTGAGAGAATTTCCACTGTGCAAAAGTTTCTTCAGAATCGACCCTAGGTCAGAAAAATTAAATAGGCACATATCAGATACTAAGATGGTTACTTTCCACCAGAATGTTTATTTAAAAAAACTACAGGAAAGGCTAGTTTAATGCAATTTCCTATGTGACTACTGCGCTGGTTTTTAAGAAGAAAGCTATGGGGTGAAAAAACCTGAAGTGATTTGATTTACAATTATCGTAAGGTTAAATATAATGTAACTTTACAGCGAAGTGCTTTGGTTTCAGTTGGGGACAACTTCTACTAGATTTGGAGAAATCAAGAAGTCCATCTTGTGGGATTAATGCATTCGTATAGGCTAACATCGAGAACAATGGTAAGAAAAAGATGCTAGCAATCTATACTACATTCCTGTCTATAAAACATAACTATTAAAATTGCAAAATATTTCCATTCTGGTTTTAGAAATACCAGGCTAACTGCCCTTAACTTCAAATGTCTGACCCCAGAATCAGAGAGAGATTATTCATCAAATGCTTCAGGTAAAAAATGGTTTTAATCCAATTTTGAGAAAAGTAACATTATACAGCATTTGGCTGTTATTTCTTCTGGATTTGTGAATTATGTACCTTCCTTAAATGTGATCCTTCTCTCAAGATCTTACCATTTTTCCACAATATTAAATGGAAATTATTACTATATATAGCAAATGCATATTAATGCACATGAACATTAAGCAAAAGATAAATCACAAAGTACAGCTGTAAATAATTGCACCACCAAATTTAGTAGCTCATTTCTTGGACACAGCCAAAAAATTATCCAAATATGTGTATTTAAGGAAAGCATAAATGTTAAGAATATATTAGCTATAAAACAACTGACTAATATCAATTTGTTCTGGACTAATCTAGATGAAATGGCAGTAAAATGGTCAAGCAGATGTCTCCTTTTATCTTTGTTGGTGCTCACTGTAAATGTGGTAACAGCCCTTTCCTTGACCTTTAAACTTCCACTCATTTCTTCTGCAACCGCAAATTCTTGTTCTGATGAAAAACATGGCAGCTGATGAAAGTATGTTGGAAACCAAATCAAACAACAACGGAAAGGTACTACTTAAAAGTATGACCCCCTACAAAACATTGTGACCACTTCAGTATCATCCAGAATGCACATTTTCAAAGTAGTGACAAACTAAAGATGTTTAATTCAGAGCAAATTATCCAGTTAAACTACTTCATGGGATTTCAAGGTGTTTTGACTATCCAAATGAATGTATTTCACCTCTCAGTATTTCTGTGCCCATCTGACTAAAACGTTATTCTATCTGGCCAAATGAAGAGAATAATAAATTTTGTCTTCTGGCTCCAGTATATGACCACAAGGTCAAAACATTCATTATACAAGCACTGTAGACCACAGGGAATATTTAAATCATTGAAGAGTTAACTGTCTTCAAACTAAAGACTATAAAACTTTTTTTCCCCATGGCATTAATGTTTGAATCCAATTTTAAAATCTAGTTGAAAGTCCTATACAAACTATAGGAATACTTCTAAAAAACATAATAGTTTATCAGAAAAACTGATCCTGCTTTTCTTATTTAGATTCCCAAACTTCTTGAATGACTGAATCAACCCTGTTAGATATGTTATCTTTATGCAGCTATAGCAGAACATTAAGGGCTTTAAGCCAAGCACCCCAAGCATGTGCTTAACTAAGTTGACAACTTCATTTTGTTCTTTTTAATGCATGTGTTGCAATACAGTCTTCAGTTCCATGCTTGTGAAGCCTTGTCAGAACACCTGCCCCACAAAGCACATAGAATGGACAGGAGACCAAGGGGAGGGGATGAAGGGGGGAGGGGGGGGGGGGCGGGAAAGAGCTTTACCTAACTTCAAGACTTCTCTCTGCCAGACTCCTCCTATTCCTTCCCTTGCTCCAGAAGCCAGAATATGTACAGCAAATACCACAGGAGCAGGGGTGGGGGGAGAACGGATAGTCTCTCAGTTTGACCAAGTGAGTGCCATCCATAGCTGTCATGTCCAAAGTTGTACCCTAACATGAAGCTTGGCAAATCCTCCACTATCTGAGGATCAGTGAAAGACAGCTGTGCCAAACTTGCAGAAACACCGTGTATTCCTAATCCCACTTATAAAGGCCAGTAAAATTATGGACAACTGATTAAAAGAAAAACTGTTCAAAAAGAGCTACTAAAAAGTTTGTATTTTTATCTTTAAATCGCTTTCCTTCACTATTCCAGCTCTAAACCAAAAATTCCTCATTTACCTCCCACAAATAGCCTGACAACTGAGCGTTTCACAAATATTAACGAACTAATCTGCACAGAGAATACAGGAGTATCAGAGAAGAAATTAAATTCCTGTTCACTGCAGCAGTCCCACAGTTTGCATTTATTTTAGCACAGCCTGGCTCAACTACCACACAGCCACCTATTCACAGCTACGTTGTCCAGAATAGATTTCCAGGAGGCAGCAAGGGTCAAGTTCAACACAGTACCATTAGACAAAGAGCAGTATTTACTACTATGAATTTATACAGGCATCTCATATATGATCACTTGCAAAAGACCATCATAATGCAAATTTGCAAGAGTCACATACAGACTCCACAACCCTCCTCAATCTTAATTTTTGGTATTAGTCTGTGAACACCAAGGGAGACCTAACTAGAAAGAGGTGTGTTGGTTTAATAACCCCTACCATCTTGAAAGCTTCTAGCATATGAAAGAAAAGGGAAGAGGACCCTGGGTAAATACAAGAATATAACAATCTAAAGAGCATTCATGCAAAATAAAAATGAAGCAGGCAACCAAACCCACACAAAACAAGGAACACAGAGTTGTTACAGCAGGTAAAGATTTTCCACATGCTTCGAGAATTTTCTACCGCAAGCCTTGGAAGTACTGGATTTGTGGAGTCAGTACTAAGGGATTCTGTGGTTAACAGGACTTGCAGAATCAGGGAACCTTGATTTTATTTGTACTAGAATGTTTGTAAACCATTCCTTCTTACCTATACTGCGAAAATGCCATCGATAAAAAATCCGCTCGGGCAGTAGCTGCAATATTTTCTGCAGGAAACAAAACTAAATAGTCAAATTTTCCATAATAAACTGGCTCATTCAGAGGATACAGAGAAACTAATACACAAGACATAAATGGAATGGTAATATATACATAGAGAACACAATAAAAAATAGATAAGTATCATTGTAAGGACTCCTGCCCTTTACTTTGCTCTCTTGTTACAGAGAAAGATACTTGGAATGGTCCTGAATAAATACCATGACGCTGTCATGAACCGCCTTCACCTTCCCACTGCCTTGCAAAACCCTAGTATTCCAGAATATAAACTGATTTCTAATGAAGAAGTTACAGATTTCTTTTAGCAGCTCACTTTGGGTTACATTTTTCTGAAGTGTCTGGTAATGACTACTGCTAGATTGATACAGTCCAGATTTGAGCTCCTGTGGCTTAGGTCTGTCTTTTCAGCAGCTAATGGGGTCTGATCTCCCAGCTATGGCAGAGATGAACAGTGGTGCAGTTATTTTTACTGTGAGATGATTTACCTTTGTTTTCAGCTGGTAAGTGAAACTGAGCCAAATTACACAAAGCTAGACTAATTTAATTCACAGCACATGCAGTTAATAAAGCACTTATGTGGAATAATATGTAGTGGCCTGCCTCTGTAGTTTTGGACTGTTCCTAACAGAGGCAGATCAAACAAAGAAAGAGGTTGTGGTCAAACCCATTCCACCTTGGTTTTGTTACACTACAGGGGCAACAAAGCAAAGCAATTTAAGCATGTGTTAAGTGCTTTCCTGAACAGAGCCTTATAATCTTAGTTGCAAAAAAGAGTTGGAGCTACCAAATGTTGCTCTTTGTCAGTTTATTGCATGGTAACACTATTAAATAATCTGGGTAAGTCAGAACTATTTGGGGCTCTTACTTGGGTAAATATGGCTTTTAAAAGGACTAAGTTAACAGGCACCAAGACACACTTTCTTCTCCTTTTTAAACTATCATCAGTATAGACTAGGGCTCAGCAAGTAAGTGTATTGGTAGTACAGGATAGCTAACTTGCTGCTCAGCCTCTCGAATTTTTAAGTGAGAGAACAAATACACTTTCATGTAGATCTCACAGAAAAACGTCTGGATCTTACAACTTTTCAGCCATTGAAATATGAAATTAATAAGACACATTTAAATGGGAAACTAGTTTTCAACATCTACTTTTGGAAATAAAATTTAATTAAACAACGTTATAAATGACTAGCAGTCAGAGCTCCTTGTAATTATCAAACAAAATCACCGGAACAAACTTCTACACAACAAAGCGCCATTAAGTTTTCATAAATACTACATGCAGGATGCAAAATGAATGATGAGTCATAATCAGCAACGGTGACCCATTTGTTGGTCTTTTGCATGTAAAAATTCTCAAGAGGAAATAAAGCATCACAGCCAGGAAAGCAAGAAATGGCATTTTAGGCTATCCTTCAGAGTCGGCCAACACATGAATCATTACTGCTGTTAAAAACAGTATGCTTGAGAGATGAAGTAAGACTTTTTTTTATTTTTGACAACAAAGTGCTTCAGAAATTATACACAACACTCAGAATAGAGTCTTTTTGAAAATGGAACATTCCTTTCTCCATGGCAGAAGATGGAAGTCATGAAAAGTTCATAGACTTAGGGAACTAGACCTCAGGTCACACAGACAGACTGGCCTTCCTTCACATCTTTACCATAGCACAGGCCCCTCAAATAGTATTTGGCATTTCTAAAAGTTTACTTAGAATATAAATATAAATTGGGCACATCCCCTCTACGTTCTTGTATTTTGTTTCAGCATTACTCCCACAGCTCCCTCCCCAGGACACTGTGGCAGCAGGGACCAAAGGAGCGGGCAGCTGGTGACCAGAGGTCTGGCTCCCCATCCATGGGCAGGAGAAACGCGGTTGGGATGAAGGATCCAACTGGCTAAAAATGAGGCCATGATTCACATTTGGGCTTTACCTGTTAGAGACCACGTTTCTGCCAATCAGATTGCAGGATCCACAGACAAAGAATTATCATTATCCATCTAAATATTAAAGTACTAGCAGCCCACCACTTCACAAGAATATTTCTGACACTGATCTTTACTTAACTTGGCACAGGGCAGAAAGGAGCTTCTAACCTAAATTATAAATACCTCAAGTGACTACAAGAGCAGTGGCACTCTGCATGCAGAGTTTGGTCTGTATGCAGGCACACATTAGACCCATCACACACCACATGCCCAAAGCCCTCAAGAAAAGGCTCCATTAAACACAACCCTAAGACAAACTGGCAACAAAAAAACCATCTGGATTCAAGTAACAGAATACACTGCAGGGAGGAACCTTCAAACATCTTCACATTTGTTATGGAAAACCAGACAAACACACATGTATTTCATTTCCATTGTTTAAGTTTTGTAAGAATTATAGTAGATTGTTAAAGTAAAACCAACTTCCTTTTACAGGCCACACTAAAAAGATACCTTCAGCTTGTCTTTGGATATAAACTCTCATTTATTTCAAAACACTAACTTTTGAGAACCAATTGCATCAAACATCAAAAAAAAGCCAATCATCAAGTACCACTTCTGTAGCAGGATGTTTTATTAGATGTTTTTTAAGATCTGGTAATACCACTAGTGAAAATGCACATCTTGGTGTATTTCAGATGTTACAGTCAAATTCTTTATTGTAAAACAAAAATTACATTTAGAAAAAATATACCTCTACTTCACTAAATGTCTGATGCATACTTAAACACCAGGCATGCCATACTCACGTATTATGAATGAATGTTTCTGAAAGCGATCCGATGAGATACAAAGACATTTTCCTTAGTTGCCAAAAGGAACAATAACTATTTCCCAAGAGCTTCAGCAATGTTCTTGGACTAATTGCACAGTTCACACATCCCAACTGATTCCGGATCAAAATAAATAGCCACCACTTTTTAGTTGTTTAAAACACAACAGTGCAATGAAGGAAGCTGGGTTTTACTACACCCTCTCTGCAAGATGTGAAGCACGTTAACCATTCTTTGGGAAAGGCCAGTGGTAAAATGGCATGCAGTAAAGGCATCATCTTCAATGTTACACAATTCCACCTAAACTTAAACACGAAGTTGACTACCAGAGAGTGAACTATGATAAAGTACAAGCTGATAAGGTGGCAAAACTACATAAAAGACCCATTTTGAAAAGGAACTTATAACAACTTTTGCATCCAAGCATTAATGAACTCTAGGTTATGCCCAGAGAAAACCTGGAAAACAAATGCTGTTACAGAGTACAACCACCAGAAGGAAAAACAAACTTAAACTCTGAAATTGTACGAAGCTGGGAGGGTTGAGGAAGGAAAGAACACAGTTGGTTTTCTCTTATAAAGAAGCAGAATCAAACACCCTGGTCAGGTGACTGAAGCAAAACAATTCAACAGTTGAAAGAAATAGTAAAAGGACAGAAGTTCCTATCTGAGGAAAGCTTCCATATCCCAAAAATCTTTTCATGTAGCAAAAATCAAAACACTTAAGTCACTTCCCATGCAGTTCTTTTCAGCATCTCAGAACCAGAGGAAAAAAAAAAAAACCAACGTGGATGCACTTTGAAAAAATGAAAAGATGTGATTAATCACTACAAAACAGCAAACAGAAGTCATTTTTAGAGGCAAATTAGATTGCTAGCATCACAGCTATCTACTGAAGAAATGAAAGTTTTGCAGCAGATTAGAATGAATATAAATAACGTAAATTCGGAGTCCACATTTGCTCCTGCAATGCAAAAATAAGTTATCACTATTAAAAGTCTACACTATTAAATAAAAACTTCCAAATGTTACAGGTTAGTTCAAAGTCACAGCTAGAATGCTTTTTAACTAGTAATATTCACATGTGTGCGTGACAGTCCCCAGACTAAGATGGTATTACAGCACACCATAATGCTGCTTAAGTCATGAACAAGCTCTGGCTGTTGTCCTTTCAACTTGGCTTTCCAAGAATATTTTCTACACCCTCCCAACCCCTCATCTTCTAAAAAACCCACATATTGCTATTCCTATAAAACAAATGATAGTTTCTTCCACTCCAGCCTAGACTTTTAGCAATATTGCTCTGAATCCAAACTGGCTATTGACATCTTGTTTCTAGTTTCACAGTACACTAATAAGAAATATTTTAAGAAACCCCACAGTGCGAAATAATATTGCTTTTTCAGAAAACACATAGATCTATTTAATGCTTAGTGCTTTGCTGCATCTATATGGTAATCCATTATAGCACACTTGAAATAGAAATTAGGTATTACTACTGATCAACACATCAGGGTATCTGTCAGTTCTTTTAACTGATTATCCATAGTTCTTTTTCTTCTGGACTTCCTGCATGACTAGGAATAATGTTAAGTTTAAATCTTAGTTTACACATGATGCTGCTTTTTGAAAGATATCTCTCTCTTTTATCAAAGTAAAATAAAATACCAACATTTGTATTTCAACAGATTCACTCTGACTTAACCAATTCTGAAATTTCTTTTAAGTAGTCTTTTATTTTTGCTAACTTGGTTGAATCATACAATGATTGGTATCTTTGTGCCTATTAAGGTGTCCTGCCTACCCTGCTGTAGAACACAGAGAAAGCTAAGGCTGTTATTAAATCTTACACTGAAGATCCCTACAGCCTGAATGTTTTCCAGCTCAACTTACACAAAAGTGAAATGATAAGCATTGCTGTTCTGCCTTCCAGAACTATAAGCAGCTGTTCTGTAACATGCCATGCAGAGTCTCTTATTAAACAACAAGTAAAAATGTGTTCTTGCTGGTTGAACATACTCTCAGAGGTAATGTCAATGACAAGTTCAGCATAACGTTCATTCCAGGAGAATGCATTCTGAGGGAAAAAAATAGCTTTTTCAATACAACCTGTACATAATAAGGAGTTTCTATTAGTCATTGGCAGGTGGATTTACTTTAAGCCAAGTCAAATGTAGAATAGCTCTCCTATGTCTCTATGTTCAAGTACTGTCTGGTGGTATCTCCAAACAGTGGTGAAGAGTTTCAGCATTCAACTACTAAAATCTGCAGTAATTTATAAATTTTCCACCAGCTACTATTTACCAATTTAGGTGAAGCCAGAAGCCCTATGAAGTTAGCATGCCTGCAGCAATTCAATCTAAATAAAGGGATCCTCCATTTATCACAGTAATAAATTATTTACAATTATTCGCTGTAGGAAAACATCTGCCCAAAACATGAGATACTTATTCTTGCCCTAGGCATAATATTAAACAGTAATATCTCTGAAGTCAAACATATGAGACATAGGTAGAATTTACAACAGAATGCTGTAACAATACCATCTTTTTTTTTTTTTTTTTTAAAGAGCAATAATAGATGAACCAATCAGAATTATGGCAGAACAAACCGGTTCAAAAAGTAATTTTCTATGTGTAGGAAAAAAGGGCTATACGCAATTTTGTTGTTATAAACAAATAAGCCCTTGTTACTCTATCGAGCCTGAGAATCACCAACCAAGTCTGTGTGACAGACTCGAGGTTAAACAGTGGAACTGGTAATCACGGTAGGCAGAGGGAACCAACTGAAAAGCTGTAACAGAACCTATAACCTGAATTCAAAACTGCAACTCTTAATAGTAATTTGATTTCAAGTGTAAGATAACCTGCAGATGGGGAAATTAAGCCACTGAGCTGTACAGACATAGGGAAAATGCAAATAGTAACAAGAAAGTTAAATAAAGGGGAAAAGTTAAATAAAAGGGATAACCCCAGGAAATGAGAAACCAGGACCTGTGGCAATAAGAACTCCACAATAACTTGACTTGATTATTCCTTGTAAAGAATTTCGTAAGTACTTTTCACATTGGCCAGCTGCAATACACAATTTATTCTGCAGAATTCAATTTTACTCAGTTTTATTCAAAATGTAGCAAGTAATTAGGAGCAACATCCTAAGATAAGCAAACCACCCTAAGAAAATGCTACAGGTATAAGAGATCATTCTTTTGCACATTCATAAAAAATAGCAACACAGTACTAAAATCTTCTAAAAGAGTTACAAATCCAAAAGTACTGAAAAGTTTCACTGATGTAGGCTTTTATGAAATTGAAAATGACCTGCAAAAAATCACCACTGGCTTTTGAGATTTATTTTAAGCTGCTTAACCAATATTGCTAATTCACACAGTAGTCTACATGAAGTAGACCTACAACATGGTGAAAGAATTAGATATTTAAAATATGCACAGCAATCTTAATCCAGAATGAACCAAAGTTATTCTTTCTAAAATCTGTATTTATGTGCATTATTAGGCAGTACAAAAGAAGAAGTGTATATTCCTAAGCTGTGTCTGTGCATAGAGCTATCTGGTCATCCACTACCATAGCAGGTGTTCCTCTGACAGATGCGGTGTATTTACCATGTATGGTTTGTAATCTACTTTTCAAAAGGATTCCTAACAGACTATAGCCAATTATAAACCTATACTGAATTATCATTAGCATTTGCAGAACAAGTAACTTGCACACATCTGCAATAATAAATTCAGGTTATACAGCTGCTTCTGTAATCGTTACATTCACATTCTGATAGCAGACCAATCCACGTTTCCATGGATTTGTACCACATCTTAATCTTCTGAGTATGTGGCCATTTGTAGTTTATATTTAGATGTGCTTCTAAGGACAACAATACTGTATTAAAACCAGAAGCTACTGCTACAACATAAAGAGCTTAAAGCATGGTCAGGCAAGTTCTAACAGTTTATTGATTATCATTCTCTGGAAAAACACTTAAGTGTTATTACAAAAGCCAAAGCAGACCATGAATTTGAGTGTGTATAATACAAACACTGCAGAGGCTATTAGCGCATTTATATTCTATTTTACATCCACTTAATATTTAAATCCACCTGCTGTGTACATACTCAGAATACTCCAGAGCTAGGAATGATACATTAACATTTTGCTGCTGAACTTCTAAGGAAGGTCAAAACAGACAGCTTGCTCTGTTCCCATTTATAACCACACCTAGCCTCTCCTCATTTCAGCAGGCCAGAGAATACGGGGGAAGGCTAGGCTTGACAGATAAAAGGGTTTAGGAGCATAATCACAGCAAGGCCAGTGTAAGTTACATTAGGTATCTTTCCAGAGTTATAATTCTGCAAATTCTTTAGAAAAAGGTTTGAAAATTGTGCTTACTCTGTGTCCAAACCCAGGGACTCACACCGCCCGCATTTTCACCAAGTTCAAGAACCATAAATTCTACACAAAACAGGGATTTACAGAAATTAAGAGATTACAGCATAAACAAACCTTTTTGTACAAGCTATATGAAAAACACAGTATGCTCTTATAAATAAGGACCTGTGAAACACAAGGGCACTTTATGGTATATTAATGTTCACTGGTTAAAAAAAAATAAACAAGCAGACAAACCCATACTGAGAAGCTTTCAGCATATGTATCTTCTCAGGGAGGCGGGAGTACCTAACCCACCTTCTTAGCTATCTACAGAACTGCAGCGAACCTGAACAATATCTGAAACACTTCTAGCAACAATAGCGGCTACTGTAAGTGACTTTGGGAAGCTTTACACATTAGAAGGAGTATCTGAAAAATTCTATTAATACAGTATTTCATACAGTGAATGTGTTAAATCAATGTAATGAATTTTATGACTGCATCAGCATAAGAGATGTGGCTGGTTTAAACTTCTAATAAAGCATAATTATAGAGCATGGAAAGAAATTGATCTAAGTATTATATCAAAACTGTCAGTCTGCTCTTATTTCATTGCAGAGGCAAAAAAAAAAAGAATGTGGTGTCAGAAAAATCAGTACCTGATGCTGCAAGACAAAAATACAATATTATAAAAAAACCCCAAAACTTTCACAGTCAGGTGATGGCATAATACTTTTACAGGATGTAGAAAACTTACATAAAGTAAAGCACCTTTTGTGACTTCTGTAACAGTGCTCGGCAGACAGCTATAACAAACAATGCCCTCAAATCCAGAGAATAGTGATGTAAGAAACATTAACATGTTCTGAAAATACACTGCAGATCTAGAGGTAACTAAGCCTTACCAGACAAAAAGCAAATTTGTTTTTCACATTATTTTTGCCTCTTAGCTGAAACAGGGAGAAAATAATATAGGTAATTACAGTTGCTGTATCATTTCATTAGTACCTATTTGCAAAAAGACAAGGCCAAAGCACTTTGGAGAATATAAAACTACATGCAAGAACTCTGCAATATTAATTGTAAAAAAGCACTTTACAAAATTAACTGTTAACCTTTCATGTTACTCCCTTTTGATTAATATTTCTTCTTTGATCAATACATTGTTTCATGTTGTTGAGTGGCCAAGCCATGCAGCCGATTTATTGAAGTCTTAATCCTACACATTATAACTGAGTCAACTTAGTTTTCAGAGGATTGAAATAAAATGGACAAGGCATTTGTTACTTTTGCTTAATATACACACAAGAACAGCAGCAAAATACCCACCAAACTGTACCAGAAAAGGCAGAAGTCAATTCCTTTCATAAATAATTTTATTGATTTTTTAAACTGTTAACCCTCAGCACCTGGATTCAGGATTTGTTATGTTAAGTAATTACCTATTTAGCTAATTAGAAGAAAACTCCAGGAAACCTCTGGCTCATGCTGACATCAGATTAAATATGGCAGGCTTAACAATCAATTAGTTTTGTTTCCTATGGCTTACAATATGAATCTTTAATTATTTAGCATTTACATTTTTTCTTGCCCTGTGTTCAGGCTGATGCATTCTTGATTTGTGTTAAAAGCCCCTCTAAAAAGCTGTTTTCCTACAATGCATTGTTATCAAGTGTTAGTTATAAATGGATTGCAAACTTACTTCCAGTTGATAAACACCATGAAGGGGATTGCACCAAATTCCACACAAATTTGGTGAATTAAACAACTTCTTCTTCCTCAAAACTGTCGGTGACTAGGCTATAATATAATTCTCCTCAATTGGGACCCAAAGCAGCACTTTGTTCATATATAAATATGTATCTTTTTCTTCTTCGTATAGTATGTTCTCCTGATGTTTTTAAGCAGTATTAAAGGAGTGGTTACTAGCCACCCGTTTTCAAGACACAGGAATGCATATTTATTCACTCTAACCGGGTGAGTAAGCATTAGCTATTTTCCATTCAATGACAGCCACAGAAATTTAATTACTTATTCAAGACCACAGAGTAAGTGTATTAATGAGCTCCCATTAAATTGCACAGCCTTGCTCAGTAAATGTGGTGGTACCTTCTTCACGGGGGGTGGGGAGGGAGGAGAATGAGGAAGAATCTCTCCTTCCCCAAATACAGTCCTAGCAGATATACAAGCTCATGTTCTTTGACACTGCCTCATGCAAAATCCTAAAGCAGACTCTTTTACCAATACCATAAGTAGCAAAAAAGCACAATTGGATTTTCAGATTTCAGCCTGAAAATGAATCTTGAGGTTAATGGAATGCGGGACCGGGGGGAGGGGGTGGGGAGAACCTGAAAAGGGAGATGAACTTGATAGAAAGCAGAAGATGAGACAAAAATCCAGGATTTCCTGTAATAATTTTCATGCTCATTTTTCACATTACAAGCACGTTAGGCTAAACAGCATCATTCTTATTGTAGTATAAATATTATTCTAGCGACAAACTACACATTAATGCAAAAAAAAGCCATATATGTCTGAAAGTTTTGAGTTGGGATGGGGTTTTTTTCCATTTTTAAAGGGAGGAATAAGAGTTGAGAACATTTAACCTTTGCTTTAGCTTCAATTTCTAGAGTTCCATTGAAAGTCTGGGGTTTTTTTTCTACCACTCCTACCAAAAAATAAGCCAAAATATAAACAAAGATAACATTTATATGATACAATGCTCAACTAAAAAGAGAAATCAACAGAAGATGTGTGTGTGTACCCTTAAAGAAATCAGGCTAATTGTTTACCTAATGAATTATTAAAAAAAAACCACAACTAAAGGCACCACTGATGTCTTGACTTCAGAGACAAGTAGAGTTAAGACTTCAGGTATGCACTATACAATTTTTTTATATGTTAGGCTTTCATCTGGTCCAGTGATATTTTCTCACATATAAATATGTTTAGGTAATAACTAATTAAAGAGGTCCCTTGGAAAATGATCTATCACAGTCTTTTCTTCTTTAAATTAAAGACATCCCAATTTGATTATGCAGAAGTTAACCAGCTAACATTTCCTCTCTAGACACTGCAAATGCTTCGACCATCACTGCTGGGAAAGATATGCTTCTGGAAGTAAAAGATGCTCCACTGAATTTAGAAAAAAAAAAAAAAGTTAAATTAACATTTCACAGACTCAGATCAAACTGATATGCAGTAGTTGACAACTCTTATCCTTTTATTTTCCTTGTGCTGCAAGACCAAATACTGTAATCATATTAGATGCCTTCATCTCAAAGGAGTACAGCCCAAATTCCTGCTGTGACACATTCAAAATAAACATAACACTGAACTTCATACTGACAAGGCATAGGGAAAAAGTACTGCTGTTTTGAACTAGCCCTCCATAAAATACAGAACTTACTTAATCTAAAAAAGAAAAAAAAAAAAAAAAAAAAAAAAGACTACTTTGAAAGCTTTAGCCCAACAGAAGCTATGCAACTACTGATCACTTGCTACCAAATTCTCCAGGAAAAACCCAGGGCATTTTCAAAGAGCTGATCCTCGGTTCCTTAGGACAGATCATATTACTGTATGACTTTCAAGTAATTTTAATAAAATCTCTTAACTTGGGATATTCACTCAAGCAACATTCCCGTTGCATAATACAATTTTTATCGTTGTTTTATCTACTTAATGCACATCCTATTTATTTTCTGCTTTTTACCTTGTATAGTCATGGACACCTACTGTCATATGATTTCACCCCTCACTGTAAGGTGTAAGTAAGCATATAATGACGAGATTTAAAATAAAATAAAAAAATTTCATTATATGGAAAACTTACTTCAAAAAGAAAGAGAATGGAGTCCAGCTCCTCCCTTTGTGATTTATTCCCTGCAAGACAGAAAACAATATTGTTTGCTATAAGTATACGGTATAAGACAGACAGCAAAATTATGCTGCTGTTTCTCAACTGAAGTCAAAGATGTTGCACTTGGTTTATTTTTCTTCATCTTTATCTAATATCAAAAGAGCAAGATGTTTCCAAACTTCATTGCCTCTCAATAATGAATAAGGGACAACTAGAGCGCCAGATCCACAAAGCATTGTTACTGGGCTCGTCTCCAAGCAAACAGCTATTCCTACCAACATATCTTCAACACAGAGGTTTTTTTCTGTGGATCTCTGACAACGTTTCACCTGAACAGACATGTGCTTAATTGTAGGATGAAGGCCTTCAGTACTTCAAAACCAGATGAGAGGATATGTATATAAATGCACAATACCCAATTTCTGTGCTGAAATGACACTCAGCCATAAAAACGTATCTAGAATTCTTTTCAGTTACTTATGAAATTTCAGAGAGCAGTATTTCACTCATCTCTTCTGATACCAAAAAATTAAAATTATTAATACTAACACTGTACTGCATGAAACTATTAATGCAAATACAGCTAACTGTGGACTATATAATCATTAGATAAGCTCTAATGGAATAATTTTGAGAACAGAATTTAGGGAAAACTGACTCAATTGCTGGCAAAACTCTAAAACTTACCTTTTTGTTTCAAGCTATTTTCCAGTATTACAAAGTTTTCATAGAATATAAAATAAATTTGAGAATAATTGTTCTCAAAAAATTGCTTCAGGTCACTTCCATCCACAATATCTGAAAAGAACAGTTATTACACAGTATTAGAAAGCTGATGATTGTTGTTTTCATGCAAATTTGAGTATTACAGAATGAAACAAATGCAATATAGAACAATTTTAGTGACTTCATTAAATATTCTATACTAAATTGTTATTCCATACTTGCAAGTAAATAGGCCAATCTCCATTTTCACTTAATTTATGAAAGTCTGCAGTGTGACTTAGGTTCATTTTTTTTCCATTAAAAAAAAGAAAAGAGAAAAGGTGGGGTGTGTCTTAGCTATCTAAACAAATGGCTTCTATACCATCAAAACAAGCAGATACTGTTAGGAAACAAGCACAACAGCAAAGATTTCTGTATGCAAATTGCAAATCCAGTTCTTAAATTTATCTGAAAAGCAGATCAATTCAGAAAGCAGCAGATTTCCAATTAATTTTAAAAAATAATGTAAATTCAAGCGTGCATCACTTTCCTAAGCCTTAACTTAGTTTAAAATTTGAAATAAGTTTATTTCTTAAGAAAAATAATAATCTAATTTTCTAAACCTGGTACTTGCAAAACACACTTTAACTTCACCTGTTTCTTCTTTATTGTAACTGATTTGGTCAAGAAAAGTGAGATGATTCCACCCAAAATTAATAGGATAAAGGGCAAGAATTACTGACAACACATCTTCTCATTGAAGTTTCACCTCTCAAGAAACATTTTCATTAATCAAGACAAAGCTGATTACAACAAGACGACCCAATATATCACACAGCTTACAGCAGAAAGAATTACTTTAGACTTAGACAATAGATGGGGGTGTTTTTGCAAAAAAATGGTACCTTTTCCAGTAGTAAGGCTTAGTTTGGTTGCTTGTGCTATGGAAACAATTACTGCATGGAAAGTCTTTTACATAATATTTGTTTCCTACCAACTACTGGTCTTGAATTTGCAAGCTAAGTGCAATTATTCCTCTCTATGAATGCGTTCTGTTAAATACAACTCTAGGAGAAAACAAGGCTTTCATTTACAAGGATTTCATATGAAGGAATGAGGTCATTAAAATCTAAACAAAAAGGAAACTTTCCCTTTAAATTGTGTAAAGAGGAGAAAGGAACTGCCCAATCAAAAAAGTAAATTCTCCTTTTCTATAAATGTGGCATTTCAACAGTGACTCATCTATTATTCTGATGTAGGCATGCATTCTTGGAGCTACATCCTTTTCCTATTGAACTATTTTCTTCCTTCTATCCCTTCACAAGATACATAGGAAAGCAATTTCTAATCTTAAAAGAGGCCAACAACAATACACCCATTTACAACCCTAAGAGCAGATACTCATTCAGAAACTAAGATTTTCTTGCAACTCTGCATGCAAGTTGTCATCCTGATACCATTGCACAATTTAAAAATAATAATAATCCAAAATATTATGAATAAGTCAAACACCCAGTAATTCCATTGATCAGTCAGAGCCAGAGCTTTCTTGGGCATTTCACTACCAATTCCTTATTTTTTGCATACATTAAGTAAACACCATTTCTCTACTCCTCCACGGTGCTCGTGTTCATGATGACAAGCAGTGGAAAGCAGCACTAACCATGAATGCTTCCCCCTGCTCCTCTGGGCACAGGAAAGGTGGCGATGTCTTTGCCAGTTCAACTAACCCCTTGCTGGTAGGAGGACCAGCTAAGCTGGTGACACCAGCTCTTCTTGTGGCCTCTCTCTCTTCCACATCACATCAGACTGCAGGGAACAGGCAGCACTATGGCAAGTCCCACACGCTCCTTCCTTCATTGCTCTCTCAACTTTGGCTCTCGCTACAACCTATCTTCTCTCACCCATTTCACCCAAAAATGATCACCAATGAGACCACAAAAAGAAAGACTGCTTCTCAAAGAGGATTTACTAGAAGTTGGCAGGAAGCCTAAGACAGTAACTTGGATCACTGCTACACATACATTTAACCTGCAGCAGCATAAGGCTCATTCTTCTGTTTTTCAAATGGAAAATATTAGTGAAAGTTTCATGCACTATTTATCATTTAAGACAGTAAGATAAAATACTGACTTTTGGTAAGTCATGTTGCCTGAAGAAGTATTTATAAGCATTCAAGGAAATTAAACAGCAAGGTTGGGACTGAATTGCAGGTAGTAGGTTATATTTTTGTATTTACACATAAATAGCTCTCATTACTACTGTTGAATTCAAAAGTCCAAGTGCTAAAATCTAAGGCAAGTTGGCAAACCTTATCAGCCATCAGCTACATAGTGGCTTTCCAGAAACACGTATAACTACTCCATTCCCCAAACAAGGACAGGTGATCTCCTGTTAAAGACTGCTGTTTAACACTTCACAGCTTTTACAGCAACATACAGGAAATAGCAAGACATTCATGAGAGTATACATGACCTTTCTTCCACATAAAATATGAAACAGTTGGCTCAATAGGTAACTGCAAGTCACCCTGACTTACCTTACTAATGTTAAAAATTTACGGAAATAAACTACTCTGGTACCATTTAATAAGAATCTGCCAAACTCTCATTCTCTTCCTTGTATAAAAAAAAACCTAGAGGGGACAATTATCATGCTCTTAGCACAACAGCTTCCCTTTTATTTTCCTGTTAACTACCAAACGTTATTGCAGTCTAAGTAGTTGGAAATCTTCCCTTTATTTCATGAACTTCCAAAGTCACTTGGCTTTAGTTACTTATACAAAGTCTTCTCAATCCTGAGGGTTGGTTTTTTTTTCATCTCGAGTACTTCAATTGAAGGAGATGAAGAGACAACTTTGCAGTCATACCCTGGTTAATGATAAACTTCTGTTACTAGCCTCACCCCTGAAACTACATAAAATTTTTACTTACCTTCAAAAGAAGGCATGTTGGCATAGAAACATACCCTTACTAAAAAAACCCAAACTTAGAACAATTTCTAAAAAATTTTCATACCTCAAATTTCACACGAAACCTAAGGAACAATAGCTGTTCTAAATTCAGCAAGAATTTGGGAACCATTTACTTTTGAATGTCTCTAAATGAAAATTTCTGCTAAGTTGGTATTTATCTAGCTGTACAGAACTGTGCAAACCAAGACAGTGCCACAGCTAAAAAACTCCACTACTCTCCTTCATTATCTCATTTTTGATTGAGTTATATTAAAAACATGGGTTTTATTAATATATATTTTCTAAAGAAAAAGATTAAGGATTGCACTTGGTAGCCTAACAAATTTCATATTTAACCTAAACTGAAGTCTGTGTGTAGCCATATCTGGTCTTCTCTCAACAGAGAAAAGGATAAAAACAATGAACATAAGCAGCACCCCACATCTGCTAGCAGTAGTACTCCCAACACACATGAAAGCACAAAGTGTTGCCGTTTTCCAGTTCAGGAGTTAAGTAAGAGTTTCTTCAATGACAGGGTTGAAATACATGTAAAGTACTGTTAACTCTGAAGACAGACCAGCTTTTACTCATGCACCCATGAGCAAGGGGCCACAGCACAGGCTCTGAGGGGCACGTTATTAATTCAAAACTCTAAGCACTAAAATCTAAGGCAAGCTGGCAAACACTATCAGCCATGCAACCCAGTCTTTTGAAACACACAATTTAGTCCATCAGTAGGCTCAAAATCAAGTGTGAGCACATACCTAGTCTTAACCCATCCAGCAAACCAAGTTCAGGATCAACACAATCCACAAAGCTGTGAAACAATTTGGGTTTGACAACTGCACCAAATCAGTGCTGCTTCCATAACAAGGTTATCATTTTAAGATTATTCAGTATTAAAAAACCCTGAAAATCCAGCCCCTTAATTCAACTTATTTGTTGTCACCTTCTTGTAGGCAGCTCACAGCATATTCAGTAGCAGCTATGGGTAAGCTCCAATTTTTTCTTATTTTTTAAACGAAACGGGAATGGCCAAGTTAAATCATCACCAGAGACTGTTCACAGGGACCACGTTATTTCCAGCTTTAAACAAAGTTCTCATGCACATCACACTCTGAAATTAGCAAGAACACCACCACCATGAAGAAAAGGCTCATCACCTTCATGAAACAGAAATACTTCAATCCGTTTCACGCATGAGCAAAGACTGACATCACCTAGATTACCGCAGAATCACAGCCGACAGTAGCTGTGGTTCCTATTGGATCATTGTTCACATAGATACTGTGTCATGACAGAGCAATTCTTGAAGCCAGAAGAAAAATGTAAGGGAAATTCAATCTTTCTTTTCAAATACAATTGAAATGTTTAGTTTGACATCCTTGCACAGCTTTATTGTAAGAGATGCTTCAATTAAAAAAAAAAAAAAAGAAAATTACTATTTTTACCCAAGAACAGCCACAGAAACAAAGCTTCAAAAAGCAGAGACACATTTTTATGCTAAAAAAAGTCCCACAAGAAACTACTTCGGGAAGCAATGTAGCAGGCTTCACTTAGGGCCAATCCAGTGTGAAAAAGCCAAACCAGCACTGTTTGTAAGACCGTTATTTTTCAAGTCTATCCTAAAAAAAGACCACACTATTGACAATTCCACAGTTCCTACTGACTTTAGCAAAGTTCTGAATGTTAGTACATCTTTAAAGCAATAAAAAAATAAAGGAAATTTTCTGGTCGTTTAACTAACACCAGTGAACATCCACTTTAAAATAATCTTGTTGTTATGCCGGTTAGTGTTTTGTGTTGTTATGCAGGTAGACTACCCACAGAAGCAGGAACTCGGATCCTAAAGGACTTATTTATTCCTTTCCCTCATCCCTCCCCTATTACATTCTTTTCTCTGACTTTTATCCTGCAGCATCAGTAGGATCTCAGAAGATTAACTGTCCTTTTGTCTACAATTTAATACCTGTGAATTTAAACTAACAGAGGAAGAAAAGATGACACCTCCTAAGGAAACATAAGAACAGGAGCAGTTGTTTCAGGAACATGGGCCACTACGGCCTGAGTGAAACGGGGACAGGGAGTGAAATGACTGGGGTGGAAGGAACACTAAGACACATGCCTTCCTACCCTTGAACAGCACAAGTAGTGCCACATTTGAGGTAAAACAGCGGGGGGGGTGGGGGTGGGGGGGGGTGGGTGGAGAAACATCCAACTATTTTTGAGCATTTATACCAAAGTTTTCCTTAAATACAGTAGAGGTTTTACCATGTGTTGCTTCATTTTCTGTGCTGAATAATACCACAAAACATATACTGGCAACAATATCTATGAAGATACTATCTTCAAAAAGCCACTCTCATATTATCTAAAATGTTTACATTCATGTTCTCTAAAGTGGACATCTCAGGAACGTAACCAGAGCCTGCTTTGATGTAGTCCCTGCAATAAACCACATCCACTAGAAAACAGCCAGCTGTCACATCACAGCACTTCAGCTAATAAGCCACTAATACGCTACCTGGCCCTCTGGCACCGATAACAATTTCCACTTAAAACCAATGTTCAACCATAAGTTCAATCAAAAAATCAGGCCACTATCCCCAAATGTAACAGACACTTGGAAGAAAAGCTACTTCCTGCGAAGTGATGGGTGTATTCCCGCCCCCGCCCCCTTGCCAAGTGGGTAATAAGTACCTTTACACAAAACCACCAGACAACACTACCTTCTGCACCATCTGCTTTGGAACATAAATTGATTTCGTCACACTAATAGGCATATTTTTCCCTTTGTTCCACCCGTCAGGTCTGTCACAGGAGCCTGACAACCTCCTCTGTACTGCACAGTCGCACAAAAACATAACACTCCCGTAAGATGGGTATAACCGAGAGCCATAGCAAGTTCAGGACTTCATCTTTAACTAGTCATGTCTTGGTTTCAGCCATGTCTTTCTGAGAGACCATAAGGGGAACATTAACAAAAAGTTGCTGTATTTCTTATTTCTTCCTGCTTTTTTTAGCGAAGCTAGTGGAAAAGGAAGAAATGTAAGGTCTGAGAGCTCACAGTACATTCTGTTAGAGCAGTATTTCTCAGGGTGGTTTCACAAAACATTCTAAACCTCATCTCATAAACAAAGAATTCCCCAAAACTTTTTACAATGACACTTGATGTTATTTTAACATTGTTTGCACAGCACACGAGTGATAAGACATACACAGTTAAAAGGCATATCATAATGCAGGTAAGGTATCTCCTCCCATCTTTCTATACACATGCCCTTAGGCCCTTAGGTATCTAGATACATAGTACGATTAAAAAAAAAAAACCCCACACACAAAAAATCCCCACCACCAAACAAAAAACCCAAAACAAACCACAAAAACAACCAAACAAAATATTTATACACCTCCAGCACAAGAAATGTACACATCTGGTCCCCAGAGAGAGACTGACACAAAACTGACCACTGACTGCTAACTATTAAAAATTTTTATATGCAGAATAGGAGGAATTTATACCCAGAGCAGTCATATACCCTTTACTCACAGCTAACGCCAAAGCAAAGCTTCAATACTGTTCACGAAACCCACAATGGATGCAGGTGCTGAGGGACTCTAACATGTGAGCCTCTTGTCTCCCACCACCACGCACAAGTGGTCAGAACTGCTCTACTTTTGAGTCCAGGTTATGAAGCTGAAATCTCTATCTATGGATTGGGCATGTTGAACATGCCTATCATTGCTCAAAAGATGAGCAAGTTCTGGCCACTTCTAGAGCATGGCCTAAGACCACTTAGTCCAGCATTTTGTCCACTAATCAATTACCCACAAAAATCTCTTCTTGAGATTAGCTACTTAAATGAAGTAGAACACAGGCAAACAATGTCTTTAAATCTGTGATGATTACCCACACCTGTAAGAAACGCATCCCCCAAAAATCAGCAAGACTCCCATAACAAGCTAAATCATCACAAACTTACTCATTCATCTCCACATTCTCATGAAGTACAGCTTTCTCAAAGGGACCATCCCAAGGGGAGACTAATCACTACTCTTCTCCCTCAGGATCATTCCCACCGTCAACATCACAAAAGTTCCTCGCTTTGTTACAGTACATTCAAAACTTCTTTTGTATATATTGTGCTATCAGTGGAATATCACAGGAAAAAGCTTTTAATCTCAAGCTCAATCTTGAGCACCACCACTGAGCCTGCGCTCCAAACCACAGCGAGGTTCCTTAGTGCAAGCCTTGCAGCGTCGTGCCAGGCTGAGGACTGAAGGGGAGCACTTTTGCTCTGCAAGGCCTGAGCTACCCCCTGGGCAGTGACTCTGGCTCTGTGCACCCCTCACACCACACAGGGCAAGCATGGTGGGGGCTGAAGGAGAACTGCATGAACACCAACTGACCTGCCTCTCCTCAGTGGAAGACATATCAGCCAATTTCTGCTCTCTCAATGAGCTACTAACCTCAGGCCCTCCCCTCCAGCCACTTCTCACAGCTCCTAACGCTGCACCTATGAAGCTCCTAACACAACGCCTTTGAAGCTCCTACATACCTGCCAAACTTGACTGAAATGGTAGATTAGAGTACACAAAAAATACAAATCAGATCCTTTTTTCCTTGTTTCTCAGGAGGACAATCCAAAACAAGATAAACAAATACTAACACTGATTCTCCTGAACTGGGACAGAGCACAAAAGCTCTTAAAAAAGCCTTTTCCTGCTGCAGTTTGCTGAGCAATGGAGCACACAAGGCCACCCAAACCCTTGCAAACCATAGCTCACAGCCAAAATACATTAACTGGTTTCAGTGTTCAGAATAAAAAGACCAGGGTCAAGGCTTCAACTGTAAGGTGACATTACAGAGAGGTACAACCTTGCCACAGACATGGGAAGGGCACCACAAAATACTATTACATGACCTCCTGCAAAGTTTTTTTTAAAAAAAAAAAAAACAACACTGAACTAAAATTAAAAACCCCAAAAATTAACGTTGTTGACAAAAGCAGAGTTTCTACATATTGATCTTTCAAAGAACCCTGTAGGAAACACATCTACGTACTATTTTGTACCCAAATGTACTATTTTGAACCCAAACACCACCACTGCATCACAAATATTTTGGCACTGAGCAACACAAGTTTCCCCAAGCCAGAAGCAGCAAAACACCCAACTGCCTCTAAGAGCTCCTCTAACTTTTCAAAGGACACACACTGCTACCTTTCAACAGCTATAACCAGGAGAGCTTATTACAGAGCTCCCCAGAACTGCAAAAGGAGCTTGAAGAAAACTGAGGAAACGTAAGGCAGAACAAGGTGCCTTCAGCAAGGGTTGCCCCCGAAGAGTTTTAATCACCCAGCGTTACTATTTCTTGAGGACAGCGCTGACCCGGCAACCCAGCCAGCGCTATGGATCGGTCCGGGGCGCGCCAGAGGGCGAGTAGCGAAGCGCGCCCAGCCAGCCGCCCGCGGCACCGCCGGCAACCCTCCCTGAGGGGAAGCGGCGGCTGCCCCCGCGCCCCGGGCCGCTGCCCTGCCCGGGACCGCCTCGGCCGCCAGCACGGCGGGCGGTGGCTGCCGGCGGGCAGACACGGGGCGAGGAGCCCTGAGGGAGAAGCAGGGGGCGGGGGTCCGCGCCCCGCCCCTGCCCCACCCTCTCCCCTCACGGCGCGGCGGGAAACGGGTCCGCACCCCGCCGGCCGCCCCCCACTCACCCAGCAGCGCCCGGAGATGCTTGAGGCGGGTGAGTACGTCCCGCTTGGGGTCCAGTGCCTTCTGGGTGGATTTCCTGACATCGGCGTGGCCCTTCCTGGAGAACATCCCGGCGCGGGGCGGGCGGCGGGGGGCGCCGGCAGCTGAGGGGAACGGGCTCCCTTGGGGGCTGCGGCGGGTGCGGGCCGCGCAGCGGCTGTTGTCCGCGGGAGGGGCTGAGGGCCCGGCGGCCGGGCAGGTGCGGGGAGCGGGCGCCCACAGCCCTGCCCGCTACGGCTGCGCCGCCCGGGGCCAGCGGGGAGGAAGGGAGGGGGGAAGATGGGAGCGTCCCCACCGGGCGACCGAGCTCGTCGCCCGCCGCCTCACGGGTGGGCGTGCCAGCGCGAAACCGGCCGGCCCCGCCGCCAGCTGACCGCCCCCCGCACGGGCTGCGCGCTGCGCAGGCGTGCCGCCGCCGGGCGGGAAGACTACGGCCCCCGGCGTGCCCCGCGGCGGGCGGCTCCGCGCGGGCCGCACCGGGAGTGGGTGGTGCTGCGGCCGGCGGGGCCCGTCGCCCATGGCGTCACGCCGGCGTTGTCCTGACGTCATCTCCCAGGGCGTCCCCGATGAGGCGACCGTGCGGCGGCCCTGTCGGTGCTGCGTAGGGGCGGGAAGAGCCCGAGCCCCGCGGGCACTTCGTCGGCTGCGGGCCCCGCCGGGCTAGGCCGCGGCCCTCCAGCGCCCGGCACGCCCGCCCCAGCGCTGAGGCCGCCCCCGCGCGGTACCCGCTGCGGCCGGTCGGGCCGCCCGGGGTGGCGGTGCTGAGGCCGCGGGGCGTGGCAGGCCCAGCTGGCGGGCCGGGGGCGGCCGGGGCCCGGCGAGGCGCAGTGGCAGCGGGAGAGCGGCGCCGGTGCCGTAGGCAGGGCGGTGTGGACGGGCGCGCTGCTGGGAGTTGGCACCGGGCTACGCTCGGTTGTGTTTAGGGGAAAAGCCCTCGCCTTTGAATAACTGCTTGCCCTGTAGCAACGTAAATAAGCCCTGTCATTACTCCCGTGACACGTCGGGGAGGTAAAAGACTGAGCAGAGTTACAGTTACACAACAAAAGCAGGTTTTGCCCTGGAAATAGAAGGCAGCAGGGTTTCAGCTAAAGACCCTCGGATCATCTTGGTAAAAATCCTGGGTAGAGATGTAAATTTTAATAAGCTCCAAGGCCAGATGAGGCCCTAAAAAAGAGCAATGTGTTTCAGAGAAAGAAATTGCACATAAATGTCTTAGATTTTAAACAAAATTATTTAAAAATTAATTTAAGTCATATATTTATAGGGATTATTTTTCAGCCATGAACCATTGTAGAAAAATGTCACAAGAGCTACTGTTGTTAGGATGACAGAATACATCACTGCTGCGTCTTGCTTCCTCTGAGCCTTTTCAAGGATCATTTTTTTCTGCAAAGGTCTGGAGCCCACAAAGCAACGTGTCAACAAGAGCTAAGTACATCCTGCTAGCGAAGGGACAGTCCCAGTGTCTCCACCCCTGGGATGACCACATGGCAAGTGAGATCAGGGAACTGGTCTGGGTGAAAATCAACCTGGTAAAGTAAACAAACAAGCAGGCAGCAAGAGTTTGTGGTGGAAGGGGGCTGTAGTTGGTGCTCATGGTGCTGCTGGTTGCACAACATGGTTGCAACCATGGCACAGCTTTCACCCCTTTGAAGCATAGTTGGATTCGGGAAGGTGGGGAGCAAAGGCTGGTTGCGTCTCATCGTGCTACCCTGTAGAGCCACCAAACCTTGTGGTATTCCTGCTGCTCTTTAAGAATCCACTTCCTGGAGTCACAGGAAGATGACTAGTGCTGACATGCACAAAACAGTTTGAATGACCTTGGAATCAGGCACAGAGAATTTATTGTCGCCTAATAGTCTATTGTTTTGGCGCCAGTTAAAGGCTTACAGTAATTCGTATTGCATATTCTTCCCATAACACTGTTACACAATGTCTTATTCTAAAGAAGTTATAAATCTTCAGCAATTGTCTAAAAGTGTTGGTCATGTGTTGCGAATTGAGCATCTGCAGCTTCCTGAGAAGAGCAAATGGGGTCATTCCAGCTTTTCCCTGTCATTACCACAAATCAATATATGCAGTTGGCTCAGGAAACATGGCTAAAATCTTGGCTTGTTCTTTTCTTTTTTCTTTTGTTTTTCCTTCCCTTTTATTTTAATTGACTTAGAAAAGCAACAACTTTCAGTTTGTCTCTTCTGGCAATTTCTGATCATTCCATGTTTTTTGTCTTTTCCTGCTTTGCTAAAAAAAAAAAAAAATAGGTCATTGTTATTGCAGATAAAGCAGTTGTTGTCATATAGCTGCTTTAATGTCTTTTCTGATAACTTTTCTGATAACTAGGAAAGCATTTTGGTGCTTAGCACCTAATTGCATAGCTTTAGGCACTCCGTGTTTTGAAGTTTGCCAGAAATTCTTCTTGTTAAAAGCTCCACAGAATATAGATTTCATTACTCGAATCGCAGTGCTCTGTGAGGGCAGTCCTTTCTCTCCCTATTAGGTTCTGGAAGATGTGGTCACGTGAAGAGCTGAGTGAGTCAGTATCGTTTAACACTAGGATAATTACAGTGGTTTGGTTTGTTGGTTTTTTTACTTTTGTGCTTTAATCACAGAATTAAGGTTATTTGAACTCAGTTCTTGTGCATTGGTGAGCTGCAGAGTTGAGAGAGTGCCCCTGATGCTGTAGGCAGGTAGCAGGCAGTTAATGCGCCATGGGACAGGACATTCATACCTGGAGCTTGTAGGGTTGACACTGATGAGTGAATGTGTTGTGATATCCAACTGCAAGCAACCAGAGGAGGTTTGAACACCACCACCTTTGTTTCCAGCAGTGTTGGAAAGCCTAGTGCAGGGCACATGGACCAAATTCAACTCTGCTGCCATTACAGTTAAAGTGTTACCATGTTTTCTGCTTAAGTGAGGACTTAATCTGATCTCTGTATCACTAGTGGCTCATCTGAATAAGAAATAAGCAGGCTGATAAAGGGACACACACTGACATATTAGAGTGGATTTCTTTGAGAAGGGGTTTTGGCCTCTTGGTTGCAATGAAGAAAACTTCAAAGCTCCGAGAAATTAAGATACTTCCATACAGGCTGTGATGAGAGACTGCTTCTCAAAAGTTTCTTGTCCTAGTTTTCAGAGGGCATATATTACTTGGAAATACACAGTTTCATAAAAGCTTTTAAAAATTGAAGTTATCCTAAAGATTTTTGACAATTTTCCTGGTTGTTTTTGATATGTCTTTGCATTAGCTGCATCATAGCAGTAAAAAACTGGTAAATTGTGGATGTTATAACTTGCATTTTCTTCTGCATGTCATGTGTCATATGAGACAATATTTTGTTCTGCTTGTAAATGCGTTACTGTACGCTAGCTAATCTTCATGGTGTACAATTCCTTTGTCTTTTATTAAGAACAAGCAAGCAAGCAGTACAGCAGCGAGGTGCAAACCTATTTAACTGTTTCTCCTCTGAGTATATTAGGTAAGCAAATACAGATCTTTAACCTATTAGTTAAAGCATCATAAAATACAACTTTTCAAATTAATCATTTATGAGTTGATGTAACATAATGCAAACCAGAAATCCCAGTAAACGTGCAGCAATGATTTCAGCCTGTGTAGGGGAACTGCTTGTAAAATCCTATGACTTAACATTTTCTAACAATATAACAGTTGCAATTTCCCAGAAAGTCAGATGATGGATTTGCAGAAGTTGATGCTTAAGGTAGAAGAATTTCCTGGAAGAGATTTGGTCATTCAGCTTTCAGGATCTGAAGTAAAAATCTATATAAAGCAGCCATGCAAGCGGACAAAGCAGTCATCAGTTATCACAGAACTGAACTTTAAAAGGTCACAGCACAATGTGATGTCCTAAGTGAGCTGAACGTAACATACAGACATAAGCACGGCAGTGGTGCAAATGGATTCGGTATTCATTTAGGTAAATCACTCCCTTGTGCAGGAATCAGCCTTTTAGCTGTGTGTTTGTTCGGGCAATGCAGTGGGCAGACCCTCACCCATGCTGGCCTCAGCAGAGGAAGACCAGTGTTGCATCAGTATAGGCAAGATCTCTGAGAAGTCGTAGCACAGCCAAGACCCCACAGACAAAGGAGAAAATTATGACCTTGAAAATAACGTCACTGCAGTGTCTGCCCTGAGGAGGAGAGCCTGCCTACCAGTCACAGCCTCTCTGCTGTACATGGCCTTGTTGCTGTAGAGAGCTACTAGAGGAGTTACTATTTCAGCCACTCATTGCATATAAGCGATACAAGTAAGGGGCAGCACATTTCCAGTCTAGAATAGCTGAAATAATTACTATGCATTTACACTACAGCAGGCAGGCATGCTATCCCTGAATTGGTGTGACTCATGCGTTTTGTTCCTCCCCTCTTGGAAGCAGCATGGGACTTCCAGAGAGTAAGGGGGTCACACCAGCAGTGACAGCCTCGCAGCGGGCATTGCCCCTGCATCTCCTTGCAGCTGGTCCCTGCCACTTATGCTCAGTGTCTGCCTTTGCCACCTCTGGGACACTGTGAGGGGTAGGTGGGGCAGGGGAGCAGAACCGAAGTGCACAGTATTGGTCTTTGGTCACGTTTTCTGCCCTCACTTCTGGGCTGCCAGCTGCCTGGGCGTGGGCTTTTGGCTAATGGGTGCCCACAAAGCAGCAGCAGGACATGTCCCCAGCACGTTTTCTGCTGGAGTGAGTCACTGGGACACAGATCATGTGAAGGGGAGGACACTGAGCAGTGCTCTCCCCGGAGAGCTTTGCCTTGGAAAGGAAGAGGCTTCCCGAAATTCTCCGAGACACAAAAGCTGCAGGTCTACTGCTGTGCCCTCCAAGGAGGGATGTTTTCCCACACCCTGTGCATCTGCTTGCTTGCACTGCTTCCTGATGTCAGGCCTGCGCAAGGCCTGAGCACCATCCAAAGGACAGACGAAAAGCTCAGCAAGGTCTCAAGCCCGAACAGAGCCAGGTGCCTGCACAGGGACACCCCTCCTGCCCTGGGGCTGTCTGTTTGCTGCGCGTGGAGAGTAACCTCATGAGAGATCAGGGCTATGCCACCTCCAATCCTTTTAGAGACCAGAGCAGAGCAGCAGGTGCTGACCCAGTGCTGGCTCCTGTAAGCCACAACCCATCGGTCCCTGTGCCTTACGCACTCACTTTTCCATGGATGACTGACCCAAGACGTGAAGGTACAAGCACACATCCCACGTTGTCCTCACTCAATTTCTGAATTTATTTCTGATGCATTGTGGGAGAGCATAGCAGTCCTGAGGAGTAACGGCTAGCTATGGGTCTCAGGGGTTTTCTTATCACCGTCTTGAAGACATGCTTACCTCCTAAATTTCACATCAGAAAGATGACACAAATCACATGTCGATGGTCAGAGAGCAGTGACTTACCATTAGCGTACAACAAAATGTGTCAAACAGTCAAAAGTAATAGGATGTGCCTCATTTGCTTTACTCTTTTCACTTCAGTGGGCCAGGAGAAGCAGGAATTGCGCTGTGTTTCTGTGCTCCTAAGGCACTAAGCTCCTTAGTCACAGAGGGCTGGAATCGCTGTCCTGTTTTTGTACCCGCCATAAGCAAGGGTGGGCAGTGGTAAGAAATTCTACCTCTTGCTGCGGAGTTTGTGGAAAGGTGAAACCTGCCGCTGCAGCTGTAAATACAGCCACCTGAATTTCACTGGACTTGATGAACAGGCAAGGTTACTTTTCCTTGAGTCTGAAATTTTAATGACAGAGATTAAGTTACAAAACTTCTGCTTACTTGTGTAAATATAACACTTTATAATGAGCCTGAAAAAAAGGGTAGGGAAAAAGTAAATAAGAGAGACTTGCCTCTTAAATAACGTACAGGTGAGATAATAACTTCCTTTGCATAGGATGCTGGCACTGATTATTTGTCCTTCAAACGAAATGCTTCAAATTGTACTTAGTTATTTTTTGTGTCCTGTTGCATATCCTTGGTCTGATACATCCATTAAGGCACACTAGCTTCTTATTCCTGCATTCAAGTCAACTCACTTGATGGTTTCTGACTCGGGTACAGTGTGCAGTTTGCTTGACGGAGCTTTGGTACTGTGTCAGCGTGCTGCATGTAGAAATGGAACTCTGCACTTGATATGACTAAGTGTGTGTAAAAGACTTGTAGCTGGCTCTGAGTTTGATGGGTTTATTTTCCTAACAGTGGTCCTATAGGATGTGGAGGCATGGATCCCTGCACCTACAAGGTACTGCTTTAGACTCAAAGCCGTATGGTTAGCACTTGATTTCTAATATACATCTGACTTTTCCAAAGTCTAGATCCTGCAGACTGCTTTCCATGGATCAACTTCTGCAAAGGTTCGGCATTTCGCTGAGTTTATGAAAGCAAAGGTGCCTCATCCATTTGCACTCACTGAGGATCTCCCCCAGTGACTCGTTGGCAGCCCAAGGGTTTCTTGCCATCCCTTTGCCTGTTGCAGATGAATTAATGACTGACACAGACTCTGAAGTGTTGGAGGAGCTGGCAGTGCAAAGGAATCAGGAGAATGTGACCAGTGCCCATCTTATCTGGCAGGTAAAGAAAAGCAGTTCAAAGGTGCACAGTGTCTGCAGGGGATGTCTCCTGAAGAAGCGTGCTGACTCTCAGATAAACACGGTTCCCAGAAAACAGTTAATTATTTCGCATGAGTTACTTATTTAATACTTACTTCACAGGAGTTGAGTATTGACTTTAGGCAAAGCAGATGGGACTCCTTGGCAGCAGCGTTTTGGCCAGTTCCTTTGGGGACAGGCTATAACAGTACATGAAGATCTTCAATCATGGGATCAGCACAAGATGTCTGCTATATCTGGTCATTTGCAAAAGATACAAAAATACAGTGGACGAATCAAATGCCAGATACTTGTTTCTGAGCATAATCAATGTCTGAGCATAAAGTTGTGAAATTTTCCCATCCAGCCATAGCTATAGCATCAGATGTGAGCCTCTGCACGTGGTGAGCAAGACACAAGGCTTGCAGACTGGCATGGCAGGGTGAAGGTCGATATCCCTTTGGAGGGATGGCAGGATCTGGCCCAGGCTCTCTTTTGAGCACAACTTCCAGGAGGCTGCAGGATGGCAAACACTGGGTGATAGCACAGAAATGAACTACGCTGAAATAAACCACACTTCAAGCTGGGAACAGGAGTGTCCCTAAGCAGAGCAGTGGTTAGGGACTGTGTTTTCAGAAGTTCCTAATCCTGGAAATCTGGCAGTAAAAGGGCACGGGCCTTCTGGGTGCTGGGCTATTTAGGAAAAATCTGTTGGAAAATTTCTAACCATTGCAGCATATGAGGCTTTAAAATGTCATTCATACAGTAAAAATGATAGACAGGAAAAAACCACTGTCAAAAAAATACATCAGATTTCCATCTGCCAGAATTTCAAACTGTATGAGGGAAAGAGAAGAATTTATGTCTACGAGTGGAAAAAAAACCAAAATAGAAGGCACATGGATTGCATGTCCCTTGGTGCCTTCCGAAAGGAAATAGCACAGAGAATGAGGAAATTTCATGGAGTAAAAATACCAGCCCACTAAGGAGAGATCAAACTACGCTCACAAAAGCTTGCACTGCATGGAGAGGTTTATGGCAAGTTGTGAAAGCCCATAACCTACTGCCCTGGCCAAGATCTTTCCATGAGGTGTTACAGCTCAACTGGAAGCTGGACTAAGAAAGCAGAGATGGCTTATACAATAAAAGCAGGAAAATCACTACTCTGCCTCCCTGCTCTGTGTGTCGTGGTACAGAGATAAAGTGCTGCTTGTCTCAACTGCACTAAATCTGAGATAAGTATTGTTTACTTCACCCATCTCCAAGAGGAAAGGTCACTTGTAGTCTCAGTAGAGCTCCGTAATTTCCTCCTGGCAGCGTTCACCTCTGCTCATCCGGCATCAGGAGGATCTGGGAGCCCCCGCTTCCCTCCTTTGGCCGCCTAGCCATATCCTGACTTTTGGGGACACCTGTTAACCCTCTCACTGCCTGTCTTTGCCCCTGTCTTCCCTGGAGCTGACTGAAGAAATAGGCAGGGTACGTCAGTGATACGGTCTTAAATAGCAGTGAGATGCAGGCAGTCAGACTTACAGAAATACTTCTGGTCCTAAGAAATAACGCACAGAGGGTGAGAAGTAAAGGTCATTTTTTAGTATAAGTTACAGATGAAGCATTCTCCCATATGAAATGAGTCATCTTTTTGCTCTTGTCCTCTGCTCAGCTTGCTTGTTTTGGTTTGTGTATTGCCATATATTGAACCTAAGCTCTCCTTTTATGACTCAACAATATATTCATATTGTGTTTTTTCTCTCACCTTGTGTTTGCTCTTTGTCACTCTAAGGCAATTCCAATAAATGAGGAAGGAAACGGCTGACTGGGATCGCCCTTAAGACGAGCTTTGTTAACATCAAGAATGACCACGCAGATTGTCTTAACCCTGAGTGCAATTTATACCGACAAACCAGACTTTATCTAATGGCTGCGTAATGTGTTATATTCTCCTTCTGAAAGTAAGATCTCAAATTCTCTTGTAGATAAGGAAGAGAACAAAAAAACCTTCAAAATAAAAGAGAAACACACAAAGCAACCGCTGGCCACTGATGTTACACAGGTTCTTCCTTCTTTTCTTCTTTTGCAAATAAATGACTGCAGAAAGCAGTGCAGTAATTATAGCCTTCAGAAATGGCTTAGGTTTTCCTCCATGGACAAGCATGACAAAAAATAATAAAAAATAATTTTTACCAACACAGCTGGTGTTCAGATGAAATTATGTGGTTAGCTTTGAAACGATATTAAAAGAGAAATTTTAATTAACCTGTACCACTGGGTCAGAAGATAATATCTGATGCATATAACAGGCATACAGACAAAATACAATAAAATAATTATTTGCAATTAGATATATGCATTACAGATGATGTTGTAATTAAAATGTACTTAATGTCACAGGAGGTCCTTTATTATCAAGATAATTTGTAGAAGGACTGTGGAAACAATGTGATGATTATCCATCTTTCTGGAAAATAAATCTTAAAATTCACTAAGGGCCCAAAGCATTTCTGGGTTTGGAGCAGGTACTGGTACAGTCCAGCAGCCGAACGCCTTTTCTCCTGTGCCAAGTCCATTTGTTACTAGAGTGTGCGTAGGTCGCTCATTTCTTCATGCACATCTCTTCCACGGTCCCCTCACAGGCAACAGCCAGCCAGTGACATCCCAGTAATGCTGTGTGGCTGGGAGCCGGATGCACCTCCAGATGTGAGTGAATTTCTGTGCAGGTCAGAGAGAGGGAGAGATGCCACCGGGCACTGTGCTGGGAAGATAAATCTCTTTTTTCTTTCATTATTTGCTTGTTAGCTGCAGCAAAACTGAGTGATTAAATTAACTGGGGCTGGTTCTTGTCTCTACCGTGGCTCTTCCAAGGCACTCAGGCCACGAACAGGGACCAAAACCAAGAAAAATTACATTTATACTTGCTTGAAGGGCTCCTCTTCACTTTTACATCTCTTGAAAAACTAGCAGAGTGAGGGTCAGATAAGCACAGCCTAGTAAATCCGGGGCGATTACTCAGGAGCAAGGCACAGCTCAACCTCCAAGAGCTGCTTGTACGTTCAGAGAGGCTGATTACAGCCATAGGAACGTAAATGTAGTCATTTGCGATAGACCCAGTGAAAGATGTGGTAAATCCTCTAGGAGTGGCAGCCTGGCATGAGCTCTGATGGAGAGCATGGGTGCTGCTGCTACGCTGTTAAATAACCTCTCAGCCTGTGTATTTCGCTGTCTGAGAAGAATACTGTCCATATGTCTCTAACTAGCGAGGGATGATGGCTTCTTGGTGTCATCTAGTTGCCAGTTTTCAATAAGGGAGAATCTCATTTTACCCAGGTGATACCAAAACATTAATTCCAAGATGCTGTAAAGATTTCATTCTGCCACCTTGCGCACTGTTGCCGTCAAATACTCATTTTAATGAGTCAAGCCAAGGCTTGGAGGCTTTATAGGGCCCCATACTGCCAGGCTGCAGGGAACTCGCTCTCCACCAGTGCAGCCTCTGCTCTCCCCCAGCAGCCAGCATGGCCCTGGGTATTGGCTGCTCCGGCTGGCAGGCTGACCCTCTCCTGAAGAGGTTTCATCTTTGAGAGGAGCAGGGTGCCCCGGTGATGCCAAGCATCTCACCCATCGCTTTAGGAATAGCCTATGCCTCAGCTTTTGCTGGCCGCTGGTCCTTGTGCCTTGCATTAAACAACCCCAAGGTGCCAAGGTCGGTTCCCAGCACCAGATACTCACTCTGGGGCCTGACCTTATTTTGGTGCTAATGAAAGTTTTGCCAAACCTCTCCATCTGATTTAACATTTCCCTGTTCAGAGCCACCGGGCTGTAATTGTGGGGTTTGTTTTGCTGTTTCTCAGGCAGCCTCATTGCCACTTTTTGGATTTGTGCCACCACACTTGTAAAATTCCTCTTGAAGTCAATGGAGATTTTGCTTGAGTAAAGAAAGAAGAACCCAGCCTCATTACAGGGTACATGTTACTCTAGTGACGCGTCTTTCTGGGAAGGGTAGAGTAGCAGTCAACCGTGGTGAAGTTAATGTTTCTTTATGGAAATACTTACTTCTTTAAATCATAAATAATAAGTAAAATTGCTGCAAAATGTATTAAACTGAAGGAATGGCTCAAGGGGAAAACAACCCCCCTAGTATATCATCAGCTGGTTCTTTTTCTCCCCTAAGCTTCTCAGCTTCCCCGTTTTCAACAGAACAAAGAGAATGTGCCAAAGCTGCTTTGGGATTTCAATGAAAAGTAATGAGAATTCATTGCTAATTAGGGCTCCAATTAAAAAAAATGATCTTTGCAGGGACACTGTTAATGAACTTGTAAATTGCAGCTGCAGACTTGCATCCCTATAAACATTCCCCTTGTTTGGTTCCATTTGTGTATGCAGAAGCAGTGAGCAAAGGCTGCTGGCGTGTGTGCAGGGATGGCAGTCATCTCTTGGCTCCTGCACAGCAATCCCTGCCCATGCTAGCCACGCAGTCTGCACTTTGGGAACACAAGTGGCATCTTGGTGCTTATGGCATGTATTGCACAAGTGGGTGCAAACAGGCAGCACTGTTGCTGGCCACTTTCCCCATATGCACAGAGGTCCCTGCCCACCGCCTGGCTCGGGACAGAGCTTGCTGCAGCTGCTGCAGTCAGCACAGATAACTCTTCTTCCTCCAGAGTGGGGAAATCACCCCGTGTTTGCGGAGACCCTCGCACTTGTCTCCGCTGGAATGTCCCACCCTGCCCCAGACCCATTTGCTCACTCAGGGCAGTCATTCTCTGGCCAACAGGGACAGTAAGCTGAGTCGAAATGGAGAGAAGCGAGTGCTGAGGAGCAGGGAGGATGAAAAGGGGGATGTCGGATATGGAACAAGGTACCGTTGCAAGCTGGGGCTGGCTGGGGTCTGTCCTTGCCTGCCATGGTGTACGCTGGGAGGTTTGTCCTTCCCGCCAGTGCCTCGCCATCCTCGCCAGTGCAGCCTGCATGGTCCTGTCTCCCCAAGGGCTGGGCTGGTGATGGCCTCTCAGGGCCCACAGCTGTCTACGGCACTTTGCAAGTGGGAAGTGGCAACGGTTAATACGGGGAATGCTGAGAGCTAAGCTGAAACTTTAAATGAAGATGGCATTCATCTCACAAAAAAATTGGCATTGTGAAAAAGAAGAATGGTAATTCACTATGTATTTTTGATCAGTCTTAATCTAATTAGAAACCTCTTTATTTATTCATGTAGTACACTGTCAAGAGCAGTAGACAATCACAGGTACTTCAGGGTAAGTGTTGATGTGTGACTGCGTCTTTGCTCATGACAGCAAACAGTCAAGTCATGTAAAACTGCACATTTATATGCTCTAAGCAATGTTTTCACTAGGGTAAATGGCTACCACAACCTTCCTCCACAGTACTTGGTGGTTTCTGACAGGAGTGGGCTGTGTGTGGTGTGCCTCAGCTCCCAGGTCAGGGAAGGGGCAGCCTGCATGGAAATAAAGGAGAATGTAAATGTGCTGGGGGAAAATCACATTCTTTTTGTCCAGCTGCTGATGCAGGTACAAAGCAGACAGAGCCAAACTCAGCCATGGTGTAAGTCCACCAGCTATGACAACAGCTGCACATGTCCAGCTGCATGCATGCAGGGGTGTTTCGCACAGGGGAGCGGGTACCTAGGCAGGCTGATGCAGCTGCCACAAAGCCCGGCTTCTGCGATCGTTCACTTGCCAGCATTTGCCAAGAGGCACATCCCCATGGTGTTTTGTGCCAAGACCCCATTTTCCCCTTCCCATCGCAGGAGGGCTTTTTCTCCCTGCAAGAATGGTGTGAAGGCATCGGAGGACAATTAGTAGGGGTCTGAAACACCTCTGAAACCTGATCAGAAGTTGGAGATGGCAAAACATGGATAAAATGCATGCTAATTGTACCCATTTTCCTATGAGCTAACAAGGAAAACAGAAACCCACATGGTGGTTGATGTTGCCAGGCAGCGCTGGAGATCACCTAGTCCGACTCCTGCTCAAGCAGGATCACCCAGAGCAGGTTGCTCAGGACTGTGCTCAGTTGGGGTTTGAGTATGTCCAAGGCTGGAAACTGCACAGCCTCTCCAGACAACCTGGGCCAGTGTTTGACTACCAGAAAAAAGGGGGTTTGTAAGCTTAACTGGAGTTTCCTCAATTTCAGTTTGTCTGTTTTCCTCTTCCCCAGGGTTTGAAGAAAAAGTTTTGGTGATGAAAGTAAGGGTAACGGGGATATCCCAGGCTCTTGGGTGAGAGCCTCTCCCAAAATCAAAAGGCAGCTAGAGGAACAAATAGTGCATGAGACATGACGGGTCATTATTCTGCTCCTGTTGCCATCAACAAGCTCTTGTGCTCCAGAAAAGCTAGGTCTGCCCTGGGGGCTGCAGTTGAAGAGGGGTGCAGAGGGCAAAAGAGGGGGCTGGCAAGGGGCAGAGGTGTTCGGGAGCGGGCTGGGAAACGCAGCCCCTGCAAGAAGTGGGGTTTAGGTTGGCTGAGGCAGGACAAGAAGCCATCTGCTCCTGTACTGGTCTGTCCTACCTGGAGGTCTGTGGGTGCAGATGTGTGTAGACCTGCTGCAGTTATTAGGGGGGAATGGTTGTCTCCTGCTCTCAACATGCTCAGGTTCTGGATGTGCTGGGGGCTAAGGGTCTAAGGGCTCTGTGGTGCCAAACTCCTACACACTCTGCTCCCTGATAGAGCCCCAGGCTTAGACCCTGGGGTTGCCGTATAGCCCTGGGCATGCATGGAGGGTCCTTAGGGATGCACTGGACCCAGCCAGGAGTCCTGTGCGAAGCCAAGACACAGCCCTGATGGGATGCAGCTCTTCAGGGGGGCTCCTGCGCTCCACTCCTTTCCCGAAGTACGCTGTTGCAGCCCACCTGCAGCCAGCTGGTTCATTCAGTCACATAGCCTGCCTGCACCGAAGTTTTTTTTTGGGAGGGGTTCTCATTTCAGTCTAGGGCTCCATGTCTCTGGTACTAATTCACACCCCACCTCACCAACGCACCACATATAGAACAGTAGGGATGAAGTGCAACATAAATACCAGGAGCTTAAGGAGGGAAGTGAAACATTTCATCTTTTTCTGGAGCTTAGTATTAAGTTTTTCTATTTCACCCAGATGCATAGATTTTATTTCTGGTAGCGTGTCACAGCTGATAAAATACATAATGGAGCTATTCAGGGGCATCTCTGAACATGCACTTTTCCCACATATAAAAATGTACCTGAAATTTTGAAGGATGGAATACTCATTTGCCAATTTAAAAAGAAAATGGAGAGAACAAAAGAAAGAGGCTCGTAGAGTTCTAAGTCTTCATAGAAAACCGATGGAAAAGCACACGTACATTTAGAATGATATTGACATTTCTGAAATAAGAGATACAGAGTTTTATCTAAATTATACCAAGGCCCTTCAAGATAATGTGCTGTGTAATAGCTACAGGTTTAGACACTATTTCATTTTCAATTTTCTAGACAAAAAACATGATTCTTATCCACAATTTCAGTTCAGTGTTGGACAAATTATTAGCACATACTTCCCAGCTACACCTAATACAGGGAAAGGACTGTATTTCCATCTTCTTCTCCACCAGCTTTGCCAGTGTTTTGTTTGCGTGGGGAGGAGGCAGAGGTTTGCAAAGCCCAGAGTGAAAAGGGATCCAGGAGCACTGCAGGCACTAATAAGCCTGTATTACCCTGACAAGCTCCTTATAAGCCCAGGGCCAGGCCTTCCCTGGTTTAGGCTGTGTTGGGAGTGTCTCTGTGCTTAGTACTACTGCTGCCTTGTTTGGCTGTTTTGCTGCTTCTCCTGGCTGGACCTGGGACCTGTGCTGCAGGTAGTTCCTCTCTTGGTCCTTGGGCTGTGCTTGCTGCCCTGGACATGGTTCACACCTTGGCTGGACTCTGGCACTGCTTTGGGGAGGGTGGGTGCCCCCTGCTTCCCTTCCTCATTGTACGTGCATTCACTGTGTACTTGCAAACAGTTTGCACCTTGCTCAGTGCTGCTGCCAACTCTGCTGGGGTGGGGGTACCTTGCTTATACCTCAGGCTTCGTGTGAGCCATGTATCCCTCCTGGTGTGTGCTTCTTGGGAGGAAGAACACCCCCAGACCTGCTGAAGGCGGTAATAACCCTCTGTAATTTGCTTGCAGAGCATACACAGGTGGGCTTTGGTGCTCTGAGCGGTCATAAGGCAACACACAGAGCACCAGAGAACTCTAGACTAACTGAAGGAGGCTCTCAAGAGCTCCTCAGGAGCCTCTTGTAGGAGTTGTTTTGGTGTTTAAAAGTGGGTCCTGAATGTGTGTGTTTGTACCCCTTGTGTGCGTTGTTCCCATCTGTAGTGCTGGTTGTGAGTGCCTGTGTGTGGCGTGTGCTGACAGGTCTGGGCTCGTGTTGCAGAGGTGTTTGCCTTGTCTTCTGGCAGCTGAAAAGGTATAAATCCTTTTGACACCCACTTGGCATCAGTGATGATGCCATGCTGGCATAGCCTTGCCTTTACCTGGAAGCAAAGTACCATGAGCTCTGGAGAACCTCACTGGTATCTGCAGTGTGGTGAGGCTCGGTGAGAGGTCTCTGCAATGCTACACCAGCCTGTGGTTTCTGGCTCTGGGCTGCGGGTGTAAGATGTAAAATAATTACCTGTCTTGAGGGAGCTTGCTCCTTTCCTGGGTGTAACAGAATGAATCAGTATTTTCTAGTGCAGGACACCATTGGAGGAGCAATGAGATAGCCTGACACCCCCCTTCCTTGGAGTCCCTTGGCCTGATGCTCATTTCTACCACTATTTGACCAATACTCTAGAAAACTGTAGCGTTATGGGAAAGTTACTTCCTAATTCCGCGTGCTGGGACACATCTGTAGGTGTTCTTCATGCTAGTGATGCTGAAAAAAGAAACCTGAAGCCCTGAAGAAATCAGAAAGTCTGCTCAATTCTCATGCAATGAGCAAGCTACCCTAACAGAGTTTGCAAGGTTCAGCAAGTAGGTTAGGTGGCAGGTGCCACCTGCTCATCTGAAAGGCCTTATTTCCACCCTCATCTGGTGAAACGGTTAAAGCATCCCGGCTGTGATGGGATGGTGAGCCTGCTCCCTCTACAGGGAGCTTCCACTTCATCGGCGTTGATTTATCTTCATTGTGGAGGTAGAAAAATTCCGTTCTCCTAAGAAGTCTCTTCCAAGATGCCAATGAACAAAATCTGGAAAGATGTTATATTTTGCATGTGTATGTACAAGTATGTAGTCCTCAACAAAACGTTAGTGTGGTTGTGGGGATGGAGGTAGTGCCCCAGCCCCCTCAACAGCTGGGCATCTGCTGAGTGGGAGGAGGAGGCTTCAGCCTACCTTGTAGTTAGCAGGGAAGGGAGGGTTTTCATGAAAACCATAAAGCCACAAAATACAAATTAAACCCTGCTAGGAAATTAAAATTCAAGGAACATAAATAGTTTCCTTGGTAAGCCAAGAATAATGCTGGCAGCACTCAAACTGGTCGCTAAGAGAGTGGGCACATTTATCACCACCTTAACAAATATGCATTAAAGGTAATAAAATTATACTCTTCAAACTACACAGTTTCCCAGTGTCAAAAGGATTTCTTTCTTTGTAAACAGCGTAAGGGAACTGAGGGTCAGTAAAGCCTTGGTATGCATCTTAGAGGCAATCTGTCCATGGTCAAAATACATCTGTTTATTTCTGTTGGTCACTGGGAAGGTTATTCCCCTCTAAATATGCAGGGGATTTTTCTTAGTGAGGTTTAAATGGGCGTGTGTGCTTTGATAATGGCAGCATGTGATCAGATGAGGGAACAGCTAATTGCTGGGCCAGCAGGCAGTGCAAATAAAATGACTTTCATTAATCTGTGCCTTTACGTTAAGCGTGTGGGTCCTGATACAGCTTCCCCTGAGATGGAGGCAGAGCTGTGGTTTCAAGGCAAAGTGCCTGCTGGAGGAGACTGAGAAAGAAATGGGAATTGCTGTATTTTTGGCCCCAGTCTAAAATGATTTACAGTATGACCTTTGGCTTAATGATACTTGTGTTCATCAAACGTTAAGATCTATGGGTGGACAGGTGCTATATGAGTCTTAAACAGTGATGGAAAATGCTTTTGCCACAAGTGATGGCAGCTTGCCCCAAATCAGTTTTTTGTTCATCTTCTTGGGCTAACATAAAAGTTGTGTCATAAGAAGCCAGGGCATAACAGAAGTGCTTCTGCAGTTAAAGTTACTGACTAAATTAAGTAAGGTGATATTTTGGGAGCAGGTATTCCTTTCAATAAGCATGACAGGGCAGAGATCCCTAACACCTCCCTTGTAGCTGCACTGCATGGTCCAGCTGTCATCACGAAAGGACGTTAAATGTGTAGGTCCTTCTGAGCCAAGCTGGCTCACTGACTTGGATGCAAACTTGGAGTAAAAGTATAACTTGTTTACTTGTGAAAACTTCTGTCCCAGTGTGTATTGTGATCTCCTGACAGTGCAGTTCTGCCACATGCAGTTCCTGTATTAGCCCTGAAGACTTCACTGCAACCCCTCTCTTCCCGCTTGCTCATGATCACCCACCCCCTTTCCCCACCTAATTGGAGTTTGTTCTTTTATATGCATTCACACAGTTCTAGGAGTTTTCACAAAAGACGTAGATTGTTCTTAAGCATACCTCTCTGCTCAGTAAGAGGATTTTTGCTTAAATAAAATATTTCCCCTTTTGGGATGATTAATCACCCAAAAAAAGTAGAATTTCCCATCTGCTTGTCAAGATCACTTATTACAATGATTTTTGTATGGGCAAATGTAATTGAATAAAAAATTTAATGGGCAAAATTACAAGAATATTTCAACTAAATAGATGCCTCACATTGTAGGGCAACTATAGGAGGAATTACAGTTCATATCACTGATTGCAGCGGTTTCTTGAGAGCTGAGAATCGGGTACCAGAAGATCTTCGGGGATGAGCTGGGGGTGTTTACATTGCATTCATGGTCAGCAATGGAGTTGAACAAAATCAGGGTTTACTATCTATAGCCAGATGTTTGCCTGGAGAGAGTGGGCAACTTGAAATGTGCTTGTAACAAATGTGTGTGCATATGCCTGCCCTGCTGTTGCGCTGCAGGGATGTGCTAGGCTTTGTCTCGGGGCTCACTTCTGGCACTTGGCAGGAGCTGCAGTGTTCAGGCTGCTTCTGAACTGACATGCTTTCTTCTAGAGGGTCTTCACTGCAGCATCAAAAAAGTAAAAAAATGCATGGAGAAAGTCCCTGGGAAAAAAAATAATCAAACTTTTGAGTTTGGTCAGGTGCTGTCCTTATGCATGATACACACTGTCCTGAGGCCTCACTGCAGCGTAGGAATAAATGTTGGTTTTACTAATTGGACTTTGACCTGTAACAAGGTACTTTGTGTTTGGGCTTCACTCAGGACAGCTAACTAACAGTTGGACTTGATAATGTTAATATTTGGGATTATCTCTTAAACAAACTTGAGCAAAGCCAGACTGTTTTGTTTGGGCAGCATCAACAGGCATAGGTTGCTGAAGGTGGTAATTTCCATGAAGGTGGTAATTACCATGAAGGGTAAGATGTGGCTCTGATTTCTGTGTGCAAAGTTAAAATGTTGAAACAAGCATTCCACTGAATTCCAGCATAAGAGGGAATGTGGGAATTTTGCTAGGTTTAAGCAGGAACTAGATGAAATAAAACATGAACATAGAATAGATTTGATCTTAATGTACCCAGCTAACCACAGCGGTGTGATCCAGTAACCAAAGCACCGCTGGGATGCGACTCGAGGAGCCTGGCCTGGGTCTGGCAGTGGTGGGGACACTGGCTGCAGCACGGAGCTGCTGCATCCCTGCCTTGGGTGACAGCAGCAGTTCTGACTTGGCTTTGTGGAGGCCCAAGGCATCTGCTGAGAGAGGTCTTCTGGAGAACGCTTCTCTGAAGTGCTTGTACTGTTTAGTATAAATAATGTACTAGGAAGAGGAGAGGCATGGTGTCCAAATGATTAACCCACATGAGAACTTGCAAAATTAGATCTCTCCTCGGTCATTAGGTCAGAGACTTGTGCAGCCAGAAAAGCTACAAAAACTGTTTGTAGTATAAAAGATGATACTCTTAACTACCTGCTTTAGCTGGTACCACTGCAGTACACTATAATTTGAATTACTATTTGGTTTTCTGTCCTGCAGTTGTTGGCAGCTCCTATACAGAATCCTTGTTTTAATGTTTATTTGAATGTTTAATTACTCTATGATAGCGCAATAATTACCATGTAGCTACAGAGGAATTACATGGTTGTCTGTGCTCTGTAAACCAGTGTCAACTTCATCTGCAAACAAATAATTATGCAGCTAACATACCTGTTTAATTTAAACAGTAATTAGCAGAGAAACAGGAGAAATGCAAAAAATGGAGTTCCTGCTTTTATAAATAACCCTGTGTGCAAAATTCTTTAGTTCCCTGGTTTCTTTTACTACCACAATGTTGGATGATACGAACTGGAGCCAGGAAAAACATGATTAAATTAGAATTAAAGGCTGATAAAACTATCTCTGAATTGTGTAACTGTATGAAGTGTTATTTCATAGCCTGTTATTTCTCTAGCTGCAGGTTGTGATCAAGTGAATTAAAATACTTCAAAATAACTTCATGAGTTGGCTGCATCTCTGAATTTTGGTGCCGCTTCTAGAAAGGCGGAGGAAAGCCACAAGGTGGCAGTGTGCACAAGGAAATAAGAGTGCTCTCCCATCTACCGGAAAGATCGAAGATCAAACTATTCAGCCTTGAGATTCAACTGTATTGCCACTTGTCCAGCTACAGGAGTTGGTGTAGGATTTCAAGCATCTTTTCCATTTTAGGAAGATTTTACAAGTGTAAGAATGTAAATTAGTTTTTCAGAGAAAAAAAAAAAAACCAAACCTGTAAGGGTACACCTCTGCTTACTACTTCGTTTCATGCTGGTGGGTAACTTCAGTAAATTTGTGGGTTCAAATGTTCCCCATTGAATATTTGGAGAACATGTTTTCTAGTGTTGCCGGTTTCCTGCTTGGAGATGTGTTCCACTGCAGCCTGTTCATGTACTTGTGGCATGGCTGGTGCTCTGGGCATGGGAGATGGGGTGGGGAATATTTCCAGATGGGAACCCATGGCAGAGGAAGGACCACATTTCCTGGGTGCGGCAGGGCCTACTGATCCACTGCGTATTTAAGTGATAGTGTACTAGTGGTTGAGACAAACTGGTTTTATCCAGTATAAATCAATTTGCAGATCTGGATTATCCCCAGGGATTCTGGGAAACAGAACCCTGAATCTTCCTCCTAAAGAGTGCTGACTTTGTTTCCTACTGTGTTGCTTTGGGGAGGGTAAAACTGGCTAAGTCCAAGGGAATGCAGCTCAAAGAATTGCCAGGGTTATCCTGGCACTGGAGCACCGGTGCATGCCCAGCTGTGACTTTTGCACTTCGCAGCAGCAGGGAAGAGATGTGGGGGGTCAGAGCAGCTCACCTGCGGGCAGCTGTCCTTGTGCTCTGTTACACAGGGTCTGCTGGCCAAGGGCCATCCCCTGTGTTAGCCACATCTGCTGCTCTGGAGCTCTGCCTGCCTGCTGGGACTTCTGATGTGCCAAGGTGGGTTAAAAATAGGCAGGGTTCCAGGGCAGCAGCAGGCCAGAGGGCAGACAGAGTGTTTGGCACAGGAAGGGAAATTCCCTGTTCTGTTCCCAAAGCGGTGCCCAGGCTGGAAGCTGTCTGAGGGGCCTGCCTTCAGAGGCTGGCCAGCCAGGCCAGCTGGTTTTAGACTTGGACTGGTTTTAGGAAATGTGATTTCCCATTAAGCAGCCATCAGTGGGGGGAGTCAGGCTTTTGTCTCTGGATGCATGGTTGCCAGTGAGAAATAGAACAAAACTCACCTGGCTTTGGTTTGCTGGAACATAGATGTGAACTGCAAGAAATGTTGAGATGAAAGGTCAGCGATCACCTCCTAGTAGGAGAGAGGCCTTTTTTAGGGAAATGCCATCCACAAAACCACTGTTGTCAGTTCTTTCAAAGCAGACCTATTTCATACTCTCTTACTTTTCTGAGGGAAAGAGTCTACTTGGCTTCTCTGCTTTTCTTTTTTTTAAGTCAACTCATTTATTTGCTTTTCGAAAATCCTCTTTACAGCCCCTTCAGGACCAGCAGTGTGTGGCTGTGGGATGGGAGGCTGCTTTGATGCTGCGTGCTGTGCCAGGACAGCTCTTCAGCAGTGGGGATGTCTGCAGTCCAAACTTGCAAATCCCCATGCAATGGAGACATTAGTGAAATGAAGAGTTAAACTGTTACCCCTGTTCTCCTTGAAGCCCAACCTAAAGCATTAAGACCAGTTGATGGGTTGTAAGTCAATGCGGTGCAAGGGGAAGGTTAATCTTCTGGCAGAATAAATACCGCCAATTGTTGCGTGTGTGCTAGTCTGGGGGCTGCTTATCCGCCCCAAATATCTCCTGGACTCTTAGCCCCAAATATCTCCTGGACTCTTAGCCCAGGGGAGGCCCTGATGCTGCTGGGGAAGTGGCTGGTTTTGCTGCCTGTAAACACCAGATGGCATCAGGTCTGAGCGGTGGGAGCCGGAGGAGGAAGCTCTGCTTTGAGTTTTTCTGGGCATGGTTCCAGGCAATAATATCTTTTCCCACCAGTTGTGAGGGATCTGAACTTTAGTTTGCATGAGGAGCTTAAAAAAGCAACTGATTAAAAACCAGAATCCCTTTTCTAGCTTGTACGGTGCTTGGGGAAGAGCTGGCTTGCAGTGGCGGGCTTCCAAACAGCTGACAGCACGCAAAGAGAGACTGTCTGAGTGCGCAGGGTTCCCTGAACCTGGTGGGGCTCGGTGCATGTCTGGGGCTTTCCTAAATGGACTTAATGTAGGGTCACTGCAGATGTCATTAGTAGCATGAGACAAGCAGGGTTTTAAAAACATTGTAATACATCTTGGCCACATGGAGAGCAGGACCAAACACCTTGGAGCAGCATGAGCACAATTTTTACAAAGCTTTGGCCAGCGTTGTGAAGCCTTGCTGACATCTTTCACATCCAGCATTGGCCACCTTGTGGGTGTTTCCACCCCTCTGGCCATAATGCAGGCATCATGCTGGGCACTTGCAGCTAGAGTACCACCAGCCAATTCCAAAACAGACCCACTGGGAAAGGCTCAGAAAGCCAGCTCTGCGTTCTTGAGTCCTAAACGCCAGCACCCACCCTGCTGCAGCAGTTTCCTGGCAGCACCAGGAGAATGCAGAGGCTAGGGCCAGGGCACGATGCTGTGCTGGGCAGCCTGGCAGCAGAACGGGCAGGTGAAACCCATCCCGCTGAGCCCCAGGCTGGCCCCGGCTCCTACCTTTCCCAGCTTTTCTGGTCATGCTTTTCAAAATGTCGATATCCTTTTCCTGCTTGAGCTTTTTTATGTGTAGTTGCAAACCTTTGAAAGTGCAAGATGCTGTCCCCCAGAAAACATTTAAGTAGGGTTTTTTCCTGTGGAAAAAGTTGTCCCTTTAAACCTGGCTTTCTAAAGACAATATTAGTAAAAAGCTATGCTTTTCCCAGCGTAGCTCCTTGGTAGGGCAGGTCAACAGGAGGTGAAGTTGCACACTGCCCGATGCATCCACGAGCCTTAGCCACTTGATTTGAAACAATTGCTTTTTCTGTGGACTTATAAGGGCTTAGTTCAGCACAGAAACAAACAGCAAAGATGATGTTCACTTACATATATTTGTGTCCTGCAAGAGAGGAAAGCAAGCTTCACCAGCCCAGATGATTTTCAAATGAATTGCGGGGCTGGGTGGGGAAGTCAGAGGCTCTTTTCTGAAGAATAGAGCCCTTAGTGTCTGTGCTGCAACACTATTCCCCTTCTGTCCGTCTGTCTTTAGCTCTTTGTTATGTCAACATCTGTAGCTGTGAGTAAATAGCATAAGGGGAGAATACATATTGTACTCCTGCCAAAGCAGCCAGGCTGGGTGGGGGCCAGATGACTGCATGAACTGTGCTGTCTCTGTCTGAAGCGAGGAGCTCTGGAGTAAATGTATATATAGGTCTCCCAAAGACCTTCGTTTTATGGTGAATGGTATTGCTTAGTGCTCCATTGACTGGATCCCCAGCCTGTGCAAGCCAGAATAGCCCTAGTGTCGTTCCTATGGATATACTGGTTCACGGGACCTGAGCACCTGATGCTGTAATCGAGACAGGATGCGAGTATTTGTCTAGCGAACGTACAAAACATTCATGTTTTCTCTTGTCAGTGCCCAGGTATTTTTTCAGCTATGCTGATTCTTGTAAGTAAGAATTGTAAATATTTGTAATTGTATAAATGCTCAAAACTGCTAGGAGAACTCATTTTAGCAAGAAGTTTAGAACCCTGCTCTGCCTGCAGCCAGTGCCACCACTTCTTCCTCCTCCCAGCCGGTTACAGGCAAAGTTGGCAGCAGAGCTGGTCTCTAAGTGAAGCAGCTCCACTGTTTTTGTGGAAATAGGCAGCTGAGGGAGATGGTTGGTGACCAGAGAGGGATGGCTGCTGTGATCTTAGTTTTTGCAGGCCCTTGGAGATGTGGTATCGAGATTGACAGCGAGATGTTCGCTAGCGCTGTGTCTTACAGATGCCAGCTAAATGTCACCCGGACCCAGCCCAGGCAGAGCACCTTCTCTGTGAGGTTTGCTGTGCACAGGGAGCAGCTAGATAGTGCTGCAATCAGTCCGTGTGGCATTTCTCTGCTCAGGGAGCCAGCTAATGAGCAGGTGATCATCTGTTTCAGTGCAGCCTCAGAGCACGCTCTTTCCAGAAGAAAAACAAGGTCACAAATACTTGCCAAGTGAATATTGCAAGCTGCTAGTTAGGTTGGAAGAGTGAACTTGGGAAGATGTTCTTCATCTCTCTTCTCCATTTGGCAGCTGTTGTATAGCTCTTAAATCAAAATGCCATCTTCCTTGGAGCTGGCAAGCCCTAGCTGCCTCTGCACAGGGGTTGCCTTTGCTGGGTTGTGCTGTTTGAGCTTTTCTGCTTTACAGTTGTGTTCATCCTGAAGGGGTCCATGTACCTTATATGCGAGTTCACCTTAAAGATGGCTTGTTTATTTCCAGCATCCTTGCATCTAAAGATGTCAGGACAATGACATTGCAGTGCAGGGTGCTGTGCAGGCACGTGGTATGAGGAATCCATCTCCAAAGTGCTAACTCATTAGGCAAGCAGGATCCCAGGGAGCCAGGCAGCAGCTGTATGCATGGAAATTAAATCTAGCATAGCTGGCACAACCTGAAGGCTGGAGCTCAGGTGAAACATGCTCAGGTAAAATTCTGCTTGGGCCTGTGGTCCAGAAGTGTCCTTTAGCTCCCTGGGAACAGAACCATGCTGTTAGTGGCTGGGAGTCTGCAGGAATACTGGGCTGCTCAGATGAGCAGCTTGTTTCACATACCTAAGGGCAAGTCTGTGTTGCAAAGTAATGGAAGTGGAATCGGCTGTGCCATGGTGAATCTTGCTGTGGGATGATCTGTCCTGCTGCAGCTGTGGGGAGGGCTCAGGTATTTCCAGTGTGCTGTTCTGCCATCTAGTTATATGTTGAGTAAATCATATTAAAGTAGTAGATTGGTTCCACAGCCCAGTAGAGAAATATGGGTTGGTTCTCTCTGAATAAAAACACATTTTCCACATGTTCGGCTGAATTATTTCTACACCCTCTTAAATTAGCTGTGTAATTATTCCTTCCACTGAAGTTTGCATTTGTTAGCTTCTGCAGACTGCATTTTGTGTGTATGTGTTGAACTAATGCATAGCATTTCTCTGTAGCACAGTTGGCTGGCTAGGAAGGACCCAAGCACCAGATTTTTCTGTTTAACAAAGTATTGGAAAGACTAGCTGGAAGGCTCGGGCTCTGTAACTTGATTTTCAGCTTTCCTATGTCTTGTTACAAGGCTGGTGGGGTGAGGGGCTCTTTGAGGGAAGTTCTCTGGGGAAGAGTCATGCCTGTGAGTCCCAATGCAGCAGCGAGTACACCGTTAATAGCCATCATCTCAACAGCTTGCGGCTAGAAATGCCAACGCTGGCATGGATATTTCACATCTGAAATAATTATATATATTACTTTATAGAAAATAAACTGGGGGTGAGCAGGGGCCACTGGCCCAGCCTGGGCTGTAGTACAGGACAGTTTCACAGTCACTGCCCTGTGATGCTTTTCTGGACGACACTTCCAAAAGAGGCTTTCAAGGGTGGTGTGAAGTCATCCCTTGGTGTCTGGTTCTGGCAGTTAATTACAGAGCTTCATAAATGAGCATCTCTGTTCAGTGAGCATCTGAAGAGTGGCACAGCCTCCCTTGCGTGGCTCGCCCTGCCTGGCTGGGGCATGGTGGATGAGGTTTAAGTGACCTGAGCCTCTCAATGGGATGTTGGTCTTCAATCTGCAGACTTCAGTGCTTTTTCCTTGGCTTTGCTGTTGCACAATTCACCTCGACCAAATCCTTTCTGTTTACATTCTGCCTTTTTGCCTTGTGTACTTAGACTTTGGTCCCCTTGGGGCATGATCAGCCTCTCGTGAGCAGTCCATATTATGCCTTGCAAACTCTCGGATGTGGCCTGACAATGTTACTGTAGTGCTAACACTAAGGGAATGGGCATTAGCATTGAGATGAATCTGAGTAAATAAACATGTGTTACACTATTTACCGAACACTTAATTATTTTTGATAGCTAATTAGTGTCTTTTCTATTTTGACATTTTTAAAGCTAATATAATGCATGCTATGAAAGACAGTTCATGTAGGATAGGGTTTCCTTTGCTTTGCAAGGAACCTTTACCTGTCTTTTTTTGTTGTTCTGGTGCATTCAGAAATGCTGTTTGCAGGCCTCCTGACAGTTTTCTTCATTGCAGCTTTTTTTTCCCCCTCTCCTTTGGAGGGTTGATAGTAGATATTTTTTTTACATTGAGCATAAAGGGAAGACTTTTAAAAGCACAGAGGGCCATAAGGAACTGAGTTTCACTGGAAGGTTGGATGCCTAATTGCCCTTTGTGCCATTAAAAAAATCCTCCCCGTATGTGTGTTGTTTTGTTTGTGGGCTTTTCCCTCCCCACATGAGCAAAAATTGATTGATCAATGTTTGTTAGAAAGTTATGAACAAACGTCTCTGGTCTTATTGATGTCAGCCCAGTGTGTTCTCCTTGCTAACAAAATTAGTTGCAAAGTCAGCAGGAGGCTTGTGAGAACACAGAGCATGGGTTTTGTTTGCATAGCACACAGGGCTGGCTGCTACTTAAATAACACATCATCCCTCTCTGCTCACAGATCTTCTGACGGTGGTGTTTTTTGGTTTTGTTTTAGGAATTGTTGTTTGAATAAAAGGTCATTTACTGTCTTATTGAGGGGAAAAACAACAATGTAAATGTACAGTGGTGTACTGCACACTGGGGTTTTTCAGCAGGTCCACAAAGGAGGTGGTGTGCGGGAGCTGTAAACAGCCCGAGCATACCACGTGTGAACATGCGGCTGGCTGAGTGGAATGCACAGGGTGCTCAGCACCTTCATGGGACCCAGCTCTGCAGAGGAAAGCAGGATGTGTGGGGTGTTCAGCACCTTTATGGGACCCAGCTCTGCTGAGACAGGCAAGCAGGGAGCTGCCCTCCGTGCAGACAGTGGGCATCCCATCTAGCCCCCTGCATGGGACTTACTATGTAGTTGTGCCCTGGGGAGGAAAGCCAAGTGAAAGAGAGCTGGGGAGAGGAGGGGGTTCGGTGCTAGCATCCCACTGTGTTTAGCTTCTCTTGCTCCAGTGGGCTCAGCTCTAGTAGGTGCTGAGTGTCTCATTATCAAGGTGCAGGTGTCTCTGGGATGTGGCAGATGCCAGCTGGATGTGGCTGGTGAGTCAGGGCACCAGCATCCTACAGGACCAGGCTCTGGACAAGGTCCTTCTGCCACTCAGGTCCCAATGGGGGATGCTGACAAGGACCTCGTTCATACTATAACTTGCAAAAAGGGATTGCTGGTTGTGGTCAGGCTGGGCAGCCACCTCACTGTGTTTGTGGTTCTGAAGGTGATTGCTCCCTTGAAAGCATTGGGCTTGAATGGCACCAGCCTCGAACACCCAGGTCAGATTTGCTGTCACTGGAGCAATGATGTATTGGTGCTCTAATCAGAGCGCCCTTCCACATGCTCTTCCAGTATTTAAGCTACACATTTACCAGGGGTTATCCTTTTTAAGTGCTCTGGCTGAGACTTGGTATTAATGACTGCTAAAGCAGACTGTATTTGCCACCCTAGGTGTTCCCATTTAACTCCTGCCTCTCGCCTGGGGCTTCATGCTGGCTGGGTGGGCACGACTCCCCTCCTGGCACCCTGCTCAGGCCTGGGGATTGCACTGCAGCTGGGCATCCTTGGGGACTGGCTTCAGAGCTGGGTGACATCGTGGACCCAGGCAGCCCCAAGCCTGTCTTGGGTTTCTGCTGTGGCCTGTTGCTCCCCCAGCAGGACCGCTGGTAGCGAGGCCAAGGGCCGGGCTGTTGTGGGATCTTTGCCTCCCTGCCTGGTCTGCGGAGTGAAATGTGCCCAGAGGATGGGAAGGTGGCTCACGGGTAGTTCTGCATCTTCTGTTTGCTCACAGATCATTTCTGATGAGCCTCTCATCTACTGTACTCTTATAGCTTTTATCTTTCCCTTTTCCTGCTGAATTTCAGCCTTCAAGTCTTGCAGTAGTATTAAGCTGTCTTATGCTTTGCTTCACTTACTTTCAATATTTACATGTTACTTTTAATGTGTGTAAACAAACATGTACTGGTAACACTGTAACAAAACACAATTATTATTCCACCTCTTTTGCCAATGTTCCTTGGGTTTCTGCTGTAACAGCAGGAACAAAAAATGTGCAAAATGAGGAGATATATTTTTAATTTATGGGAGTCCTTAAAAGGCTCCCTTAGGTTCAGATTAAACCCTACTGCAGGTTCAAGGGAAAGTTTAAGAAAATCAATTTTCCCAGGCTAAAGAGAGCAAAACCACAGCAGTTTATATAGTGTCCTTTGTTACTTGAATCAATAGCTGTGTTCCCATGAATGCCTGAATAATCACTTTCTTATATAATGTTAGTATACACACAGACTTATCTCCTCGAGACTTTGTTGTTGAACCTGCAGTAAAATATTTTTGACCATTAACAGTTTCTTGCTCTTATCCTTGTTTAATTTCTTCCTATATCTGAGTATTGCTCTGAGCTTGAAATGTGGTGTTTATTCCCCGCTGTGGCACTGGCATGAAGTATGGAAATGTTTCAAATTAATGTTTCTCCAAGAAATCATAAGAAATGTCAAGCATAACAGGATCTAAATGCAGCACCATTTGGGGGGGGGGGGGTGGGTGAGTGATAGGGTTTTTTAAATTGTCTGTTCCACAAGCACTAATAGGGAGAGGAAGCGTACCCATCTTCCGACAAGCCAAGAGCCATGTTGTGGAAGAAACTGCTCAGGTAAAATAAAATATATCTGCGGAATCGCTGGTTGCTTTTGTCCTGTCCTGAATTTCTTCCCGTGCTGTGTTGGCTGCAGATGCTGTGAAGAGCCCAGTCCCCCCTTTCCCTCTGTGGGAGGAGTTCTTTTCCTTCCAGGTATTCCCACCCCTGGATGCGGATGGGAGTGTTTGTATGAGTAGGTTACAGACCCGTAGCAGGATGGGTGTGCAGGTGCCTGTGTGTTAGAGGTGTGATGGGAGGGCACCCCAGTAGGAGGCTTTTTATTGTCTCTAATGGTTCTACTGTCTTAATTAAGATATTGCAAATTGCCTTGCAAGGACATGATCCCTTCAGGAACCAGGCAGGACATGCCTTAGAAAGGCTGACTAAAAACAAAAGGCCTTTTGTTTTGTTTCAGTAATTCATACTTATTACCGCTTTGTATTTTAAGCATCACCTTTTCCACTTATGAACAGTTACAATATTAAAAAGATATTTTCAGCCCATAGTAACCTTGGCAGTAGTTGTCAAGGCTAATAGTTTGACATTTCAAATCACCCACAACTAATCAGCTGAACGTGGCAGCACATTGGAGAGAGCCATTAGGGATGTGTGGCTGCAGCACAGCATGCCGTGTAACCTGCCATATCCCCCTTGCTGCCTGGGCACGTGGCAGAACAAAAAAGGGCTTTTGAAGGGCTGCAGAGCATCCAGCCATGAGGGCACAAGCGGCGTGCCCTGCCCCTGAATGGCATGTGTGGTAAGCACCCAGTCTTCCCTTCCAATTTCTGCAGGAGGCTTGCGCCATCTCCAGAATGGCTGGAGCTGGTGAGACCTTCCACAGGGTCTCCAGCCTAGCGCACAAACTGATGTGTGGCCAGTGGTTTCCACAGCTGTCTGCCTTCTGGGAAGCTCAGGGAAGTTCAAAGAAGTCACAAGTGGTATTCTGTCTCTCCAAAATCCTCCAGTGCCCAGGCCTGGGAGTCCCCCCCCCCCAAAAAAACCCAAAACCAAAAGAAGAAATAGCTGTCTTGCTGCTCAGGTCTCCTGCATGGCAGGGTTGCTCAGGGTACTTCTTAAAGCGTTTGAGCTTGTTGACTGCTGCAGAAATAGCAGTTGTGCTTGGGTGCTGGCCAGGCTTTGCATCTGCAGTGTATTGGGGGAGAGCTTGGGGCTTCTGGAAGCCACCTGAGCAATTGTGGCTCTGCCCCAGGATCTGGCACATACCTCTGTGGGCCCCTGGTTTTGTCCAGTATGGGGGTTATGACAGACATCTTGTTCTGCAAAATGCTCTGAGGTTTATGGTAAGAAATTAAGCACAAGTGTGTGATGGTCTATAGCATGTTGGAGTGCAGGGTGAGTGGGCTCTGGGCTGCAAACCAGCTTCTGCAAAAGTCTTGGCATGGGCTTGGGACTACAAAGGGGGAAAGAATGCTACATTGGCTTCTGCATGATGGTGTGGATGCGGACAGTATAGGCTGACCTGCCTAGGGTCATAGTTTCCTAGAATGCTCGGCTGGTGTTGCTGCATTCCCAGGGTAAACCCTCACCAAACAGGTTGGGCTGTTCTCCCCAACAGGCAAAGCCAGCCTTCCTGGGGTATCTCCACTGCTGACTCTTCTTTGGTCCACTGGGAACCTCGGAGCAGCTGCTTGGGTTTCATGAAGGGCAAAAGCAATTTCCTGTCCTTGCTCTTATTTAATAGGACAAAACTATAAAGATGAGTTCAGGGCTTTTTTGTGCCCTTGCCTTTGTATGAAGCTCTGCTGCTGCCAAGCATGTCCAAACCAGACTGAATCAGCAGAGAAAGGTGCAGGTGATGTCTCTGCTAATCTCCACTTTAAAAGCTTCAAATTATTTAAGTATCCATTCTTAGTGATGCCATGAAGTCATCAGTGTTGTGTGTGGTTATTCCAGTGCCCATTTAGTGTTTTCATGGACACAGTTCGGCATATGAAAGACAAGTTTCCACCTGGTTACAGCACCTTGGGGTAAATGATGAATGCTAGGACTTTTTCTTTTTTCTATTTTTTCCCTCTTCAGAAACAGTGAAATAGAAGTAGTTAATATGGCTGACACTTTTGCAACTGAACATTTTGCTTGACACCCAGCTGAGGTCATTAAAGAGAAGGTGTGAGGTGTTTGTAAAGCAAACCTGGTGTCCCAAACAAGCTTTTTTCCTGAGGCTGCCCAAACCAGCAGCACTGCCCATATGTTACATGTGGAGCTGGGCCTGTATCCACCCATGGGACCGCGTACATCTTACTTCTAACTGTCACGTAATGGTCTGGGGGAAGAAATTTGTCTGGGATATGTTTGGTTTTTCCTTATCCCTCTTATAAGAAGAATAATAAGGGAAATCTTATTTCAGTGAGATTTTTATTAATTTTTAGCTGGGAGTATTGTGAAGCTCAGAGCTTCACATCCTTGTGTCCCTGGTGCCTTGTTCCAATAGCTGTAGCCTGGAAGAAAATGATTGTTTTTCTTTACTCCCATGACTGCTGGTTCCTGGTGCCAGTTGGGATGTTTCAGCCTTCTGGGGCTAATTAGACATCCGTATTTTAGCACAGGCTTGTGGCTTCGTCAGACAAGCATTTTAACTCAAAACCTGCCCCTTCTTGTGTGCTCTCAGTGCAGTCCAGCTTGCTTGCCTGAGCTGCTATGGCAATTAAATTGTTCCAATGTATAGTTTAGTATTACACTAGACTTTTAACCTAAGTGTTATTGTCTAGATATGTGTCATGACTTTAAAAGTAGCAAAATAATTTGTAGATATCTCTTACTTGCAAGATCACTCAGTGAATGGTGACAGGCAGCATGTTGGCCAGGAATGATTAGGAATAATTAATAGACTTTAATGTGGAGGGCACTTAACAAGAACATGCATTCTATTTGTCTGTGGCTGGAGGGTGGGAAGAAACAAAGTAAGCCAAAACTGAAAGTGTGGTTTAGCTGCTATATGCCTCTACTCCTGATATGTGTATATATACCCTTTTCCTGCTTTGAGCACAGAGGTATTGCCTTGCTGCCTGGGCTTACGTGTTCCAGACACATAAAAACCGTCCAGTGCACAAAGTTCAGAGGCATTTGGAGCCATGGCTGGAAGAATGATACCTTGGGTGGATGCTGAGAACGTGAGGAAGGAAAATCTCCAGTGTAGCTGTTGGGAAATCTCCATGGGGATATCCTAACATGTCTCCATTGCAGAAGGATGCCTGGACATCTGGACCACTTTTGGTTATACCTCACTGCTCAGTCAGTGCCTGTTCTCACTCACCTGTGCCCTGGGCAAATAACTTGTTAGGGCATTGGGAGGAAACCCAACAAGTCAGCCATGGGCTTGTGTTGCTTCTGAGCTCCTGCTGCATGCAGGCACCTTCTACTAATGGAAACACTTCTTCCTCTTCTCTATCCTTTGACAGCTGCTTGAATTTTGGGGAAAGAATAAGGAGAAAGCATGAACTAAACATCTTTGTTTTCCAGGATTTTTCCTCATTGGCTTAATTGCAATAACATTTATATCACATAATATAGTGCAGCAGGGTTGTAATTTTCCTATCATCTAAATTGCAGGCTGAAAATTGTGTTATGAAAGGACTGTAGAGAATGAATTGCTGCTTTCAAAATGACTACTGTTAACTGACAATGTGACCGGCAAATGGTTACCAAAGGCAGGGTGGTTTGTGCATAATGTTAGTGAACTCTAGCATGGTGTTTCTAAACACATCTCGGCATGTGATGAATAATACATTTTTAACTAAAAGCAACTGTCTCTCTTCACACACGCCTGTATTTCTTGCAAGGCCTTTAAAAAGGGGCACATTCAATATGCCTGATTCTGTGTCTGTTTATTACTGAAGGAAATTAGAAGGGACTTTCAAATTCAATTTGCACTGTTATTTGTGAACGTTTTTATGTCCCTGGCAGACTCACCAGTTTCACCTGTTTGTAAGCAACTTGGCTTTCCTGGGATGGTGACCTCAATGATGTTTGTATGGGACACAAAGGGCTGCTTCCCAATAGCTTAACAGTCAGTGGGATGAGTTAAGAGAAACTCATTTATGTGATTTACATCCTTTATGAAAGCCCAGTGCTGCTGCTCTGACCTCTGAAATACCTGTCTGTCTTGGTGCAGGTAAGGGATGGGCTGGACACTTGTGAAATTTCCTTCTGCTTATATATTTGAATACAAGTAGAAGATGGAAGTTGAAACAATTGCAATTCAAAAGGTTTTCCATACAAAATAAGTCATATCTGAACAGAGGGCTTTCAAAATGTACCTGTGCTCCGTGATCATCGAAAAACATTTTTGTGGATCCTAAGTTAATGATTTCTGGGTGGGGTTGGGATGTTTCTTCTACATTTTGACTATTAATAGAGGCTTTTGCCTAGTTTTAGAAACACACATGTTGCAAAGCTGGCTTTTTAAAAAGGACCTCTGTTTCAGGTAAAGCAGACCATGGCAGTGCATCATCTGGATTTTCAAGCCCGTCAGTTTGGGCCTGGAGGGTCTGCCTGGATCCCATGTGGTTGGTCGCATTATCCCATCCTAGATGGGTCTTAGTTTTGCATGTAGAGCCTAAAAATGTCTTGGGGTTCGGGTTCAGGCCCATACCCAATGCTAACAGGAAGGGGCTTACTTGGTGAGTGAATGGGAGTGCTGTGTGATCAGAGAGAACAAAAAGCAGAGTTTTGTTACTGTACGCTCTGATTTGCTCCCAGGCTTTTCTGGTGCAGTCAACTGCGATGCTGTGCTGGACACGTTAAAATGCATTAAAGTGCCTGGCACATCAAATGCCCGAAGCCCCGTGGCGTAGCTGGGGGGTGTTGCGGCATGCATGTTCAGAGTGCCTTGGTGCTGCTGTGACAGGGAGCGTTCCTTCTGGTCACGTAGAGCGCACGGGTTCACAATAAGTAAATGACCAGTTAATTTAATGTGACGGATGGCTTTGATATATTAGTAATTCTTACTAACTGTTTTGAAAAACACCAATGTGGTCATACTCAGAATGAATGCAAGCAGCCTGTGAAATTGCCAAATTAATTAGTGGATTTTGTCAAGTGTACAAAAAAGTTGCTGAATTAACTTGTCTTCTCACTGAACAGTCCAGCTCTGTATGTGTAAGCGTGTAGTATCTCAATCTTGCTTCCAGGCTCAGTTTTAGCTGTCAGAAGAAAAATTCTGATATTAGTCCTGTCTTAATTTTTATGTTCCACAACACTGTCAGGGTTTCATTTTTTCCTAAAGACACCAAACAGTGTTGGTTTAGTAAAAAGCATACTCTGGTGCTCTCGCTCATGCTCTGGTTGGTCTGTAAATTAGTTGTGTAAACATTACTTACAGCAAGTATTAAGCTCCTTTTACCACATAAAGGAACTAAATGTGCTGGGAATAAAGCCTTCTGCATGTATAATTCTGCCACGAAAAGTCCAAAAAGGCTTTTGATTATTTAAACCTTAATTTTTTTCTTCTTTCCATGGCTTCTGGCTGGAAGAACTTTTCTGTGTCACCAGAGCCGAGACCTTAAAGTTTTGAAGCACCAGGTGAAGAAAGCAATTTCATGGTTCATGCCACCATTAATGTTCTGTTGTAATCTCCAGCGAGCAAGCCCCTTCCGTTTTAAGTTTGGGATAATTAAGGGTTTAACTTTTTGGTTCTGTCAAATTAGTTGTGGGAGTGAGGAGAGAGGCCCGCTTCCCTTTTGGTTTCGCGGAGGTTGCCTGCACAGGAAAATAAGTGAGCATTACAGGTGATTCTTTCTTGGCGCGGAGGTAGAGAGGTTCCATTTATTGCCATCAAATGCATTAAGCTGGAAGTCAAAGCCCTTAGCTTTTTGCTTGCTGCTAGTCTGGACCAGAAGACAATCAAACCATAAGGGTCATTTTCTGCATGAGCTAACCTTTTCCTCTCTTATGGTTTGAAGCCTTTGTTGACAATGAGATGCTCAGTGGGAACATTAAATTAACACTTCATATTCGTGGCTGTAAATTTACTGGCAAGCTGAGGAAAAGTCAGGGAAAACAAACACTCCATCATTTCTGCTTCATTTAGCTGCTGAATGGGGACACTCTCACCTGCAGAGAAAAGAGGTCAGGGCAAACAGGGATAATTTTAACCTGACTCTCAGCCTTGTCTTTAGTGGCAGTAGATTGTGTTGCATTCTGTGCTGAAAGTAAAGGTGAGAGCGAGGTGAGAGCAAGAAAATGGGTAAGTACTATGTGAAATGCTTAAGAGACCTTGTCACAGGCAGGGATGGATGGCTGGGCTGGTTACTACGGAAACTAGTGGGCTAAATACTATTAATTTTGCAAACTACAAGATCGGCTTGCTCTCAGATAATAGCTGCATAAAGATTTCCTTGTGTCAGGCAGGAGATAATACTGAGTTCCTCCACCAAAGATTTAAAAAATGAGCCGTTTTTCTTTCTCTCTGAGATAATGATGCTCCATGGTGACTTCATCCAAGTCATGTGTTAAATGTCTCCTGTTTCTTTCCCGGATCATGGTGATGGCTTTCAGGGGCTGATGGGCAAATAATGCTGGTTTGCTGTGGTGCTGACTAATGTGACAGCACGTGGTCGTCACCAGCTGTTACTGTGTGTGACATTGGTGCCCAAGTTCCCGAAATGCTTGGGGTGTCTTAAAGGGGGCTGTTCACGTGTTTTGCCTTGTTGTGTCAGCAGATGAATGTTAAATTCTGTGGAAAGGGAGACCTGAATTACAGAAAGGTGTTTGGAGATCAGGATGAGGGAGCTGAAATGAGGTGTGCTTGGTCTGCAGCACTTGTGCATGCTCCTGATGCGAGATGCCCATGTTTGTCAAAGATCTGGTAGTGAAAGGTTTTGGATATTTTAATTATTTCTGATGGGTGTTGCTTCTCTGGCAGTATTCAAGCCTGGTGACTAAAGGGGAAGAGGTCCCACCATGGGCTGCAGAGTAGGGAGGCAAGTGCCTGGGAGCAGGATGCCGTTTTGGAGGATGGGGTGAATGCTGGTGGTTTCCAAAGGGAACACTGCATCTTCTTCCAGCTCCTCTGGCCACCTCGCCCAGGGGGTCTCTGTGACCTGCCCGGTGGTCCCAGCAAAGCGTGAAGTCCTTGTGCTGGTCCTGCCTCATCTCCCACAGGGTGGTGGGGTCAGGCTGGTGTTTAGCCCTCGGTAATGATCTCGTTAGGGAGTTGAATGGATCACCGGCTGCCCTGCCGGGCTTGCCCGGGTGCCGGCTGCCCGTGCCCTGCCAGCCAGGCTGAGCATCCCGGGGCTGCAGGAGAGCCGGCAGGAGGGAGGCGGTGAGCAGCAAGAGAAGGAGATTAGGAAGCTGAGAAAGTGACAAGCCGATAATAGAAAACGCTTTCAATTGTCGTAATCCTTGACATGCAAGGACAAATAGGAATGCTTTTGTTCTCGAATTTAGATTAACTTTCGGTTCAGGAGTAAAACTTCAAGTAACTTGGTACGCCCGCATCTCCCAGCGTGCACACAAAATGCAGGTTTGCGGTTCGTTGTTGCTGTCCTCCTGGAAGTGCTCTTTTACACAGCAATGGAGGAAACAAAGCAGGCAAAATAACAGATATGGGAAGATACATTTATATATATAAAAAACGGATAACAAAAATGTGAAGCACAAAATTATTTTCAAAATTATGTTTTCCTTCAGTTCCTGTTAGGGTGGCTTTTCCTCTACCGCAGCATCCCCAGCCTGTCTCTTCACACCAAGCAGAGCTGGAAGCATTGTTTAATAAATCTCTTACTGCGCTTAGGAGAAAACAGGCTTCAACAAGAGGGCTTTGCCCATCAGGCAGTTTGTGTGGGCACATGACCCCTCAGGAAAGTCTGAGGCAATGAGAAGAGACTTGTATGGAGCAGTGACATTTTCATGGTAATTAGAGGGGTTATGGGGAGTAACAGTAAAGGGAACTGCATAAAATAAAAAAAATAACTAATTCAGCGTGGTTTTAGTCTTTCTGATGGCTTTCTGATCCAATTGCAGAGAATTGCAGTACTGTGCAGCAGTGCTACAAATATTTTAATTAGTTTTTCTTGCCTGCTGACAGGCTGGAATAAATTCATCTGTTCACCTGTGCTTAGGAATCTGGAGTGTGAGCAAGGGCCTGGAGAGGAAAAGATGTTCCCCTGATGGCAAGAGGGGGGAGATTAAGATCCTTAGAGCAAACTTGGAGGAGGAGGGTCAATTAACTAAAAATCTCTCCAAAGGTAACCAAGTGGTGCTGGGAATACTGTGCTGGGAATACTGTGCTTCTCCCCACTGCCATGAAAAAGGCGGCTGTGAAATAAACAGCAAAAGTAATGAGCTACATTAGCCAGACTAATGAATTCACAAATTGTTTAGCAGACTAGGGGTGCCTGACATCCTTACCGAGGGGGGCAAAGGCATCAAAACACAACCCCCCTCCCGGGCATTCCTGCTGGTGGCCAAGGAGATGAGCCGAGGTTCCCTTCAAGGCTGGTGCCGAGGGAGGAGAGAAAAATGCGGGCCGGCCGTGTGGGCTGAGCATGGCAGGCTGGCCGACAATGGTGCTTCACTGAGGCAGGGCTCCTGAGCCCAGGTTTTATCTGGTGAGGATGACTGACAGCTTTACCTTGTGATTTCCTGGCTGCTGAGGATTTTCCTGTGCCAGGCACCCTGGGGAGCCCTGCTGGGGCTGGCGGACTGTGCTGGAGGAGGGGAAGGGAAGCCCGGGAGGTATGCTTTTCCTTTTCTCTCTTTTAGCCAGAGTGGGCATTTGCTGGAGGTGTTTCCAGAGGGGCTGTCTCTGTGCAGCCCACCAGCACAGAGCCCAGTCCCAGGTTGCAGGACCCACTGGGTGCTGTGCCGTGCGCTGGGACGGGGTGCCTGGCACCCCACATGCCTCCTTTCCTCCCGCTTCTGATGCATGGGCCTGCAAGGCTGAGGGCATGTCTCCAGCAAGCCAGCCTCACAGGGCATGCTGCCTTACAAATCTGTGATGTGTGCTAAGTCATTAAATGGGGCTTTAGTTTCTTATCCGAGCCCAACCTGAGACAAGTGCTGTTCTGGGAAGTCCAAGGAGGAGGACGTGTCCTTTTTGAACCTCAGTAGTTGATGGTGGCCTCAAGTCAGTGGCAGCGTGTTGGGAGTTTTATGGTGATCTTGGCTCTTCAGCCTCAGAGATCTCAGTGAGCTCTGGTTCTGGATGCTGGGCATGGTCCTCAGGTGGACATGGTCCTGCCACAGCCGTAGGAAGTGTGCCTTGCTCCGAGCTGGCAAATGTTCACGTGAACTTCTAATGGAGGGCAGGCTGGCTACATTCACTCTTTGTTTGGCTTCCCATACAGGTTTAGGAGCAGGAGGGTTGATGAGAGTATGGCATACTCAGTTATCAGTGGATTTATGAATTGTGGCAAAAAATGGGGTCTCTGCTGTAAATCCAAATTGCAGACTCACTGCTCATCCGCTGCAAGAGCAGAAACAGGGCTGTTCCCAATCACTGTTCGAATTTTGGACACTGGGTTGGAGTCTCACACTTGACTACTCCTAGCAATCCATAACTGTTCAAGTTGCTCGTAGGAATTTTGGTGGTTCAGATGCAGCCTTCTGTGGAGTGGTAATGCTCAACTCCTGTGCAAGCTGGAACGAAGCAGCCCGGGCCTGCCTCATGGGTGTTTTGCCTTTGGAGGCAAACTTGTCTGGCTACAAACACCGGGAAGATCTGCAGAGCTCAGGGCTGTGGCAGCCCTAAGTCATTGCTGCTGAGGACATCGGTGCTGGTAGCAAGCTCAGAGGTAAAAAAAAAATCAACGGAGATGTCTCATGGGGGACTTTTTGCCTGTAGAAGAAAACATCTTCACTGAGTAAACTGCTCCTTTGTGTAAGGTGTGGGGGGGGGGGCATCGACAGTGAGGAAGGGAGCCCCGGTGGTGGGAGCCCTGGTCCCATGCTGGATATAACTAAATGTTTGAGACATATGAAAAGCAAAGAGGAGCAGAGGAGTTTGTCTCCCATTGTCTCAGCAGCTCTTCAATGATCTTCCTTGCAGCTTGCACCCAAAGCTGCATGTTCGTGTCCAAACCCAGCAGTGCTGCTGCTGAGCTGCCAACACCTAGGGAGGAAGGTCTTCCTTGGAGGAAGGTGCTGCTCAGCCCAAAGCTTGGGAGCCTGGGCTCTGGCCCAGTGTTGCCATTTCCAGAGGGATTGCTGGAGCAGGCAGGCATGGGGAGTCCACGGTGAACTAGCAGAGCTCCCCAGGTGGCTCAGGCAGTGGGATGTGCAGGTTGGGCAGCACTGGGGCTGGACCTCAGCACAGCTTTGAGCAGCCCATTAATGTCCTTGGACTCCATGGTGTGGGCTTACACCAGCTGATCTTGCCTTGGGTGCAGGGCAAGAGTTGCTTTGCCTCTCTGAAAATACTACTGTTTATTTTACTGGCCTCTTAAAAAGATAAGGTTGAAACACACAGTCCTGCAGTTGAGAAAATAAAAAGGATCAGACACAACCCCCATTTACACATGATAATTTCTAGTCCCAGCTTATCTTGTAGGAATTATAAGATAATAAGTAGGAAATAAATCATAATGTCAGGACCAAATGCCATTTTCTTTCCTGGTCTGATTTGCAGCATCCCAGTCAAAGAGATTTCATTCCCTCTCCTAGGATTCTCTCCTTTAATTGAATTATGCCCTGACTAACAAATGGGATTCATTCTTTGAGATACAAGGAAATTACCATTTGATGAAACAATGCTTTACTCCTTTCTCACCTGCACAAACATCCTTCAGGAAAACTATTATGCAGATACCCTTGATTACAGACTATTGTTCCTTTTGATCTCTAGCTCCGTTTATCATAATCAACAACAGGGTAATACCACATGAATATCATACAGCAAGCACGCAGATGCATTTGAACTGTCCTCAACAATTGTTTGCTGGCTATTTTCTTAGAACTTCAAAAGAGTTTTTTTGGTTCTATTTAATTAAAGTGCTCTCTGCTGCAGACGGCTAATTGACAGGCAGATACTGTATCAGTGCACTGCTTGGTGTATTGCAGCATCTTTATTCTCTTCCTCTTCTCAGGGGTGGGGTATTTCAGAACAATTAATGGTAATGACCACCAGGAACCCATTTTCCTGATAAATTATAAACTTGAATAATCAAAAATGACAGGGATATTTCAGTGCTTGAATCTGTGTTGCTACCAGAAGTGAAATGGTATTACAACTATTAAAGTCGAACATTTGGAGTAATAGCTTTTGTAACTACAGCCATAGGTCTTCTGAGGTATATTTTTCAAATTTCTAAGTGATCTTTGTCTTTGAATTCAAACTTTCACTTAATTCCCGATTCTCACCATTGAGGAGAAATCAAGAGCTTCATGTTCAAACCCCACAAGGCGAGGGAGGGAAGCCAGTCTGTATAATCATTCGTTTTCAGCTGATGCAATGGTTTGGGAGGGGAAGGGCTGATCCCTGAGGCTTGTGTTCTTGAGGCAGCAATGCAGAAATGTCTCTGCAGGAGGCATCACATTGTCAGCTGATTTGTGGAGGAAACATATAAGGCAAGGGAGGAGACTTATTAATTTTGCACTTGTTAATTTATTGTAATTAACTCTTGTAGCACAACTTAAAAAATGATCCCTGCCCTTGGTCGTGAAGGGTTTTACCTCTGCTTTGTGCAGCAGGGAGGGGAGGCAGCAATGTGCAGCTGGGGAAAAGAGCACCAAAACAGAATCTGCCTCCTGGAAAGTTTTGGGTCCCCCTGGGGTGACTGCTTCTGCCTTCGCTTTCCCAGGCTTCTGGGGCTGGCTCACGTCCTACCGCTGCACTCTGCTGAGCACCAGCTCAGTTGTGTGGGACCCTGCTAAGAAGAGGCAGAGACCGCCGGGGAGCATCTTTGGTGAGAAGGGGCAAATCCTAAAACTGACAGATCAATTACATTAAATAAACCAGCTTTGACAAACTTGCTAAGGTTTTAAAACTGTTTTCTCCTAATCCTGAATATGTACCTAGCACTGCATGTCCTCCTTTCTGTATAAATGTAATGTGTTTCTAATGGAGTTTGAAAACTGAGCAGGCAAACCTGGCAAGCTTGGTAATAAAATCTATCTCAATCTACGAGGTGGAGGGGATGGCAACTAATCTGATTACAGTAATGCCATTTCTAATTAATTTACTTGGAGCAGCACTGATCTGTACCATTATTAGCAAGCTTATGCTGTTTACAGGAGTTGCAATAAATATGCAAAAATCTGCCTGCGTGGTGTGGGCGTACTACCCGCGGGAGCAGAGGCTGGGTGCCCTCCCCTTGCTGTGGTGCATTCCCACTTGGAAGCCCCAGAGCTTGGTGCCGCCTGGGCAGCTGCTCCCCGCCAGCTGGGGGACCCCCCAGCCCGGGTTCGTGCACCCACACGAAGGGATCTCTGTAGCATCCCTGTCTCCGGGCAGGCATCGGCTCTGGGAGGCTGGTGTGCACCTGCCTTGAGCGGGGAGCTATAGGGACTGCCTGGTCCGTGTGCGTGATGGGCTGGCTCACCTACCCCCCAGTTACTGCATCTGAACTTTGTAAGGTGGATTCGTTCTTGAACATGCTAAGGCAGTAAATTTACCAGCCAAGTGCAAGATACTGCACAGAGCTTTGGAGCCACAGGCTCTTTTCTGAGGCTTTCTGGCCTCTGCGAGGGGGCATCTGAGGCTTGGCTGTCCCCCAGGCACAGACCCCACGGCGCTGTGTAGCCCCTGCACGGACTGCCGGGCTGCTGGCTCACAGCCCTGAGCTTTTAAGGCAGATGTGCGCTTTTCATTTCAAGCATAAAATCGATGCTTGCTCCAGTGATATGAGAACCAAAAGGAATAAAGCATAAAAATAATTATTTACTGATTCAGTGGCTAGTTCCATTTATTAGTTTCACATCCCTTACAGAGCTAATTACGGTGAATCTCATTAACTGCGTGGAGTGTGTTGGAGAGTGGCTTTCCTGTGGCTGGCTGCTGATGCAGACTTGGTGCCTCTGCACTGGTAGCAATCATCAAGAAATCTTGATTTCCCAAGGCAACAGGCTTGGTGCTAATTTACATGGTCCCTCTTCAGCACATGATGATGTTCAGTGGTGGAGATTTAAAGCTCTGCTTGGCCTGTCGGGTGAATTCTCTGTACTCCTGTAGCAATCCGCCCTTTCTGAAGAACAAGTAACTTCAAGGCCAAACACCCTCCGGTAGTATTGGTGTTGCACCTGGAATGAATTTGAGATTATTTTGCTGCTGTTCCCAAACTGCTGCCTGCAAGATGTGCTGGTATTGCTCGCAGCCACTATTTTATTTCAAGTAATTATTTGTTCTGTATCTTCTGACGGGGAAGAGCCTTACATGTGCAAAGAGGCCAGGAGCCGTGTTAAAACACTGGTTCCTCAGCAGGGTGTTTTGCTGCTGCTACATTAAACCGGTTTACTGGGAAGGGGGTCCACCACTGCTCCTGCCCTGCCTGGCAGTATTCTGTGGTGCCTGGTGTAAATCCCCTTCCTGGGTGTGGAAAGCAAAGCAGACATTTAGAGGTACATTTCTGAGTCATCCTCTTAAGCAGTGAAAAAAAAATAAAAATTCAAGTTTTTTCAGTCTTCCTAAAACTTGAGGGGGTTTTAGGAAGTTGGCTTGTGAGAACTAGCTTTTTTTAACTAAAAACAAAGACTCCAGCTGCTGGCAAGTTCAGGGTGAAGTGAAATATTCTTTCATTTGAGATAAATGGAGGGCACCACTGATAGTAGCTGTCCAGCAGACTTGTCTGGAGTTTCGCTGCATCTCCCCTTTGGCTGTTAGCAGGTTTGGAGGGGCGGAGAGGGCTGTGCTTGATCTCCAGTGCAGCATGCAGAAAGTCTGGGGGTTTTGCTGTGGCTGGCCAGGCTTCCAGGCCCCTGACTTGGTGTTTTGATTCAACCCAGCGTTGTGTTTCTGCCTTTCAAGAGCTGTGTGGCGGGTGCGAGATAGCGTGGCGCTGCGGGAAAGCTTTGATTGCCACAACTTCCAGCACATGCCGATGGCTCCATTTGATTCCCGACAATAAAACCCGTGTTTGACTTCCAGTCTAGAAACAGCCTTTGGCGAGAGATTGGGCTTTGGCTGGGGGCTGAGACATGAATAACAGCTCCAACCAGCCTTCGAAGGGAGGAAATTACATTTTTAGGCTGGGTAGGATTATAGTAGCAGCCTCTTTGCAGCCTGTATTTTCACAGGAGTCGAGCAAACTTTCATTTATGCTCCTTGCCTTGACTAAAGCTTAAGGGCTTGTTGCTGCTTACTCCTCTAGTGCCTTTTCGTGCTGATAGGGAAAGAAGACTGATGCAGAAGGACCGTTGTTTTCCTGCTGGGTGTGCAATTTACAGTGGGTAGCTCATTTTCATATTTTTATCAGAGAGATGAATGAAGAATAAATTTTTGGCTAGATGCTCATGTCCTGCAATTAATCTTCCAAACTAATCTGAGATTAGTGAAGGCTCAACAGCTAAAAGAGGGACCACTTCTTTTAATTCCAGAAGCCAGGTCCAAACTCTGAAAATATTTAGGTCCCCGTTCCTATCAATGCGTGCTGAGTGTGAAAATGTCTTCAAGGATCTGGGTCATAAGTAGTTAGCAAATGATTTAGCAAGAGTGTTTCTTGCAGTATAATGAAATCCGTCGTCATTAGTCGAAGCCCTGCCAGGAGCCAGGCTGCCTGAGCGGCTGTGGTCAGGTTTCTGTAGCCAAGAGCGTGCGAAAGATGATGGGGCTGGCATGGCAACCTTGCATTTGTAAAAAGATGTGTTTTTGTTGAAGGCTTTTGATGGTCATGGCTTAATCCAGAACATGGAAGAGAGGAAGTCCACGGCTCAAGCTGCTCATCAGGTTCGCCTGGATGCGGCTGCTGTCATATTTGCATTTTGCGATGACTCCCAAGACTTTGGGCGCTTGAAGTGCTGAATGTTAATGGCAGCAGAATCAGCCGTTTCAAAAGCAAGGAGTGCATTTCAGAAGGAATGCAAATTGTTCTGCTGCCAATTTTTTTTCTTGACCATGCAGTAACTTTGTAATTAATGTGTTAGCCAATTGCCAATTAACAAGCGAAATTGTCATGGCTGCTGAACACTTTTGCACTCCCAATACATTCCCTTTTTCTCTCCTGCCTTTCATCTCCGCAGTCAGTTGGATACCACTGCTAAAGCCATCTGCCCCTTTGCTCTGGGAATTGCTGTCGTAGCTTCTGGTCCCTTGCTGTGTCAGATCCTGCCCTCTCTGGGCTTGTTCTTCTGCTCCATGATTTTTCTTACTCCCTTAATCTCTGATCCTGCTTTTCTCCACTCTTGGCTGCCTGTCTAGCTCTTTAGGATCCTTTCCCTCCGTTTCAGACATCAAAATCCTGTTGCTCCATCCCAGACTCTCACCTTACTGACTTCCCAAGCAGTCTGCTGTGCTGTGTCAGTGGCTGAGATGGGTCTCATGCTTTTCCTATTGCTCCAAAGGCATTACTAGCTCTTTGGGGATATTCCACTAGGAGGCCGAATGTAGGCAGACTTTTGTGAGGTTTGTTTGAGGGGGGGTGAGGAGGAGACTCCTGCCTTGCTGAGGAGGGATGGTGGCTTCGCCTCAGTGGAGGTGGGCTGGGGGGAGCAAGAGGGGCAGGTTTACTCCATTGCTGTGGAGATGCAAAAGCTTCATCTGCAGCCCAGGCTGAGTGATGGCTTCTCTGAAGCTTGGGTTGAAGCATGGGAACGAACTGAAGATGGGTATGGCGATGTCCTGCCCTCCGACAGCAGCGGAGGGTGGTCTCTGAGTCATAGGCACCAGTAAGACTGGCAGAGAGGGTCTCCAGATAGTCTCTCCATCTGCCTTTCAGCTCTGAGGCGAGACACCTGCTTGTGCTGGGCAGTGCCATTGGAATAGCACACCTTCGAGACGGCCCCCAACCATGGGGAGCTGCGGTGGGCAGTGGGGGCCACACAGGACACGTGGTGTAGCACTTGCCCAAACCGACGCCTCTCCTGACGTGGCTGTGGGTAACGGATGGCTTACCTCCGCTGCCCTTGATTACGAAAGGATGGAAATGGGTGGAAATTAGTTCTTCCAGGGCATGGCTCAGCTTGGCTACAAAACAGATGACCCAAGCAGATCAGGTAGGTTGTACGCTAAAAGCATCTCTCTGGGCCCTGATGGTGGCGTGCTGGCATGGGTGCTGATCCTGTGGTCAGGTCAGGGCTGAGGGCCATGGTGGTACAGGAGCCACCCTTCTCCCTCTGCTGGCACCCCAACGGCTGCAAGTGCTGCTGTGGCTCAGGGGACCCCCCCTCACCCCCCAAGACCCCTGGCTCTGCTCTCCTGCTTCCTCATAGCACCGAAAAAAATCCCTCGGCGCATCTAATTCAGTTACCTATTTATTCTGTCCATATGTGTTGTGTGTGTCTCTGGCATGTATATTTATATAAATTCTTATTTGCCGGCTTCATAAAATACCCGTTAGGAGTGGGGCTGGGTGAGGGTGACCCAGATGCACAAGAGGAAATGTTTCATATCTCAAGGAGTGCCGTATGTGCCCCCCGGCAGCCCCTCCCTCCCGCCTATCAGATGTAGGGCTTAATGGGCTTAAGAATTAGAGCAGCTGCTTGGTGCAGAATTTATTGACCGACTGTGCATAACGAGGGGAATTAAAAACCTAATTGGCTGAGCTGCTTCCTGTCAGTTTGAGAATTTTTACTTTTCTCAGGGCTTGATGTTTTTATCAAGGTTCCTGGACGCTTTCCTACTGCTCTCTGGTTTGTAGGTCTGAGATGTAAAGAGGAAGAATCTCCTTGGGATGATGCCGCCCTCTTCAGCGGTGCTCTGGAGGAGGAACAGTGGTGTCCAAGACCCTAGCTGGAGTCTGGCACTAAGGATTGCTCGCCTTGCAAGGCATGAGGGTAAAAGACAGATGTGTGGTGCAGAGCCACTGCATGGGTCACCTCCCAGAGCAGGAGGCCCCGTCCCTTGCACTGGCACTGGTAAATGCCCTTGCGTAGATTGGACTGTGCTCTCCCTTCCAGAATAAACTTTGCTTGGCTTCCCAGCACCAGCACAAAACTGGAGCTTGTTTGCTGTACTAAGAAGGTAGGAAAGGGAACTCGCCTGGAAGACAAAGTGCGATTGAAGCGTCAGTCCTGCTCTGTGCTGCAAGTCGCCATGCTCTCCGAAGGCACTGTAATAGCTTTCCTTGCGATAAAACAGTCTTGTTAAATGCCTCCCTGGAGAAACCTCACCTGTGCTCTCTGCTTTCTGCTTCCTTTTTCCAGCTGTGTACATAGAAGGAGAGAACAAGTTTGAATTTTAAAACTCTAGATCTAAAAACCTGTCTATGGGCTTCTGAGGCAGGGTGTGAAGGGCTGTGCTGCGGGCTGGGCGCTGCTCCCATGGCCTAGAGCGTGTCCCCCCTCATCCCTGATGAGGACACAGTTGTGGGGTTTTCCTCCCTGTGCAAACAAACACTTGTAGGTGCACACCAAAAAGGCAGTTTGTGCATTGCCCAGAGCACCACAGCCCAAATTGAAGCTGGTCCTTGTACACAGTACCTCACTGGTGTGCAGCACTACTCATCAACACATGTACGGGGCTTCACTCGACCCTCGGCTCTGCTCTCAAACTGGACATACTGGCTTTCACTGGTGAAAGGCTGGTGTTGCATGACTTCTTCCAGACATGCTGTTAGAAGCCTACAGCCCCGGCTTCAGCCCAGCACCCTCACTGCTCAAATCCTGCAGTAGGTTGCTTTGCATTGTGCGTTTGAGATCTGGAAGGAATGGGCTTGGTTTCCAAATGGGTTCCTCCTAGGCCATCTCTGGAGGTGCTCTGGGAATGAACAGCATGGTACAGCTTTCTGGGGAGGCGGTTTTAGTTGATTTCTTGATGTTACCCAGCACTGTTCTAGTAAGGCTGTATTGCATAAAAAAGATGAGTTAAGTACATCTTGAGTAGCTGTGGCCACACAGATCCTCCTGCTGCATCTTGTGGTAGTTGGAGTCAGGGCTCTGCTGTGCCGTCTCCAGCTCACAGAGACTGGGAGAGGTTTTTCCTGCAGTGTCTCTTGCTCTCAGAGAGGCTGAATGGGCACGGAAATAGCCTCACTTAAGGCTACGTCTCATTACTACATTAAGTCAACAACCACTTGAGCATCCAAGGATTTTGATCAAAGCTAGATATTGAAAGGGGGGACAAAGAGTGGCAAACTTATTTGACTTCCACTTATTTCCAGAGCCTGTTGAGCACATGGCTGTACTCCTCACGAGTGTGAAGTGTGTTCCTGGCAGAGCAGTCGCCTGCTCTCTGCCTCCCCCATGGTCAATAGAAAGGTTTCTCCAGGAGCTCCAGCCTGAGAGCAAGGGCAGCCCCCTCCTTGCCTGTGCCTTGGCTCCAGCACCCGGCAAAGGTGAGGCGAGGTGGTCACCCATCCCATCCCTGGGGGCAGAGACCCTCTGGCGTGGCCATTCTGCAGGAGACCCTGTGAGCACGCAGAGATGCACTTGGGACAGGCATCAAATATTGCTACGAACTCGGGTGCAGACAGTCAAAAAAAAAAAAAAAAAGGCAAATCCAAATTAGTGATTGCTGCTGGGAGTTTTGCTCAAGTCTCTTTAATTCACTTTTTTAGCACGAGAAGCAAACCAACAGCTGTCTGACTTTTCATGGCAACTTGCAGCAGCATCTTGAAATGTGGAGAGTAATGACTTGAAAGTAGTTACCAACGTGAGCCTCAAAGCCTGGGCCCAGTGCAGGCTCCTTGGGTGACCTTTTGCTTCAGGTGAGGTTTGCCACCAACACAATTTTGGATGTTGGGGCATTTGTCTTGCTGTGCCGAGTTGCCTGTCTTTAATATGGACCCTCTTCTGCCTCGGGCAGCCTTGCTTGTTGAAACTGTACGCAGGCATGGCATGCAAGGTGCTGGTACGGCACAGTCACAAAGCTGCCAGCACCCCAGCAACAAGTCTTGGGGGGGAGGGTTTGCGTGGAAATCGTACCGGTATTTCAGATTCCAGTGGAGGCAAGACCAAGGTTTTCTACTGCGTTTGGGCTTGTTGGGGTCATCCCTGTATCCTTACTCCTCTGTACCTAATGATGCTGTATGCAAAAATAAGTAATCTACAGTAAATGTATCCTGGATACCTATTTCATGGCAAAAACACCTCAGTGCCATGAAAATAAAGTGTTAGTGAGCCTCAGTAGTGTCTACAAAGATGGCACTATCTCTTGAGTTAATTTTAAGTCCCCTCCAGCAATTCTCAGTGTTATTTGCAGAAGGCTGGGAAACAATAAGAGTAGCAGCAGCTTTGATGCATATTTTTTTCTTGCAGGCGTGTCCACCGGCACAGTCACCGAGGGCTAAATTAGACCTGACAGATTATTCATGCTACTGTTTCAGAAGCAGCAAGGGATGTAACAGGGCTGAGAGGTACTCCTACTTTGCATTAAAACCCACTTTTGTTCACATCCCAGTAACCCTCTGGAAATATGAAAGCCGAAGCAGAAATCTGTTTTTGCTGTGGCTGAAAGGCTATTGAAACCCACCGGAACCCAAAGTTTAATATGGGAAGTCATGGTGAAGGAAGAGCAGAGCATGGGAATTTACATTCAAGGGGGAGGAAGATGAGGGGTTTGGGCAGAGAATAACTGATAGGTGCTGTGCATTAAAAACAGGCTATAAAAGATACACTACAAGGTTCTGGTGACAGACCAACAAAGCTTTTTCTTCCCCTTCATTGTTTATACTGTCACAGGATCCTCACAATAGCGGATAGTTTAGCCTTGTACTCCATGGTTCATTATCTATTATTCTATTTATTAATGCATTCTTGGGTCTTAGTGATGTGATAAACCATCCATGCTTTTCTTTTATGGTTTAACAGGATTCTTCTAAAACCCCCTCCATGTTTACGTAACCTTGCAATTCACAGTTATCTATCATTTATTTCCTACTTTACGTGCACTCGATAAAGCCCAGGCAGCCGAGGGATGTTCAGCCCGCGTGGTCCAGCAGCAGCACGTTGCCCATCCACATTCTTCGTAACGCGTGTTCCCACGAAATCAAACTCGGGGCGCGTCCTGGGGTGGGCCAGCCCCCGGTGAGGGCGAGAGGACATCCAGCTTTCACAGCAGGTGGGGTTTGGTGGCACCAGGAGACCTCCTCCATCCCTCTCGGAGAAAGTGGCCGGGGCTTGTGGAGGTCTCTGGCCTTCAGGCAAAGGGCTGGGGGTCTCATGGGCCCCCCATGGAAGACCTGGGCCCATGGAGGTGCTAAGCTTGACTTTAATTGGACATCAACAGGGATTAGTTGTTGATCTTGGCGCTTTCTCTGGGAAATGCTGGGGCTACTTTTGAGGAGCCTGACCGGTGTGGTGATGCAGTGCTGTGGCAGAGCCCCCTGGTTTAGGCACTGGAGCGGTATCTAGAACTTCCTTGTTAAATACCTTTTGGAGAGTGGACGGCCAGCATCACTGCGGGGCCGCTCTCCACCAGAGGCAGAAAATCATCTAAATATGACACCAACCCTTTATTAAAAATACCAGGGAACTGGATGCAAGACCTCATTTATGATTTCATTCATAATCCCTTCAAAATGACTTGGTACCAGTATGTGATAAGTGGATTATGTGTTAGGCCCAAGTAAAGCCAGACACAATTAGTGCTTTAATAAACCAGTTGTATGCATTACTAACAACTAAGTCATAAGGGAATTGGTGTATTTACAAACCCTAATTAGTAGTTTGTTACTGTGATACCAAATTTAAACAAATCTGTAGCATCACTGACCATCTGGGTTAGAAATCTCTGTTTTGAATTTAATTAGGAAATAGTTGTGACAGAAAATTGGTCCTTATTAGTTAGCTAACGATCAGTGTTCCCCTAATTGAAATGAAGAACTGTCTGTCGGGTTTGTGAAATGTTTAGATACAAGCAGAGACAATCAAAAAATATTCTCTCACTTAGGACTTTGTAAGCTGTGATGATTGATTATTAACCCACCCCGATATTTCGATATTTTAACAACTAAAATGCAAATGACATGGTTATGACTGTGCGTAATAAAAATCTGGCAATTAGAGTTGTGCATTTCTGGCTTTGCTTTTTTTTAAAAAAGCCTTTGCCTTCGCCTTCCTCCCCACCATGCACCCTCAGCAAGGGCATTTCTTGTCCCAGAGCTGCAGCCTGGCTGCACTTGCGGCTGCTTTCCCCAGGAAAGCAGCGTGGCAGCAGCACAAAACCAGCCTAACCGGGGCACCCATTTATTTTGGTGGGAGTTGGCTGTGTCCAGAAACCAGAGGGTCTGCAGGGCTGGGAGTCCCCCTCCATGCACGCTGAGCAGATCATGGGCATTTAATGGCTGTTGCTAATGGGGGAATAAGATAAGTATCATTTTCTGCAAGCGCACTTACAGCAGAAGTGAGCATCTCAACCTTGCAATCAAAATACAGATAGTTTCTTTAAAACACAGGCTGTGGTTCTTAATTTTCATTTCCTCCCTTTATAGTTCTCCACAGGACTCTGGATATTAGGATTCCTGGTAAGCTTTCCAGATTAAAGAAAACATACACTGGCAATAATAAACAACCCAATCGCTGCTGTTCTAGCATTACTTGATACTGAGAAACTCTTTATATATTGTAACAGACAATGAAGTTTCTGTAGGGGCTTTAAATCACTTAATGTTGAAAGGAATTCCCAGACGGCTTTATCAGTCACTGTGTAAAATTGTTAGAGATCTCCACCAGCTAATAAATTTGATTTGGGGTTTGTTTTGCTGGCATTTGCACAAACCCTCTGAGAACTATAGTTACTGTATTCCTATACAGTATTTGAATTCAAAATTGAAATGCCCGTTCCCCTCTCCTCTGGGAAGGGAAATAAAACTTTGCAATAGAATATGAATGTCGGTTGTTTTTCTTTTTAAGCTGGTGCATTATTATTTGAGGAGATATAGTGTTTGACAAAACCATTTATTTTGTTTCAAATATTTTATTGAGTAATAAAACTAGTTTACATTGCTGCCACATATGGGGATTTGTGCCTGTTAATATGTAAGGGAGACGAGTAAAGAAATTGGTACCCCAGCCCCGCCGTTTTTCACTTTATGGCCCTGGCCTCTCTGCCCGGCACCTGTAACGCCGTGCAGAGGCAGCTGATGAAGGCTGGGTGTGGGTGGGCTGCGCCAAGCCCTTGATGGGGCTGCTGCTGGAGGTGCATCGCCCCTAGGGGGGCTCCTGGGGGCTTGGTAGGCATTGCTGAAAAATAAAGGCAACGTTGTTTTCTGGGCTGATTTTTTTTTTTTCTACCCAGCACTCACCAATTGATCATGAATGACCCCTTTTCATGGATGTTCCCATTCTGAATGGGAAAGAACCAGCATTTTTAATCTAGAAAAATCCCCTCTAAGTAAAGCCAGCAGCAGCTGACGGCCGTGCATCAGCCGGGGTGCGACTGCCCTGCAAGGAGCCCTTCTCCCAGCCTTAGGCATGATCCCTGCCCAAGGTGTCCCTGGCCTTGCTGGCGGTGCCAGAAATACAGAGCACAGACCTCTTGGAATAGAAATTTGCCTTTTTTCTGCACCCACCACCACCACCTCCCCCTGACTCGGAGGAGCTGGGCTGGGGTTCAGCAAGCCTTGCTTCAAGTCCAGTTTGTTTTGCTCTTTCCCTCTCCTGCCCTGGCATCTCCCCAGGTCGGAGTCTCTCATCTGCAAAATGGGGCCAACAGTAATTCCCTTCTGTCCTGGGGTGGCTGTGGGCCTGGGGACTTGGTGCCCTCAAGGGGCTGTGCAGAGCAGCCAGGGGGTGCTCCTCAGGACCCCCGTGTGGAACAGGCATGTTCTCTCCCTGCTGCAGCAGCCCGGAGGCTGGAGGGAGATGGCTTCTGCGAAGGAGCCAGAGAGCCTAGCCCCGCGGGGCGGCAGCAGGGGCTGCACTGCACGGCTTTTGCCCCTCTCGGCCCTTGACGCCAGTGGGACCCTGCTGGGGCTGTCGCTGCTGCGATGCCCACCCTGTGCAACACCAGGGACAGCCCCATGGCACACGGATGGCTTCGCCCAAGTTGCGAGCTGGCAGGAGAAGCCAGCAAATCCTGGGTTTTGATTTTTTGCAATGTTCTGCTGCTTTGTTTCTTTGTTTTATGTACAGATGTTTGCTTTAAGGGATTGTAGCGAGTAGGAGGGCCTGAGTGCGCTTGTTTTAAAGCAGTCTGAACTGTCCTTTCCTCAAAGCTTTCCGTGGCAGTGCACAGGATGGCGCATGTGAGCCTGTGTCCATGTGCACGTGTATAGGCGTGCCCTGGCAGCTCCATTTCAGGCAAGTAGTGACAAACCCACCGATGATGATGCTCTGCCCTCCTGGGCACAGCGAGTCTGCCAGGGCCGGCAGCGACACCTTGTCCTTCACCCGCTAATGGCTCAAATGACACTGATGGTCTCCAGCGAGAAGCCCATCCGTCCTCCCCCCTCAAGGAGGATGACAGCTGCTGCGAAGCTTTTTGAGGGGAGCAACAGAGTTTAATGCCTTGGGAGCATGCAGAGGATTCACAAATGGGGCACATCACAGATGCTGCTCCACCAGTCCTTTGGCAGGTGTTGGTGTCATCTGCAAGGTGGGTTTTGAGCCTGGAAAGCAGCATGCAGTGCTGATACTTCCCCAGACCTGGCGCATAGCCCCCTGATAATGTGACGCATCGTCATCCTGCAAAGCGCCCTCATGCCATTTACTTCTGGGAGCTGAATTCCGGAATTCAGGTGCTCTGGGGAACGCATCTATTTTCTGCTAACATGGAGTCCAGCCATAGTTGCTCAAGTAACTTCAATGTTTGTGAACATTCAGCATCATTTTTAGCTCAGCCCCTAACTAGTGCTTACTTCAAAGTTGTTGTAGCTTACTGAGCAAGAGCCAGGTCTGCGGGGCGGGCCAGCAGCCCTGCCTGCGTGCTGCCTGTCCCCTCCCCAGAGCCATCCTTGGTCTAGCTGCGAGGAAGCACCTGCCTTCACAGCTGGCCCTGTTGGAGAGCCTGGAGCCTCTCCTCGGCCGTCGCTTCGTAACGTTGTAATGCTGTTGTGTGCTCCTGCTTTTCTGAAAAGAAGTACCTCTGGGTTTGGATGCCTGACAGGAGTTGCCTCAAGTGGGAGTGGCACGCTTGCCCTGCCTGTGCGTGCGATAGTTGCAGAGTTGTTCCTTTTCCTAGAGTTTTCTGCTGTAAAAGAGCACGCGGGGCTGTTTCTGGGTGGGGTTTGGGTGTTTGTTGTGCGCTTTAACAGCCTAGAGCGAGCGTTTGTCCGCAGGCCGTGTTACCTGTAGGAAATGGGCCAAGGTGCACAAATACGAGTCACCCAGGGTATGCCACCGGACAGCCAGTCATCCTTTCTGGTGTTTGTTGCTGGGTTTTTTCTTGTTTTAAGAACTTTTGTCTGAAGGGGAGGTTTGAGATTGTTCCCTTGGTTGGCACCCTGAGCGATGTGCTTCACCTCCACATCTGTCTGCCCAGCAAGGATGGCAAGAGGCTGGAGGGCATGTCCTGGCACCGTGGGGGGCCTTCGCCACCACCAAGGCCGTCAACGGCAGGCGCAGGGACCCGCGGCTTGGCCAGGAGATGGATGGAGTTGCAGTTTTCCCACAGCTTGTCATTAGTCCTTGCTCTGGAAAGGCTTAGCAATTCCTGCCCAGTAAATTATGTGCCATTCCTCAAAAAAGTGAATTAAATAAATGGGGCTAGAGCATGTCTTTTTTGCTCTTAGCTTTAGCGTATTGATTTGGACATATTTTCAGGCCAAGAGTAATCAATTCTTGGGTAGATGGGCAGAATAAAATAATTTCAGGCAAACTCTTTGAACGACTTGTCATTAATTTGCCTTTTGCCGGTGCTTGTTGAGGCCAGGCAAGATGCGCTCAGCATCCTCCATGCGCCGGCGGAGCGGTGCCCTGGGGATCTCCTGGGGCTGCTGGGCTGGCAGGGAGGGAGGGGGCTGCTGGGGCTAATGAATGCGCTGTGTTTGCTCATCTTTACAGAGTCACTTATTACCGCTAATTGGGAGGGACAGTTCAAACAAGCACAGAGGAGCAGTTGTTGTGTGAGCGTGACATGGTTTTAAAGAAGCGGCTGGGGAGGACAGCACTGCCTGGCCCCAGCCCCCCACACCCGACTGCATCCTGGCGCGGTGCCGGGGGTGCATCCTGCCTTTGTTGGGGACCCCCTCTAGAGCCGGCGGTCCCAAGAAATCCGGGCAGGACAAGGCGTCTCGGGGCACCGCAGACAGACGCGCAGCTGTCCGGGACACTTAGGAAGTCACCAGCTGACGGAAGGGGTGGGCTCCTGGCTCGGCCGCACAGGGGTGCAGGGATGTGCTCTGCATTAATGCGGCGGGCATCGCCTGGGCTTGTTCTCCTAAAGAGCCTCTTTGATTTGGGAGGGCTGGCCGGCGCGGGAGGGCATGCTGGTGCCGGGGAATGCTTTGTGCCTTCTTTCTTCAGGGTTGCTGGGCAGGGCAAAAAATGCTTGTGGAGGAAGATGTCTGCAAATGTCTCATCCTTCAGAGTTATTTTTACTTTCAAGTGTTCTCATCCAAGCTCATATTCTTTCATTTATTGTTGCTTTCCGTAATTAAAACCCTTTGGATTATTCCCCTGCAAGCTGAGCGCTGCTTGCAGCTGTGTACAAGTGTACAGATTCCATTTCTATAGCAGGATTGACCCGTGACTCTAATTTTTAAGAGGTTTTATTTAAATGTTACTTGGGGAAAATAGCTAAGCATAAATGTTTCAGACATTCAGAAGAGCAGTATGGGCTTTCTTGGCCACACTTTGGGTTTATAGCGTCAAACAGAAAGTTGGGGTTGGGTTCAGAAAAGCAGGTACGTTGGGGTGCTGAGGGGGTGTGTGGGAGGGCAGGGGGGCGGGATGGAGAGCTGCCTTGCAGGACTGCAACCCGGCAGGTACCACAAGTGTAAGGTGGCGATGGGGCTGCATGGCAGCGAGAGCTGGGGCAAAGCTCTCACCTGGTTCCTATGGCTGCTCCCTCCAGTGCCCCTCCTGCTGCTGCGGCTGGCGTTTGCCCTGGGCATGTGGAGGCAGAGGAGGCGCCCGCTGCACCTCTGTCCTCCCCAGGGTGCAATGTCCACTCAGGCAAGGTGTGTGCCCAAAGGTGTTATGGAGCCGCTGGGTGGGCTCAGGGCTGGTGGCGGGAGGGGGGGAGGGGATGGAGCAGAGGGGTGCCGGCAGCTTCCCGCCCCCCGGCATGGGGGAGGAAAGGGCGAGGGGCTGGTGGAGGCCACTTTGTCTTTTGCTCGCCCTTGGCTACTGCCTTATTTTGAGAAGTAGGGTCCGGTTTGAGTCAGCCTTTCCAGTTTCAGCTTTGCCTATTTTTTTTTTTCCTTAATATAAGAACGGAGGTTGCTAGAGTGAAAACGAAAAGCTCGATTTCTCTTCGAATGAATAATTCCCCTCCTTCTTAAAAAAAAAAAAAAAAAAGCTCCAAACCTCCACGTCTCCTGTTTGTAATGCAGGAAGACAGAGATTATGTGCATCTGCAGCCTGATTTTAAATATGCTCTAAAGGCGTATTGTACACACATTGTCACTGAAGAGGATAAACCTAAGGAAACAATCTTAATCTAAGAAGTTAGCATCAACCGCTAAAGCACCGGCAAAAAAATTCTCCATGTGTGGCTTGAATTCTAAGCACTAGTCAAGAGGCATGTGAGCCAAAACCGCCACTCAAAGAATGCTCTAATCAGAACAGCTAACAAGAGAAATTTTTTCTTTTGCATGTGTGGTGAAGATAAATTGAGTTTGTTTTGCAGCCTATTCTGTTTTAGATTTCCTGTGTCATAACAGAATGAATTTGTTGTTCATTGATACCTTAATATATAGGTTGTTGGGGATTTTTTTTTTTCCCCCGAGGAGGAAAACAATGTCCCCTTCACTTTTGCATGAATGAATTCATTTATTCTCCGTAACCTCCGGAAGTCATTTATTTCACTCCGCGACAGCTGCAGGGTCTGTTTGTGTAGGAGGGTTGCAGGCGCTTGGGAAGACCCTGGCCCTTCCTCGCTGCCCATGCCCAGCGCCGGCGGGGCTGGGGTGGCCAACCGCAAATCCACGGTGCTTTTTGAAGGGTCTTGTAAGAAAACTGCGTATCAGAAATGTCTCCGTTCTGCTTGGGGTGAGACAGCACAAACTGCCAGCCACGGAGCGATCCCGCTCTCTTCTCCCGAGTGATGCTCCTGACCATTTATCCCCGTTCCTCTCTATGCAACATGAATCACTGATGAGTTCTAATCAACAGCAATTTAATTGATATACGTGCTTTTACAGATGTTGTTCTTTGTTGTAACTTGGCAGTCACTAAGGTCCTCGTGGTGGGTGCCTGGGATGTTTTCCCTTTATTAAAGAAGGAAGGAAATTACTCGCTGAGGACACTTCAGCGTTGGTCCACCATAGCCTACAGCCGAGTTCAGTGCAGACAGAAACGCATACCGTGGGTCTAGATGTGTTTAAATGGTCAACATAAACAAAAAAACCAAACCTCCTGCTTCCCCCAAAACCCTTCCAAACACCCCAAAGTAATTTGCTCAGAGAAATTCTGTTTTTTTCCAGGCTCGCTTGATGCCGTGCCCTGTGGGTTATCCTCCACGAACGTGTGAACAGCTGTCAGCTTTGGTGTAGAAATGGGAGAGGGAGGAACCAGTGTTACCGTGGCGTCAGGTGCGGCAAGCCATCTTCTGGTCTTTTCAGGCACATTAAAAGCATCTCTTAGCACCTCTGCTGTGACTTCGGTTTCTTAAGGTAAGAAAAGCTAAAATAGTCTTACTAAAGCGTGGAATCAAAGAGGAAAACCCTCAACAGGTGTGAGAAACTTTAAATTGTGGGTCCATAGTTGGCAAAGCGCATAGTATCTCCTGAACTGGAGGTGCCTCCCCTGGCTCTCCTGTCGGAGAGGTGTGCTTCAATGCGTGTTTGGCTTCCCCAAGTCCCTGTGGAGGGCATCACGCATGTGCAAAGGGTCAAGCTGGATCGAGACTTCATTCCTTCTGAGGTGAAAGGCGGCAGCTCACCCGCAGCCCAACCAAAATCTCCTCCTTTCCCACCACGCCTTCTCCCCTGGCAGCCAGGAGAAACCCCAGACTGCTGAGATCTGGTGCTGTGTTGCCAAATTCAGGGTGAATTCGCCTTCTGTGGTTTTTTCCCACCTGTGGGCTGGTCAGGGTGCACCACCGCATCTCCCCCCGGACCGGGGCTCTGAGCTCCTTCTGCCTTCGGGGACCAGAGCGAGGATGCTTTTCCCTGCGGGCAGAGCGGCCCCATTGCATCGCCCTTCGGGGGCCGCATCCATCGCCCTCCACGGCTCAGGCAAGACCTGGGCTGGGCAGCAAGGGTGGAGGAGCTCGTGGGCTCGGCTTGCAGCTCTTCTCATCCTCCGTACCTGGGCTGCAAACGCAGCGGCGCTTACCGGCTGTGCTAATCAGAAATAATGTGCGGCTTAATAGAACTTCTCCATTAAAAGGTTTTGGAAATAATATATTAAATGAATGGTTCGCCCAGCGAGTTTCAAACGGCTGGGGAGGGAGGGGAGCCCCAGCTCACCCACAGACCTCAGCGGCGCCATGCATATGGTCACGCTATGCCTAAAACTGAAGCTGGGAATTGGTTTTGATTTTTATTTAAAATTCAAATGTCTGATGTTCTTAAATTGAACAAATGATATTTAAAAAAAAATATATCAGGCTCCAACATCTGCAGATTATGATTTGCATTTTGAAATTGGCTGCTTGAATTGAGCAAGGATGAATACTGTCACTCTTCTTTTATTCGCTCAGTTTATTTAATGAAATGCTAGAGGTCAACCCTTTGTCCTTAAATTAGTTACTATAAAAATCTTTTTGTACTTTTCTGCTTGTTATGATGTCTTCTAAGCAGAAGAAAAGGTTGCCATTAATTATGTCTTTGTTGAATATGGATATCTATTCATAGTTAGTTAAACAGTTTCAAACAAAATTAGCATTGAGCAACTCTAAGGCCAGCTTTAGGTTGGTTATCAAGAATTTTTTGCTAAGAGAATGCTCTTCTGCAAGTGTGCATTATCTAATATATTCAGCTTTCAGTTGCTAATTTTTTTTCCAGATGAAGATGGGCTTAATTGAGGTTGTGCTTTTAAGTTTGTAGAGCTCTTCAGCATCTCATACAAAAGCATCTAGAGGCTTTTCATTTGTCTTGAGTATGTTTTAGATGTACAAATATTATTTACTTTAAACTCTAAATCAAAAGGCGCACTGTAACTATTTTAAATAAAACATTATTCTCTGCTGAAATATATATAAATTCAAAGTGGGACTTTTTTCCTTTATCACTTAATAATTTATTTGAAAGAGCTGCTATTAACAAATTTTAGGATAATATTGAAACAGCAGTTTAGTAGCTGGTCTCAAACAGGCATTTAGCAATGTAATTTACTTGTCAGAGATAGAGGATGTATATTAACGTTAAGATATAGCTCCAGTTTCATGTCAGACTCTTAGCTAAGTGCCATTCTGAACAGGGCTTTAAAGATTAAACCGCGTTCGTTTTTAGGAAAGTCTCAATGCGACGACAGAGCTGAATTTTCCAGTCAGAGCCGCGTCGGGTGGCCGTCGCCTTTGTGACAGCGTTGGGTTTGGTGCCTTTTCCAGCCTTGGTCGCTGGTGCCACCCTGCAGCTCCCGCGGCACCCCTGCTTCTCGGGGGGCGAGGAGGGGCCGCGGGGCAGTGGCAGGCGCCCCCATCGCGGGATGGCCCCCGAGCCCTGGCAGCTCTGCGCTGGGGGGGCAGCCCCGCAGGAGCCCCACGCCCCTGCCGGGCTGGGGCATGCTGCCTGCTGCCTGGACCGTGCCCCGAGGACCTGGCAGAAAGCCCCGTGCTCCTGCTCACCCCCAGGACTCCCGAGCAGACCCCGATAAAGCGGAGCACTGTGGCAGGGCAGCCGGGCTCCGAGCGGGGGCGTGGGGGGATGCATCCCCATGTTTAAGGGGCTGTACGGCCCCGCCGGCCCCAAGCCAGACAATAGCATGGTGGGTGTTTGGAAACGGGGAGGGGTGGGGAACGCACAGAGGAGAAAAAGCTACGAGGGAAAAAAAGAAGATAATTAGGAAAAGTAATAAGAAAATATAAATGTGGTAGTGGAGGATTAGTCCTAGTCATTGGAAATGCAAATCAACCCCATGCTTGCTCCCAACATTTTTTTTTGAGCTTGTGTTTCAGAAAGGATTTTTCTCTTGGTTCCCCCCCCGGCCCTTTTCCTCTTCAGTGCAACAGCACTGCTTTCCCAGCAGCATTAAATATTCTCGGAGATGAGACTGTAACCTTGTAATGCTTTTAGGTATAATATACATATTTTTTTTCATTTTAAATGCTAGCTCATAATGACATTGTGAAGTAGGGATCCCGAGTCAGCCTTATTATCATGGTGTCTCCTTGAGCTGAACCTCTGAGAAATGTGAAGGGGAGACCTTTTGGAATGAACAAATCCTTTAGCTGCCTATAATTATTTATTAAAATAGGCTACCGGGATAAAGGATGGGGAGGGGGAGGGAGGAGCAGCATTCCTTTCTCTGTGTGTCCCTCCTTGCAGATACACACATGTACACATATCCAGCGACCAAGCAAAGCAATTGCAAGCCCTGTAGTTTAGAAATATAAAATAATGGACGTGCAGAAAGGAAAGATAAAGCGTGAGCAGATCACACGTATTTTTATGAACCGAAAGGAAAACACTGCATCCTGACCACTTAGAAAGTGTCCTCTCCCTTCAGCGTAGCCGCTGGGGATTTTCATGTCAGTGCTGACACCGGGCTGGGAGGAAAGTGGTTATGTACCTGTACCTATGGCTCCCTGTGAAAAGGAAAATAAGGATGGGATCAGTGTTTTTCCCACTGTGTGGGAGAGTGGTGAAAGTGAAACCATCCTGCTACATTGGCTGGGAAAAGAAGAAAAAGAAAAGAGAAAAAAAAAAGAAAAAAAAAAAAAAAAACACCAAGCAGCAACCAAACCCAAGCAAACAAAATCCCCACAAAACCAAAAATCACATCTTGCTGTCATTTCATTTAATGAATCTCACGGATTGCTGCAGATTTCTCTAACTTCATTAATCAGCCAAAGCAGCATGTTTTAGCTTTGTGCTGTTGAGTATTACAGAAGTAACATAACCCTCTCTCCACATCTTGAGAAATTTTATAAACTTAGCAGGCTATTAAAAAAAAAATCTTTGGGGTCAGCTTTCCACTTGTGCCTTTCGCTCTTGAACAAGTACTTTTATGGTTTCTTCTAATATATAGGATTTATCCGCAGCTCTGTGAAGGGCTTTTAAATTTAATCCAGCACTGAAGTAGTAATTTGTTGCTAGCACTTTATAACAGGCTTTTCTTTTAACTTTCCCGGGATGCGGGCTCTTTGTGCAGGCTAATCTGTGACACACAATGCCGATCTGCTCGGGGTATCTCGGGCTTGGACCTCAGATGTCCTCCAAACACGAGGAATGAAAGTTGGTGAGTGTGTTACGGTCGGAGTGGTAAGGTGGGAATTGTCTGGCAGCGGCGCTCCAGGGGCGGGGGGGGGAGTGAGGGGGGGGGGGCTGCACCCCTCGGCAGCTTGGAAAGCCCCGGCGTGATTCCTGTTGCACGGGCATTACGGGCGTAACTTGGTCAGGATCTGGGCTTTCTTCACGTGTGTGCACGGAGCTGTCAGTGCGCATAATTTATAGGAGCTCCTGCAGCTTTTCTGGGAAGTCTGTGATTTTTTTTCAGCCCACTTGGATAATGAGTTTTTAAATCAATTTTAAAATTCCTCTTAGGCTGGTAGTGATGTGTTCGGGTTTTGTTGGGTTTTTTTCCTGGAGGAGGTACTGGTATAGGCTGTCCATATAGAAAATTTTTTTTATCCAGAGAGGGGGTAAAAATCATGGTAATGGAAAAGAATAATTTACCAACTCTTTCTTTTAATTGAAGTGTACACAGTTTAAAAAAAAAGCATTTAAAGTGAGTTCACCATTCTGTCTTATGGATGCAGGTCCTTCTCTTTTATTAAAAATAGTATTTTTGATCCCAGGTGATTAATGAATATTTTATTCCAGATGCAAAAACATATTGGGGATATGTTTGGATGCAGTATAAGCATGTGAAATAATGCACAACGAACATGAAATAGTCTCTCATAAATAAAGATACCAAACCCACAGTATTAAAAATGGGAGCAGCTCTGCCCACCTCCCTTTTATCAGGAACATTTCTAAACTAGAGTGATCTTACAGGAGACTTTTTGGCTCAGGCAAGAAACACTGATGTATTTACATGAATTACATCTCTACTTTGTATTTGGGTCCCTTTCATACACCGTGCAGATTTCCTCCTGAGGCACAAGGTCCGTCAGCACTTCTGCTCCTTTGACGGTGCTGGTGACAATCTGCTCTGGGGAGCTCTGCCCAACAGGGGCAGTTCCCTGTGCCATCCTCGCCGTGTCCTTCTGCCTTCTTCCTGCCAGCCACCATTGCAGAGGCATTAATTAATTACAGCCCAAACTGTACATTTCCAAAAGGACGAACTGCAGCCCAGAAATATTTTTGAGCCACAAAGCGGGGAACTTGCAGGTACAGCAGCACGTGTGGAGGTTTACAGGGATGATTTAGTGAATATGAGAACATATTTTGTGCTCCATTGTTTAGACTCAAGAAGGCATAAAATCTTTAACATCTATTTATCATGTAGCTATTTTAATGTAAACATTTGTCTATTTGGATGAAGTGTTTTCATTATTAAGCTAATTTCCACATGTTTCAGATAGACTGATGAGTTCGAAGCAGAGCACTTGCTGATGAGAAACGAAATTCGGCCTCGGCTCAGCCTGCTGTCAGATACGTCTTCATTAGTTTTTGTCATTCACTGATGGCAAATGCTCCATAAATGAGATGACGATCAGGTCCGCCTTGATAACTTGCCTTATCTCATTAGTTTTCACATCAAAGTTAATCAGCAATGTGAATTGTAATTGCTGGAAGAGACAATGCAATAGATCACTCGGCCTTTTTTTTCTGTATGGCATCTTGAAACATCAGCAGGCTGGTGTGAGTAGATAGGCTCAGAAAGAAAATGATGTGGAAAGCATAATAAGCAAGCTGCTCAGAATTAATGAGCTTACCCAATAAGAAAAGAATAACCAATCAATGTGAGTTGGGCAAATATAATTTAGGAATAATTGCTTGATTGGTTGTCTATAGTAGACTGATTTGACCACACACAAGGATTAAGAATTAAGATGTCAAGGCAAAAAATAATTTGGCAACTGAGGGCATGTAATTTTTTGTTTCCTTCCCTTTATGACTGAAAGCGATTGCTGTTTGGTATGTTATTCCCCAAGAATGAAAACATTAGATAGACACACAGTGGTGGGTGGGTTGTTTTGTGGGTTTTTTTTCTTTCATGCTTCTTTTATAATACAAGCTCTTTCAAACGTCAGTGGGGATATTTCAGTATGGGACATTAAAAATGAATAGAGTTTAAAAAAAAAACAAAAAACACAACCAAACAAATGTCTTCATTTTGTAAGCATTGCATTGAAAAGAGCTGCGAGTTGGTAGGTGCCGTGCACAAAATGCTGGATTCTGGCAAAAACTACGTGCCTGGGTGTTTGCAAAGCCCAGCCATTACTTGGTCCAAATCTGAAACACCATTCTTGTGGTACACACGCTTTTAATATAATTTTCCCCACAGCCATTGGCCAATTAGTAAAGAACCCTTATATTCTTCTATCTAAACTATGGGGAAGGTTCAGCCAGAAGGTAAATTTGCTTTGATCTACATTACACCTAATTGAGTCACCACCAACGTCTCTATCCCAACATCAAGAAATGTGAAAATGTTAGATTATTTCACTGGGGATTAAACCTAATTTTCGCGTGTTCTGCATTAACCTATTAGGCTGACTCATCTGCATTGCTAATACGGCTCAGGCAGCTGTCACTGCTAAAGAAAAACATGATCATGCAATCCTTGAATGAATGATTCCAGCTCTGATTAGTGTTAGTGAAGTTAGCTGAGCCCTGGTGATAAGGCAGGAAAATTCCCAGGTTGCCAATAGCTTTGAAAATTATCAGACTGTGGGCAAAAATGTACCTCGCGGCTCGCGGGGCCTCCCTCCAAAGGCGACATTATTTAAGGCTGTCTTTTTTCGGCTGCTTGCATAAACGTGTTTGCTTCTTTTAAGGGGCTGATGCCAGGGGTAAGTATTAAAATGCTAATGGGGAAACAACCTGAGCACAGCCCAGCGTGGAAGGCGGGAGGTTTTTCCCTGCCCGGCTGCCTTAGCTTTGTGGGTTTAAATGCCATTTCCAGAGGGGAGCGGCGGTGGCGATGCCAGACCGGCTGCAGCCAGGAGAAGGGACTTGCGGGAGCCGCCGTCAGCCCCTCCGGCCAGCACGGACCACCACTCCGCACCACGTCTGTGCCTCCACCGCACCCCGCTCTTTGTTCGCAGGGCAGCAGGCACCGCCGTCCTCTTCAGCTGTTCCTTATTTCTTTCTATCCATCAGATTTAAACAGTTTAAAAAAAAAAAAAAAAAAGGCAACAATGACACATCCCCTTGAGATGGGAAAAATTTAGGAATGCGTTAGCCTCCTAGCAATAGAGCCAGGAGCCAATTTAATCCGATTAGAGCCTGCCAACAATAGATGCTCCTAACTCATTGTGGACAGAAGCTTTCACTTTATTTGTTTCTATTAGCCAAGGATCCAAGATATCGGAAAAGTGGAATTTTGCCCCATCGGATCGCTCAGACGGTCAACAGGAAAACAAATTGAGGAAAACAGTCTAATGTGTCAATATTTATCTTTTGGCCCTAATTGTCTGTGGAGAGGACTTGTTGAGTGCGCAAAGTTTGCAGCTCCAGTTTATATGTGTGCTCTTCATTCTCCTCATTGTATGGATATAGCGACGGCTCCTCACAATGTGGTGATGTTTAAGAAGGGCAGTAACTGCAGAGGCATAATAGAGGCATTTGAATGGGAAAAGACTCGCAGTTGTCGACCAAACTGCAGTGCTTGATAGGAAATGTAAACGGGCTTTAAACTGATCTATACATATTTATATAATTTATATAATTTACAGTTTCTCTGCTTACTGCAGGTTTAGGCAGAGGCTTGTCCCTGTTGAATTTGATAGCAAGAAACTCGTTTTCAAATACTTTTGAATGCATTCTCCTCTCTCCCAGACCGAAGCCCGTTGTGGCATTGATATCGTTTACTACCAGCAGCATAAATCGGTATCACTGGTGGTTTTCCCTCCCCATGTGTGTGTCTGCAGCATGGCTTTGACGGGGAGACGCCGTACGTGGGCTCGGCGTGGTACCGCTGGAGGGGTCTCCTCTGCACCAAAGCATTTCCCTCCAGCCCGGGTGAAGCCGCCCCTGGCATCAGGCTTCATGCCACTCCTCGGGGAGCCGCCAGAAAGCACTGAACTGCTGACAATTTCCTCCTCTCCAGGACTTTTCAAGGTCTTCTAGGTATCTGGTTTTTAATCAGCGCGGCACATGAATCAGTTTGTTATAGCGCAAACGTTCCCCCAAGGCTGCCGTGAAACGCTTCACACAAACCCGCTCTGGGCTGGCGGGAGGATTTTTTTTTATTATTATTTTTTTGCATTAATTGACTACACGTGTAGCATCATCCAAGTAGGAAACATGGTTGGTTTGACGAGACCTGATCTACAGCAACACTGTGTTGGCCTAGTTTGTTTTGTTTGCTCTTGGTAGGAAGCGGGATGTCCCTCGGTGCTGCTCCTGTCTTCTGGAACCCCCACGGGCACAACGCCACCAAACATCCCCAGCCGCTTCCCCAGGCAGGCAGGCTGTCTGGGAATGCCACATCCTGAATGTTTGAGCCTCCAGGCGCAGCTGGACAGCAAAGGGTGGGATTTGTGTTTGCTGCACCCATCTAGGGTGGGTGGTGGGTTTGCAGAGCCTGGAGACAGAGGCCAAGGTCTGCGGAGGGTGACCCATTCCCTCTGGACACGTGGGCTCTCAGCCAGCACCCGTCTTCCGCTGGCTGTGCAGGGCTGGGCTGGCTGCTGCCCTCTTTCAGAGCTCCAGGCCGTGGGCTGGGAAGGGCTTCGTCATCTCCATCCAGCCTGAGCACCCGACAGAGGTGTCCGCCGGACCCTACCACCTTCCCATCACCCTGGGGTTCGGCATCCTTGAGCAGCAGCAGCCCTGTGCCACCGCCAGGTGGGTTGTGATTCCTCCTAGCCTGACCCTGATGAGATCGTGCAATTTCATCCCTTCCCAGCCGGGTCCCGCTGATGGGCACCCCTAGACGTGAAATAACCACCAGCTGCCACCTAAGCAGCAACGGTGGCTGAGGATTTAAAGGAAAATGCCGTCCTGTACTGCAGTGATTCACTTGCGGCTGGAGCAGAGTTTTGTAGGATTTAAAAAAAAAATAATTAGATTGTTGTATTAGATATGGTTAAAAGCATTATAAAACCTCATTGTTCTGGCAGTCAGCCAGCCAGAAATCTCCTTCAGGTGCCTTATTTTATAATTGTCCCCTATGAAATCTATTGCCGCTGTTCCTTAAAGCCTGTTCTGGCAGGTGCTTTTGCAGGTGGGCCATGCCCTCGCCAGGTCAGAGCTGCATGGCAGGGACCCCTCGGGGTGTTCCCCATGGGGCAGCAGTGCCGGCATGAAAACACAACCACCAGAGCCCCAGGCTGGGGCAGAGCAACGCTGGCCACAGGATGAGGAATACCACAAAAATGGCATAGCAGGTTACTTAGGGGGATAGGAGGAGAGGGACATGGGCCACTGGGAGTGCTCCCCTCCCCAAGGGGCTTCCCTGGGGACCCCCACCATGGTCTGGGAGTGCTGGTCAGGGCAGCTGGACCTGGCTGTGCCTTCGGGCTCCTGGCACCAGGGACGTGTGGTGCAGAGCCTTAAGCTTTGGTGTTTTACCCCAAAGTGCTGAGCTGTTTGCTATATGGGTAAGTACCGATCCACTGAGAAGACCTGGGCTGCCTGACAAAGCTGCTAGATCGCAGTTTGGGAGAGGTGTATTTTAACATCAGTCTCCTTAAGTAGCTGCAGACTAGAATTTCATCTTTCTGGCCCAAATCCTTTAAGGCCATCACTGATTCTGCCAGTGGAGAGTGACTTTACCTGCAAGGGCTGGGGGCAGCTCTCCCCCCGGCAATTGGGTTAGCACCCTCTCCTCTCCTCCTGGGCTGGGTGCTGCCCTGCCAGCAACAGCCCTGTGTGGGAAAACAAACATCAGGATGAAATACTCCCTGTAGCCACCCTAGGAAAAAGCTCCAAAGGTGAGTACTCTTATCCTAAAATGGGATATTACCCGTTTCCCCCCCCCCCCCTTCTGTTATAGTGATTGGCTCTAGGTGTCAACTGAGCAAACTCAGGAGAAGCTGCAGTTACTCCAGAGTACATGTCCACGTGCAGAATGTTCTGGAACAGGTATTTCACTTTAAATTCATGCCCCGTCTTATTCCAGAATATTTTCCCTGTGTAGAGGAGCACTTAGCTGGGGTCTCTGCTTGCTGCCGTACTAGTGATAAGATGGATTGGCTGATCTAATAGGCCTTTTCAATCTCTGATTTTGAAAGCTAAGATTGGGAAATTAATTTCAGAAAGGTCAAAACAGAGCAAGGCTATCCTGCTGCTGTGTGATGGATCCTATTTTTTTTTTTAAATCTATCTATTGAAGAAAAGGTTAGTTATTCAGCATCCTGAAAAAAAAAAAGAAATAAATAAACCAAGCAGAGGGAATACAAAAAGTGTATAGATCTGCTGACCCATTCGCAATCTTCAGTTAATGAAAATGCTGGGGAACAGGAGTGGTAAGAGCCTGCCGAGCTGGGAGGCGCTGACCCCGCGGCGGCTGGAAGCTGAATGCTCCCAGCCTCCAAATCCCCCCCATCACAATGCACGTGCCGGCGTGGCTGCCCAAGGGGCTTAGGAGCGGCGGCGGCGGTGGGAGCCCTGCCGGCATCGTGGTGCTGCGGTGGCCGAAGCGTGGGAGGTCTGCTGCCACCTCTGTCCTCTGGTGGGTGGCTGCTGGGTTCACTGAGTGAATCCCAGTGGCGTGAACTAAAAATCCAGCTTGAGACATAGCAGTGTCGGAAACGGCTGGGAGCATCATTCTGGGTTGGCTCAAGCCGTGGAGAGGTTTTGGGAGTCATGTCATGTGTTACTGGAAAGCTGGTTGTGTTTTGCAGTGGGAAAAGAAACACAAAAAGAAAAGCGGGGGAAATCAAAAACAAAGGCTTTGCATAGATATTTATTTTTATTCATTTTCTTCTAATGTGCAAGCCAAACAGTAAAGTTAAAAATAAAATCCTTCAGTTTTTTTTAAAAAAAATGGGAAATCACAGGGAGAGAAAATGAGCCACTTGGGGGAGTAATCACCTCTTAATTAAAAAGAAAATAGATTTTTTAATTTGTTTGCTTCTTTTTTGCCTCTCCACCTGGTACATTCAGTAAGCTGCTGAGCTGGCCCTTCCTCTCTCTGCTTCTCTTCTTAAGGGTGACTGTGTGACATTGCAGTTTTTGGAAGCAGGGAGAAATTAATCGTCAGTAGTACTGGTGAAAACCTCGTCCTGTCCTAACTACAAGTTGTACGTTATGCTGTGCCAGCTAACACGTGGTGAGAGTCCTGGGACAAAGCCAGGCAGCTGCCCTTCCTGGGCACTGATGTGCAACTCCTCATCTCTGTGGGGAGGAGGATGTGGGAAAAGGTACCTGGGAAGCCAACGCAAAGGCAAGGGGCTGTTGCAGGGTGGGGAGTGGCGCGTGACGTGCTGAGGCAGCTGAAGAAGTGAAATTCAGCCTTTCGTTAAGGACAAAATACACCGTAAGCACTAACTTGGATCTCCTCTGAGCAAACGCAAGGAATTCTGCTGATGCTCTGGAATACGATCCTCCTTGAATACCTAGCCACGGTAACATTAGGTAACAAACTCGGGTTTAATTCACCCTCGAACCTGTATGAGCCAATCTCACTGTAAAGTTCGCTCTTTACAAGCAGGTATTAAACCCATATGTACTTGGGGCTGTACCTGTGTGGCAGTATGTTTCATATCCATTATTGAAGCTCTCCATTTCTGGCTCATGCATTTTTCTGTTGCTCTCCGCAATCAGTTAATACAAAAACAATAACAGCAATGTGTGGGCAAAATAAGTATCTCCAGCTGAGGATTATGTTAACAAGTTCAGCAATAAATGACAATTATTAATCAATATATACAAATGACTTAATTCTTTTAATGCATCAGGCAACACTGGAGATAAAGTATAACTTGGGAAATTTGTTGCATATTTCATTCTGAACAGAAGATGTGAAGAAAAAGGTCAGAACAAGCAAACACATCTGGCTCATTAACATGATTATCTTTTCCCAGTAAAGAATCTCAAGCAGATTTGAATGGACACGAGAGCATCTCTATAAATCAGATTTAGCTCTGCACAGCAAGTACTGGGGAAGCTGCCAGGCATCAGTTAACCTGTCCTTCACAGCGCTGCTCTCGCTGCTAACTCCACAAACATCGGGGAAGTTTCTGTAGTCCCAAATACCTCCTGCTTCCCAAGCCTAGGACTGGAATTAGGCATGGATTAATCTTCTAGCTTCCAGTGAAAAAAGAGGAACTTAAGTCTCTGTAGGGAGGGAAGTAGATATTTTACTGACTTAGGATGAATGTTGGCTTAAATGGAGAAATCCATCCGGTGGGGAAAAACAAGGGCACATACGTGCCTTATCGTGTGCACGGTGTAACACAGGGGTTTTTGGTCGACATGGGGAGTGTGCTGCTGGCTGGGGAAGGCTTCTCCCAGTGCGTGTTGTAGGGGTGTGCCTGTATGTGGTCCAGAAGACCTCCAGGGTTGGGGGGGGTGTGGGGGTTGGGGGTGGGGCAGGGGGTTGCTATTAATATGTACACACGTGGATGCAGCTCAGCAGGCTTTTAGCAAGGCTTTTGTAAGGATGTGTGTGTGGTCCCTTGACAGGGAGAAGGTGGTGAAGAGCCACCGGCTCCAAGGGCATCTCCCCATCCCACAGGGACTTGCCATGCAGCAGCTTTCCTGCGGGATGACTTAGCCCTGGGGGCTGTGGCTTTCCCTCTTGACTCAGGGGCTGGCAGAGGAAAGGGGACACACTTGGCATGTAACACAGTGAGGTCATTCATCTGAAGAATTATTAACAAGACTTCATATTATCTATGTTCCATATAAACGTCTTCCTCAGCAGAGAAGCATCCAGCCACATGTCAGTTCTCCAGGTCTGTGCAACACGCCAGAGGAAGACATTTCTTTAGGTCACAAGTGATAAAAAAGAAATTCAGCTCCATGCCATGGCGTAGGACAGCATCTCGCTGAATTAGTCCAAACCCAGACCCGGCCTCTAAAATTTACTTCTACGAATTGAGCGCTAAAGTTGACACCCAGAGGTGTGTGATCTCGCATGATGTTTTTCCCAAGGCAAACAGTACTGTCTTTCCAGTACTGCCTGTGCACCCACTGCCTGTCGGGAGCCGTGAGATCCGGCTCGAGTGAAGCGACCGTGGGAGCTCGGAGCTGCCAGACCAAAGGGGGCAACTGCATGGAGGGAAGTGGCTGTGGTCACTGGACTTGCTGGGGATGCTCGTGTGACCCCACCGCAGCGCTCCAGACCTCAGGGCCTCTTCTGCCTGTGGGGCGTGATGGGATGGGGTACCCATCAACGCCCTTGCTTAATTATGACGAGTCCATCACATGCAGCCTGCCCACAAAGTTTCACTGAGCTCTGGCTGTTCAGAAAACCCCTGAGTTTCTGCAGGCAGGATTATTGTTTGCATAAAAAAAGAATGGCACAGTCGTTCCTTTAAGCACTTAGCTTTAAATTACCTTACATTTGAAAGTTCTCAAGCAAAAACATTAACTCAAGCTTAATCGAGAGGAGGTGCTGCAGGTTGGAGGCAGGACACTTTTTTCACGTGAGTCAGAGATACTCTTTACCAGTGCCTAAGTGGCACTCATTCCTCCCTTACTGCAGAGACAGGGCCAGGACTGCCACAAATCTGCACTTTTCCAGTGTTTTCTGTCCTTGTACCTTTTTTTAAAAGCCCCTATATGATACAGAGCTGAGCAGAGTTCTTGCAACTTGGGATTTGTTCCTCTAGCTTCCAGGGGAACTTTGCCCAAATCCTTGTTTTCTTCCCCTGTTAAAGTGCAGCCTTACCTGAGAAAGAATCTTGACTTTCGATACTTAGGCTTAGAGTCACAAAGGCATTTAGGGCTTTGTATTCCTCTGATACTTTTTTTATTGTATGTTGTGGACTATTTTAATTCAACCACTGCTTAAACATAGAATTTATATAGAAAATTTTTTATTATTATTATTTATATAATGATTTCACATTAGGTATGTGCCATTGTAACAAATTTACATTGAAAAATGTAGTAATTGGTGCAGGAATGTCTTCAGGGTCGCCTGGAGTGTAACAGGAGCAGGCAGAGCACTTCCTGCAGACTGTCCCCCTGCCGTGGGATGGATGGGACTCTTCCTCCATCGCTGCCCCTGCTCTCACCCAGCCCACTCCGATTGTCCCACCTGCGCGCCGCCTTGGAACAGCTCACATGTGAGGCTCTCATGGGGGGTAGGGGGCCACAAACGGCCTGACCCCGTCTGTCAGCAGAGCCTGGGGATGAGCGCGGTGCAGGGCACAAGGTCCCTGAGCATTGCTGCTGCCACAGCACGTGCTGGCACGTGGCTCCCATTGCACCTTGTGTCCAGCCCCAAGCAATTTGCCCGTGCAGAGGAGCCTGGCTCCACCGCAGCCCTGCACCCCTTCCTCCCAGCTTTGTCCCCCACTGTGCCGAGGGCAGGGAGGGGAAGGGTGGTAAAGGCAAATAACCTGCGTTTCTAGAAAGCAAAATGACAGGCACGCTGCGGCAGCTGTTGTTAAAGCTAAGGCACGGCGCTTCCCCTCTGCTGCAGAGCAGATGTTAAAGCATTGCCCCCGCCAGCTGCGTGGGAACTGGTGGAGCCACAGCCAGTGGGTGCCGTGGGTCCCCCATGCGTGGGAGACACCGTTAAGGGGATACGACGAGATGGTGCCAGGGATGGGTCCCAGGGAGAGCCCTGCGTTAGGCGAGTCAGGTGCTTTCCCTTGACTGAGGATCCTGGTACTGGTGCTGGTGTGCAAGCCGTGGGTCCTTAACCGCCGGTGGATCCCAGGATCACCGGGGGAAATAGCTCTAAACCCCATTTAAATAGGGGCGGGGGGGGGGGGGTGGGGGGGGTGGGGGGGGGGAGGCCGAAGGGAACATTTATTAACATCTAATCCTGTTAAGATTTTCTACACCATATGTCTGAGCAACAGAACATGTGAAATGTGTACTAATTACTCCTGCCTGTGTCATGTGTGTATATTTTATATGCAGTCCCTGACCTTTTTGTTAATAACTTCACATTATATTCATTGACCTGAAACAAATTGAATTCAGTGGCACTCACTCAAGAATTGAATTACATAGTCTTCTTAATTGGTCTCTTATTTAAATGTGGAAAAGTAACAGTTTACCACCTGTAATTATTTTTTTTTTCCTTAAGAAATTCCTGCGGAGAGCGTGCGTGTGCGTGCACACATGCTGGGGTCATGTCCGGGTGGGAGTTGTCACAGAAAACCCGAGCCTGGCATGTGCCGTGGAGTGGAAAACCGATCCCTAAAAGTTTCGTCCCTCCGAGGCAAAAACACTTGTAAAAGTCTGTAAAAGCACCCAAATGATCTCCCCAGCTCGGGGGAAAGGGCAGCACCCAGGGCGAGCCGCCCCCCAGCTCCCAGGAGACCCCAAGCTGGGCGAGCATCTCTGCGGCATGCTGGCCCCCGCGGGGTGCCTGACCCCCACCCCAGCCCCGCTGCCCAGCGGAGCCCCGCGGGGTGCCTGCCCGCTGCAGCCCTCTGGGGACCACCACCCGCAGAGTATCTGCGCCCACCAGCGAGCTGGGGGTGGCTGAAATTTCTGCTTTGCTTTTATTCTTCCAGTGCAGAGTTAATTGCCGAAGCCACAAAGAGGAGACTTACTCTTTACTTACTATATTTAACTTAAAAATGCAAATGTTATTAGTGTCCCGATCATTGATAAGAGTGCCTTTGTGCCATGCTTTAACCTCTATTAGGGGGGATTATGAGAACGTATCCACATTGGCATTTTCTAAGTGTCACTATGACAGCACTTGCTGCACAAATGCCTGGCTGTCACACTGAGGTTTATCACTAGGTTTTTTCCTGCGAATGCAGACTAATAAGCCCAGAAATTACAATTGCCTCCCTGCCGAATCTGTGATAGGCGGAAATAATGATATCAGTGCCCTGCTAATCTCCTTGCCTCCGCGCTTGGCACCATCCTATTGAGTCACCTGTCATACGCCGCTTTGATGAGGCGAATTCAATCTCTCAGCTATAATGACAATGGAGCCATTTTAATGTTTGGAAATGATTATGTGAAGGTTTCTCTTTGCTCTGTCTTGGCAAGCAAACCAGGTCAATGTTCAGGCTGTGTCTCCTGCTGCCGCTAACGACTTGGAAGGAGCCGGGCTATATTAAGTGAATATGCCAAGTTATTAGAAAGGAGACATTGAAGGCAGCTTCGTCAGGGGAGACTCTTTTTTACTTCCTTTTTTCAAAGCAAAGTGCGAGCCTGAGAAGGTGTTTTATACATGTGAGCATCTCACATGCCTCCATGGTCCCCAGCAGCGGCTTACTGGGGTGCATGTGCTCCTCACATGGCACACACAGCTGCAGGCACCTTGCAGCACCCCCGGGTGCCCCCCAGCAGACGTGCCCCGCGCCCACCACGTTATCCTTGGTGCTCTGCACGCTTTTCCAGCTCTAGCCCCAAGGCTGCTACTGCAGGATGGGTGCAAGAGTGGAAGTAGGTGCATCCCCAGCCCCGAGAGTGTGGTGCCATGTGCATGGCCCAGTGCGTGACACTTTGTTGGGTAGAGTGTGGTGAGACAGCGGAGCGGGCAAGGGACCCCCCTCGTCTCCTGGGGCAAAGCCCGGCACGTGCTGGCTCTGCACGGTGGTGCTAGCGGGCAGCTGGTTCAGTGCTGCGGGCTGCTTCCACGTTACGTTCGATACACCCCGTTGGGTAACTGCAGTGAAGTTGCCGATGCTAGAGGGCAGGCAGGGCTGGCTGCTGAATTTGCCTTCAGAAAAACCTCCAAACTCTCAAAGAGGTTTTATGCTGCATTGCTGGGTAGGAGCTGTGCTGGTTTTCAACTTATCTTTATTTACCAGCCCAAAGGATAGGTGAGCAGTACTGAAAGGATAGGTGAGCAGTACTGCGGCGAGGGCTGGAGCAAGGAGAGCGAGGCTGCTGGCTCAGGGCACCGCAGGAGCAGCCAGGCTGCCGTTGGGCCATCGCCTGCGGAGCCATCTATTTCTTTAAACCTTCAAGCTCAGAGCAACTTTCCCCTGCTCGTCATGAATCGCAAAGACTGGAAAATGTGTCCAGGCAGAAAAAAACCCTTTCTGCCCAGCCGGAGGTACACAGAATGCATTTGCAAATCTCCCTGTTTGCACCACCGGCTGCAGGGAGCTTAAAGTCTGTCTAACTTAAAAACCTGAGCACCAAAACCTGTCAGCAAGGCACGGTTAGTCCCTCCGGTCTGCTCGTGTGCTGGGTTAGTAAATGAGGAAGGGAGCTGGTCTGCTGCCAGAGGGGCATGGGGTGGCGTGTGCCAGAGGCAGGCTGGGCAGTGGTGGGGACAGTCCCACGAGGTGGCATTCCTCCCTGTGTGTTGACTTCAATTAATTGTGTGGTAGGGAAACTGAACTTCTCCCCTTCTCAAGTGTCTGCATCTCTGATGTTAGTGGTCTCTGAAACCAGGTCTCATCCAGCCTTTAAAGATGAGATGGAACTCTTCATTTGTTTATTTTTAAGGTAAAAGGGAAATAACTGCTTTTCTTCAAGCTGCTGGCGATCCCATGTTCAGGGAGGGATGCATCGCCAGGTGAATGAGGGTTTAAAGTCATCTTGGAGACACGCAGTCAGAGCCCACAGCTGGAATTCCACTGGTTGGGTAAAATCTGGGGGCTCTCCACACTGCTGGGGCTGCGTCCTGGACGGTCTCTCCCTGGCATCTCTCTGGCAAGCTCATATGGGATGTGGGTAGCATGGTCAGGGCTCAGCCCTGCAGAGAGGCACAAGTCCCAGCGGGAAGTGGCGCTCCGGTGTGGCCTCCATCGCTGTCCCTCCGTGCAAGGCTTCCCCAGCTCTCAGCCATCCCCAGCACTGAGCAGCGGTACCCAGTGGGGCCGGGCTAGGGGATGCTGCACCCGGCATGCCGGGGGCTTTGCTTCAGCATCTTCCTGCTGGCATCCACTGCCGGGTTATTAGTACTTATTAATATGGCAATAATTTTCTGAAATCTTGACCAACTCTTTGATAAGGGAGGAATAAAGAAGTAGAATTTCAGATGTCAAGCTTTTATTAACAAAAGTGTTCAAGGCCATCTCTGGATGGATATTACAGGCTGCTTTCACTCTGCTCTTCAGTTTATGAAAAGCGATTGTTTAGCTGTATAGAGAGTATAGAGCAGAATCAAATTGACCTGCATGATACAGAAAGTAGCACTGAGCCCATTTAACTAAGGGTCCTTTGAAAGAAATCTTCTTTATTATAGATGAGTGCTGAAATTATTTCAAGGAAGTGATTATCTGTCTAATAATTTTAAATGCATGAGTGACTTCCACATATGAAATTAAGGCAGCCCGAGGCAGCAGATTTGGAGATAGGCTTAACGCACGGCAAGCAGCACAGTGGCACAAACACACGGGGCTGTTCCCCCAGCACTTATTTTTTAGGGATGCTCCTGGTGGGAGCCTGGCCCTGCGCAGTCACTCTGGTGGGGACAGATGCTCTGGTGGGACAGACACCGGATGGGATGGATGCTGGGTGGGATGGACACTTCAGTGGGATGGACGAACACCTGGGTGGGAGGGACGCCTGAGTGGGATGGACACTTCGGTGGGATGGACGCTTGGGTGTCAGTGCGCAGGATACGGGCTCCCCTGGTTTTGGTTGTATCCTTCCAAGCTCAGAGCTGGCTTCTTCTCGCACATCTGGGCAGCCTCGGGATGCACAAGCCCCACGCGTGCCTGCGTAGCGGGGGGCTTGGCACTGCCACCCCTCCACACACCTCTATATCTCCCTTAATTAAGGCAGCCAATCTAATTAGGGTGGCGCCCCACCGCAGCCGCCCCGTGGGGGTGCATCAAAGCCTGCATGGGGCGCACATGGGGGGCGGCGCGCAGGCAGTGCAATTACCCAAGTTAAGAAAACATCCCTGTAATTAGTGAGGCAACTCTAAGCACAAGGAATGGAAATTAGTCACAGCGCAATAAATTAGTTGGTGCATATATTACGTGCTGTGAGCACCCCGGGGGCCTCCTGTTTGCAAGGCTTTGGTTTGCAACCCCATGCCTCTCAGTAAAGCATTCATCCCTAGGTGATTATGTTCCAGCAAAAGGAGTTTTTAACTGAATTACAAATTTTCTTTCCTAATTCTTTTGTACACAGAATTGGGATCCCTCACTTCTCTCTCTCTCTCTTTTCCACTCCCCACCACCACCACCCCGAAGGTCGGGGAGCAAAGCCACTTCCCTCCCGCTTCAGCTAATAACTAATTTTCAGCTTTTCAGGGTGCTTCAAGACCCTGCATTGTTTGCTTTAATTAGGAGCAGTAGTTAAGGAACTATTTCAAAATCCCTCCCCAGTTTTGAACTATTTTAGCTGTCGTTTCTTTACTGAGGGAAGAAAAGGGGGGGGCAAAGCAGGAAATTGGACTGTAGCAGCACATAACATTTGCATCAAAATAATACAGCCAGCAAGAGAAAATCACAATCACATCACTCAGAAGGAAGGAACAGAATACAAATTAAAGGAATAATGTAAATTTTTTGCCATTAAGCTTCAATGACCATTTGAAATGGTGCAAGGCACAAAGGTTTTGATGAGCATCATCCAGTTTGATTATTCATACTTGTGCTTCTGCTTGAATTAAAGTAGGAGTGCTAGAGCCTGTTAGAGCAAAATATTTGAATTGGTAGTGAACTCTCACCTTTACTTGCGTCCATTTACTTTTCAAATGAATACCAGATAAGTTAGTGCATTTTATAATCGGCCTGTTTTCCAGTGAGTGCTGTCATTACATACCAATTTCTTTTAGAAGTGCTTCCTAAGAAACATTAAATACTTACAAATAAGGATCTGTCCATCACCGGCAGCAATCCTATTTGAGCAGCGTTAGGCGACTCAGGCAGGTTGCGTGCCCTCCCTTTGATGGTGTGTGCACGACTTCTCCGGGCCCGTGCGCGGCCACCGAGAGCATTAAACCCGGCTCGTTGGCTGCCCGCTGGGCTCCCTGCAGACACCCAGCCAGTCTGCAAACACCCAGCCTGGCCAGCGCCTGCCCCCGCCTGCTGCTTGGGGGGGTACCCGCCTTCAGTCTAGAGAGTGATATTCTGTTGTATTCCATTCTGTTCTATTCCATTCTATTGTACCTTATTCTTTTCGATTTTATTCTATTTTCTGGTTTATTTTATTTTATTTAGGTAGTATCACCACCTTCTCTGAAAAACAGAGCTGGATCCAACAGCCCGCAGAGGGACGCATCCAGAGGAGCGGGGTTTCCAGGGGAAGAGCTGCCCAAGGCTCGGGGAAAGCCCCCAGCATGGGCTGAACCAGCTGGTCCCACCAAAGGAGGTGCGTCCAGTGCGCAGTGTTGCAGAGCCGTGCTCGGGGACATCCCGGGCTTTCACAGGCCGCATTGTCCATCAGCAGTTATGCGAAGAAGGAGCATTTTGGCACTGGGAGGGGGAGCTGCCCGCGGTCAGGAGCTACCCCTCGACTCCTGACTGTGGGGTGGCGTGGCACGGGGCCACTGTTTGCTAGGGCAGGGGTGGCAGGACAGTGCCATCATGCTGTGCCCCAGAGCCGTCCTGGGCCAGCTTTCTCCCACTGCCCTGCACACGCTTTCTTCCCTAAGCGATCACTGCTTCATCCTCTTTCTAGCACTTGCCGTCGTGAAACACAGATCTCTTGTGCAGAGTTAAAACAAGAGGAAAGAACAGTATTTAATGTGGTTTCCAGATGCTGTGTTACAAATAGCGAGGGCTGCAGAGAAGAAGTGAGGAGTGTTAATGCGGTGTAGCAGGAACCAGCCCTGAGAAACTTCCCTGGGGGTCTGATGCTGATCGGCTGGAAGAGGCTGGCAAGGTTGCCGTGTACCTAAACGAGAGCAAAACTGGCCAGATGTTTGTTTGCTGTGAACCAAGTAGATATAGCAGGTTTTTAAAACTGAGGGTTTTGTAAATGAAACATATTTTAAATTAACTCAGGATTTCTCCTTTAAGGAAAAAAAAAAGTATATTTCAGTAGTCAGATTTCAGATTGCTAATATACAAATACTGGTCCAGATGTATAAACAGAGACGATCCATCCCTGGGAGCTTATCAGCTTTGTGTGTGTTAACGTGCACACGCAGATCTCACAGATTATACCAAGTTACTAACAGTGTGGCTCACTACTTAATAAAAAGTTTAAAAGACAGCCTTGGACTAGGGGATGCATTTAGTTGTTCCAGGGGCTGCTGGCACCAGCTGCTGCTTCTGCCTTTTCTAGCCACACCAGGAACCCACGGGCTCTTGCAAAAATGGCTCTGTGGGAAGGGAAAAGGCACCCTCTTACCTCCCTGCTCACAGTCACCGCAGCAAAAGCCTTTTGCCACCTTCAGCACCGTTACTGGAAATATCTGCAGGGCCAGGCAGAGGAGTTGAAGGAATTTTGCTATTCTGATGCACATTTTCACTGCGGGAAGGTGCTGTTGGCTGGGGGATTTGGGACAGCCTGCTGCTGCAAGGAGAGAAGAGCCAAGTCCCTGTTTTCCCGTCTGTGTTTACAGTCCAATGCTGCTGCTATCCATGAGTTTCCTGACAGTCATTTGTATCCCATGATGCCTGGGCTTTGGCCTCGGGACAGGGTTGATGGCTGCTGAAGACATGACCCATTTTTACTCCCCGGTGGGTGCTGGCCGCATCCCTCTAGAGCAGGCATGGCAGGCAGGGCTCCTCGGCACCGGTGCTGAGGTGTTCCAAGCACTGGAACAGGCTGCCCAGCGACCTGGTGGAATCATCATTCCTGGGAGTGTCCAAAAAATGCGTAGATGTTGTGCTTAGGGACACGGTTTCGTGGTGGCCTTGGCAGTCCTGGCTTAACTGTTGGCACTGGTGATGTTAAAGCTCTTTTCCAACCTGAACGGTTCTATGATTCTGTGAGACACCCAGAGCCTCACTTCGCTGTGCTGCCTGGGCTTAGCAGGTTATTCCTAATGAGCAATGAGCTGGTGATGCTGCTTAGATGCATCCTGTATCTGCATCCGCTCGGAGAGGTCAGCAGGGCTGGCAGCACCAGCAAGGATGGTGTCGGGGACTGTGCATGGGGTGTTGAACAGCAATTCAGCTTTTCTGTTGTGGTGTAACTTCAGGAGCCTCACATGCTTTGGTACCCGCTGCATAGTTAAAGCGCAGTGGCCAACGTGGGGGCCTTGCTGCCATGGTCCCAGTGTTGCCTCCCCAAACTCCTTCCGACGGCTCCTGCCTGCCCGGGGTGGGTCTGTCCCTCCACACGGGTCTGTGAACACCCCGCCTGACAAACTGGGAGCTGCAGGGTGCTTTACCCTGGTTCACTCTGGTGCTCTATAAAATGCCTTTTATTAAATGGGGGGGGCAGGGAATCAATGCAACTACACATCAAAAACAAACAAACCTCCTTTTTAGCAATTTTAAAGCAATCCATCAGAAACTAATGAAGGCCAGGTTATTTAAATGATAAAGGACAGGGAATGAATGCATACCATTGTCTCTGCTGCTTTTTTCCAAGGTGATCTGGGTAAAACCATGCTCTCAGGGTTAATTTTGAGCTGCTTTACTTTTAAATATGTTTTTTTCCTTATTGACACGGGGGGTGGTTTATGTAATATCCATAATAATTTCCAGATTTCTGTAGGTTGCAGGGTTATCCCCATGAATGGCACTGCTGGCAGGTGGATGGGTCTTCCCCGGCGCCAGCTCCACGCCAGCATCCCATCCCGCACCGATGCGGGGAGCAGGGTCTGGCCGCCTGCCCACCCTTCTGCTCCCCCAGCGCCTGTGGCCCTTCACGTCCCTCGTTGATTAAGGATGATTAATATGCAGTGCTCTAGGGTGCAATTAAAAACAAAAAAAAACCCAGAAAGACAGCATGGAAAAGGGCAGCCCTGCCCTTTCCTTCCACTTTTCCCCCCTCTCTGGTTTCCGTGTTGCCTTCTCAGCCCCCGCAAGGATGGTTTCTGGGGACCACCAGCACCAACCCAGCAGCTCAGACCTGCTGCCCCGCTCCTGTTCCTCCTGAATGGGGGCGTGGGTCCCCCCACACACATACGGGTCATGTCCATGCACACGAGCCTGGCAGTGCCACAGGGTCTCTCCTGTCCTCATCAGCAGTTTAATAAACCAGCTGAAGAACAGACCAGACAGGGCCCAGCTCTCCAAAACAGGCCTCCCGAGCCTGAAGGACGCAGTCCCGGGGCCTGGGAGTGATGCCTGCCGCCTTGCTAGCCCTAAGCGGTGGCAGTTCAGGGCTCTCACCCCTGAATGTCCTGAGGTTTGAAATGTGCCTGTAACAACTGGGAGGTTTCCCCATGCCTCGGCGCAGGGGCACCAGGCACAGGAGGAGGGGACGAGGGCGAGAGTGGGATTCCTGCAGTCGGGGCAGGCGAGGGAAGGTGCTTCTTTGCGCTGCTGCCTACGGTGCATGCAGGTGGGACCAAGGCAAGCCCCTGGGAAGGTTCGTTACCTTGGGCTTTGCCGCTCCAGATCAGTTATCTCTCCATACTTACTTTTTTCCCCCTCTCCTCCTTGGGTCTTCTGCTGCTTCTTCCCTCCCCAGCACTTCAAAGCCCCACTGTCTTTCCAGGCACTTTACCACGTCCTTGTTATCCGGACGCGAGCTGTCCTAAGCCACCCCGTTGGCCGCTGGCGTGCGTGTGGGCAATCACAAATTTATGACGATGCTGAGACTTTGGGGGGAGGAAGCCGAGTGCGTTTATTCCACAAACTGCTGCTTTCAGGGATCATTCCACTCGACTGGCTGAGAAGAAAACTGCTCTGATAGAAACTATGTCATAATAGTTGGGAACTGGATAACAATGCCCTACCGACAGAGCTGATTTATTCTCATATGCCAGCGCAGGGAATTGGTATGCACCAAAGCAGAAAATGGAGCTGGCTTTTCAGAAGTGTTTAAAATCAAGCGGCTCTGGAGTCACCAACCAATTATTTAGGTAATCTCTCGGCAGCCAAGCCACCCCATTTCATTAAGGGCGGTGCTGTTCTGCACAGCAGATATTGCAGGGGATCAGAATGAAGCTGCCTCTCCCCATCGCCCCTGTTACACTTTAACTTTGCTTATCAGGTCCCTGCAAGGAGGTGCCAGCCAGAGGCTGTAAAGGTGCCAGCACCTCACAGGAGTAATTGGGAGTGACCGAGAGGGGGGAAGGTGTTGAAGTTTAAGAGCAGCGGCCTGAGGGATGATGAGAGGGATGACGTATGTTATGGATTTACTCAGAAATTAAGAACATCTGCCTAGGTTTGCTTTGGAAAGAAGGAAATTAGGGTGCTGCTTGAAAGTGAGGGCTGATCACCGCTTGGGGCGAGGGACAGGAGAGTGGCGTGGAGTGACACAGCCACCGATGGAGCGGTGCTCAGAGCAGCCCACCTCACCACGCCTGGGTGTTGGACATGGGTACCCCCCGACTTGTCCACACCACTGCGTCTGTGCAACCGGCACAAGCACAGGCACGCACACCCTCACGCTCTCGTGTCCGTATCCCGTGGGTGGGCGTATTAACGCGGTGTCACTGATGTCTTACAGGGAAGCGGGTATAATTTGTGTGCACCTCTGGTTTCCCCAGGACTTTCACTCCCATGGAGATGCAAGGCCTGGCAGAAAAGCAGACGCTTGCAGAGGGCTGTGACTTCAAAGGTGTTAGCAAGGATGAGCTGCTCTGCTCACTGGGATGGGGAATGGAGCTGCCCCTAGCTCAGCGTCCACCCTACCCAGCACGCATCCTGGGGACATGTTTCTGGTTCTGCACATCTCATGCTCAGAGATGCCATGCCACTACCTTACCCAGGGGAAAAAAATAACCCCACTTGTGCAGGGAACAGCTCTGCCCCATCCCCTGCGGCATGCGTCACAGCTGCCCTGGGCTTCACAGAGGAAGGACAGACGGCAGGAGGGAGGACCAGCTCCGGTCCAGAACAGCGTTAGTTCCCACAGGCAAGTCTCAGCTGGCAAGAGTGATCTCCAGCCCAGGTAATTTGTCTGTTACCTTGGTTATCTTGAGGGAAAGGGGTAGGGAAGGGTTTAAAAGCAAACCTGAGCATTGCTGATGCTGCTACCAAAGGGAAAGGAAGGAAGGGAGCTGAGAGACGCTGTCATGAAGAGCTGAGCGGAGACGATGTGTGATGGCGTGTGCTGGGAAGGGCTTCCTGGGCTGAGGCATGTCAAGGAAACATCCTGGAAGAGCTGGATGTTGGGTTTTGTTCAGGGGAGGTTTGCCATAATACATTTTGACGGGTCTGAAATTGGTCCTACGGAGGCCAACAATGAGGGCGAGCAGAAAATCCGCCCCCAGGCACCCACGTGCCGGCGGTGACCTGCCGCTCAGCCGACGCACGGAGATAAGCGCTGCCAAGCTGTCACTCCTCCCGTCGCACTCCAGCCGACACGCAGTTATTTCGGCTCAGCGGCGAGGAGAGCCGGGCTGCACCTCGCAGGGCTGGCTGCCATCAGCCAGGCTCTCCGCCCTTGGGGAATTTAGGGAAATGGTTTAAATCTGGGTCTCCAATTTGGTTTTCTGGGGGAGGAGGTGGAGACCATCGCACAGCCGGCTGGTCCGCACACCTCCCAAGGGCAGTGCATTGCCCAGCACAGCAGATACCTTCCCATTACTCCCAGCAGCATCCCAACTGGACACCGTTTTGAAAAGCGACGCTTTACAATTATTCGGTCGCCAATTCACCCAGATGCTAAAAAGCAATTATTGCATAGTTTTTTGTTACTCCGTGTTCCCCAGCACACTTAGTGCAGCTGGAGTTGGCTTATGCGATAAATGGACGAGGTTCAAAAATATGACTCCTCTGAACTTTTTAACCTTACACGAAAGGGAGGAATTCTAAGAGCAATGGATAAAATTCAATTAACTGAGATGACAGAAAATAATCTACTAAGCGAATACATCAGGCAGTTGGAAGCTTTCATACCTTTCAAAAAAGGAATAACCTATTTCTTTCCTTGTTATCTAATGACACAGGAGTTTATTTCTCTGGAAGCAGTTACAAATCTACCTAATGGGGCCTAAATGCTGTTGCCAGGCAATTAGGGGTTTATTGTGCGGCTAATTCTTTCATTTCCATCACTGGTGATTGTCATTACTGAACGCAGCTCTGACGAGCTGTCCCCTTGGCCGAAAGCCCGTGTTTGCGTGTAGGCGCACGCCGGTGCACCTGTGTGTACATACACACACGTATGCACACGTGTAGCTCCCTGTGTCTACGTGCACAAGGCAGAGCGTGGGCTCAGTGCTTGGTGCATGCTGCCCCCGGCACCAGGGACACCCCTGGGCGCTGGCTTCGGCAGCTGCAGCAGCTTTTCAGGAAGAAGGGGCTCCATTTCTTTCCCCAGTTGACTTCTGGATTTGTCACTTCGGCCAGCAGTGCGGACAACTGCGGAGGCGGGCAGTCTGGTCCCTCCTCGCTTGTTATCTGTCTTGCAAACCGCCCGCCTTGGGCCCCAACCCTCTGCTCGGTCTCCAGGGGCCGGTGGGTAGCTTGGCCGGAGGGCTGGGACAGCACGTGCCCTCCCTGCCTCCTGCACAGTGGTGTGGGATGCTTGCTCCGGAGCCCGGGCTGGTCCCCCTGGGGACGAGGGGCAGCTGGGCACGAGGGGGCTGAAGGAGCATTCCAGGGGAAGGTGTCGGCTCTGACTTTACTGCCAGAAATTATTTGAATTTTTTCTCACTGAAATATTTGATTTTGCCAAAAAATTAAGTGTTGGGCTTTGAGGGAGGAAGCTTGCGCAGGGCTCTGCACAGGCGTGGCTCCTGCAGACAGGCATTGCTGGCCACTGAGCAACAGGGGCCAGGGCTTGGATGGGCTCTGCAGCCCTCAGCCCCCCGCAAAGAGGGACAAACCCCCTTCTTGGCAGCAGGGAGATGCAACCTGGCCGGCAGCACCGAGCCTCTGCAGCTGCTGGAGCTTGGCAAACCTGCGGGGAGGTGGCGGTGCTGGTGGCAGCACCTTCCCTGTCCCCTCACCATTCGGGTGCCACCGTCCCCCCCGCCGCTCCCCGCAGCCCTCCGGGGAGCTGCCAGCTGGGGGCCTGCTGGGACAGTGGGGCCGTCGCGCCCCACGCTGCCACTGCGGCCGTGGGCACTCAGCCAGCCACTGCGAGCGTCCTCCCTCGTCCTTCCCCAGAGCATCCCCTGCCCGCGCTGCCCAGCCTTGGGCTGCATGCCGCTGGGCTGCTGTCTGCTTTTGAATTATACTGCCACTCAGTTCCCTTGTAAGTTGCTCTGGCAATAATTTGGAGTTGCTACTTAAAAATACCGATGGGGTACGTACAGGCTTTGGCTGGAATACGGTATTTGGCCTTTCAAGGGAATGCTGTTACAGCTGCAGACTGGCTGTTCCCCGCTGATCCAAAAGCAGATCTGGAGAAAGATGAGCTTTTCTGATGGGCAGCGGCACGAGCACAAATCAGAGCAAATGCAATTAGTGCCATGCCCTGGTGCGAGCCCGGGGGACCCGATGCCTGCCTGTGCCCACTGCCTCTCTCCGCAGTCCAGCAGCGCAGGAAGCACCAGCTTTGCAGAGCTGAGCTCAAGCTCTGCCCCAGTGGTCTCTGGCCCACCCCGTGCTTGGCAGTGAGTCCCTCACCCAGGGAGCGGGCCAGCCCATGGCTGGGAAGGACACACTCCTGTGTGTCCCCAGCCCCACCACGCCTCCCCAGTGGGAAGGAGGATGTGGGCACGTGGCTGGGGGTCTCTAGCTCAGGTGAGCATCAGAAGGTGCAAATGGCAGTTATTTAAGCTGGCAGGGTTGGTCTGAGCCCCTTCCCTGGGGTGGCGTGGCTGTTGTGACCCCCTCCAGGGCTCCTGGGGGTAACGTGGAGCTGCAGGACCGTGCGGCTGTGTTCTGGGCGTGGGGGAGCCAGCCAGAGGGGCTTTTGCTGTGGGCTCCAGCAGACCTCGGGGGCGTGTGAGCACCGGAGGGTGCTGCAAGGCCTGGGATGCTTCTCTCGGCATAGGCAGGATGGTCTGTGGCGGTGCTGGGAGCCAGCGGGAGCATAAAAGCTCAGGCGTAAGGAATGGCAGGCTCTGCTCCTTAACCCAGCGCGCGTGTATGTGGCTGAGCAAGCTCTGGAGGCAGAGCATGTGTCCCTCAGGCGTCGGAGGCAGCGGGAGACCTGGGCTAGAAGCTGGTTAGAGGCTCTGCTCCAGCTGCTGCCGTGGGTGCTGGTGGGCCCCCCCTGCACCCAGCCCCGGTGCAAGGTACTTCTCGGTGGGCCTTTGGCCACTGCCACCAGAGGCATGCGACTGCAAAAGCAGAAATACTTGCTATATTTTGCAAAATGAGCCAGAAGAGGGGGAGGTGGGGCAGGGGGGAAACCCTCGATCCGCAGCCAGCCAAGTGTCCTCTCCAGATGGAGAGGCTGTTTTCGCAGGTGACCATGTGGAGCCCTGATGTCCCCTCGGGGTCCCTTACAGCTGCCGCGTGGCAGTGGTGCTGCCCTCGGACGCGGCCGGGCTGGATGCTGCTGCCAGGCCCTGGTGGCGGGCCATGCCTCCCCAGCAGCCAGCAGCAGGGCTCGGCGGGGGGACAGCAGCCGGAGCCCCCTGGATGCCCGCCGGGAGAGCACGATGCTGCGATAACGGGCTTGCTTATCACCTTGGAGTGAGCTGCATTGTGGCAGAGAAAGCCCGTCAGCCATGCGGAGGCTTGAAATAACAACTGTTATCTCGTCATCTATTGACTGTCTTCTGTGGCTTACCGTTCTACAAGGTAAGAGCGCTGTTTGAGGAATTAATGTCGCTACACAGAGGTATTTAAGGCCAGGGTTGCTATTACCGGTTGGGAAGGGCTGTGTTAATGAGACGATACCGCAGCAGCACGGGGAGGGGGAAAGCGATGCTCGGGAGCACGCACGAGGGGAATTAGCTGTTTTGGAGAGGCTTCAGGGACACTGCTTCGCTTGCCTGCTGGTGCCGCTAATGACAGTGAAGTGCTTCCTCTCCTGGCAGCATCCAAGATTTGGAAGCCAGGGCTCACGATGTTTTTAAAAATAAGAGTAACTTTGAAAAAAAGCTCAGGCTATTTTTTTATTTGCTGCCTGGTTTGCTGTTGAGGACTTTAGCATCCCTGCACAGGCTAGCGGTTTTCTCAGGGAGCCCTGCTCCAGGAGCTGGGGATTTGGGGAGAGCCAGGAGCACCCCAACAAACCGCCTCCCCAGAGGGTGGCGTGGATTTGAGGACCACTTGCGCCGCCCCACTCGGGAAGGCGGCTCTGGGAAGGAGGAGCAGGGCAGCGCAGGGCAACCCAGGTTTTCAAAGCCACGTGAGACCCATCTGTAGCGCAGGGATGCCACGTGTGAACTCGCAGACTTAGCCTGCCCGTCTCCTTCCCCACTTCTGCACATATATTTTTATCTTGTAATTACAGGCTGCCATATGTATAGGGGCATTTAAAACACATGGAGCTGACCCTGCAAACCTCTTCCAGGGCAAGGAGGGTTTGCCAACTTCAGGGCCTGTGTTATTGACAATGATGATTGAAAATAATCCTCTAAGTCAGTATTAGGGTCAGGCCTTCTGTGTAAATCTTTATTTAGGTGCCAGAGATGTCTCCTCTTCAATGCTATAGGCTGTTACAGCTCCTTTATAAAGTAAATGCGTCGGGGCTGCTAAATCGCTGGATTATAAGGCTGTCACCCATGCATACTGAGTCTGCTTAGCCTAAACCTTCCAGAAACTTTCATTAAAAAGTGAATATGAATGTTCAACGCATTCATAACCCACAGTGGGCTGTTTAAAACACAGCTCTGCCCCAGCGCAATGCCCACCGGGCACCCCAGGGCCGCGCTGGCACCGCAGGGCCAGTGAGCATCCTCCAGCTGGTTTTGACCCAGGGCAGCTTGGTGTTCGAGAACAGCAGTGACGAAAGGTCAGAGTCATCTGGGCTGGCTAGAGAAAGTATTTTTAATTAAATAGAGGTGAACAAACCCAAAAGTATTGCTGGAGGTCCAGGCAGCAGCTTTAAAGCCGCCATACCAGTCTAAAGCTCTGGGTTCTGAATTGGAGTCTAGAGCAGTGTTTTTTCTCAGGGGGAGCGGGACCATAAGCCTCAGCTCCCAGGGAGATGGGTTTGGGGTCGTTGGCAGCACAGGTCCCCTTTGGTCATCTTCCGCGAGCAGAGGGGACAGGGAGGCCCTTCCCAGGCCGTGGAGCTGTTCCAGCGGCAGGAGCAGAGCCTGCCAGCGGCCCTGGGCGAGCATGGCTGAGGACTGCGGCGGGTCCTGGGCGAACTGCACGTGCCGTGGCACCGCGGGCAGGCGGGCAGCTCGGCGCTGCTGTCCCCAGGCCGGGCTCTGCTGGAGGTGCTGCCCGGCCACGGTGGAGGCCCCAGGGGTGTCCTGCATCTCCCCCGCCACAGAAACGGTGGGTGCCATCGGCTCTGCCGCTGGGCTCTGACCTCAGGGCCGTCCTCCACCGGTGCTTCCCCGTCAGATCTGGTGAGCAGAGGATGCCGTCAGCCTCCGTGGAAGATGAAAGCAGCCTTTGGGGCGAAACCCGCACCCCCAAAGCTGCCAGGGTGGCAGGGGGGCCCTCCTGCAGCCCCCCCCTGGCATCCTCCGTACCGGCGCAGTGTGTCAGTGCAACACGCGCTGCATCACGCAGCTTTCAAAGAGCACTTGCAATCTCATTATCAGTTACGAACATTTAATACACCCAGGTAAATTAAGAGTGTGCTTAATTTCTTATCGTAGTTTTCACTTTTTATTTTTCATTGAGGAACTTTCTTTTGTGGGAATTTTTGTTTTGTGTTCTTTTGTTGTGTCAGTCTGCTGATAAAAGCGTGTTGTGGATTGCATTGAGCTGTTAATTTTCCTTTTGGTATGGTTGCTACAATGACTTATTTTGTGTCTGATGTATTAGTTATCCAATTTTTGTAAGCTGATTTTAAATGTTACTACGCAAACTCTTTTTACAGCCTGTGCAGCTTTTAATCAAAAAAAAAATGAATGAGTGCAGAGATACACACAGGAGTATTATTTATATAAAATATATAAGCAGGAAGAATCTTCATAAATCACAAAATGCTATTATCTTCGGGGTTCATGACGGCCATAGCTTTTTTGTTGTTGTTGTTTTTTTGTTACAGAAAACCAGAATACATTAAACACCCCAGGCATTCAAAAGGGACGTCTCAAAAACTGTACAATTGCTGTATTTATTCCATTCATTTAGTAGGCAGTATTTAATATCTAAAGTCTGGTTTACACAAATAAATCTTAAAATTAAGATTTAAGTAAGAATTTATTGAGGGAAGCTACTGTATCTGCCTGCAGCAATATTATGGTTTATGACCTAAGGAATACGGTATTTAATCCTGGAGGGAGAGCTTTCAGAAGGCTGTTTTACATAAGGCTCCACTGGCGATCTCGTGCCTGTTGGGGAGTATCCGCGTGTGTATGGGCATGCACGGAGCCCCCTCGCTGAGGGTCTCTGCCGAGGCGGCACCTGGACCGGGACACTGCCAGAGGGAGGACCGGGATGCTGCCAGAGCATGGCTGCCCTGCGGTGGCACCTCACTAGATCCGTTACAGAAAACCCTTGCTTGGGTTGCACTAATCAATAGCTGTGCCTAACGGTTTACTATACCGTTTAATTAAATGAATTTACCTTTTGAAGGAAAATCCATTGCAAGCAATTTAGATTCTGGTGTATGGCAACCTTTTTTGAGGTTACTAGTGCTTTTAACCACTGTCTAAAGTGCATACAGTGTTAATTAGCATATTTAGGATTAAGTAGATTTACCATGCAGTAATCATTCTCTAATTCAGTAAGAACTATCCCTGGTGAATAGTGGACATTAATGACAGTTGCAAGAGCTTAGATATTACATAATCACTAATTACATTCTGCACAATTAGCGGAGACTCCTCAATGTGAATCGCTAATGGCTGATTTGTGTCAGCAGCCTGTTCTGGCTGTAAAGAAATATAAACAGTCCGCATAATTTTCTGATGGAATTAGCATAGGGAAGGAGGTTATTAATGAAGTTGGGAGGCCGGGAGGAGTGCTGATGGATGGGGTGAGCCCGAAGACAGCGTCACCCCGCCACAGCCTGCCTCGATATACACCTGCCCTTCATGAATGGCGCCGGAGATGCTGCCGCTCACTTCCAGCGTCTCGGCTCCCTTCAGGCAGCCGGAGGGTGAAACTGGCACCTCACTGGCCTCTGCGGGAGGCCGGAGGGCACTGCGTTAAGCACTGAGTTGCAGGGTGCAGAACCAAACCTTTGGCCTCAAGCGATCTTGGGCTCAGTCGCCCACGGCCTGCCCCTGTCTGCCACAGCAAAAACAGGGGCAGGCCGGCTGACACAAAGGCGCTGGTTGGTTGGTTGGGGGTTTTTTTTCTCCATTGCTCGATCTTTGGAAAATAAAAATGCAATAGTTTCTCACACTACCGCATGTAGCAACTCCTTACTTTGAACCATTTGCTAAAACTATGAAAAAATCAAAAGGCTGAATTTCCCCCCCATCTTGCATGGCAAAGCTGACTGAGACCCTTTCGTACCTGCTGACGATGACAAAGGTTTGGAAGAAAGTGAGGTGGCAGGCTGGCTTCACTTCTTTAAAGAAATAAACCTTTGCTCAATTGATTTTTAGTGATGTTTGGATCAGGTCCATGGTTTCTTGCAAGCAGAATTCAGCCTCCCATGTTTGTCGTGTGATTAAAATGAGGAATAGTGGTATTAAGCCAGTGAATTGCTTTGGACAAATCCCAAACTGCAGACCAGCACTGGCCCTATACCTTTAGGTATGAGGTATTTTACATTAAGATTGCATGTGGTTTTAAAAGGCACTGTCAGAGCAAAAGCAATTTAACAAAAGGCAATGTATCTGACGACTACTCTTCTGTCTGCCAAGTGCTCTTCTCCGCGAGTGCATTGTAGGGATGGCAGATTACATCTTCTGAATATTTTTGTCTGTTGCTTGGTTCATTTTCATAATAATAACTTGCATCCTTCTATATCCTTTCATGTTGAGGGGTTGCAAACTATTATACAAACAGACCCACTCCTGAGATGCAGCCACCTCCGAGGGGGAAGATGACAGCTTTTGGCAGTGGGCAGCAGTTTCAGGGAGTGGGAAGTGGCTGCCCTGGTGAGGATGCAGGGGAGCACTGAGAGCAGTGGGCTCTGGACAGGGTGCTGAGTGGTTTTTGGGGAGCCCCTGCCTGCAGCACACCCCACCTTACACCGCCTCTTGGCATGCCGCTGTTGGAGAGACAGGGAGCCTGCGGGTCCCCGTCCTGCCCGCGCCTGGGGGGAGCCTGCAACGGGGACTGAGCTATCAGCTGCTGGGGTAGCACTTGGGTTTGAAAGAAACCAACACAATATATATTAAAAAAAAAGAACATTCAAAGCACAAATAGCCTTTATTTTCCATGTTATGCGTGAACCATTCTAGACAGGTGGACATAAGGGCTTTGCAGCAGTGTCGAATGGGAGCGGTGTGCGCTGAAGCATCCTCTGCCGCTTCCCTGGTCAGCCAGAACGGGCTGTAGGCAAGAGTCTCCACTTCTCAGCGTGAGACCCAAAATATGCTTCCTCTGGCAGCAGCAGGATGGCTAGCTGCTTATTCAGACCCATGCACGGCATTGCTAGCATGCCTTAGATAACGAATCGTTAGCTGATGGCCATGTCCCCACAGCCCTAAAACTGCCGCAGGGCTGCTGAGCTGCCTCTGCCCCAGCAAACAAGTTGCTCTGCAGCTTCGCAGCACCAGGTGGGATTTTGAAGGGACTCACAATATTTCAAATGTTATTTCCCAGCAGCTAGGCTGGCAGAGTGTTCACATTCACATCTGAAAATATCGGCCTTTAAGTGCCTTGTCTAGAAACTCTTTTTTTATCTTTCCAGGGCTGGCGGCTGGGCTGACGTGAATTAAGGCCACCTCAGTGAGCAGCGGTGGAGGACGAGGCCAGCGGGCTTTCTGCTAAATGCACTCGGGATGAGCAATTAAACGGTGCAGATGCAGTGTGGTAAGCATTGTTTTTAGTTACGGATTCTTCAAAAACCACACTTTCCGCGTCACCGATATTTTTTCCTGCGTTTTGACCCAGCTAGCAACAGCAGAGCACCACACGTGCCCTCCGCCCACCGGTGTCTGCAGCCTCCCGACCCCTCCAGGACCGGCGCCAGGGGGGCTGGAGATGAAATGCAGACCGTGGCATGGGGCAGCATTTCCATAAGTGCTGTTTGCGAAGGCAGGTGCGATTCCTTACATTATCGCCAGAACATTTAAATCTTAATGACTGGCATTGTTGTCTCAAAGACGGTGTTTTTCCTGCTGAGAAACTGCATTAGATTGGAGAAACAGAGCTCATTTCCATTCACTCAGCAGTCTCTCTAGAAATGACATGCAGTGCTTGAAACTGTTTATTTCCAAATTCAGGCCTCCTCCGCATCAGTCATCAGCTTCAATTACCAGTTTTCCGGAGCTGAGCCATCAGGCAGTCTGACACGAGGGTCCAACCTAATTCCCACCTTCTCCAAAGTCAAGAGCATAATGTGCAGATGAAAAGGTGGAAAATAGCCTGGACTTCATTAGCATGCAGAGCCCGGCTGTTCATTTGCTTGCTGCGAATGGAAGTTCTGACACTCGGCGCCTTCTGCAATATGAGAAAAGTCCTCTTCAGAGTATATGATGTCCTTACCAGCCAGGAAAGGTCATCAAAAAGGCAGGCGCTGACCTTGCTCCCTGCTCTTCATGACTAGTTTATTGATTCCAGGAACACCTCATTACATGCCGGATCAACATATTATTGCCATGTTCAGCGGCTGAATTGTTTACAAGTGTCTTTATAACCAGCAAAAGCCTTCCGGATGATGCATGACTACACTCATTTGGATGTGACCTGCCAATTATGTGTTATCCGATATGGTGCTGTGTGTCTTGATCCCTGACCGGGCCCGCTGCCCTGCATCAGCACGGGCCCATTTACTACTTCTTTCTAACCGCTCTTTGGGAAAGTGTCCATTAGCCTGTCAGTCTGTAAATATTTTATTTTTTTTTTTACCTCCGCTGCAGGCAACACGAGCGTTATTGCTCTGTCATTTGCTATGCATGAGGTTCATAATCAGTTGGGGGAAGAGGGTTGTTTTTTTTATGGCGGCGTCTGATAACCCACGCAATTTGCAGTCAGTATGCATGGCGAGCGGTGCGACTTGTTACAGAGCCGCGTGCTGGCCCTGCGAGAGAGACCTGTCATATTTTATTCAGGCGCGAGTACTGCGAGGCTGGTGATTTATTTGCGGGAGGGAAGGCAGGAGCAAACCCCCCCCTCCTCCCCAGCCTCTCCCTTCCCTGCCTTTAAAGGTCCAATAACTTACCACCCAGCAAATGCATTTTCCTCTTCTACATATTTTTCTGTGGTTTGCATTCTCATTTGCTTAATATATTGCAATGCATTATTTATCCTCGGTCTGCAGCCGGGTGACGTGGTGTAGTTTACACGCACGTAGACACAAGAATTTCAAAAATAAATCACAGGGCACGACTACTATTTTAATCTCTCATTACAGACACTTCTATGGCTCAATAAAAAAAGAGTGGCGGCACAACTCGATTAGCTAGTCTGTAAAGAGAGATTGCTCCAAAAAGTGGCACTGAGAGAGCGGCTTACATGCCCCCATCGGCACGGGCTTGGTGTGCCTTTTGCCACTGCAGGTCACCAGCAGCCGTTGGTGATGGCACGGATGGGTGTGCGGATGGCAGGCAGTGCCAGCAGCACCGCTCACAGCACTGGCCCCGCACCGCTGCTCAGCGTTCCATGTGTCACTGGAGAGGTGCTGCCCGTCTCTTCCTGCACCCCCAGCCCCGGTCACTCACAGGGCAGAGGCTGGTGGCGTGCGGTAGCTGCCCCTCTCCCCTGGTGCAGATGATTTTTCTTGACGTGTGATTTCCACCTGCAAGCAGCAGCAAACGTGAAGGGGCTCGTGTGCACGTGCGGGTGCAGGGGCACTCTGCAGGACCGGGAGCAGGCAGAGGTCTGACACCTGGGATAGGGCTTAAAATCTGTCTCTGTTCAGAGGAAATACTTGAAGGCGAACTCGAAGCTATGCAGAAGAGCTGCTGGGTGTTTGCCAGCCTGGGGACGCTCTCCCGAGCATGAACCAGGCCCACAGTGACCTTATGCTGATCTTGGTTTTGTGGTCTGGTGCAGAGTGATGGACTTGTGCAAGTGAGAGACAGTGTGTCCCCACGGTATCTTATCCCACAGTGTGTCGCGATGCTGCAGCATCTTAGCCCAGCTTTCCAGGGTATGAATACTGCTTTTTGGGGGGGGGGGGGGGGGGGAAAGACCAACAAACCACAAAACAAATAAACAAACAAAAAACCTCCCACAACAACAAAACCCCCCCAAAAACAACCAACTGGCATCACCTGAAGCTGTTTGGGGGCTTGTTTATTTTGTATCCACAGCCTACCGATGGTTTTCTTTAGAAGTTATTTGCTATTTGAATTAGCTATGGTACAAGAGTTGTGATGGAGCGTGTTTGACCAGCAGAGCAAAACTGGTTTCTGCTCGATTATCTTAAGCCGGGAGGATGTGCCGGGGCTGGCAGCGTGTTGGTGCCTCTCAGAGGCGTTTCTGGAGGAGCTGGGGCCCATTGTGCTCCTGAAGCCTGAACATCACTGCGTCCCCTGGCTCTGGGTGCCCGGGGTGTCTCACCCCGGAGATGCTGAAGGCAGCTTCTTGCAGAGGTGATGCATCCATGCAGCCATGGATCTGGCTGATGCAGCAGCAGCGCCGGGATTTCCATGGGTTCTGTGGCCTGGCTGGAATAAGACAAAATTTATGCACGTATAGTGCTGTCTCCTCAAAGCTCTGCAAACATTAAGTTGCCTAACACCACTTGGAAAGTGTTAGTGTTGAAATCCTCTTGCTGTGGTTAAATTGAGGGACCAAAGGGGCTTAAAATCTTCAGGAGTGAACCGACAGCAGCAAAGAGGCAGGGTGTCCAGCGTCCCGACTCTCAAAAACCAGAATTGCATCTTCCTGATTATAAAAAGCACCAAGCCAGGCCCAAGGCTGCCTTAAACCCCTGCCCGTGCCCTCAGAAGTGGATGAGGAGCTGGGGGATGCCCCTTGCTGGGGCGACAGAAAGCAGCTGGGGGTCCAGTTCCCTCCTTACAACACAGAGCCCTTGGGTTTGGGGGCTGTAGAAGGGGGAATTGAATTTCTTAAAGCTGTCCATTTAGCTTCCAAACTACAAACTGGGCTTGCGTGTGGTTTTTTAATTAGCAGTGGGGCAAAACACAGTCTCAGTCAGAACAGCTTAGGCTCTGGAGACAGCACAGAGCATTGATCTGAATCTGAATTTTGGAAAGGAGAAAAGCGTCCATTTCGTAGCAAATCTCTGGGTCTGAGCAGCCCTGAAGCTGCAGGTGTTGCATATTTAAAGGGCTGATCCACCATGGTGAGCTTTGGGGTTTCTGCTGCTGCGATGCTGCTGAGTCCCGTGCCGCAGCCAGGTAACGCCATGCCCCAGCGTGGGTTGCCATCAGCAGGAACTGAGTCTGCGACCGCTGCAGCTCAGCATGGCGCAGTGCTGGGATCTGCCCCTCCGGGCGAGGCGCGGGGTCGTTCACTGTTCGGCCTGTCCCGCACAACCAGCGAGTGGCGCCTGCAGCCCCGTGTTAGTCATGCTGGGATAAGCCTGCAACGGTTTATCAAGCCCCAGACATCTGTCCAAATTTGGCACTTGATCCTTTCTTTTCTGTTTATGTCACTATTTCTGGCCTCCTATTCATCATGTAAATTTTCTCTTTAAAAGGAAGAGAAAAATCAACTCCTCTTTATGACAGCAAAGTCATGAAAGTTGCATGACTATGGAGAGGAGCATTAACCTTTCCTTTAGCCTGAAGAACTTCATAATCTGTTTAAAATCAACTTTTTATTAATTTTGGAGTGATGCTCAGTGCCTGAAGGAAGTGAGACGCAGTGGCATCACCAGGGGAACTCTCTGCATCCTCTCACGTCTGTAATTTAAGGTCACGCCAAAATCGAGCGTGCCCGTGGGTGCTGCGGGAATCCTAGCGCTGCCCAGCTGGGGCCATTTCCCTGCTGCACTTGCTCACCAACCGGCGAGTTTGCAGCCCCCCATGTCCCACCCTCAGCAGTTTTTTGCCCCGTGGAAGCTCAGCAGTGCCTCCTGCAGCGCTCAGGTTGGTTTCGGCGTCTCCCTGCTACCCCACTGCTGCCAAAACCACGGAATACAAACACAGACAAGGGCTTGTAAGAACCAGCGGTGCGCAGCGACTCAAGGCAGTCAAGCAGCAGCGTGTGATGGCGAGCGGAGCTATCTGAGGCTGCTGGCTCTTCCCTGGCCCTGCTGAGGCGGGTTTCCATCCTTTGGCATGTCCTCTCCTAATGTTCCCGTGCCCGCCAGCCAGCTGCAGCTCCTTCAGACAGCAAGGGACTTGAAAAACAGCCCGCCATTCAGAGTTCTCCTTGCGGCGCATCGCTGCCAGGCGCCCGCGCCACGCAGGCAGCACCCGCCAGGCGCTCAGGGCAGGCAGCATGGCGCTGGTTGTGGGACCAGGTGCTGCGACGCTGATGGCCGGACAGGGCTTCCCTCGGGGCCGGGGAGGAGGTGAACAACACCAGGAGATGCCACAGTGCTACCCTTTCCTTGGTGGCTTCACCACGAGGCTCGTTAACACAAAAATGAGGTGTCCACTGGGTTTGTTAATGGCACCCAGTGTGTAAATTTAATTTTCCTTCTCATTGCACTCCAGCAGAGTAATTGGACATACAGGCCAGGGCAGGGACAAAGGATGAGGTCAGTTACTTATCTGGCAAATGTGATTATATGCAGCTCTGAGGAGAGGTCTAGAAACCACATTCCCTGGCTGTGTCCCGCAATGTCTCACCCTACGAAAAAATCCTGGAGCATGAGCTGGAAACGTGCTCCCTGTGATCCACCCCAGGGGTTGATCCCCTTCATCAGCACACGGCCAAGAAGCACACCCGCAAGGTGCGTGAAGGGCAGCTCTTCCCCGAGCGAATGCACCTTGGAAGAACACAGCTGGGTTTTGAGTGGTAAGCACCCAGCTCGAACTGCCGCACTCCCCTGGCGCGGTGGCCTCGCAGCACCGTCCCAGCAGAGCCTCTGCGCTGGGGAATGTCTGCAGTGCTGAAAGGTCAGTGCTGGGCACCCTCACTACAGTGGAAGGGCACTGAGCCTAGCACTTCTCATCAAGCCTACTCAAAACTTCGGTGTGGTTTTCAGTGGCTTTGAGCACTTCTGTTGCACTGTCACGGGCAGAATTTGGGGTTTTTTTGATCATGGGTTGGTCACAGCAGCAGGGCTGCTGGCGACAGATGGGGTGTGCCTGTCTCAGAGGGGGACAGGGGTCTTTGGGCTGGAGCTAGCAGTGCTAAACTAGATTTGAAGGAGGGAAGGAGTAAAACCAGGCTCACTAGAGATAAGCCCGGGGGCAGCACGCCAGCGTTTGCGGGATGGTGTGCTCACGAGGTGTGCTAGCGAGGTCTGTCGGCACGCCATCCCACTGGAGGCGGGGGATGGAGATCCATGCGGCAGCAAAGACTCAGGGGTTATTGATGTGTTAGAAACCATGGAAGTGCCTGAGAATGGTCATGTAGGAATCGGGGTTTCTCCTCCAGAAAGGTGGTGGGATCAACAGCCCAACTGAAGTGCATCCACAGCAATGCGCAAGGCACGGGCAACACACAGGAGCTGGAAGCCACTGTGCAGCAGGAAAGGTATGATGTAGTTGCCATCACAGAAACGTGGTGGCCTTGGCAGTGCTGGGCTGACAGTTGAACGTGATGATCTTAAAGGTCATTTCCAACCTAAACAGTTCTATCGACCAGAAAAAGGAACTGTTCTGTGCACTCAGTTTAGCCCCGTGAACAGAGGTGCTGCAATAGCAATCTGAAATGCAGGGCGGCTGCTGCGTGGGGAAGTCAGTTTGTTTAAAAGATGGGCGGTGGGGCAGGAAGGACCCTGCCGGCTGGCCGGCACCCACTCCTCAGTCCGCTCTGCTCCCGCTGCCAAGGAGGGCAGCAGGCTGCAATACACTGGAACAAATTAGCCTCTCCATTCATCTTCATTAGCCACGAGGTTTCACTGGATCCGGGCTCGCTACAAGTGGGTTCCCAGTATCCATGTAAATCCTTCTCCATGTATTCACTCGCATTTATCAGTAGGTACCAGAAGCAACACCAGGAAATTGGGGAGGGCTATCCCGTGTCTGTGCAAGGTTATCATCTCGATGACGCCATGGAGAGTGGAGCATTTGGGTATTACCCCTATAGTTACTGTTCTCGGTTGTGCATTAAATGCATGCATTTAAAAATAAATCAGGCGAGTTGAGAGCTATTGCAGCGATGCGAGTCATCATCGTGGGTTGTATCGGAAGGTGTGGTGGTTGGCCTACATGGAGCCGTACGTCTACTCCGCACTGGGATGGATGGAGACACGTCAATTTTGTAAGATTGGATTTCCCCTGGAAATCAACGGGGGAAAATCAAGATGCCCTCCTCAGGCTGGAATTTGGATTTAGCAGAGCCACCTGCTAAATCACCCATTCCTCCTTTGAGACCCGGGCAGGGGGACAGCCAGGGCTCCCAGAAAAACCTGACCCTTTTCCAGGTTGTTGTGTAGGAAAGGAAGGAGCCGGGGGCTGTAAATCCCGCACGGAGGGAAGGGGCCCCTGCCAAGACACAGCGAGAGCTCTCCGGCTCTCATTTGCGTGGGCACCCACGCTCACTGGGCAGCCTTATGCGGGTCAGCTAGAGATGAAGAGCCAGCCCCCCCGAGTCAGGGTGAGACCCCCAGCCCTGTGGCATGCCCGGCCCCCACCGGGCTGTTTGCTGGGGACGTGGGAATCCCCCAGCCCGGTGAGCTGCAGCCCGCCCCGCGCGCTGGCACCCCTGCACCTCATCTGCAATGGGGGCTGGGGGGGGGAAGCTTTTATTAATTACTGGTAATTACTTATTTTACATATTGTTATTGATGGTTATTTGTTGCAAGTAGCTGATTATATTTAAGAGATAAGGAGGGAAAAATGTCTGCCCGGGCAGCTAAATCACTGGAACAAGGCTACAAAGCCCCGACCGCACGTTGCAGACCTTGCCAAGTGTTTCAAAACTGAATAGTCATTGGGTTGGCAGATAATTCAGAAACTATTTGTATGAGCTGTTTATCAAATTATTAACTGCACAGATGTTGTTTGGTTGAAGAGCAGCTGAACCTTCTCTCTGCCAGCCGTGGAGACAAAGGTCTGCAGGAATAATTGGAGATGTGCATTGAATATTAAATTAATTTACTGCTCTTAATTCTTATGCAAATCCTGACCTCTGATAGAGCCTATCAATTACCCTGCATACAGGGAAAAGAAAGGAGAACAGTTTCTTTCTTTTCTTCCCTCTCCTTCTTTTTTTCCTGTTGTTCTCCAGTTTGTGGTTTTTGTTTCCTTTTTTTTTTTTATTTATTATTCCCCCCCTCCTTTCTGAAAACGAACTTGGAAATATTTGGGGGAGGGAAAAAGCCATTTGTGGGAGAAGCAAAGGACCGGGACTATGTAATTGAATCTCCTGGTTGCAGTGCCGTCCTCTGGGAGTCCGGCCGCAGTTTTTAACACAGCGGGGGGGCGTGGGGGAGGCCTGGGAACGGAGGCCAGGGCCAGGCTGGGCTCCTCGGGCTGGAGCCGGACGGGCCCGACTCTGGCGGCCACCGCGCCGTGGGGCCGGGCTGGGCGATGGCTGCAGCCTGCGCTGCCCGCGGGGGGGGAGCGGGGGGAGCGGGGGGAGCGGGGGGGGCAGCCGGGGCCCCGCTCTCCGGCTGCCGGGGGCTTCGGACGGGTGAGCCGGGGAGGGGCGCACGGCGCTGCGAGCGCGGCTGATTCTGCCGGTAATTAACAGTGAAGAAGAAAGGCAATTTGTTGTCAAGTCTATTGTGAGATCCCAGGTAAAATGAAGTACGATTTAATTGGTCCTCGTTAAAAAGAGCTATTTTTCTAATACGGAGAAAAGGCCTCATCTTGGGCACTTTTTTTAATTGGGGTTGTGTATGCGCTGTTTAGTCAATGTTTAAAAAAAGACTCTGGGCCTTATTCTTTCATCATATTTTCTAATAAGGATAAATAAATAGGATGAATAATGCGATCGGTCTATCCCTCGACCTCTGAAAGACCTCAGCAGCGAAATGATGTTTCAAGCTCCTTTCGTCACATCCAATATGCACTGCCTTTCAGCTCTCCCGCAGCCCAAACAAAAGCCATACAACAATATCAATTAATCATGCAGCAGGCAAACAAGGAGATTTATTCCACTACAAATAGCCTCACAGAGAGATGCTGAATGGGCTTGATTAGCATGAGAAAAGAGGAGCAAAACTCCACAGTTCAACAGCTAAAGAGCAATTTGATGGGGCTGGGATTGGGAAATTACTTGATTAGTGTCTGCCGGAGGAGAACACGATTAGGACGCGAGTGCAGCCCCGCCGCGGGGATGGGGGGCTCGGGGCGGCCTGGCCGGGGGGGGCAAGTAAAAAGGAGGGGAAATAAAAGGATATTTTTTTTCCCCACACGATTTTTTTTCCCCCTCCGTAAATCCCGGGAAGCGCTGGGAGACTCCGCTCCCCCTCCCACGCAGCCCACTCGGGTAATTTCATTTATCCCGCAAATCTAATTAGTAATCCGCGGATGACATTAATACCGATATAATGAAGCCTGTGATGACCAGATTAGCGAGCGCGCACTGATAGCCTTAAAGGCACATCGCACTTTGGCAGCCGCGGGACCCAGGCGGGGATGGGGGAAAAGCTGGCTTTAAGGGGGGGGAGGGGAAAAAAAAAAAAAAAAAAAAGGCGGGGGGCGGTGGGGGAGAAAAACACGAGTAAAACCCGCGTAGGTCGGGCTGAGCGGCTCAGGCGCCTATGAAGGAGCCGGCACTTCGTGGAGCGCAGCCTGCCCGGGCGCCCCGGCCCGCCGCTCTGCGGAGGAGAGGAGAGGAGGGAAGAGGGGAAGGAGGAAAAAAAAAAAAAAAAAAGCCAGAGCCAAAAGAGTCGCTCTGCAATTTATTCCAATGGGTGGCTTTTAAGAAGCTGGCAATTTGAGATGGCTGGGTGTTATTTAGTGCAATATGAAATCAAATGATCCTATTTCTCAAATAACAGTGTCTGGGAGGAGAAGTGAATGCTGTGAAAAGGTAATTGTCTCCTGATGATATTTCCATTATACCCCAATCCTGTCCTAAATGCGATCAGCGTCGGGCTGAAATCGATACGGGGAGGAAGGACGGGGTCTCCCGGCCGGCGCAGGCAGGGAGGGATGGAGGGGAAGGGGGTCCCGAGGCCAAAGCGGGCGGGGGGCGCATCCCCAGCGCTCGCTCCCCGCCGCCCCCGCAGGAGGGCTCCAGGGAAGCGCGACCGCCGCCTGCCCAGCGCCCGGCCGCGGGCGGGCCCCTCGCCGGCGGGTCTCGCTGCGGAGCGGCCGGAGCCAGGTAAGGAGCGCGGCCGGAGCCTGCCCGGGGGGCTCGGCGGGGGGGAACACGGCGCTGCCCCAGCCCCTCCCCGCGCCGGGCCGCTCGGGAGGGGGCTCGGGGGCTGCGGAGCCGGTAGCCGCGATCTCCCTCCCCGCCTGGCTGCGGCCGCGGCCCCTCGGGCGGGGCGGGGGGAAGGAATCCAGCCCCTTCTACCGGGGCAGCCGGGTACCAGCGGGCTGGTACCGCCAGAGCCCAGCCTCTCGGCGCGCTCCCCCCACGGAGCAGCCTTCGGGGGGCTCCGACCCGCCGCCGCCCTCCCACCACCCGAGCCCGCAGCCCCGCGCCACACGGCAGCCTCCGGCCAGCCCCAGGGCCGCCTGAGCCGCTGCCTTTAGCCCTTGGCGGCCACCGCCGGCCCCGCTCGGGCCGAACGCCGGGAAGCAGCGGGATGAGCCCCGAGGGGCGCGGTGCTCGGCCGCGCTCACCCCCCCCGGCCGCCGCCGCCTGGTTTCTGACCGGGAGCGAGCGTCCCTGTCGCTGGCCGTTACGCGGCCGCGCTGCCGGGGTGATAAAATCGCCAGATTTAAATCACTGGAGGAAAACGACGGGGAGGAAAGAGAGGGCAAGGGAGGCGGTGAGCAGGGGGCAGAGGCAAAGGAGCGGGACCTACCTGCGCCCCTCACGCCGCCGCAGCTCCCCGAGCCCGGGCCGCCCCGGGGCACCCACGCCTGCCGGCGGCTCGCCCCTCGTCGGGAGTCGCCGTGGCGAGAGCAGGGGTCGAGCAGCTGCTGGCTGCAACCCCCAGAGCCGAGTGGCGAGGCGGGGTCTTCCAGCGGCTCCCGAAAACGATCCGCGTCGCCTCCCGGGTGAAGAGATTTCCCTTCGGTTTCTTGCGCGGAGCTGGGCGGTTTGCTTTTTTCCTGGGTTTCTCTTTCTTTTTAAGCCACTTCGCCCAGGCTAGCGGCGGGGGGCTCGCTGTGGCCCGGGGGGGTGCGGCCAGCCCAGATTTCGCTTTGGCCTTTGGCTAATTGCTGCTTATTTAATTGGTATTAAAGGCTTGGGCGCTCAGGCCGTCGCCGGGCAGGCTGGCAGTGCGTCCGTGAGTGCTTCGGGGTGCAGCAAATAAATGCACTTTCAAAAAAAAAAAAAAAAAAAAGGCGAGGGGAGTGTTTTAATTGAGCAAGAATAAAGGCTTGCTCGTTACAAAGTTTACTGGATGGTTGCAGTTGTGCTGCTCGGGGTGGGCTGTGTGGCACCTGAAGGCACGCTGGTGCTGTGCAAAGGGGGGGCAGCTGGAGGCGAGTGCTTAGGGCCACGTTCGGATGCTCAGGTCTGTTAGCATCTGTCCCCGGGGTCTGGCCCTCTCCTGATGGAAGCAGAGCACCTCCGGGCCACCATCCTGCGCTCTGGAGAGGTTCTTCGTGGTACGTGCATCTGCAAACTGTCGAAACATTTTTGACCTTCAGCCTGTAAGTCAGTCCAGACCATTGCTGCTCGCAGATCCCACCTGCATGCCTAACTGACACAAGTGTTTCCTCGAAAGTAGAGCTGAAATGAATGTTCAAGCACTATCTAAATGCGCTGTCAGAATATTTTCAGTCTCCTCAAGCCTTTTTGCCAGCTTCTGCTTCAGGTTCCTTTTTATGTTCAGTGCAATTATTTACTGTTGCATACACTAAATGGAGCGCAGAGGGCTGGGCCCAGTGATGCCGAGCTCTGAGCAGACACAGTTTAATTAATTTCATAGCCTTATGCTTGTTTTCCTGCTTCTTAAATGAATGAACAGTTTATACATATGGATCCTTTCATTCATCACAGAACAATCTTCTGTACAAAACAGGTGGGAAAATGCTTAATAAATCACAGAAAAACTGTGTGCTCTGGGACAGGAAGTGAAAAAACCCCTGTCCACTCAAAACTGGATTTCAATGAAATGGAGAACTCGGAGAAGCAGCATATATTTATTGCCCCAGGTGAAATCTGGTCTCACTCCGCAGACAGTGCTTGCTGAAAAACAAGACAGCCTCTCTGGCCCTTCACAGTGTCCAGACGCTCAGCTCCAAACCTCAGACAGAAGTAAAAATAAAATGGAGACAGCAGCCAAACAGTGGCTGGGAATTAGTTCAGGTTTACATCTAATTCTAGTTCAGGGAGGCGCATTTATTTTCGACGTATGCCGATTTGCTCGCTTTTGTTTTAAAGAGTGGCCAATGACTTGCAAACACTCAGGCTGAAATATTAACACCTTTAACAGGTTTTAAATATTTTGGTTTAAGGTGGTGAGGTATTCTCAAGAGACTCAGTGTTTGTCAGTGTCTGTCTACAGAGCAGCACCTCGCTGCCTGTGCCGTCAGTTAGGGACAGCCCTCGGATCTTATTTCCCTCGTCCAAAAAAGCCCTGAACTGCAAGGCTTGCCCAAGTGCTTCCCTTCGTTTCAAACCCTTGTAGCTTGGAGCACTTGTTGAACCTGATGACAAGTGCATCAAAGTGGCTGACAATTAGGAAATAAACAAATACCATTTGAGGCATTTTTGAGCAGAATCCAGTAACACGTAGATTAGCTTATTGATGTAGTTATCATATTGAATATTATTCATACTTCTGATGCTTCTGCTGCACAGCAGTATTCCCTGCTTAGTAAACATAACATTAACTCACTATGCAAAAGGCTTCATTAATCAAAATAGACAATAGGCCAGACACTCTCCCTTTGAGTCTGTGGGTTTGGATCTTCCAGGCTTTTTACTTTGTCTAAATACCTTGTCCCTGTCAACGCGGAAAGTAACTCTTCAAAACAGATCACTATAAAATGTGGTGCTAAAAGGAAAACATTATCTAATTCAGTTAAAACAATTTTCCAGTTATTTCATATTTTCCCTTTAATTTTTCATGACCTGTAGAAGAAAATCTTTTCCAGTATTTCAGTCAGTACGTGAGATTAATCCACTCATTTGTTAAAATACTAATGGAAGAGCCTGAGACGTCTCTGTCCTTCAAAGCAGCAGCAAGGGTTAAGATCAAGAGAGACGGAGTTGACTGGCCAACCCGTGGTTGTGCTCCTGCCTTACCTGTTGGAGATGGGGAATGGACGGTGGATGGGGAGCTGGGAATGACATGGCCTCCAGGAGGATCCTGGCAAAAACACGGCACCCTCTTGAATCTTGACTCGGTGCAAAAGACCACACGTTGAAGGCGAGGTAGGGCGCTTTTGTGCCTAGGAAAATGTTTGGGCGCAAAGTCTCCACTTTGCAGGCGCTCTGTGGCGTTGTGAACATACGGCTGCACGCTGTGGGTGCAGAGCGGGCAGCGAGACGCTCAGGCGCACCGTGTCGTTCATTTGTTTGGAGAGTTATCTGGCAGATTTGAGCCCCACGATGGATGTTCTCCATCCCACGATTTGTAATGAAGCTGAACTCTCGGTGGTCGTGGTCTGCAGTGTGCGGCTGGCTCTGCCTCGTGCTGGGCTATGGCACCTGGGTCAAGCTGCAGCCTGCGTGGCAGAGGGACGCTGCCTGCTGCCAGACCCAAGCGGGCAGCTGTGAGATTGATTTGGGCTACGTATTTGTGAAGGAAGGCTTCTTCCTGCTTTCTTTTTGGTTTCTGCAGGCCTGAGAGAGGCATTCCATAATGATCCAAAATAGCACAAAATAGTCTTTCCTGCTCAGAAACACAGCAGAACTCTTTCCGACTAAGCAACAGAAATGGAAGCAGTGGTTGGTTGTATGGGACACTCCAGAATGGAAGGTGTGGATGAGTTCGGAGAAGACAGGAATTGAGCCTTTTGATGGTTGGCTGCGAGTGGTCTAGTTCAAACTCAGACTCTTGCCTCACATCTCAGAAAACCAAAATTCAGTTCTCATTCCTTCAGGGATGGGGAAGCTCAACACCATCAATCTCCTCTTTCCTCTTCAAACAGCAGACACTTAGATGGAGGGTGGTTAATTCCTAGTGTCTCCATCTTAGAAACAGAAGTGACTCTGAATTATTGTGAAAGCAGAGTGACCTGAAATCTCCCAGGCATCCTCTCCAGATCCTTGGCCTTGGAAGAGCCTGAGTCGAGTCACACCTGATCCCTTCTGGTCTTAGAGCCTCACATGCTGTGTAGGAGACTCCACAAGTCCTTAGAGACGGCTGGAGAAGAGGGATGCTTCCCGGCACACAGGCTTTAAACTGGTTCCCTCCCCGTGCCATGGCATTTCTGTTGCTCATTAACAATGTGGAGTTGTAAACAATGGCGTGTGCTTGTATCTAAATTCTCCAGTATTAATTCAAAATTACTTGACAATGACATTACTAGAGACTTTTCAATTATGTCAATAGGCTTTGGATAAGGCCCTTACGTTCTTAATAAATATTATATAGTTTTAAATGCTGTAGTTGCGTTCTTAAGGTTTTTATTCAATCAGCCATTATCGTTGGCTTCTGTGTTAACAAGTTCTTGCTGGAGGAACTCATTTCACCTGTCCTGTCGACAGCAGAAAATGCCTTCTTCAGTAAGACAATGTATTTTCTATTTATGCATCAGAAACGAGTAATAATAGGTTTCAAGGAACTGTAACATTTAATAAAAGCATTTTATTACATTTAAATTTATTAAAATTTAAACATTAAATTCAACATGTTAATTACTATTTCCGTGCATTGACACTGACAGTCGGAAATGGATCCACACAACTGCTCTGCTGAGATATGTTCACTGGTGTTATTTGCTCTTTGATTACTAATACATTATTAGTGCTCTTCATTTGGGACTTGATTCATTAACAAAAAGACTTATGGGCATTATGTAAATTTTTTCTTATGTCTTTTACATAGCTACCAGGGCATGTATTATGAATCTAATTGAAAAAAAAAAAAAAAAAAAGAGAGAGAAGAAAATTTATTCAGTTCTGTTCTGACTTGTAGGCAAGCTAAATGTACGGTCACTCTCAGAAATCAAATAAGCACAGAGACGAAAAAAAGCTCTCTTCAGCACATCACAGGCTATGTTTCTGGAAATCCCTTTTCAGAGGAACCATGCACAAACCCCATCCTGCTGTGTTTGGGCAGAAATAGCAAAATGGTGGCAATGAAATGTTCAGGCTCTCTCGTATCTCATGCTTGTGTCTGCTGTGTACATTGGTACTCGCAGCTAATCGCCCCTTTTGTTTTCAACCAGTGATTTCTCTTTCATGCTTTTGAATATATGATTTGGTTTACTCTAATCCAGATGTCAAGCAATATTTGTATTTTCTCACGTTAAGTGAAAATCAGCTAAAATCAGAGAGGGCTCTTAATCTGTAAAAGCTCATCGTTACCATTACAGCAACAGTGCGGGTGGGGTGGTTATGCAGAGGCTGGTGGGGGGAGGCTTTGTCCCAGGCACTCTACACGAGGACACAGGCAATTTCTGCCTTATATAAAGAGTTTCCTACCTTTCTGGGACCAAGCAGCATCCCCTCCATTTTCTGGCTTTAGATCAGAGGCTGTGGCAAACAGGCTGCAGCAGGTACAGACAGTGCATAGATCTATCGCTCAGGAAAACCAGCCAACCCCTTGACAGTGATTTCTGACAGATGTAGTCAAGGGCTGGGGTAAGGCCAAGGGTGAGGCAGATGATCTGTAGCACCTGGGAAGAAAAAGCATCGGGCAGAGATCTTCGGAAAGATCCCAATAGTCAAAAAGGCAGAAATGCAAGATTTTTCCCTCTAGTTTTTCTCAGTGTGGCAGTGCCTTCGAGTCCTGCCATTCACCTCACCACCCACTGCAGACAGCGGGTCCTTCTGCAGATGGAGCTTCAGGCTGGAGCAGCCCCTCTCGCAGCAGGGAAGGTGCCCTGCCAGCCATGGTAGATGTGCTGGCAGCAATGTCCTGAAGTGTGGGGACACAGGGTGACACCTTGGGACCCCAGCCTTTCGCTGGAAGAGAGCAGCACAAGCTGTCTCTGGAGGCAGGTACCGTCAGTCCCTCGCCCTCTTTTTTTTCCCCTGCAAAGATGTATTATTTTTCACTTTCTTTTTCCTCTCACCCCTTTTTTCTCCTGCAGGTGCACCTGTGGCCAGATGTTCATCACAATGAGGTGGATTCTGCACCTTCCGGGGTACTGTTACATCTCCAGAGGAAAGCAGGATGCTGAAAGCACACATGGTTTCCACCCTAAATTAAAAAGAGTGTGTAAAGCTGTTAAGATTAGTGCACATCAATCCCTGCATTTGAATCAAGAGATACTTTCGTTTGGCAGCGATTGGGGGAAAAAAAGCATAATTTCATTCAAAGTGTATTTAATAAGACAGAAGGAGACAGATTTCTTTGACAGTTTTACAGCTCTTATCAGATTACATTAAAATTAAATTAAAACAATCTAAAAGAAGTGTTAAGTACTGAAGGGAGAACACAAACAAAACACTCCTCTTTGTAGGCTTTCAGGGATGGGGTACTGATGTTGGTTATCAGGGATATGAGTAACAAGATTATTCTTGAGTCAATTATGAGCCCATCAAGTGTCAGCGCCAGGATCATGTCACTGGCCTGGGGCTGTGGTACCACAGAGGGTGAGCACCGAGACCAGGAGTAGAGGGACAAGAGAAACAGAGCAGGAATCATATTGGGGGGCCCTCGCTAAAGTCATCTTATTTTGTGGGCGTTGGGGTTTTTTTAATAAAACACCAGAATGTTTGACCCTGTCTGCTTTTCTTCTGCTTTCCTTCCACTTTTTTTTTCTTCTCCTTTGTACTGGCCACAGCACTGGGACTGGTGAGGCCAGGTTAGCGCCATCCCTGGCAGCATTACAGACCTCTACCCCCTGCTGCAGTTACCCCAGCCCCTCCTGGCCTCTCTTCTCCGCCAGCACCATTTTGCCACAATTTTCTCAGTTTGTCACCGTGATCCCTGATGCTCCCTCCCAGCTCCTCCCCAGTTAGAGGACTCTCTGCCAGCCCTTGCCCGTTTCTCCAGGTAAGGGATTTGGAGCAAGAGATGCTGTGGGAGGCAGGCAGGGAGGTGCTGAGCAGCCCACCTTCTCCCAGGCGGCAGCACTGGTCATGGGTAGGTGAGCACCCTCAAGACCCCTGCTCCTCACATTTGTTCCACTGTGGACCACCATTAAAAGAAAATCTGCTGGGGCTGAAACAGCACGAGAGACAAATAAACTGTGCAGTCCTACAAATCTGAGCTGTCAGGTGGAGATCAACCCCTTTCAGCTGAAACCTGGAAATCTTACTTTGGGAATAAGGTTTTCCAGTATGTAAATATAATGTATGCTTGTCATTTTAAATAGCACCAGAAGCGTTTGAAAGTTTTGATATTATTTTAGCAAGCACAAATATTTTCGAAAGCAGTGTAGTCTTCCAGAACCAAACCTGGTATGTCACAGGTACAGGCTGAAGAAAGCCAGATTCTTTGCCTGTTTTGAAAAATAACAAATTTGTCGTATATGAAAGTGTTTTCTTGTTCCAACGCCATATAGCCTTTGACAGCTTTCTTCACTGACAATCAGCGATGCATTCAATATATGTCAGCCCGACAGAGCGCGTTTCATGGCTGACATTCTGAAATAACAAGTTTTTAGTGCCTCACCTTGGTGTCAAAGGGGAGACGTTTATTTTGACGTACATATTAGTAAAGAGAGCTGTTATGAGGGACCTTCGGGGGGGGGGGGGGAGGAAAGCAATTTAACCATGGAAACCTTTTTATTTCCATTTTATCTGCTCCCATGACTGAGCAGGAACATCATGCTGATACAAAGGCTCTGGAGAAGTCTTAGTACTACAAGTATCTCAAGGAGGGTGGGGGGATCATGTTCACAGCTGAGATGCCAAAGCTCCATTTTTTCGCTCCTACATATATTTTAAGGAAAGGGCAAGCTGTGGTGGACCTCGGTTAGAAAGTCAAGACCTGGGGAAAACATGCCTAATTGTGGAAATTGAGGCAAGCGCAGACCCAGATCTCACTTGTTGGTTCTTGCGAAGATGTGAAGTCGCACCGTGATGGAGGTCTCCATAGCTCATCTTTGCTTTCAATAAACAGCAGAGTGAGGAAGAACAGTATGACTTTCATCACAAGTGTGTTTTATGTGAATTCAATAATAAAAGGCTCCCAAATCTGCAAATCCTTTGCATATGTATTTTCTTGAGTAGGTAAGCTCTTACATGAGCTAAAGCCTTCCATATCTTATTGAGCCATTTATTTAGCACGGATATGCAAAGGCTAAGCCAGGCAGCAGCCATGGTTATTCAAGTGACAGAAGCTAATTTGGGGACTGTTAAGTACCACTACATCAATTCAGCAAAGCTTTTTACTTTACATTCAGATTTGGTTTCTCTGGGTTTGACACTGTGGGTGCTGAAAAACACTAGGAATGCTGCTGGATCGTGACACTGAAACCCAGTGGCAGAACCCTGACCCACAGGATGGGGCCGCCTTGCAGCAGCACCCAGAAGCTTGTCCTGATGAGCCCCTGAAGCCCCCAGCTACTGCCGCATCCTCAGCCATGCCATGACTACCTTGCAACTACAGCTGATGCTTTTATGTGGCAGTTGTTGGACAGAAGTTCTAATGAAGGGTAATTATGATGGTGATCTCATGCTAATCGTATACTGATTGCTGTTCTAATTATGCTTAAGCATTTCACAGCCATCCACAATTTTGGCTATTGATGTAGCATTTCTTCTTAATTCAAATACTCTCATGGTATTTGAACTTCATGGGGTCACTGGAATTTAAGCACTAATTTGGCAACGTCCTTTCAAAGGGACCTAAGTTTTTATGTGAAGATGAAAAAATTGTGGGTTTCCTCTCTGCTTCGTTTGCCAGCTGGAGATGTAAATGCAAGGTCTGTCAGAGCTGGTCCAGCACTCAGGGAAGGTGAGGCTTTTTCCACTGGCCAATGGATTTTGGTGACAGGACATCAAAGAGCTCTGCCAGCTTGACAAAGTGGCAATTCAGAGGAGAAGGAACCAGGAATTTTGTTGACACGTTTCATTTCTATACAAATGGAAAGAAGCCATTTGCATTTTCTTGGTTATTTTCCTGAAAAACAATACCGTACAAGAAATTCAGTAAAACCAACTATTAAAAGGGGGCCCTGCTACCATAACTGTTTGTCAGCTCCCAATTATTTTTGGAGTTAATGTCTTGGTGCCTTGCATTTACCCCATTTTCTGGAGATTACTGCCTTGCCCCAGGGTACTGAACAGGCTGGGGCCCAGCTTTCCTCAGCACCAGTCTGGAGAATTGGCTGAGCACCACAGCCATCGTAACTGCTGTAGTAATACCTAAATTAACAGATTTATTAACATTAACATTATATTTACAGATGAAGCAATAATTTAGGATTACATGTTTAAAATCTCAACAGTCCCCCAAAGTTACGCCACAGATTTCCAACACAATGGCGGGGAGACCTCTTACAGCCCTCACATGCGTGCCTGCTGTCTCCTGCACTGGCAACACTCACATAGTCCACATATTTTAAGCCACTGAAGGCTTCAGAGGGCCCTAAAGGCCTACAAATGCCCTCAAGGCTGGCCCCGGGGCAGCCTCCGAGGAACGCTGAGGGGCCGCTGCCCAGACCCCGGCCAATTCGGGGTTTACTGAGCGAGCGGCACGGCCCAGTCAGGGCGGCGGGACGGAGCACGGGCACGGCTCCCTGGGCCGCAGTCCCGCAGGTGCCTCCCTGCTACGGACGTGCGCACCTACGCGCTGTGTATGTCCGTGTCGTATCTATAGACACCCGCATACGGCCCGCTGCCGACCCGCCCCAGCGCCGGCCGCGCCGCAGCACTGCGGAGGACAGCCGCGCGCGCGGGGAGGGGCTTCCGGGGCGGGGCCGGCGCGGTGCACGGCGGGAGCCGTCGCTTTGGCCACCGGCGTAAACAGCGCGGCATGAGCAGGCCGGACCCGGCCGCCGCCGCCCCCCCCCGGGCCTGCTGCCAGGGCCTCGGCGGGCTCCTGCGGCGCCTCCGCGACAGGTGAGCAGACCGTGCGCCCTTCCGCCGGCCTCCGCCCCCCGGGCTCGCCCCCCGCCGCGCCCCAGTGGGGTAAGGGGCACCGAGGGGAGGGGCGGCGGCACCCGCGGGCCTCCCCGCCAGCCCCTGCCGTGGCGGCCCGGTGCGCCCGCGGCTGCCGCAGGGGGAGGCGGCTGCCGGGCCTCTGCCCTGGGGAGGCGGGGGGAGGCGGCCGATGCCGCGCTGCCGGAGAGCTGTAGCGGGGTGATGCGGGGGGTGAATACCTGGGGGCTTCTGCGGGGCGGGGGTGGGCAGCCCGGCGGCCCCGGCAGCGTCCCGGGGCACTTACGGCACCGCCTGGGGGGTGCCTGAGGCGGGCTCACTGCGGGCACCCGGCTGTCGCCGCGGGTCGCTGCTGCCTGGGCTCTGGGTCCGGGGGGTTCTGAGAGCGCGGCAGGCCTCCTGCTGGTGCTGCTCCTGCTGGTGCTGCTCCTGCTGGTGCTGCTCCTGCTGGTGCTGCTCCTGCTGGTGCTGCTCCTGCTGGTGCTGCTCCTGCTGGTGCTGCTCCTGCTGGTGCTGCTCCTGCTGGTGCTGCTCCTGCTGGTGCTGCTCCTGCTGGTGCTGCTCCTGCTGGTGCTGCTCCTGCTGGTGCTGCTCCTGCTGGTGCTGCTCCTGCTGGTGCTGCTCCTGCTGGTGCTGCTCCTGCTGGTGCTGCTCCTGCTGGTGCTGCTCCTGCTGGTGCTGCTCCTGCTGGTGCTGCTCCTGCTGGTGCTGCTCCTGCTGGTGCTGCTCCTGCTGGTGCTGCTCCTGCTGGTGCTGCTCCTGCTGGTGCTGCTCCTGCTGGCCTGGCCGGGTCTTTTGGAGCGCTTCTTGCAATATTTATAAAATTGTTATTTTAAGCAAACAAGCAAATGATACAGATGCTGGTATTGTGGAGCTGGCTAGCTGATGAATGGATGTGTACAGATGTTTCTTCTACAGACACCTTTTTAATCTGTAAAAAAAAGTTTTTTTATGTGTTTCAGTTTAAGATTTATGATATGACTTCAGGAAGAAAGCGTGTGTGGTGATGCAGGCTTTCTGCTTTGGCCTGAGAGATGTCCATCTGTGGTCAGTTCCTCTGAAGCTCTGTGCAATTAGTGATGCTCCTGGCCTTTTACTCGCTGTAATAGCCACAGTAATTGGTGTCAATTAGCACTTTTTTCTGGCCAGAGGAAGTCTCTCGAGATCATTTATGGTATTTAAGCAGTACCTGTTTTCCAGCTCCTGCAGAAGACTTTGATTTCTGGGTCTTGTGCTGGTGTCTGAAATGTGCGGTATTAGCAGAAATAACAACACCGTGGCTGTGAGAATATGAATGTGCACATAGATAGTGCTTTTACAAAAGTGCTGCGTTATGTCTTTGCTAATATCCTGTTCTGGTCTGGAAGACTGCTGGCAAGCAAAATGGGAATAACTTGCTGTTTAAAAGACTGGATAAGAATATACAAAGTATACTTTTATTGTATAGAAATTATTAAAGATGTGGGCCCTAGATAGGGAGGGCACTTTATCTAAATTGCAGTGTTAGAAAATGAAGAGTGAGGGCAGATTAAAATCTGAGCGTTCTAGACTGCATGCTGCTTTAAACTATGTCTTTGTATGCAGATGTCCCTCGTGTTTAGGATGGGAGATGTCTTGTACTTCCTGAGAGCCCTGTCTGCATGAAGTTGGGTCACCTCCTTTGTAGCTTCTCTGTTGTCTGAGCTAAGGCTGAGCTCACCCTGCACAAATGGACTACCTACCCCTCTCCAACTCCTCTGAAACCTCTGGGAACATAGGATGTTTTGAACATCTGCTCGTCTCTCTAATTCAGTTGCACTGAAACATTCAGGAGTTATTTGAGGAAGGGGAATTACAGACAGCACAATGGCATAAGCTGTGCTTCCTTTGGAGATCCAGCTTAACAGGTCTTGTGATAATAAATAGAACTTTTTTGCCTGGCAAACTTCTGTTGTATGTACTTTCAAATATAAAATAAAATATGTATTTGTACCTGGTGGTGGCGACAAACAAGGAGTAATTTATATTTTTTTAACCAGACTGCAAGTTGTATGCTGCTTTTGCCTCTGGGAATGATGCTGCAGAGGCAGTTGCCTCTGCAGAATTCCTCAAAGTGATACCTTCTATCTAACCAACTTTTTAAAGTGTAAAGTATAAAAACTTTTGTTAAGTCACTGGAGCGTTTCAGCTTCTTAAATCCTGCTTTGGAATTCTGCACTGATCTAATGTCAAGTCGCCTGTTCCTAAGACCTGAAGTACCCAACAGCTGTTTCGCCCCTGACGGCAGTCCTGCTTGCGCTTAAGCACACAATGAGCCACTACTAATAAGCTGTTTTGCAAGATATTGAGTATGGTGAGGAAGCTACTGCTTGGTTATGTCCCTCATCTGACTAGGTGAACTAGAAGGGAGTTCTCATGAACATTTCTTTTCAACCTATTCTCATAAATATATTTTTTCTTTAAATATCTAAGCTCTGTAGTGCTTGAGAAATTAGCCACCAGATATTAAGCTGCCAATAAATGGTCAGTGTGGACTGCCTTGAGACTTGTGCAAAGAACGTGTAACTGTGCTTCAAATTACACGTTAGACTCTGTTGGCCATGTTTTATTTCCCAATGCTGGTACTTTGGCCAATCTAAAGATAAGAATCACTGCGTGCATAGGCCTCTGTACACAGGTCAGTGGTATCTGTTATGAGCAAAATTAGAAAGAATTAGGCTTGAGGTGTCAAAGACCTTAAGTGAATCGGGGCAGAGGGTTTACCTTCTGCATTTTATACAGACCTGACCATGTTGTGATTACTCAGCACTTAATCTTCAGTGGTTGCCAGTGAGAAAGGCATGTGGGCAATGACTTAAATGCATTATATAGTTAAGTGCTGTACTTAACACTGTGACTAACTTTGCAATTAGCTTTGCTTTTCAGACAGTGAGGCCAGGTGCTTCACACTGAGGGGGATTTGCAGTAAATGTGTGCAAATGCTGAGATGTCCAGAACAGAGAATGTAAACCAGGTAGGGATTATTACTTTCCGAAATGTCAGCTGGTATCGGTTGTATGTAGAAGATGGTAACAAAGAGGCCTCCTCTAACCCACCCAGGAGACCAGCAGCATCAGCTAAGGCTTGAGCAAGCTCTGGCCAGGCTCCAGGCTGGTAAGGTGGATGCAGCTGAATGCTCAACAGTTGATTTAATGCCAGATTGGTGTAGTAAAACAACTGTAAAAATAACATTTCTTACTTTTATGGGAAGATTGCATTGTGCCCAAGTGTTGCACAATTTTCTATGTACTTATCTCAACAGGGTATCGTGACAGGAGTACTGTTATTCCTACATTATGGATGCGAAACTGAAGCACAAAGAGACTAAGGCCTGGTATCTCAAAAAATATTGAGGCATCTTAGTCCTGCTGGTTTAAATGGGAGGTGAGGGATCAAATATCGCTACAGATTGATGCCTGGTGAAATGACAGAGATTAGAGAGAGCTTGCAGCTGACCGGAGAATTCAATTCTGCTTTCAAATCCCAAACCAACACTCTGTAGACTGAAGAATCAGGGTTCTTTGAAAATGAGCCACCTGAATCCTTAAAAAGTTCTGGTATGCTATTTTTGCCCGTTTAAAAAAAGGTTGATAACTGACTGTTTGCACCATTTTAATCTAATGCGAAACTGCGTGAACAAATAAAACTTTCAGGTGGAAAGCTTTCCTTTTTCATGTAAAAAAGGAGGGTGTGGTGCAGCGGAATGGCCAGGACGATCCCTGTATTGCTTTAAGCTTCGCTTCTGTCACTGACACAAAGAAACTGCTGAAACCTCGCCAGAGCCTGGGCAAGAAAATCTACAAGTAAAGTCTTGATTGCCTCTAATTCAGTGCTTGGACAGAGCTGTGTTGCAAAACACCACGAGCTGTGCAGTAACCATTTTAGGCATCTGTAATGATAATACTCAAATGTTGAGAGGCTCTTACCTGGTATTTTTTTATACTGCTTTGTCTTGCCTTGAGAAGACCTTACTTCTATATTCATGTGCTGTCTAAATATCTGTAACAGACTAATGAATGAGATACTGAAAATCCACACTGGTAGGAGGGAAGCAGCCTTTCAGGAGCTAAGGAGTGTGATGTACTACCCATGGTATCAAAGAATGAGAAATAGGATTGGAGCCAATGGCTGTTTGCATCCATTGGCTTTTACATCCATCAGGATATCGGTGATCTTCACTGAGTCATGAAAATTACTTCTAGAAGTGTAAAAACAAGATCTTGAAATCTGCTTTTGCTTAGCTGTCCATCATGTTAAAGGAAATTGAAAGGATGAGATCCCAGATGAAGCGTGGCTTTTAAATTGCGTACATGACATGAAAACCTAATCTTATTTCAGACAGTGGCAGGATCAGATGCGTAAAATGGATGCCTTGATCTCACAGACTAAGAAGCAGAAAGGTTTTTTTTCCCCCTTGCTTTCCTTTGCAGGGCAACTGGGAGGAGGCAGATGTGTGTGGCTGTGGTGCGGACGTGTCTGTGGGGGAGTGCACAAATCCACAGATAAGCATACCTAGCCGTACAGGTGTATGCGATCTCATGTATATGCCCACATCACTTGCATGTGTACAGCCTTCCTCACTACTAAGAACTTGATGCTATTTTTTTAATAAGCAACTCGAGACACTTTGATTGTTGCAGGGTTTGTAATGTGAATTTACTAGAAGCCCCTGTCTTATCAATTTAATTTTTTTTTTTTTGCTCGTGGGATGGCTGCTCATTTTCAGATGCAGTTTGTAATTATGAAATAGTATCAGCTTTGCTCTTTTCTCCTCCCTGAAGTAGATTTACTTTGAAATAGATTGTAGATAAGAGAAGGAGTTTGTTCTTAAGCACATTGATCATCCCCATGGGCCTATAACCTTGCGTTGCTTTTGGCGGATACAGATGGCCCCGTAGCATTTTCACAACTGTAAATATTTTTGATGGTTACTTTTATCTGTTACCCTGTATTAAGTACTGGCAGGTAGTGCTAGCACATCTCTAGATGTACTTGGCTTTAATGTGTAAGTGTGAAATATGTACTTGATTTTCAGTTCAAATTGTTAAATAAAATTCTTGGATAGGACATTGGGTCTGTAAACCAGTTGGGATTGGTTTTTTTTTTTCCATTTTAATGCATTGATTCATTCCTGTGAGGAGTTCTGGGGAGCTGTCCATTTGAACAAGTTCAGCTGAGTATTTCCTGCATTGGAAGTGATCTGCTCTGGGACTCGGAGTGGGGAAGAAAGGGAGGCATGAGCCCGTGATGAGTCTCAGGGTTCAGAGCCCTTCTTGGGGCTGCTGGAGAAGGGACTTGGAATAGCAGCTTAAGCTGGGCAAAAGTCTCTGGCTTTTTGGTGGGTCTTGTGTGGATACATACCTGTTCAGGCATCTTTTCCCTTTCAAACAACATAGCTCTTGTTCCAGCGAGGGACAAAGAGAAAAGTAAAAGCTTTGAGGTTTAGGGTTTTTTTGTTTGGCGGTGTGGGGGGGTGTGTGTGTTAGTGATAAGCTTGGCTGGCATATCAACCTGTAAGACTGCTAATCTAGCAAAAATGTGCTTTCTGCTATGAAAAGGTTATGCTCTGTTAAAAAATGCTTTATTTCTTGCATTTGGAGAGTTTGAATTGTGAAATAGTTTTATCTTACTGTCTTGTTTGTTTTCTTCCAGTGAAGCCAAAAGGCTAGAATTAGAAAGAAAACTGATGGAATACCGAAAATCTGATGCATACCTGTAAGCCCATTGAAAAGCTTCTTATAGGTTATTTTATTTTGGTTGCAAAGAGTTGGGTATCGTGGAATGCTTTTGGAATGTGACCTTGAAGGTTTTTTTATAATAAATTTATATTCGTATGTTAAGTATAATGTAAGATTAATGTCTCTTGCGTTATTGGTGAAATAACTTCAGCAATAACGCAACTGCCTTATTCTATTAATACTGTATATGTTATTGTCTTCGTAATAACTAACATGCAAATTGGTTTTATGCAACTTTTACAAAATCACTGTAGCATAGTTCATGCAAGAAAGTCCTAGGGTCTTGAAAGTCTGAAAGTCTTGGCAAGTCCTGGAGGAAATTCTAGGTTCTGGTCCTGATGCTTGGATTGTTTCTGCATTATCTATTTAATGTAAATTGCATATACAGGTGGTACAAAAAACCAACCCAAACCCTAAACAACAAACCAAAGTGCAATATAACCCAAACAAACAAAAGAGAAAAAAACCTCACGGAAACCCTAATCAACAAACTAGAACAACAAAAGAGGAATTAAAAGTGTCTCATCCATTGTTCTGTTCCTTTCCTCAAATGTGTTTTGTAAAGCTCAGAGGTGACTTTTCTGTCTTGGCTCAAGGGACCAAGAGCTAGGTGCAATAATGACCAATTCCTCAGGAACTCCTTTTATGAAAGAGGACCTTTAGATTAGAAAGCGAAGGTGTAAATTACAGAAAAAAGTGCCTAAACAGTTTGGGGAGCATCACATGTACTTTGTTTTCTGTTTTTATTTGATTTATTTGAATCTAACAAGTTATGAACTGAAGTTTCTCTGAAAATATTGGTATTTTGGGGGATATAGGTTTCAGTTTCACTCCTGATTTAAGCAGACCTGTAGGCACATCGAGACCAAAAAGTGCTCCTGACTGCACCTGGTTCACATTTTCCCATTGTTGGCACTAAAGGCTTGTGTGGCTGCCCTTCATAAGAAAATAAGTCTGGCTCAAAGTGAATCTGCTTTTTGGATGGGTGAGAACTGGTGTAGATGGTGTTTTCAGCTGGATTACTCTTGGCCTAAATTGTCACTTGGCCACACAGGGGATAGTATTGGCACAAAAAAGAAAGGCATGGAGTGAGATGCCACTTTTGGTGACAGCATGGATTTAGGTTGGTTTAAAGCAGTTGTGAAACTGCAGCCTTCATGTTACAATTTGTATGACTTGTGGAGCACATTCTTCTAAATACAATTTTCATTTTGTTTTAATGTGATGTGACTAAAACATAATCCATTTAAAACAGATTTACAAGAGTTTTTTAATATACTTGCCCTTCTGAACACTAAACCCCCCTGTTTCAGTCTGAAGTTATGTAGCAGACATCCTGTCAGTTGTGTTATGAAGCTTTGGACAGCTGTGCAGAAGGACATGTCTACTTCTTTTGCAAGGGCTGAGGGGGCAGCTCCTACGTAAGCATTAGTATGCATGTGTCTGAAGAAGGGTGGTTGTAAAAGATGTGTTTATACTAAAATAATATGAAAATAAAAGGGTTTCTTTTTCCCCCATAGAATGAAAACAAAATACGTGAAGCTGAAAAGATACTTGAAAGAAATAGAAGAACGACAAAAAGGAGCTCTTCTGCGAAACCAGACCTTTTTAAAGGAATTTGACCAATTTGAAGCTCATATGAAAGCTTCAAGTTCAGAGATGATTCAGAAGATGGAAGTAACTTTCTATAAGCCTTAATACATTAGTGTTTACTGTTAGTACAGGGTTGCTAAATTGGCTTTGTCTGAGTATTATGCACATTAAGACTTCAGATGCTAGTGAAACCTCATTAGATGTTTTGGAGTGCTTAAAATGGTGGTGTTTGGGGATTTGAAACTAACCCAAACTCTGCTAATATATGATGTAATGGACCCTACTTGTAGCTGCAGATGTAGTCGGCAATACTTCGCAGAACTCTACATCTGCTCTACAGTCTTCCAAGTCTCTTGGAAGAGAGGAAGAACTAAGGTTAAAAAAGTAGAGATAGTTCATGTGTTTGGAGTTTTAGTGATACGATAATAAACCAGTGTTATCTAGGTTAGGACAAAAAGACTAGTTATAATAGTTTCACAAAAAACTTTGTTATAAAACCATATTTTAGTAAGGCTTTTATTACTTAAAAATACCCAAATATATTTCATGGAAGTTTTTCAGGACGTATTTAATAATTTTGCTGGTGTGAACACCCTAAATAGCTGTAGTTAGTCTTGCCGTTGCTTATTGCTCTGTCTTCATCAGCAGAGGAAGTGTCAGAGTAAATAACTTGGGTTATAACAAAGTACTGTGTTTGAACTATCTGGAATAAAGCTGAGCTCAAACAAGGCCACACTTAGTTCTACTACTTACCTTGATGTTTGAAACAATTTGAAACAGGATTTTTTTTTATCATAACTCATGACTGAAGTACTTTGAATAGGCTACTCTAAGAAAAAGCCGAGCTGTGAGGATTTTTGAGTCATTATTAATATGTTGTCTTGCTAGTCACTGAAGAACAAATCAGGATTTTGCGAAGTGATATAGTTTGGCGATGATCTCAGATTAAAAAAGGAAAAAAAAGTAACATGCTCATGCCACTAATATATGGAGTCAGATTTTTGGAGAGGGAAAATCTGGGAGGGAAATGAGTTCAGCAGTAGCGCTTCTTCAGAAGAATTTGGCAGGGGCTGTTTCGGTCCCTCTGCTGCACCCCTTTTTTAACTTGCTGGAAGAAAGTAGGAAAGAAAACAAATCAGTTGAGGCATTTTAAGCCCCTGTGATGGGGTACTGACACAACACTTTTGTGTGGCTCTCTAGAACTCAGTTGTGATTGTGTTTTATTTCTCCAAAATGCAGTTTGAATTAAGACAGGAACACTGTCCAAGGAGTGTACTCCTTTCCTCCCTCTTTCTGCTGTTCAGGAGCACACAGAGCTTGATCTGAGACAGTAAAACTTAGACTGTGATCCTCTTGAAAGGATGTGTCTAAAAAGCCTGGGTCCAGGTTCCCGAAAATGTAAACGTGCAGCAGCACCCTTGGATGACAGTGGTACAGGACTGAAAAGTGTGGGGTGGCTGAGAGGCTAAATGCAGCAAGTATGTGAAAAGAAATACATAAGCACTTCTGAAAGAAGCTAAGAGGAGGAAAGAATCCAACTGCAACATAAAAACAAGGGGGAGCAGAAGGGGGGGAAAGTGTAAAACTTAGAAAACAAATGAGGAAACCTTACTTTGAAGTGTTTTTGAAACTTTTCTCTCGGTATGCTCTGGAAGCACCACACTATGAAGTGTTATTACGGTTTAGCCTGACCTAGGGATGTAGAAGCAGCAATGTGTTTTATTACCTTTTTTTTTCCTGCTGTCTGGTTTGCCTTTCACTAGCTCCGTCACAGTAAAGGGCAAGAAACCCTTTGTATGCAGTTCTTGCATTAGAAAAGTTCCTTTCTTTCAGTAGATAAATGTATGAACCGAATTGTGAGCCTTTGTCCTTTCTAAAAATCTTTGGTCCTTTTAACTGTGGATGTTAATGCATTTTCTAGTCCTTTTTTGAATCCTCATAAGGTTTCAAATGCAGTGTAACGTGACAAGCCCAATCCAGTAATTTTGCACTGTGGCTAGAAAAAACAAACCCGTGCCCCCCTCCCCCCCAGCTTTATTGTTTTAAAATTAGTTGTCTTTGATTTCATTGAAAGCCTCCTTGCTTTTTTTATTAAGAACACCAACTAGCTGGCCCCAGACAACTCTCCCCATGTTAGCTATAACTTGCAATGTGTTAACCCTGCCTTCCGTTGTTCCCATTAAAGTAAATAGCCCTGCTCTCCCTTTTTCTGTGCTCACGGGGAAGATTTTTACGTATGGCATTTGAGATGGGGCAGTGGGACCCATGCGTGTTGGTTATTGTGCACTCTGAAACGCTGTAGGTTTGCATCTGCCCTTCCTATTTGGGGGTTGCTGTCCTTGACTTCTGTGTGCGGAGCTGGTGGTCTGGGGTGTTGTTAGCTGGTCTCCCTGTCTTTGGAAATAAGGAAGCTCTCTGGAAAAGACATAGCCATCTCTTGTGGTGGCGGATTATTTCCACTCCACTAAACCAGTGGGCTGGCTAACATGCCGTGGTTCATACCCACATTAATAAATTCCAACTGTAGGCTACCTAGTGCCTGGTAACTCTTAAGCATGTTGGATCTGGTGACATTCACAGAGTATACTTTGCTCGCTTCAGTTTCTGCAACCCCCAGCCCGCCCCTTTTCTTTCATTTTAAATTTTTATTTAAAGCGGGGCAGGACAGGGTATGCATTGTGATGCTAGGTTTCCCCTGTTGTTTTTAAGAATATATATTTTTTTTTTCCCCCTGAGTAACTCTAATGCACGCCAGTTTCACTAGGGTGGGTTGTTACAACGTACTGGTGTGAGTCACAGTTGTGCCATGAGTGGGTCTGCATGCAGGGTTTTCATTCATTGCTTCCATTTTGATGTTTGTGTGCCATCCATTTTATTTTTTGCCAGGTTGCACTTACTTATTTTTCTGAGCTGTTGAACAAAGCACAGATTACATATCCTCTGTGTTATGGTTATGAAGAGCCCCCTTGTTGTGGATTGCATAAGAATTACGAATCGTTTAATCTATCATGGAAGTACACAGAAAGAAATCATTACTATTTTCTCTCTTCTTTCTTTTTCCCCAGGAAGGGGGAGTGCCTTTTAGGAATGCTTTATTAAAACTATGTGCACATTTTATTATGAAGCTGTAGCTGACCAAACTTGTTTTGTTTCTGAAAAATTCACTTTTTTCCCTCTGTTTGCATGTCTGCAATTTGTTCGGTAATTTTTGGGAGTATAAGTAAATATGCTTAAGCTTTCAAGAAAATCTAATAGTTACATTTGAGTTTATTTTAAGCATCTTTAATTCTCATGTGGTTAGTTTTTGTTTCTTGAAATTTCATGTTTACAATTTTATGAACAGCTTCTGTTACCTGGGAAATAGCAGGCTTGCTGAATGCACCATTGGAGTGCAGTGCAGAGCTGGTTAATTGTTTTAAAGATTTATTTTCATGCATATTACCTGATGCAGAATAGGTATTGAAGTGCTTTCATTCAGGGCCGATGTAACTTGTTATTGGGGTTTACAATTACTAACAAACAGGATTAATTATAGGTGCTGCATGTGCTTGGCTTTTATGCAGTAGTCCTACTACGAACGCATTACATTTGGTCAATTAAACAATGTAGTGGAGGTGAAGACGGTGTGTGCAGTTGTTTGTTAGTAATACTACAGCAAGTTGCCTTTCATGCTGGGTTGCTCTTTATAACATCTGCCATATATTTTTCCTTATAATAGCTCAGTGAATTGTAAGATGATGTATGTAAAACAAAAAGACATCCTAAAGCTCATTTCATCCCAAAGCAGCAGATTTGTTGTCTGGATAGAGCAGAAATAATTTGGCGTAACAAATACCAGTTGGAATGAAATAAATTTCAGTCAGCAAGTTATTACTGTTTTGTAGGATTCTAAATTACATGAACGAGTACATGTGTATTAAAAACCTGTAGAATGCTGTGTACAGGCCATGTAATTTGTTCAGGGGAGCGGAAAAATTAGGAGAAAATGGGATCTCTGGCTTTTTAAATATAGTCCAAGTAAAAAGTGCTGCTAGGATATTACATTTAAAAGCGCACAATTTGCAAAGTAATATTTGTTGATTTGTGGTGGAGTTTTTTTGGCTTTCAATTTTATGTAATAGATTTGTTCACTTTTAGGCATGGTATGGAAGAGAAATTAGAAGTATGTTACCACTTCAGGAGGGTAACTTGTCAGCAGAAGGTGACAGGGAAGCAGAATACAACAAGCAGGTAATGCGAAAGAAGTGTGTGTGAGGAAATGTGTTTATTACATTGATGTGCTTTCCTCTGAGCTGCTGCATGAAGAGGCAGGCATTGCTAAGCAGTCTTTGCGTGGGGATTTTTGTTGTGGCATTTGTAGTGTGAAATGCTGTTTAGTGACTGAGTGAAGTAGAATAACCTGGGTAAAAAGTGCAATTATTTTAACCAAAGATCTAGAATCAGAAAGGAAGGAGAGCACTAACTCTTTATATTCATTTTTGTGTTGGTTTTTGTAATTCCTGTGCCGAATAGTGTGAAAATGGCCTTGACCGAGGAGGAAATATTCTTAATGAATGGTATTTTTAAAAATGCAGTAGTCAATTCATACGGTGTATTTATAATTTTGTGCATTTTGACCTTTTCTCAGAAGAAGCAAAAAGAGATTGCGTATCTAAGTAACAGACAAAAAGACTGACAAGGAATACTTAAATATATTCTGCTATATATCTGCAGTAATGCAGGCTTCTAATCCCTCCTCCTATCTCCATATAAATGATACAGTTCAAGACCATAGCTGTTTTCTTCACTAAAAGCAGTAAAGCTCTTTTAGATGAAATGTCTAAAAACATCTTGTAATAACTTGGAGCATGCTGGCAAGAGTAGTCACTTGTGACTATGTGTGAAACCCCCTCAGCTAGTCGATATTGTAATAAGCAAAAATGGTAGCATCACTCCATTATTCAGAAAAGCCAACAGCATGCTTGTCCCTTAGGCTACAGCATTCATTAAGAAAAGCTTACTGGGCTGAAAGCTGGAAACAGATGATAACGGGATATGATTTTCATATTTAATGCATTCCTTGGAAGAGTATGTGTGCTGCAGATTGATAGAAGAATCAACTGCTACTTTACTAAAAGACTTTCTAGTTTGCCCTATAGCTACCGATGGAATCATTCAGCCAAGAAATTAACTTTTCCTCCTTTTACCTGCTTTATATATCTGCTAAGCAGGCAGCCTGGCTGCCAGTAAATGTTATTATGCAGTTAAATGTTTGGTATTTAAGACTCTTATCAGAAAAGAAACAGAGGCCACACTGTTTTGTTTTTATAGTAGGAGGAAGGTTTTCAGTTTTCTTTCTTCAGTGCATTAGCAGTTGTTAATCTGAGTTTATAGGAAGTTTTCCCCATAGATTAAAAAGTTAAAAACCTTGAATTTAGAGCATTCTTTAAACTGTAATATACAAAGCAATGAACCTGAGCAACCTTGACCTATATAAGCAGACCTCCAGCAGTTTGTGAATTACATTTTTAATTCAGCTGTACGTGAAAAGGTGAGTTTATTTTTGACCGCTAATTTTGAACCTTCAATTAAAAGCAGTCAGTGTAGGAGACGTGATTTCTAACCTATGGAAGAGTTTACATAAATACTAGAACTTCAAAGGCTCAAGATGTGAGTTAGATTTTTAAAAACTCTTAGCAGGTTTTGGACAGTACAAGAACTTGGTGCATACCCAAATATGTCACTTCATGTTGAATTACAGTTAATAGCTTGATTGTGGACTCTTTGATCCCGTTCTCTTTTTTTCTCCTCATTCTCCCTCCTTAAATACAAAGGCAACTTCAGTTAAATTGTGCATCCTTTTGCCTTGTCTGTGTGCTGTGTCTCAGATCTTACTTTGTAGCTCTGTGGGTTTGTGGGGTTTTTTTAGACTGACGGTGTCCATTTCCCACCACCTTCACTTCGCTTAAAATCTGCTTCTTATTATGTCCAAAATACAAGAGTTTGTTCTGGGTGATGTGGCACCGAGTCAGTCATAGTGAGCGTGTGTGGTTAACAGGTGGTATATCCAGGATATTCCTTCAGGCTAGTCAGGATGCCAGTGATCACGTGATAACCTTGTCACTGATGCGTCTTGGAGACCAAGAAGGACAGTCACAGAACCAATCTTCTAGAGATGGTCAGTATCACAGTGCCCCTAAAACGCCAGTGTGCATATCTGGTGCTTCGCTGAGCTGTGGGATATGTCCCCTTCAGGACTCTCAATTTTTATGGGAGTCTTCAAACTCAGAAATCGTATACACAAACACAATTTGTCTAGAAACCGTGATTCTCCATGGAAAGGACTTGAGCACCAGTCTTTAAGCCCAGTGTATTGGCAGTCTGGTGCTGGAAGCTGGAGGAGAAGAGGTCCTTCTCAGCCGGCAGAGCCCTATAACCTGGGCCTCTGAAGCCTTTGTGCAGTGAGGTCTGTTGTTCAACTTCAAAACACTTTCTTGAAGTTTTTGGATTTGTGCATCTTGGCACTGCCATGCCTGTTGGATGTGGGGCATAGGGCACCTCCCAGGAACACCCGTGGGTGGCAGAGCATCCTTGCCTGAGAAAGGAGGAGTCACCAGGTGAGCGTAACACCTGGCACCTGGAAGAGACAAGCCTCTGGCTGGACTTCACTCACCTCCCTAGCTTTCACGTGCTCAGCCACTGCCATGGGAGACTGGGCCCTTGTGTAAGTCCTGTTGGAAGGCATTTTTTTTCTTACCTTTGTTGTCTTCAAAACACTTTAATAGTAAAAAAGATTGTATTTGTTACTGGAGGAAGAAGTGGGGAGCCTGCTCTTCACAGCCAAAAAAAGGATTCTAAGTGTGCTTTGTGCAGAGACTTCATTTAACTCCCAGCTGGAGTGACGTGAAGTTCAGTAATTTTGTTGACTGTTTTAGGTAAGCCATCTACGTGTTTTTACCATCTTGTTTGTTGGTGGTAAAAACAGTACCTAGATCAGTGTTATGTGCCATACTTTTGTTTTGAGAATCCAAAGGCAGTGAAGAGATAATTTTTTTCAGCAATCAGAGGAGCTTGTTAGAGGTGTGACTCTGCCAAGCGCTTGTACCTGTTCGAATTGCATTTGTTTTGGAACACCACATCCAGGAGCTGCTAAATCCATAAAGTACTTGCTAGATGCATTTTAAAGCAGCAAATCCAACACCCAAAAAGTAATTAGGAGGAACCCGCGAGCAGTGGTGATGGAATAAGCTGTGAACTTAATCTGAGTAGCAAACCTTTACTACTCCTTAAAATAACTTCATGGCTTTTTGTTCTGCTTCTTGTTACGTGGAATTTGAGCTTTTTTAATGAAACTTGGTCACAAACTAGACAAGATGCCTTTGTTTCCTTTAAGCTGGGCTTGGCAGCAGAGTTTGTGTGGTAGGAAGAGGTCAGGCAATGAAAGAGGAGAGAGGTGTGGAGGTGACTGTAAATTGTCCTGCTGTGATTCAGGGCTGAAAAGTAAGCCCTGCTTAGTATGAACAATGGTATTACGATAGCTAATTTTGGCTTTGCATAAACTGGCGGTGACCTTTTAGTAGTAGTGGTGGCAGCAGCCACTCCTCCTAAATTGTTCTGATTGAGTAGATTTACAAAGAAAAAAAGGCAAGTATTAAAATACTGGGATTTAGAAGCAGAGTGGTTATGCCGTTGGAACTATTTTCATGCAAGTTCAACAGTCCTTGGAGGAAAGTGCCATTTAAAATGTTTCTACTTGGTGCCCCAAGTTGCCTTGTGGAAAATGCAATTTCATCTACGTGGGGTTAGCTGAGTAGTCCTTCCTCATCATTGTGATTTAACAGACAGGAAAGAGCAGAAGGAAGACAATGAATGCAGTGATTTTTGCCTCGTTCTTATTTGCTTTGTTGATGTGCTGTGAGCAAAGCTGGAAATATAGACAAGTGAGTGATGGCAGATGTACGGTTCCAGCTCTCTGGGGACTGTTTCCCATCCTGTTGCCTTCAGGAGAAGACCATGAGAAGAGCAGCAGGAGGAGACTGCTCAGAGGTGCTGCTGTGGGTGGCTCCAGAAAGGCCAGCTGTGCCACGGACACTGCAATGGTGTCCTAATGATCCTCTCCTGGCTTGGGGATGCTGCGGTGCCTAAACCACAGGCTACCGGCAGCTGTACCGTCTCGCATACAAGTAGAGCACAATGGTTCCTCTACAGTCAGGAACTTCAAGGCATTTTCAGTGACTTTGTGGATGGCTCTAAATAGAATTATAGAATCGTTATTGGAAAAGACCTGTAAGATCGAGTTCAACTGTTAACCTGGCACTGCCAAGTCCACCACTAATCCATGTCCCACATCTACACATCTTGTAAATACCTCCAGGGATGGTGACTTAAAAGGTCATGCTTTGGTCCAGGGCCTTAAAAGCCTTTGCAGGAATCTAATCTTAAAGATTTGCCCATTTGAAAAAAAAAAAAAAACAACAGTAACTGTTCTGACTGAAGTCCTTCATATATTTCAGTCTCTTTTAGCTTGGTTGGGTGTGCAGTGCACTTTTGCCACTGGTTGTTTTGGCTCACAAGAACATCAGTTGAGGTCCAGGCCTTTGTTTTCACGCTAGGATGCCAGAAATGCGTGCCAAGTGTTTGTCTAATAATAATAATAATAATACTGTAGAAAATACTTGAATTCTGTGATACTTTTCTCTCCAGAAACTAACATGCCAGCCTCTAGAAGCTCCATTTGCAATGTGCTGCCTGTGTGTTTCCTTAAACCATCTCCCACATGTGTTCTTCAGATGCCGCAGGTTGGAAGACAGGCAGAAATCAGCACCAAGACAGGCGTGCTAACAGGACTGTATCATCCAGCAACAGTCTTTATGGGCTGCCATACCTCAGCTGTCTCTGCCGCTGGAAGTTTGGGCGCACAGCAGAACCACCCCCAGCCCACAGAGAGCTGCTTGACACTCGACTCACCGTCATGCTCTCTGTCAGTTGAAGAACCTGGTCCAGAGAGAAGAAATGCTGATTTAGAGAGCGATGCATCAGTGGAGGGAGTAGCAAGACACAGGGACCTGGCTGCCAGTGAGGAAGGCTCCGAGCAGCTCATCTCCTCAGCTTCTGATCTTAAACCAGCTACCCCCAAGGAGGAAGAGCCACAGGGAAGCATCCCAGGTACGGCAGGATGTGTGCCTGTCTGCCTCTGCCTGGCACTGGGACACGCTCATCCCAACCAGAGCGATGCCCATGGCTGCTGCTTTCTCCTATACCTGTTGCACTATGGTTGAAGCATGGTGGCACTCTAAATTTTTTTTCTTTCTCTTTTTTTCCTTTTAACTCTGTTTCCTCCCAGGCTGCTCATCTGGGCAGGCAAGGGCTTCCTAGGGGCTGATAACCTGTTCAGGTTCACTGTTAGAAGGCGAAGATTTCTTCACTGCTGTGCCCATGGTTGTGCTAAAGTAGTCTGAACTTCTTAAACTGAGGCTTAATGTGAACCTACTTTACTGGAAGAGTATGTCACTTCTGTTTCAGGTTGATTTCCTTCACCCTCAGACACTTCTGCACAATAGTTCAACCTTTTCCAAAAGTGGGATTTGGCAATGTAGAGTGAGGATCGGTATGTCCCCAGATGTGGCTGGATTAACTCCTCCTTGGTGGTCTGCTGTGTTCTGGGCTGCTCTGAGAAGGGTGATGCAGACCCTCCCAGCCAAGATACTCAGGCTCTGGGGTGAGATGTGCTGCTTGTGACAGCTGTGTTCCAACTTGTCATTCCTTTCTTTTTTTTTTTCCCTTCCACCCCCATCTTGGCAACATGTGTTCTCTCCCATTTTACTGGCTTGGTTGGTTACTTTGGAGTAAGCAAATGGTCTTCTTTTTGAAGTCACAGTGACAAAGATTTGTCGCTAAGTAAAAGTTTATTCCTTTTTTTGAGACCTTGCAGAAATACTCTCCCCTGCCTTCCCAGTTAACATAGCAGTTTTCAACTTAAACTAGTTTTTCCCAAGCCCCATAACAATTGCTAAAATTGTGCTATTTATAATGGAAACTGGTGGCAACCCTAATGATGCGGGGACGACTTCTCTCCTGTAATGATTTTGGGTTTCTTTATAGAGGAAAACTGGCATCCCCATCAGATGCTCTTCTGTCCTCAGGGTTTTTCTGGCATCCTCTTTCTCAAGGTTTTTTTCCATTCCTCCTTATTTCTCTAAGGAATTTATTTGCCTCTCATTTTCTTTCATGTGATGCATTTGCCACTTCTCCATTTTAATGAAAGCCTGTCCTTGTTGGTGCTGGAAGGAGACCAGTCCAGCCGGGCTTACGTTAGCCCTGGGCTCTGCAGAGCGCTGGTTCCTCCCTGCGGGGAAGGCCGAGGTGGCCAGCATCGTGTCTGGGAAAGAAATACCCATTTAATGTCTGGAATGCAGTATCTCTGCCTTCAGAGAAACCGTACAGTTGGGTTCAAAATCAAAATGAGGTTTTTGTCAAATGGCATAGTAATCGCCTTGGACTGCCTGGGGGGCTTCTTATGTCTGTCCACTGCCAAATGCATGTTATGAAGTGAACAGGCTAATGTGGTCCAGGTTTGAATGCGTGGAGGGGACTGGCTTGTTCCAGCTCTCCTAAGCTTGACTTTCCATGCTGCAAATGATGGGAGTTGATGAAGATACCAGGGGCAAGCACGCGCTGGGCTCTGCTGCCAGGTTGGTGCAGAGCTTCGCAGCTGTGTGTTGAGCTAGGCAGTGGCAGCACAAAATTTAGAACAGAATAAACCCTGTTGCCGCCACGTTACCAAAGCAAGAAAATGGCCCTTTTGTCACTCCAGCCCCAAAGTGGAAAAAACCCTCAGTTCCTCTCTATCCTTGTTTCCCAGCAGATGTGAGGTTTCTGTTGCACATACTTGCTTCACAAATTTGGAACAAGGCCAAGAGAGCCCATCCTGGCAGCAGCTACTGTTTGGCATAAACCTTAAGTGATTTAGTTCCAGTGAAACTCCATGACCAAGACGGGCAGAAATGCTGGGTGCTGTAGTGTTAGCAGGTGTGTGAATGCTGGTTAATTTAAACCCGTGGTGAATTTTATGGAAAACTGGGAATTTCCATAGCAATACTATTTTGTTACAGCACTGCCTGGTCCATTAACTTTTGGCATGCTATAAAAAGATAGGTGGAGTGTATCTGTCATCTTAGAAGCGTGATTCAGCCCCGGTACCTTTTAGAGAAGGCAATTAACATGTAAGAGTTTAAAAGCCTCCAGGCATGTTTTTCTTCTGCAAGGTGTAGAAAAATGTGTACGATAGTAGCCTCTTTACGTGCACCTTTTTCCCCCTGAGAAAAGCTTTTTCCAGCTTTCCCGTTTCACCATTCCTTCAGGGAGGTTTTAGTGAAGTAGCTGGTCTTCACGCCGGGGGTGGTTTTTGAGGAGCGAGGAGTGCCAGCTTTGTTTCCCACTCAGGCAGAGCTGCAAACCCAAAAGGCGCGAGCGTGGAGGCTGGAGCCTCCCCAGACTCCCCCTTGCGAGAGCGCTGCGGAAGGACACGCTGGGCAGGGAAACCCCAAGTGAAGGGAGAGCAGGGGGATGCTCTGTGTTAAATGAGAGGTGCGCAAATGGCATAGGCAATCTTAGTTTAATTCCCTATGCTACGATGTACTCCTTGGTTCTGCTAATGTTTTGGGAATATTGTTGTCGCTGTTGTTATTACAGAACCAAAGCCATGCCTGAGTAACTGGTGGACTTGTAAGGAAGCAAGCTGGGAGAGCAGCAGCAAGCTCCCGGTCCCCAGGAGCGCTGAGGAGGTGGTGCCGAGCACTGCTGGCATGCTGCATGGAACAGCCCCGTTGGTGACCGGCTGGGAGCGGAGCAGGGATGCCCACACTGTGGAGGGCTCCCCACTGCAACCACCAAACCCTGCCGTGGCGCACGAGGAACCCTCGGTCAGCTCAGGACCAGATGGGTATGTCCTTAAATATTTTGTCTTTGCCGGTACTCACTCGTTAGTGTGTGCTCTGGAGGCTATTTTTGCAGCTTCGCTGATGTGCGGAGCTAAAGCTCATGTACAGGGGGAAAGACTTCTTACCTATTTGTTTATTATCTTGCTGCCTCTGCGCTGGTGGTTGATGGCCTCAGGTAACTTGTTCAGGTCAGACTTGGACAAGTTAAGTATGCTTGTTAAAATGCAACAGAAGTTCTTTAAATGTACACAAATCTTATTTCAACAAGTTTATAATAATACAATTTACTAAACAGCATACTTTCTGTGGATTAAAATTTCCAGTTGTTTGAATATTTTGAACATTTTGTTTGGAAGTAGCAGTGAGAGAAGGAGAGAAAGAAAAACAGAGGAAAGTGCGACACAGGTGCACAGCTTGTCCTCTGCTACCGAGTGAAAGTGGTGGGGCTTTACTGCCAACAGCTGCAATATCAGAGGGCTGTAATATCAATCGTAGCTGGATTTTTGGCCTCACAAGGCCCTTGTAAGACAGGGAAGTACATCCCCATCCTGGCAGGGTAATACCTGCTCTGAGATGGCCCATGGCGTTTGCCCAGGTTGCATGGGAGGGCTGGCTTTGCTCCCTTGCTGTGTTCGAACAGCCCCATGCCAACCACCATTAGCCCTTCCTGTCCTCGCCTTGTGCCATGTTGCAGCAACAGCATCCCTCCCACTTTTATCTCCTGTCTCCTAGTTCTTTTGAAAGTCCATGTGCTGCTGGGTTGCTCTGCAGTGCTTCATGTCCACATCCCCCTTCACCCCGGCCATCCTACCACTGCTTGACCCCACAATTTTGTGACCTACAGCTGCTGCCTTTCTCCTGCCTGCTCTGCCTTAGCAGCATGCTTCTCTTTCCTTCTCCTATGTATCCTCAACACCCTTCTCCTTCCTCACCAGCATTTTCCTGCCCCCAGTCACAACAGAAATATTGAGGAAAGCCTTTTCTGCAGGCACGTGCTGTATTCCAGAGGTTCTGCTTCCCTTGGGTTTCCCTACCTGGTGTGAGTACTACTTCCATGCAAAATGCTCCTAGCTGGAGCAGTTAACTAGACACTAGATACAGGGTGGTTAGGTGGTAGCTGTGCGTTGGGGTGTTGGGGAGCGACCAGGTACAAAAGAAACTGGTGTTTTTACCCCTGGAGAATGAGTACTCCTCTTTTTCTGGTTTGTGTGGTTTTTTTTTTTTAATCTGCTTAACTCATCTATTCTTCCTGCAGTCATGGTCATGTTGTCTTTGCTACTGATTTCAATATTAGTTTGTGTTTTAATAGATGACGGTTGAGCAGAAACCAGTGGCCATCAATATACACTTCTGTAACTTTATCATTTCACATTTGCATCAGACTGTTACTTGCTAGGGAAACATCATCTAATTTACACCTAAATAGCTTTTACCCAGTTTTTCTTTTGTATAACACCTGTTAATCATAACACTTTGTAGGGAAGTTGCATAGAGTGCCTGCCTTTGCTAGAGAAGTCATAGCTGAGCAATAGTCATTTAACCTTCTGTTCTCTCCCTGTCAACACTAGTGATGCCTCGCTGTTCACAAACTGATGAAAATGTTGTGTGATGCTCTTGAAGCCCAGCTAAATTATACAAAAGGTTTCACTACTCGCATTATCTCCAGAGCACAACTGAAACCAGAACGTGGAGGTTTCCTCTTACGTAATGCGAAGCCGAATACCTCTGTTTCTTAAGGCCATGGAAGTGGGATTGCCATTGATAGCTGTTTCTGCAGGAAAGATACAAATTTTAATTTGTTTTACCTGAAAATGAAAGCAGGGATAAAATTTTGAAAATGGCAGGCATGAAAGATCTCATGGTGGGATAAGCAGCATTTCTGTTGTTGCACTTGAAACCAGGTGGACCTTCCAAGTCTGTCTTTCCAATGCACGTGAAATTCAGCAGGCATGCTCAAGTCTTGCAAAATAATTCACGAGCTGAAAATCTGGGGGAGAGAAGTTTCCAAGTTATTAGTACATGAATTTCAATTATATAAGTTATACAAACAACGAGAATGCAACATTTTTTGGTCTGAATGTATCATGCCACAGTTTAACAAAATGAGCCGTGTCGTACGTCTTGTGATGTCCCTTCAGTCCGCGTGCTTTTCTGATGAAATTCCTAATCTGTTTGAATAAATGTGCTGAAATTATGCAAAACTATGCATATTTGTCACCTTAAATTGAAATATTTGTAGCTTGGACTTTCCCAGTGCAGCAGTGTTGCTTCTGTGCCATCCAAACAAAGTACCGTTCCCTCACCTGTTGTCTTTGGGCTGTTTGTTCCCTTTTGATGCATTACTTGAAGTGAGTACAGGTGATGGAGCTGAACTCTCGTGTGCAGAGACCACAGCTCACTTGAGAGGCAAAACATAATCATTGTTGCATGTCAGGAAGTCACAAGTTTACATATTGGAGAAAATGCCTTTCCTACCTTACTGCAGAGATACCATTCTCTTTTTTTTTAACAAAAGTTTTGGGTTTTTTTCTCCGCAGTGTTTGCAGGTCATGTTTTACTGCTGGGTGAGTTCAGCCTAGTTTCAGACTGCCTTCTCCAGCTAGAAGAATGGTTATCGTGACAACATCATTGAGTTCTTAACCAAGTAAAGGTGATGTTGCTGTGAAAAGTTATTTAGTGTAAGGTTTGTGCCTTGGCTGCAGTCCACAGTAGGGTGCTGCAATTTTGCTATCTTAGTTATTAAAAATTACGATTTTTGGCAAATAACTTCTGTGTTTCTGAGCGCTGCTGGGTGGGCTTGTTGATCAGAGGCTGTACACATGCTTTCAGACTCATCCTGCCAGCTCAGACCCACATGAGAGCCTGGGCTGTGTATTTTCCATTCGGGTCTTGCATCCCTGGAGCTTGCCTGGCTTGTTTGAGCGGCACCATAAAGGTGCCCGAGCCCCCCTCCCGCCAGGTGAAGCCATCCGATAGCTCTGGTCCTCGGTGGTTTGTTGCCGGTCTGAGCTGCTGAACCGGAGGTGAAAGGCTCCGTATCCTCTTACCATTCCTTAGAGCACCCGGCCGTTTCTTTAAGGGCTTAAACCCGGGGTGCGGGAGGTGGTGGGGGGAGAGGGTCTCTGAGAATTAGTGCAGAAAAAGATGATGACTATTTTAAGGCCTGCGCTGAAGGGGTGGAAAAAGGCAGAGCTTATGCCTGTGCTGCTTCAGCTGCATTGAAGAGGACTTAGCACAGATGGATTGTGCATTACAAAATGTAACACATAATTCAAGCTGTCAGCTTAATCAGACTGTTTCCAGGAAGCAACCTGTAAAAGAGAAGGACCTCTTGTTTGCTGACCTCTGATCCGTAGCCTGCTGCAGATTGTCATACATTTTGTTTTTCTTTATGTTGGTGTCCCTTCCTTCCCCTTCCCTTTTTATTATTGTATCCCTCTCGAGTGGCACCCTGGAAGGACCACCCAGCGGGAGGAAAACAATGGGAAACGAGCTGGCAGCTAAAATACAGGGTTTGTAAGACTAGGGGAAAAGAAAAAGCACTGTTTAACTGCATATGTGATCTCCCTGGTATTGTTTTGCTTATTAAATGTCTAGGAAACTCAACTAAATGCACGGCAGCTCCCACTTAATTGTTCACTGTTGCCCAACAGTCCAATGAAAAACACAATTTTTAGTACAGCTTAACATGATGGCAAAAGCAACGCAAGCTTTCGTGCGTAGAGCTTTTCACTTGAGGGAGCATAAACCAAGGTTAACTGTATAAATATGTCGGCTTCTACATGCTGCAGAAACAAAAATAAATCTTTATTTTGCCTGTGGGGCTCTGCGGGCGCCGGCCCAGCTGGGGCGTTGCTGGTGGAGACCTGGCCTGGAAAGTCCCCAACAAAGCAGGCAGCCGGCCTGGACCTGAATAGCCACTGACACCTCTGTTCAAGGATTAGCCTGCTGTATTGTTTCAATGTTTAAGTCCTAATTTGCATCATTATAGAGGTGCAGCTTCATCAAACCCCCTCTGAGGTCCCAGTTATGTGCCCATACCTGTAGGTGGTCACCAGATTTGTTTCGATTGTGGAGGTGAAGGAATTAAAACTACCCAGCACAGGGGTAATTTCAATGCAGCATCTCAAGCCCTGGCTGATTCTTGGATAGTTTGTTTGCTCATGTGCTTTTTTATTTCTTTTCCTTCCTACAGAGCTCAAGCGCCGGGGGGTTCTGCTGTTGTTGGCTTTGAAAAGCTAAAATGAGGGGGTGTGTTTTTCCAACGGGTGTGACGGCAAGGCAATGCATTTAAAATACCTGTCGCAACTCTGGTCACCTCAAGCCCTGTTTGCGGTCATCCACAGGCACCACAGGATGCTGGTGGGACTCTCTTGTGCGCTGCAGTTGATAGAAGATGTGGTGGTGAGGATGAGCCCCCAGCGCCAGGCTCTGTACCAGGGCAAGCACGTGGGGACGATGGGGACGGCGGAGCTGCTCAGGTTAATGCCATTTCCTTGCAAGCTGCCTCCCCTCTTTGCTGCCCTCATAGAGCGGCAAGAACCGGGGAGGCAGGCTGTGCTGCCTGCGCCTTAACCCCGTCACCCGTATTCTTGTCTGCTTGCTGCCATACATGCAACCTATTGCTTGTAATAGTTTTGCTGTTGATTGCTTACATGCTTCTATTTGAATTTGGGTGAGCAGTGGGGAGAGGATGTTACCGAGCAGCTTTGCAGGAGCCTGTTGAGATTTGAGCCAGAGTCCTCGCTCTTGTGGTGACAAATGGCTGGTGCAAAAAGCAGGCGGGCTCCTGCAAACAAATATTGCTAGTTGCTAAGAGGCCTCCCTCCTCTTCCACCATTTTAATGTCATCAGAGAGCTGAAATAGGGCACATAGAAGCACATGCGCAAATTACTCCAACAAATACTCTTTCCTAAATGTAGCATGTCTTGCAGCCTTGCTCCATAGATCCCTTAGGTGAAGTAAATACTTATTTCCAAGAATGAGAGCGTCCCCTTAGCTAGTAGTGCTGCTACCTGATTTATTCAGGTAGACAACAATAACCAGAAAAATAATTTCTTCTTCAAGGTAAAAGAGTAAAGAGAATCACCAAAACCCACGTGTTAACAAAACGAGGGCCAGAGAGTCCTTGCTGCCCCTCTGCAGCACAGGCTCTTAATTACAAGAACTGGGAACGGCTTTGTAATTTTATTTAAAGTTGTATGTCAGCTTCCCTAAACTAGGATTCTTGTAAGCACTTGATGGGTAGAGGATTTCTAGGGAATTAGGAGGAAGGGTTGCGTAACTGACCTGGCCCTCCAGCCTGCTGTTGGAGGCAGGTTCCTGTAACATCACCACTTTGGTGGCAGCATGGCCAGAGCTGCCTGGCCAAGAAGCGGTTTCACCAAGTGGATGTGTGCTAGTTCCTCTCTCTGTCAAAAAGCAAAGGTGTGAGATTAAACCTGGCATTTTTCAAGTGCTGGGTTGGATCTCCTGATCCTCTGCGTCTTTCGCGGAGAGCATCACAGGTGTTTGTCCCTCTGGGATGTCTCACCAGTTATTCCATTAGCCAGGAGAAGTGTTACAGATTCTGCCTTCAACAGATGCTGACTGTCTGGGCTTTAAATAAACGTCGCATGTAATACCTGCTTTATTTTGTAGCTTTTGTAATCGGGCTGGCAATCTGAAAGAAGAAGACCTTGAAGCATGTGAAGCAGTTGTCCTTCATCAGCTTCAGGCTTTATTACAGAGCGCTCTGAATGGATGTCTTCTACCTGAGAAAACACTTGATGCTAAAGGTGCAGCGGTAGATGAAAAGCAAACCAGGTACGCAGACACAAAACTTGTGTGTGGGTGTGATTAACATTCTTTTCTTTCCTCCCCAAGCCTGCTCTGCCTCTCTGAAAGCAGACCTGAGGCCAGACCTCCGATCATACCAGGAAATAAAGACATCTGAGTGCTGATCTTTACGCATCTTGGCAGCAGCTGTGTGACTTGAAATGAGAACGTTAAGCAAATCCATTTATTTTCCTTTTCATTCACTGATGGTGAATCTTACAATGCTGGACAGCACTTGGGCCAGGTCTCCCTGTCTCACCCAGTCCACGGCATCACCTCCCCCAGGCTGCTCCAGCAGGGAGGAAAACATATTAACTTCAGAGACCTCTTAGCCAGTAATTTCTGTGATCTTCAACATGAGTCTCAGGCACGTAAACATGGGGAATGTAATTTTGAGAAGCAAATTATTTTTCTGTGAAGCAGAAGATGCATATAGCCTTTAAAAACAATAAACCGCAGTTATTCAAAATGGTTTTTTGCTTTCCTGTGCGTATGCCACAAGGACAAGTGAGAATTGATTTTTTTTAAATATTTTTTTTTTAGGTCTCCAATACAGTAATGAAAACAATTTCCATTCTTTCTTACTTAGCTTCTGTCTAGACCTTCCTCCCTGTTACAGGCTTAGCAGTGCTCAAGTGTTAGCAGGATCGGGGCACTTGTGAGCGCTGAAGAATGGTCTATTTAACTATACCTGGTTCTCCTTTTGAGGCTGATATGCCTGCGAGCACTAATATGTTGTTGTATTTCCTGAATGGTTTCTTAGGGACAAACACTTGTGGAGTTAATTGGAATTCGCTCCTCTGTTTGTGAAACTTCATTGGAGCAACTGGAAAAACAAACATCTTTGGTGAACAAGATTGCAGTATTTATATTTTCTGTGTTAAAAGAAAAAGCACTTTTGCTCAAAAATAATAAAAAGATTTCTGAAAAAAAAAAAAAAAAAAGGATAAGCCTGGGGAAGCGCCTGAATGGAGTAAGCCAGGTCTGCCCATGGCTGAGACAAGGGGATGCAGGAAAGGTTTAATGTCTCCTGATCCTGCATCTCAGGATGTACCCAGGGGACAGACATGATGACAGTCACCCCTGTCCATCCTCCCCACATTTGCAGAAGTCATGAGTAACTTATCACATTTTCCACTTTGAACATTTTTAAAAGAAAAAGTGGGGGACAATGCATGATGGCTTTTCCCACTGCATGTTGATCGGCTTGTCCAGATAAATGAGTAGTGTGGCACCTGTGTGAGCCTGGTGTGTGTGGGGTGTCCCACTAACGGTGCTTCGGTTTGTTCCTCAGGCCAGACCAGCAGTGGGATGTGGACGTGCTGCGGACTTGCTTGAGCAGCCATGCCTTGTTCTTGAAAAAGCACCAGGTTCAGCTCACAGAAGAAGTGGCAGAGATGTTTGGAAGACTGCTGGTTTCCAGCAAGGAGGCACAGGATGGCCAGGTTGGCACTTGCACCTAGTAATATTTAAATAGATGACACCTAGAGACTGATTTGCGCTGTTAAGGTCAGATGAGCCCTGTGTGCTGCTCATACAGTCCAGTGTGTGGGCTTTTAAGGGGAATGACAAGCAGTCTGCGTTCGTTAATCAGCCTCGGAGACTGTTAGGAGGTGGGTAAGGAGAGAATACAGGTTCTTTGCTTGTCTTGGGGCAAATACATACAGCACTTCATCCCATGAAGAAAACAGTCTCTTTAAGGTCTCCAGGGGGGCATCTTGTTTTCCACCCTTCAAACCAGTTATTTATTTAAACAAGGTCACGCATTTCCTGTGGTGCAAATTTATCACAACGTTTCTATCATCTGTCTTTCTCTGTGGCTTGGTAGCTTTTTATCATGGTGTATTTTGATCTTTTTTTTTTCTTTTAAAACAGTTATGTTTGGTACACTGAATGCACAAAGCATTTCACAAATAGTAGCATGCTCGTATTTTTAAATGTTAATACAAAAGGTTATAAACTGACTCTTAAAAAAAATTATAAAATTGGCATTTGATAGACCCGTAAGTGCCCCACCCTCCTTTGCTGCACACCCAGAGCAGCCAGCCGCGGGGGGAGGGCAGGGCTCCGATCCCCGCTGCCTCCAGCGCCCGGGCTGCAGCCATGCCAGGAGAGCTGGGACGCTGGCACCGGGGTGAAGTCCCAGCTGCTGCTGCACTGGGAACGGGAGATCTGCCAGGCAGCCTGCTGGTAACAAATTGGCCCCATGCTCTGCTCCAAAAAAACGTGTAAAAAATATTTTTTGCTCTAATTGTAAACAAGAAATTAAAAAGCAGTTTGAGCTGCTTTACTGTATTCTAGTTTTAATAGCATTTGAAACAAATAATGAAGATGTAATATTTTTGTTTGTTGTAGACTTTCAGTTATAGCCAGGGTAGCTGCTGCTTCTGTATCTGGCCAAGTAATTTGTATTCTGTCCTTTGTACAGTCAGTCAAGTAGAAGAGATGAGCAAGGAATGTATCATTGCACTGGTGACAGATAAACAAATACCGTACATAAATTTATAATTGCATGTAAAAAAACTTCTACAAAGTCAAAGCTCAATAACACAAGCTTTATGGGTGAATATACGCAGCAGTAATCTGTTTATTGCTGTGTGTTACTGTGGCCCACACGTATTCATTTAACATTTCTACTACCTATTCAGTGGATCCAGTCAATTAAACGTAAAGCCAGGAGGCATCCTCTACTTTGAAACACCGTATTTCCAAGCAGGTTGCACAGAACAGGATCAATATAAATTATGCAATGTGCGTGTACTGGAGCATTTGCTTTACCATAAAGATGTGTATAATGCAGTAGTGAACTCATAAGTGATCTGCACCTATATATTTATGACTCCAAAGTTTGAATTTTTGGCCCATGTTGATGGCTTCTTTCTCCTAGAGCTTAAGGATCTGCCAAGAACCCCACTGGATGATGGTACTGTACAGCCAGGCAGCAGGATGAAGGTGCAGGTGGGGGGCCTTTTTGCTCCCTGGCAAGTCTGTCACCTCCATCCCCATCAGCACTTGTGGTCTGCAGGGGTTTGGTGATGACCAGCAGCAGGTCCACCTTCTTCTCCAGTGCCTTCAGCATCTTTCCCATTGCAGCAGTCCACAGAGTCTGTCCACCTGCCTGTCTTCTCCTTGTCTCTTATCGCTAAACTATGTCTCTCTTCTGTTCTCTACATCTTACTATCAGTTTTTCTCTTCTCTCACGGATCTGTCCCATTATCCCTGTTAAGAAAATTGGGTATTGTTCCAGTGGAACATAGGACAGCCTTGGGGAGCTGACGTGGTAGTGACACCTCTTCTGGGCAGTGGGATAGTCCCTTGGCTGAGACAGCTGGAGACTTGTGTGCCTTCATCAGTCAAGTTACACTCCTGTCAGAATAAGACCGGTGTGGCTCATGCAGCATGTTGGTTGTCTTCATGCCCTGATGGAGGTGTCAGCCACGCCAGAATTGCCATGGTCCCTGTGATGCTGAGCTTTGGTTCTCCTGTCCTTCTGCCTGGACTAATTGTGGTGTTAGAGTTTACACTGAGTGCTTGTATTTGTTGTTGGTGGTTTGTACCTATTTGGATGTTAAATGATACTGCAGATAGGTAAACAAAGTACTTCTGGTGTGAGAAATCCACACTGAGATAAACTGCTAGATGGGAATTAATTTACTTCAATAGTAAAGATTTCCCAGTCCTGCCTGTAATTTAAGGCATTCTTTACATTAAGAAAGTGATACCTAAAGTCCGTCCCCATTTTTGGATAAAGTAGCAGCTTGCTCACGTTGTTTTTACAGGGAGACTTCCCCTATGTAAGTTTAACAAAGAAAAAAACTCAGCAAGCTGTTTTTAAGACTGAAAAGTTGCCATTCTGGGCTCCTAAATAAATATAGATTAATGAGGAGGGGCAGATGCGGGGAACAAAAGATCCTCACGAGTCCAGAATGTTTTGGCTTGGAGTTGTCCCATACTCTCAGGTCGGTATAGCAAAATAAGTTAAAAAGCCTGGAGTTCTCTCTAAGATGTTGTTTTTCATCGCTGAAGGCTTACTGTTTTATTAAACAATTAGATAATTAGGGCAGAAAATCTAGTTGATTTTAAAGACTCCAGACCATATTTTGGGTTACAAGATAAAACCAAGAGGAACACCCTATAAGTAAAGAAGAGATAGGAGGCCCAAAAAGCCCTTGCTGCTCTTTGTGAAATAATAAACACCAGGAAGGATGATTTCTCCTGCTCTCAGGGCTTTATAAAGCCACACACAGTACTTCTAACACAGGCGGATGGTAGCTGAAAAAGTGATTGCTTTATTTTAAGCCTGTTTTTAACTCAGACATTTACATAGGTTCGTTCAGCTCCCTATAAAGGTGCTGGCTTCCAACTTAATTTTTTGCATTAAAAATACGTTTAACTGTGGAGGTCTGAATATGCTGCCGCGGAGGGCTTGCAGGCACAGGCAGGACGGACCAAACTTTATGAATGTGCAGGAATACCGTGGATTAGAATCGCAGCCGTGCCTGGCAGAGGCTGGCTTGGTCAAGCTGTGACCAAGGTCTATCAGTCTCAGTGTTGTTTTAAGCTGCAGCTGTTGCTAACACTGTGGCTTCCCTGGCCTTATCGCTGCGTGCCTGAAACAGAGAGATTTCTTCTCAGTCTGTTGCTGTTGCAGTGTATTTGATACACCCTTCTGTTCTGCTTACCCTGAACGCGTGAGGCAGGGAATGCTGAGCATTTCCAGAAAACCTAGTGATTAAAAGAATAATTCAAAGTTTGCGTTACTTCAAGGCAGAATGCAATTTCTGAACTAGCGCTGATATAACGCAGAGGTAATTTAACATCTAAAAAAACCACCCTGGAAACAGACTACACCGTGAATTATAGATTAGCCTAAATGTATGTTGGAAAACGCTTGAGATGAAGGATAATAGGGCTGTGGCTATTTTTATTTTTTTAATGCTGCAGGCTCTACCAGTGTTGAGAGAGGTCCTTCCAGAAGAGTGTGGGGATAGGCCATCTATTCAGAGTAATGAGTCATCTTACAGCTTGCCATCGATCCCAAACGACGGTGAGGAAATAAAGCCGGCAAAACACGCTCCCTGGCTCGCCGGCGCGGGAGAACAAGGTAACAAGTGGTAAACGGTCTGGCTGTGCGCTCAAAGTTACTGTCCTTCTTTGTATATATGTATTTTCTATCCAAACCCGCAGGGGACTGTATTATAGTGACTGGCAAATTAATGTGTATTTGTAATGAACTTGGAGGGATTTTCCTAAATATATCAGTACCGTTCGTCATACTTGTTACCTCTTAAAATGAGCGATGCCTATTGTGACTGCTTTTTTTCTGCAGGAGCAGAAAAGCAAGCCTTGTGGTAGTTAATAAAAACAGATCTATAGGTGTGCATGTATTTAAAAAAATGCCTACTGTATAGAAATTGTGGGATATATTTGTTGCCTTTTATTATAAAGCCAGACCGCAAACAAATTTTCAAACGTAAAAGGGCTCATGCTGAGCAAGGTGTGCGGTGCCATTTCAGAGCTTAGAAGGTGGACGCATTTGTGAAAACACAGTTAATTTTTTTAGATAAGGAAGTAATATATTAGTCCGGTGTAATAACCGGCGACGGCAACTTGCTCAGTCTGCTCTCAGAGCATCCCTTACATCAAAGTCCGGAAGAGACAGGCAATTAGGTTGCAGTGCTCTTTACACAGCAAATGTAAACAAACTGCTTTAGGCCTCCTAAATTCACACGACTTTTATCCGCGGAGGAGACAGAGACTTTGATTTAAACTAATTTTCCTCAGTCGGTATGATAGATGCTGCTGCTGTCGGGCTGCTGGATGAGATTGCAGAGTTACCGTCGGTTGTTTGTTTCCTAAATCCCATTGGGTCTTAAATTATTTAAGACATTTGGTTAGCTTGTCCTTTGCTCTGGAAGCTACAGAGAGGCAGGGTAGCCTCGCATACGAGGAAAGTTCACAGTAGGCGCCTCTTTTAAGAACGGTAATGGATAGTTTAGATCAATAAACAAGAGATAACAAAAGTGAGAATTAAAGGGAGTAGGGCTTAAAAGCAAACAAACCAGTCTGATCACTGCGACTTTGAAATGTGTTTCATTATGGTGTGTTCACATCCAGAAGTCACAAGCTGGTGTGAAGATGAGAGCAAGGAAGAAAGCACAGTCGAAAAGATTCCTATTACAGGTAAAAGTAATGGCTGCATATTAACCTTGAATCCAGTATTCAACTTTATTACATAATCAAAACGCAGCATTTTAGTGGTTTGGGTCCACTAATAGTGAGTAAATTCAGCTACTACATACTGAGCGCAAAGATTAAACATAAGATCATAAAGTCCATGCTTATGTTAACATAAACCAAGATGGAAAATAACAGTGCCTATTTAATTCCTTGTAATCGTGTTATACATTTAAACCATGTGAATACCCTGTCATTTAGCCTTTCAGGTCCCAGTATCAGTGTTACAAAGGTCAGTCTCCATGGGGAAGATCCAGTAATTATGTGGCAAACTACAGATGTTTCTGATTTGATTCTTTTCTTTTCTCGAGTAATTGAATGTGTATCATTAGAATAAGTGCAGGGAAAAGCCTGGCTAGCTGGGAAGCCGTGCCTTTGCCTCTGTTACAAAAGCTGTCTGATAACACAAAATTTTTAGCAATAAGGTTTTATCAAGACGTGTTCAGATCCTCCCAACAGCAGATGTATAAGGCTCGCCTAGGATCCCGAGATGTCGCTGCTTTTCGGTCCGGGGGTATCAATAATGCATTAGTATTCAGGGCAGGGCTCTTTGCAATGAGTCTCAATTTTCTTTTGCCTGGTTTTGTAAAGTGGTGGGCTGCTTCCTTATAAATTTTGATGTTTGGCTAAATATTTATTTATGCAGGTGTGTACTCCGATGGAAAGGTGCAAGGGCATCTGCTTATGCAATGCTCACTGTTGCTTTTCTGCTCTTTTACGGCTTCAAAATAGCCTGTCTTTCAGAGAGCAATTCATTTCTCTACAGAGGTTTTCCTCTGCTGCTTTTTGAGCCTCATTTGCAGCTGAAATATAAAAATGTGCTTCTTGTATTCGTGAATTATACTGCAGCAGTAATATTCCTATGTTAGCCCAATAAAACTTAGATATTTCTAGAGTAGAATGCTTTCCATTTTCCTGCTTCTTAAAATGTCCTTCAGTCACAGATGGTAACATATTTTAAAACATGAATTGCATTGATTTTTAGAAGAATTAAAAGCCACTTAAATCTTTTTCATGAAACAAAACACAATTCTCGTTTGAAAATTGATCTAAAATTTTACAAATCCTGGGATTGATTCAATTTTTGTTTGTAATTTAAGAGGATTCAAATTTGAGGATGGAGGTTGAAGTTCCCTAAACTGCAGAGAGTGCCAGCAAGACCAGTGTCAGGAGTGGTGGCTCACTCCAACTAATGCCATCACTGATAGTATTTTGGGGTTGTTTTTTTTTAAGAATACCGGCTCTGGAGTTGAGACTCCTGTCACTGCCAATGCTTTTGGTTTGCTTCTCCCCACCCTGAATTTTGTGACTGGCCAGTAGTGGTTTTAGCTGTGGTTTTGCACATGAATTTGTTGGGGAATTCTCTGCTGCAGTTTTTCATGCTGGAGACCCCGGCGGTCTGTGCGGCTGGCTGCTGTGTCAGGTGTCAGCCGTAAGCCAAGCCATGATGGACATCCCCCTTCCCTCCTTCTCCCATAGCTCTCTTTTTGAATGGGCATGTGAATACGCATGCTTCTTATTTGTAAAAATGCTGAGAAACTCTCCCTAACCTAAACACTGAAACCAGTGACTTCAGTTTAAACTCCGTTCTTTCTGAGTCTGCTGTATTTACTGTTTTGTTGCTGCATGTTTCCAGTAGCCAGCAGTCACATTGTCTCTAGGAGTGAGGCTTTTCATATCTCAATTGAAAGCAAAGTTGCTCCTTTCAGATGTGATTCATCTTCAGCCCGTGATCTTCTCTGGGCTCCTTGTTCTCTTCTGGCTCCTCACCCTTCCAGCCTGTCACTTTTTTCCTTTTTGCTTGTCATTATTTGCTGTAGATTGTGGCTCTGGAGCTCTGGAATTGTTCTGTGCCTAAAATAAAGGCAGCACCTCTGCGTGTTGTCTTTTGGGCTCAAATGACTTGTCTGGGCGTTTGGCATTGTGTTTTTAGATGAACTGATATTTGATGTCCGTTCTATATGCAATCGTTTTGCTGCACAACTTTTTCTAAGCTTAAGCGATACAAATTTTGTGGGGTTTTTCAGTATTTGCTGCATTGTTTAAGGGCTTTAAGTTGTCTTGCAACATGGGAAGCCTTGGGGCTTCTGGTTCTGATGGGCTTCATTGTGAGAGCCGGGTGGATGTGCTTCCAAGCAGTCTTCTGTAACAGCACTTTACGAATGCTTCTGCAGTTTTGGTTTATTTTTCCTTTATTTCTGTTACAGAAGAAAAAAAACCCAACCAAAAATTTATTTAAATATTCTGTAAATATTCCAGAGAGATTTGTATTTTTTCTTTAATGCCTGTAGGGGAGGGAAGAGAGAGCTTTGTGGCTTTGGGGAAAGGGCTTCAGAGTGGTGGCTGGCTTAGTGTTGTATGTCCCTTAGAGGCAGCCTGTGGTGGTACCTGAAACTGCTTGTGCGAGGACTGACTTCACCCGGAGCTCTTATAAACAGAGGCTGGGACTGAAACATCTGTGGAGCTGTCCCCTCCGTAGCAGGACACGTGAGCTTTCCAAACACGTAGTCAGCTCGGGGCGCAGGGGCAGTGTAGCTCATAGCATGATGATGGTTTCTTTCCTAAGCTTGTGGAAGGCCATGTTGTGATAATTGACTTTAAAAGGATTATATTTTGTGTATGGTCTCACCCAGAGAGGAGTTAGCTATTAATAACAATCTCATTTTGTACCAGGTTGTATGAGGATAGAGGAAGATAGGTGAACTCATTCTCATTTTCTTCATGGATGCTTTGTTTTTTATCGTGGGAAGACATGTAAAAGGAATTGTTCAGCTTTTTGCTGTTCCTGAGTTCCTGAGGCGAATAATGTGAGATTAAAAAGAAAGGATAAAATCCATTATTTCTTATTTTGCTGGATGACTGTTTAGGAGTCTCATTTATGGGTAGGAAACTGATGATTTTATTGAACGGGCAGTTTTGTTAAATCTCTTAACAAAACCAGATTTTCTCTCTCTCCCCCCCCCCCCCCCCCCCCTTCATGTATGTCTTTGATTTAAACAGACTTTAAAGCTATAAAGCATTTGAATAAAAATGCCGTTACCTCTCCACTCATCAGGCTTCACTTTCACAACGTCTTGAATGTCACCTTCCAGCTACTCTCCAGATATAAAATCTCTAATATAGAAATAAGGAGGAAAAACCCTCTTAAGAAGAAAAAGAAAATTAGCCCTTCTTTATATATCATAAGGGAACATAAAAGAGCACAAATCCAATTCTGCTTTCCTTTTTAGGTCACCTTTAATGAGCCAATAATCCTGCCAACACTTTTCCCACGCCCACATGTCCTTCCAGTGAGGTCCTCCTTTGAGCTTGAAGTTAAAAGGTTCCCAAGGTTTCACTTGGAGTGCACTAATAAAGGCATTAATAAGTCTACCCAACTTTTCGCTTCACTTGGTATCAACCCATTCACAACTGCTGTTATGGAAAAAGTTCATCTGTATGTGAGTAATTCCTGCTGCTGTTGTGATCCAACAGAACTACCTTGGGACAGCCTAAGATTGTACTTTTTGCTTAAATTATTTTGGATTGCGTACTCCAGTAGGCGATATTTTATGCTGCTCAACAGTTCCTGAAAGACCTCAGAATCTTTTTTAGTTATGAATTCTGGGTGATAATTCTTCTTTGACCTTTAAACAGAGGCAGCAGCTTCTAGAAATATTCCCAGTGGATGGCTTGCTCCACTGGGATTTCCTAAGTCTTCTGGTCATCCAAGAGTCTGCTTTTGAGAGGATAGCCTCGTATGTTGGTATATTATTGTGATAAGAGTATTTATCTTTTTTTTTTTTTCATTTAAAGAAAGATGGGAAATATTTGTTGATATTTGACCTACTTTACTGCAGTGTTAGGTTTTAATTTGGAGATTTTTTTTCCATCTCTTTGCTCTCCAAAGAGCACATCCTTCTATCAGATTTGCAGGTAGCTTTTACCTTCTCTCTGTATGCAAGTGTTTTTGCCTTATCTCAAGGGAAATCAGTGTGTCTCAGAGCCCGTATGCAGCTGGCACTCCCACCTCCTGTCCCAGCGCGGCTGTGTGTGCGCTGGCAGTGGTACGGCAGCTGAAGCCCACCTTTAATCCCACAAGACTCTTTGCAGTTTATCAGCCTGCACAGTAATTAGCGTTACGGTGGTAGAGGAGCTTGTTCAGATTTAAAGTTGCTCTGGGCAGGAACTATTGCTGGTCTGTTTTGGTACAGGACCTGGCACTATGGCAGCCCAGAGCTACCAGGACTTCTGAATGCAGATGCAATAACTATTGCAGAGGTAACTTAAAGCTACACATCTTGCAGGCTCAGCTGATCCGGATAATATTCCTTTCAAGGCATTGTTGACTTTGAAGTCTAGTGACAGCTGAAATACCCAAGCTGCTAACTATTTTATTGGTGATAAAAAGCACATAGAAAAAGCAATGTTCCTCCTGGCATAGACTCTCACTTGCGTACACGAGGAAGATGCAGACATGTGTTTGGGTTGGGTCTGCAAAAGCACTGGGGTCTTTTGCCCTCCAACTACCTCCATTTGCATATGAGATTTATTTTTATTGGAAATAATGGATGATAGCTCTTTATAGCTTTTGCATGGCATACAAAGTGCTTTTGTTCCTCTCCCGGTAGAGCAATACCTACTATACTGCTTCTACAACTTGCTTACACACTTTGTCACTTAGGTCAAAGACTCCAGTTTTGCTCACACTGTATGGGCTACACACGAACACAGTGGTATTTCTCTTTTCCCAGTCTGCATTTTAAAAACCAGCAGCCTTGTGAATTACCTTTCCCATTTCCAGAGTCAAGCACTTGGAAGCTGTTGTAGAAAGACAGTTTGATGTCTGCAATGACTGTGCTGGGACTCTAGCTGTAGTGAAGGGCTTCAGTGCTGGTTTTGATGTTTAAAATGTGGGCTGCTTCCTCTGTGAAGAGAGGTGATACAATTAGCAAGATACAAATGTTGCAAGTACAAGGCCAAGAGCTTGCTTGTCTTTTTATATGCAGGAAATTACATCATATCACTTTTTTAGCTGCTGAGATGTTTGGCTGTAAATTGATAGATGCTGCAACCTAGGCCATAGCGGGAACACATGGAGAAAATGACTTCTTTTCAGTTCTGTGCTGGTGCAGTATCTTTTGGGTTAAAGATTACTTTAACTCTTTGGCAGAACAAAATAATACTGGTTCATTATGCAACAACAGTGTATTTTCCTGGAATTGTTGGCTAATGAAAAAAAAAATACACCCATTTTATTCAGAACAAAACTGTAAAAGCTGACATGAAAGCTGCTTTGACCCATGCCGGCTGCACAATTAATTAAAAGTTGAAGTGTGGAGTGTTTTTAATTAATAGTGGTATTTCAGATCTTTTGCTAGTTCTAAGTAGAAAGAAGCAGTGCATAGGAGAAAAAGCTGCAAGGAGAGCTTTGTCATCTGGGATGCCCTAGCTCCTGTTCTGCTGCAGTATTGCTCAAATGACTGGATTGAGAACTTCCCATTGCTAAAATCCCAGTTTGAGTTTAAAGACTTGAGTTTTATCAGGCTTGTTCAGTTGTGCCTGTGCAGCGCGGGCTGGCCGTTCAGACTGAGGAGATGCTCCAGGTACCCCGTCTGGACAGCTTCACGCCTGCGTGCCCGTGTTGCTTCTGGGGTGTCTCCAGAGCACGAGAGCTGGTGATGTGGCGAGGCCAATGCTTCCAAAACCTGTTTAGGAAGAGAACATCAAGCAAATGGCATCTGTCTTTGTCCTGGTTTCGGCTGGGATTTAACCCCGTGGTTCAGTCATGGTTTAACCCCGGCCGGCAACCCAGCACCACACAGCCGCTTGCTCGCTGCCCCCCACCCAGAGGGATGGGAAGGAGGATCGGAAAGGAATGTAAAACTCAAGGGTTGAGATAAGAACAATTTAATAGGTGAAGCAAAAGCTGCGCATGCAAGCAAAGCAAAGCAAGGGATTCATTCCCCACTCCCCATGGGCAGGCAGGTGTTGGGCCATCCCCAGGAAAGCAGGGCTCCAGCACGCATAATGGTAACTTGGGAAGACTAACGCCAAATGTCCCCCCTTTCCTCCTTCTTCCCCCAGTTTATATCCTCAGCATGATGTCATATGGTATGAAATGTCCCTTTGGCTAGCTTGGGTCACCTGTCCTGGCTGTGTCCCCTCCCAGCGTCCTGTGCCCCTCCAGCCCTCTGGCTGGCAGGGCCCAAGGAACTGAAAAGTCCTTGATTTAGTATAAACATCACCCAGCAACAACTAGAAACATCCGTGTCCTATCGACTTTGTTCTCACATCAGAGCCAAAACACAGCACTGTACCAGCTACTAGGAAGAAAATTAACTCTATCCCAGCTGAAACCAGGACACTCTTTTACCCAGCGTAGCAAGAATTTACCAAGGGAGAGGTGCTTTTTAGGAAGCCCTTTTTAGACAGCCGTTGCCAGCAGCACTGCCACAGCCCGTGGCCTTCCTCGCTTCCACTTCTGGTTCTCAGTGCTACTGCTCCCCACTGAACGATTTCTATAGTGCTTGCAATTCTTTTATCCAAGGGTTTCAGCCTGCGCACTGCTGATGTGCTCTAAACCCATCTTTTCTTCTTTTATTTTTTTTTTTTCAGTGCATCTTTTCTGGCCAGGGCTATTGTGTTCTGCTGCACGCTCAGGAAAAAATATGTATTTGTGTTCCAGCACAGCAGGCCTCTCACTGTCCCCAGCCTGCGACAGGGAGGGTGCACTTGGCTGTCATAGCACAGCAGGTGAGATGCTTCTTGCAAAACAACAGAAACACATGCACCCCCCAGAATAAAAGTGTCTTTTTGAACTAAGTTGCATTTAACCTTGGACACAACAATCAGTTTTTATGAAGGAAATACACTGATCTGCGTAAGGGTTGTATGGCATGATGCCGTTCTCTTGGGAGCAAAGTGCTTAAGCATTTTCTCTCCTGGCAGCATATTTTTTGCTTCTCTGCCTTGCATGTTGCACCAGTCGCTTGTGCTGTCTCACAGCGGTGAAGCATTGCCATGCACCTACATTGGGCTGGTTTTGTTGTCAGCACTGCACATCTGTAACTGAGACTCTTCCTTTCCGCCAGCGTACAATGCAGACATGTTGAAGGCGCAGGGATTAAGCAGGTGAGTGGGGTAAGAGGAGGTAAGAGCCAGGTGGGTGCTCAGCACGCAAAGCAGCAGTCGCTGCATGCTGACTGCTTACATGTTGTCTGACGCTTGGTGGGTGCCACAGCCCAGGTGAATCCCCATGGCAGGGAGGTGAGCTGGTGGGCTTGGGAGTTCCTAGAAGGATCTCCCATTTCTGTAGGGTGCGTGGGATGTAAGTCAGCACAAAGATGCTCAAGGGGAATGACTGAACTAATTGGCAAGGCAGTCTGGTGTAACTAAGGCAGAAGTGGGGACTGATAGCCCAGCATTGTATTATAATTGTACATAAGGCAAAGCTGGGCTCTGTAGGGTCTTAAAGGGTGAAGAACAAGTACTTTGAGTTACTGCTTGATGTTGCGAAGGAAGGGGAGCCAGTGCAGGCATGGAAGGCTTGAGGGAACGGTCTTTTGAGGCTGGTGTGCATGCAAAAGCCGTAAGGAGAGCTGCACAACAATGGTGGCCCAGCTCAAGTTTTGGTAGAGCTGGCAAAGACCTGGAGTTTGAAGTGCCAGCTGGAGAGGTGCAGTGAGTATGCCAGGATCAAAGACAGGCTCCATGTCACTGCCCTGAGGGACAAGGAGAGCTTTCAACAGCAGCACAGCTACTTGTGCACAGGTAGCAGCACTTCCCTGCAATTCCAGATGTGTTCCTGCTGCAGGGGACCCTGCTGGCAGCCAGCTAGGTGTGGGGTCCCTGCCCAGGGTTGGGGTGCCAGGCTTAGCCTGAAGCACAGGGAAGGCTTTGAGAGGCACACTTCGGATGCAGCCGCTTAACTGATGTGGTGCCACCCGCTCTGGGAGCGCTGCCTGTTGAGGCTGGGAAGGAGGAGAAGCGTTCACTCCATTGACAGGCTGTAACTGGTGGATGTGGCCCTCTGCACACACAGGGCTGGGACGGGAAGCGTGGTTACAGCTGGTGATTTGGGCAGAGACAGCTTGTTCCACGTTCTCCTTCACACGAGGAGCAAGCCCTGGACACACCAGAGCCACCTCAGAGGGCACACGTAACTGGATTTAAATGTTTGCGGGGTCTGTGGCCTGTGGCGTTCTGCTAGCGGGCACAGCTGGCTTTGTGGTGGGCTTCTGGAGGCGGCGGGGTGCCCTCCTGGCGCTGAGCCGCTATCCCAGGCAAGAAGCGAACACATGATCTCGGACACATCGTGTGCTGTAGTTTGAATCCGTGCATGGGGAGCCCTGAAAAATACAGCTATATTAAGTGCTTTACTGCTAGAGTGAAAAGCAGGGAGTTCTGGCTCGATTAGATTAAATTAGCTTTTGTACTTTCACAAAGTAATGTACAAACAAGCATAAATATTTGTTCCTTTGTGGGCAATGGTTTCTCAGCATGTGCCCATGTCGCTCAGTCGGCAGCTCTGAGCTGCCATCACTCTTGCATCCAGGACCTCCACCGTCATCTCCACAGGTCTCTGCATGTGTACATCATAGGAAAGGTGGGGATCCGCCCCCCCCCCCCCCCCCTTTTTTTTTCTTTTTTCATTTTTTTTCCCCTCCCATTCTTGATTTCTTTTTTCTCTGTGCCTTCTCTGGAAAGCGGTTGGACTTTGTTCCACAAGCAACGCGCTGCTGCCACTGCAGCAGCTGTGCCTGAGCTCTGCCATCCCCTGTGCCCATCAGACGGCTCATGCCCCTCTGTTGAAGTGCCCAAGACTGTGCAGGATTTGTGCCGCCAGAATCCACGCACAGAATGCTGTGAGCCACTGGAGAGGGCTGGTAACATGCATGGCCAGCTAGAAAGTGAAGTGTCCGAGATATACAGAAATACTAAACTGTCCTGAGTTGGAATGAAGCTGGTAACGATAGGGCTTGTTTATAATTTTGGTGTTCTCTCTCTCTCTATTTATATATATATATATATATATATATGCATGCAAAGTAGCCTTTTAAAGTGGGATTTGTACTTGAGCATCATTTTCTTTGGAAATGAGTACAAAGATGAGCAATTGTACAATTCCAGTGAATGAATTAATTTACCTCATTTTCTTTTTTTTAAGTCAGTCTCTACAGAATGGAAATGAGATTCGCAGAGCTGAGGGGGGGAAAGGAAAGAAAGGAAAGTGTGGATAAAAGATTTTTAAATAGTTGGGTGTTTGGCTGTTCAAGTCATAAAGATCTGTGTTTCCCAAATGCAGCTCTAGTTCAAAAGAACAGTTGAAAATAATGATGTAACAATTAATATCAAGAAAACTGTAACTATCCAAAATAATCTGCATTTAAGGGGAAGGAGAATAAAAATAATTTTGCTTCCTGAATAAAGTAAATGAGAACTCAGGGATAAAAAAAAATTAGGTATCTATATCCTTTATGTTTTACTTAGTTGCCATGATGCAATACAGCTCTTAAGAGAATCTCAGTGTTTGTTTTTTCTAAAATGAGGTAAAATGTGCAAAACTTTCAGTATTCACAAGAAATCGTCATTGGATAACTTTGATTTATACTGAGGGAGTCTTGTTTTCAGTGTTTTTAACTAGTTTCCACTTAATCATGAGCAAACACTCTTGAGGCGGATGCCATAACTGTGCAGTGTGTGCTCTTCTCTGGACCTTGTCATCAAACCAAGAGTGTTGCCGTTATGTGCATCTATTTGAAAATAAGAGTGTGTTGCTGCTAGTGACTGCACACTGTTATAAGGTCCAGCCACCATTATTCGAAAGTTTATTTTTCACTTTTTTACTTAACAGGTTGCAATATTGGCAGTAAGAGTTCCAAAGCAAAAGAAAGCCAGGAATCGCATTCAGAAACTAGTTCTTCACTGAATGGAAGAAGTCCTCCCTTCTCAAGGTAAAGTTGTTAAATCCTGTAACATTTGAAATTTTTCTGTAGAATGAGAAATGCTGACAGAAAATGACCAAATCGCTGATTTATTATTATTTTTTTAACTTGATCTAGGGTTAAGGTTCATATTTATGTTTATCTAATAAAACATCTTAAACTTTGGTACACCTTAGAAAATATATGTGCCAAAGCCAAGTATTGTTTTGCAGCTGTTGTTTTCTCATTTTAAGACTCAATTGACATCTCAGTGAACCACAAATTGGCGTGTACAGCTGCTTTCAGTAGGGCTACTCAGGGGCCAGACAATAGGGCTTGTCAGGAGAGGGGCAGACATAAAACATAAAGTCTTCCAGAAATAAAGTGGTGGGTTTCTTCTCCATGTGTCCAAGATGTAAACTAGCTGGAACTGGATAATGCTTTCCATGGGTTTGGGGTTTGTTTTTTTCTTGTTTGATACTGGGGTATTTATAACATGCCTTTCTTTCTTTCGTATGGAGTGTTTTTAATTAAATGGCCTTACGTGTACCTAAAGGGCACAGCTTGTTCTTAAAAAAAAAAAAAAAAAAAAAAAAAAAAAAAAAAAAAAAAAGGAAAAAGTTGGTTTTGTTCTGGTGTTTGTTTATTTTAAACTGCAGCAGTTTCCTTTTGGGTCTCTGAGCAGTTCTGTTGGATGTTCCTTGTGTTCATCTTTGGCATATAACAGTCATCAAACAGCAGCAATCAAATTACTAGTCAAGAAGCAGCAGAAAATAGGATATAACACAGCCATCTCATGAAATACTGGCTGGGCTTTAGATCCTTATCTGCTCTTACTGGAACACCGGCAAGCGGGTGCTGCCACGCAGCCCCTGGGCTGACGACTGCCATCAATAGTACTCAGGGAGGGACTTTAAAGCATTTTGATATATCTTTTACTACTCCTGTTTATATGACGTTGCTATTTTTCTGTAGCTTCTTTATGCTGTTATTGATGAGGTCAGTTCCAATTCTGCAAGTGTTGTTCTGCATTTTGTGTTAAAAATCACAGTATTTCTGTAATTTTTCAAGTGTGGTAAATACAAGCTGTAATACAATATTGATGAACGGCATTCAGTCTTTTGGTTAGGATTAATTCTTATAGTCTTACATTTAAACTTTTTTTTCCACTTTTTTTTCTTTTCAAATTTTCTGAAACTTTGAGTATGATGTTCCAAATCGTACTGTCTAGTGCTGTGAAGCGCAAGGGTGCTCCTATAGATGAATTTTTAAACATTAAATTTTAGTCATTCACTGAAGCCCAGGATAGCAGGAAGAGAAGGATCAGGCCCTGAAGAAGTGGCCTACAGGATCACTGCTAAGCATCAGAGTAAAATTTGTATAATTTAAAATGAGCTGATTTCTTATTTAAAAGAAAAAAACCAACTCTTCAAGCTTTTTCCCCCATTGGATGTTGCACTGCTTGCTAATGATGCGTTTGGCCATTTTCTGCATTTTTCAGATGCTGTTCATCTGGCATGCGTATTTTTTGCTGGTTTTTTTCAGATTCGTATTTGTGATAGATTTTCAAGTAATTCATTCTGCCCTATAATTTCATGTCTTTCAGCGCTGAGAAGCAAGCGCACTTCATGTGCTGGTACACGATGATGCTGCTTTAAAAAGAAAAAAATTAGAAAAAAGAACTCATAAAGGCTTAAAGTTAGTTTTTTCTAAATGAGTCAAAAATAATGCAGCCCTACAGACACAAAGTTTATTAGCAGCCCTTGCTTTTGGATGCTGGGCATCTGCTCGGCAGAGAGGGAGAGCTGGAGAGGGTGGCCGGCTGCTTGTTTGTGGCCAGGACGCGATGCAATTTCTTCGCCGCTCACATTTAAGCGCTCCACTTACTGCAGTCACTTCTGGGGCTTTATTGCTTTTACAAGTGGTCTCGAAACCCACTACTTGAGAATAAACATAACCACGCAGCGCTGCTGTGGTACTTTTTATAAATTCTTCTTTGCGCCGTTTTGTCACTGAGCTGATGAGTGACCTCGCAAAAGACCCTGCTGGACCTAAATAAAAAAAATGGCTTCCTCTGATGTCCTCCAGACAATAATTACGATGTGCCAGTTAAGCCCAAACTACAGCTGAGGGATTTTTACTTTAAAGCAGAGGCTCGGGCGCAAAAATGCATTTATAGCTCTTTGTCTGGCACCTCATTATGTGTGGGCCTGATTCATTAAGTAATTGGTTTGCAGTTGTTTACATGAGTATTAAGGCTTTCTATTCAGCAGCCTTTGAGAGATACATTGTGCAAATGTTGCATGTTATGAATGCTGAATGAGGGGCAGGGGACCGGTGCTATTGGCTAAACACTGCGCTCTGTTGAAAAGCAAGAGAAAGAGATTGGGTGCTGCTTTGCATAGCAATGACTTTCTTAATAAGCTTTACAGATTGATACACACAAGCTATAAAAGATGCAAAGAGATACTCTTAGCACATTTATACATGCTCATTTCACTATTATGGTACTGGAGACGGGAAGAATTGAGGGCTTTCATATTCGGTTTTTCAGTGCATGTCTTCAGTGCATGAGACTTAATAGAATCCAATGTTTATTGTATTATAAATCATGGGGAAGTAGGCAGATCTGCAACAGTTTATTATTAAAGATTCTTTCAATGTAAATCTTTTTCTGCCATTGTATTTCCTACAGCAAAATCATTTTGTGGTTGAGTGGGGATGAAAGGCATAATGTACGAAGGAGTGAGTCTTAATAGGAAGCTGCTCTCTGAGTAAAGACCACTTGTTCCCTTTTGTTCAGCGGTGCATGCCAGAGCTTCCTCTTCTCCTGCAAATATCGTCCTGCTCTACGTTTAGCTATAAAACTACTTTTTCCTGGCTTCGTTTACTTTGCTGAGAGAGTATTTACACACACGGAGATGCAACTTGCGTTTGAAGAGTTAGTGTTTTGCAGCAGAAAGGAGCGCGTTAAATTACACAGTTGCTTGGGGAAAAAGGTACCAGAAGTCAGGACTGAATCTCTCCGCAAGAGCAGGCGGCAGGCGATGTGTGTGGTATTTCGCAGTCCTGTAGCAATGGATGCAGCCAGTGGAGGTCACTATTTTCTGGGTAATTCTGAATTTTCCATGCAAGCAGTTTATTTTACTTGTTTGTGCTGTCTTGTTTCAGAATAATCTGGAGATTAAAGATGCGTTATCAACTGAGAACCAAAGAATAATTTTAATTTGTCAGGACATAAACACGGTGTAAAGTATTTTAAATTTTGATTATATATGTTTTCTGGAAGTAATCCGGTCTGGTCTCTGAAGGCTTTTTTTCAGTCAAAAGTCACTTTTACCAAACACATTTGTAATGACATGCAAATGAAAATTGGCAAATTATAACTCATCCTCTAATTATTCTCGGGGGCGATGTCTAACACAGGGCCCATCACCTTTGCTCTCGGTGCTGAGGTGGGCTGGCCGTCGGGGGGGCACTCCGGCCCCACGTGTCCCCCATCAGCACCCCCAGCTGACGGGGGGGCAACAGCCCGCTTTGGCCAGAGCTCTGAGGAGAGATTCCAAAGGTTTGGGGCTGGGGAGTGGTCAGGAGATGCATTTAACCAGGAAATCCAAGGGAAAATGGTATAGCATGTTTCCAGACCCCTGAAAGATGCCCCCAGAAACTAGCCCATGTCTGATTGAGTTAGCCTTCTGCCGTACTTTCAGTCGTCAAACCACTTCTGTACAAAGCTGACCGTAAATTCAAGCATGTTTTTCTGATGTTACCGATATTTGTGTGAGCTTTATTTCCTAAATCTTAACATCCAGCTGTTGCAGAAAGAGTAATGGCATAGTGGCGATGCTCTAGGAATATTGGTGGGGAATGGTCTGTGGGGAGAGCCAATGTCTCTCTAAATCTGTTGCCTTTGTACTGCAGAGGAAATAGTTTATTTTTGCAGTGATGCCCTAAGCAGTTCCAAGACAGTTTCCGCGCAGCGCTGCGATGCAGTCTTTGTGTTAACAGTTTCTCTAGGCAGGAACGTTTTCTTTTTCTTCAGCATGCTGTATCTAAACAGAGAATGGTCTTAAATGTAGCTCGGTATTGATCTTGGTATCTTAAAATAAAGGTCATCCTATTAGCACTGTGATTACTTAAATTCAATGTTATTACTCCAGTTCTGGAGTGATGAATGGATTTTGTAGGCTGTACTCACTTTTCAGGGCGGGGAATACTTCAGTGATGCCCAATTTCTAGTAAACGACCAGCAGCAAAAGATAGAGCCGTCAGGCTTCTGCAGGAGCTGGCAGGAGAGTGTGTGATCGCGGGGGATGCTCAGCCGAGACTGTCACATTGCAGGCACTGCCACTAAGCTGTCTGGCTCGCTTACTGCCGAGAGGCTTTTAGATGTTTTCGAAAAATGCTTTTCAAGATGGATCTGCCACCCCGCATCCTCACGTATTGCCGGGAAGAAGCCTCCTCGCTCCTTTTGCTGAGGGTTAACAAGCAGCACCCTGTGCAAAAGGAACGCTGGGTTTGTTGTCCGTGGTGTGCTGCCGCAGCGATGCATGTGCAGGCGGAGGCACGCAGGCTTCGAGCCTCTGACGGGATTAGCCAGAGTATCAGTGTTCCCAAGGCTGATGCACTTTGCATTTTGTTTGTTTTTCTGATAAAACCTGGCATTTGGGTCCTGTTTTTTTTCTCTTGGTGCTTCAGTGGTTTTTGGTTGGGGGTTTTTGGTGTTTTTTCCCCCTTGATGTTTGGGTAGCTTTCTTTGTGTCTCTTTCTTTTCTTCCCCCCATGCCCCACCCCCCCACCCCTCGGTATTTGGGTGTCTTTTTTCACTTGACTCTAAAACGTAGAGGTTCAACAGGTGCTTTAGCAAAAAGCTCAGGCTCAAGTAAACGCTTTCTGCTGTTTTTCAGTGAGCCGCCTCTATTAACTTGGCTCTTGTTGGTCTGGTATTTTCCTCTTAGTATTAATTTTCTTTATGGAAGGAAAAATATTTTCTTGGAGCTTTTTAATTTCTTATTGTTGTGCAGACATTTTCAATACAAAAAGGCCGTTTCACCGGAGTAAAGGAGAGATTAAAAGGCCCTTTGAAGTTAAACTGGTTTGGGTTTTTTCTTTGTTAGAGCCTGGGTTCAGTTTGGAATTATTTTAGGGAAGAAGCAAATGTGTAAATGGGTATTGATGGGTCACGATGGGGGATTAGTCAAGGCAGTGAAACCGGCCTTTTACTTCATTTATGCTCCTAAAATTTCTCAGTGGAGGTCTGTTTGGTTATTGTATTGTGTGCTCAGTATATACCAGATGATAACTTTGGTGATTGAGTTTTCTGATTTCTGAATACAAATGTTTTGTAGTGTAGAGGTCTTCTTGCAGTTTATCAGCCTTGAGTAACACTTTAGACATAATCAGGAATTTTATTCCCTGTGACAAAGCTATCTTGCAGCATTTTCCAGGCTTGGTTTGGCGGAGCTGTGATTTCCAGTCTGGCCTTTCTGATGCCCCAGTTCCGTTTCCCGTATGGCGCCGGACATGTCTCTGTGGCAGCAGTGCTCATGTCAGGCCTTCGCTGACACCCGTTCCCCACCTCTCTCCACGCACTGCTGTGTCACACCAGTGCCCAGCTCTCGGCGTGCAGCACTGCGGCTCCATGCTCTTCTGCTGCAAATCCCATTCCACGCGTAGTAGGTTAGCCCCAGGAGGACGAGCCCCAGCAGCTGGATGGGTTGGGGTGGAGGATGACCATCTGTCTTCACCCTTGTCCCGTCAGCATTGACCTTTACCTTTGTGGGAAGCTGGGGCCGAAGAGGGAAGGTCTCTAGAACTTCCTACAGCCATAGTGGTCGCCATCCCCTGCACCTTCTCCATCAGACCACCAGCCTTCAGCCGGAGCTGGAGCACCCTGCCATGCTTCCAGCTGTGCCAGAGGACCAAGGAGGCTGGGGCAGTCCTTGCCCCACTGAACCACTTGAAGATAAAACGGTTCTCGTGCGGTCTGCCATGGAATCACCTCCCAATGTGTGCAGCTCAGCGACAAGTGGCTTCTCGCTCTACACCCTGGGGAAAAATGATGCAGCCGCCGGAGTTGCAGCCTCTCAAGCACATTTATATGGGCTAAGCCTGGGGTACGTGGAGCACCTCCTGATAACTGCTGAGGGTCATGAAACCTCACCAAAAGGGAGCAGGAGTTAAGGGCGATCGGTGTATTGCAGGACTCAGCCCAGAGGCTCTGACCTAAAATACTTGCTGGGGATACCGTCCAGTGAACGGATTTGAACAAGAAGTTGAAGCGTAATGCCACGTGGGGTTTTACTCCAAATGAAACGGAAAAGCATTTGGATGGCATGCTAACAAAACGTCAGATAAACACTTGAAGGCTAAAAATTTAAGGTTTTGTATTTAAATAATAAGTTAATAACTTGTTGCTAGTACTTGAGCCTTGGTTCAGTGGCTTGGTTGAACTTTGGCTGTGTTTAATAACCTATTTCTGGGAATTTCTGTACATCTGCAAAGAGGGAAGGAAGGCTGCATGCTAATGGCAGTCACAGCTTGTAGAAAAAGAATGTGATTTAAACAGCATGAGCTTTTTTCTTATCTAAAAGGAAAAGTTTCTGTAACATAGGTCACTGTAATGCAATGAAGATTCTCCCTGCTTTAAGTTTAGCTTTCCAGTTGCAATTCCAAATTCTTACTGAATACAGTGGTACAAGACATACAGTGAATCATCTCTGCTTTTTTTTTTTATCTCCTTCACAAATGCCTCCACAATAGCAATTAGAACACTAGAATTATTCCCACTTTAAGCAATTATGTATTAGCTGCCATCTCTTTAAACGAAATGCAGCAAATTTTTACGAAATTTTTGACAGCTGATCGAGTCCTGCTCTGACTGTGGCCACAGCTTCAAATTGCAGCTTGACACTTGCTTATATTTTACCAGTTTGCAGAGTAATGTCACAAATACCTCCTATTTGATCTTCCTTATTAAAATAAGCTGAAGCTTTATTTCTAGAGCTTATTGCAGGATTGTTAATATAACAGTTAATTCTCCTACATCATCGCCCCTATGTGATTATTTCACAGCACCAACACAATACACACGCTACACACAAAAGATCAAAATGATTCCAGCTTGTTTGAGAGATTCAAAAGGGCCTGTGATGCTCTAGACACAAGAGCAGTCATTTTACAGAACAGAATTGCAACCGCATATACATCAAGGTAGATCAAAGGCAGCTGGGAGATTGCACATTTACATGGGGACGAGGGTGATGCTATGGGAACCCAGAAGCTGGGCTGGAGGAGTACCCAGGCAGGAAGGGCATAAGGAAGTTCAGCGAGCATCAGTGGGGGGTGCTTTTATTTTTGTTTGGATTTTTTCTTTACTTACTTTGCATTATCTGAAAGGCTGCAAAAGAGAGACAGAGCTCTGATCCTTTATACCCTTAATTCACTACTGGTGTAAATTGGTGCCGTTACCAAGGCATGACTCCAGTTCATGCTGTCTGAACATCTGTACCAGTGTCCCTGCTGCATGTTAATTTCTTGACCTTTTAAAAGATACAAGAGTGAAGAAAGCCTTGGCAAAATAGTTATTTAAAAAAAAAAAAAAAAAAAAGAGTAGTTACAGAAGTTACTGATATTTTTTAAACCACATCACAGGTTTTTATTTTAAAAAAACCAATCTACATTCTATTAATTTTGTGACATTGTGCTGATTATTTCTTTCTCTTTTTTACAGCATTGAAATGAGGAAGGGAACGGCAATGGCTATAAGATCCAAAGGTAAGAAACAAATGTTATGCTACTTAAAATCAATGTCTTACTAAGTGTAATTTATATTGTGAAAAACGTCCAGGAACAATATGATTGAACTGTGTAAAATATGGGCATAAGGAGACAGGAAAGCATGGAATTTCCCTGGCTCAACGCAGAAGCCAGCATATAGCTGATGATGACTGCTTCTAGACCAGAGAGGTTGTGTTTCATAGCGCATATGGTGTGGAAGGAGTAGTGATGCTTGCTTCAGGGTTTAAATCAAACAGTAGCAAACAGCAAGTAGGAGGAAAATGTAGGGAAGAAACACCTGACATTTTCTTGATCTTCCCTCTGGAAGAGGGGCTGCAGGAGCGGGTGGGCAGCAGTGCGTGTGTTTGCGTGGTTACAGCAGGAAGGCACACAGAGGTGCCTGCATGGCAGCTGTGTGCATCCAGAGCAATATTTTTCTGCCAGTCAGCAGGCTTTCTTTTAAATTGGTGTTTGGGTCCTGCATATTTTCATCCTCCCTCGGTTTTCATCTTTCTCTTTTAACTACCATAAGGACCACCGGTGTCTGAAGTCACCTCTAATGGAGCCTCACGTAAGTGCAGCCAGCGCTGGGAGCAGGGAGCTCTTCACCTGGAGCTCAGCTTTAGGTGCTGTGCAGCCCTGGATTTGTTGCAGAGGTGTGGCATCTGCATTGAACCAAGGATGCCATAAACAATGGCGTCTTCAGTGCCATTTGAAAGGCTCACATCCCCAGCTCGTTTCCTTCTCTGCTGGGGAGTTTGTTTTGGCTGGGGTTTTTTTGGAGGCTTTCAGCATGTTCAGCCTGCTCCCAGGTGTTCCATGTTGGAACGCACGCAGGGGGTGGGTGCAGCTAGTGCCACTCTGATGTTCCCGGCCAAGCGCAAACCTGCAGTCCAGGGAGCTGGGGATGTAGGATAAAAGATGCAGCTGCTGCATTTGTAGATAAGATGTTTATATAGCTTGTGCTGTCAAAAGCACCAAACGCATTAACAGTGCCTCAGTCAAACGCAAGCTGAACTTTCTGTATGAGGTATGACAGCCGCCTTCTCTCCTGCGCCTGAATCCCCATCTCTGAGTTTTATGCCTGATCTGGGGCATCACAGCTACTGCGATGACTTTGGAAAAAGAGCAGCCCTCCACAAGTGCTCGGGAGCAGGCAGGTGGCACGGCTCTGCAAGTGACTGTGGGCTTGACTCACGCTTCCCCGTGTGCCTTGCTTTTCAGGTTTTTTTCCCACCAGCCAAATAAGCTTGTATATTGAGGAATCTCTCAGGCACTCAGAATTTAAATGTGATTCTGTTTATGTCAGTGAAATTCTTTGCTCATTCTCAGAGCTGTTTGTTAAAGCCACACAGTTGTTTGAAGTCAGTCTTGCCTGTATTTGATCCTGTCTCAAAGTGGTGATTTTTCATTTGTGACATCATTGCCATTTCTATGCCAAATCTGTGATGTCATGGTCCGACTCTGACTTCACCGCAGGGTCAAGTAGAGGGAGAAAGTGGAACATAATAGACAAAGCTGTAATTCAGGCAGCAGCTGGTCAAGTAAATTGCTTGGAGTGGAAATGTTCTCTCAAGCCACCTTGAGGAACAATGAAGTGGGACCTCTGAATGAGCCCGCTGTCTGGCCACAGCGGCCCCGCTGTCGCAGGCCACAACATTGACAGTACACTGTATCGCAAACACACACCTAGGGCTTGCCATCTTCAGAACCCTGGCCGCCTCTATGAGCCATGGTGTCTAGCTGCCTCAGGAGAGCTGTGAAATGTCTGTGACATAAATGACATAAACATTGAAAAAATTTTACACTGGTTTGTTTTTTTTCCTCACCCTCAGCTTTCTGGGGCGAATCTGATGACAGCAGCTCCGAGATCGAGGCTGCTTTGCGCCCACAAACACACAGCACAGAAGGAGACGAATTTGATGACTTCTATGATTAAGATTTCCCCACTCGCTTTTGGGAAGAAATAAATGGTATCATCTCGTACGTATTGAGAGTGTCACTGTCTGAAGTGCAGCTCATCACTTTATACTCAAAATTTAAATACAAAATAAATATTACTCAGTACTATACACAGCCTCCTTATATGTGTGCTTTCTCTTAACTAGTAAGTGTTTTCCTATCTGACGGCAATCCTGCCCCACCAGACTGAGCCTTTTTGCAATGTATTTGTTTCAGAGAATAACTGAAGATGGGTCCCGAGATGCATCTCGGAGAAGGTGGACTAGCACGGTGCCTGAGCGTGATCACCTTGGAGGGTTGGGCTGTCTGTAAAACACCCTCTTCCTCGAGCAGGGAGATGCGTCCCTACATACGGTGCCTGTCCCGTTTCTTCGCTGCTGAGAGCCACTTGTCTGCGGTCCCCTGCTCACAGTGAGCAAGCATCTGCCCGGCAACAGCAGGGACAGTACCGGACACAGCCCCTGATTGCAACCCTTCCGCACGGCAGGGCTGAGGAGGCCGGCAGCAGCGATCGGGAACTGGCAGCAGTATTCATGGCCAGGTCAGCCTTGTCTCTGTTTTTCTGCGAGCTGCTCAGCAGTGACAGAGTGCTCAGCTTCCTCGAACCAGCCTGGCCGCTGCTGTGGTTGCACTGTGAACACACAGGCCGTCCTTTCCCGATGCTCATATGTATTCTAGTATTTTGCCTACAGAACTAGATGTGGTTTCGAAAAAAGCAAGCATTCTGGGTATGCATACATATGCTGCTCGGGGAGGGCTGGCATGTTTGATCTTTATCTTCTTCTGCAACAGATCAAGAAGAAGAAATTCATAAAACGTACATTTCTAATTCAGCACATTTTGGAATAGAGCAGCATTTACATGTGGCGAGCCCCAGTGATTTTCTGCTTTTACTTGCTTTGTAAAATCCACGCTGGCATTGCTGTGTGGACATCACAGTAATTGGATGACTCCAGGAGCTTCATGCATTTTTAATTTTCTTCTTTTAATTCCTTTTATCTAAAATTAAGTTCATTAAACATGAGATTTTCTTTCGAAGGGAGAAACCAGGGGACATATTAAAAAAAAATCTGTTCATAATTATGATAAGTTCAAAAGCAAAAAACAGCACCCCAATTAAACTCGGCTGCAAAGCAGCACTGCAGCTTTGAATATAGGCACCAATCTCTGGACCCAGTCCATCAAAAACAATTTTTAAATGGTAACAATATTCAGTTTAATAAAGAGAGTATGTAGTCTCTGAGACAAGCTCGAGAATATGAAATAAAGGCTCGCAGAAGGCTTGAAAATAAGGAGAAACCCTTACTGCAGATGCCTGCTGGCTTGCTGAATCTTGTGGTCTACAGCATGGCGTTGGCAATGGTGCAGCAGCGAATGCTCCAACAATCAGAAAATCAGCGGCACAAGGGGTGGGGTGGGTGTATGGCCAGGGCTGATGTCAGGCAAGACAGCTGCACTCCACTGAAGGACTAAAGCTGGACCTGACGGAAGGCTCCAGCGTCCCCCTCACCACACTGTGCCAGGGTTTCTGTGCCCGTTCGGCCACAGGCTATTTTTGGATTGAGGCTCCTGCGACCCCTCCCTTCAGGGGCTGGCTTGCTGATATGGTCTCAGCCAGAAAAACAGCCAAGATCCTCCCGCCCTTCCTGATTTTTACCACACCAGCTCCCCATGTCCTGTGGGACTGCTGCCTGACAGAGAAGTCCCTGTACTGTGCGACAGTCAGGGCAGGGGGGCAAGGGATGGGAGGTGCGTGGAGTGGAGGAGGAGGAGGAGGACAGGAGACCACGCGAGGCCTCTGTGCCAGGCTGCTGCAGAGGGTGGCACAGTTCCCAACTCTTCACTGCAATGGCCAGCCTCAGTCAACACTTGGCTGTTGGAGCCATAGGGCGGGGTAATCGCAGGACCATCCTGCAAATTGTGACACTTGAAAACAAATTCTGCAACATGATGGCAATATGACCAGAAGGGCAAGCGCCCTGTCATGCTGCTGCCCAAGGTGGACCACCAGGTAAGTTTAGGGGCTTCTCAGTAGTCTTCCAACAGCCCGTTGGAGGCTTTGTATGCTGCAGGCTGTTCACGTCACCCACGAGACCTGTACGGGGACTGATGTCTGAACCCACCGTCTTGAGGGCCAGTGCCTGGATCATCACTCCTTGCTGCTTTTTTCTGATCTTCCCTAAGCCGTGGTCATTCATTCCCGACAGTCCTAGCCATCAGCTAAATGTAAGCTCACCGATATGTCATGCTGCAGACAGGCTATCGCTGGGTGATTTTTCAGTGAATGTCAGACCAAGGTTCATGTGGAAAAAGTCCCTCGCTGCTCAGTAACGGTGCATCAAATCCACAGTGCTTTGTACTTTTAAGCTCTTCCTGAGTGATTCCAGGTTCTTGATGTCAGCCCACTTTATATCTCCTCGCATGATACAAGGCACCCATCACCAGTCTTTGGTGCTTTCCATTCCCTCAGTCCAGCTCAGCCACAGACATGCAACACATGACAGATGACAGATGGCTTTGGGAGCTTCTGCTAAGGCAATATCTCCCTTTTGGTGTTTAAGCGATAGCCAAGTTCCTCCAGAGTGTTATTTATTATACTCTTACTGTGCACAGACTCATTAGATGCAAAACATTCTGCCAGTCAACTTTATTCTGCTCCTTCACAGCTGTCATACTGGCAGCTGGAAGACGATGACAGATGATGGTGATGGACAGGGGGACTGTAATCAATACAGCCTTAACAGATTTAAATCAGCATGCCACTCATCTATGGGAAATACTGTAAAAAAAGTCTTCCCCTGTTCCTGCTGTATACGTGCAACGACTTGGTGCTGTGTGCTTTTTTTGCATGTCATACGTACGCAGTCGTGAGGCGAAACTTCAGCTCGTGCCCCTGTACAAAAACAAGCTAGCACACGGCGGCTGGCAAAAAAAATGCCGGATGAGTGCCGTTACCTGGTGAGCTGAAACAGAGCCTGCGTGGGCGTGCAGCCTGACTCCGAGAGCCTGCAGAGAGAAGCGTACTGTACTTGGGAGCTCGGGGAGCAGAGAACTGCTGCTGCCTCTGGCCACTAACAGGGAAGCTGATGGAGCTGGCGGGGACTTCCAGGAGAGATGGTTGTGCTGAGGAAGGTGGTCATCCCCACTCCAAACTGGATGTAAAGCAGAGCCTGTCACCTGTTTGGCAACGAGATTATTTTTCTTTAGTGGCAGATTTCTGCTACTGCTTCCTGCACGAGAAAAGACTCCGTATTTTTCAGTTTGCTGGTGCACACCCTGGCACAGCAGCAGCCCTCCTGCTCAGCTGCCTCTGCCTTGCCTATCTTGTTCGTAAAGAGCTGTGCTTTCATCTAGCAAGTACCAGGCACGCTCCTCCACTGAGAATGCCAGGTCGTAAGTTTCTGCAGCACGAGTTTTGATGTAGGATATTTGTAAGGGTTTGAGTTTTGATTAGCAAAACATAGATTGACTTTTCAGAGAAATGTTTGTTGCAGTATTAATTTTTTCAGCACTTGTTTACGCAAGTAATTATAAGATAAGATGATCATATTTCATTTGCATTTGCTAGTGCCACTGTCTTCTGTTTTCTTAAGCATTATCAGAAAACCAACTGATTGCCCATCGATACAAACCAACTGTTAATACTAAGCTGTCTTACTCTACACTAAATTCCAGGAGGAGGAAACTTCAATCAGGGCACATTTTGTAAGGAACAGATAAAGGACAATCTTTAGCTGATACCACAGATGTGGTGCCAATATAAAGTTGCTGGGGAAATTTATTCAAGTCACAGATTTTATTAAGAGGAGTGACAACAGAAAATGGCTTAACAACAGCTAAGTGAGGCTAAGAATAATGAGAAATACAATATTGGGTTAATTTGTTCTACAGCAAATTAGCAAGGTAGCAAGGTTCCTCTCCCCTCCCCAAATTAGCGGCGTTGACTCAATAAGCACTGCTGAGATTTTGTTATTTTTATTAATGATTTCCAGGCTGCTTTTTTCATGCCCTCACCCCTGTTGCTGCCCTCCTAATGAAGTTGGTGTGTAGTGACAGGACACAGCGGAGCACAGAATCTTCCTCGTGTTAATCCTGTTTAATACCTTAAGGTTTAATTCCATTTCAACATTGTCAGACAGCTAACTTAATACTATTTGCTTATGCAACAGGCAAACCGATGGGATGGGGGTTCTTTAGGCTGCTTCTTGCAACCGTCACATATCGCACCGAGCAATTTTATGCTCGCTGCTGCTGCCAATGTCCCCATGGCCTCTCCCGCTCTCCCACCCTCCTGCCAGTATTTCGATGCTCCTTTTAAACTGCTGCCAACAGCCCCCTCTCTCCTCCCGAAGGGGCAATGGCCTCTTCCAGAGCCTTGCCCTTGTCCGACTTCCTCATGGCGAGGCAGGCTCACCAGAACGGAGAGCAGCCCCACAGCACGAGCTTCAGCAGAGCAGCCATGCCCTGAATTATTTTTCTCATGTCTTCTGCCTCAGCCATCCCACGACAGCATGCCATTGTGATTTTTTTTTAACGAGGCCGTTCATTGAGGGGCATTTTCCCACAGAGCCTTGCCTGAGAGAAGGGTGGCATGCGGTGCCACCTCAGACCACAAACCGCTCTCAGGCTTTTCCCTTCCGCCTGTCACCGACGGGCCAAAGGAGCAACCCTGCAAGCCGGAGGGCTCGGGGGCCCAGCAAGGACCCCCGGGAGGGCAGGGGCCAGCCCGAACAGCAGCCCCTCCGCTCCCCGCTGGGGCCGCCGCGGCAGCCCCGCACCTGCGCGCTCTGCCGCGCCCGCCCGTAAGATGGCGGCCGCGCCGCGTGCGCCTCACGTGACCTGCCCCCACGATGCCCTGCGCTGCCCTTTGCCCCCGGAAGCGCTGCTCGCTGCCTCACCGGGCGCGGCTGTTGCCGAGAGCCACGGCCGGCCGCCCCCGCTCCCCTGGCCCGCTATGGGGGTCCCGGCCTTCTTCCGCTGGCTGAGCCGCAAGTACCCCTCCATCATCGTCAACTGTGTGGAGGAGAAGGTGAGGCGGGCCGCCCCGCAGCCTCCTGTCCCGGGACGGGCCCCTCTAGCGGCCGCCCCGCGGCTGGGGGGGCTGAGGGAGCGCCGGAGGCCGGGGTCGGGGCCAGCGCCGGGGCCGCGGGACTAGGGCCGGGGCCGGGGGCCGCAGGCAGGGCCCGGTGGGTGTCGCCTGCCGGCGCCGGGCGCAGCCCGTGCGACGCCACTCCTGCCCCTCTGCGCTCTCTCGGCCGCTCCCGCTGCCTTTTCGAGTGGGGTTCGTCGGTCTGGGGTTTCTTTCTTTACTTTTTTGCGTTGGTTCTTGGTGGTGGTTTCTTGACCGGGGGCTTTTACCCTGGCTGGAAGCAGCCGGCGTGGGGGAGAAGTTAGGGCTGCTGCTCGGCTTGTGCCCAGCGGTGCGGACCGGGGGGGCAGAAGCCGAGGGGGCAGGAGCCGGGTGCCTCGGGCAGGTTTTTAGGCCCCAGCCGGTTTGTTGAAGCCGGCCCTCCCGAGCATGGTGGCCGCTGCCTTTGCCGTGCCTCGGGCAAAACAAGTGGATTTTGTGAAAGGGTTTGGTAAAACTTCTGGTGAATAGCAGGTAGTGGGGATACTTTTTGCTGGTTCTTGTTTTGTTTATGTGCTTGTTCTTCGTAGTCCCGGCTTTTCAACAACTTTTTTGTAAATTACAAGCTGAAGGAAGCTTTAGGACTTGTTGAAAACAAAAGTGAAGCTGCCTGTCTTGGAAGGAGTAAGGAAATGCTAGTGTGAATGGTTAAAGGTAACTTGTGAGCCTGGAAACTCGTCTGTCTCTGTGAGATCATCCTGTTCTCAAGCAGATCAGTTCCGTGGTGCTGCGTGTGAAAGCTGGTGCCAGCACAAGGGTGAGGGTGGGAATGAGGCATTTGAGAAGAAACTGAGCTGTCCCTTTCTAGCTGCACGAGTTTTGTACAAGATTAAAACAATGTCTTGGTGTACATATGGTCATACACTTCCTTGGGCTCTCATTCTCCTAGCTTTTCAGTACTTCACAATTGTATCATTTTCAGATCTTATTATTTTTGTCAGTCTTTTCTATCATATATTAGTCCTTCTACAGCTTCCTGCTTTAGCCTGATTTTCTTTTTTTAATGTGCTCACAACGCAGCAGGTCATGCTTGCATCCAAGGCTTAAAACAATTGGTTTAAATTAATTAAATTTTAAATTAAAACTGTAATTGGACTCTTTAACCTTGAGCAGGTTCAGCTTTTTTTGGTCTTGCTGGTATTTTCTAGTATAGAAGTATCTCCTGCCCAAACATGAAGCTGATTTTCCCAAAGACGTCCTCTGAAATCTGGCTTTTCATAGCACCAGAAGATGCTTTTTGATGAAGACTCAGTCCTGACCTAGTTGCTGGGCTCCATGGGTGGTCTTTACTAACCTGCAGCTCACAGTAGGTACAATTTGTTGACTACTTTGAGCTGGCTGGTGTCACAGTCCACTCAGTGGACTCATGATGCTTCATTTACTATGATCTTGAAGCGCAAAATATCAAGGTGACCATGCCAAGGGGTTATGCCTTGATCAAACAGCACAACTTTATTGTTTGCCTGTAAAGCGGTGTGTAATAGATAGTGACAGGAAGGGAAGAAAAGGTAAAGTAAAAAAGAAAAGGGAAGAGGATTATAGCTACCGCCACGGGTCCAAGGCGTCCCTATGGTTCTTCTGATTGTCATGATCCTTGGTGGGGAAGATCTTCAAAGTTCGGTTGCTAAGGAGCCATCTTTTATGCCAAACAACACACCTTGCTCCTCCTCTGGCCCATGGATTGTTGCCAGTCTCCACCTTCTTGAGCAAGGTTACCAGCATGTCCAAAGAGGAGTGCCCGAGGTGTGGTTTGCCTTAGAGGCAGGTAGCTTTAGGCCAGGAGGTGTGTTTTTGTATTATAATGGTATTATAATGAAGAAAAGTTCACGTGAAGTTCAAGTTTTCTGGTTTGTTGCTATGACAGCGGTTGTGATCCATCTTCTGGAAAGCAGTTATGCGGCCTTATATAGTCATTCCTTTCAGTCCCAGGTAGCAGGTAGCAGCATAGTACTCCTCGTACCATGCAGTTCTCCTTCCCAGGGTCTTTGCATCTTGGTGTCCATGAGGACCACATTCCATCTCCAGGTCTCTGTTGGCAATGTTGAGACAATATAGTTCTCTTTGGGCTGACTTACAGCTGGTCACTGCCTGCAGTTGATGGCTGGTGTTCATCCCGTCCCTCGCACCAGCACTGAGCTCTGTATGGTTACCTGGGGAGCGCTCTCTAGGAAGTAACACAGCTTGAAATAACATTGCCTTATATTTTGCTAGGCCCGTTCTCAGATCAGCTGGTTCCTTTGTGCACATCATTGGAGCCACACGTGAAGGCTTGTGCCATCCTCAGGGACATGGTGGGAGGTGGAAGGTAATGGGGAGGATGGGGTTGTCTTCCTTCAGCAACAGCACAGGCTTGCATTGGATTTGAATAGCTGCGCTGTGATAGCTTCACAGTGCAGTGAACACGATGAGGTATTCTCTTCAGGGTTAACTTAGCCAAAGTTTTTCCAAGAAGATGAAGTCTCGAGTTCATGCTTCGTAAACTGTTTTTTCCTGTATGCTTTTCCAAATAATTCTGTCGTCTTTTGTCAGGTTGTACTAGCTGCGTTCTGCCCTTCGTAATACTGTTTTTGATCCCTGCTGCCAAGCATGTGATGTGGCTTCTGCCTGCTTGCTACCTCCTGTCCCATGGGAGAGACATGCCTCCTGTTTGGGAAACAGTGTAGTGTGAGGAGATGCAAATGTGTAGGCAGGGTAGAGAAGATAAGGGAAAAGAGAGTTAGGTAATTGAATTATGTATTGACGTTGGGTGGTTTTGACTGCATGTGTTACCTGCCTGCCTTCAGCGAGATTCCAGCATATGCAAATGGCAGGCAGTTCGGTTTTAGTATTCAGTTCTTGTTACAGTCAAGGTGTTTTTGCATTTCAGATTCGGGCAGTGAAACAGAACCATAGATTTGGATTAATTAAATGTTGCACAGTTAAAACTGTGAGATACTCCTTTTGTTTTTATTACAATTGTGGTTTCAGTTAGCCTCTCTCAGCATGATGTGTGAAGTTTAGTTTACCTGTAGCTGCAATAAGTGGATTTTTTTTATTCCAGTGGATAGGTAAAATCTGAGGATTTGTGCTCCATGGGGAACTATTATAGAAGCATGTGGTTTGTGGGTTTACAAGTGCAGCTTAATCACCATTTGTATGAGTGTTTGCTCTGGAATAAGCTGTTGGCAGCTAGCAGTGATTGTTCTGGTTGCTTTACCAAACTCTTGGGTTTTGTGCCATCTCTCATGTGACCTATTCTGAGCGTCTGGGCAACCCTTGGTTCAGAGGGCTGTCAGGTACATATCTCGTATTTGAGTAGCTCTTTCCACCAAAGCAGGGAACTCACAGAGGTGAACAACTTCTTTGGTTATAGTCAGCATCACAGCTGGCTGTATGGTCCAAGCCATTCATTCACCAAATCCCCTTTTCCTCCATTACGCCAAAAGTTCACGTGTGCGAATGAACACCTGTTTCAGCAGTACAGTTAGGCTGTGGAGGCAGCAGCTTTAATAGTTGTCTGTCATATTTGTAGCCACGCTGGCAAGATAGCCTTGGCACTCAGTAACCGCGAGGTGAAGTTTAGTTTTGGTTTTTTGAAGCAGTGTTCTTCTGATCAACAGGATGCAGATAGAGCTTTGACAATATAAAGTAGATTCTTTTACAGGTTTGTCTTAATTGTGAATGGATGTTTTACACTTTTGTCTTGCAGGCTTGTCCAGCTGTTTCTGGATAATGCTTTAAGATCAGTTTATTTAAAAGTAGTCATAATTTAAATAGCAAATATATCTGCAATCTGCAACAATTAAATAGTTTGCTCTAAGAGCAGGAGACATCATCACACATTTGTAAATTATTAAAAACTTATATTAATCTTTATGCAATCAAAACTGCTCAAATATTTAGGTACAATAAAGGTTTATATAGTTTTGGTTTTACTGAGTTTGTGATTGTATGTCCCTTTTTTTGGGTCTTTAATAATTGGGCTTGTAGCAGCAAATGTTCTTTATTAAAAGAAATGAAGAGATACAACAGATTCCATTGGGCCAAGTTAGGTTTACCATAGCTGAAATGTCAGATCCTGATGTCCTCATCTACGTTGCTTTGTTCCAACTTAAGAGCACGATGCAATTACAGTAAGGACAGCACATGGATAAATCATATTCATTAAATTTTTTTATATTTAAATCTGGTCATAAATTTGAGAGCATACTAGGACAGTAGTGAGAAGCTGTAGTTTGTCTTACTGTAGATTAATTTAAACTTCTCTCACGATGTAATCAGCTCTATGTGTATTTTAGGATTGCTATAAATCTCTCTAATCAGAAATTTTGTATCTCCCAGTAGCTTGTCTCTTCGAAATATAAAAAGTTGATCCATGTTCTCTTACCATGCTAGATTATTTCTTTTTCTTAAATCTGATTAATCTTCTTCTTAAGCTGAGCAGGAAGAATAAGAGGAAGATCTTGAAAATAATATAAAATCCAGGAGAGACTATTCTTAATCAAATTCATATGAATTAATAAAGCTGCAACTAAAGTATCATATTTGAAGATCTGTTTTCAATGGTTTCAAAAGAGGCTGTAGATTAAAAGTGAACAGTTTAGTTATATCACAAGAGATATCGCTACCAGATACTTAAACCTTTTACAAGGCTGTTCCATTAAAAATCTGATAGGTTTACGAGAATATAATGGTGAAGTTGCTGACACAGCAGTATGCAGATGAAAACTGAATGGCTTTCGAAGACATCTAAAAGAGATCATGCTTATTTTGCTATACCTTCAAGACTGAAAGTAAGATCTGTGAGGGGGACAGTTTTATTTTACATATCACATAGTCGTAAGCCTTTGATATCTTCTGAGTCACAGTTAGCTCTGGCAAGAGGTTTGATGAAAGATCAAGTAGAACACAAGGCAAGCTTCTCGTCCCATTATCTGATGTTAACCAGAATTAATACTCTTCTTTTAAAACTGTAGGTCTTGGTTGCCCAGAGTAACTTTATTAGAACTGCAAGCCACAGTACAGTGTTTGCACCTGACAGTTGGTTTCTGCCAAAACCATGTGATTTGTGTTTGTGCGTTCTAGAAAGTTCAGAAAAGGAAGCAAGCAGTAGTCAAGGTTTCATCTGTCAGGATTTAACTAGTTTGGGTGAATAGTATAGGAAAGATGCACACTGGCAGAAATTTCACCTGGTTTAAAGAAGTGAAATAGAAGGTCTTAGTGTTCGGTTATTTAAAAATGACTTCACAAAATTGCCCTGAAAGAATTGCATACACCTATAACTGTGAAAAATGTGAATACCAAATAAAGACTTATTTTGCTTTAAAGGTTTTAATTTTTGCCTTTTAAGACTGGGGCAAGTTCAGCTAGTTCTAATGATACTTTAAGCAGGAAAATTGCAAGGAAGTCAATGATACAATCTGTAAGGTGGTTTTTTTGGTGTTTTTCTCCTTTGGAATCTGATAGTTTGAGCTCTGTATCAGACCTGGGAAACTAATTTAATGAGTAGCGGGCAGCAAGTCTGCAAACAAATTCAGAGGGAGTGCTTGATGTTGGTTGATCGGCTGTGGATAAGTTTCATGTGAAGGAGGGGACCAGCAGCACCACATCTTTCCCTCCTGTCTCATGCAATCCTGTGACTGTAGTCTTACATGTAATAAAATGACATTCATTTCCCTTCATTTTGCTTTATGCCAAGCTCTTCAAGAATACGCTTCTTTCCAACTTTATGATATGTTATAAACCTTTTTGGTCATAATTTCTCTGAAAATCATTTTACTTTTTCTTGATCAGCTCATGTCTGTTCCATGCTGTTGGTTTCACAGTGGTTTCAAATTCAGTGGTTTACACATTTGGCTGGTGGTCTTGCTTCAGAAGGGAGAACGTAGAATTACTCATGATAGCTGTGAGAGTGTTGTTAACTGCCGTTTGACCAAACTTTAAAAAAGAAAACAAACCAAACCCACCACAAACAACAACAACAACAACAAAAAAAAAAAAAGCCCCAAACCCAAAAAAAAACCCCAAAAAACACCACCACAACAAACTCCCAAACAAAACAAACAAAAACGGCAAATGTGTGGTGAGGAAACAAAACTGGACCTTGTAGAGGAGGCACTCTTTGAAGCACTCACTGGTGTTTCAAAACTGCTTGCTCTGACAGCTTGAGAGAAGGGGGTAAGGTTTTTTGCCTAGGTGTTACAGGGCTGACTCCAGTCTCTGCTCTGGGGCTGGCGAGAGGGACTGTTGTCTTCACCTAGGTAGTTACTTGTCATCAGCATGGCAGCGTATGCAAAAATAACATGGGACTATTTATCGCTTCCAGTTCAGCTGAGATTTGTTTTCTTTGTGCTTCTGGGTTTACTTTTTGTCACCTGTTGTAAGTGTTCAAGAATGTCAGAGTAGTACAGGAATATGGGTGCCTGTAGGTGGTTTAGGGCAGTCGTAAGTTTGCTCTGAGTTTACAGTCTGCACTGTGGCCTGAGTTTCTTCTTGGTTAGGCAGCAGCCTGACAGTGGAAAAAGTGCTGAGGTAAAGGAAGTGAAGCATTAGAGTAAAAAGTTTACTTATTTTCGGAAGTAGAAGGTAAGGACTGGGTTTTATTTAGCATTTCAAATATAGCCACAGAAAAACACAGAGACAGGAGTTGAAGAGTTCAGGGTTTGAGGATCTTGGTGCATTGGACAGTCATGAGGGAAAGAAAGACATGTGCCCAAAGCGGAGGTTTGGCTGGTGGGACCTGAAAGGATCTCCTTTCTTCGTGTAGTGGAATTTGAGAGAAGTCCTCTTTCTCATTAAATCTCATCGCCCTTTGCTTACCAGGATGTGCTGATGTACTTTGGGAAGCCTGTCGGTCATCAGTGGGGCTCCAGTATACCATCAGCTGTAGGTGAATCACTTTTACTGCCCTGTCTCCCCCAGCTATGTGTGTGACTTAAATATCAGATTGCAGCGAGAAAAGGCAGAGGGGCAGGTTTGTTTGGATGTATCAGTCTGGGGATAAAAAACTAAGCATTAAAAGCAGGAAAACTTTGATTCTTCTTGGTTATCTTGTTAAGGTTATAGCATCGTATTATAAACTTTGAAGTCCCTTTGCTAAATTTCGAGGGAGTCAGTATGGTCTTGGCAGTAAAAGGAATTGCTTTCTTGAATAACAAAGTGCTATTTTAGTAGTGTAAGCATGCATTTTCAGGTAATTATGTGGGTAGCGCGAGTGTGTATGTTAATACCTCTGGTTATTTGTGATACTTCTCTAATCAAGTACTGCAGTGTTTGTTTCAACTGCATTCACAGGCGAAAGAGTGCAATGGCGTCAAGGTTCCGATTGATACAAGCAAACCTAACCCTAACGAGGTGGAGTTTGACAACCTGTATCTGGATATGAATGGTATAATTCACCCTTGTACACATCCAGAAGACAAGTAAGGCTTTTTTTTTTTTTTCTTTTTACAAATAGAATTTATGGATAGCATTTCAGATGTTAAATTGAATGCTCTATGTTTTAGGCCGGCACCCAAAAATGAAGATGAAATGATGGTTGCTATTTTTGAGTATATTGACAGAATCTTCAACATTGTAAGACCAAGGCGACTTCTTTACATGGCTATAGATGGAGTAGTAAGTATTGATATATTTAGTTCCCAGTAATGACTGTAAAATTAGGGTAGATGCCATCTGCCTATATACTTGTGTTAATTTAGTTATGGTGAAGGTAATTAAAAGTATTAATGGGGTTTGTTGTCCACAGTGTTGTATGAGCTGGCTAATGTAGTCTACTGCAGTCTGAACTTTGTTTCTGAAAAGCAGGAAACTTCTCTAAGACAGTAATGCTCCTCCGTTCTGTGGCTTTAGTAATAATTCATGCTGCAGGCTAGGAAAGACCAGAAAACCATTGAAGCAGACTCACTTAAAATGGGCTGTGACTTAGTTGTGCTGTGGAATATTTCCCAGGCTAACCTTAAGGGACATTTGAGGCTGAAAGCTTGTCTTTTGCTATTCCTCGTCTGCCCTCAGTACATCAGTTGGTCTAATGAAAGATACCATCCTTTTTAAAACTTTGCTTTACTGAGTATTTTTCTATCCAGCTTGCATATTCTCACTGAGAGATGCCAAAATGGTCTAGCAGAGACTGCTGGTAGGACTTTTAAGCTTTGGCTGGTTTTCTGGGCTTTTCAGTTTCTCAAAGGTAAAATGAGCATCATTAAGTAAAAAGTTTTTTTAACGTGAATTTGAGTGCAGGAATTCTTAATGTGTGTGTATGGAGAAGTAATCCAAACAAAATGTTGATGTAGTCTTTTTAAAAACCCCAGCTGAGCTGCTGTAAATAATAGCTCACTACTGTCTGCTGTAGTCGTTTTGTTTTCAAGAGTTATGAATACAAATGTAGGAGTTTCTTGTTGGAAGATAGGTATGTAAGAAATAATGGGTTTGGATACATGTCACTAAGTTTCATTTATTTTGCCAGAGAAACTTTGAATCCTTGAGCTTTGTGGGGTTCTGAGATGGGAGTACAGTTGGCTTTACCTCACCGAGAAGCTTAAGAGACCTAGGCAGAAACGTGTCCAGCTCTCTGCGCTGCCATGAGAGCTAGTGGTGATGTGAGACAGGGACAACAGAAATCACTGTTTCAGTTACAGTTTAGACTGATGTCTTGTTAAATGCTTGTATAATTACAGACTAGCCTATTTCAAAAGACTGGTCTTGGCTGCCAGAAACAACTAGCAGAAAGGAAGCCGTTGTCCAGATGCTATAACTGATTTAAGCATTGTGATACTGTTTTTTAGGCTCCACGTGCAAAAATGAATCAACAGCGGTCAAGAAGATTCAGAGCATCAAAGGAAGGCATGGAAGCTGCTGAAGAGAAGCAAAAAATAAGACAAGAAATTCTGGCAAAAGGTAAAACTGTGACCATATCTGAGGTTTTTCAAGTGAGAGTCACCTTGTTTGTTTTGAACACTTCAGGAAGGGATGTCTTGCTTAGTGGATATTCAGATGTGCATTACCAGGAGGAGGGGATAGCAAGCCTACAGAAGAATGCCTCTGTGTTTTCCAAAGTTAAGAACTAAGATAAAACAAAATGCCACTTTTTTTCTTCTGCTGTCTCCTGCCTGTAATAGATTTGTGTTGAGTACTCTTAGTTCCTTTAGAAGAACAGGGATAAATGTAGTAGTGGGAAACTAGCCAGCTGTTATGAAAGTACAGATTTCTAGGGTTTGGTGAAAGGATAGTTGAGGCTTAAAAGCAGGGATCAAATTAAAATACTACTCCACAGGAATAACGAACTGTGAGCAAGAGTAGTTCCTGGGCAGTGGAAACTCTAAACTCGGTGAGGAAACAAAGTCAGTGCAACTTTCGAAGGGTGACAGTGACGTGACTCACGTGAAAGGAGCATGTGTAGCTGACGCATGCTATCTGGGCTGGAGCAATTAATTCAGGTGACTGTGTAGGAAGAACGAATGCTGTAGCCCAAGTGAGATGGCCATTATGTAACTTAGAAATTAAAAAGGGAGAACAAAGACTTTTTTTAACGTTTCTTCCTGTAGCATTTCGAGACTACGAAGACCCTTTATGAAGCTCAGAGATGAGAGAAGTTGATGTAACCCTGTTTGTGAGCCCAAGTGAATAGATAGTGGAAACATAGGGGAGAATATGTAAGAAAATGATTATTTCCTAATGTTTTATGTCATTTAGCAAGCTTAGTTTCTTTGATATTTCTTTCACAGTCTTTTGACAGAATAGGTAGTGAAATCACTTTTCTGAAGTAACAATGTTTGTAAATGTACTAACACCTTATTTTGAGATTACAATAATGTAATGGTAAGAGCTGCTTTAATTTTGGGGAGGGGAGTGTTGTTTTTTTTTAAAACAAACTAATTTTCAGTAAGTGTTCATTGTTATCAGGGGAGCCATCTGGGTTTTTATTATGCAAAAATGTTTTTAATGTTCCATGTTGATTTACTTCTGTTAAATGTTTTTATTGCTGTAGGTGGCATTCTTCCTCCAGAAGAAGTGAAAGAGAGATTTGACAGCAACTGTATTACACCGGTAAGTAGCCTTGCACTTTAACCAGCAATTGCCAGTGTCTGAATGAAGGTTTAATATATTTTCTTCTGTCACTTTTTAGGGAACTGAGTTTATGGACAATCTTGCTAAATGTCTCCGCTATTACATTGCTGACCGTTTGAACAGTGACCCAGGGTGGAAAAATTTGACAGTAAGTTTCACAGTTTCGTACTTCAGGAAAATTAAGGTGATCTATTAGGCTGGGTTGAGATACAATTGAAAAGTATAAATTTAAACAGATTTGTCTCCTCTTCTGGCACTGTGCTGTTGTTAATCATGGACCAACTTGCACATTCTGCTGGGACTTCAGTGATAAATTTCATCCTAATAACACAATTTAACAGCACCATTTGTTTTGATTTCATTTAAGAGCAATAAAAAGATTTGATAATAGAAGCCACAGTCTGATATAATGGGAGACAGGGTTTCAGGAATACTTTTTCTTCTTTTGGGGAAAAGTGTCTTAAGTATATAGTATATGTATTATTTTCACTATTTCTTGTTTTAACTTGCTTGCTACCTCAGGTAGGCTGTGTTGTCTCCATTATTCTAATGATGGATGACAGTAGATGACAGGCAATGAAAATAACACATACTAGTTTTGTTGTATTTTTGGACTAGTCTCCTGTTCCTCGACCACTCCGTATCTGCTGAGTTTTGTTTCTGACAGCCCTGTCTTTGCTCTGTACGAGAGGGCAGAATAGTCAATCTTCTCGGATGCAGCTGTCTGGTTTATTTTCCAGAAGCTGACTGTTAAAGCGGTCTAATTAGAGGGCAGTTGACTCTGCTTAATTCCCCTCCATCAGACATGAGTTTTACAAAGGCTAATGTGCATCTGGACATAAGTGTAAGGAGGTGTATAATGTTGTAATGTATCCAGGTATGTGCAAGTTTAGAAGATCTAAAGGGAAGTGGGCGTGTGTGCTTTATCTGTTAGTTCTCTGGAGCATATTTTGATTGCCCTGACAATTTATCAGGAAACTTCAGATATGTTAGTTACCACTGAAATTATCAGGTCATTATTTGAAACAATACGTCAGCTTCATCCTTGAATTAGTAGAGAAAAATGAAGGTCTATTCATTGATTCCAAACTCTTAAATAATAATTTCATTTTGAGTCAAAATATTTTAGTTAAAACTACAAGGTAGAATTTCAGATGTTCATGTTAGATTCAGTATTCCATATAACTACCTAAGTTGTTTTAGTTTCGGGTTTTTTACTATGGCAGCATAAATTGTTTACATAATTTAAATGTTTTGCAGGTTATTTTGTCTGATGCTAGTGCTCCTGGTGAAGGTGAACATAAAATCATGGATTACATTAGAAGACAAAGAGGTAAAATTCAAATAAATGCAAATGCTTTGTTTTAAATTAAGATATGGTCAGTAATGATTTATTTTACTTGACTTTGCTTGACTAAATGTAACTTTCTTTTGTATAGCTCAACCAAACCATGACCCAAACACTCATCATTGTCTGTGTGGAGCCGACGGTGAGTTCTCTTTTGCTAACAATATGTCATATTAAGCTTTCTTGTGCTGTTTTCTGATTGAGTTGGGCTTCACTTGTATTTGTGTAAGTAATCCAGTGTACTTTTTTGGTTTTGGAAGTTCTGTGTAATGTATGGGGAAGGACCTAGCACTGTCCATAGCTGAAGGGCTAATTTTCACTTCGTTGTACTATCTGGGTGGTTTGTGGGTAAGCACATCTGTCTGTTCGCACTTGCTTAGGGTAGAATGTACTTTGCTTTTAAAACTGGGTGTTGGGGTTTTTTTGTTTAAAAATCAAGCTTTTTTTTTTATTATTCTTCATTATATTTTATTCTTCTCCTTTGGTCGGTAGCTGATCTGATTATGCTTGGGTTAGCTACACATGAACCAAACTTCACTATAATTAGGGAAGAATTTAAACCAAATAAACCCAAGCCATGTAGTCTGTGTAACCAGATGGGTCATGAAGTTAAGGATTGCCAAGGTTTGCCCAGAGAAAAACAAGGCAAGGTAAGAATTTGCTGATTTCTAGAAATTCTTTTTGTCTATAAGCTCGTTTATGCTTTAATGAGATCTTCAAACTGTTCTTGCTGTTCGTTTTGATTGAAACATAATGCAAATTATATTATTGAAATTACCCAGTGAATTACCCAGTAGCACAAAAATCTTGTACCAAACCTAATGTCCTCACTTGTGGTGTTCTGTTGTTGGGCTGGGTTTTTTCCCACTGGTGTGAGAAAACTATCACTAAAGACATGCAAAGTAGCAAAATGCATGCTTGGCACAAGAATTTGAGAAACTGTACTTGTATACCTCTTAACTCCTTTCAAAGCAAGCCTGTAAAACTGAGCCGGAGAACTTTAGGTGAGCTTGGATATAATGCAACTCTCCTTTTATTTTAGCATGATCAATTTGCAGACAGTCTTCCTATGGCTGAACAAGAATTTATCTTCATCCGATTATGTGTTTTGCGAGAGGTATGTTGAAGCAGTTACTGTACCTGCTTTATACAAATGGGACTTTTAAACTCCGTACAGAGCGTTTTCTAATGTCCTTTTGTGTGTGTGTGTGTGTTGCAGTATTTGGAAAGAGAACTCACTATGGCCAGTTTGCCTTTCACCTTTGACTTCGAAAGAAGTGTTGATGACTGGGTCTTTATGTGCTTCTTTGTGGGAAATGACTTTCTTCCTCATCTGCCTTCTTTGGAGATCAGGTACATGAGAATATATGTTTTCTTATCCTGCAAGTATACATTCTGTGCTTTTAAATTAAAAAAATCTCCTGGGGTTTTTTTGTTCTTAGGGAAGGAGCAATCGATCGCTTGGTTAACATATATAAAAATGTGGTGCATAAAACTGGGGTAAGTCTTTTTACTTTTTCTTTAAAAACATCTGTGTGTTTGCTGCAAAAAAAGCCTTGTTTTTCAACTATATTACTTTCTAACTTGCAGGGGTACCTCACAGAAAGCGGTTTTGTCAACCTGCAGCGAGTCCAGATGATCATGTTAGCTGTTGGAGAAGTTGAAGATAGTATTTTCAAAAAGAGAAAAGATGATGATGTAAATTTTTTTTCCTACATTCTTCATTACATTTTGGTTTTAATCAGATGTGTTACTGTTAAACTGTTACGGCCCTTTAACAGGATAAGAAAAACTCCAAACTTTGTATTTTTTTCTTATAATCTATAGTGACTTCCTCCATACACAAAAAAGAATTGCACGCTTCCAGTTGATTTTCTGATTGTTACCCCAAGTAACAGCAGAACGAAAACTGTGTGCGAGTTCTGTTACTGCCTGCAGCTTTTTGAATAGCAGCTATGAAAACTGGAGAAGGAATGTTTTTTTAATTTGCTGCAGCATGTGGAAGTGCAAGCCAGGAGCAGGGGTGAAATACTGAATTGGAGTTCTAAGTGCATTCTTGTCTTGCTGTACTTCCTGTCATTTGAAATGTGTTTATAAATTGTTATTTTGGTGTGTCTCTGTAGTTTATGCAGCTTTTTGCAGACATCTTCCAGTTCACTAATAAAGTTCAGGGGATAAAACACCTTGTGAATTAAAGGGCAGGGTTGTGTTTACTTTCCAGTCAAAAAATGCTCTGCCAGTGCTGGCAAAATGTTTTGTTTATAGTTGCCCCAGCCTGCACCTCTTGAATATCAAATTGGCATTTCCACTTCAAGTTTTCAGTTTGCGTGGCCTAAGAATAAGAAATATCTTCCTTGAGCCGCCTCTTTTCCTGTTTTGAGGACTTTAGGAAAGTAGAAGAGACATTACTTTTTTTCTTGGTGGCTGTTCCAGTGCAGGCAAGGAGCTTGTGCCCTTTGACACTGCTGTCACATTGAAGTAAGGCTATAGCTAAACATAGCAGATGATACAAGCCATTACTGAAATTGTGGGGCTTTGAATGCACAGCTACATTTTTCCCCCGTAGGTTTTCAGGGTAGGTTAGAAAATCTCGCGTCTGCAAATCCAACGGAAAATTGACCTATGTCTTGTTCAGAACATTATGTAAAAAACCTATGGCCTTCCGGTCAGTAGAGGATTATAATGAAATATTTTTCCAGGAAATCTGTATGTTTTACTGATTTTATTTCTCTTTATTCTTTGTCTAGGATAACTTTAAAAGGCGGCAAAAAGAAAAAAGAAAAAGAATGAAGGTAAGTTATTTCCTTTCACAATGCAAAAGCTAGCAAGAATTAAAATGTATACTATAGCTTTCAGCACATGGGTTGGTTGAAGCTGCAGTTGTAATCATGGTATTTTCTGGCCTTTTATGTAAACTGTGTTGCAGTAGAATAAAAAGTAGAGTGTTTTTTCATGGCTGTTTGTAGACTGGGGCTTCAAAAGAAGGAATTGCATATTAAAGACTTCTTAAGAGGGAAAGGAGGGACAGTGTTGCATGCACTGGATGATAGCTGTACGTTGTTTCCCTCAAATTTGCACTTTCAAGATTATTTAGTGATGCTTCAGCATGGTCACTGTACAGGAATTCCTTTTCCATGCATTGACACAAGTAGTCTCAGCAGTTGTTTTGCCAATGGCAAATAGAGTTTAGTCTGAGTTTCAAGTTAAATATGTGTACCAGTTTGCATTAAATGGATTTGCTCACTTAGAGGCATGTTTCTAAAAAAGCAAGGAAGGCTTTCCGCAAACTATAGTTACCTTGCGTTCTGCCTGTAAACAAGTCGATGTTGTCAAAAATCTCTCCCTTTCTGACCCATGTAAATCATATTCTTTAAAACTGTGTTATTGAAATGATGTTGAATTTTCTTCTATTAACAAAATAATTCTGATATTTTAAGTGGGCTCTTGTGTGTTCATTTCAACATAGCTCTTTGTTGTTGGTTAGGGCATACAGGTAAGCGTAGCTTCCAGAACTTTCAGGGCATATGATATCTCCCTCTGAGTACTATCAAGATCTTGTGTGTATTTTTTAAATTACATATTTTCTGACTATTCCTATGAGAGTGGGAGAGGTTGTTCACTTTGCTTACAAAGAATACATTCTTGCCAGTAAGTTAGACGAAGTCTCGCTTCCGCCCCCCACCCCAAGAAGAAACCTGCCTTTCAGCCCTTGTAGAAAGAACATGGGCACAAAATGTAGGGGTGGGTTGGTTGGTTGGTTTGGTTTTTTTAAAGAGCGTAATAAATTATAGGAATATAAGGATCTCACTTGAAAGTGTCATCTTATACCTGGTTGTGGTAGTTAAACACAACTAATTTAAGCTGAACTAAGTAAATTATGCTTGTTTCATATAACATGTTAATCCCAAAATTGCAGGAGAGCGTTATCATGCTGCTGTGGAGATTACACAGCTTTTTCAGTATACTTGTATATATTTATCTTTTAGAGGGATCAGCCTTCTTTTATTCCCGGTGGACAGTTTTCCCCTCAAGCTCTGGGAAATCGATCTAGCCCTCAGGCAATCAGTAACCCTAGACAAGCCGCCTTTGAGATGAGAATGCATGACAGGCAGAATTCTGTAAGTAGATGTTCAAAGGTATTTCCACGTAGAAGGGGAAATAATCATCCTGTGTTGCTCTGAACACCCTTTTCTCCACCCCACCAAGCTTTCTTGAAAAGCAGACACCAAAACATTTCTGTTTTCAAGGAAGTGGCTTTTAATAGCCAATCTTTATTTATTTTGTGAATAAAATGGTGTTTTTAATGTTTGGTATGATACTGCTTGTTAAATAGCTCTGGGAGGGCAAGTGTGAGGTGAATGCATCCAAGTCAGATACAGGGGCTCTTCTCCCTGAACTTGTTTGCCACTTGCAGAGTCAGGTTTAGGAACTTCCTCAGTAGCCTTGTGAGAGACACAAACTGAATACCTGAGCTGGGGGTCTTTGCAGTTACCAAAAAGAATATTAAAACGCACAGACACATAGATATTTTGTATTTTGGAAATCTGTGATTTGCATGGGTACATGTTTGTCAGCTGATTTTACTTTCCAAAGCATTGCTTCTCACTGAGAAGAGGAGAAACTTAAATGTTGGAAAGGTATTAGGAAGTGAGAGGAAACTGGAAATAAGTTGAGTTCTGTGTTAGAAGTCTTGATTGTTAATTTTAAATAACAATTATAACTAAAGTTTTATTTCTGAGCACAAATCTTTATCCAGTGAACAAATTAAAGGTCCTTTTCATCATAAAGATGTGTATTCTGTCTCCTAAGAATAAATAAATACAATATGCTTTTTCCAAATATAATTTCTGCTATTCTTTCCTTTTAGTCTTGAAACTTTTGCACATGGGTTAGGCAAATCAGTTCCTTTATGGAATGGGAAAAGTTTCTTTTAGACTCTGTAGTAATAGAATAGATAAATTTGAAAGGTGTTTAAAAGATCAGTCATGAAGAAACTTAAGAGTATTTCTGCCAGTTCTGAATTACAAGCAGCGGGTTTTTTTACAATAATCTGCACGTGCTTTTTTCACCATTGCTGTGAAATAAAGTTCTAACATAAGCTGTTAGGACTACAGAAAACAGTTGTATTCCGAAACGGGAATATATCAGAAATGGCATGTTTTATCAATTTATGCTATCTTGTTCATGCATTTTTTTCTTTCTCAAATATAATGAACTTTTTGCCTGTTTGTATTAATGCCTGCCTTTTAATACAAAGATGTGGTTTTCTTCTCTCTTGCTCCTTGGCTTAGTAGTTTAAGGATTGTGTAGCTTTTGCCTTGAGTTTTGGGGGAACTAAAAATAATGCATGTGATTATCACGAAGCTGTTAATTTTAACTTGAATTAGAAATGCCTAATAAATCCTTCCCCACCACCACCTCCCCCCCCCCCGCATTTATCTGTAATAATTCTGACCCTAGACAACTTCATCATCTCCAAATACCAGCCTCACTTCTGATGGCAGCCCATCCCTGACAGGAGGAATTAAGCGGAAAGCTGAAGATAGTGACAGTGAACCTGAGCCAGAGGATAATATCAGGTGAAGCCATTTTTTGTAGCACTTTGTTAGCGAATTGCTGAAATAGATGCAGTCTAATTAATGCCATTTAGCTTAGAGCAGCAGTGCCTTCAGATGCTTTTCTATGATCTTTTTATCCACCAGTAATTAATGTGGAGGGTTAGAATATTCACTAAATTCCAGTGAGATGTGTAAGCTATAGCTGTTAAATCTAAGTATCTAGATTAGTATGCGTGCAGGTTTTCATCCTCCAAGCCACTACTCCCTTTGAGACCAAGCACTAGATTGGCTAGACATTCACTGTTCAGCTTTGATTATGTGAGCTGAATGCCGCTGTTTTGCAGTTGAATTTTTGAGCTGTTTAACCCATAAAATTCAGTTACATTCACATGTGCAGTGTTATTTATCCTGACTATCACAATATGCTTTCCTCCATCTTTGATTTGTAGCAAACCCTGTTTTGTCTATGACGAGTTCTTTAAATGCCTTAGGATGGCTGATCCCTAGATGATTAAGGGATAGGAATTTTATGAGAATTAACTGACAGCGAATTACCAGTGAGTCTGCATTTGTCAAAGGTTTAAATCAAGCTATCGCCTTTTAAGTTGAGGATGAAGACCCTTACAGTTTTTTGTTAAAGGTTCTGCGCTAATAAATGCAACCAGTAGGTTTTTGTTTCCTGTAGCGTCAGGGAAGGTAAGTGGACATGGGAAAACAGTAAGGGTTACTTCATTGTGAAGTACTGATGACTAGTGTCCAACAGTTACTGTGACGTTTGTGACATGCAGCCTGTCAGATCTTCCAATATGATGTGTTCTAGCTCTTATCCTTACTTTCTTTCCTATAGGTGCAGATCTGAATGGATCGATAGGGTTTTTTAATCAATCAAGCAGAATTTTTGTCTGAGTCTGGGTTTTAAAGTGTACATTTAAAAGTTACTTTCCATTTGAATTTTAGAAGAGGTTCTCTAAGAAACTTTAATAGTCTTATAACAACCGGTGTGAATGAACCGCTGTGATTTATGAGTAGCAATAGTTCTGACAGGGTTGGTATTGTCAAGCAAAACCAAATGCTACATTCATCTGCAGTTAAGCTCTTTTGTAGCTCAGAATACTTATTCAGATCCTTTTCTGAGTGGAAACTAATTTTATACTTCTCATTGTAGGTAAAAACAACTGCATAAAGGTATTAGATGCAGCAAAGTTGTCTGCAAAGATACATTTTATATTTAAGATGACTTTGAAACTAGAATAAATAGTTCTAGTCAACTAGCAGATTGGTTTTTGTTACCTCACAGAAAAGGTTTTTGAAATTTATGCAAGTGTCTAGCTGCCATGGAGCTCCTAGGGTCAGATGCTCATAGGCTGCAGACATTCTTGACTCTGTCCTTCAAGACTTAATGCAAGTAGCTCTGTCCTTGCTCACCTTCCTTTCTTAGTCCTGAAAATATGTCTTGGTTTCTCTACCTCCTCATCAGTTTGAAACTTTGAACTAGCTCAGGTCAGATTTTTTAAAAGCATCCCTGTACTGGGCAACTAATTTGAAACAGAAGCAAGGGATGATCTTTTTTCCAAAACCAGAAGGACATGTGTCATGTAAAAAAGCGTTGATTGATCTTTGCTGTCTTAAAGGCTTCACACGCTATATTTATTGCTCTGCGAGATTCTGACAAGTGAAGTTGGAGTTGGCCTCGCAGGTTACTTGTGTGCTTTAGGTTCTGTATGTAATTTAAAGTGGTGACAGCCTTTGTGGAAAGAGATCTTGCACAATTGGTTTTGGCTGTGATAATGCCAAGTTTTGAATTGTTGGGAATTAAATTCTATTTCAAAGCCCCACCATTATTAAGGGATTATCTGATTTAACTAGTTTCTAAATCAGATTTGTAATTTGCTTTACTCTAGTTCACTTGAATGCCAAAAGTCACATGAACTTTGAGAGATGTGTAGAGAATGCATGAACTCTGGTGATTAATAGGTTTAAATTTAAAAAAAAAAAAACAAAAAAAAACAAAAAAAAAAAACCCAAAAACCAAACCGAACCATAAACAAACAAAAAACCCCAAACCAAATAGTTCTATGAGGGAGGTCAGTTCTGAAGCATGATATCATGATTGAACCAAATGTTAAGTCGAGCTTTATCTTTCTATTACTTAAACTGCCTTTGTAGATGGCAGTCTGATTTGAACTGTGATTTCACCCAAGATTGTCGTGTCACTTCAGGTTGTTAGTCCTAAGAATTTTGTGCATATTAATGGCTTCTTGCTTGTGGCACAACTGTTCTCTCAGAATTTACGTGTCACCTATTGAATGACAGGGAACACAGCAGATGCAGCAAGCGGATAAAATGGCCAAGGATGAAAAGGTCAGGAGTCTGTAGACAGCAATCCCTGTTGCTGCCCATGCCCCCCACAGCTCTATTCCTGCTGCCTTGTCAGGTTTTTGAGGAGCCTATGGTCTGGGCTTACTGTTAGTCTTCATGGAATGATCTTGCTTGAAATGTGGCACAATATAGAGCGTTATTCACTTTTTTCCTAAATTATACAGTAGAGCTGAGAGATTCAGATGCTTGTATGTCACATGAGCAAATGGCTCTTTTTCCCCTGCCCCATCTGTAGACAGACATAATGGGGAGCTGCATGAAGTAAGGATAAATGGTGCCTGAGATTGGTGCTCTTTTGGCTCCAATATCCATTTCTGGCATGAAAGGTTGAAGATCCTTGTGTAGAAGGGAGCTAGACTGATGTGAGTCAGCAAGCACGGGATCCCTGAGTTGCAGTAATTCTGCTGGTAATCGTAGCTTGTCTGAACAGCAATGGAATATGGAAATCAAGCTTCTGTTGTTTATTATTTATTTTCTTACTTTTTCATTTTGATTAACTGGGAAACTATCTTTTCTGCTTGAGAGGGGTACTGAGAATAGAGGAGTGAACCTGATGTGAAAAGATATTCCAATAAGATTAAGATTTTGGCCTAGGGTAGATTAAATAAGGAAGGGAAAGAGTTTGTTCTCTTTCTAGTGGTTGGAAGAGTTAAAGAATAGAGTTCATACGGCAGTTTTGGTAATAGATTCCTGATAAGAGAGGTAAAATTGCCAACCAGGAGCGATACTGTTCTGGAAAATCCTGACAGCAGCAGGCAGAGGTTTGAAAAGCTACCCTGTTCCTAACAAGTACTTTGAAGACCTATTTATCAGGGTGGTAGCTTCAGAATTTCATCTGGATTTTGTGTGATGCCAACCATCAAATTTTATTCTCTTGCTGTTGAGTATTAATTTTTATGCTTTCACTTCAGTTGTATAAAAATGGGAGTTGAAGTAGCAAGCGACTTTAGCTTATATTTTAATTCAGATATGTAAATGTGCATATATTGACATCTATTTGTGTTTGTTATGCAGGTTATGGGAAACTGGTTGGAAACAGCGCTACTATAAAAACAAATTTGATGTTGATGCTTCTGATGAGAAATTCCGTCGTAAAGTTGTACAGTCCTATGTAGAAGGGCTTTGCTGGGTTCTCAGATACTATTATCAGGTACTTAAATTTCTTCTTGAAACTTCAGTTTTCTGTTGCATCTGTACCCTATTTCTTTTCAGGAAATAATAATTATCCATTGCTCATTTTTGGAAAGCAGTGCTTTTTTTTTATGATATAAATAAGTGGGTGCTCATTCTACGTGGCACTCAAGATTTGAATGCATTTTTTGTTTCTCACATACAGTAACAGCACTTGTTAGTTTATTAAGGGCTGATGCATATTTTTCCTTTGCAATACATAACCATGCATAGTGAAATTGCAGATGACTAAATGAGTGAACAAGGGACAAAGCCTGTGAAATGCTAGTAAGAATTTGAACGGAACAGAGTTGTCAGTCTCCTCCATAGATTGTAGTGGTCTACATGAAGTGTATAGTGATTGAAGTAATCTGTATCTGATTTAAATATTTTGATAATTGAGATTTCAGATTGCAAGAGATTGGTTAGACATATTGGGGCTTGTTGCACCGATCGTTAATAACTAGCTTCATGCCCTGAAGACAAAGTAAGTTGTATTTTGTGTGTGACCTGGGAACAGAATGTGCTTGAGCCAGTGAAGTTTTATCTGTCTCAGCAGAGCTTTGTATCTTGAACACAGTGCCACACTGATAACACTGCACACTTTTCATAGGTAGCTCACATCTGTCCAAATTGGAGTACAGGCAGGGCAAATACCTCACATGCCTGCAAGAAAACTATGCAGTCTTAAAGTTAGTTTATTTTAATGTGTACTCCTTTCCCCACTCTTCCCCTTAGAACAAAAAGGAAGAGTCTTCCCTTCCACTGTATCAGTTAGGTTTGCAAGTCTGTTGCAGTTGATGTGCAGGGGAGCTGAGCTCTCCTCACCTTTGAGTAGCTCCTTTTGCCGAGGTCGAATGTCACCTGGACACCTTTATAGGTGGAAATTCCCGTGACCCTGTGCACAGTCAAGGTCTGCTGAAAGCAAACTGTTTTCCCGCTAACCATGGTAAAATACGTTCTTAGAACTCTATATGTGCCCGTATGTCTCCAAAGTGTGTAAATGAATATTCAGATGAGCGGTAGGTGTCTGCTGGCTGGAAAACTGTCAGTGTGACCTTCAGTGGTGCAGTAGTACAAAACCACTGCAAAAGGCAGTCTGAATTTTAAGGGCAACTGAAGGGCTTATAGGAAGGGAGTATTATGCCAAAACTGAGATATTTGTGAGGTGGCCAAAATATTTATACTCATTTGAAGATTGTAAAGTTAACTTTGTTTTATGCAAAGAAGCATGCGTGGGGTGTGCATTTATTCCTTTGCAATCAGTGGCCATGGCCTTGTGCAGATATCGTGTGCTTTTACAACTGTTCAAACCGGGGTGGTGTTTGCATGTGCACTGCTGAGAGATTTGTGGCTTTGAATGTGTAGGAGCTGGAAGACAGGCACCTACCAAACTTAAAACAATATGGGCAAGCCCCTAGGCAACACTCTGCAGTCCAGGTGGTAAAACCAGTTTAGTTACTGAGATGTACGTAGGTGACTCCTTGTCCTTCTGAGTTTGTGGACGTTCTGGCTGAAGGGACCAGTGCGTATAGAAGTGATAAGTGATTACAGCTGCAAAGAAAGTGAATCTGTGAGGTTGACAGCTTCAGACTTCGGGCAGGACCATGCTGCTCTCAAGAAAACTGAGGACTGCCAATAAGATTTCAAGGAAAAGTGACTGTACAGAAAATATTTTCTGATTTAGAAATGTTCCAAAGGGAAACTTTAATGAAGTACCTAAATGTTTAGGCCTTCGTTTTTGCCATTTTGCTTCGTATTCAGATTACTCAAAAAGAAGGAAGTCTCTCTCTAGACCTCGTAAAAATTACATTGCAGACTTAAAATAGTGCAGCAGTGAAGTACTTGCATGTGCTGCTGTTTGTACTTGCATTAACAGGACTATGTGTAGGCAAGATACTGTAACCTGCTATACATGGGCAGTCTGTTGTACTGGTATGGAGCAGCAGTCAAATCACTTTCTTCCCATATCGAAGTTAGATTAGGAAGCTGTTCGGACTGGGGGAATTTCAAAATAGGCTTGCTTGAGGGTTTTTTGGTTTTTCTTTTTACCATAATAACAATTGCTTCCAATAATCATTGCTTATTGTCCATAAAATTTCTGACAGAATATGGTATGTGCTTTTCTATTCTTATAAAAAGGTAATAATGCAGAGCACGCGTTCCACTAGTGGAAACATCTGTTTGGAGGGGGGGGGGGGGAAACAGGAAAGAAAAAAATAAAGAAAGAAACCAATCCACCTGGCTTTTGAAACATACTGAAACCATATGAAGAATTACATCTAATAATTACAGTCTCAATAATTTTATACCAAAAATATCGCTGGAGGAGCCTCATTGACATTTGCTAATTCAGAATTGGAAGTCAAAATAGTAGGCTTTTGTTTCAAGTGGTACTGCTAAGAAAAATAGCTGAGGAGGTGAAAACTTGACTTAGACCTTCTAGAGCTGCGTTTCTTTTACAAAATGCATTGTTCTGATGTGTTTTGAGTTTACTTTATTTTCTCCTTTTTGAGGATTATTTTCTGTCTTTCAAGTGAATGCACTTTGTATTTCCCAATATTCAGGATGAAGAGGGGAAAAGCAAAATGTTACTCAAAGTGTGTATTAGTGCTGGTACTGAACAGAAAAGTAACAGTTAAAACCAGAATACTTTTTTAACCTGCAACAAATAGTGTTCACGTTTTCACACCTTGTGGCGTGAAACCCTTGTCAGGGTTCTCTGGTCTCCCATATTCCCAAGTTAGCAGTGGGATTTTGCATTGAAAAACAGTAGTAGAAACTGTTTACACAAGTTGAAAATGTGTCCGTTTATTACACGTTCCTCAGCTTAGCCCCAGGGACTGGTTACCTGTGTGGATAGACTGTGATTTCCTACTCTTTGCAAGAAAACTTGTGCTTGGTTTTATTAGACTTTGTGCACATGCGTGTATGTTTTTTCTCGGGGGGAGGAAAAAGGCATGAGATAAGTTTAAGATTCTGCTTTAAGGTCTTTTGTGTCGTTCTGGTGCTAGGTCCTGTCTCTTTGACTGTCTCCCTTACTGACTCAAACCTAGCAGATAGCAAGAGTACTTTGGCATAGAAGTCTATCCACTGTTCTGTGCTGCTGAGGAAATGCCCGAGGTCTCCATTCACTGTCCAGTGAATTCACTCGCTCTAGTCTGGCTATGAAAAGTTAAGTCCCAACCTGAAGTCCAGAGTACCTTTAGAGGCCAGAGCTCTTTCTTTTCTAATCATTGGGACTCCTCTTTCTCCTGGTTGTTGTTGGGCTAAATTTTGTCACCTTTTGTGACTGGGCTATGTGATTATTTTTTTTCTTTTTTGATTTGTTGATTTTTGTTTCTCTATCCTAGGGCTGTGCATCCTGGAACTGGTATTACCCTTTTCACTATGCTCCATTTGCTTCTGATTTTGAGGGTATTGCAGACATGCCTTCAGATTTTGAGAAAGGCTCCAAACCGGTAGGGCATCTTTATTTACGTATTTATTTAGTTATGATTTAACAGCTCATTAGAAATGCCCTACATCTGCTTGTTTAATTTCAACAGTTTAAGCCTCTTGAACAACTCATGGGAGTATTTCCAGCTGCAAGTGGGAATTTTCTGCCACCAACATGGAGGAAACTCATGACAGATCCGGTAGGAGTCCTTGTTGTATTCCCCCCTGTAAGGTTATGTCATCTTGCAGTTGTGTGGGCGTGACTCACTGCTTCTTACTTCAGGCAGAAAAATAAGAGACCAGGAGGGAACATTTTTGGTAGATTGCAGAGATTCTTCAAAGATCCTTAAAAGTGGCTCTTTGAATTCAGATGTTTCAGTGAGAAAAGTTATTTCCTGACTGTTTTACTCTTCTTTTTAGTAAGATTGTTTACTTTCTTATAGACACCTTGCAAAATGTAATTGGGGAGCAAACACATTAATCCACTTATCTGGAATCATTCTGTCCTGCTTAATTTCTCATTCTGATGGAAGTGCCTTACCACACTTTATACGTGTTTAAAGACGTTTAGTAAAAGATGTTTTTATTAGTCAAAGTCCTTTGTATCCTCCTTAGCTTTGTTTGCTCACCCTCTGTGAAGTATGGTACTACATGGCATTCTGAGTCAAATTCATAATTGGCTTTAATGATTATTTTTTTATTTTCTCACATACAGGAATCAAGCATAATTGACTTCTACCCTGAAGATTTTGCTATTGATTTAAATGGGAAGAAATATGCTTGGCAAGGTGACATTTCAACTTTCTTTTTTGAGCTATAATATACTGACCTTAGTTGTTGTAATCTGTGTAAAACTAGGAAGAAAATGGAAAATTGGTGAGATAATGATGCGCCAAGTCACACAAGTAACTTGTGTTACTTGGTGTGTGGGAGAAGTATTTTTGCAGCAGGTATATTTTTGAAAAGAAATCAGTATGGAGAACAACTTATGGTTCAGTAACTGATTTAGGATTGGCAAGGATTATTAGTAATTTCAGCAGTCATTCTAGATTTTTTTAATTTGTCCTGAACTAGATTAATCATTTTTCTGTTTTGATCAGGCTTACTGTGTAATTGTCTTTTGTCTTCTTTGCATTTAATTAATGGATCTTGTTCTGTTCAATCAGTGGCTCATTAGTACCTGGCGAAAAATGCTTTGGGGAATATAGAAATACTTGGATGCATACAGAGAATGAAAAAGCAGCTATAGTATTTAATGCAGCTTCTTTCTTTAGAGAATATTAAAGGTCTGCCAAATTTTGTGGCTGGTTATGCTGCTCAGGCAATAGTGTAACATCTCAGTTACAGGTATAAATAATTATTTGGGCACAAAATTAAACACATGAAATTCCACCTGAGTGTAAGAAAGCACATTTTTACTGTGAGGGTGGTCAGACACTGGAACATGTTGACTGGCAAGGCTGTGGAGTCTCCATCCTTGGAGATATTCCAAAGCCAGCTGGATGTGGTCCTGGGCAATCTGAGCAGCCATGACCATGCTGGAGCAGGGGGTGGGGGCTAGGTGATCTCCAGAGGTTCCTGCTGACATCAGCAGTTCTGTGATTTCCCTCCCTGGCCTGCCGCAAGGCAGCTCACCAATGCTTTGAAATAGCCACAGTTAGACACACAAGTGTCTTACTCAGGACAGTGTTCCAAAATCAAAGAGAATATTCCTAGGTATTATGAGCAGTGTTGCATAACAAGTTTTCTCTCTGTAAATTAAAGCTCTTACTTATCCCTGTGGTAATTCTGGCAACTTTCCTTAGTCCTTTTGTCCAGTTTCAAGTCCATAGTTTCAAGCAGTAATGTTTTAAGTAGCTCCCGCATGCTTTCAGCAGCCTGCAAAGTTATTTTTGATTCATTCAATGCTTAATTGCATTATAAACTCTTTGTTCTGGATTAACATCTGGAATTCTCATACTTAAGAGGCGGTTGTGAAACAAATATATTGCAAGCTGGAAGTACAGACTGTCTTGGTTAAAAGCATCTAGTATACCTTGTCCTCTTAATGACATGTTTGAAGGTCTTCCTTTTAGAGATGTGATTATGCTTCTGAAAGCTCAGCATGGATCATTTTTGCAATCTCCTACGTTATGAACACTTTCTGTTTTGTTGTCATTCTACCAGTGTGTTGTGAAGGTGAAAATAAATTGTTTTCCAGGGTAGGCTTATCACTGTTCCCGTTCACAGGTAGTTATGTTCCAGCTGAAATTCAAACATGGCTGAGGTCTGGTGCTGTCTTTGATAAAGCAGTAGTCAGGGTGTGTGAAGATTATCCTCATACTTACAAGCAGGGACAGTGCAGATTTCTTGTTTGTGAGGTTGATGACAGCAGGCTGTACAGCTCTGCTCCTTGTTATTTTACAGTAGGCTAAATAAAATTCTGACTCAAACTTCTGACATATTTAACAGTTTACTTATGGTTTGTTCCAAACTGATTTTGTTAGGAGAGCATATGAGCTTCTGGTATAATTACACTTCAGGTAGAGTTTTAGGTTGCCTCCTTTCCTTTAGCCCTAGGACAAGGGTATTTGTTTTAATAAAGCCATGTAATGATCTAACTTCTGAAGCAAAAGTGTTTCAGGCAAAGCAACTTTTAGATCAAGAATCTTAAGTCTGTGGAAGTCTCTGTGAATGTTGTACCTTAGTGATAACAAGTGTGTAGGAGATCTGCCTGCCAGTAGAACTGGTACAGGCACAAATATGAAACTCTAAATATTGGTTTAGTAGAAATCCTTTGCTGTCATCTTGGTCAGGAAAAGCTCTAATGTTTGTGGTAAGGGAGATAAAAACTAAAATAATTACTTTAGGTTGTGACTGATAATAAGGTTGACGGGAGCAAATCTTTGAAGAATTTTCATATTAAATTTTTTAGTGCCTTTTTTGATTTTATAGTAGAAGAAAACATATCCAGGAGCATACCAGGGAAGGCTGTTCTCGGCTTCATTCAGTGTGATCGAGTAGGCTCTGAGCTGTGCTGCTTAGTGAAGGATTTTGATCCCGAGAAGAGCCTCTGTGTTATCTCAGAGTAAAATTAATAGTTGGTATGAATAGTCCCTAATGGATAGTGTCTCTATCACCTCATTGCTGAAATTGGAGTGGTTTCTTCCATTGTTGTCTCTTAATAAATTAATTTGAATAAAGTAGTATTGAGTTCTGTCAGGGGAGTAACTGTAGCAAATGAGACAAATAATGACTGTCTTACTGAGCTCATCTTGGTCCTAAATGAGACAGGTGAGGGTAGAGGTTACTGCTTCCCGGTGCCTGGGACTGGGAGAAGGAGGAGGATGGAGTGGTGCTTGGAGAGAAGCTTCCCTTTTCAACTTGCAGTAGCACTGAACTGTTTTTCCCTAAACATGTAGGCTCAGCCTCTGAAAATGCAGGGTTTTCTTTTCTGTGACTGATGCAACAGTTGTTTCTTGGGTTAGAATCTACCGGACCTTTCCATGCTAGTGTCTTTTGGGTGTGTTGGGGGTTTCTTTTGTTTATTTTTAGTGTGGTTTTGTTTGGGGGGGTTTTTGTTTGTTTCAACAAGTGCTGAAAAAAAGTTTTGTTTTGCTAGGTGTTGCATTATTGCCATTTGTTGATGAGCGACGCCTTAGAGCTGCCCTGGAAGAAGTCTACCCTGACCTCACTCCTGAAGAAAGTAAGAATTGTGATATTTTGTTAACAACTTGTTACTACCTTTGTTTCACCCTAAATGAGCAAGGTATGATAGACATTTGGATGAATTGAACTATGGCAGTCTGTAGCCTGTTCTTCATGGATGGTGCTGGTAATTAGAATGATCCTCCACAGGTTTGTTTTTGTAGCTTCCACTTTTCTTTTACTCAAGTAGATCTTTGTAAGACAACCTGAAAATTAGATGGCAGGTTAATTGTATAAAAAGCTTCTACCAGTATATGCTGCTAAAGTCCTTGTTAGATGAGTATGTGGCAATCAAAAGAATAAACTCTGTTTCCAAGGTTAGTGTTGGTAAAACTTGATAGGTGTATTGGCTGTTCTGACCAGTAGGCTGGCTGTGCCTGGTTATATGTGAAGCCTCAAGTTCAGTTTATATAGGCAAATATATGTGCTACTTTCTCTGTTGTACAAAAATAATAGATGGTTCTTGCAGGTAAACTGCTTGGGCATGGAGCAGCACAAGGGGGTGGTTTCATTTTTCTTTTTTTGGGTTTTTTTTTGGTTTGTTTTGGTTTGGGTTTTTTTTGCCCAGCCTGTCTGTATTTTCAACATCACTTTCTAAATTCAGCTTTCCTCCCATTAAAGACAAGACTCCCATTTACTGACTGCCAGCTACCCTTGTGACCAGAGACATACTGTTCTGAGCAGAGACACTGTCTTTCCAACACTCTGAAGGAGGGTTCAGAGCTTTCTCCTAAATCACAATGAAGCTTTCCTTTTGTGGAGATGTCAACAGGGCGGTGTGCTGGTCTTCTGTATTCCTTCCTTCCCTCTTTGCTCTGAACTCTTACCCCATTGTCTTCATCTTTTCTAGGCAGAAGAAATAGCCTTGGTGGTGATGTTCTCTTTGTTGGAAAACACCATCCACTTTGTGACTTTATTGTGGAACAGTACAAGACCAAAAATACAGAGGTAGGTTGTATTTGTTCTTAAGGGATTGCGTAAATGGTGAGGGTGGAGGTCTAATAAAGTGCTTCAGCTTAAACGTATTTTTTTTTCCGTAGCCAGTGGATATACCCCCAGAGTTGTGCTATGGAATCCAGGGAAAGCTTACACTGAATGAAAATGCCGTTCTTCCAGATCAGTGAGTATGGTTTCTGGAATGGATTGTTTGATGCTAAAGGACATTTCCTTCAGTTATATCTACATTTAAATAAAAATATCTTTGTGCCCACAACGAGAAACTTCAAATTCTCGACAAGGCAGTGTATTTAGTTTTGAGGCTAAACATGCTTTCTGCGAAGTTTCATAGTAGGTGGTGTTATCATCAGCATATGTAAAAATCCAAGAAAGTGAAACTTTTTAATTCTGCAATTATTTTTTTTTTTTATTTCAGATCTAGGCTTTTTTGGCAGCATCAGAAATCTTTAAAGTTCTCTAATGTGTGTGTTTAATTGTTGATGAATTTTTGTCATTTCATCTATGGAAGACTGACTTATGTATTTAGTAGTGTTTGAACTTTACTGATCACTACTACTTTTATTATATAGGTCCTGTTTGCTATTAGTCTTATTCAGTAAGGCCATGTTGTTTTGGCCTCTTTGCTTGTGTTATGAATGTTAATTTAATGCAGTCTGATGTAACTTCCAATAGTGCATGCTGTTTAAAAAAAAAAAAACAAAAAAAAACCAAAAAAAAACCCCAAAACTCTGCTTTTTATATGCCAATCTTAATTGCATGAAAGAAAAATCCAGATAGAGATATATTAGTTATATTTTGCTGGTTTCCATTTGGGCTCTAGCACTAAATTTGGGACTGTTACCAGCTACACATACAAAAAATGGTAATATTTTTTGTTTTCTAGATAATGCGTTTAGTTTGAGAAATTATCAGTATCATCTTTGCATTGTAGGATATGCATTCATTTATCTAACCTTGCTTAGAGGCATAAGCAGGTGTTCAGTAACTCATTTGCATTAAATGCACAAACACTCTGATTTTGTTGGATAGATAATGTATCCTAGGTCACACTCACTAATATACATTTCTCTATTCTTGTCATGGCTTGTGGAGAATATGAGCAAGTCAGAGCTGTTCTTGGAGGGAATAGCAATGCAGGAAAAAGAAAACTCTTCTGGCTTTGCCTTCGCTAGATAGGGTGTAAGAAATGGATGGGTTTTTTACCTAGGAAAGTAGTTTGCTAGGAATTCTTTGAAGATGAGCAGGCATTTATATTGCCTCTTCAAAATAAGTCTTACTCTGCTAAAAAGGTTTGGATCAAATCCAGCCAACATGTGTACGGTTTGTGACCTCTGTGTGTACCATGAGCCTGTGACAGTTGTGCACAGTAGGGTGAACAAAGAAATCTGGGTTTGGATTGATCAGAATAATTTTCTTAAGCATGTTTTTAGTCTGCTTGAATTGAAGGGGTAAAGTTTTCTGGAGGAAGGAAGGAAAGAGTTGAGATGCAAGTGCGTGTCAGCCTATTAAATTTCAATTAGAAAGGAGACTCTTTAGGTGCTGTGTAAAACAGCTGCTAGAATTGTATTCTATTTTACTTAAAAACCTTTTTCTTCCTAGTGAAGCAGGTTTGCATCTTCATGGTGTCTGCATGTATGTTTGCCTTTCTGGTCTTCTCCTGCCCTCTTAGAACCTGTTGACTTGTTATAATCAACACCTAGCAGTACAGGGAGGTGTCCAAGGTGCAGACTAGTCCTAAGTAAATTGGCTGCTGGGCAGTGAGAAGTGTGTGAACCTACTTTTAGACACTAGAGAATCCACACAGATCAGCTGCAAAAGTAATGACATTAAGAAATAAGGATTCAACAATTCCAGTGCTTATAGAAGTATTTGATTTTGGGAAAAGGCAAGTTAATTTTGAAATCCCTTTTACGTGTCACAGGCTTAGCTGACAGAGAAACAGGAGTGGTAGCAACAGAGAAGGTGGAGCAAATGGTGAGAAATATGTTAAATGACATTTTGACAGGGATTTTTCTCTTTACCAGAACAGTGGAGTCTCCTGTTCCAATGCTGCGTGATCTTGCACAAAATTCTGCAGTCAGGTAAGTAAACTGGGTTTTAATGCAATGGTGTGCAAAATGCAGTTTTTATTCTGGTGCTCTGTGGTGTTGATTTTGCAACAGAATCCATCTCAATAAAATTGAAGCTTTTACTTTAAACGTTTCTGGTTTTCTGTGAGAGCTGAATCCAAGCTATTGTGTTGTAACCCAGTGGGCTTAGGTTAGGGTGGTTAGTCAGAGTGTGCATAGTGGCGTGCCGTATGGGGATGTCCGAAATAGTCGCTGCTCAATGCATCAAACCAGGTGTGTTTCATCCCCTCAGAAATACCTGCTGTTGCTTTTCTGCTCACCCTCTGTTGGGGCTTCTGGGTCTTTGGCAAGCAAAGAACATCTACAGAACTTGCAAGCCTTTTAAGTTAAAAAACCCCCAGTGTTAGTGAGCGTGAAACCTCAGAGACAGAATGGCATATTGAATGACAGCCCTGCAGCTCTTGATTTTTGCCTCTTGGATTATGACCCATTTTTATTCCTAGCAATTCCCATAGGATGCCTGAAAATATAAGCTTTGTGTCTTTAAGAAGTAAAGGAGTAATACTAACTTGCCTGAATGTGGTATTTGGGAGAATAATAAGGAACTTCATAATGAATAAAACCAATGCAGAGTTTCCAAGAGTGCATCTTGTGGTCACAGAAGATTTTAATTGCTCTTGCACTTGACAGCAAATTTCTGTAGATCTAGTGTGTTGTATGTCGTTCCCACTTAATTTGGCATGGTATAATAGCTATGTAATGCTTGAGCCTGTAACCTTTCACTTCTTGAGCCACATAAGATACTTGAGACACTGAAAATCACTTGTGATCTGTCTGCATAATTTTTTCCGGCAAGGAGGCATAACTTGCTTCAAGTAGGACAACTATGTACAGGCAGTAAGAAATGCCAAGTTGTGGCTTGTCAGGATACTGTAGAAAGGATGTTCTGAAATGAGGATTTAGTTGCTTTGAGCAATGAGTTAAAGGTAGTTTTTGGCTTTCTGTCTGCCACTGTCAGGAGGTTTGAATTGTTCTACGCTTCTGTCCATTTCTCTGTTGCAAGGATTTTTCTTCCTGTCTTTTGAGATAGTATGAGCAGTCATGGTTTTGCTCTTCAGTTCTTGTGACTTTGGCTGAATTTTCCAAGGGATCATTATTCTCCTTCTTTTGAGTCTCATTCATTCTCTGCTGAAAAACAGATGTGTTTGAGCTGGAAGAGTGGATTATTCTGCTTAGCTGCTTGTTTTTCTCTTTCTCAGCATCCCAAGCATTTTTCTGTATCATATGGTAGGTAGTGAGAGAACAGGAAGCATTTTGGTGCCATGTACTTCAAACATGTCCCTGGTGGGACCTACCTGAGACCTGGATACTTACAGCGGGGAGTTGGAACTGCTGGGAGTGTGAATTTTTCTGGAGCAAACCCAAACTGCTTTGTAATGCATCATACCAGCAGAAACTAAGCTTTCAGCTGCTTTTTGCTCTATTACTATTTACTATTAGTTTGTCTAATACTAGACAGGTGAAAATGCAAGGTCTGCAAGATGTCACTGAAAATAGGTGTATATCTCTTGTGCTGCATACACACGTACAACTGCATACATTGTATGCATACAGCTGCATACAACTGCAAAGCTGCCTTTCGGGATAAAAACTCCCTGGCCCAGGAAATCCCACTTCTAAGTTGTGTACGCTTTTGAGTAGACTGCATAGCAAGCTGATATCCTGCCTGTCTGTGTCATGGCAGCCTTTGAACTTAATCAAGTACAATCAGTGCTTTGACTAGAGGATTTGTACTCAATCGTCTGCAGAAGATAGTTTCATTACCATACATAGGACTAACTGTTTTCTAGACATTAAACTTTCTTTTGGACTGGCTATTGATACAGGGGAGGAAAAAGGTCACCCTGTGGAAAATAATCAAGACATCCAAGTTCAATATAATCAGTATATCTACATGCAGGGAATACCCATTGCAATTTAAGTCATGGGTTCTTGAATCCTGTCTGCTGTGTACATCACATTTAATAAAGCAGCAATTACTTTTTCACCTTGTTTGTCTGAGTTATCAAGTAAACCTAATCCTCAAATACTTTCTTCTAGTATCTCTTTCAAAGATCCACAATTTGATGAAGACTTTGTTTTCAAGGCTATAGTGTTACCTGGTGCAAAGTAAGTATCATTCGTCAGTTTTCAAATAATTCCATTTTCATTTATTCATCTGAGTATTTGCTCCGAAAAGTATTTCTGGAACTATCTTAATATTAAAGGAAGCCTGCTCCAGTCCTGAAGCCAGGAGACTGGGAAAAAAACAACAATGATGGCAGACCTTGGAGACCACAGCTTGGCTTTAACAGAGACAGAAAACCAGTTCATTTAGACCAGTCGGCATTTAGAACTTTAAGGTAAGACTGGAGGCGTTGTTACTGGCTGCCTTCCTGAAATGACTCTAGTCTTTTATTGCTTTTTAAATTAAGAAAGAAAAAAAAAAAAAAAAAAGGAAACAAAGGGGTAGAGATTGGCTGTCAGAGATTAGGTGCTGGTGTTCCATGCTGGAAACTTTTGCATGTGATATTTACATTCAGTGTTGATGAAAACTGTATATTACAATAATTTTGGGGTAATGTCTTGCATTCTTCTTGATGTGGGGGGTGGGGGTGGGTGAGGTGTTTCTACTAAATATTTCTAACTAGCTTTCCTGCTGTTTTGGGTTTTTTAAACTTGTTTGGTGTATACTCACTTGAAGTACAGAAGGTACAATGAGAATATTACACACAAGTAATAATTAAAACAGATTCCTGTCTTTATAACAGTCTTATGCTTTTAAAAATGAAGTTTTAAAAACTGTTGTTTGAGGCATGTGTAGCACCAGACAATCTGGTTGTTGCTTTTCAAGGCATTGCCACAGTTGTTATTTATTAATTCTCTGAAAGTCCAAGTAACTTTCTCAGGTGCTGCAGTGTAGTATGAGAATGCTTCTGAGCACAGGATGAGAGAATGAGCTGGGGTTATGTATTACAGATAAAATTAAATGTTTTTCTTTACTGGGGGGTGCAAGGAGCCTTATGTTTTTCGGAGCCAGAAAAGAGAATGGTTTAAAGGAGACTGTAATACCAGCGTATAAAATTAAACTCCATGAGCAACTGAACATGAGTGTCTCTTTAGGAAGGGAAAATACCTTCTTCATCTTACTGCTCTGGAGGAGCTGTAAGGAGAAAAAGCTACACCCTTGCCCCCATTCATGTGTTGGAAAGCATAATTGTTCCAGTGCTGCACTTGTGAACCATCATCTGTTCTTCCATGGCATAGTTATAAAAAAAAGTATAGCTGTGTTACTGATCACATATGATGTCTCATTAAATTGCTGTCCAGGGTGGCAGACACCACAAGCAGCAAGTCTTAATGCAAATGTAGTTCTGCACAAGAAAAAAACAGCAAAAAGCTGGCAGACATTTACACACCAATATTTGCAAATCCTGCATCTCTATCAACTCTCACTTTTTTGGGAATGTGAAGTTTTAAGCGGTTTGCAGGAAGTATGTGTATTTCTGCTTATTGTGGCTTGCTATAGAAACCAGAAATTTTTCTGGGACCAGCTCACAAAGCATGTGCTTTCTTTGTGGTGTGCCTGGGACCCTGATCTGGAAGCGAGTCACTGCATCGTGCTTGTGCACATCTCCACTGATGCACTGGAGAGAGCTGGGGCATTTGGTGGGCTGGGTAGCAGCTGTGCTGTAAGATGACATTCATAAAAACATCCTATTATTTTTCCTTTCCATTTCTTACACATAATAGCCATACGATGCCAAGGGAAAGAGGGATGCCAGGAATGTATGCCAATGCAGTACCTCTCGGAACTTATGGGAACCCGTATGCCAGGCCACTTCTGAGTGGGCAGCAGCAGATTCCTAAACTGTTGTCAAGTAAGTTAGTTCTGCTTTCTGCATTTCGGAGCTTGAAAAATACTACAGTTTTGTTTTGGTCTGTTGCACTGTTACAAATAAAAAACAAAGACAGATTCAGGCATCTATCTGCATCAACCTTGTGTTGCTTTTTTCTATTGCTCTTCCTTTATGGAACTACTGTAGTGAAATGTACTAAAATGTAATTTTAAATCCCACGTAAATGTAAGTGGGATCCCATTTTGAATACTGTGCCCGGTAGCACTTTGTCTACTAAGGTGTCCTAATGTCTGCTATCCAGAATGTATTCAGTATGTGGCTAAATCTCAACACCACCAGTATCAACAGACATAGAAGAAGCTTGGTACTTTGTGTCTGAAGAGAACAATGAGAGGAGGATGCTGCCCACAGAAAATATTTAATGCACAAGGCATGGTGGCAGATCAGCAGAGATTGTAAGACTGACAGAAGAGCTGTGGTGTTGAGATGCCAGACTGAACCGAAATTGCCATTTCACAGTCCTGTATTGGCTTCTCCTGCCTGCAGCAGGTGTTGCAACTTCTGACAGGAGGTGGAGGGCAGGGATGCCACTGCTGTTGGCTTGGTGAACAAGTGGGTCAGTGGAAGTGGGTAAGGTAAATACTGTGTGACCCAAAGTGGAGTTCTTCATCCTGGGAAGGAATTACGTGTGCGAATGGCTCCCAAAAAGAGCGCTAGTTCGGAGTTCTGTCTCTTCACCTGTGATCAGGAGCTATGTTTCTGTAACGGTGGGATTGAGACAGGAGAAGACTTGGCTAAACTGCCTAAAAAAGTGCTTTAAAGGAGGAAGTTCTCACTGTTCACCTGAATTCTTGCAATATTGTATTTATGCAAGTGTTTGAAGTTTAAACAGCTGACACAGATAAAGTTTGAATAACATTTTGTCACATATAGAAGACCAGATTACTACATAGTGAGGCTGTCAGCCTTTGTATATATGACTTGTATTTCTGCTGCCCATGAAACAGTAAATAATTTTGATGGGCACTCTGAGTTAAACATTTTGTCCAGTCCCAAGCCGGTGAAGTGTAGTTGAGTAGTGAGTGCAGAAGCCTCCTTGTGTGAGGAATCAGATTGGTTTAAGTGGAGAGATGGATTGAATATGAAAGCTTGGAGCTATTAACTTTGATTAAAGGAAAACAAGTGTTTTTTTTTAAACAAACAAGAAGTGCAGTCTAAAAAGAAGAGTGTGGGAAATGGGAAGGCAGCACTACCAGACAGGTATTGCATTTTTGCATGAATCTCCAAAAAGAGAAAGTCTGTGTGGTTTTGGAGAAAGTATTCATGACCCCACTAGTCCCTATACTGCTGTTCGCGTCTTCTGAAGCTCAAGTCTTGACATGTTGTGGAAAATACTTCAAAGCGGTTTCCTCACATGGAGCTGATCTTGCTGGTTAGGTACTTAAAAAGCTGTCATCCTCATGGCACCTGAGCACCTTGTGTTGTGTGGCAAGCACTTCACATGCAAATATGCCCCAATGTCATCATTTTTTCAGATTGAGGAGGCTTGAATCCACCGATTGATACGAAATCTCAGTCCATCTATTGGCCTCAGAAAAAACGTCTGGTGGCTTTCTTTCATGCATTCCTTCTTCCCCTCATCTGCCTCTTCCTCACCCTCAAATTGCCTCAGGCATCCCTAGTTGCTGTTCTGCAGTTGTGCCGGGCAAATCTGAAAGCAGGGTGGGTTTTTTGGTTTTGATGGTGATTTGGGATTTTTTCCCTTTTGTTGTGCCACTTTCCTTGATGCTGCTTTCTTTCCCCATTAGGTAGAGGTTGATCCTGTGCTGTTTGTGCAGCAAAAAGAGATGCCAGGTCAACCTGCTGGTCCCTCCAGCCACCGTTGTGGTGCGGTTGCCTCATGCGCCACCGGCAGTCATCGTACAAAGGCTTTTTCACAAAGCAAGGGGTTGTGCGCCTGCTGTTGCTCTCTGGGGCTCTTCATCCCGAAGTAGGGAAGCTGGTTCCTGCCACTCTGTTTTCATGGGAGACCACAGTGCAACATGCTGCAAATGTAGTCTTTGTCAGTTAATTTTGTTGTTTCTTCTCCTCTTACACTAATGATGCTAAACTGTCCTAGGACAGAAGTCTTAAACTCTTAACTTCTGATTTAAACTGACTACAGTGTCAAGTCTTTACAACTCATTACAGCAGCAGTTGACTTAGTATTTGGAGATTGTCTTTCTTTCAGTGCCTCATTATTTAACCAGGGTGTGAGAACAGTTGGTGTCCCAGTCAGTGGGACGGGCGCAGATTAAAACAGCTTGCTTCCTAGCAGTCCCAGAAATGTATCCTGCTGCCTGGCTGGTGGGTCAGGACCCAGCCCACGCCACCTGCAACTATCAGTGTCAAGTGAACCATGTGCATCTTAACTCCTCTTCTGCCAGGTAGAGTCAGACTTGCTTAAACCCTTGTAAGAGGAATACTTTCAAGTGTCGTGGTCCAAAATTTCTGCTGACTCATTCTGAGATGAGTCTTTCAGACATTCACGCTGAAGGATGCTTTTACAAATCAGACCATACCCCGACACCATAACACATCCTGGATTATGGATTGTGTGGGTCTAGTATTAAGCAAACCTGTGAAGATGAAAGTGTCAGCAGCTTTTCTGTAGGTGGCAGTCCTCTTGTTGAACAGGAACAGTCTGTGTGGACAGTGCATTTGCTCCGATGGAAATCTGTGTTCAGAATTAAGCATGTGGGCCAATGTCACCCAGATGGCATTCTGTCTAGGGGTACCAAAAGGTGTTCCTAGGTCTGACATCACAGCTGTTTTCTTGCCTTTTGCAGTCACCCCCTTCAGTTTAAGCACAAATGTCTGTCAAAGCACAGGTACCTTCAACTAAAACATAGAAAGAATGGGAAGGCATATGCAGAGCTTTCTTAACAGGGCAGGTTATCTCTTATGTCAGAGTCACGTTCATCAGCTATATAATTGTGAGAGAGCAGCTATGTGTTGTGGCATGAGCTATATGTTGTGACATAATTGGATTGGGAAGCATCTGGAACCCACGCTTTCCTGAAAAACTAGAGCTGGTGTGGTTAAAATTCCCACATTTTATGGGATTGATGCAGAGCAACTTTTCATTTTGTGTATTATGTTTTTATATGTATGATGAAGTAAAATTAGAAGGGCAATGCGGTCAGCCAGAGTGCTATCTCTTCCTCAAGAGCCTGCTGTGGGTGTTCCTTACTGTTGTTCTCTGATTTGACTTTGATGTGCCAATTTTCAGTTGATGAATAATTGTCTGTGCTGATAACTTGGGGAGTCAAGTGTGGTTTGGCTATACTCTATGAATGGCATATTTGGTCTCTGCAGCACAGGATATCTGATCTATGATTTTCATTTCAGTCAGTAAACTTGTCAATTAGCTGCATTTGAAAAGTGATTTTGATTAGTGCAATCAGTAAACACAAAATCTCATCTTTGATTGCCACGCTGATTAGATAAATTGTTACTTGAGGAGCTGCTAGAGAAGGCAGTTTATTTGGCCTTATAGCTCTAGGAAATGCCTAAGTTTTGAAGACTAAAGAAAATATTAATTGTCATTTCTTCTCCCATTTTGTACCTTTTTGAAGTGTAATTCACTTCTCCAAGCTTTTTCTCTCAAAGATTGCTCTCTGTCAGGGCCACACAAAGGAATAGTAATAAGGTGGCTCTAAATGTTTTATGATGATTTCATTAAACTCTTTCATAAACTGTTCCCTAGAGCTACAAAAAGATGTGGTTACAGCAGGAGAGCAGGGTCCTTTCTTTTTCAGATGGAAAGAAAGTGATTAAATGGGATAGATGTTTTTAACTAGCCCTTAAGCAGGGGCCTGTATGAATGAGAAACACCGTACCAGGGCAAGACCAGCATCATCTCGCAGGGTTTCTCACTAGAGCACCATTTGACCCTGGCAGCAGAATGGAAAATGTGATAATAAACTTCAATTAAAATGTGATGTTCTGACCAGAGAAGGTCAGGGAGGGAGAGACTCTGTTAGTCTGGATAATTGTCTGGATACTTGGGGGTCTTGCCTAGCTCAGCCTGCAGAGAGGAGGAGGGTGGGGGAAACACAGTCATTGTCCTTCCTGGAGTATAGGTGTTTTTCTGGAAGTTTTTGTCACCCAGCAAGCAAAAGGAGAACTGAGCCAAGCCTAGGAGACCTGCAGGTCTGGTTGCAGTGACAGAGCCAAAACCTAGCCCTTGTTCTGGGGATGCTGGGGAAAGAGCTGCTGGAGTTAGTAACTACAGATAGAAGGGGTTTTGTGCATCTGAAAACATTTGTAGCAGAACTCAGTTCTTCTGTATTGCATGTGGTACTGGTATCTGTGCAACTTTAAATTATTAGAAATAAAGTAGTCTTAGGATATTTTTTGATTTAAAATAGTGACATTCTTTACCAAATGTGCGTGTTTGGTTTTTTTAGCAATATCATCTTTGTACTTTCTAATTTTTCAGCTTCAGTTTAATGTTGTCTTAATCACTTGTTGCCCTCAAAGTTAACTGAAGACAGCAATATGGGCCTGGGTTTTCTTGTGTTGCACTAATCTTGTATTCAAAAGCAAACGGAGCATCACTTAAAGCAGCATGTTAGTACAGCCTGTTTATGTATGTAAAAGTCCTGGTCATTCGCAGGCTGAGCAGTAAGAGTGCCACGTGTCCGTCTTTAGTCCTTGTGATGCTTTAGACTGGTTTGGTTACCGTATATAGGAAATGACCAATTATATCTGCTGATGAACATCACCTGGTAACGGGGGGTGTGTGTATGAAAAGAGAGGTGTATGGATGGGTTGGGGTGTGTGTATACATGTAATGTTTAATAAATAAGTGAAATACAGCATGTACCCCTGAGCTGGGTGGGCTGGATTAGCTCTGCCCGGAGGAGGCCCAGGCAGAAACAGGGGAGCTGCTGGGGATCAGAATTTATTTCCCCTGACAAAATGGTGTTATCATCAATGGGCGCTGCCCGCGCCCTCCCCTGTGCGCTCAAGTGCTGCCGTGAAAGGTTTCTGTCCAGGTCAGATCATTACAGCCTGCAGACAATCCAGCCACAGTTAGGAGAGGCACAGATTTTTCCTCTGTCCATTTTTTTTTTTTTTTTTTTTTTACACACACACCCACACCCCTTTTTCTTTGAAATTATTGAGAGCTTTAGTGTACTTGAATACTGGCAGTTTAACAGGGCATTACTGTCCCATCGCAGTACATCCATTAGACAACTTCTGGAACCAGCTGTCGAAATTAGGTCACACTTAAACACCATTGAAAATAATCAAAGGTGTCACTGAAACTGAAGCTTTTGATTGATGCACAATTTGAGTGTTGTGGACTGACTGGGGAGCTATTGATTAGCTGTTTCTTTTATCCTGTTTACCGACCAGTTTATTTAGAAGAACAACAACCGTTTAATTGCATGTCCTGTTAAAGCAATGTTGTTACTGCTGCATCTTTGTAAAGAGTTAGTTTGGGTAGAACAAACAATTGAAAAGTGGGTGGTCTTTTTATCCACTGCGGCTTCTTCTAACTGCAGTGCTAGGTCTGTGGCCAAGTTTTTACCCAAAAAGGTTTAATTCAGTCTGGTTACATTATCAGAGAGATCAGTAATAGATTTTTATTACTATGTTATTGTTGTCTAGGTTAATTTTTAAATATATTTTTGTTATCTTTAAATATATCCTAAATAGAACTCTCTCTCTCTTCCCCACACCCCCTGTATATATGTGTGTATTAAACACGAATAAAGTGGAACTGTTCACTTCATTACATGCTCATTCTTTTAGTTTGCTTAATAGAATAACTTAGCCTAGTCAGAGGAAAACTTGCACATATTTTGAGTCTTCAATACCTGTTGCTCACAGACACGGGGTGTTGTGATGATGACACAGCTGTACGTGTGTCTGTAAAAGTATCTATATTTTTTCATATACTGTAGAGGTGAAATGTAAACATTAAATGAAGTCTCCAGCTGTTAGGTAACAGATACAGGTTTGCATTTTTAAAAATTCAAGAGAAGATACCTGTGAAGTGTCCCAAGCACTAACAAATGCTAGTTCTAGCAGTTAAAATTCATTCTTACTAGACATAGTAAAAAAAAAAACAAAATAATTGCCTTAATACTAAATTTGCACTGATGGACACAAGAGCTTTATGAAAATCAGCAAAGTAACCAATGACTTGGTGAAATGTGTTTGTTAGTATATCCAGTTTGAGCTTTTCTGTTTGACTTCTTAAAACATGTTCTCAGGCACATGTAAGAGTAAGTGGAGCGCAGTTCTTTAGGTATACTTGCTCTTTTTTTGTTGTAACATTTTGTTTTACCCTCTAGATCTTAGACCCCAGGAGTCTTGGCGAGGTCCTACACCCTTGTTTCAACAGACACCGCAAAGGTAAGGCAGGAGGGATTGAAATTTTGTAAAAGACAGCCAGGAGGATGTACTTCGTTCTGCCAGGCTTCACAAGTTGGTTTTTTTTCCCCTTTTTGTTCTGAACTTTGTTGTTTAAATTTTTCAGAATCATGCTGTACAGCAGGGTTTTTAAAGTTAATTAATGTCCATGATTTATTTACATTTTGTGAGTACACTATGTGGTGTTCATCCTCTAAAAGGCTCAAGTACTGTGTATTAAAAAAAAAGAAGGCAAAAACACTTCCCATTAAAACTCGGACTTCAAAATTAACTTTACTGTTGGTGCTTTGGTACCGTTCTTGGTTCTTTGGCCTTTATCTTATTGAAGCTTTTGAGATACTATGAAATTGAACACAGAGAGCTTAAAACTGCATTAGATTTTGGACAGGCTAAACAAATTTCTTTTTAGGAGGGCTGTGGAGCTTAATGAGGCATAACTAATGGTGTTCCACTTTTATCATTTCTGTGCCGCAACCGCAGCATTAGTACAGACTAGCCATTGATTCTTGCTACAAACCTCTTGAAGTCCTAATCAGCTTCTTTGGTACAAGTTTTTCAGGCCTGACAAGCCTATTGTAGGGCAGTGTCACTGTAGGTCAGTAGTTATTAGTTGCCACTGAAAACAGTTTCTTTAACTACTTAAGACTGAACTGAATTAAATGCAGAAGGGACTCAGGGAAGGATTATGGAATCTGCAGTCCAATAAGTGCCATCGAATAGAAGGAATGTGACATGGTTTGATAATAAGGGATGTTTTACATGCGTTCCTTCATTGATAGGTTGTATGTCCTTAAGTCAGATGGACTTTATAAACTCCAGTGTACCTGTGAAATCCATGAATAATTATATTTATTTATATTTATGGAGGAATGAGAGCGTATGTGAGATCTTTGAAGTTTCTGCTGAGGCACAGGTTTTTTTGTGTGTGTGGTTTTATTTGCAAATGTTAACCATTGAAAATATGAGCTTCAGGAGAATTTATTGAGCTCTCCACAATCACGCTTTCCATGGCAACCATTTTGATCCCTATTGAAATAATTCCAGGTCCCTTGTCCTGTGCCAGTCAATGTGGAATATTGCATTATAAATGAATCTTGCATTAAAAACTTCAGTTTTACTTTGTCCATGGGAGTTCCTATTCCCACACCTTAATTAAATCAAAGTTATTTAGTACCATTTGATGAAATACTGCTGCAGGTCTGTAACTTGTTGCTACTTTTACAACACTATACTTCTGTCATTTTACCAGCCTGTTAGTTTTTGCAGAGTGGAAGGGTTTCTCAATTCACATATAAATAATCCGTCTGCCAGGAGTTCTGGTTGTTTCTCACTTGAAATACACGTTTTTGTTACCATTGTAATAATTGACTGTCTCTCTAATCAGAATCCCATCATAAGGTTACTGTGTTTGGTTTGTGCTAATATTTTTAGAAGTGACAGCACGCTGCCCAAGTACTTCAGAGCTTTTTTTTCAGATAGACAGTGTTTGTGATTGGATCTGCTAACCTGTCCAGTGTGCCCCTAGTGCTGCAGTATCGACCTCACCATTCACTGCCCAAACCTGAGGAAACTGGGGTCCCCTGAGGTGACTTGAAATTGAAGATGTATCATCATCATCTAGAAAATAAGCTTTAGAGAAGCTCGAAGAATGCTGTTGTAGCTTTCAAGTGACAACAGTGTATTTACAATGCTTTTCCTCCCTGGTGGTGCGTTGTTATACCTCTGGTTTGTGAAAATCACTAAACCGCCAGCTTCAGTGTTGAGGATAAGTAATTTTGCCATGTTCTTGGGAGTTGTTTGGTTTGAGAAACAAATCAAACATGCTTAGGGCTGGTGTGGAGTTAGTTGTCATACAGAGATAAACATGGAAACTTAAGCAGAAGTTTAAACAGAAATACAAAGATAGGTAGGTTTAGTGCAGGAAAAAACGACTGAACCTGTTGAAAGGAACCTGCCCGAGAGGTCTTCATTTTCCCAGTCAGTTCCCTGGGAGCTGCCTGTTCCCCATACTGCTGCTGCGGCTATCCCCACTTGCTGCTGCAGCTCCAGGTGCTCCAGGAGCCACAAGGTGCCACAGGGGAGAGCAGTGAGGAATTTCTGTTCTCTGCCACCCCCGCTCCTGGGAAGAAAGTAATTGAGGGACAGGTCAGCCATTGCTCCAGCCTTTTCAGATGAAGTGGGTTGGCAGGAGGCTACAATATCCTTGATTTGCGACACCAAGAAAGGGAGAAAGCAAGGAGCCCTGTCTCTGCTAGGAAAGCTTCGACCCTTTGTGCTAGTGCAGGGATTGAGTATTGTAGTGGGGGCTACACTAGCACTTGCCTCACAGGCCTGGGTGGAAGAAAACCTGACATTGTAAAGCTGCTTCTTCGTAATCCAGATGATCTTGTTTCCTGCGTAAGATTTCTTACTTTTAAATGTAGCGATGCAATTCAGTGTGCAGCAAGTAAAATAAAATGGGTGAGTTGCCATTGAACAGGACCCCTTTCAGCATGTCCTGTTCAGGCCCTGGTCTGACTGGGCTGCGTTACTGGAGATCGCAGATTATTTCATGCTCTTGCCTTCAGTGCTGGTGATCTGATATGTTTCAGGGGAGACAGATGTAGATACATGCTACATGTTTTTCTGGCTGATGGAAATTTGTAATCTCGTTAAGCAGATCCTTTTGCTTAACCTGCTCATAAAAGAGATTTCCAAAGATGCTTCAGGCTGGAAAACGGAAACTTTTTACTGCATAAATTTTCCTGGCATGTTAGTTTTAGTCATAAGTTGACATAACTCTGGGTAGTGTGCACCTGAGTAACTCTGCCAGGGTGAACTCGTGCAATATTCCAAGTGGTGCAGTTCTTCCTTCATTACCCGTGAGTCACAGCTTTGCTGCGTACAAATCTCCACCTTCAGGTAATTTGAATCACCAATTAATACATTGGCTAGATAAACATGAAGTCAAGTGCTGTGAGGACTATGATTTCTGATTTCTGTTTACCAGATGATAATCTAAAATTTTGGTTTTTAAAAACAGTACATAGTTCTGTGAATTAAGAACAGCAAAGAGATGTAAGCTGCTTTTCTGGCTTTAAGACTGGAAGATACATTGCAGGTTTGTTTGGGGGTTTGGTGTTTTGTTTTTTTTTCTTTTCCTACTGGGTTTATCCTCTAGAGTATGTAGTTGTTCTGACTTGAAAATCACCAACTTCACTCTTTCAGATGGCCTCGAAGCAAAAATGCCCCAACAAAGCAGTGTTATTTGTTTACTTGTTAAACTATCCCAGCTTTTCAGTAAGCAGCACTTTACCAAGTAAAGTTTACACTCTGTGCAAAATACATATGAATGCAGAATTTACATCAAACTTTCCCGTTCCAGGCATGTAGCAAGTGTTGGCCTGTGATCATCAGTCACTGAGGGTATTGGTCACAAGCATGTTGGCAAAGTTGTAGAGACAGAGTGACTGTTGATGAAAGCCCTAGACCTCTCTGGGTAATTCCCTGTAGCTTTCCTTAAGGCTGAGCAGTGTATTCTTCCTGGAGAGTCTGCTGGTTTCTGGGAATAGTGGAGAGGGGGTAGTTAGTAGTCAATATACTTAACCAAAAGGAGGATCATACTTAGAATACTGATTTTGAGGTTTTGGTCCCTGCAAGTGTAGTGTGCTATTAACTTTAAATAGTTAATTTTTTATAATAATAGCAATAATAGTATTGCTCCCCCTAATGAATGATTCGGATAAAATTGTTCATTTCTAGACATACCTCTAAAGCTAAAAATAAAACCACACAGTTTGGTACCTCTTAACTTTTGTGCATTTTCATTTTTACTACATGTATTGCACATTGTATTTACCAATTGCCTATTTATCAAATAAGACTCATACTTTTATAAATGGGAACCAAGTTATTTCTTTTCTGGAGATGGCAGGAATTTATTTTGCCTTTCTAAAATTCAGGGAGGTCTGAATCTGACTAGGTAGAGCAGCTGTCTTGCAGGCTTTAGTGTGAAACTAAAAGCAATTTGCATCCAAAACCAGAAAGCCTTCACATCCAGAATGCCTATTTTCATTCATTTTAATCTTACGTTTACCTGTCTTGATTCCAACTTTGCCTCTGTCCCAGCTGCTGAAACGTGTGTTTAAAAGCCCTTCCTCTCCTGGCATCTCTTCTTCAGATGTTCAAAACTCAGTTTGCCCAACACTGTACAGCTGGCTGTGAATCTTCCCTCAGTCACGAGTGTCATACCCTCCTCGCTGAAGTGCATGTGCGTTTGAAAGACTGTATCAGCCCCTGGGTAGGGCTGCTCCTCCAAGGTGGAGGTCCCGCCAATTTAATCTGGCAAATCTAGGCAGAGGCTCTTGGAAGATGTATACTGAGTAACTTTCAGTTCAGTGGTGCAGCAGGTAAATATGAAATGCAGTGCTCGTGCTCTCTGTGATTCCCAGCAGGCTGGCCGCACACTGTTCAACTGACTCTCTTAAACAGGGATCAGAAAAGATTAACTGTCTCAACTATCCAGTGGTTTTCCTTTGCAACAGTGGATCGTACTGCAAAACATAACTGCTATGAATTCTGTAAGGAACTGTACCCTTACCTGTGCTCAGCTTTAAAGACTGTATCATGGCTATATCATTTTTCTAAATATTTCTAATCAAACAATGATTTGATGTATCATACCTGTTGCTTTATAATTGCAATGTTAAAATAGGTACTTGAAGGCAATTAAAACATTTCTTGCCGTTAGTAATCTAGGATGGCAAACTAGGTTATAATGGATGTTGAATTTGCGTTCCCATATAAACTGTACACCAAATGTCAGTCAGTCCATGCCAATTAGTGCTTATGTTGCTAGGTCACCGTGGTCAATTGAAAACGGCATCAATAGAACTTGAAAAGGTTTCTTCCCGATCAGACCTTCTGACATATTGAGCAGAATAATGGATGGGAAAAAGCAGCCAAGGCCCCTACCCTAGATTCAGAATACTCGCAGTAAGAATTCATTTGCAACCTGCAATTAACTAGAAAGAATGGACTCCCAGAAAGAGTCTGGACATTTAGAAAAGAAAGCCTCATTCTCCTGTATCGCACATGTTTACTCTTTGGATGGTGTGTTACGTTTAAACCCCAGATATCACCAAGTTAGCTAATCTATGTTCAAGATCAGGCAGATGAATTGGCAAATTTGCCCCTAAAATAAAAGAATCCTTCCAAGGAATGTGAAAAATCTCTGACCTGTAAAATTGAATTTGCTGCTTGTGGTAGTACCTGGTTCTGTGGCTGTGATAAGGAAGCAGTAAGCAAATGTGGCCTTTTGGTAGGGGAATCTTGGAAGATATTCCCCCTTCCCCGATTCACCTCTAATGACTTGGCAACCTGCAGTACCACTGCAGGCATAGCTGGATGTGGCGGTGTTTAGCTCTGAGACAAATCAAATCATTTAGCACACGAGACTGTAGAAACTTGGATTTTGTGGTGTGAAACTCTCTGTAGGAGCGAAGTTCACGCTGCACTGTGTTTCTTCTTTACACAGAACTGCTGGGGCTGCTCCTCTGCTTGCGTGGAACCGTATGCTACAATCCCAAAATCAGTACCAGCCAAGTCAGTACCAGGGGCTGGGCGGACCAATGAGTTACCCACAGAGACCTGAAGATCGGATGGACAGGGGAAGACAGGTATAAACACATTGCCCCGTTTTGCATGTCCTGTTCTCCTCCTGAGTAAAGCTTCCTTTATGTGTGGCTGTGGAGAGTGAATGCGGCATAGGTAGGCATTCCCAAGCTGGTTTTAGCCCAGGAGCTGTGTTGTCAGTGAAAGCACAGACAGGTAGGTAAGCTTGCCAGCCTTGTCCAGCCCCTCCATATGTACCCCTGGCCAGTGCCCTGACTGTTCTTCATTAACAGTAGATCGAACATGCTGCCAAGTCACATGCTTCTTGCAGCCTGAGAAAACATAATCTGAAGGCAAGTATTTCAGCCAGAGTCCTCCCCTTCTGTAAGGAAATCTATGAGCTACGAATCTTGGGGATAGAAAGGTTTCTCTCCAGTATGTTTAAAATGTAGATTCTTACGACTTCATTAATTTTTGCCTTCGAACGTTTATTGGCTTACTCTTAACTGAAAAGCCACTTGGGCACAAGTGTTAGATTCTGGTAGCCAGAGAAATAAAATGTCTGTGAAAGAACACCTGAAAATAGCTTTGTTGCAGTTAAATGAAAAGTGAGTGTGATAGGAGAACCTCATAAAAAATTATAGCTGACTTTGTCATCAGTTTATGAAAATGCCACATAAGGAAAATGCTTCTTGAAAGCAGCAGGTGATTTTGCATGTGTGGTTTTTGTGTATGTGTGTGCCCAGTAAAAATAGAATCTGCATAAATTCTTGTACTAGAAATCTGACTATTGCTGCGACAATGCTCTGTACTAGTTTAATATAAATACCTGAAATTTATTTAAAACTTTTAAGTTCTGTTGCTATTCTGGTAAGTCAGAACTATTCCTCAGCTGTGGGAAGGTTACTGACCAGTAATGGGGAAGAGGAGGAAAAGCACGTGGCTGCTTGGTAACAGCACTATTTCCCAATCCTTTATATAGAAACTAAGGCATGGACTGTTTGAAATTTGCCTTCTGCTGGGACCTGATTCAGCTACCTCTCATCAACGTGCCTCAGACGAGTTACTTCTTAGTGTATGCTCTTACTTTTTCTTTTCTTCTTCCCAGTCTGCCCATCTCCCCAGTATGCAAACATTTGTGTCACACAGTACAGGACCAACACAGTCAAATTTGGTGGTTTATTTCCGGGACTGGTTTTCCACGCTACTGGCAGCATGTAGTCATTTTCACATAGGTATAAATTCAGTCCTGCAGCGTGCATATTGGGTAATAGCCCAGTATCCTTTTTTATACAGTAGGGACTGCAAGTACAATCCATTTAAATTGTCATGTCATACAGCGTATGAGGAATTCTTCTTAGAGCATTTTTACCACTTCTCTGGTTCTTTGTCTGCCTTATGTTTTGCTTTTCTGTTCTGGTTGGGAGACTCTGGTAGCGCTATCTATCACAACCACTTTTGCACCATGACATTACGGTGTAGGGGTTTTGAGGCAGCTAATACAATAAAAACATGTACTGTCAAGCTGAGTTTGTAAGGGAAGAGCCTTTGGCCTTTGCCGGGGAAGGTTTTTGCAGAGTGCCGTGTGTTTCTCTGTCTGGTGCAGCTTGTCAGGACCAAAGCCCAGCAGAAGCAGCCTGTGAGCTGCTAATACCGCTCTCAGCATTGTCTGCCAGCGGCAGGATTACATGGTGCTGCTGAAAAGATCTATAGCCAGCAAGCAGCCTGCCCCAGCGCTCCCAACTCTTAAACTCTTGTTCAGCTGAACCCTTGTTAGCAGCGGTGAGATTCCCTTCTCCCCCCTGACTCCTACCCTGAAGCATTTTTAGTGCAGGGGAGGCTTTTAGGACTGGAGTAGGAATTCTTCGACTCATTCAGTTGCCATACTGGTGTTGCAGCGAGGAACAAGGGAAAAAGAGGGGCATGTATACCACTGTGCACTCTTGCTCCAAGTATAGTGGGACAGCATTACTAGTACAAATGCTTCCAGGACTGGTTTTGGCTATAAGCAAAACTAGACAGCATGGGTTATGATCACATTAGGCTTAATGGTGGGGTATGAATCGTGGCTGTGCTGCCCAACTAGTCCCCGGTGTGGGAGTTTAAGTATATTTCAAATTTGGATGAGGTTTATCAGTAGGATTGGTTCTCAGAAATCTTTCATTTTATGTTACATGGGTTTACCCAAAACCCCGGAGACAAAGGAGTAAATGCATAGTTGCGCTAATCCGTTAACAGGGGCTGCTGTAGTACCGTAGAAAGATTGGTAGAGGATTTTGATGCTGGTGGAGTCTGGGTGGTATTTAATTAGGGCTGGAAAATAGATGCTTGAAAAAAGTCTGTCTGCTACGCCATACTTCACGCTACACTTCATCCTGAGTAGCATAGGTGGGTATATTTGCAAAACGAATTGGAGCTTCAACTAGTTCATTCCTGACCTTAAATCTCCATGTGTAACAGCTACAGCTGGGACGGCAAAGGTGAATGGGAAGTGTCTTCAGAAACATTTGTGCTGGGGGCTCGGGGAGGGCAGCCCCTGTTAGCGCACATTTGGAAAGCTGTCTGGTGGCTGAGCATCACAGACATCTGCAGCCTGGCAGGGACAGAAAACCTCTGCCCTCGCAGCGCTCCAGCTGTTTGCCAGCTGAATGATTAAACAGGATGCATATTTGGTAATGCTCCAGTCTTGCCCAAAACGTAATTCACCTGTCACTAGCACAGGAGGTGTCTGCTGGGTCATGAAAGGAAGTTAAAACTGGGCGGTGACAAGGGTTTTATTTGTATTCATGTACGCAGCAGTTATTAAGGGCAAATCTTTCAGGTCAAGTTTGCTTCCTTAAAAAAATCCCGTTTGGGTAGTGTTGCTTTCCAGCTGCTTTTATCTCCTTTTAAATTTTTGTTGCCTCTTTTTGTCTTTTTTTTTTTTTTTTTAGATTTTATTTTGGTTATTTTAAAATTTACTTTCAGATGTCATTAGTTCCTCAGGGCTGACAACACTGGAGTAAAATTAGAAGCTACCTTAAAGGGTTTAGGGTGCAAAACCAATAATTGAATCTAGCGTTGCTGCCTGTAAATTTCAAAGCTTTAAAGCCTTGAAAAGGGATTCAAGTGGAAGTGGTGACACACAGCAGCATAAATAATTATCTTTGGTCCCTTTCACCTCTGAATTCTTTTTTTACAGCGTACAGAACATGGTCTGAAGAGGTTAATAAATGCGCTGCTACAAAGTGCTTACAAAATTAATGCGACTGCCATGGATATGGCCTGCTCTGTGGTAGCGGGTGTGTGTTGGTGTCTTCCAGCAGTTGCAGAAAACTAAAGAATAAACTTGTTGGTGTTGTGCAGGGGTTTAATGTTTTTATTTTAGTTTGCAGTAATACACAACTGAATGTCCAGATAAATGTCTTGTGCAGCTCTTACGAGACCTCTAAATTACACTCCTGTACAGGATGGGTGCTGTTTGTTATGTAAGGGGAAGGATTTTTTCAAAGGATATAGTCAACTTGTTTCCTTTTTTAATTGATTACAACTACACCGGAAAACAAACATAAAACCTTCCTGATTGTGGAAACAGTGTATTCTGCAGGTCTGTTTTGGAGCCCCTTAAAACCAGCTAATCAGTTTATGTTTAGGAAGTTGTTCTGGATTGCCGGACAGAAGCAGGCTGAGGCAAACCTCCCTTGTCACAGGTTCGCTCGCTGTCTCCTCGGTTTCCGTGGCTCTCTCTGAGTCCCCGTAGGACAGGGTAAAGACAGATTTCTCTTTTAAAGAAATGAAAGGAAGCCTCTCTTCCCGAACCCACCAAAAAAACCTCCCAAGAAAGAAACAAACAAAGCCCTGTAGCTGTCATTAGTGCATCACATTTAATTAACTTTCTGATCTCTGCAATATATCAGGTTTTGAAATAATTCTAAATGCTTTAAGGGGACCATATGAAATAATTTTCCAATGGATTTTTCACCAGGTAGTTGGTATACAGAATGCTTAGTCTAAATCTAAATACAAAAACACATCTAATTTGGAGTGATTTCCAAGGTGGGATTTAGGCATCTTCCACCTATTATTTAAAATCGAATGAGTGCTGAAAAATGCTGCTTCTGTAATAAATACAATTTATATTTTTTTTTCCTTAACATACTTATTTGTAAAAATGTCTGCCTTGCTTCAGCATAAGATTGCTTACAACTAAACCAGAAAGCTGGTAATTGAGGGAATTTAATTTTTTTCCTCTAAAAAAATAAGCCTGACTAAATCTGCTAACAGCACACAGGCATTTTGCTTCTCTAATTCATACTTTAGTTAGTTCACAAAAATAATGTTTACATCATTACTGTGTAAAGCTTAAGCATACATACTGCAAAGCCCATATTTCTGTAGGAATTAAAAATTCACATTTCCAGTCTGTCCTTCAGGTGCATGTGTGTATGTGTATATGTATGTGTGTGTGTGGCTTTACCATTTTGTACCTCTTAGCTTCCAGCATTGCTGCACGCAAAGAACACGCAGAGGTGTTACAGCTTGGACATAACTTGTCCTCAGTGCTGCCTTTTGGCAAATTTATATCTGATTTAGAAGCATTGTGGCTCCTGTGGTACAGCTGGACGCTGAGGCCGGTGCTGTGCATCCACTCTCCCTGGGTGGAAGTTACAGCTTGTGTTTTCAGGAGGGCATCTGTAAACACCATGACGAGACGTTCAGCTCTGCCGGTGGTACCTTGCTCTGCAAAGGATGTATTGTTTCATTTTTGTATGGCGCCTGTAGCTCAGCAAGCTTGTTTACTGTGATGTTAATCCAAAAAATAAATGCTTGCTTTTGTTTGTTTGTAGGCATATGGCCCCGGGAGGCCCTACCCGCTACCACCTCCCTCAGGAAGATACAGCTGGAATTAGCTCTTGTCTTTTTTTTTTTTTTTTTTTTTTTTAAGTATAGAAAATGTCCAGGGTTTTTTGCTTTTGTTCTTTTATTATTGGGGGGGGGGGGGGGGGGCATGGATGGAATCCTTAAGAATCATCCCTGTAGTTTTTAAAATATAATACTTGTTTTACTGTGCACATTTCTTAATGAACTGATTATTGCTTTTTGTTTTGTTTTTTTGGGGGGAGGAGGTGGGGAGCTATGTCACTTGGAAATAGAGTATTGCAAAATACAAGTAAGCTAGACTTGCTAATTTGCCTGTGAGACATTTGATGAAGTAGGAGTGCTGTTTTGTCTTTATTACATATATAAGCTGTGCTTAGCTGTGCCTGTCAATCTGAGCTCCAAACATCCTTTACTTCACACATAAGAGCCTGAAAACAGACCCGGAGTTTTAAAGAATGCATAGAAATTGGATTTTATTAACTCTGGGGAAAGACACAGCGGGCAGCCTGCGGAGCACGGTGTTTAAAGACATGTCTGTCGGTATTCCTCGTCAGCTGCTTCCTTGAATTTCTCACAAAGAGCAGAGACTTGGGGGGGGGGGGGGGGGGGGGACACACAACACGACACGGACTTTGGAGTAAAACATTTCAACTTTCATGACTTGTGCCTGTTTTTGAATTTGTTATTGTAACATAAACAAGCACGGAAGGTGTATTTGTCCGTTTTGATATATTAATTTAAAATAGATGCAGAGTTTCCATTCATTTTTAGCACTCTTTCTAGAAATTTTCTGTGTGAGTGTACCAAATCAGTAAATATTTTTATTTGCTTTATAAAGTGGCTTTTGAAATTCTGAGCAGTATGCAGTGGTTTATTTCCAGCCCCCTCCAGAACATGTTTCTGTCTTTTATCTATACCTGTCTTGCACACATTTGATTTCTTGAAAAAAAATTCTGCACAGCCTCAATAACAGCATTCAGAACCTTTGGTTAATCCCAAAAAATTATGAGAGCCTCCAGGTGAATGACCAGCGTTAACGCTAAGGTAACATCTTCCTCTTGTGCTGCACTTGGACTTTTCCGTTAAACATGCATATCATATAAATCTGTGCACTTGCCAAGCTTTGCCGGTGCCGTTGCACAAGGTTGCAAGGCACGGTCCTACTGTGAGTAGTTTTTCAGCCCCTTCCTTTGAGGGCCCAGATATTAATCACCAGTAATGAGGAAAAAGATGAGACCAATGTAACATTATTTTCAAGTGACTGAGGGTGGAGCAGAATCCTCCATTGTAATGCAAAGAGTCGCCATCCTGCCCGGAGCTGGGAAAGCCATCGGCCCTCACCAATGGCCTTCTTCCTCAGCCGGGAAGATATTTGGGTCTCCAAAAAAAAAAAAAGTAATTTTGCTTCTCCAGCAGAACAAAACCGGTGGCGAAACGTGAATTTTCATGCAAATGCGGTGCTGGAGCATGAGGCTGGAAGAAGGAGCTGGGGTCTTGTCCTTACGCTGCCAAAGGTGTCCCCTGCTCCCGAGGATGAGCCCCGGGTGCCGGTGGGCTTTTGTCCCTGTGTTTGGGGTTGGGAGACGTGAAACGGGGCTGGGTGAAGGTTCTGGGGGGCCGCTTTGGGAAGGGCTTGTCCCTGCAGGTTTCCCCCCTTGCCGGGCTCTTCACCCCCTTGGCCAACAGCCCCGAAGCTGGCTGGCATTCCCAGCGGAGCCAGTCCTCGGCCCCAGGAGATGCGGTGCCTGCCCGGACCCTCGGCGCGGTTCTCAGAGCAACGTGCTTGGCCGGGGGCTTCGGTTCCTCGGCTCCATCACGCAGAGGTGGGATGCGGGGCCTGGCCGTGGAGCATCCCCTGCTCCGCCGCTTGCTCCAGCTGCCTCTGCACTGCCGGGCTCGGGGTGGCCCCTGGGGACGGGGTCCCCGTGGCGTCCCCGGGCTGCTCTGCCTCTGTATTTGTGTTCCAAGCCGGAGCTGAGCCGGGAGCCGTCCCCTTTGCTTTAGCGGGGTGGACGGGGGGCTCGCTCGCCCCACCGGGCTCGAACCCCATCCCCTTGCCAAGGGCCGTCCCCGCGGGAAGCGCTCCGTGCCGACCCGGCCCCGGGGCGGGGGGGAGCGGCGGGGGGTCCCTACGCGTCGCCCCGGCCCCCGGGGGAGCGGGCCCGTGCGGCGGCGGCCGCGGGGGAGCGGCGGGGATCCCCCTGCCCCGGGGGGCTCGGGAACGGGCCGGCAGCCGGTCCCCGGGCTCGCAGAGGCCGAAACCGCCGTTTTCCGTCTCAGACCCGTCCCTGCGCGGCGCGGCCGGGGGCGGCCCCGAGGGCGGCGGGGCCAGGGGGCAGCGCGGGGCGCGGGGCGGCACCCCGGGAGCCGGGGGTTCGGGCTGGCCAGAGCAGCCACACTGCATCCGCACGTACACCGGGAACGAAGCAGCCAACTCTTGAGAACAACTTTTCCTTTTATTGTAATTAAAAGAAAAAAAAATGTAAAAGAATAAAATGCCGGACAGTTCCGAGGAGCGCCCCCGGGGCGCGGTGTGCCCGGGGCGCGGGCGAGGGGCAGCCCCCGGCCCTGCCTGCCGCTCGGCGCCGCTCCTCCTGAGCCGGCTGGGCCCGAGCCCGACCCGCTGCCCGGCGCCGGGGCTGCCGCGGCGATCCCGGGCCGATCCCGGGGCGATTCTCCGTCGTCCCGCAGCTCCTCAGACGTTTGGCGATGTGCCGGCGTCTGCGGCACCGTCCCCGCGAGGAAGCGCACCGTGTCCACACGCGCACACCCGTTCACTAAGCGGAATTTCTTAACAACGATAAAAACGTTCCCCCCCCACAAATCCGCGCCCGGGCTGGGTCGCGCTCCTGCCCCAGCGCCCTGCGCCGCCGCCGCCCGCGGGCCGCTCCGCCCGCTTGCTCCGGCCGCTCCCCGTCCACCAAAAGGCAGCGGCCGCCCCGCCGCCTCCTCCACCTTGCGTTACAGCTCAATTTACCTTCAATCAAATAATAATGAAATTGCACTTCATGGCCACCCTTATAAAATTAATTCCGCCGAGATAAGTTGCACTTCAGAAGATTTATTGTTCGCGTTCAGTGGGTCTGTAAAGTATGTTCGCCGGTACCGGCGCGGGCTCCCGGTGCGCTCGGGTCTGGCCGCCGGTGCTCGGCCGCAGGAGAGCAGGGCCGGGCCGGCAGCGCAGCCCCGGCTGTCCCCGGCTTCCCCCGGCTGCCCGCCGCCGGCCGGGCGTCCCGTCGGGGCGGCTCTCCCGGGCGGGCCCCAGCGCACCCGGGCGCGAAGGCGGCGGGACGCGGAGCCACGGACGCGCCCCCCCCACAGGCAGGTGGCGGCGCGGACACACGCCCGCAGCCCCGCGGCGGCTCTGCCTTCGGGCCCGTCTCCGAAGCCCCAGAGAGTCTAAAAAACACACGCGAAGGGAGGCCGGGGGCGGGGGGCGGGGGGGGCGCGGACCAGGCGGAGGCCCACGGACGGCCATCGGGGCTCCCCGCAGGTGCCCGGCCGGGCCCGGGCGGCCGTCGGGGCCGGGAGGGTCCGGTCCCGGAGCGCGGGGAGCGACGCCAGGGCGGGGCGGGGGCGGGGGGCCCGGGACGGGGAGACGACATACACACGGATTACCACGTCCTGCCGTAGAGCAGGTTGGGGCTGACCATGCCGCTGTTGTAGTCGACGCCGGCCGAGTCCATGGGGGCCAGAGGGGGGCACCTGGCCGTGCAGCGCCGGCGGGCTGGGCGAGAGCTCCTCCAGGTCGGCCGCCTGCCCCAGCGAGCCGGGGTGTGGGTGGGCGCCGGGGGCTGCGGCAGGCAGGGCCCCGGTGGAGGCGGCGGGGGGCGGGGGAGCGGGCTGCCCAGGGGCCGGGGTGCCGCTGCCCGGCGGCGGGCAGGGCTTGCCGTCCTTCACCAGCACGGGCACGGCGACGCGGCGCGGTGAGTGCTGCTGGCAGAGGCCGCTGCTGCCACCGTCGGGGTGCAGCTGCTGGGCGGCCGCCTTGTCCTTGGCCTGGCGCTTCATCTTGTAGCGATGGTTCTGGAACCAGATCTTCACCTGGGTGGGGGTGAGGTGGATCAGGCTGGCCAGGTGCTCCCGCTCCGGCGCCGACAGGTACTTCTGCTGCTTGAAGCGCCGCTCCAGCTCGTAGACCTGCGCCTGGGAGAAGAGCACCCTCCTCTTCCTCCGCGGGGCCGCGTGGAGCGGCACGATGGCCTTGGCGCCCTCGGCGATGCCACTCAGGCCGCCCATCCCGGCCACGTTCATCCCTGCCGATGGACCCATGAACCTGGAGACTGAGCGGGACAGGCGGCTCAGCGCCGGCGGCCGCCCCATCAGGGGCAGCGCACCCCTGCCCCCCGCCCTGGCCCGCCCGTCCAACCCCACACCCGCACTTACTGCTGGAGTAGCGAGGGTCACCGCCGGCCCCATACCAGCCGCTGCCCGCCGCTGTGCCGCTCCGCATCCCCTCAGGGTAGGCGGGCAGCTCACCCATGTTGCCCAGCCCGCCGTTGCAGTAGCCCCCGACGGCGCCGTGCGGGAACTGGGAGACGCCGTGGGGCATGTGGTAGGCAGCCGCCCCAGTGGGGCCCGCCACGACGTGCTGTGGCACGGCGGCAGCAGCGGCGGGCACCGGCGGCTGGCGGTAGGGCCCAAGGGGCGCGCCCAGCCCGCCCGCCCCGTCCATGCCGCCGAACTTCTTGTAACTCTCCTCCATCGGGCTGAGGATGTCGGTGACCGAGAAGGGCGTCGTGTGCTTGGGGCTCAGCGACATGGCGCGGCGGGACGGGAGGGGATGGGCTGGGCCGGGCCGGGCGCTGCCGCCGGCACCGGCGAGCCGTCCGCGGGCGAGGCGCGGCGCGGCGGCCACCAGCCCCGGGAGCCGGTAGCTCGCCGTTTCTTTTAGCCCGGCGCCGGGTTTACGCCAGACGCGGGGGGGGCGGAGCGAGCGCGCCCGGCGGGGGAGAGCGGCGGCGGCCGGCCCCGTCCCCTCCCCGCCTCCCGCCGCCCTCCCCGGCCCCCTCCTCCCGGCCATTGTCCTGCGCCCGACGGACGGCTCTTAAGCCCGGCCGGCCCGGGGCAGCGCCGGAGCGGCTCCCGGCCCGGGCCGAACCCCGCGGCCCCCGCCTGTAAGTACCTGCCCGCTCCCCCTGCCGTGCTCGGGCCGCAACTCTCCGCGCCCCTGCCCGTGCCCGTGCGTCTCCCCCCAGATAAGCCGCCCCCCGGGCAGCGCGACGGCTGCGGAACCGAGCCCGACGGCGCGGACTCGTCGGCAGGAGCCGGGAAACCCCTCGCCCGGCCCGGACCCCCGCGGGGGGCGGCTGCCAGCCGGGGCAAGGCAGCGGGCCGGGCCCGGCCCTGGGGGGACGGCGGGACCCTCGCGAGACTGATGCTTCGTTTGCGGTTGGCTTTGGGGGTCTTTTGGTTGGCGGCGTTTGGGGTTTTTTTTGGTCGTTGTTCGTTTGTTCGTTGGTTTTGAGACAACGAAATGCTCCCTCGGGGCTGCCCGTGGCCACGGCTGGGGGCCGGGGCACACGCGGGACGCACTCCCCCCGCCCCGGGCTGCAGCGGGTCCCGCGGCAGGAGCCGGCCCCGTCGGGGGGCAGCGGCCGGGCCGCCTCCTGCCCGTGCCCCGCCGCTGCCGGCGCGACGGGGAGAGCGGAGCGGGCTCTTCGACGGGAGTAGCAGGACCCCGCGACCAGAGCTTCCCCTTCCCCCCGCCTCCGGGCCGGGGCTCCGCGGGGCAGGCCGGGCAGACGCGACGGGGCGGCCGGGCGGCGCGGACTTGCGGGGCGGTGGGCAGCGCTCCGCGACACGCCGCTGTGTGCCTATGCATCCGGGCGGGCCCCGCAGCAGCCCGCAGCTCCCGCACAAAGCCGCGGCGCTCGCTCGGAGGGGCCTCTCGCTGCCCCCGACCTGCCCGCGCCCCCGGGGCTGCCTGCGCTCTCTGGCGCTGCCCGCTCCGCGCAGGGTGCGGGCCGGGGTGCCCTGCAGGCCGGGGTGCCCTGGGGTGCCAGCCCCCCGCACAGCCCCGTGCACCCACCCGGCCGCAGTCCTTCCCAGCGGGGACCAGCAGAGCTGCGCTTTCCCCGAAAAGAGAGAAAATTCCGTGTGTGCGATAAGCACCGCAGTGCCCGGGCCGTCCTGGGAGGCTCTGGCTGCCCTCCCCGTGGCCCACTCCGGGGGGGCCGAGCCCCATTTTGGGGAGCCAGGGATGTCCCGCACCTCGGGAACAGAGCTTTCCCTTCCTGTCTCCGAACACCATCCTTTCCCTGACACCTTCGGTGAGAACTGCTGGGCAAAGCACCTCCCAGTACCGGGGTGATTATCAAAGAAACACAAAAGATAAAAAATCAGAGAGGGAGGGAGCAGTTCAGCTTCTTAAACCTTGTGCTCCCCCCCTGCACGCTGAAGGTCGGCAGCAGTTAAACAAGGTCAGACCTCCGCATGCGCTGCTGCTTCTGCTCACCTCGAAACTCCCACTCCCCACAATTTTACCTGCAACGCTTTATTCAGTTGCAGTTTTCCCACAGTCCAGGCAGAATTCCTGGCACCCGCGTTAATTTTTCCTGTGTTTGTGTGTCCCATCTGCCCCCTCCCTGCTTCAAAAAAATGCTTTAAAACCCCCTTGGTGGCTGCCCGCCGTCAGGCTGTGCGGAGGGCCAGCTGCCACTCCTGTGGCTGGAGGTGACCCACCAGTGAGACCCCGCTGCCTGCCAGGGCACCCTGGGGGGCACGGCATCGCCTGTCCACCCTGGGGGATGGGGCCCTGTGGCCGGGCCCCCGCTGCCTGTGCCCGCTGGCCCATGTGTTTCCCCGTGGAACGGCTGCGCTGCACGTGCTGCTGAGCATCTCCGAGCTCAGCTTTTCCTTTGCTGGAGTCTTCCTTGAAAGGCAGACAGTTATGCTTTGATTTGATTATTTTTATTTTTTTTTCCTGAAGAGAGTTTTCTGTCCCTTTTGGAGCTGTCCCTGACTCCTTTCTGGGAGTCACACGCCAGGAAGGGGCTGTGGAAAACTCTGTCCTCCCTGGACTTAGAGGTGTCAGGGCAGGGGATGGGGACCGCGCCTGAGCCCCCCAGCCAGGCGGGAGGAGGGAGGGGAACCCCGGTCAGCCTTGCAGGGGAACAGTCCTGGGGTTAGCCCGCAGCTTGGCGAAGGACCCCGCGCAGCCCCATCCCCGTGCAGGGGAGACCCACGGGAAGGGGATGGCTGGATGGAGTCTGGCTGGGAGAGGCAGAGCATCCATGGGGTTCCCGCTCGTCTCTGGGGAGGGGGGAGGCTGCTCCGGGTACCGCGGGAATGATTCCTGCAGGCTGCTGGGGCAGGGAGGAGGTTTGGGATCCCAGTGAGGCCTCAGGGCTGCTTTGGTAACACACCGGGCAGGGTAAGGCGAAGGGGTGAGCAGGGCTGGCCCCGTGCACGTGAGTCCGGCAGGCGTGACCTGGGGTTCTGGGATCTGGCCTGAAGCAGGTGATCCAAAGGGACCTGAGCGATGGGCATGGCTCCGACCCCTGCGGCCTCCGCTTGCACACAAGGTGGCTGCTGGGGGACTCTGCACACGGGGGTACGCAACGGGGCTGCCCCGAGGAGCGCAGCCGAGGGAGGCTGAACCGGGCAGGAAAGGGCTCTGAATGCAACAGCCGCAGCGGAGCACCCACGCGAGGGGCTGGGATGAGGAGCCACACGGTTCTCGCCAGCGACGGGGCTGGGACAGGCTCTCGAGGTCTGCGGTGGGTCCATGGGGCTGCAGCAGGGACTGGCCCAGGCCTCCTGCCTGCTGGCTCCTCCACAGAGCCTGGGAGACTCCTCGCCCCCAGATCCCTGGGGGCAGAGGCCACTTCTCCCTGCATCCCCTTGCAAAGCCAACAGGGAAGCACAGCCTGGGGGGAGCAGAAAGAAACACCACTGACGAAATTCCTCGTGTTTATTTTGCACAGAAAACACCGCTGAATTTTTCCCGCATCAGTAGCATGATTTTTTTTATATATATATAAAAAGCATAGCACGTCAGTGAAGGCTTTCCTCCTTTCTTAAACCGGGCATTGCAACTTTCCTGAAATCGAGCCTTTTGGCAGGGTCAGCATCAAACACTTGGTCCCCATAGAAATGAAGTATCAAGGTGATATTTTCCTTTTGCACTTTTACTCTAGCAGAAACTGAGCACGCTCCTTTGTTCCAGTTCAACTTCAGTGACTGGGTTTTCTGGCAGGGAGATGTTTCATTTTGTTAGTGTGCTGGACTGGTGGTAAAGAAAATCCTATTGTTACAGCGAATGTTTCACCAAAAAATCCCTTAAAATCATCCTTATTTGCAGAATGTGTATTTTCCTGACTTAATCAGTCATTACCTGGAAGTGCCATACAAAAACGGACCATGTCCATCCATAGCCTGGGAAGATCGAACTGAAGATTTCAAGCAAAGTAGTTTCAAAAACAGGTTTTAAAAAAAGACGTGGCAAATGCAATAAGGCTGACAGTGATAGGAAAGAACCTACCAAGAAGTCAAACCATTAGGTTTTAATTTTTTTGAATTATGTTCCTAGCTTCTTGATTACACACCTTCCACAGAAGGTCATCTTTATTTGAAGCTGTAGGAGTGCAGATGTTATTTCAGAGATCAGTTTGTCTTTCTGATAATAATGACATATTTTGGCCGCACGGTGCTCATTTCCACACGTAAGTTGTTCTTGCTGTTTGAGACTGCCTATTACAGTAAAGATATTGACCTTGGCAAGACACAATTGACATATAGATAGAGGCTGATTTTATTTTTTTTTGACGTTTTTCAATAATCCAGTATAAATGCTAATTTATTTCTGTGGCAGCTTGCCTAAAAGCAATAGTTTCATCTAAATAGTCAGCGATAGTCACTCATTGCCCAGTTACAGTGTTGTGATCGCAGCTGATGGCAGTTTGCCTTGGTTCAGCTCTTACCAATAATTTGCACAGATTAAAAGGGTCTTGGAAATGGAGGCTTAAATAATTGCTTTCTAAAGACGTTGTTAGACTGAAAAAGGAACCTGGGGTTTCCAGTGCACTCTAAAATCATTTCCACATAAACCCCAGATTTAGTAGTTTTGAATGTCACTAAACAGGCTGTTCACAGGGAAAGGAAGATATTTATGTGGCATAAAGAGATCTCTGCTCTGGCTGCAGATGTTGGGCTTGCTGCCTGTGCCCGGGGGTGTGTGTCTCCCTTTCCAGGGGAAATCAAGCACCTAGAAAGTAATTGTGGGCAGGAGTTAGTGGCTGGGCTGTTTGCTCAGCGAGGGTCGGTGCTTGCCAGCAGGAACACCCGGCGGTGCCACCGCAGGGATTCCTTAGGAACTTTGGGTTCCTGTCACCCTGCCCTGCTGTAAACGGTGATGATTGCTGTCAGACGGTTACCCTTTCAGTGTTTTTCCTTGTGGCTGTAGGTTTCCCTTGTGCCACTTTTTTTTGGGGGGAAAAACCCTTAAACCACTAAACATATTGGCCTTCTCAAAACTTCCCTGAATGTCACGCTTGCCAGATGGGTATTTTTCCTTGTGGCTTTTTATCCAGAGGAGCCTTTCATGCCCTTTTCCCAGCATCTGTGGCAGGCAGGGTGTCTGCAGTGCCTTGGGCTGAAATTACCACCCCACCCCTGAGCCCCCGGCTGCCAGCCCCATTGCCTGCTGCACTGTGCAGCCTGGCAGAGCAAGGACAGGTTTATCTGGCTAGCTGTGCCTGCCCCGTCCTCGCTGGTGGCTTGGGGCAGTGCCTACCCCATCACCTGGGTGGGTGCTGGCCGTGCCCTTGAGGGAGCCCATGAGAGTTCATCCCTCCTCTGCCCTCGATGCCCAGGCACACGGATGCTGCAGTTGGGTGCATTAAAGCTTTTGCAGTCGCCTTTTGGAAGGAAACTCTTCCTGTAGCCGTTGACCGTGCTGTTAATTTGGGGTGGGGGTGGGTGGGGGGTGAGTGAAAATCCTAGCAGTCCTTTTAGATTTTCTTCCAAATCGCTGGAGAAGATGCTGAGCCACACAAGACCCCTCCAGAAACACCCTGTGGATTGGCAGTGGGTGCAGCTATCATCTGAGGTCACTTGCTGGTCCTGTTGACGAGGGTGACATTGATTTCGTCTGGCGCTGATTCTGTGTTCAGCGAACCCCCTGGGCCTGGGTTACATGACACCGGCAGCGGCCTCCGCTGCACTGAATAACGGCAGCCTCGCTCACCCCGATGGGTTTTGCACACTCACGGGCACTGACTGCTGCCAGCTGCCGACCCGTGCGCTTCTGGGCGGCTGTTGTGCCCTGCGTGGAGCCCCCTGGGGCCAGCAGCCTGCGGGGGGGCCAGGGCGAGCACAGCAGCTCGCACAGCCGGGGGCTGTTAGCAAGAGCCTCCACCGACTCCTGCGTTTATGAAGGCTCGTGGGCAGCGAGGGGCTCCCCGGGGGCTGCCGCGGGCTCTGCACCTCTTCTGCCTTGCCTGGTGGTGTGGGGCTTCTGCAGCCGTGGGAGTACAAGCCCATTTTTCTCCTGCCTGTGGAAGGGGATGTTTCCAGCTACAGACATCCCAGGTAAATGTCTTGTGAGCGCAGATCTGGCCGGAGAGTTTTTTGGCAAGAGAAAGGTGGTGGTGCATGGTGATGGGAACAGAGCTGTCTCCTGCGGGGCTCCCCAGTGTGGGGAACATTGGTCCTCCCAGTTTGGTGGGGTGCTTTTACTGTTTCCCTAATTGTTGATGCAGGAGAAAATATTCTAATGCTGTGTGACGGTGGCATCTTGTCCAGCTTTTCCTCAAATAACAGAACGTAAATATTTATTTGGCATCCCAGCCTTTTCTGCAAGGTTCACTGAACCCTGCACCGCTCTGGCTAGCCGCGGGCTCGTGCTGCCACCGGCTCCTTTGTGCTGTGCTGCAGCCTCCTGGCCAACTTCCCCTTCTCTCTTTGTTGATACGGTTTTCTTTTATTCCGTATTGTTTTCCCTTCCTTTTTAATTAGTAGGCTTGAATAATGAGGCTGGCTCTCCCTGTCACCGCGGTGTGTGAGGCTCGGTGATTTCTCTGTGAGGGAACACCAGTGAAATCTGGGCTCCTGAGCTGCCGCTCAGGTTATTTTTCTGTTGCTCTTTAAAATTTCCTCCCGGTGCATGTTGCCAGTAACAGCTTCTGGCTTTGGAAGTGGAGCCCTTTCACACGGGACATGCCTGTTTGTCCGACCATTGTACCTGGCCTGGGCTGTGCTTAGTGCTGGCAGAGGGACTATCGAACGCCCTCGTGCTCCTTGGCAGCCTAACTAGATGCTGCACAGCCTGCCAGGGCTCTGTTCTACTTCTGTGACATTTGGGGTGAATTTTATTAATGCCTCTCCTGTCCTGTTCTGTCATCCAGGAGAGACCTTTCTGCTGATGTGGGGGCTGCCCAAACCCACATGGCTCCTTCCCTCTGTCAAAGAAGGCTCAGTGTTTCCCCCAATCCCCCTTACTCAAGTATTTTACTGATTTCAATGCTAATTTTTTGTTTCCCCATACCCGTTCTCTCCTGTGCCTGAGTCAGTGAGCTGAGGTCTCCGGCCGGTCTGACCCCATGGCTGGTTTGCAAAGCTCTGGCCCCCAGCTGGTACTGGTGTTTGCCCCAGCAGCTGCTGGGCCCTTGCCTGCCCGAGGGTGAGGGTTTGGCAGCGGTGCGCTGCTTTCCTTTCCGGAGGCCGGGCTCTCCGGGAGCGCAGGAAAGCCCTCACATGCTGGTCTATGCACGCTGGGGAATCCACGGTGCAAACAGTGTATTTAGCAAATGGTACAAACTGTTCTATGTTAACAGGGAGGATTAAAGAGTCAAAGGCTGCAGGCATCCAGCCTGGATAGCAGGTGGAGAAGTTAGTCTTCAGGGCAGGGCTGGCTCTATGCAAAGCCCCAGATAGGCATTTATCAACACATGGGTTTTCTTTGGAAGAGGGGGGGAAACCCACCTCTGTATTCATTCAGTGATATCTGATTTCTTTTGTTGGCATCCTTATGTCAGCACGTGGTCAAGATGACTCTTTGGGTTAGATTTAGATGCAGTGTGAGGAAATCGCAAAGTAGAGAGGCTTCATGAAGGATCCTCTCCATTACCTTTCAAGTCAGAATAATATTCCTTGTGCAATTAGAAGTAACCATAGTTACTCAGAGCCATGGCTCTGGGAAGCCAAGCAGAGCAAGGTGGCAACCAGAGCAGGGAGAAAACATCTCTTTTTGGAGGGAGAGTTCCTGTGCAAGTACTCCATGGAGCAGGTGTGTGTCTGATGGGCAGCATGGCTGCAGGACCTGGCATGGGGACGTGGCTCGTTTCTCAGTGATCTGGAGAACCTGGTCCATGGGGCGTCACTCACCAGCAGTGCCGGTGTGGGTGCTGGTGTTAAATGGTGCTCAGCTGTGAAGCTGGGCTTTGAGGATGTTTGTTCCCTGTTAACTGCTGGTGGAGGGAAGGCTCACCTCATCTGGTCTGACGGAGTGAAGGGGAGCTGAGGAGAAGCTCCAGCTCGTCCCACCTAGGAGAGCAGGATGCGGCCATTTCCACAGGGCAGTGTGGGCATGTGAGGTGAAGCTGCCTGCCTGGTGGCAGTGGGGATTTGGCTATGTGGGGAGATGAGCATTATACTCGGATCATTGCTGACTGATGAAAGTGATGGGTAAAAGTATTAGAAATACTGTCGTCTCTCCCGGTCCCTCATCATGTGTTTACACTGGAGGGGGCATGTGGTGAGGTTTGCATGCAGCAGAGCAGACCCCCAGGGCAGCTTCAGGGCTGTCCCCTGCAAGGAGGAAGCTGGAGACCAGCTGTGGCTGAGCTTTCATGGCTGGGATAGACCTGCAGGAGCTGTGGTGTGGCAGCCAGCTCTGCTGCTGGATCACCTCAAGCCAGGACCTTGCGTAGGGCACTTGAGCTTGCATGTGGCTTGCTGGCACCCAAGTTGGCTTTCCCGACTTGGCTGCCTGTGGCTTCTGTGTGTCAGTCCCCAGGGTTGCTGGTGTTGGACAATGACTGGCAGGTATGCTTCCTGTGATGGGAGGGCTGGAATATGCAGAGTAAAAGAACAAATATTCTCCAGTAATGAGAAGGGGATAATGGAGCCACCAGACAGACATTTTTCTAAAGAAGAAATCATATCTGAGCTTTCTCTTTCAATTAAATTACACTGAGGGAAGCCAATGCGTGTAGGGTGACTTACGGTATTGGCTATTGGGAATCAAGAGGCAACACTTGAAAGTAATTAACCAAACTGAGCTTGGGTCTGAATGCTGTCACATGGACTGGGCGGAGCTGGGCTGGCATGGGAGGGGGTGGCAGCTAGTGGCGGGGTGCAAGGTGGTCTTTGGCTGGGAGAGGGAGTCTGTGTGCCCTGGTCACCTCATTTCTCTGCCCTCTTGTGCAGAGGGAGGCTTCTCGATGCCTCCTTGGGGGTGTCCAGGCTGTCTGACAGTCTGTGATGTGAGTGGGGGTTTTCAGACCTCATAGAGGACCACAAACCCTAGTGAAAAATCAATGGGATTCACACCCCGAATGGGGAGGTAGGTCCTGCAAGGGCATCGGGCGCTTTGGGCTGCCAACTTGTGCCGCTGGACCACTCCAATGCACCCAGAGCATACATGCACTCTGCAGCTGGGTACTGACTCCTCTTTGTCTTGGTGGGTGCCTGTCAGCATCTCCAGGGACTGAAATAGCTTTATAAATCCTGCTGGGGTGAAACCAGTTCTGGTTTGAGCACTGGGCAGCCACGTTACCATTCTCTGCTGAGCTGCCCTGCCTGGCTCAGCCAGGATGAGCAGCTCGGTTACACCACTGCCTGCAAAGGGTTAGCCTCTTGCCCGGGGCTGGCAAGGGCCATGTAGGCCTTCTGTAAGTATGATTTATATATCCAGTGCGTCTGTACTTCAGCATCTTGTGGCTCTCTGTGCATATGGAAGCTTGAGGGGCAGCCTGGGGGGGTGATGATCCGAATCCCAGAGAGCAGAGCCGGGCAGCAAACAGCTGCAGCTGGAAATAACAGGCCAGGTCAAGGCTGAGTCAGGAGGGTTGGTTAAACTGGCTTTGAGAATGATGTGAACCTGGAGGAGACCAGTTCTCCTCTCAAATGAGCAAGTAGTGGTAAAAGGCACCCTGGAAAGCCACTGGCCACATTCCATCCATAGAAGCCCCCATGGCTGTAGCCACCTTTGCCTAGGTCCGAAGCTGTTGCACAGGGGTTTGCCTTTGGGGTTCAAAAGGCTGTAGCAGGGCGAGTGCCCTGATGCCTTCCCAGCTCCTGGGACAGGCTGCTGCATCCCCGGCAGTGGTGTCCCCAGGCTGAACTCCATGATGTGCTGTACCCCAGTGGCCCATGGCCATAACCCAGCCGTTATCTCCTGGGTCTCACCTGCAGGAGGTGGCACTTTGAGGGGAAAACCAGTGGGAAATGTTGCAGGTTTGAAATGCTGAAATAGGCCATTGACAGGCCAGGCATGTTAGAGCAGCGGGGGCAAGGGAAGGAAAAGTTTGGTACTTGAGCAAAGCATCCAAGGAAATGTTTAAGAAGTGCTGGCCTCTTCCAGATTGTGCTAATAAAAAACTTAATTAAGGTAAAAAAAGAGGAAACATAAGTTAAGGACCTTCTCTGCTATGTGTTTTCTTATCCTCAAGGCTATCCTCTTTTTCATGCCCTGGGTTATGCTCCAGTTCTTTGTTTTCTTCCCTTGCTGCTGCACATTCTGTGCAGGCTCTGACCCATAAATATCACAGGTTTCCTGGTGGTGTTTGTCACCATGGAGTTGCAGTCTGCAAAGTAATAGTAGTATTTAAAAAAAAAAAAAAATCCCAAACCTTAAAAAGCAGCATCACCTTCCATAGCCAGCAAAGCAGAGCAGATGGCAACAGTGGCACCGCTGCCCGTGATGCTCTGGGGACGGGTGCCTGTGTCAGAAGGGCTTTGTTTCCCTGTTTGCTCTTTACCCTTGAAGATCTCCTGCAGGTGGAGGGAGAAGAGTGGAGCCGTGGGTGCCTGGGCACCGCACGTGAAAGGAGCGACAAACACCTGTAAGTTTCCCCCCTTATGTTTTTTTTTCTGCAGGATCCTGCTCTGCTCCAGAGTCCTCGGGCTGTTCAGGGTGGGAACCATGCCTGGTCATTTCGTTTTTAGGGTGGGAACTGTCTGGGCTGCTCCATCGTGCCTTGTAGGCTCCCGAGGGCTGGTCCAGAGCCTACAGTGGGGTGCGAGGTGCCCGGTGCTGGGCACCAAGTACGGGTGAGTCCGCTCCTCAGCGCCTGCAAGCACTGGGCATAGCCGCTCAAGGGGCGAGGGTAGGGCTGACTGTCGTCTTTGCGGGGTTCTTGGGTTTCAGCTCTTGCCAAGAGCCAATCTTGATGATTTTTAATTTGTTCTTCTTCAAGTCTTGTTGCGTGTCTGGTGGAAGGCACTGGGTTTGACCCAAATCTAAGACCCCCCATCTGCACTTCTCCATGGGGGTGCGGGTCATTCTGCATGCTGATGAGCACCTTCTCCATCTGGGATTGCTGCCCCTGCGAGGATTTTGAAGGCTTCGTGTCTATGTGCAAAAAAACCAGCTGTGCCTTCGTATCTACCCCATGCAAGGTGTGAACCATGTTGCGAGAGGTGCTGGGAAGCTGGCTGATGTCATGGCTTTGCTCACTAAACATAAAGAAACAAAACGTTCCGATGGGTGTTGAGGAAAGGCAGGACCAGCCTTACCCCTGGGGAAAGCAGCAGGCTTTGGGGTGGTGCAGACCAGCCCCAGGACCCTGTGGCGGTGCTGGGGGTCCAGCAGCAGATCGCTGCCCAGTGTGAGGTTCCCCTGCAGGTGGCCAACGGCATGAGGGTGGGTGATGACACATTATTCCTCTGATTCCAGCTGCGCTTACTGCGAAGGGATGGTGATGTGGGGCCCCGTTCTGTGGTCCCTGGCATACAAAATCCCCAGCAGCATCCCCGCCAGGGCAGGCTCGCACAGCCAGTGCATGCTGGTGTGGGGGTCCTGTGGCTTGAATATTTATAGCACCTTTGCTGTGTTCATTCTAGCATTAAACTGCTAATTAATTATGACATTTGTACTACTTCATTTTTCACTGTGAATCTGCAGAACCTGGCAGGCAGTTAATTAGCTCTCTCTATGCAAAGGATACTAAGGAGAAATAATTGCTTGAGGAATCATCATCGCATTCTTTCAGAAAGGTCTTACCTGTGAGCTGGCTTAAAGCTTGCTAGATTTGCACTTTGAAAGATGCCTCTGTCAAAGGCCAATCCTTTGGAAGAGAGATTTGAAGGAAGAGGTTATCTCAGAGATGTGGCTCAGTGGGTGTTTTTTAGTGCTTGTAAGTCCAAGGGAAATCAATTATCTAAACAACTCCCGTTCTGGAATGGATTTCTTTATTCTTTTCTAAATATGTACTCATCTTTGTCTTCGTATTGATGTGTACAGTCAACAAACCTGAGATTGCAGGAGGTGATCGGTTCTTCTCTGGGTTTCTCACAGCTATTGCCTGGGGAAGGGTGAGGGGCTTCCCCATCATCTTTTCATTTATTTTTTTTTATTATTTTTTTTTAATGGAGCTGTGGGGGAATGGTGCTTACAAACAGTCCCTGATTTCATACGCCCGTCTTCTCTTCCCAAATGTGTCTTGGCCTCATAAACACAAAACCTGTCTGAGCCCCCTGAGGAATTTGGGGCTGTTGCAGAAAGTGCTTGCAGGCTGATGGTTACAGTGCGTCCTACCTGTAAGGTTGCCCCAGTTTTCAGATCTTGCTGCTTTTGGGGGGCATTTATCCAAAAAAAAAAACCACCCCAGCCCTCAGAGGGTTGAGCAGCACATCAGGGGTCTCTATCAAATCAGCTGTCTAATGTAGCTTTGGGTTTTTTTTATGGCCCCTCCGGCATGCCAGGCATTGCTCTCTGTATTTGCTGGCAGCTTCTATAACAAGAAGAGGTCTGCGACCACCACAGGCTCCTTGGGGTAAGGAGCAGGTTTTTATTTTTGGGCAACAAAGACAACGAAGAAAACAGAATAATGAAAATGGTATTTTTGCCTAGAGGGATAAATGGGCATTTTCTTAAACAGATTGAAACTTACAGCAGGTACATTTGCCCTCAGCGCTCCCTTTGAGAAACTTGTTTTATTAGCAGATAGTTACATGTTGGGGTTACAGACGGAGCATTACAGTAATGGAGTTGACATCTATATAATGGAGTTGACATTTTCTTGAAAAGGAAAAAGAAAAAACCTTAACAGAGTTCCTCTCCCTCCCACTTTCTTTATTTCCTTATTTCGCTGTCATCAATTGCAATAAGACACACCAACTTTGAACAGCTGTTGATGCTGGCAATTTAATAAAATTTCATACAACGGTAGGTGCTTCAGGAATGTTAGCGGGACTAATCAGTCTGCTGTAAACTTGAACTTTGCGGAGAAATCAAGGCAATAGCTTGTTCAACAGCAAATCATAACAATTTGAATCAATTCTTGCCAGCACTTTCTTGTTAACTGTTATGCACTGTCTCAGCTTCCAGTTTGTGTTTGATGCTTTTAGCAAGAAGTTCAGAATAGGGATCTCTTCCTACAGGACAAAGCTGCTTTTCTAAGCCAGCTGATAAATGCTTTGCTCTGCTGGGGCCAGAGATTAGACTCTCTATCATTTTTGCATTGAACCGAGCTGGGGCGTAAAGAAAATTCTTTGCACGCCAGATTCATTAGAGCAGGTTTAGGGTAAGAGGGACGAACAAGCCCATCTGGCTTACAAAGATGAAAGAAGATGCCAGAGCAAGATGCCAACTGGATTGCAGATTGGGGTGGGGAAAAGATAAGGAATGGAAACACAACAGCATCTTTGAGCCCACAAGAAGCGTTGATGAAGCTTAGACGTTGATCTCCAGGAGTTTTGCAATTCCCAAATTAACTCGTGACAACTGAGTAGGTGGCTACAGCTACACTGTCACTAAATGGGTATAAAATGTGGCTCTTCCTTGCTGTGGAAGATGAGCCGTTCAGGTCTTTGTGTCTCTGATTTGGGTGATCAAGAAATGGAAATGAGCCGCAGTTCTCCCTTCTGGTTGATTGTCTTGGCCTTCACTTGTTCTGGGTGTAGCAATAGGATCATTTAGGAAAAACAAAAGCTCTCTGCTCCCAAAATGCTGTTCAGAAGTAATACCCTTTTAATTAACAGAAGTTACAAGTCCTTTGTTGGCTTCTGCTCTTCCCTCTGTACTGTAATTTAAGACACCTCTTGCCTTTTTTTTTTTTTTTTTTTCTGATAACTTGGGTTACTACAGCTCATTGACATTTGTATTTCTAATGTAATAATCAAATGCTAAAATACAGAGATTACATTTGGATTGACACATTCAGTTCTTAAACCCTGAAAGTAATTATCTTTTCTCATGTACAATGAAATGAAAATATTATTGTATTAACCATTAGCAGCTCTATTGTCTGAAAGTCGGCCAGTGCAGACTTGCAATGCCACCCACTGCTTCTGTAGACTTAAACCTCAAGAGTTTTCCCAGAGCTGGAAACTTTCTGGGGAGCTGTGGGTGATCCTCATTCAGGGACCATGACATAAGCAACACACAGCTCTTCCCAGCAGGTGATAATCGGCTCGGGTATAATGAAATGCTCATGAAGTGATGAGGCTCTTGAAGACTTTGTGGCTGAACACGTAGCTGAGGTCCAGTTAGCTCCACTCCTGACACCTAATTTATGGAAAACTTTTTGGAGCTGTGCAGCTGAACTGCAAGCCCCTCAAGACACCCCAGGTTGCCCAGGGTGAGGCTTGACCATAGCTGCAGCTGCTTCTTGACCTGCTGAACTCTGAACCGCTGTGCAGATGAGCCATTAAACCTTTCAAGAGCTTCTTGCAAATTCATGTAAGATGGAGAGAAGGAGACTGCGTGTGTGGCAAGGCTGGGGCTGTTCCCAGCCGCTGCCCACCTGGCAGCACAGCCCTGCTCGTGCCGTGGTGTGTGGAGCAGCCTGTCCCCAGCCCGGGGGGAGCCTGGGGAGGGACACCCGGCTGCTGCTACAGCACGAGCCCCACACCGCAGAGATCCAGTGTCTCGCTCTGGGCTGTGAGTAGCTGTTGTATTTCACATACGAGTAGTATTTTAGTTCCTGAGCCAAAGTCTATCTGAACAAACAGAAAATCCTGTGCTGGTCCTTGCTGGCTGCTTGCATGGGCAAGCATTTGGTTCACCTCGGCAATCACGGCTGCTGCTCATGCAAGCCAGAGGTGTGGGACTGAGCTTAAATCGGGCTTTAAGTTCTGGCTGCGCAAGGCTTGACCTGGCCGGCTGTTCCTGAGCGCCCCTGTGCATTGGCAGCTCTCACACTGCTTGAAAACAAAAAGCTGTTGGACTTTATACTGTGCTTGAAATGGACACGGGCGCTGGCTTTCGTGGTGGGTAAATAACCCAAGCAGTTTTCTTGCCAAGTAGGTTCCATTCCCTGTGAGTTACCAGGGGAGGAGAGGAGCTGGCATCACTTCTCTCCATTGCAAGGGGATTACTGGGGTGTCCAGAGGTGAGAATCCGGGCTGATTTGTAATACGTTTGCACAAACATAAGACTTTCTAAACTGTGCTGAGATGTTCTTTGTTTCCAAGATCCAGCATGTTTCAGGCAATGTGATTTTTACCACATAGCTGTGAAAACCACAAGAGTGGAAATCCTTCAAGGGTTTCACCCCCAACAGTAATCTACACTTGATAGTACAATACATAATTGCAGTTTGAAAATGTGATGGTGATCCATGGAGACCTATTGCAAGGCTTCTAGAAAAAGCTTCAAACATCATCTTTAATTACCTAGTGCTGTGAAGTTAGAATTTCAAACCCTCCGCCAGCATGTTCCCACGGCCTTGTAAGAGACAGGGATAAAGCTGCAAGTCCTTGTTGGCACCTACTGATGCGTGGTGGTGATTAGGTTTGCTCTCATCAGTGGGATCCTGTGTCGGTGCCTGCTGAGTGCCCAGTGGGTGCTGTCCTTGGGTGCTGTTCAGGCTGTGGCTCGTCCCCCTCCACAGGGGAAGACATCCACAGCGTCAAAACGTAAGAATGATATCGATGTAGCCCGGTCTGTCGTGGTCCAGCCAGTGTTTTGGCTGTCAGCCTGAAAGGCTGGTGCTAACCAGGGCTTGCTCTTTGGGCAGCTCTAGATCGTCCTTGGCTGCAGCTGGAACGTCGCAGCGAAGGTGGTGATGGCAGGACTGTGCACATTGCTGGGGCTGAACAGCCCCAGGAGCAGCACCCCGGCCAAAGGGGTAGGTACCTTTTTATACAGAGGCAAATGCTGCTTTTCTTACTCCCTTCCATCAATCTGAAAGGGAAATCCCTGGAAAAAAAAAACAACATGATTGCCTATCTTGGGAGGGGCTCTCAGATGAGGGTTACCTATATCCTTATCCAAAGGGCACTCTGAGCCAATCTAGACCCCCTGGAGCAGGCAGCTGGAGACTGGGCTCGTTGGGCATCTGCAACAGCTTTATCAGCACCAGGAACTGACAGTATTAACTGGCCATCTGCTTCAGAACCGAGGGGAAAAAATGTTTCAGCCCTTACACTTTCTAATGTAGAGCAAAGCCTTAAAACTAGGGGAATGCTTTGAGCGCTGCGTGCACAGACTTTAGCTGCTGCCCAGCGCACCCCACATCAGCCTGTATTGTCTGCTTTAAAAACTGCAGTTGAATTCCTTGGGTTTCTTGGCAAGCCTGGCTGAACAGTTGGGATTCGGGAACAGTTGGGATTCGGCTGCTGCTGCTCTGGGTGCATAGGGCAGGCGAGGGGTCTGTGCACGGGGCGATCCCATGGTGTGTGCCGGGCAGGCAACGTTTCAGGCAGCTGCCTGCCTATTCTGCCCGTGCTTCCCAGGGTGAAGCATAACTGCCGTCCCAGATGGGAAAGGGCCTCGAAGGAAGGTAGGAAAACATCTTTCTGGAGCCCAAGCTAGCAAGCATGGTCCGGCTCTCCGGGCATCTGGCTCTCCACTTGAGTCCCTGCAAAATGGGGATGTGATCAAGGCACAGCGAGTATGCTTCAGAAAGCATTTGATGCAGGGAAATTGCACGAGTTGATAAAAAAGTTGATAACGGTGTGTGTCTGAAGTGGAACTTAAGCTAACTGCTGAAAATACTTTGAAAAGCACTGACCACAATTAAGTACTTAATCAGGAGAGAGCTGCAATTTTCTGAGGCTCAAAGTACAAAAATCATGAAGTACAGATCCAGAGATATGAAGGAAAATGTCTCTTTGGCAATTAAGATCCATTCTGCTCAAAGGCTGGAAACGGTATCACTGAATTACTTTTGTTGCACAGTTGATACACTAAATTATCTAAAATGTAAACCATTGTGCCTAAAATGCCACTCAATGAGTAAAACAGCTTCTCCTGTTCAACTGTTACTCAGCAGATTGGCTTCTGATCATATCTGCTTTCCCTTCTTCAAAATAATGCTTTAAATCAACGTTTTCCTCCGCCAGGAAATGAAGTGCTAGCTGGAAGGACCCGTGTGAGCACACCAAGGGTAAGAGCTTTTTCAGGAACTCTTCTGTCTGCACGTAGATGCAATGCCTACCCCAGGGCTGACGTACAAAGCCCCTGAGGAAGGCGTTGGTGGTCCCACAGGAGAAAAGTACTGGGGTACCTGCCCCACGGCTTCTTTGCAGGTATCGTTTGGAGGCTGGCTCATCCTCTGTGCTTCACCCAGCAGGTGAGTGTGCGTTGGCTTTCTCCCCCTTTATTGGGTGTACTTCCATGCAATGCAGTGGCCAATGCAAGCATCCAAGCCAGTGATGTGGGTGGTGAAGAAGCCAAATCTCCATCCGTGTGACGCTGAGAGGTCAGCGGGGAAGTCTGGGTGGGTGCAGCCTCCTGACCTACAGTTCCCTGCTGCAGGTAAAGGAGGTGGTTGCTGTTGCCCACCACAGGAGCCCAGCAATCCTTGAACCCCCATGAATCACCCCTGGTCACGCAGTAAAGGAAGAGGAGCCTGTGTGGCCTCTGGAGATGGACATGCTGTCTCCCAGCCTGTGGTTTTGGAGAGGCTGGACTTACCCGGCATGTGAGGGGATTGACTTGCTGCATGAAAGCCAACGTGTTTGTCTTGCAGGCATCTGCTAGAAGGAGGGGTCCTAGCTTCTGTGGGTGGCTGCAGTCAAGGTCCCAGGCTGGACTTCATTCTTGAGGAACCTCTTTGGTGGAAGGTGGAGCTGATGCTAAGAGGAAGGTGCTGTCCGAAGTACTCCACAGCTGTGCTGCTAGCAGGTATCGGCAGGAGGAGCCTGCCTACAAACCCACCTTGTCAAGGGCTGGAGAGAAGATAAATTCATGCTGCTTCAGATCTGGCAGCAAACACCATGGTTCTCTGGCCAACAACAGGAGAAGATGATGTGGTGCCTTCGAGTGGCACCAGAGTGCTGTCACAGGTAGGTCAGTCAGTCACGTGTGGGTTATGGTGGTGAAGGAAGTGCACTGTGCTCACATCAGACGTGGTATGTGCTGCCACCAGCCAGAAGAGAACTGGCTTCAAGGGACACCGTGCTTAAACGGCCTCCAGGCGCCTGTCCTCTCCCTTGTGTCACAGCCATGGCTGGAATCTGCCAGTGATGGGTCCATGGGGAAAAATGGCTCTGCTAAAGGCAGGGACGTGTACCCCTTGCCCTCCCTTCACACCGTGTGAAGGGCCTTGTGAGGATGGCTTGGGAGGAGCCTCTGCTCACAGCACAAGTGCCAGCCAGGGCGCTGGAAGCAGGTCTGACTGGGCACCCGGGGCACTGGTGCGGGCCACCGGTCAGGAGGACACGCGGTGTTACCGGGAAGGCACGTTCCCTCTGCTCTGTTTTATTTCTTCTCCCTCCCGGGTGAGCTGTGGCAATGACACAAGTGCAAACCCCGCTCTGTTGTGTGAGTGTCTCTTACCCCTTGTAACCCCAAGGTATTGATGGCAGATCTGCAGTAAGTACCGCTGGAAGTATTGTGCTGCAACTGCTGCTATTTCCACTTGTTTTAAACTTGATTATAGATGATGTTGTAGAGTTTTATTGTTGATGTTATTTTTTTACATCTGTGACTTGTCAGAACTCCCTGTTACATGTCCAAGTGCCAATAAACCTGAAGCCTATATCCATCAGTCACTTCTTGCAGCTTGTCTTCCTTTTGAGAACCTGATTCAGTGTCTCCTGAAGTCAATGTGAGTCTTTCCATTGATTCCAGTGGATGTCAAGTCAAGCTCTTCTTTTGACTGAGATGGCAGGCACTGTCTTTGAATTGGCTTTGAGTGTCATACACCTAGTGTGATGAGGCCCTTATTCATCTTGGGGCCTCTAAGAGCTATATTAACAATGACAGTGAAGTCATCTTAAATTCAGATGAAACCCTTGTACCACACCACATCTTACGTTTTGTTTGTGGAGGGGCATAAACAAAGCTAGGACTACTATAGCTGCCCGTTACCTCTTTCGAGAGCTCTGTGTTTGTGTGTAGGCAATTTAGGAGGTGGGAGAAGACTTGAGTGGCACGTATTATTTCTTAGACTGACAAGTTTGATAAACAGTTTGGCAAATTATTTAGTTGTATGTATTTTTAGCTACTCTGGTGTTCCAAAGCTTCATGAAGCAGCGCAGTGTTACACTGACACAGCCTATAGAGGAGTTAAGGGTAGCTTTTATGCTCTGATGACTAACATGCTGCAGCCAGATGGAATGGTATAAATCTCTTCTTACACACAACCAAGCCAAAACAAATATTATGCAATGATTAAGTGGCAACCCAAACAGAAGCAGGCGTCCTGTGGGCTGAAACAGGAAATCTTGGGTTACAAAACTCAAGATATGTTAATTTAATTTGATTATATATTTGATGGCTATCTGAAGTGGCCCATGAATAATTGATGAAAACTAGAAAAGCTGTTGTTTGCCTTTAAAAGCAAGCTGAAGAAAGTAGAAACTGAATACTTAAGAACAAAATTATTGCTTGCATGAGTCGTATGAGAGGTCCCCACAGCCTACCACTGTCCCTGGCAGTGACCAGTAGCAGAGGCTGATGGAAGAGTGTACGTGGAATTCTCCCTATTTGGCTGCATTAATGGCTCATCATAAATTAAGGACCGTCGTGTTCAGTCTACCCATGCCATGTAAATAACTGACTCACGCTCACAGGGATATGCCTGCAGGTTGGGGAGCTGGTGGAGCCCTGGTACCCCCATGTCAGAAGGCAGCAAGTGTTGCTGATGGGATCCTCCATCCCTCGCGCAGGCTGTAGGCAGCCAAGCCAAGGGTATCTGACAGCTTTGGTGCCTGCAGTGTTCTCCGCAGAGGGCTGCGTCCTGCCAACACACGGTTGAACTCACATCTTACCCAGCAAACTCCGAACAGCCACGTAGTGCGAACAGAAGGGTTGGTTAGCCCCCTTCACTACTGGCTCTTGGAGAAGGGGAGGAAACAAGTTTTGTAGGTGTTTCTGGCAAGGGGTTACTCTGTGGTGCCGTTCTCCTCTGCACTGGGATTGACTAAGGCCTTCCTTGTTAAGGAGGAGGGCTGTGCTTCCTGATTGCTTTTTGATCTGTTCTGCAGGCTTTGAGAAAAATCTTTTAAATATGGGTGCGGGGCGGGGGTAACACAGATGATCTTTACCCTGCGAAGGTTGTTTACCCTGCTCTTGGGATCCCAAAAGACATGGTGAGAGCCACAGTCGCATCAGCACAGTGACAGCCAAGAAACCAGCTCTTGAGGGTGACCCCAAGCCCTGGTCTGCCGTTGCTCTGGAGGAGGAACAACAGAGTTCTTCAGCTCCTCTGTGGCCAAGCTAGAACCTCCTGAAACCCAGGTAGGTGCTGCTTTCTGCACTGACCTGATGTCACCAGAGTGTGAGCAGAGGGTGACATTGGGTCTAAGCTTCTCATGCTTTGGGTAGCTGAGTGTCTTTCCCAAAGATGCAATGATCTAGACTTTGGTGGTGGTGCTAGTGAAAACCAGGTCCTTTGCATTTCCAAAACCTTTGTCTCTAACAGGTGCAAAGACCCATTTGCTTCATTTTCTGAATTATGTTTAATATTAATCTCAATGACGCATGCCCAAATAACGACCGTGTGAGTGGGAGCTGTGATGGCAGAGCTGCACTCACCTGATGAGCTGTTCTTAGCCTGAGCTGGTCCCACATCCCCTCCCAGCACCTCCAGCACCTGCAGCCAGCCCTGTGTGCCGGGTGCTTGGTCACCTCCACCAGCAGCACAAAGCTGGCCCCTGGCCAGGCGCCTTCCCCCTGTCCGAGGAAGGATGCTTGGCAAGTAACGAGTCAGACTGATGCACGCAGTGAATATGATTTGAGGCCAAGAAGGCAGATCGCACCCCACGGAAAGCTGGAGACCCAGCAAGGGTCAGATGTCAGCACTTTACCTGAAGAACTGAAGAAAGTGTGGCATGTTTTTTCTCGCAGTGAAACTGCGTTGCTCAGCTGCAGAGCAAACACCACGACCGAAGGCTACACATCCTTACTTAGCAAGGAGAGGGCTGAAATGAAAGGGGTTACCTGGCAGTGACCTCTTGCTATTGTAAGAGGTAGTAAACAAGGTGAAGGTAGAATAGGGAAGATGGGTAAATAGGCCTCCTTAAAATAAAATAAGCATCAAACTTTTATTTGTCTGGGCCTCTAAAGGAGCACAATAACCAGAGGCGCGTGGGGAGGGCAGGAAGCATTATTTACTCCAGGAAACGATCATGAATTATACAGAAAGTTGTCCAGGAGCTCCACCGGCACTGTGACCTGTGATGATCTGTAAAGAAGAGAGCACGTTGGTACCAGTTTGCTCGCAGCTGAAACAAGTGTTACACCCCACGGGCTCAGAGGGAGAGATGCCAGGTTCGCTGAAGATCTGACCTCAGCAGTAACGGAGAGGTAAAAGCAAGTAGATGGAGAACAAAAGCCTGTCTTTTAGCATACTTTAAAGTCCTTAACCCAGATACAAGGCATGGCTATAAATGAAAAGGCAGCCCTAGAATTTTAGTTTAAGCTAAACAAAATTGACTGGTTGTGGAAAAACAGTCTTATCTTGTTTACTGCCAAGCTTCAGCTTTACGTTTGAGCTGAAAGGAGGATAAAGTTTAACAGTGGTTACTTTTAGGCTCCTATCTGAATACTTGAGCAATGGTTATAGCTGAATGGAGAGTCTAGACTCATTTAGGAGGGGTTATGACAGCAGTAAAAAAAACAGATTATGTGTTAGGCCAGATGGCTTAAAATACGCCATTGAGTTGATTTATTCCTTTACAGATGCTGGAGTGTCCAGAAAAAATATTTTTCCAAAGTTTAAGTCTTCCTAAAGTAAAAAGCATTCTTTAATGAGGTTAATGGGTATCTTCAGGCTCCTGCCTCCATCAGCAGAAGGTGGACCTGTACATACCAGTATAGATGGAGCTTGGCGTTCATGTGCCTTTTGCTGAAGCATTTTCCTGGTGATGATATGCCACCACTGTAATCCTTTTCTGCTTTGAATCCCCTCTGAAAATGTATGCTCACGCTGAAGACAAAGTAATGACTTTTCGATTATGTGTGCCAACTGGCAGTCACTAATTTGCTACTAACTTGTTCCAGAATAAGTTTGGACAGGCCAGATTTTGACCAGGTCTCTGTCAAATGGACCACACGGCGCTCAGGCTGCAGTTTAAAGATCAGGTGGTTGTTGTTATTTACAGGTTACAACCAGAAAAGTATTTGGTTCAAGAGAAATGGAGAAGGAAAAACAATCCTGAATGTCCTGGACTGCAAAAAGGCAAAATAACTTCCAATGTTACCATTCCTCTGTCATAGATTCATTTTTGTAATCCATCTATTTTTTGTGGATTTATTTTTCCCAAGTATCTACATTGAAAGGGGGGTGCATAGTCACTGTCTGTGGGCAGTACCCAGCACAAAATGCGTAAGGAGTGTTTGGATGTCCACTGGTACAGACTGGGTGGCAGTACCTTCTTCGCTTCTCCTTCCCTCCTCCATCAGCTTGATTTGTTCTTTATTGACTCTGGGCTGAGTTTTGTTTTTGCCTTGTTCTGAAACACTTACCTTAAGAGATCCAAAATACAACAAGCTGGGGATGTTTCAGTTGCTGTGTTTTTCCATAATATGGAGGTTTAAGTGGCCTTACTTGAGAGGGACGAATCAAGTAGTCTTCTGAAAAATGCAGCAAACAGCTGCTATCCAAAGTCACTGCTAATTGATAACATTGAATTCTCTTTTGTAGTGGATTTTCATCCAGCTGTTACCTAACTCTGAGAGGGACCATCAAAGGCAAGTTCTGCATTTATCCGTCACTTCAAAAAGCAACCCATAAGCATGAGTGAGTTTTTCTTTTGACCTCTAAAGCCTTTGTCTTTAGAAATCAGTGGCAAGAATTTCATGAACCTAATGAATTGTCATCGTGGATGAAATGCTGCTATGGCAGGAGTAAATTAATGAGATGTCTAGCACTGCTAGCACCCCTTTCCTTGTCATTTTTAAATGTGGATGTAAATTCACGCACGTCACACACATGAGTGCATACAGATTTAGACTGTTGGTGGTCATGATGGATGAGCATGCGAAGGCAGCATCAGTGGGGCTGAGGACCTGTGAGAGTGGAATGGATGGCAGTGAAGAGCTTGGGCTGCTTCTGGCAGAGCCAAGGTTTCCCTCTGACATCTCTAACAGTTGCTGGAAGGCGCTGAAGATGCGGTTACCTGGCACGCACGTGTAAGCAGTGTGCAAGAGGGAAAGGGCTGGTGTGATGTTCCCTTGATCTGTGTTCTGAAGCAGCCTCTAAAATCACCGGTAACTGCCTTTCCTTCCCCACCTATCATCGTGGTACCGGAGCGTGAAGGTGATGGGTCTGTGTAGCCACTGCCCCCTCCACCTGGGAGGAAGGCCAGAATTCCAGAAATCTTCAGATACGCGTGATGTGTGCTGAGCTCTGTGTATGTCTCGGCAGAGGCAGCGTCTCATCTTGCTTCTACAGCAAAGTAAGGTTGGGTTAGAAGTAACTTGCATGTAAATGGGTCTTCTAGGATTGCTCCATGGGCTGTGGTTTCACACCTGGTTCAGTTGTGGGGCTACAACATGCTTTTAACCAGGTCCTTACATTGCTGGCTTATGTGAATATATCTGGGGAAATAAACTCAAGGGCTGCTTTATTTGAAAGTGTGTGTTTCGGGCTGATTCCTGCCATGTTTTCTGAACTACGCGTTGTTTCTGTTTGTGCAGAGGTTGTGGAAGGGAAGCTGCACCATGGACCAGACTTTCTCAGCCACTGGAGTGATTACAGAAGCAGAAGTGTAAAGGAGAGGAAGAGGAACGAGCAAACCCAACGGCCGCAGCATGACCCGAGCTCCCTAAGCTGATGAGCCAGGGGAGCCGCCGCTGCAGATCACTGGGGACCACACGCCGGGGGGGGGTTGAGGGGGACAGCCTGTGCCCAGGCACCAGGGGGACATTTTCTGGAGATCCCGTCTCTCCCGTTACATGCGCCGCAGGCGGCTCTTCAGTCCCACGCCACTGCTGTCGCAGTCGCCTGGCTCTGCACCCGCCAGCAGCACTGTGCCCCTCCGGCTGGCTGAGCACGGGGCAGGGCAGAACTGTGCCAGAGAGGGTCGGGAATCTGTGTTACCCTGTGAGACACGATGCCTCCTCCATGGTGAAGCAGAGGATGAAGACTGGGCAGAGCCTCGGATAGAGAAGATATGAGGGACTTAAGGCCACTTACATCAGAAGTGTATTGATGCTGAGTTACTTGGGCTGGTCTTGGGTGACAAATCACATGTGTGTTAATCTTTTTTTAGGAGTCACCGACCCAGGCTTTTGCAGGACAACTTTCACTGAACAAGGAGGGGGAAAAATGTCTGAATAAGAAAATAGCTGGAAGATCCACGACTGGGAAAGCTTTCCAGCAAAATATTATTTTTTTTCAGTCTTGGACATGAGATGAACTCTTATCCTGCAAATGCTTCTTTCCTGCAAGGTGTCATACAACACATGCCACAGGTCACAGGGAGAGCAGCTCTTGTGTGCTGCTCGCAACCCACAGGTCCCAGTCAGCCTTGGTGAGGGCTCACAGCAGCAGCGTGACTGCAGGCCTGGGGGGACACAGCCCCTGCTATGGCCTCTGGGGTGGCACTGAAATGATGCTCTGGTGGCCTGGGGAAGAAGCAGGGACTCTCCTCGTAGTTTGGTGCTGTAGAGCATGCTTCCCAGCAATGGTCACCAGCCCAGTTCAGTTTACTAGTATAGGTACAACCTTAGATGCTGAAAGGATCCTGTATTTAAGTCCCCCAGACCTCCCCCATCCTATATGCTCCATGTGGTCAGAATAGGATTTGGTATGTTAAGGTGCTTGAATTCTTTGTGTTTGTTTCTCGAAGTTAGATTGGTATACTTTTTTTGTTGTTCTTTGCACTAAAAAAAAAATACCTTGGAATACATGTACACTTTTAAAAACTGTTCTTCCCTTAAATAGTTCAGCCTGTTTGACCAGACCTGGGCTGTGGTGGTGATAATATGATTTTACACAATTTATTCTAAGCAGCTTTGCTTGCAGTTTTTATCTCACGGATAACTTTCTTCCTGAAATGGTGCTAAACCCCATGAAATACAGCAGATCTCTATGCAGAATCAAGTGAACCTGCAACAATTGAAGGCAAGTTTGTCTGAGCTCTTGGATTTTTACATCACAGCTTGAATGTTTTCTGTTGATAGCATTGATATGATTTCTAGCAGTTAAATCCCAAGTATTTAAGTGGAACAGAGCTTATTATGTATACCCTACTTACCTCAAACTGCTCAAACTTTATTTGAGTAAAACAATAAAGTATATTAAACATTAAAATGGAGATGTGATAACTCATCTTTTAAATTACTTTTGCCTTATGTATAAAACTTTTTTTAAAGATTTTATTGTCAGATTTGTGTGCCAGTATGTTCTTGCAGTGCCTCGAGGGAACTGCATGTTGATGCTGGTTTTATCCGTGGGACAGACTTTAATTTTTGTGGTTGGCCAGACTCTCTGAGCCCTGTGGAACACACAGTCAGCCTGGGAGCCTGCAGGAAGGAAGGATGCTGCACCGTAACTATAACCCACCCTTCAGGCTGAAATCCATTGTTTTCCAGCCAAATGCTTGTCCTTTGCAGCTCTGGAGCATCACAGGTGCTCTGAACCTGCTGGGCATCCAAATGTTTTTTCTGGGGGGACCAACCTGTCCCAGCGAGGAAGGGAGGGAGAAGGGGCGGGGGGCCTGCCTGAAAGGACTGGGGGAGCCGAAGGGGAGGTCCCTCCTGTCCAGCCCCCTGGGGCCAGCCGGTGTGGGCAGCAGGAAGGAACCTGAGGCAGTGAGGTGGTGTTAGAGGCTCCCTCTGAAGCCTTTTAGGTTGGGAAGGTAGTGGTGACAGCCACCCCCCCCGGTAAGGTCTGAGCCCCCAGGAGCAGCAGAAGAACAAATGCTGGAGTGTTGCCCCAGGTGAGTGGCTGTGCAAAGTGGGAGCAGTGTTGCGTGGGGAGGGAGCATGGGGGGGGTGCACCTCCAGTGGGTGATGGGCAGTGGGGTTGTCACCCCAATGACCCTAGCCATCCAGTTGGTTCTGGTTGATTCTAGGTGCTCTTATATGTGTGCCCATGTATGTGCACATTAAAAAAAAAAAAAAAAAAAAAAAAGACAGAACTGTTGGCTCTTCATATGTAAAAAAAGTATCATTAACTAATGCTGCTGTGAAAAACCCAGCAAATTTGCTGTCACTGGATGGTGAATCTGCTGAATGAAAGTCTTGCTGTTTACTCAATTAAATGCAAAATTTAGCGGTGCATCACCTGGTAGAAATAAACACAGAATGGATCAGCCTGTGAAGCAAAATAGATCTTTCCGGAGCTGGGAATGGGTTATCTCCTGGGGAAGAAATAGAAATCCCTGGTTTGGAGAGTGCTGGTTGCACTCTCAAAAAAGTGAGCAGTGCCAGGCCTTTCTTCTCACGCTTTACTTAAGCGAGGGCTGATTTTGTTTCTCCTGAAGCATTTCCTAGCAGGGTCACTGTAAGGTGGGGTGAGCATGCAACACTGCTCTCAGGAATGAGAGCTGGCACTTCTCCAGAACTGATTAATTTTTTAATTTTTTTTTTGTTACAAAGGTGTCCTAACTCCCTCACTATGAGCTTTAAGTTTCTGCTCAGATACTTTCAAATGCCAGAAGTGGAGACAAAGCCATAGCCTGACTCTTGATTTTGACACAAACTGTGAGTGTTGGGCATTCTTTTAAAGCTAATGCAACACACCAAATAGCACGGCAGGGGAACAAAGCTCAGCTGAGCATCCCTGTGGCTATTGCACGTCGTGGTAGGCTATCTGCTGCTGGGGGGGGACACTTCCTAGAGGCTGCCGTTTATTTGGCCTTTTCCAAAGCACTTTGAGTTGGGTCATGCAAAAAAAAGGGACGTCCTCAAGCACCTACCTGCCATGCTTAGATGACTCACTCGCTACCTTCAAGGGTGCAAGTTGTAAGTGCCCCCAGTGCATTCAAAAGCAGCAAGGCAGCTGTAGCCATCCCCATGCCTGCCCATGCTCTGGCTTTAAGCAGAGGTGGGAAGAGATGGAGTGCTGGGAGGAAACTGCACGTGTCACAGCATTTCAGCGAGCTAAAGGTGAAGCAATACCCTTACTGGATAGTTGGTTTGTCCTTCTGGTGCAGTTGATACTCGTACTTATATAAAACAGGTCAATGCTTTGTACCAGACCCTGTACTGCCTCCCCAAAAGGTGGGTTCCTAGGTCTCGAGGGTCTGCTTGACACCTGTAGCTGCTGGGGGCAGAAGAGGCAGCAGGAGTCCCCACTTCTCTGGTGTCTTGCCCCACATAAGGATTGGGGGACAGATATTTTCACGTCATGACTTTGCACCTTGAGCTCTGTGCTGTACTTCGAAGTGGTGGCTGGGGACCCCTGCGTGCAGGGCCGAGGATGCTCCCCGCCGCAGCGGGGAAAGGCAGGGTGCTGGCGGGACCCCTGGAGCGCTCCCTGTCCATCCGTCCTGTCGGTGCAGCTGCCGTGTCACAGGGGGCGTGGGGGGACCCTTCCCCGGATCGATGCTGTGCTGAAGGGTCTCGGTCGCCATCGGGACCCCTGCGGCGGGGGGGGGGGGGGGGTGTGTGTGACGGCACGTCCCTTATCCGGCAGCGCCCCCGTGCGGCCGCCCGCGGGCCATGACCCGACGGGGGGGCGGTCGGGGAGCGGTGCCCCGCGCCTCGGCTCCCGCGGGTTCCCCCCGCCCCGGCCCCGGGGGAGCGCGGAGAGGGAGCGGGTCTCCGCGCCGGGGCTGCGCGGGGCACTGCTGCCTCCCTGCGGTCGCTGCCCCGGGGAGGGGGGAGGGATAAAATACATTCCTACCGCTGCAGAAAGCGATAAACCCCTAAACTGTTTCTTTTGGGAGCGGCGGGGGGGGGGGGGGGCGGATAGCGGTGGGACGTTTGGCTGGGGAAACGGGCTGCGGGGCTTTATTGGGTGATGCGGGCAGGATAAGGGGAGGTGATGGTGCGGGAAGGATAAGGGGAGGAGATGCGGCCCAGAGCACCGTGTTTCTGAAGCCACAAGTGCACGTTTCCTGAAACACCGCCCAGGGCCGTGTCTCGCCGCCCCGCCACTCCAGCCGCCCCGGGCACGTTGCAGGGTGGGGGGGCGGTCCCCCCTGTGTCCCCCCGCAGCCCTTCCTCACCGGCTCCTTAATAAACACCGCCGAGAATTGCCCTTATACTCTGTAAATATTGGATTAGCTTTTCATTGACCAGCTCTCTTGAAAAGACCCGAAAAATCCACACCGGTTCCAAACTAAGCCAAACAGTCAATAGGTGACGAAAGTAAGTTATTTCCAGGGCTTAAGGGGCTTCCAGCTCATTATCAGGTTATCTGAGGCGCCTAAACAGTGCCTTCCCTGCTAGAGGGCGGAGGAAGGCGGCGGGGGAGGAAGGGAGCGGGGCGAAGAGGGTAGGTGCCTGAACTCCGGGCTCAGCTTCTCACCCGCCCTGGTCGTGGCCCAAATCGCGATCAGCGCCGTGTGTCGCGATCCAAACCCGACGGGCGCCTCTCGCGGCGCGCAGCCCCCGGGCGGAGGAGAAGGGCGCACCGTGGTGGTGTGGGGGGATGCACGAGCGGCGGGGGCAAACCGGCAGGCAGCTGCCAGACCTGCAGGCAGGAGGAGGGCGGGGGGGGGGGGGGGGGGGGGGGGCGGAGGTGCCGGACCCCCCGGGTGAAGCCTCGTCTGCGCTGCGGGCTCGCGCCCGCACCAGCTCAATGCCGGGGCACGGCAACGCCCCGCGCAGCGCTGCGCATCCCTGCGGCCTGGAGGGAAATGCAAGGGTGGTTGGGTTGGGGGGCTTCTCCCCCTTTTTATTTTTTTGGGTTTTTTTCTTTTTTCTTTTTCTTTTTTCTCCCTTTTCTTTTTTCCTTTTTTCTTCCCCCCCTTTCTTTCTCTCTCTCTCCGCCTCCCTTTCTCTCTCCTCCTCTGACGGCCTGCCTTGCACGACGAGGAGCTTACAACAAGAAAGAGCCGTTTCTCCGGGGGGAAGAAGCGGGACGGTGCCAGCCTGCCGCTCGGTACGGCCGGGGCCGCGCAGGGAGGCAGCCTGCATACATTACCGGCCCTGAATGCTGCCTTGTTCTGCTGCCCGCCGCAGCCTCCGCGCAGTGCGGGCAGTGCGGGCAGCGCAGGCAGTGCGGGAAGCAGAGCCCGGCTGGTGGGCTGGAGCCGCAGGAGCGGGCATCGCCTTGTGTTTTACGGGGGAGATGCTTTTGGGTCTTTTTTTTTGGGGGGGGGGCGGGGGAGTCTGATTTCCTGTGAAATGAGAGAAACTTGTCAGCGGGAACTGGGAGAAGAGGAGGGCCTCTGTTAGCCTTCAAAGGAGAGGGAGGGAGGAGAGGAGAGAGGGAGAGAAAGAGAGAGGGATTCTTTTTCCTTGTTCCCCCCCTTCCTTTTTTTTTTTTTTTTTTTCCAGAATAGATATAGCACGAATTTTTAATTCGTCTTCCTTTCACAGACAACAATGCTGGGTTTTGAAAGCTGGGCACAATTTGGGTTTTGTGAGGGGTCCCCCGGCCCAGCTGGCCATATGGGATACAACATGTAGAACATGCCTAACAATGAGCACGAGTGACAGCCCTAACAAAACGCAAAGGACACTGCTCCCTGACTCCGAGATGGACTGCCTCCCATAAATGATTGAATGGCCCTAAAAAGAAGAAGGGTGGGGGGGGGTGGGGAAAAGAAGGGAGGGAAGGCACAGGGAGGGGGCCTACCCCCCTCCATACTGTCTCCTCTTTTTTTCTCCCCCCTTCCCCGGCCCGGCCCAGCCCTGACTGCCTTTGCCTCCGTCTCTTTAATATGCACGCCTCTAACATGCTCACCTCCCTGCCTCCCCCATTGTGCTGTTTTGTGAAGTCTACTGTATATTGTGCAAAGATAGACTGCCCGGAGCTGGCCCGGCAGCATGGGAGATATAAGGCCACGGAGGTTAGGGCCACACAACTGGTTTTATAGACTTAACAGAGCTTTGGGGGGAGGGGGGGGAGGGGAAGAAAGAAAGAAAGAAAGAAGAAGAAGAAGAAGGAAAAAGCGACGATTTTCCCCCTTCTCCGCTCCTGGCTCGCACGCTGGGGCTGGAGAAGGGAGAACCTGCACAAGCCCGTGTGCCCCCCGCAGTCGGCACCCCTGCCCCGCTGGCCCGGCCGGGCTGCTCCGCGTAGGCACCCCCCCGCCGGCCTCGCCGCCAGCCGAGCGGCTCGGGTGGGCTGGGTGGGGGCTCACCGGGGGGAGGAGGAACAAGAAAGGGGGGAAGTAAAAAGAGAAAAGGAAAAAAAACCCCAAAACAACAGCAAAAACAAATACCGGCAGCGCGGAGGCTTGTGCCGGGGGCTCTGTGGCCGGGGCGGAGAGGGGCACGGCGGGCCCGGGGTGCCGCGGCCCGGTACCGACCCTCTTTGCTTCGGGCCTTGGACTGACTCGGCTCGGCACGGCACGGCACGGCCCTGCTCAGCCCCGGCGGGATGGGGCGGGTGCTGCCCTGGCCCCACCGCAGCAGACAAACCCCGCTTGTTTGTTAATTTTTTAAGCACCTTTACCAGCCTAAAAAGCGCAGGGGAGGGCGAGGGAGCGCCCAGCCGCCCCGGCTCTGCCCCAGCTCGCTCCGAGCCGCGGCTGCGCGTGCCCAGGACCGGCCGTAACTGCGCCAGGGCCGGGCTGGGTCCCCGCCGCGCCCCGGCCGAGCCTCCAGCCAGCCCCCGATCCTCCTCGCCTCTCTCTTCTCCCCTCTCCCCCTTTCCTCCGTTATTTTGGGGGGTAGCCCAGGCGTTAACCCTTTCCCCCGACCTGCATGAGCCGCCGGCGCATCCCCGAGGGCCGAACGCGAAGTTTCCGCGCTCCCTCCGGTGCAAACGGCACCGGCCCGGGGAGGGAGAGTGGGGGTGATGCTGGTACCCAAACTCCGCAGCCGGAGGCCCCCAGCAGCGCAGGGGTGTATAAAAGCACAGTCACAGATATAAAATAGTTCTTTCCCCCTTCGCCCCAAGTTTTTCGCCTGCTCGGGGCGTTGCGGAGGAGCCGGGCTGAAGCCGACTGCCCCAGAAAAAACGTTTTCCCCCGAAAAAAGAAGTTGTGGGAGCGGCGGGCGGTGGGAGGCCGTGGGGCCCTGCTCGGCCGTGTCTCCGGGCCGGGCCCGCCGGCGGGGGATGCGGGAGGCGGCTGCGGCCGCCGGCCGCACCGAGAAGTGGAACAAAACTGGTCCGTCGTTGTTACCGGTTCCTTCCTTTTTTTAATTTTTTTTCCTCGAAACAGCTTTTTTTAAAAAAATTAAAATTCTCATTGAAATATCGAAAACCTGGGTTTGTACACAATGAATCCACAGCGGCGAGCGGGAAGGGTTTAATCTGCGTTTCTTTTCCCTCTGCTCGTGGTTACTGAGGAATAGCTGCGCGCAACCCCCCCACCCCCCCAGAAAGAACAAAAAATACCAAACCCCAAAAAAAACAAAATGAACGCCCCGGCTGCTACCGAGAGCAGCGATAATCACAACGGGATATAAAAATGCACCCGGTAATAGCTGTCGGGGTCGGAGGCGGCGCAGCAGCCGGGAAGGGGCAGCCGGGACCGCGGGCGGGGTGCGCAGCTCGGCGTCCCGGCCACCGCACGCTCGTTCCTCACACCTCACAGAATCACAGGAGCAGCGGGGGGGTTTTATTCTTTATTATTTTTTTTTTTTTAATTCTGACGATTACCCCCCCGCCCCCGGTTTTATTTTAGTTGTAGGTAGACAGGACCACTCTGAATGGCGCAAAAATTTCTGTAAACAATGACGCACAAAAACACCTCCCCTCCCTTCCCCCCCGCCTCCCCCCGAAATGAAACCGAGTCCCCCCCCAAAAAAAAAATATGGAGGGGAAAAGAAACGGGAGAGGGAAAAAATCCCATAATAATAATAATAATAATAATAGCAATAATAATAATAATAATAGCAGTTCCCTCTCCATTCCTTCCCCCACAGTTTTGATTTTATTTTTGGAGCATCAGTCTGTATCTTTCTCTCTCTCTTTTATTATTTTTGTTTTTCCTCCTTTTTTTTCCTGTGTGGGTGTGGGGCGTGGGGGGGTGGGTAGTGTGTGCGTGTGTGCGCGCTCCCCTCCAACCTTCACCAAGTCCATTGCTGAGCTTGTACCAAATGGTGTGCTGTGGGGTACTGGGGGTTGCTGGTAGCGCTGTACTGGGCGTTGTATTGCATATGCTGTAGAGACTGGGCGCTATAAGCGGAGAAAGGGATTCCCGTCTGGAAAGTCGCGGCTGCCAAGTCCTGAGCTTTGAGCGTGTGGCAGGGCTTGCCGTCCCTGACTAAGACCGGCACGGCCACCCGCCGCGGGGAGGGAAGAGGAGTCACTTCCATACCTTTCTCGGCCCGGGCCCGCTTCATCTTGTAGCGATGGTTCTGGAACCAGATCTTCACCTGGGTGGGGGTGAGGCGGATCAGGCTGGCCAGGTGCTCCCGCTCCGGCGCCGACAGGTACCGCTGCTGCCGGAACCGCCGCTCCAGCTCGTAGGTCTGCGCCTTGGAGAAGAGCACCCTCCTCTTCCTCTTCTTCCCCGCGTCCCCGCCGCCCGCCGCCTCCTTCTCGTTGTCGGGCGACTCGTCGGCCGACGGCTCCGGCGATTTGGCGGAGGGGTCCTGGCCGCCGCCGCCGGCCGTCAGCCCGTGCACTGCGGAGAGCCCGGCCGAGAGCCCCCGTCAGGGGGGAAGCGCGGAGGGGGCTCTGCACTGCGCCCCCGCCGCCCTCCCGCCGCCCGGGACAGGGCGGGGGCATGAACGGGTAGGTGGATGGATGGATGGATGAATAGGTGGATGGATGGATGGATGGATGGAGGCACCGGCCGGGGCTCAGCCAGCCGTGGCGAGCGGCACCCCCCCGACACCCCCCCTCCCTAAACACCCTCCGGCGCCGGGGGAAGCCCCCGCGGTCGCGGAGCGGCGCTGCCCCGTCCCCGCGGCACTGCGCGGTACTCACGGGAGTATTGGATGCCCTCGGCGCTCGCCAGCCAGCGCGTGTAGGGATTATCGCTATTATCATAGAAAGGGTTCTTCAAAGGCAGCGTCTGAACAGTGTCCAAGGGGGTTTGTCCCAAAACTCCCGCTTTCTTGGGCGGCTCGGGCACCTCGCTCTCCTCCTCGCCGCCCTCCGCGGCGGAGCCGTCCTCATCGTTGGTGTCGGGGAGATCCAAAATGTCCTTCACCGAAAAGCCCGTCTTTGTGTTGGTCAGAGACATGTTCCGGCCAAATTTAGGCAGGAAAGTTGGAGGAGCAGCTCCGGCGAGCCGCCGTGCCAGGGGCGCACACACGGAGCGGGGAGAACAGCACCGCGCGCGGCAGCCGGGGGGTGGGGGGGTGGGGGCTTCGGGGCGGCGGCACGCGTGGAGAGGAGGAGGGAAAAATAAAAATAATAATACAGACTTATAGAAAAATAACGGCAGGGGTTTGTGCAAAAGAAGAGAAGCGCGCCGGCCGCAGCGGTGGATCTCTGCGGTGGTGGTTTCTACGGGCTGGTTCTGCCACGGGGAGAAATTCAGCGAGCGGGAGCAGCAGCTGGCTTCGAAAATAGTTTGTAACTCCAGGGGAAAGGGGGAAAGATACGCCAAAAAAAAAAAAAAAAAAAAAAAGTTTAAAAAAAGAGATCACTTCTGGATCTTGTTTAAACACCCCGAACCCGTGCCTGCCGCTTGGGAAGCCCGAGCCATTGCTGGAGCGAACAGTCCATATGAGGCTGGTCCCCGCACATGAACCTGCCGAGAGGAGGGAGAAAAAAACACATTAAACCCGGGAAAGGTTGGCCACGTGTGGGCGGGTCTTGGAAGTCAAGTGGATGAAGACAGTGTTTGCAGATGTGAAATTGCGGGTTTTGGGCGAGCTCCGAGCTTCCACCATTGGTGATGAGTGGTATAACGTGTCAGTTAATTACCGGCGTGGGGAGGGCCCTTCCGCGCGTGTGTGTGTGTGTGTCAGCGAGAGAGGGAGGGTGTGATTTCTTTTTTTTAAACACAGTATTTACATACAAAGAGCCTCGCACCAGCCCGATATTCCGCATACTCCAAAGTGTGTTTTCCACCGATTGCCTTGAAAAGCAGGGAGGGAGGGGGAAAAAAATAATCTATATACTTGCGGGGGGAGGGTGGTGATAAGGATCGAGTGAGGCTGCGTGAGCGGTTTGCCACCCCTCCCGCGCAGCCTGCGCGCCCACGCAAACCCGGGGGCAGCGCCTTTGCGCGGGGATGCGCTCAAAGCCCCGCGCGGGACCGAAACGAGAGGCGGCTCAGATGGCAAGAGACCAACTTATCTAAACCGCCTAGGTCAATATTTTGGTTGAGGCTTAGGGATGAACGCTGGAAATTAAACAGCAAGTAATTGATTCTAGCTTGCTCCGAAATTAACCGAACTGGCAAAATGCGATCGTCAGTCACGACCCGGGGAGATCCGGGAGGTGATTACTCGGGGGGGCGGGGGGGGGCTTTATTTGAAGAGTTCTCATTGATTGTGCCTCCTTCTTCCAGGGGAATAAAACCCAGCCTGTTTGATTACTTTAATGGGCTGAAGCCCAATGGACTTTCAAATATAACTGATTTTTTTTGCTTTTCTTTTCTTTCCTTTTTTTTTTTTTTTCAGGACCTGGGGAAGGAGGGGGATGAAGAAGGGGTTGCGTTCCAAAGGGGCGTTTTGGAAGGTCGAACCTTCAGGTGTCACGCAGGCACGCACCCACGCACACGGCGCCGGGAGCCATGGAGCCCGCCGGCATCCCCGGCCGCGGGCCCCGGCGGAGCGGCGCGGAGCGCAGCAGTGCCTGCGCGGCCGGGGAGGCTGCCCCTGCCCGTGCGGGGCTGCAGGCCACCACCTCCCCAACTTCTTCCCTCTCTAGCTGCCTGCCACCAACTTTAATTTTCCTTCTTCCTGCCTTTTCCTGCACCCTCCGAAGACCCTTGGCCATGCGCACCCGCGCCGGGTACAGCCCGGACCTTATTCCCCTTCTTCCTTCCCCTTCTCCTTCCCCTTCCCTTCCCTTTCCCTTCCTTTCCCTGAACAGCCCTGCAGCCAGACCCCGTCCCGGGACGGGCTTGTGCGTGGGGCTGACGGTGGTGTGCGGGGTCCTACAGTGTGGGAAAGGGCTTCTCACCACCACCGTTATATTTGGGAAGGAGAAGTTGCCCGAGTTTCTCTTCCAGGAGGAAGGAGCGGGAACGAAGCTGCTGGTGGTGGGAAGTGGAGGAAGACGGTCCCTCAGACATCCTCCTATTTGCCGATCAATGTATTCGCACCTTCCCCTCCTCTCCCTCCCAGCTCCCCTCATCTTTCCTCCCCCAACCCCCAGCCTGCCTCCCATAAAGTATGTGATGTGTCTGACAATGCCCAGGGATTTTCCGCCCCCCCCCCCCCCTTTTTTTTTAAGCGAGCCCCTGAGCACATCCTGGGTGGTCGGACCCGCGCAAACACAAATACAACCCTATGGCTAAGCTGGAAACAATGTCCGCAATGTAGACAAATGTCCGGCTTCTGTTGGAACCCTTTGTCTCGGCGCAGTTTTTGCATTTATTTCAGTGGCGAAATAATACGTGATTGACGCCCTCTTTCAATGTGTCCTAACTGTTGGGAATAAATCTGAGGTTGTTCCTAGTTGTCATGGTATTCAACTGCGCTCAATGGCTATCTCTTCATCCATTTCGGAGTCCTTCCTCGATATCGAGGGAACCCCCTCGGGCGGGCGCTCCCCCGCTCCGCTTCCCTTTCCCCGCGGGGAGGGGCTTGGGACACACACCAGACTTTAATTTCCAGCAAATCTCGGCTTTATCGATTGATTTATTCCCCCACCCCACCCCCCGCCCCCGGCTCGACCTGCCCGGAGCGGGGGAGGCGGCGTCGTTTCGATCAGATGGGGCAGGATGGGGTTCCGATTCCTTTTCGCCGCGGCAAGCCAGCGGGAAAAAAAAAAAAACCAGCAGCGACAATCGCGACAGGGGCACGACGATACAACGTTCCGAATTAAAGAACCCCGGCAGAAAACAAGCGGTCCCACCGGGGGAGGGACGGGCAGAGCATCTGCGGGGCGGCGGGGCTGGCGGCCCGCTTCTTTCGGGCCGGCCTGAAGGTCAGGCCTCAAATAACTAATAACGACAAAAATAATAATAATAACAGACACACACACACCCGAGCCCGGACAGACGGAGAGCCCTGCGGAGCCTTCGCGACGTGGGCCCCGACGGCGCCGGGAGCGGCCGTGCCCACCGGAGGAGGCCGGGCCGATCGTCCGCGGGCACGGCCCGGGGGTCGCGTCGGGCTGGCCCGCCCCGGGGGGCTTTGCCCGGGCCCCGGCGCCACCCGAGAGGTAGCGGGCGGGAGACCTGCGGCCCGTTCCCCTCGGGGAGCCCCGGCGTCCGGCAGCGGGGCTGCTCTCACGCGCGGGAAACGCTGCGGGCCGGGGCCGCTCTCGCACTGCACCGAGCTAGCGGCCCGGGACGCCGTGACGTCACCGGCGGGGAGTGACGTAAGAGCCGGTTCGGGCCCTTTGGCGTCAGGAGTCGCGGGGCCGGGACGCAGCCCCGCGCCCGGGGCCGCGCTGCGTGGGAGGAAAACCCGACGGCAGCCCGGCGGCTATCGCGACAGCGCCGTGGGGCGCTCCCCGCCACCCCCCGTGCCTTTTCCCCGCTGCGTGCGTGTCCCCCTCCCCAGGACCCTACTGGAACCCACCGGCTCCGCACCCCGCGGCGTGGCCCTCCCCACAAGTGGGACCAGCCGGGGCCGGGGGGCCACGCTCCAGCGCCAGGGCGCGGGGTGGCCCTGCGGGGGGGACCCGCGGGGCCGGCAGGGGGCGAGGGGCTGCCCTCCCAGCCCGCTCCCCCCGTGGGCTCGCCCCGGCGGGGTTATTTGCACAAGCCCACAGGAGGCCGGCGGCGCGGTGCGTGTACATAGGCTGAGTGGCTGCACTCCAGGACAAGTGCCCTGCGAGCGGGGGGTGTTTCCCTGTTTACCTTCACAGGTAGCTCAAACACCCGCCGTTCGCCTCCCCTGTTTGTCCCCCCGCCCCGAGCTGCGTGGGGAGCGACCCTCCCACCCCACGAGCGGCGGGTCTTGATTTTAGAGGCATTAAAGCTTGTTTTGTTGTTTGGGGTTTTATTATTTCTTTCTGGGTTTTTTGGTTTGTTTAAAGAGGGGATTAAAGCGGGGAAAGCCCTTCTGCGCGTCTCACCGCGCCTGCGGTGCCGGGGCTCCAGCGGCGGGTGCGGGGCGCGCCGATCCCAGGCCTGTACCGCACAGCGCGTGGGCCGGCACAGTGGGGTTTCGCCACGCCACGGGTGACCCGTTGGCTGCTGTCTTTAGGCGGCGAGGTGCCTTCGCTTGCTTCATCCCGCTCTGCCTCCCGCCGGCGGCCCGAGGGCTCCCGCTCCCCGCAAAGCGCCGGGTGTCTCCCTCCGGTTGAAGCCACCGACGCCCCTGACTTCACTCCTTTCCCTGTCGAGCGATACCGTACGCGTGTATTTGCTGTATAACACATCAATGAGCGAAGGGTGTTCGGCAGGAGCCCGCCGCCATCCCTCCCCTCCCGTGCGGTTCGCTCGCGCTGACCTCTAACCCAGCCCCGCATCGCATCGCCGATAACAGCCGTCAAGTGGATTAGTTTATTGTTTGATTAGCCCAAAGGTGCGAGCTATTGTTTTCCTTCACTCCAGACCACAAATAAACAAACAGAAAGGACTGCACCTTGCCGCTCGGTACGGATTAGCGAAGCCCACACAAAGCCTTTGTTAGGGGGACAGGTTTATTTTATCTCTCAGAATGAGCTACACTTGAAATAAAGAGCGAAAGGGAAGCGCAGCCCACGTCGCTCCTGGTAATTGTTATTAGGAACTTCACCCTGAGAGCATCCCCTGTAAGCAACACCCTCTTTGTTTTAAAGTGTGGCAGGGGGAAAGGAGAACCGCGTTGTTAGAGAAGATATCTTTTGTTGGCGATTTAAGAAAAAAAAAAAAAAGATAAACCTTCTAAATATCCCCGCAGGAGCCCCGCACGGGGGGTTTCCAATCGCGTTTCTCCAGCGGTGCAGCGGCAGCTCGGCAGAGATGCTGCCGGCTCGGCGGCGGCGGCTGGCAGGGGGACAGGCAGCGCAGGCGGGAGCCACGCACCGGGGCACCTCGCACACCAGCACCCCGTCCGGAGGAGGGGTGGGGTGGGGGAAGTGGAAAAAAAATCCTATTCCCTGAAATGAGGGGGAACCAGAGCCCTCCGAAACCTCCGTCGCTTTCGGGAACTTAATTTAACGTGCGGGGGTCGGAGTTTCTGCGGGGTGAAATTCCCGTCCCTTTTCACGGCTGGAAAAATGGCATTAACAAAAGCGTTAAGGATGTTTTGGAGGACAAGAAAAAAGGAAAAGGAAAAAAAAAGGGGGGGTAGGGAGGGAAGATTCCCTGGCATGCAGAAGGGAAGCTGGCACCAGCCTTCCCTGTCAAGGCTCAAGAAAAAGCCCCTGCCACCCCCCAAAATCCCGGCGCCGGCCGGCCTTTCTCCTGCAGACAATTAAATCTTCTCCAGGACATAGGAATCTAAATGAGCTTTCCTATTCTCACGATTACTCTATCTCCTTCCCCCCGAAGCTTCAAAGGCGGAGAAATCCTTCCAATTCACCGATATTACTTATAAATTTGTAGATCCCGATCTAGCCTGCCCCCCAGCCAACCTCCCGAGGTGGTGAATTGTAATAGAAATTGGGATTTTCCCCCCTCCTCCCTGGGGGCTAACGGGGTTATGTCAGAGCCGGAGGGCACATGTTAGGGCTTTGATAAATGCACTTTAATGAGATCTTTGAAATTATTGCCAATAGTGGCGGAGGCAGTTTGTTAAGGCCATGCGTGCGAGCACAAAGCCGGGAGCCCGCAGCCCCCCGCAGCCCGACCCCGATAGCTGTTTGTCTTATTTAATTTCTCCCCCCCCCCCCCCCCCCCTCTTCTCCCCGCCCGGAGAAAGCCGGTAAGCCCGGCCCGGGGCCTCCCTTCCCCTTCCAGTCTATTATAAACTGGTTTATTTACCGGGCAAACGTTTCGCCCTCAGCCCCCGGCGAGCCCCCCGGCTGCATTCGTTCCCGTCTCCCCGATGATTAAACGTGCCCCAATGAGATTAAGCTTTGTCAGGAACGTTTCTGCTGCGGGAGGAAAACCCGACCCGTTTCTCCCGGGGCGATGGGAACGGGGAGCGGCGGCGGGAGGGGATTTACGGCTGAGAGCACTTTCTTATCTGACTGTACCTCCCGCACCCGCACGCCCGGCGCGGAGGGCTCAGCGCAGGTAGCTGCCGGAGTGTGCCGCGACGGGGCCGGGGGCCGCGCTCAGTCCCCGAGGAAGACCCCGGTGCCCTGCGTGGGGGTCGAGGGTCAGGCTCTTTTCGGGAGAAGGCCGGGGAAGGGCCCCTCCGGGGGGACCCGGCCCGAGAATCGGGGCCCGAGTCGGGGCGCACCGGCGCGGCGTGGGCAGCCCCGGGGGGACGGAGGGCAGGGGCGGAGGGGGAGGGCGCGGCGGGCCGGGCGGGGGCCGGGGCCATTCCCGGTCCTCTGGCGGACTCTGCCGTCGCAGCCGAGAAGTGTCCCGCCGCCGGGGCGCGGGGGGGAGCGCCCCCGGCTCCCCCCTCCCTGGGCCGGGCGGGCGGAGCGCCCCGGCCCCGCCGCGCACGGGGGGGCGGCAGGGCGCTCACCGGGGGCCGGGGGCGGGCCGGCCCGGCGGAGCCCCGACGGCGGAGCAGGGGGATCAGCACCAACTTCTACCTGCGACCCCCCCTCGCGAGCCCCTTCCCACCTGCTGCTCCCGATCCCCGCCCCCCCCCCCCCCCTTTTTTTTTTGTTGTTGTCGCGGTGCCCCCGCTGCCGGCGGCGCGGGTGCCTGCCGCTGCGCGGACGGACAGCGCGGCAGCCCCCGCCGCTCCCTGCCCATCGCGGCCGGGCTCACCTGGGGCCGGGGGGTCCCTACGCGGGCGGGGGCTGAGCTCCGCGGCGGCGGCGGCTCCGCGCTTCTCGCATTGTCTCCGCCGTGTGCAGGGCGGCCGCTCCTTCCTCCGGCTTTACATCGCTCGGTCTGTTTGCTTTCCTCCCCGGCGGGTGACGCCAGGCGAAATACTGGCCATATGTTCAGCGGTAATAAATTGGTTATAAGCGCAAACACGCTGGTTCCTGGATGGCTCTTTTAAGCCTGCCCCGGCCCTGCCGCTGAGCCAGCCCCTCTTCCCCCGGGGGGCAGAGCCCTCCCCCCGGCACCCCTCCTTCCCCGAAGATGCGGAGAAGCCGCTCGCTGCCGGCGCGGGGAGCCCGCCCCCCCCCCCCCCCCCCGCCCCACGGCGCGGCCCGGATCGCCCCCCGCTCCCACCGCGGCCCCTCACACCTCCCACCGCCGCACCTCGGGCGGCCGCAACTTCCCGGCCCAGCCCGGGCTGCTCCGCGGCGAGCTCGCCCTCTATAAATCGCTCGGTAGCTAAGACGCTATAAAAACCAAACAGCCAGATGTGGCACGTTATTTATGTGTGAAAGCTCGTTTACATTAGATATGCTGATCCAAGCTTTGATAGCGGGGGCTTGCAAGAGATTAGAGCTGGGTTGCCAGAGACGGCTCCAGCTGCAGCCCCCCTCCCCTGCCCCCCTTTTTTTTTAATGGTAATTCTATTTATTTATGTGGGTTTTTTTAAAGGGGAGGTGAAAAAAAGGTGATGGAGTTGGGAGCAGCGGGAGTTGTGCTGTTCGACTTCTTCTGAAGCCGGGGATGTAAAGTGGTACCTGCACAAGAAGCTCCTGCAAAAGGTACGACACACACCCCCGACGATACAGACAGAAATATGAAGAGCTGGTCACAAGGGCTTTCTGGGCATCCGAGCCTGGTAGTCCATCCTCCTTTCAAGGGCTGGGGTAAGATTACCAGGGCAGCCCTGCTGCAAGGTGAGCCCCGTGGCTACTGCCCACCCCAAGGAGCCAGCCATGCCGCCGGGCCTGGGTGCAGTCAGGGCAGGTCCCTGGGAGCCAAGCCCCACGCAGCAGAAGGTTGTGCTGCCTCATTTTAACCCCAGAGACTAAAACACTGTCAAAAATGGTGTAACCCTGGAGGCTGTCCATGTTCAGGAAAGCTCCCATGTCTCTCCAGGGCGATATGCAAAGTCCTCTTGAAGGGGCATCACCTGTGACTGCTGGGGGTAGTGGGAAGGTCACAGGGCCCTTTCTCCCATCTCACCTCATCTGAATTCTTTCTGCCACCTGACATATTTCTAAAAGCATCGGAGAGACCTTGGACTCCTCTGTGAAACTCCCCAGGGCCCAGGACAGATATCTCTTAGCTAAATACCCCTGTCACAGGCAGCTCTAACAGATAAAGTGATTGATCCTTATACTAATCAATAAAGATCTTGTTCTGAGCAATTAATAACTTTGCCAAGCTTGTTTTGTTTGGATAGAGAAGTGCCCAGATTGCTGACCCAGGGAGTGAAACTGGGGGGGGGGAGGAATAAAAATCCTGTTGCCCACATAATAATACAGCAGTAAATAACTAGCTCTTTACTCACATACCTGTGAAGTCTTCAAGCTTTCATAACAAGAAATTCAGTCTGGATGCCTGGGACGTCTACTATGTACCCAGGTAAAGCTGCACAGAGGGATCTGAGCTTGCGCTTCTATACGTTTGGTTATAAACCCATCTAAGAGGAGTGAGCTCACAGCCACAACGCACGTGCGGGTCCCCCTGTGGCAGAGCCCACTGTGCCCCGGGCTGAGGGTCCCCCCACCTCCCCAGCTGTGGCTCTGGCCTCCACACAGCCCCATGGGAGGAGCATGGGAGAAAGTCAAGGGTGCAACAGCTGGATTTGGGGCAGGTGAGGGAGGGTCAAAGGGGAGAAAACTGGGGGGGAGAAGAAGGCTGCGAGCAGCTGGATGAGGAGATGGGGCTGGAGGTGGGGAGAGGAGGAGGATGGTCCATGGTTACAGCAGCGGCAAGCTGTGCTGTCGGGAGTCTGACTGGAGCCTGGGCTCCCCACTCCTGACCTTGCCTGGTCACCGGCAGCAAACCTCCGGGCAGGGGATGGCTCAGCCCCAGCCCGATGCCGGGGGGCATGGGACCTGCCTGCTGACGGCATTCCTGGGCCTGATGGACTGCTGGGCTCCCGGCCCTGCACGCATCCTCTCTGACAGCAATGAGCCCCCTCTCAGGTTGTATTGCAAAACATGAAGTTACTATTTTATTAATAAACCCATTTTGTATTCATTATTGACAGCAAACCTTTTTGGAGGGCTTTCTGGTACCCGATGTATGTCTCCCACCACCCTGAGAACTGCCGAAAGCCACACCGTCAGGCCTCGGTGAGGGGAGTAAAGCAAACGGCGCGGGTTTCCACTCTGAGCCCGTGTGGCCTTGTTTCACCCAGTTATGGAAATTAAGTCTTTATTGGTGAGTGAAACCAGTGTGGGAGATATCGAAGGGCATGCTTCACAGGTGTGGGAGGCTTCTGAGATATTCCTTTATTTGTAGGCTCGTCAGGAAAGGCTGCTTTGGGGAAAAAAGGTGGAAGAGCAGAGGTCAGGATACCTTTTCTATCTAGGTTTGCTCTCTTTTCCTTTAACAGCCCCAACAATTGTAGTGATTTTGTTGGAGAAGGTTGGACTCTCAGACCATGAGGGTGCATTGGGGGGAGCTGCCAGATCCCTTCCAGCTCCAGGGAGAGAACAAATGACACTGCTGCTCAGCTCTCTCCCATGGTCTGGTGCCCTCCCCCATCTACTCCTTCAGCACCTCTGTGGGACAGCAGAAGTCTGCTTCCCACATCCATCCCTGCTGTCCTCCCTCCCAGCACCTAATACGCTGCCCACCTCAAAGAGGAAAAAGTGGAAACCCCTGCTCTTAAAATTTCCCACGTAAAGTCTCTCGGCGAGATGCAGGATGGACAGTCTGGACCCCAGCTTGGAGAGGTTGGGATGGGCTCCACCTTGTTACAGGATGGTCGTTTCCAAGTATCTGCAGTCACAGCCTGTTTCTCTTGTGCAGAGCCCACGGGCACCTCCTTGTGCCTGGCTCTGCATGGGACTGTGGGTTACGAGTCCCCATGTGCCTGAGAGAGGGGAAGGGTCTTTTCCCATTTCAAGGCTTGGTCAATTTCTCAGCAGGCTCTTCCAGGTGCGTGGGGTGGCTGAGCTGCCTGCCCTCTTCCTGCTCGTTGTTCTGAGGTGACAGCCCTTGGCTACTGCTGATACGATTTTGAGCCAATTCAGGCTACCTTGACCCTGTTAATAACCCCCTTTCAGCATTTCATGTGCATGATCCCCAGTGTCCCTGGGAAGCAATGTCTGGAAGCTGGGTTGAAGCAGTTGGGGCATGGCATCAGCATGATGTGCAGGATGGGCTTATGCTCCTGTGGGCCTGTTCCCAGCTTTTCTGAGCCAACCCTTGCTGCTTCGGCCCATCCAGAGGCCGGTCTGATGGTGCACACAGGGGAAGCCTTGGGCATGGCCAAGGGGCCTGAAGTTGTCTGCTGCTGTCATGGAACCAGGGGCTCTGGGGATTGCTCCTCTCAGGAGCTGAGTTTTGGGCTGCAGTCCCTGGAGAGTGTGGGTGTCTGTGAGTCTGTGCTGGTTAAGACCAAACCTGGAACCTGGGCTGGCCGCACAAGCTGGAGCAGATGCCAGCCCCAGCATTCCCAAGAGGTCCCTAAATCCTGGGACAAATCTTGTCTTGTGAACCAGATGGAAATGCTAAGGCTTGGTGCCTGAGCTTGGGATGCTCAGGTTTGATTAGGTAAGGTGAAATAAACCCGATGTTTCCCTGGCTGAAGGCAAATATTTCCACCTTTCATACACACGTGCCTACTCCCTTCACAAACGTGGAGGAATGCAAAATGACCAGAAGGACCTTCTCCCCTGGAGGGGACGGGAACATGGGGAAGGCGCTCATATGGCATCATGTGTCAGGACACGTCAGGTTTTGGTGAAGAGCAGGAGCTGTTTCTGTGAAGTCTGGACTGAGTTGTCCCTCATTCCAGCCTGCTTTTTGTGATGACTAAAAAAGAGACAACCTGTTCATCACCTAAGCCTTCAAACCCAGTCCCCAGAGCACCCAAAGGTGCTGGGGACAGTGACGGAGGAGGTGGGAGAGGGGATGGGGGAGCACACCTGCACAGCGCTTTAACAACCCCTAGGCACGCCGAGTTGGGCGACCCGTGTGTTTGAGGAGCCAGAAGACTATCTCTGCCGATGGGGCTGCAGCGGGTACACACCTGGGGCTGACAGATGGCCACGGGCTGGCCCTGCGGCGTGAGCACACAGCGCAATCTGGCAGCAGCAGAGCCTGCTCTCTGGGATGGGGGAGCTCTCTAGGTCCTGCTCCTCGTGCCTCGGCGGGCTGGATGAGGAGAGGGGAAAGATGAACTTGTGGAGAGGTAGAGGTGACGCCCCATTCAGCCAGGTTTGATGTGGATGTGGTCATCCATTCTTGGTTTTCTTACTGAATTTTATTTTTTCCTGGGGGTCGCAATGGGGAGGAGCAGGAGCAAGTGTTGGTGGGAGCCGGTGGGGCGCAGAGGCTGGTGCCCCAGCTGATGGGGAAACAGCAGCCTCAAGTCATGACATCTGTGCTCAGACACCAGCCCTTGCCCACATCTGGGCTGGTGGGGAGCAGAGGGGTCCCATAACATCACCAGTTTTGCACAAACTCTGGGGACTCCCTGGAGATGCTGTGGGCTTGTCCTGGCCTCACCTGCCTGGCAAAGCATGTACGGGGGGAAGTTTCTATGTGTTTTCAAGCGAAGGTCCATGTCCCTGGGGAAGCAGAGCTGAGTGCCCAGGAAAGGGGAGAGGGAGGGATCTCCTAGTGATGCTCCCAGGCAGACTGATTTCCTTCTTCTTTTCTTCTTCTTTCCTTCTTCCTTTCCTTCTTTCTTTCTCCATAGCTAACCTTGGTCTTTCTACACACCCCAAAGTTTTACTACGATATTTGCTATTGTGATGTTTGACTAGGAATTCCTACGGAAGTTGCTTTAGATGCATTTAGCTTTCAGCAGGCTTACCAGGAAAAACAGGTCCCCACTTGTTCAGACTCACCTGTGTCCCATGCACAGTTGGGAAAGATGGGTCTTGCCCAGGATAGTTTGTCCAGTTTTACTAATCCTGAAGACAAAACAGATCTGCTGGGGTACATGAATAGGTGTGAAAGAACCAAAGCAGGTTTAAAAAAAAAGAAAACCAAGGGAAAGAAAGTGACATTGATGCCGTAAACCCCGCGAGCGACATGGAACCAACTGGGAAGCCACAGATAAGGAGCACATTGTGGCGTATCGCGGGCACCCCATCAATCACTCGTCCATCTCCAGGCGCCCGGACCCCCCGGTGCGGCAGGAGCGGATGGGAGCGTGGCTGCGGCATCACTGTCAGTAGGGATCAGTGAGGCTGTTGGTGGGGATGCTGCTGACACGGGTTGTGGTGCTGGCTGGCATCAAAGGAGAAATCGCAGGAGTGGCCGGTGAGATGGGGGTGGCATCACCCATTTCAGTGGCTTCCCAGGAAGTGCCCAGGGAGGGTTTGACCTCACATCATTCCCAATATGCCAATGAGACAGAACTCACTGGCTACAGGGCTACTCTGGGAGATACAGCAGCTTAAATAAAGTGCTGCTTAGCTCATTTTTCATCTGATTTCATCACTTTTCTGCTGAACTCGCCCCTCACTAATGACGTTACCTGGTCTTCCCTATGTGAAACCTCAGTGACAGTGGAAGCACCAACTCATGACCCTCCCAGGTCTGTCTGGCGCTCAGCGCACTGGCATGCAGCAGCCAAACCCCAGCCGGAGCAGGTCAATGGTGCCATGTGCTCCAAGGACTTCCCTGGGAAAAATGTGATATGTCCAAAGTGACAGAGAATACTGCAAGGGTTTTCAAAGTTGGGTTGGGAGGGGGCTTACTGCCCCATTTCTTTCATTTCCATGGAAACAGGATACAAACCTAGTGATAAGAAAAGTTGAGCTCAGTCCCCAGTGGAACAGTGCAGCTCTTGTCCCCCTGACGTCGGGACGGACAAACCCTGTTCCCTACGGCTCTGCACTTTGGAGCCCAACACTGATGCCTGTGCTCTGGGGGCCACAGTGGAAACTCCTGCCACAGCCCTTCTGCCAGGAAAAGGAGGATATGAGGATGATGACAATGATAAGAACAGCTGTCACTGCTGCTGAGGAAGTGTGAAGGGGAATGGGACATTAGTTTGTGGGAAGGAAGGGTGATCTGGGGAGGGGATGGGCAGCAGGAGGGTCTGCAGACAGAGGGGAGAGGGAGAGCGGGGGCTTTGAGGTCTATGACAGCCCCACAGGAGTTTGGACAGTCAGGATGCCCCTGAGAGGAGCACCTGAGGGACCTCTCCTGAGCAAACCTCACCAGGTTTCCCTCATCAAGACCCCTCCTAAGCCCAGGGAAAGGGTCCTCTCTGCATGCAGGGGCACGACCAGGTGCTACAGGAGGCTGCCCACCCCTCCCTCACCCTTGCCCTGTCCTCTGCCCACCACACCTCCCTCCCAGAGGTACATAAGCCCTGCCTGGGGGCTTGCCTGGGCTTTGCTGCCCAGGCTGCTTTCTCTCTGGTGTTTCTGGCAGATGCTGACACCCAAAAGCAGGCGAGCAGAAGGCAAGGTAAGGGTGGAATAGATGTTACACATTAACGGTGTGACCAACTGCTTTTTCCTTCTGTCTCATAACCATTCGTGTTACAGGGACCTTGGTGAGGCTGCTCTGGCTAATGTGTAACCCCAGATATTCACTGCTCCCTTCCATAAGGATGTCCCAGTAGCTAGGGTGGCTCAGTGAGGTGGGGGTTGTGCCCATGGAGGTAGGGAGTGTGTGCAGGGGAGACTATTTGATGTTCTTGATCTTTATGGTTAGATCTTTTTCTAATGCACCTAAAAGCTTCCTTGTGGGCACACAGTGACCCTGAGGAGCTCTTGCACCAAAGACAGCTTACATGACTGTTTTTCTGCTAAAACCTAGCTAACAAGACACTAGTGTTTCCTCTGCCTGCTCGGCTGGGCTGCCCGAGACACTGTGGCTGCTGCTGCCCGGTCTGTGGGGTGATGTCTGGGGGGGAGTTGCAAACGCTGAGCCGCTGGGGTTGTGAATGGCTTGGTGAACTTGTGCTGCTTCCTCTGGATGCTCAGGCTTAAGATGCTGTGTGGTTATTGTTTATACACATGCTGAAAGTAATAGCATTGCCATAGCTGTTGCTAATCATAGCCTTTTCAGTGGTAATTAAAAAAATATATTGATTGGTCCTTCTCCTTGGTGTAACTCTGATCTTTCTTGCTGTAGAGAAGCCTTGGTTGACTTGCATTTCACCCACCCACCCAATACTTAAGTATCTGGAACTTCAAGCCTGGGAACAAGTAGGCTAAGCTACTAGCTGGCAGGTCTTGGCCAGGTGATCAGTTGTGATGATGTGATCCCCGTTTTCTTTGAAGCAAGATGGGAAGGAGAAAGTGCCCATTTTGGTTAGTGTCCTCCCACCCCCATTTTTTTAAGTAAGCACTTATGTTGAATGATGGTTCTCAAGGGTTTGTTGTTTTTTTTCCCTTTTTAGTACAACTAAGTAAACTGTTTTGCTTATGAGATAGTGCTACATAGCCCATTTATTCCAATAGTAGGTCACATTATGTACTACTTAGGGTGCAAAATACTGTCTGTAACCCAGAGTTTTTCATCAAAGGGAAAGACCTGAGTGAACAGCTGAGCCAAGTAATGAATATCAGGAGGGTTCTGCTCTTCAGAGGCAGAGGAAAGTTGGTTCTTTTCAAGATAAAAGCCTGAGGTTTAAAAAAAAATAATTGGAAGTAAACCTAAAAAGATTTACTTATCACAAAAAATTGTTTGCACCAATAGCAGCAGTCTGATTTCCTCCCCCATGGCAGATGGGAAGGTATTCTGTGGTCTCAAAAAACCCTGATTCAAGTGAGAAGCAGAGAGGAGCAAAAGTACCGTTGGGTGTAAACTGGCCAGACTGGGGACATTGGCTTAGGGGCTCTTTAGAAAACAGGGTCCATTTCCAGATGTGCCTTGGTGGGTGTGTGGGGTGCTGATTGCTTGGCTTGGCTGGGAGAAGCGCAGCACTGGCAAGGCCAGCTTCACCTCCAGGGCTCGCCAAACCAGTCTGCTGCAACTGTTTGGGGGTGTAGAGGGAAGTGGGGGACGGTGCCCTACTTCTACTGCAAAATGTACAAGAAAATCAGCAGGCAGGCCTTAAAAATGAGGAGATTAACCGAAAAAGGGGAGACTCCCCACAAGTTATACAAGAGCAATTCCACTCTAGTCCTCTACAAAAGCCAGGCTCTTCCATGAAGCAGAGATGCAGGCAAGCTGATAAAGCTTTTGACTAGTGGTTTAGTTGAAGGCTGAATGCCTGACCCACATTATAATCTGAGGGTAACTAGTAGGCTGTGATGCAGGTAGAGAGGTGTCTGGGCTTTTTATATTTTTAACCAGTTTGGGATAGTTTTTTTCTTCCACTCTCAGATAACGCTCAAATGTAGTGGAACGAAACCAAATGAGCTTCTTGGAGTCATTTTTATATTTTGCCACTGTAATCTCTGGGTTTATTTAAATGTTCTCGTTGCAGTTATTTCCTGAGACACACTTTTTGTTCATGAAGAACATCTCCTGTTGAATGACTCCTCCGACACTATAATTTCAGGATCAACAATGATGCTGACAATAGAGGAAAAAATTACATTGTGAGGCACAGGAAAATGAGTCCATATCCCCATCTTTATTCTGCTCTTCAGAGAGCACTCATGTATCCATATTCCAAATTAATACAATGATCAACTTTTACTTGGGCTATTTTTGCTCAGACTTTTACAAAAGACAGAAGTACATGGTGACATGAAATAATTGGAAACACTGTGGGGCTTGTGACCTCCGGTAGGAAAGCACATGATTTCAGGCCTTTTGGAAAGGGGATGCTTCAGGTGGTAGCAAAAAATGGTTGGTGTTTCTAAAGTCCAGGACTGAAAATCAGGCTCTCTGGTTCCCATTTTCGCAGCCACTCTTGCTTCAACTTCCAGAAGGCTGCAGCTGCTGGTGGGAAGTCTGTAGGCATCAACATAAATGTACTTGGAAGTGTCGCTTTTCTCTGTTATAAAGCTGGTCCAAGCTTAAAGACAGTTAGGCACTGTTTGATCTAGTGCATCCCTAGCAGGGGCACCTTGGGGGGGATGTAGGTGATTGTTTGGGGTGGGTGCGTAGGGATGTCTACCCTCCTTGCTGTCACCAAACTCATAAATAGGATCAGGATTATTATGTTTTTAAAAAAACTCCAACCCCCCAAAACCAAACACCCCATGCCCACCAGGACTTCCAAGGAAAGGTATCACCTCCCTCACCCACGGCAAAATCACCAGTCCAGGCTTGCCCCGAGTCACTTGTGCTTGTGCTTGCAGGGCTTAGAGCTGCTGACTGAAGCACAGGTACCCGAAATTGGCCTCCTCCCTCCTGCGGTACCTACATTTCAGGTGGCCATGCTCATGGCTCGCAGGGGCTACAGTCCTCAGGGAGCCTGGCACTTTGCTTCCCATCCAGCCTCCCTGGGTGGGTACCTCGGTCTGTGATGTGGCCTCTCCTCCTTGGGAAAAGCAGGCTTACAGGAGTCCATGGCAACTTGCTCACGTGATGTGCACTACCTGATGACCAACCGAGCAGTAATTAGCAGGGTGTGAGGAGCTGGCAGCCTTCCCCTCCTTACCCTGCTCCCAACCTCGGGATGCCCCCCCATCCCTGCTTCCTGGGGTGCTTCGTTCTGCGCTGGCGCTAAAACCAAACCACAGCTGAAGGTAACCAGTACCTGGCGTGACACTGCCATGCGGCTGGCTCCCACCTGTGCCCAGGAGGCTCAGGCTGCCTCTTGAAAAGATTTAGAAGAAATGAGCCAACCCAAAGCACTAGTTTCATGCAAAAATGCTAGCAGTCACATGCAGCGGGGTAGCAAACAGATGGCTGCTTTGTTGTTACAAACCCCTGGGCAACTTGCTTCAGTGGTACCAGAGGAGAATTTGGGCTACAGGCATTATTTTATGTTTTTGAAGCAGCAGCCCACATTGCTCTGGTGCGTGGGGCTGGCATTCAGCAGGCTAAAGGCTTCGGTGCTGTTAATCATTATTCACTAAGGCAGAAGCTGTCTGGAGCCAGGGGTGCAGCGTGCAAGCTGGAGGAAGAGATGACAGCTCAATGAAAGAGGTTCAATGGCTTGTTCTTCATGTCCTGGACACCTGGAATATTTTCCTTGAACTTCCTGCATTTACTCAAAAGCCCTACATTATTTTCTGAAGGACATCAGAGATAATTTTATTCATAACAGAATAAATTCTGTGACTGTCTGTAAAAGAATAAATGAAGAGACTTAACACAGCGGAGGATATGGAACATGTCACAACTGTGGCATTTCATTGAATATGCAGCATGTCTTCCTCAACTTAAGTGAATTGAAGAGCTTTAAATATATTCACTAACTCTTGTAACCACAAAAAAAGTAAAGCAAGTGCATTACTGGGGTGGCAGGTGTCAAGTGACTTAGCATTTTAACATTTTCATTATGCTTGGGAACAGTACACAGAAAAGCAAGCCAAGGATTTTTCCTGTAAATTGTGTTAGATTTCTAAATGATACGTGGTGAACCCAAAGCCAGCGCAAGACTGGTGAATTGGAAGAGAAAGCAATAGGAAATCATTGGTTCTTTTTTTACCTCTGGGTGGCAAGTGTGTAGACACGGGCAGATGGCTTTGTCACAGCTGAAGTTTCCCTGTCCCCTCCCCAGCCTCTTCCAAAGGAAGGGCTGACCCCACTGCCCAGACCCCCTGGCTTTGGAAAGCACCGGGGGAGGGCTCCCAGCTTTTTGGGACCTCTTGGTGAGTCTGCACTCTCAGGGAGCGTGGCAGCAAGCAACCAAAACCATGATAGATCTGGCCCGGCACTGATGCTGCTGAGGGGGTGGCTGTGGGTGGGCTGGGGCAGTGCCAGCCACCTCGGCGGGATGGGGGAGCTGCTGGATGTCGGGGAATTGGTGAGGCTATGGCATCGTGCTTGGGGCTGCTCCCACCTGGCGCCAGTCCGGTGTGTGACTTGGGTTTCTCTTGTAGCTGGGAAGTATTGGGTAGCAGAAGGAAAGGCATGGGGAAAGGGGGCCTTTCTTGAGGCGAATGTATCGCAAGGATGCAAGCAACGATGCTCACAAATAGAGCGAGCAGTGATCTCCACTGTTAGAGGGAGATGGTGATACCGTGACTCACCTCTACAAAAGCTGCCTGTGGGTTGGTGCTGGCAAACTGGGACTGGCAGCTCTGCTGATGGGCATCCGTGCACAGACTTTGGTGGGACTGGAGCTATAACTGTGGAGGATGGGTTAGCATGCCGAAAGACCGAAGGCTGGCTCTCCAGAGCTGTGGGAGACATGCACGGCACTGCACTGAAGCCCCAGTCTTACAGCCCTCCAGCTGCAGAGGTCCTGCACCTCCCTGCCTGGCTCCCACAGTGCTGGAGCCCGCGCCAGCCCCTGCGTGCTGCTCCACTGACACTGCCCAGCCTTGAAACACCCACTCCCTTCCCAAGCACCCAGCAAAGCCGGCGTGGTTCACAACCTCTGCTGAGGTGCCGATGCCAGCACAATGAATAATACAGGGCTTGGTGCACCTCAGCGCCCGCGGCACAATGCGCCAGCTCTTTTGTGACTCCCTGACTCAGGAGCTCTCTGCATCTGTTCGAGGCTGAAGTGGCTCTTGGGCTGTTTAAAGGTTGAGTGCTACTGCTCCAAACGACGGAAGACAGATTCGGTTAAATAAACACAGGGGCTTAGAAATAAATTGAAGGTTACGTGAAGAGCTGGATCAGAATATAATGTTGCCAGACACATTACAACACGCTGATCTGAATGCGGCTCTCCAGCCATATTACTCTGAAATGTGCTTTGACACATTCCCTGTAAGTCCCCGCTGCTGTGGAGGCGGTGGAGATGGGGGGGTGGTTGGGCAGTGGGGGGCTCAGATGTGGGCTGGGGTTGGGAGGAAAAGGATGGATGGCATCTGACCATGAACCCCCCAGTTTAATCAGGAGGAAACCTATAGTCGTCCTTCTGCCTGTTAATTACTTCACATTTAATTTTTTCTCTCTACTACACCCATAACTGCGCTGTAAGTAGCTACACAGGGTCTGTTGAAGGTGGCATGCATCTCCTGCTGTCAGCTCTGGATGTCTTCTAGCCCCAGTGCCCTGCCATGCAATATATAGCCTTATAAAGCTATATCCTTCCCTAATAACTGAAGATACTGTTTTACTGTCTGGGAGATTGTTTGGGTTTAATTCCAGGAGCTCAATAGCTTTCTGCGAGGCAAAGGCAGTGCACTTTGGTTTAGTTCTTGCCCCCTATAAATGAGTCTATGTTCTGGATGTTGCTTTTGTAGTGTTATAACGATTTTGATTTAGAAAGCACTATTTTTGGGGTGCACTGAAATGGCCACAATAACATAACTCTTATCACACTGGTACCAGCCTGCCTTGCGCGGGTGCAGCTAGCTTTCATGCTCATCGGTGTAAATGCTTTCGTGCTGGCTGGCTCAGTAGTAAGGCAGAGCCGTAACTTGTGTGTTGAAGCAGTGCCATGGCAGCGGTGCTGACCTGCGCTCAACAATCGCTGGCGGGGTTAGGGTTCAGCGTGCTGTTTGTTCTAGGTGTCTCATTGTGGCGCAGACCTCCTCTTTATGCCTGCGCGAGTGCACCGATAATCTTCTGGCTGAGAATAGCATTATGTGAAGTATGTTTATGCTGGCGTCGGAAAGAAGAGAGTCCCAGTGGATAGACCAAAAGATTATTCTGCTGTGGCTTAGCCTCGTTTTCCACTTGTCTCCCTTCACAGCATTTCACACCATCCTGACTGCTTGTCTTCCCCAAGGTGAAAATTCCAGCTTAGCCCACTGAATTTTTGGGTGGCAAGAACTTTCTGACCAAAAAATGTATGGCTTTTTGTTGTTGTAAGAGAATGTTTTCTGCAAAACATCTGCTCTTTGTTCTGGAGAGATATACAGACCTCTTCCTTTCAGTTTCTCACGAATGTTTCAAAGCCAGCTGGTCAGCTTTCCCTCTGCCCTTAGGTGGGGAGCCCTCGGCAGCACAGGGTTGCTGCCCACCCTGGGCCCTGCATCACGCGTGCCCTCCCACCCCGGCTGCTGAGGCAGGAGAGCAGAGTCACCTGCCTGAGCTTGGAGCCATCAGTGTGCTACTGCAGGCAGGAGGGGGATCCTGCCACAGCCTGTCTCTGTTTGGTGTTGTCTGAGGGGTCTGGGTCCGTAACAGAGCTCCCCAAAGGCTGGGCAGGACAGCAGTGATACAGGGGAACAGCTGATGGAGTCTGATGCAATACGGCACGCTGTGCCCAGCACTCTTTCAGTGCCTTTAGTGCCCTGATCTCTCCCAGCAGATGAAGGGTGGGCCGAGAGCTCAGCGTCTCACTCCTCCATGGAGAAGTTCGGGACCCTTTTGCAGGAAAAGTGTTTTGGCCAATACCAGACTCCAGAAAAGACCAGAGTGCAGGAGAAGGCAGGGAAAGAGAATTTTGTATGGAAGGAAGATTCCAAACTTCTAAAAGTTCACAAAACACCCCTATCTGGCGTAAATGTGTGCTGCTTCATTGTAGCAGAGTGTAGGGTTATGCTGCTGATTGCCATTTGTCACTATGTTTGCTCTAATGGCTTTTGTATATGTCAGTCCTTGGGAATTTGGGTATGAACTGGGATCTTACTGGGCTGGGAGTGGTGCAGTTCTGGCCAAAATTGCCTTCACTTAGTCTGTAATACTGTTCTCAGTACTTGTCTTTCCATGGTCACAAAGTGTCTGTTTGGATGCCCCAGCTCAACCAGTTTCATACATATTCCAGAAGGCCATAAAATCATACTTGGGGCTTATTGATCCCTCTTATTACAACCCCCAGAATACACACCTACTTTTAGAGAGCCTCATTTGTTGGGTTCTTGCTGTTAGATTCTTGTATTCTCTGCTCTGGTTTAAAGAGGGAGGAAAATCGCCGGCTTTTCTGTTTGTAGTGGAAAAATTGAAGCAGGTGCATTCAGAGGGCACAGACACCTGAGGATGAGCACAGAGAAATCTACTGCATTTTAGAAACTGTGTTATGTTTGAAGCAAAGCTCCTGATTTTTCAGGGTTTTCCATTGTTTGGACAAGTGGGACAGGAAAGGCAGCCAGAGTCTGGCTGTGGCAAGTGCTGGCTGAGCAAAGGCAGCAGGGGGTGCAGGTGCAGCCCAGCACTGGCTGCCCTGGGATCCCCTGAACATCCCCCCAGCAGCAGAGGGGCACGGAAGGAGGGGACCTGGCTTGCGCTGCTCACCGGAGGCAGGTGCAGGATTAGGTGTCTGGTGAGGGATGAGGCTGGAGTGGTGTGAAAGCAGAGGCGCTCCAGGTGCTTGCCTGTGTCAGTGTTCAGCCTCCCTGGCACACTGGGAAGAGCTCTGCTGGCTTCTGCAGGTCAGGGGAGTGCGGGACTGGCCTTGGAGTGGGCTCAGTAGTGGTGCAGGTTACTGAGCCAGGAGGAGCCCTTTCTCCCTGCCAAGGCAAAATCCCTTGTTGGTGTGAGGAGGAGTGTCTCCTTGGCTGGGATGGATGTTCCCAGTGCTCGGCGGTGAGTGTGACCCACCTCGGTGCTGGACTGCAGGACTCTGCCACGCTGACATCCTGGCACACAGCCAGGCTCAGGCTGGGGGTGCATTTTCAGACGTTGGCACTGGGGGAGCGTTCCTGTGGGCTGCTGCCAGTCTCATTTAAGGAAAACATCCACTGAAACCCATGTTGCCAGCTGTGTAGCCTCTTCTGACTAGAAAAGAAGTATCATCATACGATTTGACTTTTTCTCTTAATGCTGCCTTGGTGGTGCCAGTATAAAGCCAGTGTATAAAGCAACACTTCCTTGAAAAGTTCTGTCCATTTGGTTGTATCTCTTACAGTTTCCCAGTGCGGGGTTGGTAAGGATAAATACTGGGAAGTTATATTTCAAAGCTGTATTTCCACACAGCCCTGGAGCAAACCAGTAATGATACAAACAGAGAGCTATGTCTTTGGTGCTCACCATGCCAGTGTAGGACCATTACACTAGCTCAATCATGTAACTGACCAGCCAGCTTAAAATGTAAATACCCAGGAATTAAAATATAAATGCTTAAGTAAGACTGCCCAGCAAATAAACAGCCCTTGCTGTGCTGCATGGGCCCTGTCCCCACGCTCAGGAGCCTTTGGTGCCCAGAGGGCAGGCCAGGGCTGGGGGGGCTCTAGGCATGCTGGGTGGCCCAAGTATGGAGGAGGAGGAACGGATAGAAAGAAGTGGGCAGAAAAAAGGAAAGGGGGACAGGGACGGGGGGAAACGCCACCAGAGAGGAGGCAATCCCGGCAGGGGTTATCTGTGCCTTGCTAAGTGCCTGCTACCTGGTTTTGGGGCCGGCTGTCCCCTGTCCAGGTTGCTGCTGGGGCTGAAAAGCGGTGCTGGGGACAGCCGTGCCGGTTCCTTACCTTTCCATTCTGGTGCTCCTCGGGGCAGGGCACTGCCCGGGGCAGGACCGGGCACGGGGAAGGTGCCAGAAGCATCTGCCTCCGGACACCGGCAAAGGGCGTCTGTGGGGACCCCGGGGTTTTCAGCGCAGGTGGAGCAAAGCCGAAGGGACCGCGGGGGGGGGGGGGGGGGGGGGGGGGCATGGCTGGTGGGGCCGGGAGGCTCTCGGGGAGCAGGGAAACGAAGCAAAGCCCTTTTGCACCCAGCGACGGGTGTCCCCGGGGCTCCGGGCGAGTGGGGCTGGGGCCGGAGGCCGGGCGGGCCGGGATGCGGCGATCTGCGGTGACACCGTGTGGCAGGTCCCCGCATCTCCGCCCCGGCAGCTGCGGCAGCTGCAGCGACCCAACAATGGGGATTTTAGAAGGAAAAAAAAGAAGAAACCCTCACCCTGAATCCTCTCCAAATACCTTCTGAGCACAGACAAATGTCATTCAGCGGAGAGACAGAGCGTGCGGTGCTGGGCACGAGCTGCGGATCCCTTTCCTCCCTGCTCCCAGCAGCTGGCCTGGGAACAGCTCTCCCAGGCTCCCCGGTCCCTCGCAATGAGGCAGATTCAGGCGTTTCCCAGAAAGGCCTGCCCGGATCATCGCAGCTGATACTTTTATTTCCCTCTTCCTGCAGTACTCAAAAGTGCCAAAAGCAAGCTGATTTCTGAAGGACAGGGGCATTTTATCTCTGACTCCAGCAGGTACAAGGCTCTAGAGAGGAACCATGCCTAATGTGTACAGCTACACATATTCTTAGAAAAAGCCCCTTCTCCTTAGCCCCTTTCCAGCCACAAGGATTTGGCATGGCAAAGCTCAGCGCTGCCCGTTTTGGGGCCGAGGAGCAGAGCGATGCCCCGCTGCCTCCAGCCTTGCTCTGTGGGTGCGTGGGGCTGGGGGGCCACGGGCAGGTGGGGGCTCACCCAGCCTGCAGCTGAAACCAGCTCCTTATTCTTCCTGAGTTTAAAAATGACGTTGCTCATTATTGCTGCGACAAACCCATCAATAAAGGGTGGGAGACCTTTATACAGTCCTCACAGATGGGGCAGAAAATGTATTTAGGAGGACAAATATCCTCCCGCTCGGAGCAGCAGCAGGGCCCTGTGAAGGCGCTTGCTGTGCATGGAGGATGCTTCTCCTCTTCGGGCCCTCGGACAGGCAGAAAGCAGAGCTAAAGGAAGATTTAGAGCTCAGGAAAGAGCCCCAACAATAGACAATGGAGCCATTTAAGGGACAACAAACAACTTTATGCCCTGTGAGTTTGTCCCATTGAAGTCACGGGGTGAGCGCCACGGCGGAGGGGAATGAATGGGTGTTTTACTCTCCATTTCAAGGGAGCCAGGATTTTACCCACTGTGCGGCCACTTCAGATGCTGTGGCATTTATTTTTTTTCACAGGATCAGGGCCAGAGAAAGAATGGGAACAAAAGCATCACATTTTCTGTCAAAAAGGAAGGAAGAGAGAAAGGGCTTTAAAATAAGGCACAGCTGGGAAAATATGAATATTCTGGCTAAGAAAGCCAAGCTGAAAGGGACTGAAACTCTCCAAGAAATGGCTCCGAGACTAGTCTGAAGGCAGAGGGCCGTGGCAGCCCTTCTTCCAGTGCATCAGGGGTGGTGGGTGGTGGTGGGGGGTGGTGGTGGAATGGATGTAGTGCTGTAGTTGGTGCAGGCTGGTAAGCTGAGATCTGTGCCCAGCACTGTTAATGGCATGCCTTGCCCCATGGGCTGGGGGCGTGGGGCTATCTGTGTCTCAGGCACCCCTGGATTTAAGAGCATTTGGCTGGAGCAAATTCTGTGGCTGTGTGCTGCGAGTGAATTAAGGCTGGTAGCACAAGCAAGGGCAGAAAGTTTGGGATGAAAACATTACCATTACAGGCTCTCATTTCCTTTCAGTGTTGTTGTGCTGCCTGCCTACAACTCAGCGTGGTGGGGTTTGGTAGCAGTTTTGTGCAGGAGCAGTAACGAGGTGACATAAAAATAGGTTCTTCTGGAGACAGGAAAAACTAGAAAACGTTTCCTTCTCCTCTAATTCCGACCCTGGCTGCCAGATGAAACGGGGCTGTGCTCTGGTTCGAAGCACAATGGCTGCTTTACTGAGGGTGATGCTTGGGCTCTTGGTCTCCCTGACTTTTGTTTGTCGTCTTTTTATTGTGTTGTATACTCTGGGAACGAGCTGTGAGAATTGGAGAGCCTACAGGAAAGTTAAAGGATTTTCCTGGAGTTTAGAAAGTTAAAAATAGAAATAATTTGAGAGAAATAAAACCCCAACAAACATCAAATCAACAACCAAGCAAACCAAAATTGAACAAGAGCAAAGCTAGGAAGGGAGAGTCGAAGATGTCGGGTGTCTGATGGGGGTGTGTGCTGGAGGGAGATGCACTGGTCTGCTCTGCTCCCTTTGGGGCTTGGTTTCCGTAAGGACTCCAGCCCGTTTTTCAGGTATTGCAGGCCTGAGCTTGGTTCCACAAATAATTGCTTTTAATCAAATGGTCATGAGCAAAAGATCATTTTCCCTGTGCAACCAGTGATGGCAAAATCACCCAGCCATAATCAGCACCAAAATCCACCTTCTCTGTCTCCCCAGCTTTATTGTCGGTGCAGCCTGGGGTGGGCGCTGCCATTGCCCCTGTGGCAGGGCTGATCCTGCCCGGCAGCAGGGTGCTTTGGGCAGCTCTGCTGGGTGCTGCCGCTGACAGGCGAACACCCCAGAGTCACCTCTCCCTGCACCCGCTCTGGCAGCTGCTCTGTGTGCGAGGTTAATTAGCGCTATTAATAGTGAATGCTCTAATTGCAGACATTTAGAGGGAGACTTTATGATTATTGTTTTCTGCCACAATTGTGCTGAACACTTGGGTGTCTCTCTATTAAAGGAAATAAAGCCGTAATTAGTCACAGCCTAATCCCAGCGCTGGCAGGAGACCTGCGGGGACGTAACGACTGAGTCTGGAGCAAGGAGGTCCTTAACAGATTCTGTCATTCCCTCACTCACTGCCTAAGTGATGTGGGGTTTGGGGTGGATTGATGTCATTTTGAGCCCAGACCAGTGGGTTTGACAGGGAAGTTTGCACTAAGCGAGGCTCCCAGGGTGTGCACACTGACACGAGCTGTGGCGTGCATCAAAAGCAAACAAAGCCTTAATAATGCACCTGAAAAGCCCCGGCTGGGTCAGCTCTCCCTGTGTAGAGATATGGTAATGAAACTTCTCTTCTAAGTGAAATTAATGCACAGATTGTATAAGTATAGTAGTCCTACACCACATTATGTGATATGAAGATGTGTCTGAGAGTTTCATCTCTACTCTGGGTGACACTATTCATGCAAGTTTATCTCTTTTATGGATTTGAAGCTTTTTCAGATACATATCAAAGACCTTTCCTTGCTTCCAACATGAATAATATATGCTGGCACAGCTTATAATAAATCATCTTGGTTCCCTGCGCAACAGTGAGTGAGCAGGGCTATTTTAAGTACAGCCATCTGCGTTACCAACCATGGTCAAGATCATAAAACCATTTTCTACCTTCCCCCAGACAGGCCCACTGGCTCTGGACATGTGGTGTGAATCAGGCTGCAGCTGGGTGCCTCCAGACTGTTGGGCAGGGGTCAGCCCACCAGCCCAGCAGGAGATAGCCAGGGGAAGGGTTCTCTGGCTTTTCTTTGCCTTCGAGACTGAAGAGTGTGGGCGCCTGGCTTTGCCTCCTTGCCTGGCACTGGCTGTCACAACCAGGAGGGTCCATCACTGGTGGAGGGGACACGGATGTGGTTGCATTTGGCTTTTCCCCGGTGCTGGGGCACACCGTGATCTGGGAGCATCGCAGCACTGCTGAGGGAGCCCTGCCATGCCCACCTGCCCAGCTGATGCCTGAGGTGGTCCTGGAAAGCTTTAGGGAAGCTCTTTAACGCTAAAAGCTTATCAAGCCTAATGGGTTTGAGTGGTCTGAGGGCAGGTTAGAGCTGGGGGGGGTGGCGGGGGGGAGCTGGGAGCTGGGCTGAGAAGGGGCTGGTGGATGCCTAAACCATGTTCTCCTTGCCTGCAGATCTAACCTTCACCCTTGGGCTCTTCTTCGCCCAGCCCCAGTGCTCCCAGCTCGGTGCCAGCACAGGCTGGGGGCTCAGCAACACAGCAGACATGCACCCACTCCCACCCGTGGGACCGGCTGAACCCCCCCGGGCAGGTGACACGCACACATCCGTACCCTGATGTGATTTACATAAAAGATTTTCCAAGGAAAAGCTTGCTGTGTATAAGGTGAGATAGCATTCTCCTTAAAAATCAATTATTTTGAGTTTATAGGGTGCATTTTATATTACCTAATGTGCTGTAGCCAGTATATCTGTTGATTTCAAGGATTTTTTTTATTTCACCTTGGCATGTCTTTTATCAGAAATCATTTTGAAACTTTTTAATTTATGGGCTTTTATTGCAATACTCAATTCATCCTGAGTAGTCTATTATTAAGTGTTCTAGAGGCTCTTATTGTCCTTTATCAGAGGATTGTATCTCTGTGCAATTCATCTGTAGTCATTCTTCATAGAGAAAATCTTTCATATTAGGTTTCTTTCATCATTCGATGACAACTCTTGAATACATCATTATTCAGCAATGGGTTTAGAAATTATATTCATTAGGCAATTTTTCATATAATCTGATTTTATAAACTGTTTCTTTTTATTATCTTTTGATGGAAAACAGTAAATGCATCTGTCTGTTTTGATCCTCTCTGATAACAGTAATAGAAAAACTAAGTAAGGACATCTTATTGAGGAAACGGCCCAGCTGCCTTTCTTATATGCACAGAACCAAAGGTTATTTAGCACGAAGCAGAACCCGCTGCTCTATCCAGCGTGGCGTGCTGAGCACAAATACCCAACCAGTAATGCTGCTGGGCTCCTGCGTGCTTGTCGCCCCTCAATTGACTTTGTTCTGCAGGTGGCTTATGGGGTGACAAATGGCATTCATACAATAGTAATAATGATTAAAAAAAAAAGTAGGAAGGAGAATCAGTGAATTACACCAACATGTTTGGAACTGGGTTTTTGGGAATGTGTCCCCTTTTCCCAGCCAGGTAAGGAAGGCGCAACTTATGCTTGCAACCACCACAAGTCTTGTTCTGCTGGAAAGGAGATGCTCTGGCTGCAAGGCAATGGGTTACTGAACTCCTCCTGGGGCTTGAGCATGGGGAAGGTGAGGGGCTGACCCATCTGGTCATGGGGACAGGCAGGGGGGAGCTGGGGTCTCACCAAGGTGGGTGCTGTGCTGTGAGCGAAGCATCAGTTGTCCTCTTTGGACCTGAACATTGGACCAGTGTGGCACAGGAGGGAGGAAGGGCACCTCCAGCTGGAATCTGCACCAAAACAACAGCTACTCTGCCAGGTTACTGGGGGAGATGGGCATGTCTCCTTCCATGTTCTTCTTTTTCCCTCTTTCCATTCTTGATCCACTCATTTTCCTTCCTCAGATGTCCTTGGTTCCTATTCCCACTGCACTCCAGCCATCAGCTCTGGCAGTAACTAGGAAAAATGGAACTGAAAAGTAAAAAATGGTGCCAAGCACACCACCAGGTTTTCTCATGTGCAAAGGTGGGTTGTGTCCACCAGAGCTGTAAATCAGATTTCTTTTAGAGCATCATAGGAAGTGGCACTGGCTGGCAGTCCAGCTGAGGGCTGTTGAGGGGGGAGTTTGGGGGTCCCTGATAGAGATGCTGTTTCTTTCTTTTAGAAACTTGTGCTTTTGCTTTATAATTATGGAAGGTCAAATCTCCGTATTTCTTTCCTCCTCAGAGAGCTGGGAGAGGCAGCCAAGCCTCCCTGCTGCTCTAACAGGGCTGAATAAAGCAACCACACTGCTTTATCCTCTCCATGCTGCCAGACCGTGAGGTCTGTGTGGCACCAGCAGAGGTGCGATGCCAGAGATGTTCATCCTGGCCTCAGACCTGGCTGCCCTTTTTGGGCCATCTCCCCATTTCTGGGCGGTTAGAAACAGTTACTTAAAACAAAACATGACTTTGTTACCTGGAGAAAAGGAACCTGCCTATGAGTTGTGCTTGCTGAAGGTAGGTCAGGGCTGGTGCCTCCCCAGGGATGAGCCTTTCACCATCATAAACCTGAGTGGGGTTGAGGAGACCAGCTTGCCATGTGGCCCTGGGCTTTGGCAGACCCACGCCTGCTGGTCCTGATGGCTGCCAAAGGTCAGAGAGATCTCCAGAGGTCACAGCCCGCCATCCCTAGGCCCTCCTGTTTTGCTGTGGTTTGAGCATTTACTTGCAGAGTAGTTATGTCTGCAATGCATCCCTGTCCATCTTCCAGAGGAGCAGGACCCAGTGTGATGGGGGACCTGAAAGGCAGGGTGCAGATTCCCAGGTTGTTGGGTTTTTTCTTTAAATTTTTAATTTAAGTCTATTTCTAGAAATGTGATAGAGAAGCAGTGACTAAACTAAAGCTTTTTGAGCCTGGCCATGGCAGTTGCAAGCGCACTGTGGCCATCCCCTTCTCCTTTCCTGGGAGGGGAAACAGCATCTGCTTTTTTGGCCCCCAGGGAAGAGAGGCAATGCTGGAAACTGCGGTGCAATCCCCTTTCTTCTCCTCTCCAAAAAGAGGAGCTGTGGCTGCCTGTGCAAGCATCCTTGGTGCTTCAGCCCAGGCTGCAGGAGGGAGGGGGGGAGGCTTGATGTCTTATTTAGCTCGGTCGTAACCAGCCTTCAGTGACATGAACCAATAAAACAATGTTGATTCAAAGCTTAGTTCATGACGCCCCTAATCCTACCACAGATAGCAAACAGATAACAGAGACACTCTAAATTTCTGTAGTTTATTTGAGAATATAGAGGGAGATAATGCACTGCAGGGCAAATACATGTTATTGCTTTAAATACAAAAATAAATCCCCATTCATTTAAAAATGTTTAAGAGGTGTTTCCCTACGCAGGACTTATCTGCGAGGCTGTTGAGTGTAACAGCTTTATTCCCTGCTTGCCTGGGTAGCAGGCCCGGCGAGGGAGAGGAAGATGAAGGTTGCCATCTCCCGGCGCGCGGCGACGCTGCACGGCGCTGCTGGGCATCGCCAGCAGCAAAGCGCCATCGCAGGGCCCAGGACCCACAGGTGCACCCACATTCCCCACCCTCACATGCTCTGGGGAGACTTCGGTATCCCCCTCTTGTGTGTCTCTGTGCCATCTTCCCCCGCCCCGATCACACGTAGCTGTGTTTATCTCTGCTCCGCTCTGTCATGCGAGGAGCTCTGCTGATGCGCATCATTCCTCGTGGTGGCTTTGCCTTCTGCCCACGAGCTTTTCTGCCCCTGTGTGCAGAAGGCACCCAGGCTCAGTGAGAGAGATCAGGAGCACTTTTCAGAGTGGGTGATGGCAACCTCTCCATTTCAGTGTGGCATCCCTCGCTTCAACCTGTGACCGGCTCCCGTTCTGGAAAGCAGTGATGTGCAGGAAGAGGGCAGGGATGGTGCTGTGCAGGGAGCCTGACCCAGTAACAGACAGCTCTGTGTGTTCCAGGAGCTCTGGGCTTTGGGCAGCCCTCGATGCGTGAGCATCAGCTGGGGCACAGTGGGCTGAGGCTGCCTCTTGCTGGGAAGGGGATTTAGGGTCTGGGGGAGTCTGTTGTGCTGTACAAACACTCTACCCTGGTCTCAAGGGCTCATGCTTTAGTATCTGACACCATCCCCTCCTCCAAAACGATAGCCTTGGTGGCGGTAAAATTCTCCCTTGCAGGGTACATTGATGGGACCAAAGATGTTGCGTGCAGAGCAGATCAAAGCCACTTGTTTTGATTTGGTTTGTGTCTTGTAAATCAGCAGAGCTGCTTTTTTTCCGGTGCAGATGCTGGTTGCAGTTCATTTTGACTGTGCACATGAACCCTTCTTATTTCAGTTCCTCTTTGCAAATGAACTGAATCAAATTACCTGGGCAAATATTTGATACGTAGTACTTCTGTGTGTGTTGTCAAGTACACAGGTATATAATAAGGTATGTATCCCGGGGCTTGAACCTCTGATTTCCTATGGATTTTAACGCTTTCTTGGAACCGCCACAGAAAGATCACAGCAGGGACTATGTGATGGACAAGAGGCAAGCTGCCGGTCGCTTCTCGGGGTTGCCAGGTTAAACCACAGCATGGGACATCTGATCTTCTTGCAAGCAGATTAATGAAACGGTGTTTTGAGGGATGGAGCAGGTCACCAGCCAGGGATAGCAATTGCGCCTGCACATGCCTTGGGTGAGCTCTGCTTATTCTCCACCCGAAAGAAGTTTTTTCCTGGTCCAAGATACCAGACCAGAGCATCCCTGATACCCAGCGCCCGGCCGGCACCGCCTGGGGCGCGGCACTAGAGGGAGCCGGGTCGGGTGCCCACCGCTTCCCCCGCCTCGGCTCTCCGGGCTCCTTCCCCCCTCAGCAGCTTCCCGGGGGCGTCTGACAACCGGCTGGTGCTCCCTGACCTGTTCCGGGGGAATGTGCTCAGAGGTGACCCGGCTTGCAGAGCTGGTAACCTTCCCAAGGACCCTCCCCCAAACAAAAAAAAGGTGCCCAAGCTCTTTTCCATATGAGAAATTATTTTTTGAGAAAAGTTACTTTTTCCTGTATATTTTAAAAATGTAAAGCTTTGCTGAAAATGCACATGCTGGGGGTAGTGCTGACAATCTGTAAATGTTTCTAGTTTTTACCAAAGAAACCCTGCTGAACTTTATCTCCATTTTCAAATTTCAGACCTTGAAGTTTCTAAAAACGATGGCTGATAAGATAAAGGTACCTCCTTCATCTCTGCTTTTCCATTTCCCCTTAAATCCAATAACATTGCCAAAAAGAAAAAACCTTTAATGTAAATTATATATATAGCAACTTTTTGAGTGAGTGAGGGTTTAAAGAAATGAATGTTTTTTCTGCCCATGTGGGCTTTTCCGTCGGCATTGCTCCCATCCCTCAAGGGCTCACGTGGTGCTCAGCCACTGTGATCGGTGCGTGCTCTGCCTCTGAGATTACTGTGCCAAAATTCAGGTGGGATGAAAGCAGCACCTGTGGCTCCTTGGAGATGGTTCCTGGGCAATCTTGATGGGAAAACTGGGGTCTGCCAGTTCATAAAATTCTTTCTTGGCTCTGGGCACCAATTTATGGCTAGTTCACTCTGAGCTTGCCATTAGGAGGTCTGCAAGGTTTCCCCTGGACTAAATAGGCTGGGGTCCAGCAGAGACACACACTTTGCTGGACAAAAGCCTTTCCCTGTGGGTGTGTGGCCGCGATGTGCACTGGCTGTGCAAGACTTCAGACGTGCAGCATGTAACTGCTGTCAGCCATGGCTTTCCCAAGCTTCTGTCGGGGTTGTGGCTCCCTTAAAACTACCCAGGTCTGTCCAAGGAACGAAGGCGCTGCAGTGTACTGGTATTTTTGTGCCAGAATACTCTCAAGTAGCACATTAGAGCTTGTTTTTTAGTGTACTGCCATGTTCGGTGTACTGAAGGCTGCTCTTCCCTGGATAAGCTTTCTGCTGCCTCCTTCACATAAACACTCTTGAACTTGCTGCTGGCTTTTGCTTTTTGAAATGAAGGCTATGGGGGCTGTCAGTGGGTTGAGCATGGAGGATCCTGCAAAGCACCTCCGGGGCAGCAGGATTTTCAAAGCCATGGGCTTGTTCTGTGCTCTGCTCTATCGAAGCAAAAGGGTGCTTTAAAGGCATTTCATGTTAGAAATACCCTCACGGAGCAGCCCAACACCACCCGCTGCTTCTGAGAGCCTTGGCCACCCTGCACCTAGGCTGGGTGAATCTGAGCATGTATGCAGTGACAAATGCCTGTCCACAAAGCAAACCACATGCCAGCCCCCAGTATGGGGCTGGGGGCAGGAGGCTGGATTTCCAGACAGACTTCTCTTACAACAGCATTTCTGGTGCAACCGGTTCCTCTTGATATGGAGATGGTATCAAGTTTGAAGTTCAGGCTATATTGACAGAAATTTTGTCAACAAAAAGGTGTTGAAGGACAACGTATTTGTGGAAGAAGTCACAAAGAGGTGAAAGATATCCACTTCAGGAGTCCCTTTCCTACCAAACAGGTATTTGCTTGCTGTTATTTTCCAGGAGAAACTGGAGGTGTGGACGTGGTGGCTCTCGTCTCATCGTACTGCTGCTGCCTGCACCAGCCCAGCTTTGCAAACATCCACCCCAGGAGTGATGATGGTGATGGAGCAGCTGGTGAAGAACAGAAGCCAAAGCCCTCATGCAACTGATCCACCTTGGAAACCGTTCCAGGAAAAAGGGCATTGTGGCTTCACCAAACTGTATTTCAGGACTCAAGCATCCTAAATAAGAGACAGTGGTGTTTGTGCTGTGTAAGGTGGCAGCAGCTGACCATGGAGAAATGAAATGGGCTGGCAGAAAGGGAGTTTTTCCTGTCAGGAGACTTCTGTTCTTTCTGGCTGGTTGTTTGTTTGGTTCGGTTTTTTTGGTCTCCCCCCCCTTTGAAATTATCCTGAGACACTCACTCATGATTCAGGGCTTCTGGTTCTCTGCCCGTTTCCTCTCTTTTGCTGGCCAGCTTGCTGGCAACGCTCTTTGGCATGGAGCTGCCTCCTCGGTGGGGCTGCAGAAAGCACCCACCTCAGGATGCTGTCTGAGCCAGGTCTGATGAAAATCGCTGCAGACAGTGTGATAAGCAGTTCTGGGGCCTTTTTCTGTGTGCTTGTGGCTGCTCAGGGGAGTCCCTTCCTTGGGACAGGGGCACAGCTTGGGGTCTCCCCTGGTCCCTGCATCTTGTTGGTAGAAAAATAATATTTTTGAGGCTGCTGTTGATGTTTGTCAGCAAATGGCAAAGGGCGGGGGGGGGAGGGGGCACTGAGCAATGTGGGTCAAAAAGATGATGGATGTCCTGTTCTCTTTTCTTTGGAAAGCTAAAAGTGTGGCTCAGGTTCCCAGAGGAGGTGGGGAGGTGATTTCAACCACTGGGTTTTCTGAGGAAAATGAATCTCTTCAAGGTTTATTAGAGGCTGCATTAAAGACGGCATCACCAGTCTTCATCAGGAAAGCAGATTCACTGCAAGGAGATGCAAAGGACCAGGTCTGTGCCTCCTGTGTTTGCTCATTGCTCTGCTAAAGAACTTGGGAGACTGAAATTAATTTTAAGAGATATTTTTCAGATAGCTGTAATAGAAAGAAAAATGGGGCATGGTGTCTCCTCTTGAGATGATGATCAAAACAGGAGTGTGAGAAACTGAATCCAGGCTGTTCCTGCTTTCATCCCCGCACTGGAGTCAGATAACCTGGCACAAATGCTGTTTTCAGGCTTTTTTTGGTCTCTCCCACCCTTGGGTGGGGTGAGTGGAGGGGCTGTCTGGAACAGTTTTCTCCTTCTTACAGATGACCAGGACACAGGTGTGAATACAAAGCCACCTTTGTGTAAGTAAGAGCAACACTTAACTTTCTTTTTTCCTCTGGCATCATGCATTTTTACCCTATTTTCTGCAAAGCCTCTTACTGGTCTGGGGGGGACCCACAGAGGAGGGAAGGGCACGGGGAGGGCAGCACATGAGCATCCCCTCTTCCTGCGGTTCCTTGTCAAGGCAGGCTGAGTCCCACCATCACCTCCCAGTGATGGTTTCACACCTCCTGGCAGGCTCTGGGCTCCCCTTCATCCAACCACAGCATGTACTGCTTAACCCAGTGTGTTAGTGCTGCATGCTGGTTTGTCTCCTGCGGCAGGGAGGCCAGGCCCTTGTCTCATCTAATCAGGGTCGGGTGAGGAAACAGTAAAAAAAAAAAAATCAACACAGCTTTGGCAGTTGGGAGTAGCTCAGGGTCTGGTCCATGATGTTTGAATTTTCACAAGGATGCACGTCAACTGGATGCAATCCCAACATGCTAAATGCAACTCTCCTCTAATTGCATTGTTTCCGCTGATCTCTGATGAAATTATTTATATGTATAACAAGCATGTTTGGCTGAAATAGTCTTTAAACTTTATATGAATTTTCCATATGCTTGTTTGCTAAAAAGAGACCAAACACTAGCAGGTTTGAGTTATTTTTTTTCCCCTAATTAGTTTTGTTTTCTTCCACTCCCTCACATGTATTTTTACTCTCTCCCTCTTCTCTGGTAGTGCCAACAGCAGAACAGGAAGGGTGGCTGGAGAGAGGCCAAATTTCGCTTCAGATCATTTCTCTTCAACACACACTGGTCTCTGAAAAACCAGATTCTGTTTGTCATTTGCTTTGCTCTCCCAGCATTGTGTCATGGCGATGGTATTGCTGATGGATTTCAAGCTTGCCTCATAGAGCGGTGCACAAGGTTTTCATAAGCACATTAATCTTAAAAGAAAAACTGTCAGAAGCAAACAATACCCCTATGAATGATGTTGTAAAGACACATACTAACTCTAAACATCCATTACCGAAGAATATTAACTTATAGAGGAACTCCATTTCCCTCTTACTTCTTTTTAATAGGTACCTGATACCCAAAGTACTTCCACATTGGAAAATTTGCTCAAAGACGTGAAATTGCCCAAGATAAAGCCCATGAGTGGAACCTTTTTCCAGTGAAGCCCCAGCAGAGCTTGTGCTAGGCCCGAGAGGGGGGTCTGCTGAAGCTGGGGGCTGGCGGCTCTCCTCTGGGGTCTGCTCCCATTTTGGGGTCATCCTGTACCCCCAAACCCATCACCTGGCAGCGGTACAGCCCTTGGCATGGCCAGGTCTGCTTCAGGGGAGAGAGAGTGGTTGTGGCTCCCAAGCCCCATCCCAGTGCCCTCCTGCCTGGGAGCTGGTTTTAATGCTGCTGTGTTAGTGGCTTTAGGTACCCCCACCCTGACGTGCACACGCACTTTTTGTTCATAAGCAAGCAGCCTGTGTGGCAGGAATAAAACATCTGAGATCGCTTTAAATGTCACTTGGAGCCAGGCCAGCAGCATAGGCAAGGAAAAGCTGGTAGCTTGTTTTAATTTAATGGTGTTGAAGTGTTCTACTGCAATTAAGCATCTGAAAATTAAACAGAAACAGTCATTAAGTCTGGTGATACAAACCCACTAGACCAGAGAATATAAATTATTTCAAATGGTAAATGCCAAAGCAGTGTTTATGATAGGGAAGTTTCCCCTTATTAGCCATTATCTGTTGTTTTAAATCAGAGGAACTTAATCCTGGGGAGATTAATCACTGCAGATGTTGAATCTTAGAGCCCGGTGGAGGTCACTCATTCAGCTGCGGGTTGCTAAAATCCAGAGTGAGGGCTTGGGAGAGGGAAAATAAATACATGGCAGAAGTGGAAGAGGTGATGTCCGTCTCTCCAGAGGATTTCCTGCTCTGTGTTCTCTCAGTCCTGCTGTCCCACCTTGTAGCCACCCCAGGGAATCATCCCCTCTCCCTACCTGAGCTGGAGACTAAGTTTTTAACCTGCCAGTGTTATTTGTAAGCAATAATGCACCCGTTCCCTGCAACCCGGTTGGCAGCGGCTTGTACCTAGGGGAGGGATGCCTGTAGCACTTGCATTTGCTCACGCAGAAATAAATCATGTGCGTGGAGGGGGGAGCAATAACCTGGTCCAGGTTTCCCTGGGGTGGGGCTGAGGCACCTGCTAGGGCTTCCTAGCCCACTCGTCTGCTTTGGAGGAAGGATTGTTGTGGGGGAAGTGATGCTTTTATGCCAGCAAGGAGCGAAGCTGGGACACCCGGGTGTTTGCTGGGGGAGGACAGAGGTGCTTTATCCCTGAAGCAGTGGGAAGGCATGAGCCCACACCCAGCTGTGGCTCAGCAGGGCTTTTTCCCCCACACCCCCACCCCCCATCATTTTGCAGGGGAAAGTGCACCTATGTGGACAAATAGCCTTTTTCTGATGAAAAAGACACAAACAAACCCCGAAAGCAAGAGAGCAGGGCTGTGGTGGGAGTGCTGAAAATCACCCACTGAGCTCCCCCCGGGGGGGGGGGCAGTGATGGTGGAGAGGAGAGGGCAGCATCCCCACAAGCCGAGGCCGTGTGCCCAGGGGCTTGCTGCTGGCGTGCAAATCGGCAGCGCTACCCCAGACGGTGCTGGGACCGGAGCCCTGCCTTCGTCTGCGAGAAAGCCGTTCCCTCATGCCGGCCGGATAACGCAGACCGACAACCTGGACCCGTAAAACTTCAAATGTGTGCTATTTCTGTAGCACTTCTTTTACGAGCCTCAGCTTCGCTCTGCTCTGAGCGTGAGCCAAGCTCTGATTCAGGTAAGCACATAAATGCTTGTTTAAATTCCTCATCTTTCAGCAAAAGCATACGCTTACATCTAATGGACTTTAGTGAGACTTAAGCCTGGCTTTAAAGTTAAGCATGTGTTTTAAGTGCATTCCTGGATCGGGGCTCTGAGATCCATTGACGTGAACAGAAAGATTCCCCATTGGCTTTAGTGGGATTTTTCTTGCCTGAAATGGAGCCCAGATCTCATGAAATAAATACCCATGTCTTTGTAGATGTGGAACCACATGGAGACTTATGAATACTTGTTCCCAGAAAAGGATCCAGCTTATTCATATGCCTACATCATGTGTATTAAATTCTCCTGACATCTACCACAATTCTAGCATATAAATGGAAAACAGAATAGATACTGTGCCCTGAAAGCACTCAGCTATTGATGCCTTTGAATTAATAGCAGGAAGCATTGTTTGTGTGCAGCCTTTACAAATTGTACTTCCATTTTCCTCTTACATTGTTTCATTCACATTTTATCCAAATTACTAGCCCAGCTGTCCACGAGGATCTTGCTTCCCCAGTCCTGGGCTGAGGGAGAGTCCCACTCTGCGATGACAGTGCTGTATTTCCCCAGGGTGCAGAGGAGAGGGCAGGATTTGGCACTTGGTGGACGTCGTGGGGGCTGGGGCTGGCTTTGCCCCTCCGAGACAGTGGCTGTTGGTCCTGATGGCGATGGGGGCGGTGAGACTGGGGCACTGCCAACCCCCACTAAATCCTTTCTGGAGAAGGAGGAACAGACAGAGGTGGAGGGAAATAAAGTTTGTACCAGAAGACAGGACTGTACGTACTGCACAAATAAACGTGACATTGAGAGCAGAGCTGCTCAGGTTAGATTCACAACAGCAAACGGCTATACTGCTGTTGCTTCTGGCATTGCATATGTCCGATCACACACGATAACTCAAATAATCTGTACGCTTTCCCTACCAGAGCAGCGTTTGATTTAGAGGGGGAATTCCAGAAAGGAGCCACTGGTTGTTTGCAGTCAGTGGTCCCCATCCTGACAATGGTAGCCAGCGGTGCAGATGTTCTTGTTCCAGCCCTCGCCACTGCTCCAGGAAAACTACCAGGAAGCAGCAGCAGCAGCCGCATACCGTACAACATGTTTCATTTGTTATCTAACGTCTTTGGGAGCTGATACAATGGGAGCGGGTTCAACCGAAAGAAGGAGCTGCCAGGTCTGCTCAGGCTCCCTGGTAGGTGCCTGCCTTCCTGCACGATGACATTACTGGGAGTCCCAACCAGCTCCTGGTCAGGTTTGCTTCCACCTCCCAGCTCCCCACTGCCCACCAATGCTCATAGGATTAGACAAATCTACATAGTTTAAACCCATTGGTGTGTTATGCAAAAAAAAAAAATCAGCAAGTCTCTCTGTCCCAGAGCTTGCTGTAGAACAAGAAAGTATCTTTTTATGCCTGTTTTGGGGGCAGGGGGCTATGCATCTTTTATCTTGCCGCAACCAGTCTCACACAGCTTCTGCTTTCAAATGGCATCTGTATTAACTATACCCCAACATGCCCCATGAAACCAGGTCTGGCCTGGGTTCTGCCTGGCAGGGACGAACACGGAGGCTGAGCTGAAGATGGGCCGGGAGGAGACAGAATGTCTCAGGGCACGATTGAAAGTGAGGTCCTGAGTTGAAGAAGTGGCTGTGAAAACACTGTCACGCTATTCAGCAGCTCTTCTCCCACTCCATATGCCCTCACAGCTGCAGACTGTGCCATGAATGTATTTTTTACAAGAGCTTACTGCAGAGTGTTGTGCCTGTTTTCAAGGAAAAATATGAAATGAAATATGCTAGGAGGTTTTTTCCCCTCTTTGAAAGCAAATTATCAGAGCACCTCCCATCAAACCCAAACCAGAGAGATCAAATGAAATATTTTGTCTTTTCCCTGAAATGAAAAGAAAACTTTTCCAGCCATAAAGGACTGGTCATTTTCTCTTATCTCCTCTGTCAAGACAACACAGTCAGAAAACCATCTTTTGCATCTCAAAACATTTCTATTCAACATCTACACCCCTGGAAAAAAAAAACCAACAAAAAACCCCCAAAAATATTTATTTATTTCTAAAGTGTTTTGTCCTTTGAGCAAAATGGGTCTTATTTTCATCATCTCTTGCCAGCCCTGTAGATTCGGGGAGACAAGGGGAACTGAGCAATCTCTTCCATTGCAAAAGAATTCACATCCAAGCATGACCCCATTTGGTACCAATGCTGAGCAGCACCCATCGCTGTCTGTGGGTGCCTTTATTAAGAGAGCAGGGCGTAAAGCTGATAGCAACCCAGGGCAAACACTAGCTTCAGCAGGAGGGGTGGGAAAGTGTCTGACACAGGATCGTCTTCTAATACTGGGCTCCAGCTGTTGCCAGTGGCGTTTGAAGTAGTTCCCCCACAGCAGCATTTCCACCTGCATCACAGGCCTCCCCTCTTTTCTATGGCAGGGGAAAAGCACCGCGGCTGCACCCCCAGCCCCACCTTTGCCTGGGCAGGACCTGTGATGTGCAGCGTGTCCCTCGGAGCAAAGGGGATGGTCCTTCCTCCTGCCAGAGGGTCTGGGTTTCCCTCCCACCACCTGCAGCTCACCCCTCTGGCTGTGCCATGGTTTTGGTGTTGGAGCTGCACCAAGGGGCCCCATGGAGAGCTCCTGGCTGAGATGAAGCCTTGAGGAAAATCCTGCTGCCCTGGAGAGCTTTGTGCCCAGGTCGTGGTGCATCGCTGTGGCCAGGCAGCCAGGAGGGAGAATGTGGAAAATCAGCTCCAGGAGCTGGCAATATTTAATTAGGGATGTGTGAAGCAAATACTACAGGGCTGTGAATGCATCAGCCCTGCAGCTCTGTGGGGTGAACTGCAGGGTTTAGTTGCTCTGCCCACAAGAGGAGGAGGAGGAAGAAGAAAGGTTATGCCTTCATGCAAGGCAGGCTGAATGCAACACCCATTCTTCATCCTTGCTCGGTTTCCAGGACAATGAAGGTAAGGTGCGTTTTTCTTCCCCCGCATCTTTAATCTTAAGGGCCTTGTGCGAGGAGCATGCTGCCAGTACATGCAGGCAGGAATGAGAGGCAAAGGGAGCATCAGCGGAGCGGTCCCCAGAGAGGTGCTTTGGGGCCGAAGGAGCCAGCTAGAACAGACAAAGCAGCTCTTTACAGCCCTACGTGCTGTAAATCCCATTTTATATCTCCCGTGCCACATACAGGGAGAAATAAATAGAGTTTTGCGATGATTATTCAGAGTCTTTATGATGGCTATAATGTTCTCTGCTGCTCACCTCACTCTTGCCTTGCTACTTCAGTGCATTTTCATATTGATACAAGTTTCTGCTGTGAAATGATCCCTGAAAAGAGTTTACCTGCCACTAAATGGCTCTGAACTCTGTGAAACGCTTTGGTGCAATGCTGTGAAGCACAGCTCTTGGCTGGCTGGAACAACACACTGGGCACGTACCTCTTACAGTGCCCTTGTGAAGATCTATGAAGTGTGGCACTAGCTTGTAAAGAGCTGCAGAAGATACATTATAATCATAGCCCAGCACCATAAAATTTAACCTGTTGCATCCTTCACCACCCTTAAGGCCAAGGCAGACCCTGAGCAAAATGCATGAGGCAAACTGATGGGGAAGGTCCCTTCTTTCACCACAGCTGCCAGCCATGGCCTGGCAGGCACGTCTTCGCAGTGGGTGAGACACCAGGCAGGGGCCAGGTTTGCCCCTTGAGGCTGTCCCAGATGGCATTGGCATCAGCTGCCCCTCAGCTGGCAACAGACCCTTGCACTAGGGGGAGAGCCTGGCCTCAGGTGAGGTCTCGTCTTCAGGCTCATGGAGCCCGCGGCTGTCTGAAAGGCAGGGCAGGTTATTCCTTTCTCCCAGATCACTTGGCTTAGGTCACCCCGATATATGTCCCCTCCTTTATCCCCCATCGTCCTTCTCCAGGACTCCCTAGGGATGAGAAGATCCCACACGCAATGGATGCAGGACCATCTCTGAGAGCCGGGGAGTGATGTGCCAGATGGATCCATGCCATCAAGTCCATGCCTGGCTGGCTTAAGCGTAAAGACATTCGAACCTCATCTGAAATATTTTCCAGGAGGAGGAGATTCCCCATTCTTCCCTTGGGGCCGCATGCACGCCGTTCAGCTTGCAGCCGTTCTCCGTATGCGCGATGCCAAATGCAACAAGCTGACCCGATGCTATTTCAGCCTATGCAATGTGTTTTTCCACCAGCACAACTTAACATCCGTTTCTCTGCCAAATGTGCGGCCTTCCCACTTCATTATGGTCATGAGAAAACCATTTCAATAAGAAAACAAAGGAATAGGTTTAGCAGCCCTTCATCCCTTCTGTCGGCAAGCACGTGCGGCATTTGTTTGCGAAGTTGGGCATAAGCTAATAAGCTGATCTTGCAAAGATTTACACTCAGGCAAAGACTTCCATATGGGCTTAACATTAAGCAAGACCTTAATCTAAAGGAAAATATTTGGAGGCTGGGGTTTGGTTTGAGGTTTTTTTTGTTGTTGTTTCTCTTTCAGCACACTGTAGGACCAATGAAATACCAATGTGAACAGAGACAGTTGCTGACTGCAGTGGTCTCAAGGGCAGCTGGCCAGGCAGGAGGCAAGGATGTCATCTGAGAAGGCACCGTCTGTCTCTCAGCACCTACGGCTCCCACCAAAGTCACAAGGACTGTTGGTGCTCTGCAGCGCGTGGAGCTGGGGCTGGGATGAGCACCTGCAGGTGAGGGATGGCTGTTGGTTCTCGCCCTGGGAAGAGTGCAGGGGGCTGCGCGGGCTATGCCTTCAGCACCATAAAGATAGGATGGAAGGAACAGACCTGAATGCAGAAGCTGAGAGGTGCCTTTTTTGCAATGGGCTTGGAAAACTGAGGAAACTGAAAAGCTCAGTGACACCTTTGCTCTTGGTTCCCCCGTGAAGGCTGTAATAACACCAAAGGACGTGGCTGTCTGCCCCTTGGCCTGCAGCCAGCGTGGCTGTGGTGCAAGACTTTGTTTCCTTACGCATGGCAGCAGCACAAGCGCTGCCATGTACCCCAGGGACCCGAACGCACTGCCTGCCAATGGTGTAGCACCTGCAAGAGCCCCTGCGATGATGCTGCACGCCGGACCACGGCTTCCACAGCGATTTGAATCTCAGCCCGAACAAAGCCAGGAAAAGAGATGCTTGGCTGCTGGTCTCGGGGTTTTTTTTGCCCCTGTGGGCAGCCGTGTGAGGTGCTGCGTGAGCGTGGGGAGAGCAGTGCTGTTCTGTGCAGAAGTAGGGTTTCATACCTGCTTTTTAAAGGATGCTTGCTTGCTTCCATCCTCCCCAAACTCCTCCGACGCAATGCTGCGATGCAGTGGCATTTCCCCAAGGCTCCTCTCCTCGGAGACCCCCACGGCTGCAGCCCCCGTGCCTGCAGTGAGGAGCTGGGGCACTGCAGCCCCGTCCATCCCCAGGCAGCCGAACTGAATTTCAATACCAACCCTGCCGTTTAATGCAGCCGTTCCTGCGAGCCGGCCACCCTCGCATACGCCTGACAGATGTCTTTTAGCAGTACCAAGCCCTTGCAAGGAAAAGGCTTTGGCTCGCCCCCTCCTTCGAGGCACGGCCAGCCGGAGCAGGCAGCCCCCATCCTGCTACAGGCAGTCCGCACAGCCCCCTCCAGCAGGACCTCCGCCTGCCGTTAGCTGTCAGACCTGTTTAATGTTGTTCTCAAACTGCTTTGTATTTTTAAAATTTCAGTACCTGATAAGCTAAGGTGATGGCCTGCAGCCGTGCACCTCTGTAGCTGATGGGAGGCAGGCGGATTCCGACGGTAGCTAAAACACCCTTCCACTGCCTATGTGCTTCTCAGGGCGTTACAAGAGATTTCAAATCCACAGGCAGTGACTTACAAGTGATCTGAAATGGTTTGCGGGCAGAAAAGGAGAAGAAAATAACGATACTGCCAGTAAAAAGAAAGGGTGTATCTATCCGCTGCTCTGTATTTAAGCAATGGCAATCATTTCAGATCTGCACTGTCCTCAGGCCAGCGGTGTTTTACACAAGAACTAGATGGTGTTTATCAAGGATCCAGGATCCCACTATCATTTTCACATTAAGAATCTGTGATCAAAAATGTAGGGAAAAAAAATCCAAATCTAAAAATCGGCGGTGAGCGGGGTGGAATTGTTTTTGGTTTTTGGGGGTTTTTTTTCTCTCCATGTGGAATTGAGGAGCCTTCTGGCTTGCAGTGGAGTATATTTTATACAACTAAATTGCTTTTGACAAATGAAACCAAGTTATTGTTAATTACTCAACCTGTGGCCTCTACCAGACTGAAATGTATGATTAAACGAAATGGCTCAGACAGCACATTAAGCTTTGAAGAATTATTTTCTTTTTAAGCTCGCAAAGTCTTTTCTTTAGAAAACAGAAAGCATTTTTTGTCATGACAGCAGGATTGCTCAACTCCCCATATTTAGCCAGCGTCTAAACTCTCAAGCAAAAAAAAAAATGTCAGAAATAATTTCGTGATCCTACTGACACAAAAAGCACACGCGCGGGCACCCAGATGACACTGCAGTGCCCTTCGCCAGGGAGCACTGCCAGGCGTCGCACCGTGCCTCCTGTGAGCGGGCACCCGGGCTGAACTCGCTGCAACGGGGTTTGCCAGCTGCGACTGATCGTGGCGGAAAACGAGCTCCGTAACCACGACCGAGCTAAATACCCCTGCGAGGAGCCACAGCGTTTCTGATTCATTAACGAATATGGCATAAATAATGCAGAAACACACGGGAACCCCTACTTTTTATTAGATTAATTGTCAGCTGCTGCAGTAGAGCACTACTCCCGATATCTCTGTTTAAAAGGGAGCTACCTGTTAATACACATTTTTATTCAGCAAAACTAACAATGCAAAATGGTGCGTCTGGCACATGAAGCCCAGTGTAAAAACGCACACGAATGCCCAAGAGCTTCTGCAAATATAGTTAAAATAAGGGTGTTGGGTTTCGGTTTTTTTCCCTTTTCTCAGCTTTCTGTCACAGCTCCGGCAAGAAAAGAAAATGAGGGGGAAAAAAATGTATTTCGCTGTTTCGGAGGCGCGGCGGCAGCGCATCTTCCCGCGCAGGGCGGCGGTCTCCGCTCCGGGGGGGTCCCCGGGGCGGCCGGGGCTCCCCCACCCGCAGCTTTAGCCCCAGCCTGCTGTTTTCCACGCCGGACCATGGGCTGGCGGCGGCCAAGCCCAAGCGGGGCCGGGCGGCAGCGGCGGTAGGGCCGGGAGGGGAGCGGAGAAAGGGCCTGGAAGGGGGCGATGAGCCGGAGCAAACGAACACCGTCCTGGGGGAGGGCGGGGGGGCTCGGCAGCGGGTCTGAGGGTGCCGGGCAGACCCCGGCCGCCCGTGGGAGCTGAGCAGGGCGGAGGGTTCGCAGCGCCGCGTTAATGAGTCCCTGGCGCGGCGGGTGAGTCGGACGGTGCCGTCGGCGGGTGGTGGTGGTGGTGGGCTTCCCGATGGGGGGCGCCCGGCCCTGGGGCTCCTGCCCCGTCCCTCCCGGGGGCTCTGCCGGGGGAGAGGAGGAACCCCCTGCCCGCAGCCCTACCTGCGCCAGCCCGCCGGCTGCCCCCCGCCCTGCCCGCTCCCCGCAGCCTCTGCCCTGCCGCCCCTCGTCTCTTCCTTTCTGCCTTTTCCCTGTTTTTTTCTTTTGGCTTTTTTCTTTATTTTCTTTTTTCCTTTTTTTTCCTTTTTTTCCCTTTTGTCCTTTTCCTTTTGTCTTTTTTTACCTTTTGTCTGTTTTACCTTTTTTCTTTTTCTTTATTTTTACTTTTTTTTTCCTTTACCTGTTCTTTTCCTTCTGGTTTCCTTTTTATTCTTATTTTCCTCCTCCTTTTCTTTCTTTGGTTTTTTTTATTACTCTTTTCCTTCTTCGTTTTCTCCTTTTCGCTCTTCATTATCTTCTCCTTTTCTTCTTCCTTCCCTTCCCCTTTACCCCCACGCACAGCCGCCTGCAGCCGGGCGGCCCCTCCCGCGGCCACAACCCCCGGCCTTTCTCGGGCGCCACTCCCTGTCCTTTCTGGCCCGAGGCCTGCGGAGCCAGAGGCCCCCGGGGCAGCCCCCGGCCCGGCCAGGCCCGCGGGGGGAGCAGGGAAGAGCCCGTGGGGCCGTGGCTGGGAGACGGGGGGCTGCGCAGCGCAGCAGGTGCCCGGTGGAGGGGCTGTCCGCGGAGTGCCTCTCCTGCTCGGTGGGTGGGTGGTTTTTTTCTTTGAACCCCACGGGGAAGCCTTCCCCGCACCCCGTCCCACGGAGCAGGGCTGCGAGCTGGCTGCGGGCGCGCGTGTGCGCATCACGGTGAGAGCCCCCTCGGGAGGCGAAGGAGCGTGCACAGACCGCCGGCCCGCTCGTGCACCGCGGGCGCGTTAACGACCGCGGGCACGTTAATTAATGCCGGCGGCCGCCCGGCCTGGGGCTGTGCCCCGCGGCTTCCCCCGAGCGGTGCCTGCCCGGCGGCCCCGGCCCCTTCCGTTCCCCCCACAGCCGGCGGATTTCTCCGCGCTTCCCAACAGAGGGAGACAGGAGATCGGCGCGGCCGAGGAGGGGCGGGTGGGCTCGGCCGAGGCCGGGCCGGGGGCTCCCCGGCAGCCGCGCCGACCCCGGGCTGCTGCTGCGGCCGCGCTGCCCGCCGGCCCCGTCGGGCCGCGCCCGGGGGATGCTCCCGCGCCGGGGCCCCTCCGAGAGGCAAGGGGAGGGCCGGGAGTTGGGGGGGCTTCGGCCTCGCTCGGGGCAGCTCTCCCCGGCCCCGGGCGGGCGGCGGCAGCGGGCGAGCCCGGCCGCGGGCTAGGCGCGATCCCCGGGGGAAAAGGCTTTTCCGTGGGTGGGAGGGGACCCCCACTGCCCCTCAGAAATCGTCCCGTTGGATTACCGGGGCAGGGCGAAGGACACCTGGTTTGCTCGGCCGCCTTTCGATTGCCTCCTCCCCGCAGGCTGCCGGCGGCCGCCCCCGCCCCGGCGGCCGAGAACGGCCAATTCACCGCCGCGGGGGCTATAGCCGGGGAGGGGGGCCGCGGGGGGGGGGCAGACACGGGGCCCCCACGCCTTTGCCATTCTCCGTTGCTTTTTAATCGATCCGCTCTCTTTTCCCGACGACCAATTTCCAACGCTCAGGCGGCACCGTCTGCCCCGACCCCGCGCGAGGGTTTAATGCCACATTTCAAGTGGGGGGGAGGGGGGCGGCTGGGTGGGCACCGCGTGGGGGTTTCTCCCCGTGCCCCCCCCACGGGTGCCATGCCCCCCGCCCCAGATGCCGTTTGTCTCTGCTGCCCGCCGCTGCTCGCGCTGCCGCGGGGGAGGCCGGAGCCCGGGGCGGAGGGGATGCCTGCCCACTGATGCCCGCCGCCGCCGCCCGCCGCGCCCCCCCGCCACCCCCAGCCCAAAACCGGAGGAGAGGCGCGTTTTCGATGCGGCCGCAAAGATATGCTCGCGCCTGGTTGCAAGGCGGTTCTCCCCCCCCCACCCCCCCGCAATTGCATGAGGGGAAACACTCACGATCGTCCCATCGACCTTTCGGGGAGGCGGGGGAGTGTCGTCCACAGAGATCCCCCAAACACTCTCCCCATCCACGTTTTACCAGGCTGCTTTCAGGCGTTATTACTCGGGTAGGAAAGCGGGGGTGTGGATGCCGGGTGGGGCGGCAGCAGCTTTCCAGGGGAAGCCGGGCGGGGAGGTGTCCGGCCCCCGGTCCGCAGCAGCCCCCCGCTGCCGAGCGAAGTCCCCCCGCCTCCGGACCGCACCGGTAGCCGGTAACCTCCCCCCCACCCCCGAAGCACCGTTCCCCTCCCGCCACGGAGCCCCTTGGCGATGTCCCCGCCCGTGGGTTCCGTTCCCGCGGCGGCCGTCGGAGCTAGAGGCGGGGCAGGTGCTGCCCTCGGGTGGGAACGCGTCCCGCGTGGGAACGAGCGTGGGGAAGGCGCCGGGGAGGACCTTGCCGCCTCACGGGGGGGGGGGGTGTGGGGTGCGTGGGGACGCCCACGGCGGACCCCAGCCCTAAAAACGGGTGGTGGGCTGAGCGGGGGGGGCGTCCCGCGGGGGGCGCTGGTCCCGCGGGGGCGGACGGAGGGTGCCGGCCCCCCCGTGCCCCCGCTCGGCGGCGGGGAGCGGCGGCCGCGGCCATTTAGGAGCGGCGCGGGAGCCAATGGGCGGGCCCGCGGCGGGGCCTGCACCGTGACGGCCGGGATTGACGTGCTTCCCACGTCAAATTGATCCGAGTAGCGGCGGGGGCTCCCCGCGAGTGGGGAACCGGCCCGGCGCCGCCAGGACACCCCCGCGCCCCGCCGCCGGCTGCCGCCCCGCCGGCCCGCCCTCCGCCGCTCCCCGGGTGCTCTATGCCGGGCCGGCGGGCGGCCGGGGCCGGGGCCGGGGCTGCGGTGCGGCAGGCAGGCGGTGCTCCCCCCCCCGGGCGGCGCGGCGCTCCCCCGGCGCCGGGCGATGGGTAAGCGCGGGCGGCCGCGGGGAGGGCTCCGGGACGGTGTCCCTTCGCGGGGATGGATGGTGGGGGTGGGGGGGAACCCGGGAGCGGAGAGGATGAGGGCCCCGGGCCGGCCCCCCCGCCCGCCGGCCCCAGCCCCGTAGCTGCGGCTCGGCCGAGGGGCCTGGCTGCAGCGGGGCTCTCCGGGTCGTCGTGGCGGCGGGCGGGGGTCCGGCACGACGTGCCCGGCTGGGAAGGCTCTCGGCTCCCCCCTTCCTCGCCGCTGCCTTCCGGCCCTCTCACACCGCTCGCTTCTTTCGGTTCTTTTGCCCGTTCTCGTTGTTTCTTTTTTCTGTCTTTCCCCCCCTCCTTTTCTCCATCCCCTCCCTCCTTTTCTCTATCTTTTTTATTTCTTCTTTTGTTTTCCTGTCTTTATTTCTCCTTTTTCTCTATTTCTTTCTTCTTTGTTGTCTTTTCCTTTCTCCCTTCCTTTCTTTCTCCCTTTCTGTCTCGTTCTCGGTTTTCTTTCCTCTTCTTATCTTTCCCTCCTTTTCCTTTCCCTTCCCCCCCCCTTTTCCCTTTTCCCCCCCTTTCCCCTTTTTTTTCCCCCTTTCCCCTTTTTTCCCCCTTTCCCCTTTTTTTCCCCCCTTTCCCCTTTTTTTCCCCCTTTCCCCTTTTTTTCCCCCTTTCCCCTTTTTTTCCCCCCTTTCCCCTTTTTTCCCCCCTTTTCCCTTTCCCCCCCTTTTCCCTTTCCCCCCCCTTTTCCCTTTCCCCCCCCTTTTCCCTTTCCCCCCCCTTTTCCCTTTCCCCCCCTTTTTCCCTTTCCCCCCCTTTTTCCCTTTTCCCCCTTTTTTCCCTTTCCCCCCCTTTTCCCTTTCCCCCCCTTTTCCCTTTCCCCCCTTTTTCCCTTTCCCCCCCTTTTTCCCTTTCCCCCCTTTTTCCCTTTCCCCCCTTTTTCCCTTTTCCCCCCCTTTTTCCCTTTTCCCTTTTCCCTTTCCCCCCCTTTTCCCTTTTCCCCCCTTTTCCCTCATTCCCCCCCCCTTTTCCCTCATTCCCCCCCCTTTTCCCTCATTCCCCCCCCTTTTCCCTCATTCCCCCCCCCTTTTCCCTCATTCCCCCCCCCCTTTTCCCTCATTCCCCCCCTTTTCCCTTATTCCCCCCCTTTCCCTTATTCCCCCCCTTTCCCTTTTCCCCCTTTTTTCCCTTTCCCCCCCTTTTCCCTTTCCCCCCCTTTTCCCTTTCCCCCCTTTTTCCCTTTCCCCCCCTTTTTCCCTTTCCCCCCTTTTTCCCTTTCCCCCCTTTTTCCCTTTTCCCCCCCCTTTTTCCCTTTTCCCTTTTCCCTTTCCCCCCCTTTTCCCTTTTCCCCCCTTTTCCCTCATTCCCCCCCCCCTTTTCCCTCATTCCCCCCCCTTTTCCCTCATTCCCCCCCCTTTTCCCTCATTCCCCCCCCCTTTTCCCCTCATTCCCCCCCTTTTCCCTCATTCCCCCCCTTTTCCCTTATTCCCCCCCTTTCCCTTATTCCCCCCCTTTCCCTTATTCCCCCCCTTTTCCCTTCCCCCCCTTTTCCCTTTCCCCCCCCTTTTTCCCTTTCCCCCCCCCTTTTTCCCTTTCCCCCCCCCTTTTTCCCTTTCCCCCCCTTTTCCCTTTTCCCCCCCCTTTTCCCTTTTCCCCCCCTTTTCCCTTTTCCCCCCCTTTTCCCTTCCCCCCCCTTTTCCCTGTCCTTCTCCTTCCCCGGCTCTTTTCCTCGTCCTTCCTTCCTTCCTTCCTTCCTTCCTTCCTTCCTTCCTTCCTTGCTTGCTTGCTTGCTTGCTTGCTTGCTTGCTTGCTTCCTTCCTTCCTTCCTTCCTTCTTTCCTTCCCCGCTCTTTTCCTCTTCTTTCCTCTACGTTTTCCTTTTCCTTTCCTCCCCCACTCCTTTCCTCCCCCCCTTTTCCTTCCCCCCCCCATCCCCGTCGCAGCCCCGTCCCCGTCCCACTCTAGACGTGCGCCGGCGGGGCCCGGCCTTGCGCGGCGGCGCGCCCCGGTGCCGGTGCTGGTCCCCGTCTCGGTCCCCCTCCCTCCCTCCGCGCCGGCGTCGCGGGCCGCCCGCCGGTGAGGGGCCCGCCGGTAACGGGCCCGTCGGGGCCGGGGCCCGCCCGCCGCAGAGCACACGTACGGGGAGGTGAACCAGCTGGGCGGCGTCTTCGTGAACGGGCGGCCGCTGCCCAACGCCATCCGGCTGCGCATCGTGGAGCTGGCGCAGCTCGGCATCCGGCCCTGCGACATCAGCCGCCAGCTCCGCGTCTCGCACGGCTGCGTCAGCAAGATCCTGGCCCGGTACAACGAGACCGGCTCCATCCTGCCCGGGGCCATCGGCGGCAGCAAGCCGCGGGTCACCACCCCCAACGTGGTCAAGCACATCCGAGACTACAAGCAGGGCGACCCCGGCATCTTCGCCTGGGAGATCCGCGACCGGCTGCTGGCCGACGGCGTCTGCGACAAGTACAACGTCCCCCTCGGTCAGCTCCATCAGCAGGATCCTGCGGAATAAGATCGGCAGCCTCTCCCAGCCCGGCCCCTACGACGGCGGCAAGCAGCCGCCGCCCCAGCCCGCCCTGCCCTACAACCACATCTACCAGTACCCCCTACCCCAGCCCCATGGCCTCGCCGGCTGCCAAGATGGGGGGGGCACCCCGGGGCGCCCGTGGGGGCGGCCCACGTCAGCCTGCCGCGCTCGTGGCCCTCGGCCCACTCCGTCACCAACATCCTGGGCATCCGCACCTTCGTGGAGCAGTCGGGTGAGCGGGTCTTTCGCGACACCCACCCCCCCCACCACCCCCCACCCCCCCCGTTTCTTTCTGGGGGTTTTGTTGGCTTTTTTTGATCGCCGCACGCCGCTCCGGCAGGACGGGGCGGCAGGGCCAGATGCGTCGAGGCTCAGACATCTTGAACTTTTTATGAAAATGTGGAAAATATTTTCGTAGGGATGATAGATTGCCGACCGCAAATTCGGAGCCCTGAATTTCCCTTTGCGAAGGGGGAAAAAAGTAATAGTATATAGAAATACGGAAAGGAGGTAAAAAGGGGGAGAAAACAAACCAGGGGAGAGGAAAAAGAGGGAGAAAGAAGGCGGAAAGCCCCCTCGGAAAACAGGCCCGGCGCTGCCCGGGATTCCGCCGAGAAATTGCCCCGGTTTTCCTAAAAGCCGGGAGGAGGATGGGGGAGCGGCGGGGCCGGCGCGGCCGGCGCTGGGCAGCCGCGGGAGGGAGGGGAGCGCCAGCAGCCCCGAGCGCCGGCCCGGGGCGGGGGGGGCGGACACGGGACGTGGCCGGGTGTGTGTGTGGGGGTGCGAGTCCTTTTATCCTTGCAAAAGCCCGAGTAAATCAACCGCATGCGTTTCCCTCCGTGAAATCGTTTATCTTTAAAATTCCGATGTCACTTTTATAAATCACAATCGTCAGAAAAGAAATTGGGCCTCCTAAATTATTGGGAGCATGGAAGTGATGGGGAGGCGCGGAGAACTGGGCGGAGGGACGGGATCTGGGGGGTACGGCAGCCTCTCCCCCCGGGGTGGTACCAAAGAAGGTACCGATCTCGGCCGTCGGGACCGAGCCTTCCCCGGGCCACCCCGGCCCTGCTGGCGGGGGGAGCGGGCTGTGCCCGCGGGATGCTGGGGGGACTGGGAGGCCAGGCGGGGCTGTGTGCCCCCCATCGGCTTCATACCAACGGGCACTTAAGCACCCGGGTCTTCCCCCCGTTTCGCCCCAACCCCTGCTCCGGAGGGACGAACGCCGGGGGAGGGGTGCGACGGCTAACGCCCTGTCCTCCCCAGGGGCTCTGGCTGGCACGGAGGGGTCTGCCTACCCCCCCAAAATGGAAGACTGGCCCAGCGTGAACAGGACGGCCTTCCCCCCGGCCCAGGCAGTCAACGGCATCGACAAGGCTGCCGTGGAAGGAGACATCAAGTACCCCGCAGGTAACGGCTATGGGGGGCAGAAGGGGGCAAGGCGGGGTGGGAGCAGGAAGGGGCAAGGTGGGGGGGCGATTTCCCGTCATTCCCACTCCCCCCTCCGCCCGAGCTCAGCACCGCCGCGGCCCGCCGGCCACCCCCTCCCCGAGGGGGCACCCCCCGACAGCCAGCCCCGGGCGGGTTGTTCCGAGCCCCCGCTGTAATTCCGCGGTGCGCCCCCCCCCCCCCCCCCCCCCCCCCCCCCCCGCCCCTCGTGTACCCTACCTCTCTCTTTGTGCCTGTCCCCAGCCCGCCCCGGGGCTCTCCTCGGTGGGCGGCTTCCTCCCAGCCTGCGCCTACCCCCCCCTCCAACCAGCACGGCGTCTACGGGGGGCCGGCCGGCGGCTACATCCCCCCAGGCCACCCCTGGCAGCCGCAGGGGACCCCCTTGGCCCACCACGGGCCCGGCGTGGCGGTGCACGGCGGCGACCTGGCCACGGCGATGGCGTTCAAGCAGCCCGGGAGGGAAGGTGAGCGGGGGGGGACGGGGACAACGGGGGGCACCCCCGGCGCGGCGCAGGTGCGGGAGGGGAACGGGGAGAGGGGGGGTGAGGGACGTGGGGCGGCCCCCCGACCTGCGAGCAGGGGTCACCTCGCGGAATATTTTAAATATCCGTAATGTTCCCCCCCCGCCTCCGCCGTGAGGGCTGTCGGGCGGTTCAGCTGGGCTGGCGGCCGCGGCCCCCGGCGTTTGCCTTGGAGCTGCGCACGCCTTGGGCGGCCCCGCTCCTCTCCGTGCCCCTCCGGCGGCTGGGAGCCCCCCGGCGCCCCCCGGCGCAGCATTCGATGTGTCCCCCGGGCAGCCCCCTTCCCGTCCGGGCTCCGGCCGCGCAGCGCCGGTGTGGACGGGGGTCCCCCGCTTCCTCTCCGTGCCCACTGGTGCGCGCTGGGCAGCGCCGGGGGGTGGGATTCGGGCGCATCCTGTGCTTGTCACCCCCCGGCCGGGGGTCGTCGTCCCGGCGGGGTCGGGCAGGACCCGCTGCTCCCCCCGGACCCCCGCCTGGTTGCGGCCGGTGCAATGCGGCACCGGGCAACCCCGCCGCAGCCTGGCCCGGGCTCTACCGGCGCAGCCGCCCCGCCTCGGGCGGTGCGTGGGGGGGTGTCCCCCGAGGCTCCCCTGGATGGGGGTCCGACCCGGAGGCAGATAGCAGGGGACGTTTCTCTCACCTCCTGCTAATTATTTCGCTTCATTGACGGAAGCTTTATTTCCTCCATTGGCGGTTTCGTTTTAAAAATCCCAGCCCCTCTGTTCTGCGTATGAAGTCCCTGTTGGTGTCTTTCTCCTTTTTCGTGGTATTAACCTTTCTATTCTTTTTCACATTTGCAATTCATTTCCCACTTACTATTCCACTTGTTTATTGCTGGTTTTCTGTGTTTTTAATTTGTTGTTGGTAGTGTGTGTTTGGGTTTTTTGGTTTGGGTTTTTGTTTTGTTGGCTTTTTTTTTCTTTTTTATATATATATATATATATACACAACCCTTTACCACTTCTAACTACAGCTAACTGCTGCATGTTATACCATCAGCTCTCAGCTAACAGGGACGAGTTATCAATGGTGAAAATAGATAATTGTAAATCAGTTATTTGGGGAAAAAATAGAGAAACAAATTGCGAGAAAGTGAGGGAGAGGATGACAAGGAAAGAGAGAAAAGGAAAGTGAGAAAGAAAGAAAGAAGGAAGGAAAGAAATGAATGAAGGAGGAGGAGAGATTACCTGCGTGCATTTAGTCTATTTTTTGAGGTATTTTAAGTGACTTGGAGGCTGAGTTTTCTGACTTGCTAATTTTCAAGCTGCCTCTGCCGAAAGGCCCACAGACTTTCTTTAAACATTTGTGTTTTTTGGTTTTGTGTTTTGTTGCAGTCTTTTTGTTGCTCTTTTTTTTTTTCTTTTTTTCTTTTTTCTTCCCCTTTAAAAGCTTTTTTTCTTTTTAATTTTTTTCGGATTGGTTTTCTGGTTGTGCTCCGTATCTGGGGCAAACCAAATCCCGGATTATTAGGCACAGCGTGGCCCCTGGCCCCGAGCGGGGATGGTGGACGAAGGGCTGCGTGGGTGCAGGGAGCGTGGGTAGCCCTGCTCCGCTCCGGGGGTGGCTGGCCAGGCTCCCACTTTCCACACCTGCTCCCGCACCGGGAGGGCAGAGGGGGAGACGGGCAGTGCGAGAGGAAGGGGGCAGAGAGAGAGAAGACAAGAAAGAAGGAGAGAAGGAAAGAAAGAAAGAGAGAAAGAAAGAAAGAGAGAAAGAAAGAAAGAGAGAAAGAAAGAAAGAAAGAGAAGCTAAAGGTAAACTCAGCCAGGCGATTTCCCCCTCTGGTTCAGACCTTTTCTGATTTCACAGCCGTTATTTCCCCAGAAAAACCTCCCTGCTTGCTCGGTGCCCTCAGCAGCCCTGGGATATTTTGCGTCCCCCTCCCCGAGGGCTGGTGAGGAGGGACAGATGGCACCTTGGGCCCTGCACCGCGATGCCTCCCGGGGCTGTGCTGTGCCTGGGGTGAGCTGGGGCTGGGGGGAAGCCCAGGAGGAGCTGAGCCGCAGCAGGCATGGTGTGCAGATCCTTCTCCTGGTGGCACAGTCCCCTCCCAGGGCACCCTGGCCACAGACTTTGAGAAAGTGCATCGGATGTGTTCTCTGTGTGGCTAGGATGGGTCTGGGTCACCTCCCCCAGCAGATCCGGACCCCCAGTGATGGCAGAGGGCGTCTGTCACCATCTGTAGTGCTTGGAGGATGCATCCATCCCCCCTTTCCTCTCCAACTCCCTTGGAGAGGTCTGATACATGGAGCCTGGCAGCCCCTTTTGGAAGGGGTGGCTTTCCTGGGGGCAGGCAGGTGGGGGGGCCCAGAGCTGCTCCTGGGGGGCTGTCGGAGGGGGTCCATGTGCATGTAAGCATAGGACATGCCCAGCTGCAGTGATGAGCTCGGAGTCCATCAAGCCATGCTGCTGTCGTTTTTATTTTTTCCCCTTCTACCCTTCTTGCAGTCGTGGACAGAAAACCTGCCAGCCCTGTGGGGAAATCTCCAGACCCTCTAAATACCATCCATGGACTCTCTATCCCAGCCTCCTCTTCCTAGAGCTGTGGAGCAGCAGTCTAGAGACAGCAACGCTTGGAATAAGCACCGGCAAACTGTACCTGAAGCCTGAAGTGCCACCAAACTGTACCCAAAGTGCCACCACCTCTGCCAGTTGCCTGTGGGGATGAGGAGACAGCCTGGGCAGTGAGAGGTGGCATCTTCCCACGGCAAATCCCGTGCAGGGGAGCACGGCCAGGACGGGACATTCACTCGTGCTGCCCAGAGGGATGCTTTACCTCCATCGGATCAGAAAGGGATGACAGAAGAGACTCAGTTTTTCTTCTTTATTTTGTCTTTTTTTTCCCCCTCCCACTGTTTTCAGTTTTTCTTTCTCTTTCCCGTGTCCCTGGAGACTGTTGGATGCAGGGCAGTGAATGCCTCCATCCCCAGACATTGCTCAGAGCATCCCCAGCTCTGTCCCAGCCCAAGGGAGCACGTTTCCTCCAGGGAGCAGCTCCGCTATGCGATGGAGCCCTCTCCGTCCCAGCCTTCCGGTGCCTCTGCCCCGGAGTAGAAATGGACAAACGTGCCACATTTTACGATATATTTTTATAATAACAAACCTTAATAAAAAATGACTACCGTGGGCACATGCCACTGACCTCCTTCGCCTGGGGTCTGGCTGAGCACCATCACTTCTCCCGGTGCCCCCCAGCCTCAGACAGCATCTGCAGGTTGCCAGTGAGTGGCAGAGACCCGGCGGGATCTCGGAGCCCTTGGCTGGGAGGAATCGCTCCATGTCGGCTCTGGATTCATGCACCCGCCCAGCCGAGGGCCCTGCGTTGCTGTGAGTGTATTGCAGCCCTGCTCCCCGTGCCTAACTGCACGTGCAGGTTTGGGGTTCTGCACTGGCGGAGCGGTGGCCCTGCTGGATGGATGACTCCTGATGCTGTGGGGCTAGAGGCCAGCTCTGGGCACAAGCAGGGAGATGGGTGGCTGTCCCCCAGCCCTGGGGGCTGGTACCCACCTGCCTTACCTGGCCACAGGTGAGCGGGGGGACTGGCAGCAGGGCTGCCCCTCATAGCCCACCCACCAGGGTTCATTATCCCCCTCCTGTCCAGCCAGCTGGGGCACATTGAGGATGGGCTCCACTGGGCTTTTGCATTCCCTGGCTCACCAGCCACTGCCATTGGCTTCGGTCCCTTCATTGTCTGGAGCAGGGGAAGGTCCTACAGCAGGGCAGGGAGAAAATATCCTGGCAGGAGAATACACGCCTGGCTTTTTGCAGAGTGTGTCTTTGTGGGAGGGAGGGAAGGAGCGAGGTGGATGCCACCTTTGACATCCCACCTCAAGGAAATTATTTTACCTTCAACCTCAGGGTGGCAAAATTCAGTTTTGCCTCTGCTGCTTCAAGCCACCAGCTGGAGCTGGTCTTTGCAACTGTCTACAGAGCACAGTAGGGAAAGGAGAGAATTTTAAGTAGGCAGGAGTACTGCTGCCCCAGAGCAAGATCTGCCACTAAACTGTCACTGGCTACCTTTTAAAGGATGTGAGGATGGACAGGTCACCTGAGAGGGATGACTAACAGCTGTTGGCTAGTCCCCTGCCAGGTTTATCCATTTAAAGCTACAATCAAGTATACGGCAGAGGAGCTTTGCAAAAGGTGACTGACAGCAACACCCTTAAAGCTAGAACACAGCATGGATGGCCTTTCTGTCTACCCCTGGGGCTGCAGCAGCTGGGGAAATACAACCCCTCCCAGGAAAGAGGGGAACGTAGGCACAGCCCAAGCCCTGCCTCTCTTGTGACTCTGCTGAGCTGGGAGGTGAGAGGAGCCCTTCACATCCTCAACGCAGAAACCTCACTGCTCGAAAGCCTGAAGAAACTAGTCTATCCTTTGTATAGGACTGCCAAAAAGCCCTCCTGCTGGGGAGCTGGGAGATGCTGGTTATTGGTGCTGAGGTCCTGCGCTGCAGAGGGGGCTGGGTAAGTGGCAATGCCCACCACTGTGGTGGCAGCCCATCGTAAAAAGGCAGAAATAGCCTGAAAATGCTGTGCTGTGTCCCGTAGCCAGCTGTCTGGTGCTGCCAGCCACATCTAGCTCTGCACCACCTTCTAGTTCCTAAAGCCCAGGCCCTTGGGATGCTTCAAGGCTGGAGGCACCCTAATTCCGCACCCCCCCCCCCCCCCTGCCCCCCAGCGCCCTGTGCTCACACCAGTACTTGCTGTCAGCTGGGCTCACAGCACCCTGCTGTGTGGGCAGCCAGCAGTGGCTCCTCATCTCCCCCATCCCATGCAGCATGGGGCAGTGCTCCTGCCCTGTGGAGACGGGACCAGGGGCTCTGATGGATGTCTGGGATGAGTGAGACAACAGTGCTAGGGCTGGACAGAGACATAGCGCAGAGCCTGATCCTTTTAATCAGTGTCCTGCTGGGGTGGTGTGCGAGTGCCTGAGTCATTCCCTTCCAAGACTGTTGCAAACCTGCCAAAACCCCAAACAACAACTCGATGTTTAGCATCTGCCACAGCCCCAAGGCAAAGACATCCCTTCGCGGGTGCAGGCAGCTGGAGGAGCGCTGCATGTGGGCAAGGCGCCGTGTCCCGAGCCCAGGGACCTGGCCGCAGCTGAGACCATTTGGGCTCTGGTCGTGGGGTGATGCATCATGTGGTGGGGTGCATAGTGTGGTGGGGTGCACTGTGTGATGGGACACATCATGTGATGGGATGCGCTGTGTGATGGGATGCATTGTGTGATGGGAGGCATCGTGTGCCTGGTCCTCCAGAGGCTTTTGTGGGAAGCTTGTGCCAGTGGTGCTGCTGGGACATCCTGGGACACCCCGCCCCCCCCCCCCCCCCCCCCCCCCCCCCGCCACAGCAGAGGCTGGTTTCGGTGGGGCCATGAGCCCCTTCATCCCCGCAGCCAGACACCTGGGGCTGTGCAGCTGTGATCCCCACACAGCCAGCTGGGAGCCAGCTCTGCAGCCCTGCAGCCCCATCCCTGCCTGCGATGTCAGCACACCTCGGGTGGAATTTGCCACCAGAGGGAGACCCTATTGTTCCACAAAGACATAACAGCAGCCCGCTGCAGCCCGCCTTTCCCAGCTGGGAACAGACAGGTCCGAAGAGCATATTCCCAGCCACAGCAGAAACCTGCTCTTCTGCAGGTTATTTAGGGCTGAGGTGTCCCTAAGAGCTGCCGGGCCAGCCCATGGGATGCTGCTCAAAGGCAGGCAGGCGCGAGAAGGGTGAACCACACTGAGTAACAGTAGAGTGGCTTTTGTGCAATCAAGCTTCTGGTTTCTGCTCTTTTCTGGACTGTTTGACTGTCGGCAGCCTTTATTAAAAATGCAATTTTAACAATTAAGATTGGAGAAGGGACTTTCTTATTTAAAAAGAAAACTTTTCTGAGGGTTGTTTCAGCCACTGGGTTTAACTTGGGTCTTTGAAAGCTGGTAGCTGCCTGCCTTTCCCCCCATGCTTTGCTGTGAGAGAGGAGCTTTCACAAGGAAGCTATGGGTCAGTGCCCCGTCCTGACTGATGCTACCACAGAGCCATTGCTGGATGGGCTCTGTTTGGAAGCAGCTGCCTGTGTGCATGCACAGACACATGTGCCGGCAGCTGCTCACCTGGAAGCCTGTGCCCCTGTTTTCCTGCTCGGCAGCATTGCTGGTGCAAGCAGAGACACTGAAGAGCAAAATCCAGCAGCCTGTCCCGAGCAGATCTGCTGTCGCCTGTTGAGGCAGGCTGAGGCCACCACGTCTTGGTGTCCCCAGCGAGGAGGGTTAAGCAGAAACTTTGCTGGATGGGCAAATGTTCTTGGTACCTGTGTCCCACTGGGAGCAAGCCCCACACTCCCTCCTCGTGCTGCCGCAGGAATGGGAGCCTTGGGCACAGGCTGCTCTTGTTGGCTGTATAAACAGCGGCACCCAGCTCAGCCCAGCCGAGGCGGGACCACTGGACTTGGTCTAAGCTGAGGTCTCTGAGTGACCGATGCATTTATGAGAGCAAAAATAGGGGTCCTGGTGCTGGTCGCAGGGCTTTAGGGCCAATGGTCAGGCAGCAGGAGGAGCTACTAAGACATTACCAGGCACTCCCAGTTAGAAATTTAGATGTTTCCAGTTGGAAATGGGCATGGCTCTCTCCATGTGGAAGTCCAGGATGTTTGAGGTTCAGACCTTGGTCTGTACACCCGAACTGAGGAGGGGAAAGCCATCCCTGCCCAGTGCTCAGGCTTTCCTTCTGGTGTGCAGAGGGAAATCCGGCTGATCCAAATGCAAAGGGGAACTTAGAAAGGCTGGGGCGAGGGACAGCGAATTTACAGGGCAGCTGAGGGTCAGAGGGACTGGAAGCTGCTGGGAGGTGGATAATTCACACCTTGACGCCTCCCCAAGGCTAACACAGAATTTTCTTGCCTCTTGCAAGGACTAAGATCTGCTGAAGGTGAGAGGCTGGTGTGTTGCCTTGCTGGCTCCATAAAACCAGAAGGGAATATGACAGCGATTTTGAATGGCAAAGGCGGGCTGTGGCCACTTGCCCGCAGCAGCTCTGCCTGGACACCAGCCTCTGCGCACACGCAGGTCAGTTCTCCAGTGAAAGAGCAACCTCCCAAGTGCCTAATGCATGGTAGACGTGCTGGACTGGTTGCATACAGACCATACACACAGCTTGCCACTGGCTAGCTGCTGCCTGGCTCCCCGAGCCAGCAAAGAAGGGCCATCGCTCAAACTAGGGCGAACTAGCAGAGTCTGGCCATGAGACGGCCGACAGCAAGGCATCGTTCTGCCTTTTGAGAGAGCCCTGCCTTGAGGCCAGCGGCCACCTGGAGAATTCCCAGGGTGACTGGGTGAGCTCAGCATCTGCCCCTCGCACCCCAGCTAATTCATTCCCTAATCACAGGAAAATGCTGGGACCAAAGACCCCAAACAAATTCCTGAAGTAAGGCCAGTCTCTTAAGCAGGGTGACATGAAGTGCTACTCTGCCTCTCCGCCACCCGGACCCACAGCAAATGCCTCTCTGCGCAGGCAGGCTGATGTAATCCAGAGAAAACTGGACTTGATCAGAGCAGAACTTTTTGAATTTATTGGACAAAGCGAAAGGGTGGAAACAGTCTGCTCTGACACTCCTTCAGTGATGGCTCTGTCAAAATCGATACCACTCCTTGGAACATGTCAATTTTGATGAAATGGCATTTTCTGGCAGATAAAAAAGAGGTTGAAACTGCTTCCATCAGCTCTACCTGCCCCATATATCTTTAGCACCATTTCTTTTGAGAGTGCGGAGCAGGACGGAGAACGTTACAGACCTCATTCAAAGACCTGCACTTTGTTACTGGAGGCTCACTGGTGGGCCACATATTTATTTTCTTTGTAGCATGTTAAGAATCATAAAGATTTAAAAACATCACTCTGGTTAGAAACAAGCCGTGCTGCAGAAGAGGGCCTTGCTGGTGTTTGGCATAAGTACAGACTATGGCTGCTCTTGCAAGGGCTGCCTCCCTGTCACCCGGTGCTCTGAGCCGCTTGCTGGGGTTCGTTTGTCGGTGTGTGGGGCAGCTCGCAACAGGAGCTGGCTGGGGGAGAGGTGGTGCCCTCGGAGATCAAGGGATGCTGATGTCAGCCCGGGGAAGAATACAGCCCCTTCGTCCCACGTAACGCTGGGCGTCCCGGGTCTGGGCTGGTGAGCCTGGCCACCAGCAGCAGTGACAGGCAGATTGCTGCTTGTTGTTGAGAGCCAGGAATCGATGTCCTCAAAGATCCGGCTGCCTCCCTGCTCTGGCTCCAACCGTGGCAGTGGCAGGTGCTTAGGGTAAGTGCGTAAAGTGTATTTATACACATATACATACACATTGATATTTACATATGTATCTAGATACGTATATATCTGTATACATATACTTAATCGTAGAACCGTTGGGGTTGGAAAGGACCTTTAAGATCCCCAGTTCCAACCATTAGCCCAGCACTGCCAAGGCCACCACTAAAGTGGTGCATCACATCTACATGTTTTTTATAACGCTTCCACGGTTGGTGATTCCACCACCTCCCTGGGCAGCCTGTTCCAGTGCTTATATATGTGTGTGTGTATATATATTTATATACCTACAGATACACATATATACATACATATGCGTACATATATGTGTGTGTGCATATATGCAGATGCACACAGATCTAGTCCTTGCCTGTGCTAGCTTGTGACAATCCCTGCATTTGAGTCCATGCACTTAGGGTCTTCCTATTGCACCAGCAGGAAAAATTGGAAAACTAACCAAAGAAGAGAAACTTTAGAGTGGTGATGTGTATTTGCTAGAACTGTTATTTTCTAGGCTGTAACCTTTTCACCTTAGGAGGGGTTCTGTTAGGCACCTTCCCTGCAGCAGCCTGTTTTTTTGTCTGGCTGTTAATCACTCACCCCAGCTGGCCATGCACACCTGGCTGAGCAGCTTCGTTGGAGATCGCGCTGGCTGAAGACAGGGGTCAGTGTTCAGTAAATGCTAGTTAGATTTGAAAACAGCCTACAGGTACAAAATCGGCTTGGTTCTAATGCTTTGGGTTCTTTGTAACTAAATCCTTGTCCTCCTAGAGGAGCATTTGCAGGCAAGCACACAAGAATACGTGCCCAGCTCTCACTAGTTCTCACCAGAAGCTGCAAACCAAACCATCATTTGTGAATTCATAAACCTTCCCACAACTGCTTAAGTCACTTTTGAAAATGGGAATTTGATTCCCAAATCACTCAGGCACTTGATAACACTTCCTCTTAATAAATAGCCTTTTGGGCACTCAGCTTGCTTGGTTTAGGTGAGGGACTGGACTGGACCCACGTCTCGGCAGTAGGACAGGGCTGTCCTTCGGAGCTTTGCACAGCAGCACCTTATCACCTCTGCTCCTTGGAGTAGCCAAAATCCAGCCTACTCACCTCTCCTGAGTGAGAGAAGAGGCCTCTGTGTGAGAACCCAGTTGCTTGGGGTGCCAATGGGGATACTGGCATTAGCTTGAGCAAAATCAGTTTTCCCAAGAAATAGATACCGTGGTGCTGCACATCAGCCCACAAGAGCCTGGTGCCTGCTTACTGAGCTCTGCCCTTCCCTGCGGACAGCCTAGGGCAGAAGTCCTTGGAGCCTGCAGCCCTGCTGGTACAGCCCCTATATGGAGAGATGCAGCGCGTTGCCGGACCAGATGTGTTACCCAGAGAGTCCCAAAGGTGACTGCGATAATCTCCACAGTTGTAATTCTGCTTGTGTAAGCCCCGACTAACATCGGCACCTAGTACAGCTGCAATATTTATGTTGCTTTCTTGGTATCCAAGACGTCTGCTCCAACAGTGAGAGGCTGGAGAACAGGCTTTTATTTCCTGGAGGTGCTGAGAGATGTTTATAATCTGAAGCTTTAGAGGGAAAGCAGCTACTAGCATCAAGAGTGGGTCTGTGGTGTGTGGAGGTCAGCAGTCACCTGGGCTTGGACCGAGCTGGCTGCAAATCTACCACGTGCATTAGCCTTTAACTGAATGCTGCGGTTATGGGAGCCGAAAGCTTTTAGAAGTTTCTCTTTCCTTTGCTGCAGGTTCTCTGGGGCTCTGTACAGACCATGCACATGTGCGAGCTCTGTCCACTGCAGACAGCTAAAGAAAACCCCATTTCCTCCCTGGATTTCAGGGTGAAGATGTGAATTGCCTTTTTTTTTATTTTCTCTCTCTCTCTCTTTTTTTACTTTTTTTTTTTTTTTTTTTTTTTTTCCATGACTCCCTCAGCGTATAAGCCTCAGACCTTGCTGCAGCTGTGAGGTGCTCACAGAGGTGACCCAGGGCTGCCTTGCCCTGCCAGCTCTCCCACCAGCACTGGAAACAACTGCAGTGTCTTTCCTGAGTGCAACTTTCCTGAGGATGGAAAGAGCTGCATGGGAACAGCTTCGGGGCTGAGGCAGGATTCCTGCAGGGAGTGAAATACAACGATTGCACTCAATGAGAAGGTATTTTCCAGAAAAGTGTTAGATTACAAGTTTGCATTTCATTCCATCTCCTCGAACCCCTCTCCCCAAATAGATCGATGGAGGAACTAAAGGAGAGCAGCAGTGTTAGAGCTTTGACAAAGGCTCCCCTCAATAATTTGTAGAAATCTGGCGACGATAAATTGAAGGAAAAAAATTCCTGAACACAAAGTATAGCGTTACTCAGCCACTGAGGAGCACTGTGGTTTTCGGTCTCCTTTCAGAAGCATCATGTACCGATGGATTTTGGAGTAAGCTGGGGAAGGGGAGATCAGTGGCTTGCACAGGGATGACAAGCCGCCTGTTGCTTAACTTGGTACTACAGATACAAATGTAATATCTCCCTTGGGGAAAGAATACCCCCTCCCTCCTGCCCCCCATCCTGCAGCATAAATGTGAAAGTACTTTTTATCTCAACGCTATATTAACCTGGCAAAGATGACAAAAGCTTTCACTGAAGCTCTCCCCGAGATAGCACTGTTTTGGCATCAGGTTCTCAGAAAGTGATGTCATCCTGAATTTATATGCCAGAGTTTCCCCTTTCTTCTTCAGATTTGTGGCAATGTCAAAGTTCTTCTCTAAAGCAGATCTGGTTTTAATATTTCAATATTTACGTTTTTCATTTCGGGGCTGGCTGAAACGTCTTTTGGTCTCAACCTTGCAGATGCTTACATGCATGTAAAGCCCTAAACTCTTGAGGAGTTTCTTAAAGAACTGAGGGATTAATAGAGTTTCTAAATCTACGTAGGCCTACTTTTTTGTTTTTAAATGTCAAGATTACAGAAATCCACGTAGCTCCACTGGGTCAGTGAGGATGCATCTCTTCTCATGAGCACACAATCTAACGTCAGGTACTTTAACTCTAGGGTAAAGAACATTTCTGACAAAGGTCTAAGAGATTTCCCTTCACAGCTGGTAGAAGCCAGGTCTTGGGGAAACAGCAAGGAAGTGTTACTTACCAAGTAAAAGTTCATGTAGTCTTGAGGGGAAGATAAAGGTAAGGCTCTGCAGCTGCTGTAAGCTACAAGGCAGGTCTGCTACGAGCCCAAGGGTGGCTTTGTTGGGTCCCCCTGAGCAGCTCTTGCAGGCAAGTGCCCCAGAAGGTTGAAGGAGCACCCCATACCTCAGATTGCTATGCAATGCCTGTAAGAGCTGTGCCACTCCCTGCCCGCGCTTCCCCCGTCGTGCCAAGGCAGGGCTACATGGCTACGTGCTATTGCCAAGCGCAGCATGCTGCGGCCGAGCCCTGCCTGCCTGGTCCTCAGCCATGCTAATTTGGGCTGCTCTCAGCAGTCCCGTCGGGCAGCTGGTTTTCCTGACAGATGTAGAAACAGAGACCTCTTCGAGACCTGTGGCACGTGGAGCTACCATGGCCAGAAGGCTTTTGCACAAGGAAGAGGAGGTGGGACAGAGTGGTGGGCAGGGTTGGATTTGTCAGCCTTGGGAAGTGGCCTTAAAATAGCTCCTGCTTGTTTCTTAGAAGCTGTAATTGCCTCTGCTCTGACCCAGGCCTGTTTCTGTGCCCCTTCCCACAGAGAAGACCTCCCTTTGCCAAAAAGAAGGTCTGGCCAGCTGATCCCAGCTGTGGTGGCCTTGGCTGGACCTGCCAAACCCCATGCATTTACATAAAGCCCCGGGGCTGCTCCTGGGATGTGCAAGACCTGAGGGCCACTTTGCAGTAGACTTTTTCTGATCCCACTTGACCCCCAAAAGAAGGCAGGAGGCTTGTGGAGATATGCAGGGTTTGGATCCACTGCTCCCTGTGCAGCAAGCAGCAACCCCAGTGCCTTACGTTTCTTGGGCTGCAGTTGCCCACTCGCCCATGGAAGAAAATAACCGGGCTCACAACAACCAGCGAGAGTAAACCAGGGTGGGATCTGGGCAACTTTGGACAACCTTGGTCACAGTTGTGTTATGCCATGAACCCTCATCCCTTTTTTTGCAGAAACACTCTGAAGGCAGCAGGGTATTTGTCTTTTTTCTTCTTTGGGTTGCCAAAGAAGTCGTATTTTAAAGTTAGAAATACTTGTCAGCATCCTAGCACGGCCCCCAGAGCCGATGACGCAAATATGACAAGAAGCGAGGTCAGATTACAAATGAGGCCACTTCAAAACCTCTCCCGGAAGACTGGAGGTTTGAAGAAAGGAATGAAAGTGCTGAGAAAAAAACAACAAAAAACACCCAACAAACTGCTTCATAATCTGCTTGAAAGTGAGACTAAAATTCCCTCTGTCAGCAACTTGATCCTCTCCTGGCTTTTGGTGGGAGAGCGGCACATATCCTGCCTGTGTGCACCCTCACACCCACACATCCACGGTCACCAGTGGAGTCAACCAGTGACCTCCAGAGCCATGGAGCACAAAGTCAGGTCTCTCAAAGCTAAGCTTCACACCCGGAGTCTTTAGCAAATGCTCTCGTGGCTGTGTGGGCTTGCAAAGGCCTGTAGGGTTTTGCAACATGTACACGAGGTCTTCCCAGCCTGGGTCCTGCGTGGGTCTTACAGGGTGGCCTAGAGGTGCCCAGCGAGTCTGAACACGATGGTAAGGAACCCCAACGGTAGCACCTGCGTGTCCACTAAAGGATGGTCTTAACAGCGGTTTGCTGAATTTCACCTGCTGTTTTCCTGCTGGGCTGTTCACAAGGTCCTTCTGCGGTGCTTTGCCCAGACATTTGGTTTTGCACCACCAGCAACTTCCCCACCTCACTAACGACCCTTCTCTGCTCCTAGCGTGACTGTGCCACTGCAAGGAAGGCACGAGCCACCTTCACTGGGCCACCTGGCTCTACTGAGGGCTACCCACAGCGACTAGCCAAGCTGGAGGTTACCTGCAGAATCAGTGCAGTAGGTGGCCATGTCAGGGTCGCACACGGGTGTGCGTGCGGATCCCCAGTCACCAGAGGTGGGCAGCAGGACAGCAGCCTGACGGGATGTGGGCTGACCCAGTGTAGACCCTGCCATGCCAGCTCGGGCAATGCTATCAGGCCAGCCAGGGACAGAAGAGGACAGGGAGAAGCAAACACGATGTAATGGGAACAGCCTGGGAGGGCAAAGCGCTCTTCCAAGCCTCAATTGAAAACCACGTTCAGGAGGGGACCGTGTGGGAAAAAGCCTTGCATGACGATGCCATTAGTCACCGTGTGCCTGCAGACCTTTGGTTCCTGCTGCTGAAGGTCCTCGGAGGGGATGTGCAAGGCTTTTCACCTGATGGCTCCACCCAGAGGCTGCACAACTGCCTTGAGCTCCTAGGATTCATGTTTTCACTGTGAAAGCATGCCTAGGTGCAATAATCGATACATAACGAGCCAACGGGCTGTGGCTTGGCTGCACTGCCCGGCGGGGGAAGGGGGCACCGCTCGCCTTCCCGCAGCACCGAGGTGTGCCTCCATCCCCAGGGGGACCCGCCGCTGCAAGTGAAGTAGCCCGCTCGGCCCTCCCTTCTCTGCAGCAATAACAGAAAAAGGTCCCAGAGCCAAAATTGTCACATTTCATCTGACTCAGAGATTGAATTTCATCTCATCTCCGAAGCAATAACAAAACATCATCTTTATGAAAAGTTGTCAAGAATCTAATTGTTTTGCAAACACTATGGATACCTCTTCCATTTCAAGGAACAAGTGGGGTTGCTTTTGGTTTCGGAAGAATTGAGTAAGCATGAAGATTTCCAAACTTGCTCAGATACAAAACACTATTGTTATATAGTACAGTGAAACAGCTGTGGTTTATAAGTACCATTAATGTGAAACTTTAACTTAAAAAAACCCCCAACCCTAAAAAAAGTTAAAGGAACAGAAAACATTTCATCCATACTAATGTGAGGTTTCAAACATATAGGCTTTTAAGTGAATTGGCCATAACCACAACAATATTTTGGGTCTGACCAGAGCATATATTGTATGCAGATGTTAATTTGGCATTTGCATGCATACGCAAAGTAAAAAAAAATCTTTTCTACATGTTTTTTTTTTCTTGAGTGCATTGCGATCTGGAGTCACTTTAGCTTTACAAACTGATTATAAACACTAATTACCTGAAAACATGCTGTTTGGCTTAATATGTGGCTTGTAGACTTAGGTTCTGCTTTATAAAAATGCAAAATTTAGCCAGCATGTTCACCCCGTCGCTCTCTCCATAGATACATACGTTTATAAAAGCAGAATGTGCTGATTTGTACAAAACCCAAATTCCCCTGTTAACCCTTTCGCTCCTGTTTGCCGGCATCATGGCTCAGGTGAGTCTATAATATTTTTGCAGAGGGTGGGTTGAGGGGGGGTTATGTGACACGGTGTGCTTTCTCTGGCTGTGGAGGTGCCCCCTGCATCCAGCCAGAGCTCAGCTGGGCTGGGCAAAGGGGCCAGGCGGAGCCATGCCCCACACGTCCTCCTGCCCATCCCAGGTGGATGGGATGTGAGTGGCAGCGCCCTGCCCGCCCCTGCTCCGAAGGCTGCTCCGCTGAGCACGTGGAGGTCTCGATAAACGCAGCCATACATAAAGCTGGTGGGTTTGGAAAGGAGGGACCCAACCCAGGTAAAACAGTTTCCCACCTGATTTTCCAGTGATGGTTTCAGGGGTGTTTCTAAGGTTGGTTATTCTGAACTGCCAGATTTACACAGGGGAGCAAACCCTGCACGGGGAAAGGCAGAGCCCGCAGGTGGCACCTGGCTGCCCCAGTCTGTTGGCCCTCAGGAGGCTGGGGAGGGGTGTCCAGCACCGAGCATCTGCAGCTCTGGGGGTCTGCTCCACCCGCACTGGCATCTCCTTGGCCCAGAACAAGGACGGCCGGGGCCAGACGTTCCCCAAAGCACTGTCACCTGCTCTTTTTCAGTCTCTCTGCTCCACACGCTGAGGTGGGCCGGGGCTCATGATGGCCTCTGACAGCTCTCTGCTGTCCCACTGCTTCCAACCATCCCGAGGATGCGAAGGCGGTGGATGGGATAAAACACTTATTGTTCTGTGCTCTGAAAGAAATAACATTTGTGGAGCATGCTGCTGCTCAGGATGGCGGTCTCCGACCTTGGGCAATGTGGAATGAATTAGATGGTGGTAACCGGTTTCAGGGTAAAATGAAGAAAAATTAAAAGAAGCAAAGTTAGGGTAAAAAATTGCCTTATTCTTCTAACCAAACCTTATCTTTGCACTGGCTTTCATACCTAGTTAAAGGAAGCCTTACATTCAGCTGGACGTTTCAGGATTTACTTCTGTTGTCTCTTTCCCAGAGGTGAGTCCTCATCCCAGCTTAAGCTTTCGCCCTCCAGCTGATAGCCGGTGTGTGAGCGAGCCTGTCTGCGGTGTCTCTTAGTTTAAGACAGATATTCCCACATGAAAAAAAAAAATATGTAAAATTGCATGGTACGAACGTGAAAAACTTTATCAGCTTTGGATGACAGCTCGGGGAGCTGTGACCCCATGTAGCGGGAGGTTTGCTTGGCTGCTGCCCGGGACCTACAAGTTGCTGTGGAGCAAGGAGCTGGCCATGCCAGGGCTGGCGATGCTGAGCTCCCCTGGCTGGAGGCTGATGGATGAAGTTTTTACGGCTGTGCATCCTCCGCTGCTGCTGTATTAATAGAGTTATGCTACGCAGTTAGGGCTGCGGTCTCAAAGGCGAGGGGAAAACACAGATCTCAGCAAGAGAGCCCTGCTGCGCTGCTCCTGACACCTACCATCAGGGCTGAGCCTCTATACAGTCACCGCAGCCCTAATCCAGCCCTCTGCAGAGTCAGCCCAAGGGTTCCCAGGTGAGCTCAGCGGCTGTGGAACAAGTGCTGCTTAGCCCTCCATTTAATCTTCTCCCCGCTGATTTTCCATGGTTGCATTCAGGGAGGGGGGGGGGGCTCAGGCTCCTCACGCTTGCAGCGAGGGTGAGCCGGGGCTCTCTCTTGCTGCAGAGCATGCCTGGGGAGGGTCTGGGGGTCTGGGGGTGCCGTGGGTGCCCGTCAGGCTTGCTTGCCATCACCCTGAAAGCATGAAAGGCATTTTTGGTTGTTTCGAGTTTTCATCTTCCGAGTATTTTTCTTGTTAGTTCATGCTCGGCTTTCATTCATCTACGGGGAATAGCGCCGCAGTAATGTGATACATCGCAAATATCACCATTTAAACAGAACCAATCCACTGTGAATGAAGACTTCTGCGAAGAATGGGAAAATAGAGCTAAAGGGCTGCTAAGTAAACTCTTTTATGTGTGACATTATGCAGGCAATGGTTTTGGAGTGTAAAAGATATTTTTCATTATATCAGTGTTATTAATTCCATCAGCTCAAACCGGATTGGTACATGAAATGGCTGTGCGTTTCCCAGGTTAATAAATCTGCATAGGTTTATTGTTCAGAATAAAACCTATTTTCCTCAGCAAATAACCATGATCATTTGGGGTTACAACCATTCCTCAGGAAATGCTTTATAACTAACATTTTTATTGGTATCATAGGAAATTCATATGCCAAATAACATGGGACTATAACTTTTATCTGACTTTAAAACAAAATCTGTTATCTTTTATGGCCAGTTTCATATAGTCCCACTATCAGTTTCCATAAAATTCAACAAGCATTCCTTATTCAGCCTGGAAAATCAATAACAGAGTTGGTTGAAAAGTGAAAATGTCTTTTTTTGCAAACATTTTTGAAATTTCTGAGTTGTTTCCATTTGAAAGCCTTTGCAACCGGCTGGTTCCTGGCAGAGAAAAACCCCTCTAATGCTCTTGATAATGTTTTCTGTTATACTTCTTTAAAACTGAAAGGACATACACTTCTGAGGACGAGGGGAAAGGTTTTCACAACATCATCAACTTTAATGGGCGATTCTGTTTTTGTGAAAGGTTTATTTTCCATGTTAAAACCTTGAATTAAACCCATTTTTGCCAGCGGTCATGTTCCAGACCAAATCCATAAAACCTCACTTAATTATCACATCGGTTCATTAAATTGATCCCTATTGATTGGATGCTGATGGGTCGATAGTAGTACTGACTGTAAAAAGGAGCTGTAATCACCAAGCAGAGGGGGGTCTGTGGTGGGCTTCAGCCTTTCCTCCCTTCTGGCACAGGTTTCTTGTGTGACTTTATTGCTTTTTGGAGGTATTTTTTGCAAAGCAATAATTCCCTTCTGTCTGCTGATGCCGTAGGTTCTAGCCGGAGGAGCGGTACTGCAAAACAGCAAAATTTACCACCCGGCTTAAAATTCAGAGGTGAGTCTTATTTTCTCCCTATGTTTTCCCTTAACCCCCTGGTCTTCAGGACAGAGACAGCCTAATATCACATTTTCATACAGCACCAACCACTGCAGGGATCTTGGTCTCATTTGGAGTCATTTATGCATCTGCATTAGACAGTCACTCATTAAACCACAACTTAAAGTTGTAACAGACGTGGAGAGAGCCCATGAGCTCATGAAGCCCATGGAAGTTCCTGCTGCTGACCTCTGCGAAGCCAGGATTTTACCCAGAAGTCTGGTTTTTTAAAGTCTTTGGGAGTTGGTCAGGATCAGATACAATGGACGATTAAAAGAAAAGAATTACAAAATGTTAATTTTAACTCAGCAGTGCCGTTGCAGGGCCTATTGCAATGATATTGCCATGCTTTTGCACAGCCAGTGTCTGGGCCAGCGCCCGCCGGAGTGAATGGGGATGTCCCCTTGGGATGCGGGTGAGGGATTTAAGCTTCGTGTTTGTTTTTTCAGGCAGCGATTCAGTAAGTGCTTTACAAAACAAGGCTCTGGGAGAGACACCCACAAACCTCCCATCATCAATGAAAAGTCATCTCTGTGTCTGAATGGGAGAGCAGCTCCTCTCAAACCACCGGAGGTGCCAGTGATGCTGCGGGGAGAGGCTGTCTCTACAAGGTGGGGCATGCTTAGCAGAGGGAAAAAAACCCACAAAAAACCTGCCTATTGATGGAAATCAGGTTTATTTGTAGGAAAGATTAATACTTAATACAGTTTATCCTCAAAAGGTCACTATAACCTCACGAACATCCTGCAAATCTTCTGACTCATCGCTGAACTGCATCTACTGTAAATGATGTTTTAAATATTTCACAGAAAGTATTAGGCCTCTTATATAGAGAGGTGAACTGTTGTTTTTTTCCATTGTAAAAAAAAAGCCCCATTTCTTCAGCCAGGAATATGATTTACAGAGTGAAAAAGTTAAGCCCATGATATATGTGAAATAGGTAATTGATAAATCATAAAACAGGTTGAGGAGAAGATGGAAAAATACTTAAGCTGGATGAATTCTACCAAATTAAACCGGGCTATTAAATTGTCGAGCATCCTGCTTAATAAAACTGATACACTGTTTTGTGCTGGACATTTGCAATGGTAGAATAGCTTCCTAGAGCAGAATGCATTTCATCTGCTGGAAAATCTGACGTGAGGCGAAATTAAAGTTTTGATCTAAGGTCTGCAGCCACTCGTGAAGATAGGTAGTGAGACGCTGAATCCTCTGCCTGCAGATAAATGAAGTAACCAAGGTTCTGCGCCTGCTACCAAGTGTCTCGGCTGGGCACGGAGCCCCGGGCTATAGGTGATGCTGCCCTTTAGGATAAGGGGCCATATAGAGCAGTCACAGCCTGTAGTTTTCACTGCACCAGCTGCACTCAGGCTCTCCCGGACACATGTGAAAATGACACAGCATTAAGGCAGCAAAGGAGCAGCTGTTATTTCTGGGGAAATCACACAACAGAACCTCATCTGTGGGAAGAAAGGTAGCTGTCTTCCTGAAAGGCTGCAGAAGGGCTGCTGTACCGCGGCTGCTCAAGCTGGGAGTCGCTGCTCTGCTGAAGCGAGGGGAAGAACACGTGGGTCCCCAGGGTGGGGTGCCGCTGGGATGGGACCCCCAGCAGTGGGACACCCACCCAATGTGGATGCTGCGGCGCCTGCAGGGCAGCTCTGTGCAAGGTGGGCTGGGGTCACATACCGGTGCAAGAGCCCCGCTGGCTTCATCCGCTGCCCAGCTGAACCCTCAGAAAGGTGCCCACAAAACCAGTGGCAGTGCGAGGCCCAAAGCCCATCACTGCTGCTGCTGCTGAGCTCACGGGGACTGAGCCCCCGTCCCACCCACCCACGACTGGACCTTCTCCACCCTAGAGCAGTGGCAATCAAGGAATATTGGGCAGATGCGGCATATGAGCAGAGGATGCGGTGCCAGTGATCACGTTTTGCATAAGGAGCAAAGAACTCTGCAGCTAACCAGTCAAGGGGTCCCAGCTCACCTCTTACCATCGGCTGGAAAGTTTCCCGGCATGTGCGAGGCCGCCTGCATTCGTGTGCCCAGCTGCCTGTGGGAGACATCCACCCCTAAATGTTGGCAAAGGGAACAAGCAAAACTTCTCCAGCAGGACAGACCGTATGTGTCAGAGTGTAAGACATGGCACCCATGACCCGCCAGCCCTTCTTCTAATTTCCAACAGGCATGTAAAGAGCACTGAAGGTAAGTAAAGCTTTTCTGCCTGTTCTGAGTTGATGACCAGAGAGAAGCCTGTCACAGAGACGCTCAGCACCTGGAAGGAGCCAGATATCCTGACAATTTGTTAAAAGACTCTTTAAACCAACACCTGGCAGCTTCATGGGAAATGCTAATAACTGTTGGTACAGACGTGGCAGCTCGTTATCTCCTTGGGGTTAAATTACCCCATTCATTCATGCTTGGGAGGACAATGAGCATGGCAGGCAGACTTAGAGTAATCCCTGACCCAGCCCTACCTGCGGTGACACCGGGGTGAAAGAGGACTTTTAGGAGGGTATCAGTTTCCACAGTAAACTTTCCCAGCAGCAGGGAGCTGCGGAATTGCACTTCTGCCTCGGTGGGGAGCGAAGCAGCCTCGTGCACCGCTTTGGCAGGTGGCTGACAGGGCTGCCGAGCCCCCGCAGCGCCTGGGCTAAGCCGGTGCACCGCCGGTGTGTCAGCGTGCCAAGGGTAACCTGCCATCAGCGCAGAACTCTTGTGGACTGTTTTGCTGGTCCTTCGTTACAAATCCCACCCAGGGCCATAGACCCAAAGCTCGCTGGATTGCACCAGGAGGCTGGAGAGGAGATGTGTGGTCCTGTGGGACCAGGTGGGTTGGTGACCAGGCATGTCAGCATGGCTGCACTTTTCTTCTGGATTTGTGCAGGAAAAGGGCCTGGCCTGACCCCGGGGTGGGGGTGTTTCTTGCAGGCTTTCAGCCTGATCTGCCCTGGTAATGCCCGGAGAAAGGGTTAGTTGGACCAGGCATGAGAGATGTGGGAAATGCAAGCTCAGACCCGTGGGGGATGGCTGCTGGCAGCAGCATCGTGTTTGCTTTCCTCAAAGCAGGCATGACTTTTACTCTTTTTTATCTTGGCTATTGTCTCTCCCTATTGTCCAAACACATTTCTTACCAGCTGGTAATTTATTAAGTGTATGCTGTAACACCCAGCTGTATCCCATGCCACTGTAAACGGACTTAAATAAACTCTGCTTGCTCAGGATGGAGCAACCGGCCAACTCGTACTAAGTGCAGGCACAAAAGAGGAGAGAACAGTGAAGAGAGTACCACAGAAATGCATTTAAGTAGCAAACACCAACAAAATCAGCACCGACCTCAGCTAGTCCCTGGACAAAGAGCTGGCCATCTAACACGAGCCGAGTTTAACACTGGTGCACGGGAGGAACATGAAGGGATTGGAAGCGACTTGCAGGTGATGTACTGGCCAACGTCCTCACCCTAAAGAAGAGCCGTCTCCCACGTGGTTACTACCAGATGCGCTTTTATCACTCCTGAATGGCTGTCGGTTGGGAAAGGAAGAGCCGCAAGTGCCCGGTGCCACTGGAAGCGTGCGGCCAGCGTGGGCACCTGGGCAGCAGAGCGCAGGGTTCCGGAGGCTTTCCTTGCAGCAGGAGAAAAGAACTATGCCTGGGCATAGGGGTTGTTTCTTGACACTGAAAGTAGTTTCATTTAAAAATGGAGCTTTAGAAGAAAAGAGACACTCTTCACACTTTCAGGTCAAAGTCAGCTATTGATTTCAGCTAGAAAAAAGCACAGATTTTTCTTTTTCTTTTTTTTTTTTTTTTTTTAAATGTCAAAACATTTCACTTCAGACTTGCTAAAACATTTGACATTTCCCAAGCAAAACCTTTAAGCCTTTTGTTTCCAAACAGCATTTGTTTATTTCTAAACTGAACTAAATTAAAAAACAAAAGTCAGAACAAAAGAGTTAAATCATTCAGCAAAGCAAAACAAAAGTACTTCGGATTGGAATCAAAGATGATGTTTCAGGTGGACCCAACATTACATGTTTTGGGTTTTATATTTTTCCCCTCAAAAGCTGAGATTCAACATATGCTGTTTTGTTGTGTTTTGGTTTTTGGTTTTTTTGGTTGAGGTTTTCTTTTGGTCTGGTTTGGCCAGGGAGCAAAAAAATCCATTATTGGCCTGGTTTGATGAGGAGCTTTCCCACAGACTCCCTGGTGGGACAGATGCCTGCTGCTCCTTCCTTGGGATGGGCATGCTGAAGGGAGAGAGGCTCCCTTGGTGGATGGGACAGGACAGCTGCCCTCATGCAGGGCAGAGAGCAAGTAGGCTTGTGGCCACCGGTCCCAGCTGCTGGGCACGTGCGCCAGCATCTCCAGATCTGACTGGTTTATAAAGCTTCAAGCGAGGCTTGTGTCCCTGTGCCATCCTACTGTGGCTGCTTTAATTCAATAATTAACGTGAGTCCAAGTTAACTTCATGTCAGCTTGCAGCCCGTGACACGGCAGACACGCGTGAGCATCCATCAGCGGCATTACACCATCATTAGCAGAGGTTTGGGTAAATACGCTGCCCAAGTATTTGATTACTGGCTGGCTTTCATGCTTTGCTTTTGGTTGTTATAATGTCAAACTTCAAATAGTTGCTTTATTTTTTCTGCCTGGGCAAGCAGTTTGTTTAATGCCATAAAACAAAAAAGGCCACACTGATGACATATTTTGATTTTTTTTTTTCCTGCCACTGATTTTTTTCCCTTTAGCTATGCTTGACAAATGAACAGAAATATAGGGATGAAAGAGAAGAACAGAGTGAGGGAGAGAGAGAATAGAAAACAATAATAGTTTTAAGTATAACAAATTGAATAAATATCATAAGGAAATAATCAAAACTAATGTCCCTTGTTGCAGATGCTGAAATGTTTTGTAAATCGCATTTGAAGGGAAAGGTATCTTTGCTTTATTTTCCTTCTTTTTGATGCTGTGACTTCCTCAGCTGGAGTTATCATTTGCAGAGATGGATTTTGGGGTGGAAAATCCTGTAGGTTCAGAAAGCCGGGACGTGGTTCCTGGTGCTGAAGTTCTACTTCAGGACATCACTGCATGTCCGACCCTGCTTTCCCAGGCACAGCTGTGCCAGGCTCTGAGCTTCCTCGGGTCTCTCCCTACAAGCCCCTGGAGCGAGGGGATGCTGCGCCATCCCTATTGCACGGGAATGCTGCTGATGGGTGTTTGACTCAAGAAAAAGGCAAGATGTAGGGGTTCTCACTGAAAGGCCCCCTTTGTTCAGGGGGTTTCTCACCCATGTGCCCTGACCTGCCAGGAATCGCTGGGTCCTGGAGGGGTGGGCCTGAGCCGCACTGGAGGCATCGCTAGCAGTGCTGTGGGCTGCGAGGAGCTGCGTGGGCACCCTTCTCCTACGGGGAGCCCCCCGTCCCTGCTGCTGCGGGCACATCCCTGCCTTCCGCAGATGGTCCCCCCAGCAAACCTGCTGCAAGCCTGCTAGAGAGCGACCGGGAGTGCTAATTGGATTGTATCAAAACTGCATATTTCATAAACATTACATCATTTCCTTGCTGCTTTCAGCAGACTGATTCAACAAATGTTTTCTATTTTACTCCAGGATTCAAACATGAGATGGGCTCAGAGCTTGGCAGTAATTTACTTGCAGCTTAAATTTATGACATATACAAACATTTATATTCATTTAAAATGAAAGGCAGAGCTGCACAAACATTTTTCATCCATTTTTTTACTATATGTGCTGGTTTTACCTTCTGTAGAAATTATTATATGTCTAGTTATATAGCCAAGGGAAAAAGAGAAAAAAAAAAAAGTTCTTATACTTCAGGGGAAAATGTGTACAATTAATATCAGTTTACACATCTGTAATAACATAAAATATATACACCCGAGGTTATATGTCATGACATAAATCATAACAGGGTCATAAAGAGTTATTTAAGAACCTTGTAACAGATTTTATTAAATAACATTATCAAATATTAAAGCTTTGTGTGAATAAGTGCTGCAGAAGGGCTGCACGAGCTTCCTTTGCCTGGTATATAGCTGTAAACAAATTTTCCCAATAAAGGCTAGAAAGATGGACCAGATTCTTGGCTACTTTCAATGAAGAGCGATCGCGTGGCTCTAGCAGGGCTACCCCGGTTTATCCAAGCTGCGGATTGGTTTTCTGTGCAAAACCCCTGTGGTCTGAAAGAGGTGACGGTAAAGGGACGGTTTGCCCTAAGGAGTGGTAAAAGCTCTGGGATTAAAACGGAGGAGGAAAGCCCCTCTGCTCACGGGCACTTTGGTAAGCCCTGCCACCTTCCAAGGGATGCTGCCTTCCCAGCACGGTCCTCCCAGCCCCTCGAACCAGGGGCAGATGCCAGGGCTGCTCTCCTCTAAACCTGCCTCAGCTCCTAAGGCACCAGACCTTAAAATCAGGGTATTACTTTCACAGTAAAAATTATTGGAAGTGCTCTCAGAGATCCCTGCATTTGCCTAAAGGTTTATTTGCCTCTTTCCTGCCTTTCAGGTCTGTGCGCTCAGTATATAATACTTGAGAAAATTGGCTTTCTGAAGTAGAGGGGTAGGAAATACAGCACCAATAAAGTTTTACATCCTTTCTCTAATATATATTTTCTAAAAAATAATTTCTCTGCACAATGTATTTTTCTTTGCAAATGTGGAGTACCTGAGACTGCGGTAGGGTATAAAGATTTTATTGGCATCCATTTGGGATGGTGCAAGAAAGCCCTCTCTCCCCCCTTGTAAAAGTTTTAATAAAATAAAATTATAGAGCATTTAGGAGAAAATTAATATCTAATTTTGCTGAAATACCAGAATACCGCCAAGCCTGCTCAGCCTCTCAATAAACAAAGGAACAAGCCAAGGAGTAAATGAATTTAGCTAGGCCAGCCTCCCGGCAGGGACTGAAACACTAGACCCGGCCCTGCTGGGAAAAGCTGTGGCAGGGATGGAGACCAGGGCCTGCTGGCACTGCGAAGCCCACCTGCCCCTCTCCCCCTTCCCAGGCACTGTGTCCATGGGACCGTCTCTGTGCCAGCTAACTGGGGGCTAGCACACACCCAGATGCTGTGGTCCGTGGCCATCCACCCAGCTGTGGGCATCTCCTGCTGCCTGCTCCCTCCTCTCGCAGTCCTGGAGGAAGAGCAGCATCTCCCAAGGGTGACTCATGCTACGGGGAGCTCGGAGGACCTGCCCTGTAGAGGCACCTTTCTTTCCCATGCTAGATCAGACCTATTAATTCACTTTGAGATGCCTGCCAAAGCCAGGTGAGATCAGTGTGATCACGGGAATGAACAGCTGGAATTCTAGCCATAGCCAGGAGAAGGCAGGCAGCTGAGGGGACGTACTGTGTGGCCCAAATCTACACAGGGCATGAAAAGTTTATTGCTGTTTTATAAGACTCTGTTGAGACCTTCTTTAATAGAGAATTCAGGAATTTGGTCATCCATGTGTGAGGAAGCTCAGCTGGAGCTAGAGCCAGAGCAGAGAAGAGCTCCAAGAGACCCCAGCGAAAGGAAAGCCTGTCTTTTAGCCAAGAGAAGTGAAAGCCGAGAGCTGATAGGGCTCCTGTCAACAGCCACGTCTTGGGGCTGGAGAAGATCCAGCAAGGCCAGCGCCAGCTCCAGGCAGGTGGATCTCTGCTGGCCCACAGCTGGAGGAAGGTTCCCAACCGTCCATGGAGACGGTCCTGAACAAGTTTCCCATACAAGCTGCGGCCATGAAAAGCCCACGTGCGGAGGTTAAGGAGGTTACAATGCCACGTGGCAGCCTCCAATGCAAAGATGCTACCACCGTCCGTGGGAGTGGGAATGCTGTCCCTGAGCGCTGCCCTTTGGTCCTCCACCCTTCCACTCCAAACCCCTTTAGCAAGGCCAGGGGAAAAGTTAGTCCTGGCTGCGTATCCCTCCTGTTTCCAATAAAAATATGTTTTGGTTTGGTAAATATCAGCAATATAGCCATTCGTTATATATATACTGAAAATAACTTGCTTGTGTTATTATATCAAAGTCATTAGGCATCGCATTCAATACGCATACAATATTAATTCCATATAAACCAGGGGGTTAGTAAAAGTGGTCTGACTTAAACAAAATAAAATGGGCTGACTTCGAAGATATTGGTTGCAGATAATACAAGATTTTTTTGATTAAAACGTATAAGAATTTGAATAAGAATGCATTGTTTGGAATACGTTTCCATTGGTCTCCAAAAGAATTCCTACTTGCAGATATATGTGGTTTGAGTTAACAGGCGAAGGATTAAAAAAATACGTTGGTTTGGGCTAATTCTTGTAATTATATATTTTTGGTAAATGTAAATTGATTTGGTATAATAGGTCTGATTGGAAAATTACCTGTTTGAGATGGGAAAATAAAAGAGACTGTTGGACAAGAGTTTGAAAAAATGTTGGGTTTCAGTAGGATGCTTTGCTCTGAATGAAAGTCTGTTTCAATAAAAACGTTGATTTGAAAATTGTGGTTTTTAGTAGGATGGTATTTGATCCATTAAAACTGTATTGGTTTCATTCTTTATGTTTGCCTTTCGTTGAAATATATCAGTATGAAGCATGAAAGAAGCATGTGTCAGGCATTACTCAGAATAAATAAGGGGGGTGGGAAGAATAGCAAAGCAGCAGCAGCTATAATTGTGAGCGCAAGCCTAAATAACCCAAAGCGAGTCCGTGTCACGTGGCCCTCCCTCTGGAAAAAGGCAGAGCTGGGCGCAGAAGGCAAAGCCCCGGCGTGACGGGCAGAGGGAACCCAGCCTCTCCCCTGGAGAGCCGGGAGAGCGTGGCCACTGGTGTCACTGGGAGGAGGATCAGGCCCCAGGAATGCAAAAATGGAAAATATCTGCTTTATTAGATCAGCCCGTCCAAGGGATTGTTCCGCGGAGGACAGGCGGAATTGCTTTGTCTGGCCCAAATTTGCATTATACCAGTGACAGGGATCCTACCGCTTCCCTCGGAGGACTTTTCCACATTCTAATTGATCTGATTGTTAGGAAATTGTTCATAAAATTAAGAATCTTGGAAGTAAATGAGGGAACCCAGGCAGAACTGCTCCACGCAAAGAGCAATAGCCATATGGAACGAGTTAGGCTGGGGAAGGCAACCGAGCAGTATAAATGAGTTCAAGAGACACTCAGATTTATTTCTGGAGAAGGAAAGGGACTGGGAGTATGATGAAGAAAAGCAGGGAGGTGGGTTTAGCAGGCATTTAAAAAAGGAAGGCATGCTTGAAAGGAGGACATTTGCAGAGAGAGCCCTCGGAGAATATTTTTCCTAGGACTTCTCATTCTTATTGACGTTTGGCACATGAGAAGATCCCACTCCCTGTCACACAGGAGGTGGAAGAGGTTCCATTTTTTCTTGAAGAAGGTTTCATTTCAGGGAAAATCCAGCTGAAGCAGTGGGTTATGCACTTGAGGCATTGCTTGTGTCATGCTTCTCTCTGAACCTTAACATGTGCTTTGCTGGGGGCGCACAGTTAAATCCCTGGAATTTTAAATTAAAAAAAAGACCTACACTCTGAGCCTTTATGCTTGAGGTGTGTGACACCTCTGGCCATTCCTGGTGGCCAGGAAAGCCAGCTTGGTAGACCACTCCAAAGCCAACTCCTGCAGAAGTCCTCCACATCTGCTCAGCAATCCCAACCTGCTGTCCCAGCCCTGATCAAAGACCATGCTTGTGGAAGAACTAATGCTTATAGCTTGGGGTTTGGATGCTTGGGGACCCCAGATTTGATGCAGGGGCTCCCTGGGGAGGCAAGCCAAGAGGACAGGGCTTACGGCACACAGCCGGCGGATGCTGGGGTTCGTGGCAGCTGCAGTTGTTGCAGCATGTGGGCTCTGGTGACCAGCCCGCTCCCTTTGAGGGAGCAGGGAAGGAAGAAGAACATGGTCCGTGTTGCTCTTTCTGCAGGATATTGTTGCAGCAAAGCCTGTCCACACAGGCAGAGAGCACAGGTACTTGCTGCAACAGGGTGGGAGTTATGCAATTCCAATAACAAGAGGAAGAATGAAAACATTGCACTTAACGCTGTTAAAATTTCAGCCAAATTAAAAACCCAGTAAATAATAACCCAACAGCTCTAGCTGCAACCTTCTCCAAGCCTAATGACGTGGGTAGGCTATGTACAGTGGGGGGCTAACTTAGGGTTATAAACTCCGGTTATAAATAGGCATGCCTGGTGGAAGTAGAGGCATGTCTGTAAGGAGTTACCAAACAAATCACTGCCATTTTCACCTTCGCTGGCAGGCCTGGATGAAAGGTGTCACCAAAACAGAGTGGCAGCTCCGTGCTGACAAAGGCTTCCTTTCTCTGCTGTCCATCACCAAAGAATAGCATTTCTGTCACTTGACCCTGCCAGTCACATTAAAAAATGAAAACCTGCCCAGGGGACACATCAAAAATGACCCCCCCCTTTCTTGTCTAGAAAATAAATTAGTGTTTGCAAAGAGCCGCTTCAGATGGACAAGGCTGGGGCAGAGCTGGCAGGAGCCGCTGGCCTCGCTGGAGCTCTGCCCTTGTGCGCGGGGCTGCACTTGGGCTGTCAGCCGTGATTAATTCTGCCACTAATGCAAGGCCACAAATGCACTTTGTCAAACACTGGGGAAAAGCCCAGGCGGGCCAAGCACAGCTTTCCTGTGCTCCAGCCACTGCTGAAGAAACGCTTTTGCGATAGCGAGGTCTGAAATTCCGCGTCAGCTCTCTGTGAGCAGGCGGAGAGCCTGGCCAGGAGGAACAAAGGTCTAAAGAAAATTAACTCCTTGGCGGGGGTGACAGCCAAGTAAAGTAAGTAAAATAACAAGTTTTGCTATTTTACAGTACGCTTTGCTTCCATGAGGACAGGTGGGCACTCTGCAGAATCTGACATTTTATGGAGTCTTTATATTATGTGGCATCATGGAGCATCCTAAGAAGGAGCTGCAGGAGGACAGTGACGGCTCTGCGCTCCCTGCCGCGGTGAAATGCTGAGAGGCAGCAGCCCCTGCTGAGGGGTGGTTTGGCTTCCAGAAATCAGGGGCTTCATCGCTCAGCATCCCCAGCTCTACCCTTCATTATTCCCATTAGGGCTTAATAGCCCTTAAGGACTAGCTGCACGTTTAGCTGGAACTGCCACTGCTTCCTTACGTACTCCTCTCCACTGCTCTTGGCAAGCTGCTACCTATTTCCAGTAGGAACTGTTCTCACTGTAATTTAAGACGGTTTCTCCTCTTTCTGTCCAGCATGGAAAACATATTCCTGCCCCTGCCAGGCAGCCCGGTCCCCAGAGGCAGGATGGGTGCCATCGGGCTTCTCAGCTGGGCATCAGCACCTCCTACCTGCTACTGCCCAGCTGCCAGAGAAGCTGCAATAAGGAGTGCTGGACCTCGCTCCATATGGACTATTCCATATGTTGGGGATACCGCTAAGCCCATACGCCATCACACCCAAACCAGCCGGTGCCCCTTCTCGCTGCTGCGGCGCTGCCGGTCCCTTGCAGCTGTCACCAGCCACACTCACTGAAAAGTCATTTCTGCAGACCAGAGGAACAGGGGTTTGCCTTGCATGTTAATTAAGGTACCGCAAGAGGAGGGTAAGGCTGACAGAAACCTGCACCTCCGTGCCCCGGGCAGATCAGGAAGGTGCCTGCCTGCTTTGCCTGCAGTGTTCACTGTGACGCTGGGAAATCAGTGCCTAGATAATCCCTGTGTTTGGAGCGATGAGGTTAAAGGCAAGCTCCAAGACAAAACCTGGCATGCTTTCTGCAGCGATTCCCATGGAGAGGAGCTTGTCCCATCCTGAGCCACGTGAACTCACTTAAGGATGGGCACAGGATGAGTTTCACGCTCTCATCAGTTTTTGCCATGAGGCTGGGAAGGATGGATACTCAGGACTGTGGTTTGTAATGGGGAGAAAGGAAAAATCAGCCAAAAATAGCATGCTGAACACTCTTCCAGGATCCCGTGGTTTGAGACTATTCCAGGGTGCTTTACCTTCCTACATAAAACCAAGGATGCTCTTCAACATGAACTTATCATCTAAAACATCTAATCTTTGTTCAGACCATCACCAAACCTTAAAGTCTTACAAAGACCGGTGTTTCATTTCTTCTGATAAAGGGAGCTGAGACCAGACCCCCCTTGCTCTGCCGCTGGCACCACCTGGAGACGAAGCCTTTTGCTTTACTGGGGGGTGCTGAGGAAAGGTACGCATTTCATGGGGCAGGATCGTGTCTTAAAAAAGCATCCACAGTCCCTCTTAAAAAAAGCTGGACGGGTTCCACAATACCACACACCCTGTAATTGCTCTTATTTGACTCCAAAACCAAAATGAAACCTGGCACATGCTCCTAACCGTGCTTGCTTACATGTGAATATTCCTTATTTGTGCATTTTAAAAGTGCGTTGCTGCTCTTCTCTGATTTTAGGTCCAGATAAAAGTGTGAACAACAGCTTTGCTCACTGCCTTGTGAGAAGCCCCTTACTGCCATCAGTGTGACTTTGGGGTCTGCATTTAAAAAAGTGTAAGCAGGATCATTTCAGCCTCTCTGAGAAGGCTGCAAAACTTACTAAATAATATGCTGATGTTGCAGATTGGTTTAATAGTGTTGAGCTCTAGTTAAACATTTTAATGTGCATGTTGTAAATAAATAATGGAGGACACTGCTTCTTTAACATAGCAATAATTATTTTAAATTAAACCCTCGTTACAAAGAAATTAACTTTCACCTTGCTGACTCCATCACTTATTCTGGAAGAGCTGGATCACACTTCAGTGGGAGAATTCTCCACAGTTGGAAAGCGAGGACTGTACTCGTTTGCGATGGGCATGAATTATTGAAATTTCCATCAAAAAGGAAAAGCTGAAATTGCAGGCTTTTTGCAAAATGCTGCCATCAAATCCTTGCAAGTTTGTTCCGTGTTTGAATTTCCCGAGTTTTGTGTGGTGAAAAATCTCCCCCGGTACATTCCAGCCAGATTTTTCAGATGTTGCTCCATTGGTCACCTGTTGTTCCAACTTAATTAAGTGAAAATGTCTTGCTTGAAAATACCGTGTTTCCTCGCCTCATTTGTAAGGCTCAGCGCTCGGGGCGCAGAGGGGCTGGGGCAGGGACCGGGCTGAGGGGATGCAGGGCTGCCATGCCTTGCACACCTCTGCACCACCCACGCAGCCCAGGGGGAAAGCATTTCACAATGATTTTATCATTCCAGTGTTATTGACAGCAATATGTTGAATCTCATACTTGTAGAACCAATCTCAGGCTTTTTCAGAGTTTGATTAGTTTTTTATGTTCGATGTTGCTACCTCCAGTTATTTTTGTTGGCTGCTTTCAGGGTGGGAATAGATAAAACTGTCCGACCCCTACCAAGAATTTACCACCTTTCCTTGGGGTTTCCCGTTTCTGCATGGTGCTGACTCTTTTTATGAGCTTACTGTAACTACAAGAGGACTAAAATAACGAAAACCACAGGATCACCACATCCAAGGTTCATGGGAAAGTAAACACCCCTCGAGCCATCCTTAGGTGCAGCATATACATCTGGAAACGTGGGCATGGAGAAGAGAGTGATGCTTACCTGGGCGGAGGGGAGCCCGCCTGGTGGTCCCATCCCGGCTGCCGTCAACCCTTGGCAGCGTGACAGCCTCTGCTGTGGGGGAAGGAGGGCAGGCTGTTCAGAGCAGAAATCAAAAGGCATTTCACACTCCTAATAAAACAAAGCTGATACTTCCCATGCCTATAAAGACTCGATCGAACAAATCAAAACATTCTGTATTGAATGTTTTATTAAGTCTATTTCCCGGTGCACCCCTGTGCCTATCTTACCCCCCCTGAATAAAAAAGAAAAGGAAATCATTTTTTTTAAGGATGGAGATGAAATCAGGCTTGGTTCTTTTTGCTTTACAACTGCCTCAGAAAAACACAGGTATTCACCCACCCCAGAACCCTGAAAACCAAGGTGCAGGGTGAGTCTCTGAACAGACAATGAGCAGCACAGCTGCGTAGCTGCTGACGTCCTCCTCCTGGGGCTCTTGGGCAACACTGCCCTGACCTTCAGATTTACTAAGGGGAGCAAGGTGAGAGATATCAGATATATCTGGGACGTGTTGGCATCATTGCTCCCTGTTTGTTTTTATATCTACCAATATTTTGACCTAAAGGAGGTGGGGGGGAAAAAGTTATTTCCTCTTTAAAGCTCTCTGAGATCTGTTGTGGAACAAGGCACTTTGCTGGAGCGAGGAGAGCAGGGAGCTGCCCAAGAGACTGGAGAGCACTACTTGTGCTTCCAGGAGTACAGCCTGAGGGATAAATTCAGCCATAACATAAAGGGACACGGCGGCTTCCACCGAAAGGAAGCCCATAAGCTCATAATGTGGTTACTTCTGCTGAGATCCTGTTAAGAACTCGGCTCTGTTGAGATGTCTGTTGACTGAACAGGGTTAAAAATTTTGGGGATGTCTGAACTGCAGGAGAAAAGGGTCGGGAATAAAAGCTTGGGGAACCTCAGTGGGCAGGCACTCATCCGCAGCTTCTGCGTCCCCTGGAGTATGTAGGGTTAAAGCACATGTACATGACACAGGTCAATACAGGAGATGACTCCTACCAGCCTCTAAACTCTTTGTCATAGGTCACGATCCTTGCCACTTGATGCTATATTGCTTTCTTGTGGAAGGGGGTGACATTCCCACCATTGATGTTTCATGTTGCTGAGGTGGCATTGTGGGGAAGAGGAGCAGGGTTTATATTTCAGCCCCGCTGAGCTACTAAGCCTTCTCACTGCAAAACTTCAGAGACCATCCTGGGCAGTGAAAAACCACTTCATAGGCAGAAGGCGGCCCTCACCACCCAGCATGAGCCCTGCTGTCTAAGGGAGGGTGCCCTGGAAGGATCATATCTGCAGGACCTTTCAGTAAAAGTTAAAACCCACTTTGGTGGGGATGGAAATGGGAAAGCACCCACCTGGATGCCTGAGTTTGGCTCTGCAAGGGTTTGGTCTTGCAGAGGTGGTGATGGCCGGCGCCTGGCTGCCGGCACGTGAGCAGACCCACCAAAGTCAAGCATCAAACACCTGCTCGAGGGCTCCAGCAGCTCGAGGGCAGGAGGTGCTGGCACATCTGGTGAGATCCAGCCCCACCGGAGTGCTGGAGGTACATTTCTGGAGCTGGCGACTCATTCCCTCTGCCTCCTTGAAGGAAGCTGGGCAGCAAAGCTGCTACATCAAGCCCCAATCCTTCCCACCCAGCCAGCACTGCAGCTCTGTCCCGGTCCCCTGCCAAGGTGCCAGGAGGTCAGTGCCCACCCTTCACTTCTAAAAATAGGTTTTACCCAGTTTTCACCAGGATAAGCAGATTTACAGTAAACAGGAGTTGATTTATCCTGTCCTCAGGAGAAGGTGTTGCAGGGAAATTGATGGACGGTGCAAGGAAGGGCTGTCCAGTAGGACGGATGGTTTCAATCAAAAGTATATTTAAATAAAGGCTCAAAAAGAAAACCAAGCATTTAAGCACTAAGCCCTTTCAAAAGTGTTGTTAATGTTTGCCTCAGAACGTACTAATGACTGAAGTACAGGAGGAAAAATGGAATGTAATATCATAATTGTGCTGTCCCCTGAAAATTAGGCTGCGTTAGAGCTACCCAGGAAGCGTAACTGAGCATCTGGAACCACACACATGTTTGCGGGATGGCAAAGCCGCCCGCCGCAGGGCCGTCCGTCCAGCCTCCGCCACTGCCGTGCCTGTACCGGCAACAGTTGGCCCGGCTCCTATCTAGGTTTACTGCAACAAGGTCAAATAATTGAGTATTTTAAACAGTTTCAGGGTAATTGTAATGAATACGGCTTCCTCTGAAGGTTGCCTGCTATCTCCTTTGAAGGAAAAAAAAAAAAAGTTGATAACCTTAATCTTTAAAGTAGTTTGAATTATTTCCTCCCAAGCCTTTCTCTAAACAGATTAAACTCCTATTTGAAATGGAAGTAGATGTTTACTCTTGTAAATAAGCATTTTCTCTTGTATCTAACAGTAAACAGATTAAAGGATTACGCTAAAGACCTTTCAAAATTTTAGTATTGGGGTCCTGAAATCTTAGCGTTTGATATCCACCGTATACGGGCAGGGAGAAGGTTATTTTCTCCCATCAAGTACATCCTAAATAAGGAGATTTAAAGTCTTCAGTTTTGAAAGACTTCATTCTTATCTGCCCTGTTGCCACTTCACACAAGCAGGGGAGTATATGGAGCTCGGAGCGTAAATGAGAATCAGACATGAAGACTTTATTTTAAAAAGTCACAGTATGGGAAGAATTTACTTGATTTCTAATAATATATCTAACATACAATAAAGCAGACCAGCATATTTCATCCCCTGTCAAGAAAGTTTTGTCACTTGGTAATTTGTTTTAATATATTAGTTTCTAAATATAAGAGCAGTCAATCGATGCATTATTAATGTGATGTGTACGTGTATAAATATTCTTTTAACTTCCAGGATGGTGGATATTAATGTTGTGGCATTTGAAAGCATGAGGCATTTGAAGTGCTCGGTCCCGAGGCAGGAGCCGTACCGATTGCACCGAGCCCCATTTATAACTCCTCTGGCCGGGGAACGAAAGGGCTTTGATGTAAAGTGTCGCTTAAAGGCTCTCATGAATGGAAAGTCAGGTTTTTTCCCCCAATATTTCTGGCAGCAGAATGCCTCCGTCAAGCGCAAGGGTTGTTTAGTTGTTGGAATAGTGATGTTTAAAGAGGGAAATACTCGTTTCTGAAATGGTCAGCAGTTGCACTGAGGAGGGGGTCCAGACACCACCTGGTTGCTTTACCCCATTATTTAAAGATTTTCATTATTCCTACTAACTTTTGCTTCCTTTTGAGTAAAAGGAGACTGCAAACAGCCCGATTTAGCTCTTGTCTTACGGATTTGCTGCAGAGCAGAATATTTCAAAAGATGTGGGGACATCCTGCTGTGAAGGGAGGGAGATGTCACTGTAACCTGCTGCGGTGCCAGTTGGCTGCTCTTCTATTGGCATAAATCAATATTTTTACTTTAATGCCACTGAGGATATTAAGATATCATCAGATTTACCAACTGAATGTATGATATTCACTAGTATTACAGATCTGATACCCTACTTTCCATATAAACCACATCGGGACCAACACGATTGTATTGGGTGGAAGTCAAAGACAGGGTGGTGCATCGCACTGCTGCTGCCCCTCATTGCATTCTGATTTTAGCGACCACCAAAAAACCCAAGAGAAGCCATATGTGTAAAGCAAGGTACATCAGCTACCTCAGACCTCACAAAAATCAAACCGTACAAGATCAACCTGGAAAGCAGAAGGACACAAGGAAAATGCCCTGTCTGGCAGGGCTAAGGCCATTAAAAAAGCATTTTTTCAGTAGGTGAGGAATGAGCCTGATTCTAGCAACTAAGCTAGCCTATTCAGTTGCAAAAGGGCAATAATAGCACAGAACCGGGAGAGGCTGAGAAGAGACATTTCTTTTTGCCTTTTGGCAATAGCCAGAAAATACTGTCAGAGCAGGTGACAGCGATGGAAGGCTTTCCATTGCAGAGTGGGATGCTGAACGGGAGCTGCCCCTCTGAAGCGCTGCACAACCAGTAGGCTAACTGGGGTGCAATGGTTTGAAAGGAGCTGGCTGAAGAGCCACTCCAGCTCATGATGACTTCCACCTAGAGCCAGAGCACTGCTTCGAGCCGAGGGGAGGAAAGGACAAAGTGAACAGGGTGAGCAGCACCATCAGAGACCCTGCCTGGGGTGGGTGTGTTCGTGGGTTTTGCTGGCACAGAGAGCTGGACTGATTTTCTCCCCCATCCAGCAGTATTGGGGTCTTTTTCCCCCAGCAAACTCCCCCCTGGCAGGCTTCCGAGGGATGCTGCTCCCTCCTTGCTCATCTCTGCTCCCTCCTGCCCACAGCGAGCAAAGCCACAGGAATAATCTCATTTTCAGTTGAGTGGGTAAACCAGGAGAACAATAACAAACGAAACCCCAGGCATATCCCAAATTATTTTGGATCAACCAGAAGTGAAAGGAAAAAAAAAAGCAGTGAGTTTCTTTTGCCAATAAAAAAAAAGGGGGGGGGGGGGGAGGGGAGAAAAGCAATGCCCAAGTTTGGATTGAATTAAATGCCTTATTTCACCCCAAATGAAACAAGCTCATTTTGTCTTGGGGGTTGGTTTTCCCCATTTTGCATGCTAAAAGCAAACAAGTGAGCAAACAAAAACATTCATTTTAACTACATTTTCACTCAAAACATCACTTTGGAATTACAATTAAAGATACCAACATGTATTTCAAAATATATATAAAAAAATAAATTGCAAAAAACCCCACCCCAAGCTGACAATTTGAATCTGCCTTCCTCATTTTAACCCCTTGCCAACAGGCTGTGCTGAATCAAGGCCAAATTAACGAATAGCTGTGGTCACCCGAAACTTTCCGTTTTTTCAACAAATGGTCTACTCAGTAAGTTGTGCCCATCTCAGCTTTGCCAGGATCTGCAGTTAATTACCCTAAAACCTTCAGAATTTCCCTTTATTGCAGAATGTGTGTTTTTTTCCTTCGGCTCCAGAGGCTTTTGCTTTTCCAGCCAGTGAAATCAACAACTCAGCATCACCCCTGGGGATGCTTCTACCTGAGGATGAAGTCAAGCTGCCTCGACCCTTCCCATACTTTATTAATTTTAAAAGATTTAAAATATATATCTCTATATATATTTCTCAGCTAATGCATTACAATATGGTATATTTATAACTCTGTACAAAAGACGGTAAGTAAATACGCAATGGATTTGGTTTGCCATTAAATTTCTCTCCTTTATTAGTTAAAACTTGAAGTTGCTTCATTTTAAGCATGGAACTTTTCCTGGGTGAAATCATGGCAGACGAGAGTATTTGAGAAAGTATTTTCTCATATTAACAGCAAACCTTAATTTAATGGTTTTTTTTTAAAATTATATATATGTATTTATATATATAAAAATACAAAAAGTTTTGCAGCACACACTACCTGACGTGAAAATAATAAGCTTTTAAGTGTAGTTGGAAGCAGTCACTAAAACCATGGGAGACATGATTTTTATTAGAATTTAGATAAAAAGATTTAATGTTTTTTAATCTACGAGACCACTGGAGGTTAAACTCACCATCTGAAGTTAGTTTGTGTTTTTCATATACTTTTTTTTCTTTTTTTTCCTAAAACAGATCTGCTCATTTAAAAAAAAAAATAAATAAGTGAAGGTCATCAGAGCCCACTCAATAAAGTATTTGGTTCACCTTCATTTGGCTTTGAGAAGAGGCCTGTGAAGGAACAGGAGCTGCACTATGTTATAAACATCTTCTGGGGGTTTCAGGGTGGTTTTCCCCCTGTGGATGCAGGCTGGACAGGCTCCGACGACCCTTTTTCAGGGTTTTTTTGGTGAGCTGGCAGTATTTTACAAGGCTGTCAGCCACAGCCCGCCTTATTACAGCGGAGATGAAATGATGGTAACTGGAATTCCTTCATCCATAAATTCCACTTGCCATGGATATTTCCACATTCATTAGGAGGAGAATAAGTAGCAGCCAGGCGGTATCCGCAGAAGCGTTTACTGGCTTTTTGATGAACTGAGGCTGAAGGGGTAAAATACTGGTGAGGCCGTATTTTGATGGTTTGATTTCAGATATTCTACCTCTTCAACCAGGAAACCTTTGCTGTGCTATCAAGAGCACACAGTAATTTATTGGCTATATACTGCAGTTGCTTCAGACCTGATTAAAACCCTTGGGCAGGTCAGTGCATCGGGCAGTAACGGGGTAAATCAGCGGGGCTTTGCGAGCTTCGGCAGCGCAGCTCTGATTTACACTGCCTGAAGCTAATGTTTCAGTCCCGTAGGCTAATATATCAGTGCCATAGGATTTAGTACAGAATTTTAGCATCGCACAGATGCTCTTTGGGCCATGGTCTTAGAGAAAATGATGGCGTTTTTTTCTACCTGGTTTAATTTCTGGGTTTGACTCCATGGTTCAGCTCCAAGATTTATTGTTTTTAGCCAGGGCAGGCAAAGGTTTTGAGGTTTGCACATCAGATGGTGCAGGCCCTGCTGAGCTCTGAGGCCACTGGTGGCACTGGGAACCTTGGGGAAGGCCAGTGAGTTTCCTCCACGTAGCATCACACCGCTTTGTGTCCAATAAATGTGTTCCTCCAACAAGGTCTGGTGGAGAAAGCCCGGGGGTGAAGGACCCCCACATCACCAGGCTGGATGCTCTGCAGGTGCCAGGGCAGATCTAGGGGCCATGCACATGTGTGTAGATGAAGTAACTAGAGGAGAGTGATTGATTGGTGGTAAAACACCCAAAGGAAGCACACAGCTTGCAGAGAAAGAGGAGATGACAGCTTATGTTGGGGACATCCCTGCATCCTACAGCTGTGGGTTAGGTCCCAACTACAGCCCACTCGGCAGTGGGAAACTGTTGGGCTAACTTCATCCTGTTTTTCCACCCACAATGACTGCACACATCTGGTCATCTTAACTTCTTTCAAAAGGAGAAAGAGAATTATTGAGCTCCCCGTGAATTATGATTTTTCACTGGAGTCCGGGCTTTGCAAGAACCAGTAAGTACAAAAACACTGGAGAGGGGATTAAAAAATAAAAAGTGACTATTCTCCTGGGTTTTAACCCAATTTCTAACCCAAAGAGTCTCAGATATGTTTGGATGAGTTTCAGAAAAGCATCCCAACTTCTGGACACAGATCCGAACCATGCTTCAAAAAGGTTTTGAGGTTTGCCCGTCAGACTGCATGCAGCTCTTTGCTGCCCTTGTGCTGCTTCCCTGGGTGCGATAGAGGAGGGCTCTGTCCTTAGCGGAATCGCAAATCAAAAAACAGTAAAGCAAACAAACAGACACCTCCCCCGAGGGATATGGAGTGCAGCCGTAAAAGAAACAGGTACTTGGTTCCAAAACCAGATGGCAAATTTGAAGCGTGTCTGAACATGCCAAGATACAGCATGCTACAAAGAGTTCAAACGGAGCATTGCAGATAAAACAAGTACCGATTAAATCGCATACTGTCCATATTTCAATCAAAAGTTTGAAACACATCCATGACTAGGCAACCAGACAGGCTGAAATCAAGTTGAAGGAGCGGAATGCAGAAAATCTGGGTATTTCTTCTAACTCTGGCAGAATCAAGCTACTCATTGTTAACGAGACAGCCGCACCTACACTGCTCGCCTTAAAAACTCAGCTCAGCATGTGCTGCGATGTGTGTATAGAAGCAATGCGCTTCCTTCACAATTATTTGCCTTTTGCATTGTGAAGATGCTGATTCACGGAGGCTTGGGAGGCTACAGAAAAAGAAGCTGCAGTGTTCATGGGGAATAGCCATACTAAAACCCCTCTGCTCCTTTACAGCTAGCTCTGAGATGAGACATTTGAGCTAAATTAGCTGCTTCTGGAGAGGTACGGGCCTTTCCAGTAACAGGGGCTGGCAGCAGTACCGGTCAGCAGGCATGCACAGAAGAGGCAAGCGCTTCCCGCTGGACCAAGTGTGTTTGGTTTGAGGGAGGACTCTGGGTAAGGAGCACTGCGAACACTCGCAGCTGGTACCTCTGCTACAAGGGGCAAACGGGGCGTAAATTCCTTGCATAGAGTGACATTTCGTATATTTGGGGAGTGCTTGCTGGAGATGGGGTGTCCCTACAAGGGCAAAGTTAGGTTGGCTGATTTCACAGGGGCTGTGGTGGTTTTCCCAAAGCTAATCTATGGCTAACTGAGCTGCTGCCCCCAAGGTCCCCCACCATAGCTCCTTCTGGTCACTCCATGCAGATCTTGTTGGTGAAGGCGTAACCCGCAGAGGTCTTATGGCAGCCTGGAGCTGTCGAGCTAATCCACTTCCAAATCTCTGCAAACAGTGGTTGTGGTGCTGAACTGGAGCAGCATCTGTCCTCCCCGGCCAGTGATGGGGGCCATGGCACTGGCAACCTCTTCCCATGGCGGTTCCCACCACAGATGGGCATGCAGACGCTGCCTCTTCAGTGGATTTATCACCAGACAGCACACCTTTCCGTTTCTCAGCCTCTGCGGTCTTGTCTGATGCATGGTTTGAGCTTTTAGCAAACATAACTACTCCATAATTAAATATTAGATACATTGACATGGGTATAAACTATTTCTGTGTGGTATTTAACCTTTTGGACTCAGCAGACCAAATCCCCAGCTCGAAAGCTGCACTGTAAGTGAAATAAGAATCTACACAGCTAGGTCTTTGTTTCCCCCTTTTTTTTTCCTCTCTCCTTAAATAACATAAAAAGCAATAAAGGAGCATCTGAGAGCACCTCTAATTGCATTTTAAAAAGCTACAGGCTAAGTCTCCAGCAGGTATCACGGTGTGTTTTAAGCAGGGTCTCAAAAGGTCACAGCAGGGTGGCCTAGTGCACGTTTAGAAGGAGGAACCCCTCCGAGGGTGAGGAGGAAGCACAAAAGGTGCCTGGGAAGTGATGGTGCATGCATTGACCCGGCTCTGAACAGGAGCTGAGGCGGCGGGTAGGGAAAGGGCAGGAAGAGTACCTCATCACCCCCAGGATCTTGGATGTGAGTGAGACAGCAGAGTGATGGGGCTGGGAAAGGGATGCAGGCAGAGAAGCTGGTATCATCAGAGACCAGATACATTGCTGGAATGTATGATGGGGATAGCCTGGGTGGGAGGATTAATCCCCTGGCTGAGCAAGAAGGGCTGGCATCCACGCAGGCAGGGATTGCAAGGTTTAGCCACAGATGAGGAGACCCAGGCAGAAGCGGGTGCTGCCTGCAGCAGCGGCAGCTCTGGCAGATGCGGTGGTTGACACATCAACTTTGTTCTGTCAGAGGAGCAGAGAAGGACGATGACTGAGACATCTGCCGAGGTAGGGAAAGCCCCTGGGCTGTGACTCTCCCACCTCGCTGCTGGTGATGCTGCAGGCTACACGCTGCTGCTGCTCGGCTCTGCTGCACTGGGCAAGGGGCCGTGCTGCTCGCGCGGGCTGTTCCTACACCATATTGTACTCCTGAGATAGAATCTAAACAGTCACACATGTACATGTATGCACGCTACATCACACGCATGTAATTGGTGTGCAATAGTTTATATTATGGATTGATACAGTGTTAGCATGGTTGCATTTGTTTCCTTCTGGAAACTAAACTAAAATTGATTTTAAGAGCTGGGATAAGGTACAAATTTTAAAGACTGCATAGACCATATATGACACATGGGTGTAAATTTAAAAATATTTACAGAATTGGTAGTTCACAATTTCTCTTCAAGTTAATGGAAAAGTTAAAGAAAAGCTAAACCCCTCACATTCAAAAAAGCTAATTATTAAAAAAGAGAACTGTTCCAAATAACTAGCATACAGCAAAACTAAGTTACCATTCGGATCGTACCAGAATTGGCGAGACTGTGACAAAAAGGCCGGGAAGTTGTGTGGATCTTTTTTTTGTTTGTTTGTTTGTTTAAACAATTCCCTGTATAGCAAGCAGCTCTGAGTTTGTGCGGCTGCAGCACCCTGGCACAGGCGGGGAGCCTCGAGGTCCTACAATGTGCTTCCACTTAGCACTGCCCAGAACATGATGGATGAAACTGGACTCCACACGCTGCTCGGAGAACCGCTTGGCTGTGTCCTGCCCCATCTCTCTCCCTGACACAGACATGTGGGATAGCGAAGGGGACACAGAATCAGTGCTATTAATAGCACAGGATTAATTAACACCTCTCTTCTCCCATCCCAGGATGGGTCAAGGCAGAGAAGGTAAGGGGAACTGTACCTTTAAATGGCACATTGTTTTTCAGGTACGTCTTCTGTTAAATGCAAGTAGTTATACGCTAATTAAATTCTTTTCCCGCATAGCATTCAGTGTGAAAGAGGCAAGACAAATGAACCATTTGCAATAAACTCTTCAACTGTCAACAACAGGTTACTACTACTCACTCTAGCTTGCAAAAGGCGCCCATCGGTTTTGATATTCCCTTAGCTATTCTGCTAGTGCATGTCGGTAACCAAGACACCGTTCAGCTGACAGCAGCATGAAGTCTTCAAGGATCATTTAAATTAAAAAAGAAAAAAAAAGGAAAGAAATTCAACCGACAAAATCCCAAACCCAAGCAAAACACCAGCAAAATCTAAACCGTCTCCGAAAGAACTGGATCCCACAAAACCTTTACTAGACACGCACTGCCAAGTCTAAACACGGTCAAAATGGTGAGTCAGGACCCAAACATCCGCGGAATCAGCTGCAGAGTGAAGGCACTTGAAAAGCTCCTCTTTCCACTCTCCAATGCCTTTCAAGCCTCACCAACCCACAGAGATGATATTGTCAAGTTTTTCTCGGCAGTCACACAGGCTAGCAACACGATGTTTTTAAAAATGAAAACCAAGTGTCTCACAAGGCCCCACGCTTCCAGGAAATTGAGCTTTCATGAACATACCATGACCTGGTAGGCCCTTTCGCTCCTGTTGTTATTGCCTTAAAAACAGAGAAAGGCCATCCTGACTCAAGTGAAATAAACATTGTCAACCTGTCCTTCGGGGGTTGCAACGTTTCCCCGTCTCACCTCCGTGACTGCACCCCACCAGCCGTCACGATAACCCCCCACCGACGGCAATACGGCATAAAACCAGCAGAGCTGGCAGGTGGAGCTGATTGTATCGATGACATCCAAGTGAGCAAATGAATTCCTGAGCCAAGCAAATTGCGCTGAGCTCGCTTGTAGAGTACACGTCATCATAGCATGGTTTGGGTTGGAAGGGACCATAAAGGTCATCTAGTTCCAGCTCCTCTGCTATGGGCAGGGATGCCTAGCACTAGACAAGGTTGCTTTGGTGCCCTTGTTTTAAGTATATATTTGAGTTCCCAGATCTGCAACCCTGTTTCAGGAATTATTACTGCACTGGACATGCATAAACTCATAATCACATCCATAAAGCCTCCATCCTAATTCCCAGGCCAAAACATTGGATACATTTGGGGATATTTTGACCTGCACTCATAAATTGCGTCCAAGCACGTGATTAGCACAGACCATGGTGCTCACCTGGCTCTGCAGGCATCCCAGCCTTGCTTCCTCCTGTGAAACAGAGGAAGGAGATCGGTGATGCTGCTGGTGACATGCCATCCTGGTCACACCTCAGCTCTGCAAACACAGTCCAGCCCCAGGGACCAACTGTGGAGCTATGCTTCAGGGGAGCAGAACTGGTAGAACTAAGCTCACACAAAATTTTCCAAGACCTTAATCAGCCAACATCAGACAAGATCTCCTGTGTTCTGGCTCATGCCTGGTATCAAGGGCAAGAGGATGCTCCAGCCAAAATGACCAGAGGAGAAAAAGGAATGCTCCATATGGACCCAGTCTTCTTGTCCTCCCGGTGCGATGACCAGACCCTGGGCTTCACAGCACAATCAGGGCAGCCAGAATGGGGAAAATCTAAAAAATCCCTTAAGACACTCTTTTTCCCTCCAGCCAAAGCGGCTTTTCAAAAACCAATGTTCTGGTTTGTTTTTATAAGAGGAGGGAAGTCCTTTTCCTTCCTCTTAAAAACATACAAAATCATCTTCCCTTTCTTTTTCCTATTCTTTAGCTGGAAATAAAGGAAAAAGAAAAGGCAGAGGGAAATCCTATGAACCAAAAAATCCAAGCAAAACATATGGTATATAACGAAATATAAAACCCCATAAAAGTGAAGCTAAGAAAATATTTCTGCTTCAGCTGCTTTAAAAAAATCAAGGGATAATTCCAAACGTGTTGAAAAATGTTTTGCTTATTTTAATTTCTCAATGAAATTATTTTCCACGTACATCCAGTTATCCATGTCTGAAACCGGCAAGCGCATGCAGTATTATCTTGTCTGCAGATAGGCAGATACCTTCCTTTTGCTCAGGGAGGTGCCCTTTTCATTTGGTTTTGCTCCTTGTGACACATTTTGAAAGGCAGTCAGACCTCAGCTTCAGATCCCGCTCGAGCAGTGCCGTCCAGGGGAGCCATTCAAGGGCTGGAGTTAAAACCAGAGAGGGGTTCAGGGAGCATGAGCTGCTTCACTTACCAAAAGGAAGATCAAGACGCAATTTGATTGTGGTGCATAAACACCTTTGGGAAATAAAAAAACCACCATGTGCTTAAAGGCGTTTTGGTTTTGTTTTTGTCATGAAGAAAAAGGGACAAAATGAAGTAACGGCTGAAGGCTAAAGCCAGGCAAACCCAGACGTGAAACAAACCTATGGGGACTGACCAGCTGAATGACTGGCTGGAGTGGCGGACATTACAGCTTTTGAAGTTGTGATACCAAGTCTGATCAAAGAAGGTCTTCCAAAGTGTCATCCAAATGCAAGTTATTGGGTTTTTTCTTTCCTTGCTTGCCCCTCATCTATTTTTTCTTCAGGAGTAACTGAGTGGTAAATTCAATGAGTTAGGTTATACTGGAGAAAAGCCTAGAAAATTTAATGATCCCCTCTGGCCTGAAAAAAAATATCTATGAATCGATTTAAAATGTGATTCCCCATTTGATTTAAATAAATCCCATTTACAGTACAGTTCAAGACTATGCTGGCCTTTGGTAACTCATCATGCTGCCAACTCCCAAACTCACCTGCCCCAACATGTCTTTGCTATTTGGCAAAATGTTTTTCTTCACTGTGCTTGCCTATATATTTGTTTCCAAAAAAGCTTGACAAAGCTTTCTCATTGTATTTAAAAAAGAAAAATGTTCTCTCTACATCTGGAAATACTAAAAAAGTGCTTTCTTACAGTATTTTTTTTTACTACGTATGGACAAGGTCCTGACCCTTATTATTGGAGCTCGAATCCAGATGGGAGGCTGTACGGTTCTAATCATTGGAGGGGATTCCCTTTTGAAGCCATGTACATCTTTGGAGACGCTTGGGCTTTCAAGAAGTTATCATTTGTGGGAGGTCTGTTGGGAAGGTTTTAAATAGTTTGGGAACTTCCTTCTTTCCAAAGGAGACTGAGCGCACATACGTGTGTGCCTGGAGTGTAAGGATTCCCCAAGTGACATACCTGCATGCCCACATTTCAACCCATTTTTTTTCTTTTAGAGCAAATAATTCCTCTTATTTTATATATACTCTTCTCCCCAACAGATATTTTCTTCCACTAGCTATTCAGCAACCCAGCACCACATTAAATAAATACCAGTCATGAAAGCAGCGGTAATATAAAACCAGAAGCAGCAATTGGGGGGAATATAGCTGAAGTTTGTCAAGATGATTTTGATGGAGTGTTTTCCATTAGCAACTGCCATTTTGTTAAAAAATGAAACTTGCTAGATGGGCCTGCCTTTGAAAAGTTTGTTATAAAGCACCAACACAAAGAGGACGTATCGGAGCAGGCCGCCTTGATGGTCTCTTTGGAAACAGTTTTGAAATGTCTAAATAAAAATAAAGCCAACATCAAAAAGATTCGCTTCTTGCCCAGACAATGCTCCGGCTGATCCAAGATAATTTTTCTAGTGTTGTTTTGGGCGGGGGGAGCCCAACAAAAAATCTGCTGTTTTCTGATTGAGCATGAAAAAATCATGTGAAAGGCAAAAATCTCTTCTGGAGCGGAAACCCAAGTTCCGGCTGCTCCAGAGTGCAGCGGTGCTGTTAGGACACAGTTGCAGTTGGAAATACTTTTGCCATGTGCATCGCACATGGATCCGCTTTGCAGCTGATTATAGCCCATGCAGCGTTTAAGGCTCCGACAGTAAAAGGAATGAAAAAGGAAACTTTCAAATCCACATAATTATACTTAAAATACAGCACTGTCCACTTTTCACATGGACTGAAGACAAAAGAGTCTAAAATTTTAAGAGCTCACAAATAAAATACGGTATAGCTTGGAGAACTATTAGAGTTACACCGACTATTTTAATTGTCCGTGCCAAAAATAAAACTGCCGAGACTCCTCTGCGCTGGCCGTACTCCAGCTTGGCCAAAACTCCTGCCGCTGGCTGGGCTTGCAGGCTGCATCGCTACCCAGCAGCTGGCCCTGAAGGACCCAACCAAGCGCCTTTTTCTTTTTAAGGCCATTACTCCAGTTTTTGAAGATCATTTGCAGAAATTTGGGAGGGGAAGCATCTGGCAGAGTAGCAGGTCTGCTGAAGAAACAAAAGCATGAGCTGACAGAGCCTAGGTGAAATATATCTTGCTATTGCTTAAAAACAAAGCAAACCAGCCAACCAAACAAAAAACCCCCACAGAACACGGGCGATCACATTTGCATCCATCACTATCACTAGGACTGGTGCCACAAGACATGTGGCTCTTCTCAAGACTGGAGCGCTCCGAGATGCAGTACTGCATCCAGCTTGGAGTCTACAGCTCAGGAAAGGTGGAGACTAACTGCAGAGGAACCAGAGGAGAACAGTCCAAGCCCATAACCCCCTGACCTGCTCGGTGGAGGAAATGAACCCAGCTTCTCTCAGAGCAGCCCGAGTGTGACCATGACAATAAGCCTTCAGAGACGTGAATGGTGGGTGCAGACAGGAAGGCAACCATCCATTTTTAGGTCCACAGTTGATAGGACATCAATCGTGGATAAGACTGCAGGCTAAGGATGGAGAAGCAATGAAAGATGGGGGCTGGGGATGGTGGTGAGCCTCTGTTGTTTCCTGAGGAAGGGACAGGACTGGGAAAGCAGCAGGCTGTTGGGAACAGCCAGCTGGGATCCAGCCTGCCGGGGGAAGGGGCTATGATCCAAAAGACCCCACCGGTGCTCTCCTTAGGGCCCTACTTCTCTGAAATAACCCCCAGATCATTGCTCCAGGATGTGGCTGATTTAACCTGCAGTCCTAAATCCAGGAATTGCTCACCCTGCGTGAGCATCCCAACCACCCCGGTGCGCAGGGGTGCTCTGATGACTCCCCCACAGCCTGGTTTTTAGCGTAACTAAATTTCCAAGAGGCCCATAACCCCAAGACCAGGTCAGAGGTTGGTACCACAGCCAAGTGCACAAGAAACTACAATTCAGTCCTTTGCCCCAAGAAATATGTAATCAGCCAGCAGCAACAAACAAACGTCCCCAGTTCGTTAAGAACTGTACAGCCCTGCCTGAATAAAGACAAAATAATACACTGAGATGCTCCAGCGACTTTATGGGCAGCAGGAGGATTTACGTTACGCCAAAGTCACAGTGCAGAAAGATGGCATAGATTCACCTTACCAGGCCCTTTTCTCAGGCTGAATCAGGGAATATTTCATGTTTCAATGGCTCAGAGCAAAACAAAAACAAACAAACAAAGGGGGGTGTGCGCAAGAGATTTCAAAAATTTCAATACCCACATACGCCCCGTCCACCAATTTCCTAAATTAAAACCAGCTGAACCTAATTTTTTTTCCCTTTCCAATTTGGTGGAAAAACGTTCTTACCCGGCCAAGACCATATGTGCCAATTTTCAGCTCAGAAGGAATTTTTGGATGCTGGAGAAAGAGGACAGGAGTTGAAGATTTATAGTAGAAGTGCCATCTCAGAAGTATCTGAGCGGGGCTGGCAGGGCGCTGCAACTGAAGCATGCCTCTTCCTGCGGCCACAATTGAAACCGGCTTTGGAGGTCTGCCACATGTCCCAGAACCAGAAAGATGGGGGTCTCAGTTTTCGGGACAGCCCCGTTTGGGGAGTTACATCGGCTGGTGCAGAGCTGGAGGGCATGTGTGCCATCCCATGGTCTTTGGCACACCCTCCTAGACCCCCTGGAACAGTGTTAACATCGTGGTCCAGCTCTTGGCTGGTGCAAGCACCTAGATGAATTCACCTCTAGGGCTTTTGTCTTTTTTTGAGCTGTGATACATATGGCCACTTGTTGCTAATTCTTTACATTGGTTATGGAGGTCATTTCCTCATTTGCTGTTTTCCTTGAAATTTGAACTACATAGCTGACTCCCCATTTTGGGATGGGTTTATCAGTTGTTTCCCTGAAGGGTCCTGGATAATCTCCAGCAGTGGATAATGCTATTCAAGATGCCAACGGAAACACTTGACATGTTCCCTGTTTCTGACCCTGATTAATGGGTCACTGCCTGTCCTATGATCTTCAGCAGCAAGAAGGAGCATCGCCTGCTAGGCTGGACACTGACCTCCTCCGGCCAGGGGCTCTGCTGTTGTCCATCTACCCAAAACTTTTGAGATGTGGGTGTCTAGCGTTGGACATCAATGCTTTGGAGGTAAAGCATTGTAAACCTGCTGAATCTGCACAGGGAAGAGTAAATACTGTGTTTTCATACTTCATAAAAAATCCTAACACTTCATTTTGCATTTGTATTTGTAGCAGTTTTGTCCTTACCCTTCGATGCGGTTCAGTCTTCATATTGACAAAGCGAGGCTAGTTCTGCTCGCTTTGCAAAGGTCCTGTGCTTTGGGGAGGAGACTGACCTGTTGACAGAGCTGGTGAAGAGCACCAGGAATAATGAGAAGCCTAGAAAACACGACCCCCAAGGAAGGAAGGAGCAAATGGTATCTTTCGGTTTGGAGACAGCCACAGTGAGACAGGGTAACAGTTAAGTACTAAAGGCTACTGCAAAAAGAGAAGGAAGGAGTTTCTGCAGGTTACTGGACAAGAAAAAGTAGTCATGCTTTTAAGCTGCAGCAAGGAAGATATGGACTCAATACTTGGTCACTGCCTGTAATGGTTAGGGAAACTCAGCAAGAGCTTGCCTAGTGCGATCTCCATCACTTGTGGCAGGAGAAGACCCTGGGTGCAGCTGCCAGGAAGGGGCTCAGTGTAGTCGAGCCAGCTCTGTGGTGGGGCTGGATGAGAAGACCTCTCCACACCCTTTCCAGTCCTATTTATCAGGGATTCCACACCGTGCATCCCCCCGGCGCGGGAAGCTAACCTTCTGGAATGTTTGGATAACTGCACACCGAAAAAACCACATTTCTCTGCCTTGGCAGCCATTCACAGATCTAAACACAAACAGCTGGATCCCATTTCTCTGCTTCAGAAGATGAGAGCGGCAAGGTAGAAAGATTGATTGACATTAAAGTTTAGATTAAATGAGTCATTTAAATTGATAAGGAATCAACCTGAGTTGAATTAAGTCACTTAAAGCTGATTTAAGTGTGCCCCAGGAATATTCAGCTACCCTGATTTAAGAACTTGCCTTCAGACCAGCGAGCATCATAGCGTCTGGATGAGAAATTAGATTCATCAAAGCATGGCTGAGACCTTCAAGCCACAGAATCTTGGATTTACAAGGCTGTGAGGAGGGGTCTGCATGCAGACAGGCAAATTTGTAACCACCCACCCCAAACCAGGTAGTTTCAATGATCTTTAAGGTTGTAAGGGACCGTTAGAGCATTACAGCAGGACCTTCTGTCTAATGCCGCTGAGAGAGTATGTATACACTAGCATATAGACTAGAAAAACACGAGAGAAAAAAAATCCCATTTACTCATTCCGTTTCCATGCTCTCCCCTAAGCTTTCTCACCGGGGGGATGTTGCTCCTGTGGGTCTTTCTCTCCTACCAAAGCCAACCCGCTGGCCTAGATGGGCTGTCCCGGCTGGGCAGGAGGAAGCAACAGGGAGCGGCTCACGCTCCAGACCAAGCCCTTGGCTCTGCTTCATTTCCCTGCAGCATCAAACCACCCAAACACCACTGGCTGCAGGTGGAGAGAGAGGACTTCGCATTATAATTCTGCAAACCCTAGGAAAAATAGTCTTTTTTTTTATACAATGGATCACCAAACCACCAGGATTTTCTCCAAACCGGGAGTAAACGAGGCATGTGAGGAAGGTGCACTACCCGGGTCGGAACTGGGACCGCAATGTTTTGGTGACACCCAGAGGCAAGGCACTGGGATACCTTTGGCCCTGTCGCATGTCCTAGTGAGCTGTTGCTCCATCACTTTGCTCCGAAGGGAATTGACCCAGGGCTGGAACATTAGGAGAGGGGAAGAGAATGCATCTTTTGTAAGGGGTTTAGATTTTGGGGGTGTTTTTTGTTTGTTTTGTTGTTTTCTTTTGAGGGGAAATACTCAAGCTTGCCGCTGAACACCCAAACTGCTGAACCATGATCTCAGCAACAGGGTCCCCCCACATCCCCCACCCCCAATATCTAGAGCCCTCCTTGTGCCTCAGATCCCGGGAATCCATTTACATGTACCACTCATTTCCAACGCCTTCTCCCCATTTCCAGGCATCGCCTATGTAGGGATTAGCCCTGGGACCATATGTCTGAAACATTTCATCACACCGGCACAGCTGAAAGTAGTTGGTGTTTTGTATGATCTACCTCAGGGCGTGGAGTTGTATCATGCCAGGGAACATATGTCTGCTGTTTGCTGGAGTGCAGTGATAAAATGAAACATGCTGCCTGTTATTTACCCTTCAGCTCCATTTCAGATTGCCTGCTGCCACTGCTTTTCATGCTAATTCATCACCATCACGTGCAATTAGACTTGGACGAGCAGTATATTAACCTGTGCGAGGGCTGGCTGGATGCGAGCATCCTCCGGCTTCGGCTGCCTGATGGTGCTGGCACCGTGATTTCAGCCCTGCACTCATTGTTTTCCTGCACTCATAACCCGGGGAATGAGCTCAGAGCAAGGCTGGGATGCACCAAAGACAATGAACTCGGATGTTGGTGGGAAGCAATTAATGTAGCAGTTCATGAATCAATCTGTGGAATGGTACGCACATGTGGCTTCCTTAATTATGATCTGGCTTTAGTGAGGGCAGGGGGGAAGCCACTGAAAAAGGTAAAAGCAACCCCCTCCTGCTAAAAGGGCTAAAGCAGAGAGGTCCATGCAGCTGTGGGACGCACCTTTAAGAGAGGCTAATAGCGTTTGTTTAGGCTATCCGGGTAGTAACAGTGAAACCTATTGTGCCAGAAAATCAAGACAAAAACCCCTCAGGTGAACCTGGTGCCAGCTGTGGCACACAGTGTTAGGATTTCCAGCAGATTCTCTCAGAATGACCCAGCCCTCACCCTGAGAACCCAGGCTGGCTCCCAGAGCATGGTTTTGAGGGCAGGAGGAAGGGAATTGGGAAAGGTAACGGCTAACGATTTCTTCTTTAAGTGTCCTCCTTAACTGAGTTTGCTGCGGGAATGGAACCATTGGTAGGCACCTGCCTTTTATGGCTTTGCCCTGGTCTCCCCTAGAAAACAAATCTGCCCACCCCAGCGTGGGGTCACATCCCCGTACCCAGCTGCCTTCCCTCCTGCCCATGCCCCTGGCCACCAGGACAAAGGCCGTCTCCTTCACCAGCAGCGGATGTGCCGAACAGCACCCACGTACCGGTCCCTGGAGCTCGCCCTTGGCCACCGACAGCTCTTTACTCCCAGAGAAGCCTGGAGCAACGGGCATTCGCAGAACGGAGGAACTACAGACACCCGCTCTTTGGCCTCTGTTTTCCGAGGGATACCCCATGTCACACTGGCAAGGCCAAAAGGCAGCCGGCTGCATTTTTGGCAAATGCTGAGTCAGAGGCACCAACCTGCAAAAGAGCAGGATGCTCGTGAATTTGGTTGAGGTGTCACCTTTCAGAAGACCATGCAGAAGCACCACCTCCACTCCGTGTCATCTTCCAACAGAGCCACCAAAAGCACAGACTAGGGTTTGGTAGCCATTGTTATTAATGTGACGCTCTGGAAACGCTCTGGGCTTGTTCCAGGATTGTGTAAAAGACTTTGCAGTGCAATGAGCAGGAAGGAGACGCAAAGGGAGGTTGCAGTCTGTGGCCAAGGTGATGAAGACACTGGGTGAAGGCTGTTTGGTGCAGCCTCCAGGCCAGCTCCAGCCCACAAGACCTTGCCCTTAGATGATCTTCTGACACCTTGAGACGTACTCCAGCTTATTTGCTCCTTTTGCTCTACTTTGACTCCCCATCCAGCTACTGAGTAAACCGCTGCTTTGACACCAGGTCACCAAAAATACCACCAGCTCTAGTCTTACTCCAGAAGCAACAACCCTGTTCATTGTGATGCTTTTTTCCTGCCTCAAGATGCTCAGTATCCTGCAAACTACCCAGTCCGCAAGCTGAGGGAGGGCGCAAAGGGAATTAACTCTCTCCTGGCTAGAGACTTCCCCCCATCTATTTGAAACACCAGTGCAGCAAGTCTCTCCCTCTGTCACCACCACAACCCCAGGGAGACCCCAAATCTCATAAAACGCTGTCCCCAGCCCCAACAGAATAAACAGGTCTTCCTCAGTATGATGGGAACACCGTTTGGGAAGCACCACTCCGGTAGTGTGTGTCACCCCAGCCAGGTCCCAATTCCCTGAGCAAGCTGGGGAGGTTAATTAAGCTATCTCTGCTTTCCCCTCATCACCGTGTCTGTCTCGTGGAAGAGGGGCCGGGGCAGGGGAGTGGGGGGGGAGCTGGAAATCTGTTAACTTTCTAGACCACACAAGTGAAAACGGTGCTGGCAAATAACTCTGCTTGCCCTCTGACTTCATTTTAACAGCCCTCCAAGGAAATAAGGTCAGAAGTTCAGCAATGGCAGGAAAGACCTACTGGTGACTTGGGTTATCCCAAACATTTACTGTACCATTCCCAATTTATAAAAAACCTACAACAGGTTGAGCTTTTTTACCCCGTGGAGCTGGATGAGTTTTCCATCTGGCTTATATTTTTAGTCGCTAGAACTGTCCTCTTCTTGCTGCAGACACGTGTTACAGGGCTGCCCCACGGTCCCATATTCTGATAATTATTTTAACGGCTGTTTTGAAACATTGCGGTGGTACACTGAGAAACTTCCTCATCAGCACAGTTGGTTAAACAAAAATTGATCCCCAGTCAATCAAATGCATCTAATAAGTTGTAGATAAATACATGATTTCATCACCTCCATTACACTGACCCCAAGGAAATGGAGTGATCTCACTCAGTGTGTTGATGTCTCCCAGTAATAAATGGCTTCGTCGTACCATCGTGCTAAGCAATAAATGATCTCACAAGACGTGCTGCTGTAATAAACTAAAACAATAAGAATGTGCAGGAAGGAAAATACTGCCCGTGGTGAGCTCTACTACCCAAAAACATGTCTTAGCTGCTACAGACATAAATTAGCCGTAATAAATCTTATTGGTTGTTTCTTTAATGACATATATCTCCTGCCAAAATGGTAAATTCTTGAAAGGACTGTACAAGTAGATTAAATGGTTTCTGTCCTTGGGAATGTGGAAGCCTTTATTTGTTTTTCTTAAAAGACTTAAATATCCTCACATTATACGTCAAACAGATGTCCAGGGTAAACTCTCCTGACCCATTTAAACTTTTCTTTTTTTTTTTTTTTACTGGAATTAAAGTCCAGTTTCTGCTGCCCATCTATAGTTAGATTTGCTGGTCAGCACCTGACTAAACTCTGCAACTGTAATGTTAAGGTTTAATGGCTGTATGGTGTGACTTTTAATGGCAACGCCGAGGAAACTAAGATAAATTAAAACCTAATTGGGAACGTTAACAGCTTTACCAGTCTACACATATGGACCCCAGGAGAACACTTTGAAAGATGTTACAGTCAGCTCCCGTTGCAAGGTCTGCAGCATTGCACAATGACCTCAAAACTTGTTCCACTCTTTGTTACCACGATGCCTTTAAGCACGGATAAAAATACATATTTCAGTGTGTGCAGATACAACAGAAGTATGCAGAAAGAGCTTAATTTTCTCTTGCTAACAGAGGGGCGGCTGACTCCACGTCTGCTCAGTGGGATGGATGTGTAATTTTCAGACGCTTTTGCAACTTTACTGACTTTGTGGAATTGCCCTAGCTGATCTTTCAAAAAACCCCAAACAAATAAAACAAAAAGAAATGAACAAAACCAACAGAAAATCCACAAACATCCAGCCTGCCCCGTCAAGAAAAGAAGTTGCAGAGGCCAAATGAAGACAGGCTTCCTGCTACGGAGGTACAAGTGCAGTTGGAGATACAGTTCCAATAAATATACAGAAGTGTTTAAAAATACTATTTGAGCTCTGCTTAGTGTTTCATGCCATAAAATCCCTCTCCCTGAAGCACCAATGGACAAACCCTCATGTGTTATGTCCAGGAACAGAAGCATCTCCCTCTGATTAAGGGCAGAACTCAAGCACGTGCCTCTGCAAGCCAGTCACGGAGCCATTCTGCAATTAACTGGATGAGCTCACGAGTAAAATTGCCGCACAGTTTCCAGTGCACTGAAAACTCTCCTGACACCTGCCTCCACACGAGAGTGCAGACCCATGATTTTTTTCCAAAGCTGCTCATGGGGCCATAATGTGGAGAGGACCAAGGTTTAAAAAAAGCCCTTCCTTAAAGCTGCTCTGTTTTCAACCAGGATGGTGAATGGGCTTTTTTTATACCCCTGAAGCATTCTATTCCATGTGGGAGTGCTGCTGCCTTTCGGAAGCGGGTGCCACAGGCTTGTCTCTGTCTCTGGCAAGGGAGGTTGGCCTCCCCCCGGTGCCCTTCCTAACAGCCTTGTGACTGCAGCCCCTGGAAAGCTCTGTAGAAGCTGCTGCTGTGTCCTCCAACATCTGCAAATACTGACAGAATAAGTGCTTTTTACTCTGTTTTGCACTGTTGAGCATTTACACTGCAAAAGCATACCCTCCTGCTTATCCATCACCTCCGAGCAAACCTCTTGTACTCATTAAGTTAAGCATACGCTTACCCTTAGCACAGGTGTATTTCTGCAGGGCTAAGAGACCAGCCCAGATCTCTAATATTGCGAAGAAAAAGCACTGCCCATGGAGGACAGGGAATGCAATAAAACTCAGAGAAACCTGAGAAAGAAACATCTCATCTGGCAAATGGGAAAAAGGGAGGGAAAATGGAGGAAAAAAAAAAAGGGGAAGAAAGCCACGGTATGTCGTGCAGGAGAGCTAGTTGCCTTCTCTAAATGGTGCTGGATGGTGAGAAATAATGATAAAGAAAAGCAGGGAGAAAAAAAAGCTTGAGGAAGTGCTGTACTGTATTATTCCACTGTCCCAAGAGAGCCACAGCCTTTCATGGGTCACCTCAGCCTGAACCCAAAACAAACACAGTGACAGTAAATTACCCCAACAGGTACCAAATGCCTCCAGCCAGCCTGCAAAACAGGGCGCAGCAAACATAACAGTGACTTACTGACTTAAGAATCAAAAACGCATTTTGATGTCACTTAATGATTTTTTTACACCATTAAAAAAAACTTCCTACATGAGAGAGGCCCAAATCACAATAATTTTAATATTCCTGTTATACTTCAGCCCACCCCTACATCCCTGTGGGGTGGTACCCAAAGCTACATCACGGGGGCTGTATGATGCCAGGGGGCGGTTGCCAGCAGCTCCAGCCTTACTGTCCTCTTGTAGCAGACAGAGAATTTGGGAGCCAGGTCACCCAAAAGGGCCGGCAGCAAACCCAGCCCTTCCCGAGGGGAAGTTTTAATAACACCCCACTGGGGCTCTATGCCTCAGTTTTCAACCCCAGCTCTCCTTGCTGGGGCTGTTCATGTTTCTTTTGAGATTACTTTGTTTTCTCACAGTTCAATTGAGAGACAAACCATCTCCGAGAACAAAACAAGGGATGAATATCAGATTAATTAAAAAACCCCAACAACCTAAATGAACCAGGTTTAGAAGGCTTCAGACACACTCCCTGCCTGACATCACGAGAGCGGTCTTAGCACCAGCAAGATTCTGGGTGAGGTCTCCTCCAAAATTTCCCCAGCCACGGTCAAGTTGCAAGCCAAAAATGTCATTGCCATTCGTGATCTGCAAAAAATAACTGAACTGGCAACACTTTTCAAAGCCACCCCACAAAGCAGATGGACATCTCTGCTCTGCGTGTGTTGGCAAGGCACAGAGGCAGGGCAAGTGAAGGAGCCCGAGCCCCTCTTGTGTTTGGTACCTGGAGACTGGGGAGTGGACACCATCCAGCTCCATGGGTAATTTTGGCCACAGAAATTGCAATGCCTCAATGTCACTGTCACCAATGCATCAAATCGGTTTGGGCAGATTTCTAAACGAAGATACTCTTATTGCAGGTGTTCCAGGCACCTCCATTTAGGTAATTAGGCTGTTTTGAACCAAAAGTATTGCCAATGTCCCAATATCTTTCTTTTTTTTTAATCCTGTTTATTACCCTGCCAGAGAAGTGCCACCTCAAATAAATCTGCTGAAGTATCAGGTTATTGGAAAGCAAAAGAGGGCAGCAAAGGATAAACATGAGCATCTCCAACACTGCCAAGATAACAGACCAGAAAAGCCCAGAGAGTTCTTACTAAGGCCGGGAAAGGGACTCTAGGGCAGAAATCTGGGATGAACCTGGCCAGCTGGCTTGTTGCTTGCACATGGAGGAGGAAAGGAGGTGCTGTGGATGGAGCCCTACACTTGGGTACCAACCTGCCCGCAAGCTGGGTGGCAGCACGTCCCCCTCTCACAAGCCTTTTGGGAGGGCAAACGGGTGAAAGACGAAGGTGCTTGAGGCCATCAGCCATGAGGAGTGCACAGACTCGGAGCTGCTGCCTCTGAAATAATGGCAAACATATGGGGGATGCTGTCCAGTGGGTACCACAGCATCACCTACTGCTCCTGCGTTACTGATTTGAATAAGACAGTGCTAAAACTTCAAAATTTAGAGAAACAGCAGGCAAGGATCAAATGCCGTTACAAACGTTCCTTCTAACTAATGCCCTAGCTCTCCCAGTCTCCGCAGCAGGCAGAACAATGGTCTTTCCCATCCATCCCTATTTGATTTGAATCTCACTTTCCCATTCTGCTCATGCCAGTTGTGTTTATTGGCTCAAACTATGCACAAGTTCCTGAAAATCGTCTTTACAGAGACTTTTATTAGGAAATGAGGCATGAATGCAGAACGGCAAACCCCAATCAAGCTTGAAAAAAATCTTTAAGTGATGTTGTTGAATTGATTTTCTCAACAGGATGCAAACATTTTTGACAGGAGATGCTTTCTCATTAACTTAACATTAACACAGATCACTGCACCATCATTGCCATCTCCCTGCCGAACAAGGCAGGAGCGAGGAGAGGCTAGGCAAACTCAAATACATTGGGGAACCTATATTTGCCATAAAAAGTCAAAATTACTAATAAGAAACACCCCCAAATATTTTTATCCGTGTTTTAACCTACAGGTCCCACAAGGCACTGCAAGCACTCAGCACAGAGGAAGGATGCTGTGTATCATGAGAACCTATGCTGTCATGGTACCTCCAAGTCCTTGTAGAGCGGGGCTGTTCACTCCAGACCCTCTAGCAGCACTGACTGCTTGCTATGATGTTCGACTCCACTCAAGAGCTAAAAATGAGCTTCTTACACTATCCACACTTCCATGTGCCTCCTCTTCCTCACCTGAGGGAAAAAGAAGATGAATGCACTCAAAACACCTCGCCCCAGGGGACCATCCTTCTGATGGTAGGATCCTGCTGCAGTCTTATACCACCAGGCACAGGGGCAGCTGCTAAGAGGTTCTGCTCATCACAAGGACAGGAGAGCCTGGTGAGTAAGAAATGCCCTGAAGACATTAGCAAGTAACTCCGATTCACAGCCAGGCTGGAGTCAGCATGAGGACTTCCACTATTCAAATAAGTTTAGGACCGCAAAAACGTATATTCTTCCCCTTTTTTTATTCTCTGCTGTATTCTTACAACATCTTATAAATCGTCCCCTGTCTCGGTCTGCACCTCCAAACGCCTACACCCTGGCAGCACATGCTATTGCATGAGTAAGTTCTCTCCATAGTTTTCTTTTCTTTGATGTAGGAATTACTACATATTAAATGCATTCAAAGGTTGATCTCAGCAGATGCCTCTAACCATAACCATAATGCAAGTGACAAAATATCGGTGGCAATGGTGGTGTGTTCAAAACCATTCAGGCTTCACCCGCTCTGCCTATCTAAAGGTTGGGGTAGGTTTTTTTCCTCTCACTTTTAAGCAGCATTTTGTCTGCTTTCATGAGTAAAATATACACGTAATTCATTAAAATAAAATTCCAGTGTGCAAGATCAACACAGAAATGACACGAAACTATGTTAAATGTTCATATACCCCACAGAGCTGGGTGGATTAGGAGAAGGCTAGCAAAAACAGAACGACACCAAAACACTCATGCAAACAGCTCCCAGGAGGAGCAAAGCAGGATAAGAAAGGCTAGGAAAATAAAATGAGGCATTCCTCGCATGGATTTCAACACTGGGGGTTAAGCTGAGTTGAGTTCTCTCTTCCATCCTCATTCCTGTGCTGAGTAGGGAACTATATCGATTAATCTTAAATGAGGAAGTGAAATGCAAACAAGAAATATGCTGTTTCAGGGGGTGATCCAAACTCTGTTGAAATCAAGACTGCATTTCTCATCTAAATCCACAGGCTATGGGGTGAGCCCTGGCCGGGCATTTTCAAGGTACAGATAGCAACGCATACCCACGGAGCCCACGTTCTTGTCCTCAGCTCAAACGGGCCACCACAGAGGGATACCACTGCCACTCTGGGCAAAATCTCCCTGTGCCTCCAAATAGCACATAGCCAGGATTTTATCTAAAAATGTCAAAGTGCACAAACATTTTGTGTGTGTGGGAGAAATATGTTATCTGAGTTGCTCAGCTTTTGGGTGGAGGCTGCCCACAAGACGGCTGCAGAGCTGTTGTGCTCTGCTCTGCGATGCTGTTTTACATCCAGAAGCTCAGAGCACTTCACAAATCCTTTCCAGATAGGAGTGAGCCACAGTGCCTGACCAGTGTAGAAAAGCATATGGAAACATGAGCATCACTGGGGAAGGGCCAGGCCGGCGGTGCTGGCTGCCCGCACCCCGCTGTACCAGCTGCACCGCACAGCTCACCACTGTGCTGCCCCTCGGTGCGGTCAGAGGCTTCCCCACTCCCAGCCCCAACGGAAACATTTGAGATGCTGGGAGGGGATAATGGAGCAGCAGAACGTGCCTGTAGGTGTTGGTCAACCCAGTAACGTGCATTTTGGCCAACAGGGACGTGACATCAGCTCTCGAGGTTAGTAGATTAGATTTGCTCCACAATCCCCAAACAATAAGAATCTTTGCAGCTAGAGCAGCAGTGACAGGAGAACGGGAGCATGCGCTTTTAGGGCAAAGCTGAGCCAAGTGACATTCCCAGCTTGTTGAAATCCAGCCCCAATGATGGATATTTTCCTGATTTTCACCAAACCACTCAGTCTTTTGTCCAGTAACACAAGCCTAAACCCGGTGCTTTTATGTGGAAACTACCCATTCCAGGTAAGCCCAGAGAAAGCAGAGGCGGCTGCTCAGGGATCTCCTTCCCTCCTGTTTACCACCCGACGTATTGACTCAGGCACCAGGGATGGGCCAGGTAGGGTTGTGAAGATAAAGGTGGAGGGGTGTTGCTGCTGAAGTGATCAGAGCCCAGGGCGGAGGGCTCTGATGCTGTGGGCACACGTGCATTTCCCAAGGCCCCTACGTACTCCTTTGCATCCCTTTCCCGATGCAAACCCTATCATGGCAGATGGACCAATGCTCCAGGGGGAGAAATCGCACAGACACCACGAAAAGTACGAGAGAAGTTTCCTCCTAAACAACCCTTGCCGGTGTACTTTGGCTTTCCATTTCACCTCCCTTTCCAGATTAACCAGGCCAAGTGCCTCACACTGCAGAGGAACATCTTCCTAGGTCTTTGATTTTTTCACCTATCTTCTCTGAACCCTGTCCAGAAGGAGCTGACATTTCATAGAAGATGCTCCATATAATTATTTCAGATAAAGTTATGTGCTCTAATTATTTCTCCTTTTCATTTCTCTTGCATCTTAATGGAATTTCTGCCCCCCCCCCCCTTTTTTTTCCTGTTTGTCTTAATCAGATGCCAAATAACATGAAATAACGATTGTGTTCACAAGAACACAGCCAGCTCTTGAAAAGCCCAGTGTTTCAAGAAAAAGTGTCCAGCAGAAAGAGAAGCACCCGTGGTGTAGCTAGCCTTGGAACCAGCTTTGGATGTGCTGAGGGGCTGATGGAGCCAGGCGAGAGCAGCTCCAGAGGCACATCAGCCCAGGTAAATGGGACGGGGCTCCCCAGCTCATCCCACTCCATGCACCAGATGCCACGCCTGCATGACTGACACAGCTGGAAGGCTCTCTGTGGCTCTCAGAGCACCCACCAACTTTTTGCAAAGATGATTCACCATGTTTTACCTCTTGCTGCTTTAATGCATCCCAAGCTCACTGACTGGGACTGCAATGGGAAGAATAGGAACGGTTTGCCATTGCACTGAAAAGCTAAACAACTTCTCACCTCCCTGGTATGTTTTAAAACTACAGTCCAATCATGATTTGGTATTTCTATTTCTTCTGTCGGTAGCAAATAAAGCAAAAACATAACTGATCTAGAGCAATAATACGCAAAGCTCAGTCTCTAGCAATTTCCTCCAAATTCATTAATATGCCAGGGCAGCTGAAGGAGGCAGAAAGGGCTTTGAAACAGGCTGATTGAGATTCCTAAACCATTTGATCACCAAACAAAATGAAAATACAATTTTAGCGGGGAAAAAAACCCAACACAAAACCAACTTTATTACCAGATGATCTTTGCTGAATTATTCTTTTAAGAAAAAATTCAAAACCCTATTTTTCCTTTTGAGAACTGTAGACTGCAATTTTACCTTAGCAAACAAACACACTTTCACATTGCCTCCGACAAACAAGTTGGACTAGTAACGATTTTAATAAAGGCATTTTGTAGATGCATATGTATTTATTTTTTAAAATGACCAAAAAGGATGTGCTGGCAGGAATTCTGAAGATGAAGTAAAGCTGTGCCAGTTCACACCTGGTCCCATCGCACAAAAATCCCAAGGAGAAGGGGAAGGGATGGGCATTGCCTGCTGGTGCCCACCGCTCACTGCAAAACCCGCGGTACTTCAAAAAACCTTGAAGGAAGCAAGTCCTGATAGGCACATGATAGGGATGCTTGGGAAGGAGCAGGTAGCTACCATGGCTTTCTTGGGCTGAGGTGGCCTGTGGGGCTCAGGGACCTTGCTGCCCTCCTGGGGACAGCTCCTTCTCTGGCACCTCCCCAGGGGAGTGAGTCTCCGACCTCAGCCAGCTGCTTGCCTCTGGGACCAGGCTTGCTTTTTTCCAAAGTCGATTTTTTTTTTTCCTATGGAATTGGATGGAAAATTCCACCAAATGCGATCAAGGAAAAATCTGAGAGAAAACCCTTCCTGCAGGGAAACGTCAGAGTGTTTTACAGTGATGAGAAATGCCAAAGCAAAACGTTTCAGTCTTTCCGAAATTAATTCTGCTTTTGGGGAAGACAAGATTTTCCATTTGGCAAACGGGTGCAATGGTTCAACTTCTTGTCCCCCCCCAAAAAGCAACCAAAATAAATGTAAAAAGAAAAACAACAACAACAAAAAAGTAAAAAGAAAACCAACAAAAAAATGCAACACCCTTAACCCACCCCTCCCCCCCCCCCCCCCCCCCCGATAAATACAAAAAGAAAAATAAAAAGTAATAAATTAGCATTTCCTGTCAGGTGGAAACACCATTTCTCACCCTTCTGCTCCCCAGGCCCTCACTCTTAGCGCAGATGGAGACACCACTTCCAGCCTTGATGTTCCTTTCTCTGAGCAGCCCCTGCCCCGTGGCTCAGGGCAGGGGGCAGCACGGGGAGCCTCCATCACACCTGGCCGGTGACACTCCATCTTTGACCCCCAGTATCACCTCAGGTCCCTCTTTTATCCCGGCTGCCCCAAAGCTTTCCCCTTCCTCGGATGCTGCCTGCCTGGCAGCGAGGGCTCGTAGCAAGCGGAGCTGGCACATCTCACAGAATGTTGTTATTAAAAGTAGCTGCAGCACAGAAAGACTGTTCAAAATTAATACAGAATTATAACCCTCTCGAGGGAGGATCAAATTTATTAAATTAGCCTGTTACTGCATGAAAAAGGGTCAGGAAGCTTTTTTGATTGTTGTTTTGTTTTCAGATCCTTAAAAAGAAACATTAGAAGTGGGAAGTCCAAGAAAACACACGGAAGATTTTTTTTTCTTTTTTTTTTCTTTTGAAGAAACTTTCTGCCCTATTAGAAGAAATACATCTGGGCTGCCAGGTTGCAGCCTACTGCGAATTAAATGATGGGTAAAGACCTCAGTAATGGAAGCAAAAATAGATGTTGAAGATAACTATTCGCCTCCAGACCAGACATAGGAATATGCTTCATGATCTTAAAGAGAAGTCCACATTTAATACTGAAATGGGGACAGATTACGGTACCCATAGGACTAAAATAAACAAGTATCTTATTTTTTCTGTGTTTCTTTGTCACCCATTGTGAGTGGACCCACCCCTGTGCCAGTGCCTGTGCATTTCCCTGGGGCTCATCACCAACAAAACCATCTTGGCATCAGGAACTTCTAGGAATGGTTTTGGGAATTTTGGCAAAGTTCCTGGCATTGATAAATAAAGCAATCAACATTAGTTACTACCGCAATTATATCGCTTATTGTTACAGACCAATACCTTCATCGCAACACAATCGCTGAGTGTTGTTTTAAGGCTAAATTTATGGGCCAGAGCAAAGTCACTCGAAATCAGCAGGAAACCCTGAGAAATGTATGCACTGTGAAACATTAACTCTATTTTATTAGTGCCTTACATTTTTACTGCTGTGATGCTTGGCATTTTTGCATCAGCTTAATAATTTAAGAAATCCCCGCCACCAGTAGTAGTCATTTTTCTTCCTCCTCTTCCCTCACTCTGACAATAAAAATGATTAGTGCAGACAAAGTCCACAGAAAGGATCCCAATGCCAAGCCCAGCTTGGAGCTGCAAAAACACCCAATAATTGATATTTAGCATCTGCAATAACCGATTCCATATTCCATATTCCACTGTCAACCGCGACACCTTGCTCGGCCCAACGCAGCCGAGAGCCGGGCGCGGGAGCGAGCATGCTGGGAGCTTTGCAAGCGGGCACCGGCTTTGTGCTCCCACCAGCTTGTCCCTTGGGATCCAGACTGTCGTTCTCAGTTCTGCTTACATGCTCCTTGTTTTTCTCCTTCACTCCTCCAAACCCTACAATCCACGGGCACAGAATTGCCCCCTGCAGACACCAGCAGCACTTCAACGCTTGCGTGTGGTGTAAACTACTGCCCTGCTGCGTTCCCTCATGCATCTGCCTTTGGGCTCATCCTCTCCTGTCCTTCTGGTGGTCTTTCAGAGAGGGACAACTCCTTTATTGCATTTCATATGTCTTTTTCTGGGCCAAGCGTGCATCTAAGTCTGGAGGCGGTAAAAAGACATTCTGGCCCGGTGCCTCTATAGCTCCAGGCTTTTGCTTGGAGAATTTAAGTGAAAAATCAACAAACTTCTCATTTAGCCTTCACTTGGGTTCTTTTCCTCCTTTTAAATGCCAGCTGTCATACCGATACACAAGGGAAATAATACAAAGTGGAACTGGAGATGGGTTTTGCTATTCCAAAAGCAGTTGCCATGAAAAGGGAAGATCCTTTCACCCAGGTCAGCCCCTCACAGGTCCAGGGAGCCAGCTGAAATGGTTTCTTAAGTGGATCTAGGAGATCACGCGGATCTAGAGGCTGCCAAACCAAATATTGCTCTAAATCCGACACTATTTCACTGGACTTAAAGCACAGGCACCCCTCTGCGGTCCAGTTCTTACACCACCACATCTCCTACATCGCATGCTAAAAATACAAAAGTCAGGACAAGGAAACAAATGCATGCAATGTTAAATAACTGCAGAGCAGCTCTAACTTTTTGGTGCCCTTGTGAAAGCGCCAGCTATCCCAGCCCCGTAACTGCAAAAGAAACATGTCTTCAGACCCATCCAAGCCCCTGCATTTCCAGGTGCCGTTATCCAGCCTCTGGAATGTCAACACATCCACTTTCCAGCTTGCTGGGAGGTGACCTCTTAAAAGACATTTTGGTAACAAAGTGGGATTTTGATAGTCTCATCAGTTCTGAGCTGAGCCCTCACTACATTTCACCATCACATTTTATCTCCTGCAGCTCCAGGGGCAGCAACCAGTCTTCTCTCTGACCCTCCCACAAGATGCTGGCATTTGCGAAACCTGCTGAGTGGCCAGAAGAAGAAAGGCCTGAAGTTCTCCAGTGAACAGTCCCGTTATGAATATGAGTCATAACAAAAATACCAGAGGAAAGTAGTAGACTTGCTTATTTCTCCCCCACGTTACTGGAAGCTTTTGTAACATTATGTACTTTTGGGCTTCAGTCCAGGTTAACCATGTTTAAGTGTAGGAAAATACAGGTTCATCTCACGTGTGGATGGGCAGTGGAGCGAGCCAGGTCCCCACGAGGGCAGGAACTGTGCCGCGAGATTCATCTGCCAGCACGTGCCACTGGACCCTGCCAGCCCACGCGAACTGGGGCATGTCGAATCACAGAATTGTAGGATGGCTCGGCTTGGAAGGGACCGTTACAGGTTGTCTAGTCCAAGCCACTGCTACGAGCAGGGACATCACAGCTGCTGGGTGCTTGGGGACGCCCAGGAAGGGCTTTGGGCTCAGCTCCCTGCATCCCACAGCCATGGCCAAGATGCCTCACTGGCTCGTTTTTGGGGTTAAGGCTTGTGGGTTTAATTCTTAGCTCTGGGAGCGTTCCTTACATTCAGCATCTCGCAGGGAAAAGGTTCAAAGCCTAAAAAGCGATTTTCTCACTTTGCTCATGGTGGGATGAGGAGTCGTATGTTTCGCGTGGAGGAACAGGGATGGAAATTGGATGCTACAACTGGGAAAGAAAGCCCTGAGGAAACAAATTCACTCCTTTGCATAGCCTCTAGGAAAACAGAAATAATACAAACGTGTTTGTTTTGTCCTATTTACAGGCTGTACAGGCTGCTTGAGGAGAAATGCAGCAGTCGGGCACTTTTGCTGGAGCCTACCTCTAGTACTGTCAGCCCCAGGAGTTCAAAAATCATGCTCTAAATCCAAGAAAAATAGAAGACAAGCTCAGAAACCAGGCAAATAATAATAAGAAAAATAATAAAACCTGGACTCCTTTCATTTTCCTTCCCATTTTTGACTCAGGGTCTTTTCAAGCTTTTCTCTACAGCAATGAAGCCTAGAGGCTTTCATTTGTTAAAAACACAATTGTGTGTAATAACATGACTCAAAGCCAGGGCTTAAAAAAAAATAAAATACACCTAACTTTGTCCAGACACTTGCTAAGGTCACAAAAACTTGGACAGCAGCATTCCCGAGGGTGCTTGGGCACAGGAACAGTTGCATGCAGGTATTTAAGCGTGGGTTATTTCTATAGGGTTTGCCCTGCTTTGGTGAAGCCCCCTCCCCTGCAACAGCCCCACAAGTGCTATGGATGCTGCTGCATGCACAGGGTAGGCACCTCCGTGGGGCACGACAATGGGTCCTCGTGCCTCTGCCCCACGGCGGTGACCGGGGGTCGCACGACTGGTGCCTGGGGCAGGGACTCAGCAGACAGGAGCTCTGTTCTCGCCTCCTGGCTTGCTCTGGGCCAGGCTACTCAAGCCCCTTCAGTGCTTATGTTTTGACACCTGCAGCACCAAATGGAAACCTGAGCCTCTGAAACACGTGCTGTGGCACATCACGCACTTCTTAGTCATTGCGGTGCGAAAAAATAAGGTGGAAGGAATGTGAAAATTAGTTATTGCCCTGCAAGGCTCTTCTGTTACACAGCTCTTTGGCACCGCGTCAGTCTGTGTGCCGACCCAGCACAGCGCAGGGGGTGAGGTGGTGCTGGTGGGCTGTGCTGGGACACGTGGCCACATCTGCCACTGACACCTCGCCACACACTGAGGAAGGACAGGCTCTTCTCCACCTCCACTGTTGCTCTTGGCTCTGCAGCTTCACCTTTTCTCTAAGCAACACCTGCTTCCCTCCCAGGAACGTGCAAATATCTTGGCACATGCCTTCCCGACAGTGTTTTGGAGCAGACATTCATCACAGCAGAGAGCTGCTCTCCTGGTAGCCAGTGAAAACCTTCTGCACCATTTGGCACTCACGCCCACAGCTGCACTCTCAGTGGCAGCTTTCCACCCAGGTTTCACCCAACTGCATTACTGTTGGACCAGGCTACACCTTTCCAGCTCAGGCTTAATGACTTAGTGACTTGGAGCGGCAGCAGAGTTGCAAATGATGGCAGGACTTAGGGGAGCAAAATGCAGGGAGGCAAAAGCTCCAGCGACTTCTCACCTCCTGGCCCCTGGCACCCACATCATTTGAGCTGTTGTGCTGACAGGTTTCCAGAGCAGTGGTGCTCCTGGAGCCCTTTGCCCTGCCCTGGAGTTCAGCAGGCAGTATATAAATGACGCTGTGTGCCTCTGAGAAACCCAAATCCTCAGGGACAAGGCATAAATCACACCATCTCTACGAGAGCATCAGCCTTATTTGTCACTGTCTTCCTTGCTCCTGCTCCAGGTGTCTTTTTCCAGGGCTGGATTACGGAGCAGCTTGCCTCTAGCCTACCCAACCCTTGCCTTTTTATCCTGACACCAAGCTCTGAGAAGACCAAGAGCAAAGGTTCAGAGGTTTTCCTCTCCTCTGCTTCCTGCAGAGTCCAGCATACAGTGCTTCACTTACAAGCCCATGTGCTCCAAGATTAATTCTTAGCAAAAGAGGGGGATGTAGCTGCAGACCCCTGCACTGGAACATGCCTTATGCTGAAAGTCAGACGTCCCAATGGAAAAGTCTGGGAGCAAGTTCACTGCCTGCTGCTCCCACATCATAGCACTGAAGAGAGATACCCCTGCAGGGGAGCCCCCCTGCCTCTGTACAGACCCAGGATACAGTGACAGTATCCTGAAGTTTTGGGGGGGTTGCCAGGTCAGGAGCATCCCAGCCAAAGATGGCACCTCGTCGGTATCGCTCTTTTCCACATCACCACAAAGTGTACCACACGGCGTCAGCTGGAGAAAACTCCCTGCCCTATGGAAGCTCTGGAAAAATCCTTACTGGAGGCAAACAAGCAGCTTTGCTTTACTCAAACCCAGACAAGTTTAGCTTGGGCTAATTCAGCCCCTTGGTAGACAGTCCTGCTCTGTACCTCACCAGCCGCTGCTGCAGGCAGCGCGGCTGAAGCCGTACCCAGGAGCCAAGGGTCTGCCATGGGCACGCTGCGCAGCGCAGGGCCCCAGCTGCTGCCAAAAATCCCTCCCTAAGCTGTCCCCATCAAATCTGAGAGATGCTGTGTTACAGCTGGGGCACAGAGACTTTTTTCCTCCATTAAAACGCGATGAGCAAGTCAGGAATGGATCCTAGCGACGCTGCAAAATTCCAGTCATAAATGGTTTAGTTTTCTTCTTTAATTCCCATGAACATTTTGCCTTTCTGGGTACGCAAACACTCACCCCTCCCTCTCCTTCTGAGTCCCTGCATTTGTGCTATAATCTTTTTAACCCCGTGCAGGACAGCAGTTTGCCAAGCAAGGGGATCTGCCTTGAATCTAGAGAAACCATCCGATACCCCTCCGACAACTTGAAGATCAAAGGCCACGTTTATCCCCGGCCTCTCAGACATTCAGCAGGTACCGTGCCACATGCCAGATGTGGGAGGAGATGGTTATACATGGGAAAGAACAAAATCTGGCCAAAAAATTAGTGCATCACTGCTCCAATGAAGTATTGGGGCAGAAGTGGACACGCCGGCAGCATGGACAGTGCTTGCTGGCTAGGTAATGTGTCCGAGATGGAACAGAGAAATTCTTACATCTGCCAGAAGGAACAACATGACAAAACAACGGCAACATAAAAGACTTGATGGAGCGGATGGCATTTGGGCTAAAATAAGTTTAAGATGAAGCATTCCTTTGAGCTGTTCCTCGGGTTTTTTTATCTGCTACTAAATATTTTGTCATTGGGCAATTTTTGGCTCTGTTCCCCATTATTGTCTAGTTGCTGTGTTTTCAGTTAAGGGGATTTGCCCACAAGCAGCCGCAGAAAAGGGAACTCTGCACCAGTGCGGCTGCGAACGTCTCTTGACCTCAGCACAGTCCATGGAGTCTTTAAGCTACAAGCCCCCCCCCCCGGTTTTAAAGAAAAAAATAATGTGTTCTTATGGACATAAGCTACATCATTTTTTTCTTTGCGTCACCTCCTCTTCCTCTCTTTCCTTTGAACGTTTCCCTTTTTGGTGACAAAGATGTAGAGGAAATGATACTAAACTGAAGAGGTTTTATTTTCAAATCCAAAGTTTTCTAGTAACCACTCTGATAAGTCTAGCATCTCAACCTTTTTTTTTTTTTTAAGGTACTGATAAAGTTTTGCCTTTACACTTTTAAAATTCATTTTTAAAAATACCAAAACAAAACCACAATTTTTAAAGCCACCACATCTGGAAAAAAAATTTGATTTTTTCCAGAGCCACAGCTATCTGACTCTTGGAAGGGTGTTTCAGGGTCAGGCTTGGTGACAAGCAGATGCTAGCCCTTAACCCAGCAGCTCACCTGGCCAAAGCACAGTAGGCACTCTTTAAGGAACACAGAAGATGCTCATGGTTAGAAGCAGTAAGAGATGAAAAGAAAATACCGAGACACCCTGCCTCGATCAAAATCTTATCTCCCATTTTATCCTGCAATGACCCTTATAGACCTCAAACCGAACAAAATGCAGCATCTTCACACACAGATGGTGTTGTCAACTCTATTTTTGTTTGCAACTGAACACTGAAACCCAACAGGAAAAATCCAACCTAATTCTGTTGACTCTGGGTCAAGAAAACTGACACTTTGCTTTTAATCTAGGTTTAAAAATGAGTGTTTGCCTAATGACCGTCTGTTGGAACACCTGTTATTTGCTGAAATAACTAGCCCAGCTTTCAGAATCACTAGCCAATTCAGGTCCCTACCTTGAACGCCTTGTATGAAGTAAGGAAGAACAAGTTTTTCAGTATTTGGTGGAATTCCAAAAACATGCTGAAAAATACCCTAGGAGTCTAGATCTTAAGCTATATGCTTTCCCCCATTTCTTTCTTATTACTGTTGTAAAATAATACAAAATAATACTGTTGTAAAATAAAACCTTCCAATTGTGACCAGTGGCAGCATCGGGGACATACACCACCCCAGAGGGGCTCAGCATAATCGCAGGAGCTTCAGTGCCACCATGGGCCACCACCCTGCCCATCACAGGGGAGGGCTGTGGTCCTCTCCTCCGCTGCAAACGCATAACCCACTACCTACAATATCTTTTTCCACGACTTACAGAAATCTCCAAGGGCCAAATTTCAGCTGGTGGGAACTGGCCCACCCCCATTGATTCCAGTGGGGAATCACTGATTTGCACCAGCCAGGGAAGAGATGCTACTGAGTAAATCACATCATTCAGGACCAAACTCCAGCCGCTGAGGGCCAGGCTAAATGAAAACTGTCTGGCTTTTACACAAAACTACACGAGCCTCAGAAAATTGATTTTCTGGGTTTTGTGTAATTTTCCACTGGGCAGAAGAGAGAGTCTTTATTCCATCTGGCCTTTAGAGGAAGGTTAGGGACTCAACAATAAATAATTCAATTGACCTGAAAACAGAAAACAAGTTTCAAACGGTGAGACGGAACTTGGATTTGACTGCTTTTTAGCGAAATGCTATAAAAAACAAGCCAAACCCCTGAATTGAGAAGACATCCATGCTTCTCCCTCCTATTTAGTAACTTCTCATGCCCAAAATCCAACTTTTTTTCTTCCTTTGTGGACTTAAGGAGTACTTCACTCATCAAGTACTCCTGAACATTTCTGGAGTGTCTGAACATTTCTGCCTCCCAGTGGATTTGGTGTGCGAGCAGATGGAGCAGGAGCAAGGAGAAGGAAGAAAGCCAAGGGCTTGGTGGAGACCCATTGCGTGCAGCACAGCAGGGGACAACAGGGGACACTGCGATGGGGCTGATTTACACCCACCCAGGACCTGAAGCAATGGACTTAACCACAGAGTGAAGAAAAACACTCCCTGCTCATCTTCCCTGCTCCACAGCGGAGTGCCAGCAAGCAGCCAGGAGCACCAGCAAGGGCCAGGAGGAACGGTAAATCAGCAGCCCAGGGCAAGGTGAAGCACAGCATGTTTACCCGTTTCGGTCTAGCAACTGAGATTTCCAAAGCCCAGAAAAAACCCAAAGCCATCATCTGAGTGCCAGAAGCATGAGGCTGGCCCTTCAGCTGATATAAATCAGTTTATTCTGACTTACACCAGTCAAGAATCCAGCTGCTGAGTTGTTTGGCTTTTCCTGCCCCGCCCCCCCCCTTATTTTTTCAGCAGAGCACACTCGCCCTTGCCAAGCTGCCTGGAATGAAAAGCAAAGCCCAATGTGCCATGACAGGGGCTTCTAGGCATTACTGCAACGCAAATAATAAATACTGGGAGTAACCCCCCGGTGTGGGGTCCCTCCCGTCGGACCCCTGTCGGAGGGCGCAGCAGTGCAGTCCCGTATTTTGCATGTGAGACTAGGAAGAGAGCAGGGAAAAGCCTGAGATCACCTTCCTTGCAAAGCCATACGCCTAAGCCTGGCTCAGAGCTGCAGAAATCCGTCCGGAACGTGCCCATGTAGCCTACAACAGTGGCGGCACTTACACCCCCATCATGTGGGGAATAACCCCAGAGGGCTGAGTGTAAAGATAACGTGGTTGTAGGAAAGTGAACAATTCCATCCCAGACCAGAGGCTGGAAACAAACGGGCTGAGAGAGACGAGGCTAAATCATGGTGGTTTCCAGCAAGGAAAGCAGCGGCGAGGATAGCTGATGGTACATTGCTGAGAGTGATCCGGTGCGCGTGTGCCCACAAAAGCTTTGGAAACACATTGGGCAACATGGTTCTATGAGATGAACTCAGACACAACAGCCACCAAAAAAAGGCATTGCCTCATTGCTTTTTTTTTTTTCCTTCAGTATTTTGTTTCTATGGAGCTGGCTGGAAATTGAGACTACATCCTCCATGCTGGGAGAGCGCAAAGCAGCAAGGAGACTGTAAACCTGTCAGGCCTTTCCCACCTGGAAGGATTTGCCCCGAAGACATGGGAACGCCGCAGTGCCCGGTAGATCCCCACTGGCAGCAGCGCCGGAGCTGTGCTGCTCTCCGCATCCTTGCCCTGCCAGCACCAAACCAGTGGCAAAAATTGGCAACTGCATTGGCGGTACCAGGGGAGCTCCAGGAACCTGCCCCTGCGGGCATGGCTGGCCCAGCCTGGCGGATGCGCCTTGCCCCAAGAGGGAGCACAGCTGGCAGCCTGGCTCCTGCACAGTGGGCAGGTGACAAGCGCCACCAGCAGAAGAGCCCTGGCCCCTGCCACCAGCAACGAGGGACAAGGAGAGCTCCTTCCCCTTGGGGTGGGGGCACAGGGTGTTCCCCAGAATACGAGCTCCCGAGCCCTCTGCCCAGACTTAGCGTGGCTAAGTCTGAAATCCCAGAAATGCTGCTTCGCCAAATCAATATGTTTGCACTGAAATAGTGAGAAAAACAGAATAAGCGCTGCTCCTATGACCGCAATTTGATTTTTACTCTTTATCGCTGAATTTACCTTAATATTAAACCTTAGTAAAAGGCTATTTAACATTCAGTTTTCTAATTTACATTCTTTTCCTGCCAACAGCCTTTCCTCAGCTAGTAGCTCGTGTCAACGTGACATCCATTCCTTGTCAGATGCAAATGCTTGTATATCTGATAGTTTCCAGTTCATCAAAAATAAATGTTTGTGAGCTTGGTTGCTTGGGAAAAGGGAGCATAGCAATGCATGTACATGCATCCATGCATACATATATAAATACATAGTTATGTTACTAATAATTTTTTTCATCTGAAAACAGAAAAAAAATATAGCTTTTTATGCTCTAAATTTTCTAAGGAAAATCTTTGGTGAGATTCAACAGTTCCAGAAGAAAACCAGTCTATTAGCATGTCGTGTAAAAAAAAAAAAAAGTATTGACAAAAATAAGCACATAATACAGACCTGCAGCACTTGGCGAGTAAATACACGGAAGCAGTAGACCACAGCTCAGCCTGAAAACACAGGCTAGGATATGCCAATCCTTTACTTGAAATGAGCCAGCGGCTTCGCCCCGGGGCTGGCCCGAGGAGCGGCTGGAGAGGTTTAAGGGATGCTGCATGCTGCGGTGGATGTCTGGTGGAGGGGGACCTCAGCAAAACTGAGACTGGAGTTATTCCAGCCCTCTGCGATTGAAATGCAACGCAAAAAAGTAAAATATGTCAGCAGCCCCCCCTCCTGCCTGGCATCTTGAAAGCCACGAACAGTTAACAAGGCCAGCGGATGTCGGGAGAGCAGCTGCTTCAAAAAGCGGCCCCGGGTAAACCTGTCAGAGCCGATGAGTAAACAGAACGTGAGCGAGGCTGCTGTACCCAGGGAGGAAGGCAATTGCTTTTTCTCCAAAATAAAAGGAAGAGTTTTGCTCAGGGCAATGTGGAATATAAACGTGCAACTGTTCTGCATTAGCTGCAGCATTCTTCTTTTTACCACCCAATTTTCCCTTTTATTCTACAGCAAACAGTGGAGGTTCTCTATTGCACATTAGGGGCATCCAAACTGGAAATCATTAAAATATAGATTTCAGTTATAGTGGACCTTCTGTGAGTGGAAGGAAAGATTGCCACAGCTTCCTGGGTATATGATTTAATGATGTGTTCTGCATTTTCTTAATTTTCCACATTTTAAAGGCCTCTGTTCTCTATTTGGTGGAGGAGGGATCATTCAAGAGGCACGGCAGACACAGTTGCTGGAAATGTAAAATCCAGAACGCCCACAAACAGGACTTGGATAGTTGTGGGGGGGAAAGAGGAGGCACTTTGTAGCTGGGTCATTTATTTTCTCATAAACGCACAAATTCTGTGCGCAGGAAAGCACAACCTTTAAACAAAACCCAGGGCAAAAAGGAAACCCTCAGCGAGGGTGCTTGGGGGCTGGGTGCAGCGCTGCTCCTCCCCCCACAAGCCACCCGTCAAGGTCCACGGACACCTTCAGTGCAGGACACGAAAGAAATCCCACTATCAGGATTAACCTTATGGCTGGGGGCCGTAACCATGACCAGCAGCCAAACAGGCAGCTCACCCCCACTTTGGGGCTCCCCGCCACCCACGAGACCCAACACCCTGGTGCAGATGACTCGCGGTTCAGAGCAGAGGCAGCCTGATCACACAGCGTTACTCCCAGGGTTTGCTCTCCGAGAGAAATGCCGATTTACACTCTACGTTGCAGACCCATCGTGCAGACACAGGGACAGAAATCTTGTACAGACTTGCATTTCAATGTGAGCTGAAAGTGTGGTGGCTGGCTTGGGTTTTGTTGTGTGGTTTTGGTTTTGTTTTTTTTTCAAACAAATAGCTGAAAAATATGGAGAGAAAAAATGCTATCGTTTAAATAATATATATATAATCCAGGAATGAGCTGTGCAGAGTACATGTCTGTTATGTATAACTTAAATTTATACCCATGGCAGAATGAAATCATCACTTAAAATAAAGTCAAATGTCCATTTTTCAGATTTAATTAAGACATCATTTTGATGGAGGCTAAGCTAACATAAACAAGCCAAGAAAGGCAATATGAAGAATGAACTGCATATAAAACCTGGAGCTCGTTTGTATGCCTGAGCTGCATGACTGAAGTTGAACAGTGTAACTGTCTTACATTGAGTTACAAGTGTTTTCTGCTGTGGTTTAACATAAGAAAGGTAAATATAAAGAGTTATTTTTTAAAATAACTGTCGGAATGAACTTTGGGAGCCTTGCTCCCTTGTTTTTATCTCTCTTGACTTCAGAGGGCTGTACCCTGAACGTTGAGCATCCTCAATACCCTAATGCGTCTACATTGTCTATACGGGCAGGAGGCACTGGCACATATTGTATCCCTTGGCAAGGGAGACCTTAAATATACGCATTTGAATTTATAGAAAAAGCATGAAGGGAAGCCATGACAAGCTTTTTCTTTCTCCCAGCTGAGAATCTGAAAATCCAACGGGAGGCAAGCTCAGAAAATCATTTACACCCCTGGCTTCATCAGCCTATGGGACAATTAGCAAGTGTTGCAGTAGCACAAGCAATGCTAAAAATCACATCATTGCCAGGAAAAAAAAAAAAAAAAAAAAGACAGCAAAATAATGTAAAACATGAATGCAAAGGTGCCCCGAGGTCTGTTGGATAAGAGGCTCACTAGTCCCGTCCAGCTACATGGTCTGTTCAGTAAAGAAATGAACTCTGCAAATGCTGAGGTTTCACCCCTGGGTCTTGCAGTTTCTCCTGGAGCTTTTGTACCCTCGGAAGGACCTGGGGCCTCCAGGCACCCAGGAACCTGGCAAACAGTTGCACATCTTGCACCACGTACGTGCAAAGCAAAAAATCACTGAAACACTATGAGCTGTCATCCAGGACACATTTTCAAACCTCATTTTTTCCTCCTGTTCCCTGGGATAGGAGGCACCGAGCCGAACTAAGCCGGGTGGCTTGCTGAGCACTGCAGAGCTGTGCCGGTGGGCACCTAAAACCTGCCTCAACGTAGCCAAAGGCTGTGAACCACTTTTTCCTTATTTGGTTCCTTCACCAAATCTTTAAAGGACTAATTTAAAGGTCACAAACAAATCTGCACCTATTTAAAGAGAGGTCTTTGGTTCCCTCCCACGGGCTGCTGTAAAGAACAAGAGGCATTTACGCCCGACCCCTTCACGGAGATGAGGAATATGCTGTGATTTGCGCAGTCCCCAAATGCTGATTTCTACAATTCCCACCAGCTTGAACTTCAGTTGAAAAAAAATTTTAAAAATACATAAAAATGAGGGAAGATCTTCAAAGCACGCGAGATAGGGAGTCTGATCAAAATGGCCTGGGTTTCAGCCAGACCTCGAGGCGCTGCCCGCCCTGGCAGAGGCAGGCTGGGCATGTGGCCGCGGGCGGGACACCTTCGCCAGAGGTGTCGGCACAGGTTGCTGCTCCAGGCGGCTGGAAATGATTTGTAGCAGCTTTGATTCCACGTGGCTACCATACACTTAAACTATTTCCAAAATACCGAAATTACTGCCAGGCGTGGGACCCTTGCCTTTGCTTTCAGAGATGGCTGTCATAAATAACCAACGCCTTGTACAGCGAATTCACAGGTTAGCTGCCAGGTGCTTCTGTGCGCTGCAGACCTGCACGATGCGCTGCCTCACGGGTAAGTGAGACACAAAGCAGGAATTCAAGCCACACAAGAGGTCTGTTTGCTTTCCTGATGGTGCTTGTAATTATTTTCTGTATTAATACCTACTGTTTCATCAGGAGCGCAGCTCTCTGTCAGCTCCTCTCTCTCCTCACCACTGTAATTCCTTTTGCCACTTAAATTGCATCAGCCGTCTGGAGCGACCCTGCTCCCACGCCACCTCTCAGTATGCTTCCCCACCAGCACCAGGAGCACTCCCCAGGCAAATACTACTTCCCAGAGAACCTAAGCGGTACGGGGCTGTATTTCATCGCTCCTGTTTGCTTGTGAAGCTTCTTCTCACTACAAGAAAAAAATAAAATAATCCCACAGCTGCTTTCCTTCCCTGATGGGAGGGAGAGAAGAAGACAGGAGCATGCATGCCCAGAAGCGATGGCTGGGAAGCTGTTCTGTGATGGTTTTACCAGCCGAGCCACGAGCTGTGCCGAGGGATGGCTCACAGCTGAGCCAGAAGCCCCGCGGTGGAACACATCCCCAAGGGGAAGTGGTACCCAGGAGCTCGGCATGGGTCTGGAGAAGATTTACTGGAGTATCTAAAGGCCCTGAAAGAGGCTGATGGCACCTGCTCAGCATCACCACAGCCTCATCTCTCTCACATTTTGCTGATGGGTTCGGTATTGCATTTGTGGCAAGTGTTATGGGCTGGAAGGCAGGCGTAGACTTAAAACCTCTCAGCCAAGAGCCGATTGCCATTCCTGGGTTACTTACATCTCTTCAGTGTGACTTCCCATTCCACCCCTAACAGGTTTTGTCATACCTTTCCAAATGAGGAAAGTCAGAGAATAAGATGTGATTTCAAAAGGTACCTGCAATTTGTGAAAAATCCACGTTTTTCAGGATGAGGGGTTAGCTGCAACATTTTTCTTTCCCCTCTACAAACAATTTCTGAAAACAAAAATGTTCATCTTATTTCATTACTTTCTGAAAACACCATTTGGTTTTCAAAGGATTTTCCTTTTCAGATGTAAGGTAATTACGTGTGCTAAAAACGATAATGGGGGGTGGGCGAAGGGAGACTTGTTAAACATATGAAGACAGCCCAGTTTAAGTGGCCCAAAACCACTACTCTCCAAAAGTTTTGGGTGCACAAGTTATATTGCAATCCACTTTTTATCCCAGTTTGGGACAAGAACAACTTTTTAGTCTTCAAATATTATTTGTACAGTGAAAAAAATCTTTCCTGCCTTGCCTAAGTAACACACAAATGAGCAGCCTCTATTCCCAAAGGGCTGAGCCCCGGTAACTTGGTAGGAGCTGGTGCATCCTCCATGCTGCTCATAGCCTGCGCTGGGGCAGTGCTGCACTGCGCATCCCGCTTTTTTCCTGCTCCTTAAGTGCCAGGGCCCTGCCCAGGTCCCCTGTCGTGGCTTTGCTGAGGTGCAAGCACAGTAGCTTGCATAACCCCTGTCTTTGCAAAGGAGCCGCCTTGCAGAAATGACAAAAGCAGTCTTCCCCCCTCCACACATGTGTTCCTATTTAACAGATCCTTGCAAGCAGCTGAGCAGACTGTGGCATGGAGCCTGGGTGCAGTTTGGACAGGTAATGGAGGCCGTCATGTAAAGAACTACCTTTCCCCCCATTAAACAGAAAAACCAAGGCGGCAATAAAACTAACAGCAACTTATTTTACGAAGTGCGAACCAATAAACCCGTGCCTTTAGATTACACAGGTTACTTCTCCTACAGAGGCTAATGGAGTGCAATTAGGACAGGGATTTTTTTTTCCCCTCCCCAGTCCTGCAGTGTTATTTTAATGTGCCTGCAGTATACACAGATGCTGGACAATTCCTGTCTCCCATTACCAAGGGACTATTCCAGTGAACCCCTTGATGGGAATGCTGGGTCACACAGAAGCATCACAATCATAAAGCTCATCAACCTCCAAGAAAAAACCCAGTGGGGTATTTTTTAACAGATGATGGATCAGAGACACTAGTCCAGGTACATGGCAATAAAGAGCAATAAAACTCAAACAAACAAACATCTTTCCAGAACCCTTTTAACTTTTCTTTTTTCTTCTTCTTCTTCTACTTTTGCTACATGGATGCCCTCACAGCCTGTTTGAATACCAGAGCTTCAAAAAAACCTCACTTGGTTCTTGCATATCTCGTGGCAGGCAGCTCCACGAGCTAAATAATTTAAGGCACACACACAGACACAGGGTGCTCCCCAGCGCACCCCAGGTCCCTGCCAGGCGCTGCCCTGGGCTCCCTTTCCCCTCCTTATTTCCCCCCGTAATTCGTTCCTGCTGTGGTCGGAACCAGCAGATTTCCCCTTCCCAGCTGCCAGTGCACGCACACCACTTAAAACATGTATCAATAACATCCCATCTGGCAGAGACACCGGGCTGCAGCACAGCAGCTATCATACCAGTTCATCATCCAGGAGCATCGCTGCCCTGCCCCGCGGGGGGAAGGGGGGGCTGCGCCACGCCAGGGGCATCCCCGGGCAGTCATCAAGGAGCCCTGACACTGGGGCGGGTGCCAGGGCACCCTGGCAGAGCGGGAGCACATGCCTTTCATCACACGCCCTCACTTATCTGTGCTTGCTTTTCAGCACATCTCTAACAGCAAACAGTGTTTTTGGTAGGAAATGGGACGGCCGGTGCATGTTTTGGATTACCGGTCTTGTTCAGGCAAAATAAGGGAGCGATCTAAAAAAAAAAAAAAAAGTCTATCCAAATATCAAATATTAACCAGCAGCATAAATTTCTAAGTGAAATAATGGCCCCTTATCACCTTCTCCTCCCCCGGCTCTGGTTTTGTTGTCATCCACTTCTAACATATTTTATCTTTTTTTCCCCTGTGTATTTTCCCAGTACTAAAACACTCTGCTTTTTTAAGTCCTACCTAGAAAATTTTCGGTTACATCATTTGCACAAATATGTTGTTGTTAACATTGAAAAACCTCTTTGCTTGCAGTTGTATATTTTATTTGGCTAAAAATGTGCTCATGTCTAATACATCACATGTCCTCTGGTGATACTATTTAAGCTAGAAATTCCAAAACTCACAAATACCGAATAGCCAAATGTTCCAGAGCTGTACTCGTCTACTAAACATGTAATATATCTCCCTCCTTCTCCAAACAGAAATAGATTTCTCTCTGATTTGTTTGATAAATTTGACCCAAGATTTCCATTTGGAGTTATTGGAGTTCCTACTGTTTTTCTGCGTGTTGGTGGGCCCCTAATCACCCAAATCTCCCCAGGAGGCCATAAATTACAGCAATGAGATGGGGCTTTGTATTCCTCCGGCCGCAGGAGAAGGCGAGCTCGCAGCAGCGTATTTTGACAAGCATGAATTTAATTCATTGTTTTATGACAGATGGGAAAAGCGGCCACGCTCGTCGCGGAGATTTACGATCCTTTGGGTCTGGAGGGTTCCATCATTCGCCAGTCATGTGAAAACAGATGGACAGACAGACACCCGGCATATACAGCCTGACCTGGATATTCTCACCACTGCTTACAAATGGGATCCATATGCCCGGAGAGATCTTCATTAGCGCAGACTTCCAGATTGCCTGGAGCAGGGCTCCCTCCCTGCTCGGAGCACCACGCTGCCAGAGCCCTGGCTCATGCTGCTCATCCTGGGTGCGAAGCTGAAGCCACGGATGCAGCCCATGCCACTGGCAGCGGCCAAGAGACCCGTGCCCCACCCCCCCACCCCCCCCGCCTTCCCCTTGCCTCTGCCCGAGATTTTAGATTTTGATGCTTATCATCACCGACACATGAAATGTCCAAGCACACGCAGACAGTCGTGCCACCTTCTCTGCCCCGCGGATGTAACCCATGGCGAGCGGTATCATTTTCCAGGAGTAGCTCGACTGCAAAACGCTCCTCATGCCTTTGCCTGGCAAATGAAATAAGGGTGGCTGAAACATGCACGCACTTGAAACCTTCCAGACTGAATGCTTGCTTGCTGGTAGAAGAGGGAGAATACTTTTTGTTATTACTATTAATTTTTTTTTTAAAACCGGTTAAAGACTGCAAGGGGCACAAAATGCGTGTCTAAGCTCAGCGAGCGAATCCCTTTGAACAAAGCACACAAGCAGCCCTCTAAGGCTAAACATATGACTTCGCTTTTTCATATTACAAATCATTTTATATAGGAAGACATGTGTGGCGATGTCTGTAAATAACAGACTGTAACCAAGTCACCCATATGTTGAAGGGCCGGTGGGTGCATTCGATACTACTGGCACACTGCTTTGACTTCAGCCTGTTCCTACAGAAGCTAGCATCTCTCTCCAAAGCATCAGTTCAGATCTCATCAGTATCCAGCAAATAATTGAATTTTTAAAAAAATAATCAGAGCTCTCCACCTGTGCTGCAACAGAAAACTTGGGGCTGGAGCTGGTACCTTGGCTACCCCAGCGCAGAGCCCAGCTTTCCAGGGTGTTGATTCACATCTGTCAGTAGATTAAACTGCTTTGGTTTACAGCCCTGGCTTTTTAAAATAAACCGAAATCAGAGGCAGTTTACATTGATGCACCAGCTATAAGCTATGACAGCCGAGGAGCAGCTCTGCATTGTGCCCAGAGGCTGCGCAGCCCTGTGGAGGTGTGCAGGGCAGGCTCCCCAGGGGCTCCCAGCAGCTCCAAGGGAAGCTTCCCCGAGGACCAGGCTTTATTTATGAACAGAGAAGTTGCAGACCAGTGGTACAGACTGGCCCATCAGGCAGCTGAGCAGCACATGGATGACCTGAGCAAAAACTCATGTTCCACCAAGGAAACCGCACAACTGAAGCCCTGGGAATGGGCCACCCTCTCTCTAGTTTAGGGGGAAAGCTGCTTTTCAGCAACTTCATTTTCTTTTCAATCTTTCCCCTCCCTATTCCTGAAGTTTTTAAGCTGTGCAAAGCCAAATGCAAGATTTACCATAGGAAAAATACCAACAACAGTCCCTCCTAAAGTGAGTTAGCAATCCCTCTTCTTCCTCAGCATATAACCCATCTGGGGTGGAGGGGGTGGGGGGAGGGGATGGATGGGCTGAAAATTTGTTGCCTTGATTACCTTCAGAAACACAAATGCACACAACATTACAGCTGGGAACAAACCAGCAGCACTGAGTATGGTGTCACTGACATTGTGCGTTAGCCCCCAGGATGCAGCCCAAGAGCCCAGAGCAAAAGGCATCTCTGGGCCATCGGGTGGGCTGGTATTTGGGGAGTTCCCCTGGGAAGCTAGAGACTTGTTTCATCAGCTTAATCTGGAAGCCCATTGCCACATGCCAGCACCATGTCCGTTTGAGGGGACGGAGGCACTGAGGCTCCCGTACCAGCACTTAATAAATGCCTGCTGATGGACAGGCTGAGCTCCCTTCTCCTACTGGACATGTGCCAGTCTCAATACAGAGCTATTAAAAGTAACACCAGTCTCGAAGGCTATGCAGAACAAGCCTTCCTCCAGGAGAAATCCGCCCTCCTGCCCCAGCATAGCTTCCCTGTGTGCACACCTGCCTCCGGCTCCTTCCCCCTCACTCAGCAGGCAGAGCCGAGCAGAGCGTTACTTTCCCAGCCGCAGCAGCACACCCATCGTCCCCAACAGGGTCCAGCTCAACTTCGGATAGAAGAGGCTCAACTCCTCTGAGCTCCCCGCTTTTCATATTTCCATTAACCAAAATCACTAGGAAATTAAAGTGAAAGGAGAAAAATCTCAAATAACACGACTCCAAGACCTGGGGCTTCAGAAAAAACAGTATTACAATGCCTGTGAGAAATACTACATCAGCATGCACGTAGGTGCTTTGGAAAATATTACCTTGACCAATTTTTAATTCAATCAAATGTGAAAGGTCTTAAAAAAAACCCAAACAAATCCTGAAACCAGTTCCATTGAAAGCCTGTGGCTGACAGAATGAAGGTGCTCTGACAGCAATTAGCATCACTTAATATAACAGGGCATAAGAGGAGTGAATGGCTATGCTGGAAGTGCTCGAGCTCTGGTTTACCAGCCTGGCATGGCATCGCTTGGCTCAAACCCTGTTCAGACAAATGCAGCCTCCCATGTATTTCCAGAGGTTTGTGGCAACCAGATACTTTTCATCTATCTGCAAAACTGAAAAAAAAAAATTCATACACTTACTATGTAATTCCGTGATATTTATACACTGAATAAACCAGCTTAAACCAGCCACTGCCAGGAAATTCCGGGTTCTGGAAGAAATTCCAGCCTCCACCAGCCTTGCTGATGCAGAGACCCCACGCTCCAGGAAGAGGGTGACTGCCTTATGGAGTAATAGGTGCCACTTCCAGATGGCATAAGGTTATTTTAAAATATTATTAAAATAATAAATATTTATTAAGGATGGGGAGGTCTTAAGCTCTGATTGGAAGGGCTTATCTGAGCAGCCCAGAAAGGACATTTTAGATCATATGTGAAGGCAAACATTAATAGCGTGCGGTATTTATTTCACTGCTGAGCTCCTTACGGCTTGTCAATTAGGTATGTTACACTGTGCAAATACAAGCTCAGTGTGCGCAGGAAAACATCTTTGGGGAGGGAAATAAAAAAGAATGAACCATATAGCTCTTTGTCCAAATTCAATTGTATTCTACTGGCAGTGCTGCTTTTCTCAGTAATTAAATAATTGCAGTTTTGCTAAAAGTGGCCCCTGTAGAAGAGCATTTTGTTCAGGGGGAAACTAGTACCCAGCTCACTGAAACAAAACTTTCTTCTGCTTTTTAAAAGCCCCAATTACCTCATTGCGAAATCAAAAATATCACACACAGTTGTATTTCTATTATTGCAATACTTTGGATAAAATATATCCAGCTATCATTTAAAATAAGAGCTGCTCTCAGCTGAATACTGGCAGGCAGCACGTGCCATAAATCCTCCCCGGCACATCCCCAGCTGCCCCACAGCCTGTATCGGGGGGAAAACAGTGAATTTGGTACGGTAGTATTCTAGCATAAGGTACTAATATCAGACCTCGAGGAAGCTATCCTGCACACATTTTGATCTTTTAAACTGTGGCTGATCAGGGAGCACCACCAAAAAAAATAAATAATATTTCACTGACTTTTGCAATTTACTTGCAAAACTTGCCCCTGCTAAAAGACAAAAAACCCTGCAGCTTTCCTCCTTGCTTGCAGTTTTCCAGATTTCTTTTTAGTTAATTCTATTTCTATTTCCCCAAAATGTTGACAGTTCTTCAAAAATAGAAAGAGTGTTTAATATTTCATGAGAGATACATTTCCCAAACAGCCGTGCTGTGAAGGTAAATAAATGCAAGGTTTCTGAGAAGAAGCCTATAGGAAACCATGCTTTATTTTTCTATGATAAATCATTTACTTAGCAAACGATCTATATTTTATGAATTATGAACATCAGATGAATAACTGTCTAGCCTGTCTAGCATTCGCCTGCGCTGTTTTTTTTCTCATAGGAGAGCTTTGTTGCATTCATTTCCTTATTATTAACCGTGAGCTGTCACTGGAAAACCAGCAACCTGGCCGTCCGGCAGCGGAGATGCAGCACATGCAGGAAGGCGCCTGCAAGGACAGCCCACCTCTTGAAAGCAAACGGACTGTATTTATAACCGGGGGAAAAGAAGATAATCGGAGCTACATCTGTTTTATAGCGTGAGAGGGTCCGGGTCCAGGCAGGTTTCTAGAAAACCTTACGGTGAGACATCTGTCCTGTGTGGGAGACTCCTGCAAGGTGAAGAGCACTGTATCCATGCTCACTCAAATGCTTAGCTCCAGGATAAAACCAAGGAAATCAGCATTTCCTTATTTTATTCTATGTTTTTTTTTTTTTTTTAAGCCATTTGACATCCCTGAACTTGTGTCAGTTCCTCTCCCCCATCTATAAGCACATCATTTAAAGGCTCGGGAAGCTGCCCTTGCAGCGGTGAAGCTGGGACAAGGGCTCGCAGCACCAACGTGTTGCTGGATGCAGCAACCCACAGCCTGGGGAAGGAGGGGGCGCTGGGGCTGCTTCGCCAAGCTTTTAAACCTCTGGCTTTCAGGCTAGGCGTACGAGAGAGATATCTCCACATAAAGTAAAGGAATTGATGTTTTGAGGGCTTTACAGGTTGTGTTTGAGTATTCCTTCAGACTGTTTCTCCATATTCCTGATCCACTAGATTGCCAGGGTAATTCCCCTCCACTTCCTGAAATACTACATTCCCACTAAAAAAAAAAAAAGTATACCATCTCAAAAATACTATCAAATGCTTAAAAATAGTATCAAGCCCTTAAAACCATGAAGACACCTTTCTGTATGCCAGTTGTTTTTTTTTTTTCTCCTGCTCATTGCAGATATTTATAACTCAGCCACATGTGGTTATAAAGATTTATTACAAGCCTGAGGAATAAGTCCTGTTAACGTGTACGATAGATGTCCAAGCTTTTGACTCTGCAAGCACGGCAATAACATGCAACTAACTGCCACCTGGGTAGGGAGAGAGCCACAATTAGTGCTCCATGTTTATTTGTCCAGGGCACTGGAGTTCTACTCGATACTGTATGTGAGGTGCTTACCCGGTGAATGTGGAGCTGACTGGAAAGAGTGGGTCAGAGCCTATTTTCAGGCAACAAGAGAGTCTTCATAGAATGAAAAATGTTTCACAAAAGGGAGTAGAGGCTCTGGTGGATGTGCTATCCTGATGCACAGTGGTTTGAAGGAAGCAATAAAAACCCCAAACACTAAGATGATGCTGTGGGCTTCAAGGGACCAGCATGAAAACATAACTGGGATGTATTTATTTTTCATATTCTTCCTTGGCAGTTTCCAAAACATTTGTTTCACACCATTTCAAAGTGAAAACAACACCCAAGATGGTGACACATCCAACAGGGTGCCAGCTCCAGCCCTGAGGATGGTGTGGGAAGGCAAGGGCAGCAGCACCTCACCCAGCTCCACAAGCAGAGCTGGTGTCCCCAGGTCCCCATCCCTCGGTGGCAGCAAGCCCTGCCCTGCCAGGAGAGCCCGGTATCTGCAGAGACACCTTTTGCATATGGTGGGGGTCCAGTGGGGAAACGAGGCTGATGGGTTATGTAGCTCTGAAAACCTAAGGGACCTTCAGAGGAAGTCATTTCCTAACCAAAATTGGGGGAGGCTCCACGTGCTTTGAAATCCACATCGTTATATTGCCCGATGGCTAATTGCATACGGTTCCATTTAACCTCTCGACGTTAAATCACAGCCGGAACTACATGGTCTAAGAGAACTACCTGAAAAGAAAATAAATGACATCTGCAATCCCCTGAACTTGGAACCCGTCTCAGTTTACAATATTAGGGTTTTTTTAAAGGATATTTAAACCAACCTGCAGCAGTTAAACCCCATTTAGTTAGCTATTTACCTTCCAATCTTCCTCTTCGCCTTTCCTCTAAGTCATAGTCTCATAAACGCAAACACCCCCCACCCCCTACCCAACTGACATATGGTGGGGTTTAGTGCTATGAAAGGTGTGTGACAATCTCAAAAATTTTGAAAGTGGACCCTGTCCTGCTAAGCACAGCTAGATCTTGCAGCCCAGGCCAAGACATGAATTAGAGTTTATAATGCTGCAGAGAGAATACCAGAGAATTAAAAGAAAAACATTTCAGCTTGAGTAGGAAAATTTTCTGTATTCTCTTTTACAGCCAACCATAACTTTCACGAGATGAGTTATGTTTTCTGTTATTGGCATGTTTTTCAAGTTAAATAAAAACTGTTTTCCAGGAGAGGCACCGGTGAATCTTGCTTCCCAAATCACTCCTTATTCTTCCAACCACACTTTCTGCCCTGATCTATGGTTTTCATTCAGTTCTAAATAATAATAAAAAAAATCCCATCCCTTCCCTCCCAGAGGCTTTAGCATCTGCATTGGGACAATCATGTGGGGAGGGCTTATTTTTACTGGTGTCATTCTGAGGTTGTCCAGTCTGTCAGAATTAAGATTTGTGCTTGTTTTGAGAAGGCAGCCACAGGTAGAGCAGTGCCAGCCCATACCTGCTGTTTGCCTTGATCTTGCTCGCCTAGGGTCACTGGGCAGCGCCGGGGTGTGATAAAAAGTCTGCAAGGATAACATCAACGTAACAGTCCCCAGTCACTAAACAGGGACAGGGGACAGCACCCCATTACCCCACCGACATCTACCCCATTACCACCCATCTAAGTAGAGTTGCACACAGCTCAATGCTGCAACACCTCCTGCCCAAAGAAAGCCCCCACCCACCAGCACAGAGCCCCCCCAGCATCATTTTGTCCATGCTCTGCCGCCCACTGCCGAAACTTCACCAGGAGGAAGCACCAGGCAGAGGACACCAAGAAACTGGGCTTGGAGAGCTCCAGATTGGATGCAGCCAAGCCTCTGCTTTAGTAAGGGTGAAGGTAAAGCAGGAATGAAGCTCCCACCTCAAAATCTATGCCCACAAAGACCTGCTTGCACGGCCTCATGCTGGAGGGTGAAATCCTGTCCCCACAAAAGTCCATAGAAAACCCAAGGCAGATTTTAACAGAGCTGTTTTTCCACCTTTTTACTTCAAAGCCCATGAATATAAATACCTAAATCTGAGACCCTGACTGAAGATGGGATGATGCCTATTTCAAAGCAAGGTGTAAAAAAAAAAAAATCAAGGTAAAATTGTATTTTTTATCCGATTCCCATCACCCTTGGGCATCTTCACAATAACATTCACTACAACATGGAAGGACATTCGTATAACAGACACCAGCCACAGTTCAAGCCCTGATGCATCTTGTTAAACTACAATTCAATGCAATGTCCCCTTCCAGCTTACCAAGACAGGTGTAGGCAGCTCTGCCTTCGTGAGATGTTTGAATACACTGTGATTTAAAGCTGTGTGCCCACAGAAGCACAGAGGGCTATTTCCTAAGAGTCCTGTTGGTGAAACACTTTCTGCTGAAAAGCTGTTTCATCAGAAGAGGCAGTTCCATCAACATCTGACTCAAACAATGTCTTCCTTTATTTTATGAGAAGATATTTTTAAAATGAAATATTTCACTTGGAAACATCATTTGAGCCCAAATGTTTCAGGCTTGAATACTCTAAAATATTTTGTTTAGAAAACAGGATGGTTTTCCTATAGCGATACATAATTCTGAACATCTTGTGGCACCAGACAAGCAGGTCTGGACTTTCTGCTCTGCTTTAGGGTGAAAGACATCAAGATCCAAACATTCCCACTGGATGGAAGTGGCACCTCTGCATGGTAAACCCCCAGCTTCCCTGTTATTCCTTTAAGCTGCTGTACACCTCGGGCCCCGCACGGGATGCTGGTGGCACCTGCCTCATGTCATGGCACTTCCCCCAGACCGGCTCAGACACCAACGCTGCCGCCATTGTGCTGCACCATGCAGGAGGACCCCCGCCTGCCAACCCACCTGCCAGCGCCCACGGGCACCAGGCACTGCAGCAGGAGTGGGGAGGACACGTGCGCCCAGAGGCACCAGGTCAGCCACACGTGGTGCCTCACAGCGCTCCTGGACCACAGCAGGCTGATGGGGTCAGTTCAAGGGCAGCAGCTCCTGCCTGTACCCAGCGGCACAGAGTGGGAGAAGAGCTCTTGGACCTAAATTTCTTATTACTGACCAGTATCAGCCACTGGATGCTGGGCTGCAGCAATCATTGGTCTGGGCCAGAGCTGGTTTTTTTGCAAAGACAACAGCAGCAAAGACAAGAGGTAAAACCTTACCTGATCTCCGTAATGGCTCTGCCTCCAGCAGTGATCGTCTCCCAGCCCTTGTCCAGCACACAGCCACAGTAGTTCAAAAAAATGGCTTGGATGCTCCTGGAAGGGGACAGACAGCAAAAGAGTGAGAAACACAGAAGGAACTGGAACAAAACGGTCAGTTAGAGGGATAAACTCATCTGTTTGGGGTATGACTACTCCAGCGGTTTCAGCTCTTTTTCCAAAAACCCAGTGCTGGGATGAGCAGTTAATACCAGATGTTCAGCTGCTCCAGACACTTGAATGGGTTTTGGACACGAAGGGAAAAAAAAAGTCTATTGGAGAGCCCGGGTTTGTGGTTAAAGCACTAGGCTAGGATGCAGCTCTTGTTTCATAACCCAGCTCTGACACAGATTTCCTGCAGGCACACTCACACCACATGCCTCAAGTCCCAGCCCGCTCCTCTGAGCGTTCAAAGAGATAAAAACGAAGGGCATATCTCAGAGTCAGGGACCAGCCTCGCAAACCACACTGCTTAGCTGCTCCATCCTGGACAATGGAGAAACATGTATTTTTCTACTCTGATTAAGAGGTTCTAAAGGTAAATATGAGCGATATCTTTTGGGTTGAACAAAAGTACAGCTGGATGATGGAGCAGGTAATTCCCCCCCAGTGGAAGTCACCATCGAGCTCAATATCTAGAAACACTTCAGCCCTCGGATTGCAGCTACAGCCCGATTCATCCTGCTCGAGCAGAAGCTGAGCTGCTCTCTGCAGCACCCATCTGGCTCAGTGATGGAGAGCTGACTCTGAGCACGCTAGCCTAACCTGATAAAGAGGCTGCAAGCAACTGCACATATGCATTTCTGTACCTCATTTGTGTCCCAAAAAGCCTCAGAAAGATTAAGCTTCAATATACCAATGCCAGCTAATAAGCTTTATATGCATATACATGTACACACATAAATGTATACATATATATATGCACACAAGCTCCTGCTTGCAAAATCCAGAGCATACAGAATGCTGGTTTGGGTGAAATCCCAGCTGCATTGAGATCAGCAGCAAGTTAGCCACTAATGCCAGCAGGCCACGGTCTCACCTCTGTCGAAGGGAGCTCCACCCAGGGAGAATTCAGGTTTTAGTGTCGCAGTGGGGGTATCTAACAAAAAGCCTACAAACACACCAAATGGGGGGAGGAAAAAAAAAGCCACCAAACCAAGATGGCTTTGTCCATTAGTCCTAATGAAGGACTAAAGTTGGTAAATTGAAATTTTAATAGACAGCTTTACCATAAGTAGCACTTATTTTTATTTGCCCTACTTTCAACTCTCTTGCCAGACTTGCACTTTTAGATGATTTCCCCTTCCCCCCGCCCCCCACTCTTAAAATACCAGAGCCTCTTGGGTCTCTTCAACAGCCTGTACAGCAACTACCCTCCAAGCTCAGGGGTATAAATAATAGAAGAGGCTTTTACAAACACAGCCGAGCAGGGCTGTGGAAGCCGCAGAGAAGGAGGTTTCCTACCAGGCAAGACTATGGCGAGCCCTAATCCCACCTCCAGCGCTGGAGACATTCCTCCTCTGACAGTGGGGAGAGTCTGATTTCACACTGCCATTAACCAGCTGCCCCTGGGCTAATGTATAACTGTGATTAAATTGGGCAAATTAAGATAGGTACGAGACTCAGAAGCAGGAGGCCAGGCAAAGCCTCAGCCCGTGCATGGGCAAACGCAGGGAACCTGGGTTTTTGGGGTGTCTATGATTTTTTTTTTTTTAACAGCGTGCCTTTTATTTTTAGAACACAAGCACCATTCACCTTTTGTTTATTCTTTGCCAATAACTTTAACTGCCTGCAAGTTATAAACCAAATACAAAATACAATTAAGTCATTGGGGACCAGGAAGCAACCTAGAACAGTACGAGCACATGGAGTCAGAGGAGTACGTGTGGGAGCCCATCTAACCTTCCCGCTCTGGGGCGAGACTCGACATCTCTTGTGTGCACGAGAGTTCAAGCACCTAAATCTGGGGGATCTGAGCCCAAAACTACTATGGGGAGTCTAGCAGGACCTTCCCGACCGACACACCTTGCTCCCGCAGCATCTGCGGGCACAGCTCTCCCCCGGTCGCTGCCCTGTCCCACAGCCCAGGCATCAGCGGCACAGGGGACCGAGCTGGTGAGCGATGAACCAAACGCAGTTGGCACTGGCTCAGGCACAGGCCGGGGCTAACCCCGCACAGGGGGGGTAGGAAGGACACTGCCGGTTGACATCAGGCCTCCAAGCGGGGCTGCAGGTGGAGCCCATCAGCCAGGAGATGGCAGAGCCGAGTTCAGCTCCACTCCGAACCCGGCAGGTCCGAAAGCCTTTTTCCCCTCCAAAGCAAGGGTCCCTTTGGCTGGGCCTTCCAGCCATGCAGAGCTGACAAAACCTAACAAAACCATCGTGTCTTTTCTAGAGAGCGATCAGAAATACAAGCTTCAAGTACCAGAAGCTGTCATCCCCAGTTGCATTCAAACCAATAACAAATACATAGTATTTTAAAGACATCTTGCAACATTTCCTGATGCTTTCTGCCACGACTATTTAACAGGAAACTAGAAGTCTACGCAGGGTGTCCACACTCAGTGGCAAGTTTAATTCTCACGTAGAGGATCATTTGGCGAGTCCTGATCATTGATTTCTCCTGACCTGGACCATCCCTTTCTCCCAAAGAAGATAACTCCGAACAGGTCATGGTCCGCGCATGGCAGCAAAGAGCCTCTGTGACAGTCACCAGAGCTGCCAGCAGCACAGCCAGGTCACACAGCACTGCTCCCACCTGCACAAATCCCACCGCAGCCCAGCACTTGGCCTGTATCCACACCCAAACCACACTGTGGGTGCCAGCCCTGCGGGCAGGGAGCTGCTGTACCCCCACAGCCCCTGGGTAGGCAGCTAAGCCCCATGTGGGAAGATTTCAGGGCTCACACTAAACACACCAGGAATAAAAGTCCCACTTGCCCAATTTCCCTGAACTCAGAGCTCTTCGGCACAGAAGCACTCAGCAGTAATGTAATACACAGCATCCGTGTACATCGGGCTTTTTTGGTAGCTGCATTTTACAGGCTGCCTGAGGTCCAAGCCTAGAAGAGTCATTTTGGAAGGACAGAAGAGGGGAAAATTATAGTTATTTTGCTAAACAGCGATTGTCCCGCCTGTGCGCAGGCAGTCAATGTATTGGAGCAGTTTATTTTCTAAGAAAATAAGTATTGTGGGTTTTCAGCCTGGCTTGCCAAAGAAATGAGGTTTCTGTAATCTCTCAAGTGTACATCTCTCCACCAAAACCAAAGTCTCTCCCCACAGCTCCTCAGTCTGCTGCTCAGCTCTAGCCAGACAGAAACGAGAAATGGAGCTCAACAAACTGGGGGGGGGGGGGGGGGGGGGCGCAATAAAACAAAACCCAGCAATTGTCCAGAGAAAACAGCCTATATTAGTGCTCCTGCTAAAAGGGAGGGGACCCTCCAGTCCTGCACCAGCTGGATTCTCAGTACCAGCTGGATTCTCAGTACACATCCCAGGGAGCCAACAGCATCCACACCATTCCCCTTAGCCCCAGCACACCCTGCCGCTTGCCTGCCAAACTATCACATGGATTTGCTGGAGGGAGAGGAAAAGCAGCCTGCAATTCCTCCCCTCGTCCCTCCAAGGCCATGAACCAGGGCTTCCTCAGTCCTGCCGCCCCGAGTGCGGCGGTACCCCTGTGTCCACCTGCGGCAGGCAGCAGCTGAGCCACAGCACCCATCCAGCTGTATGCCAGCAGCTGGGGCAGGAAGGGCATGCGTTGTGACATGCTTTTTCTTCTGCAAGGGCAAAAGCCCCAGAGCTGAGAGGAAACGCGATCCAGCGGGAACAGGTACCCTCCCATGTGTGTGTGCAAGTGCACAGGGCTCCATGCTTCTCAGAGAATATGGTCTGCTAAAATAAACTCAATTATACTGTACAACAGTGCATTTGAGAGCCAGGTCCTCTGGAGACACTGGGCCAGCTTCCAAAAACTCAGTGCAAGTCACTGTTCCTTATTTCCAGAAAAAAAAAAAACCAAACAAAAAAACCCCACCCAAACATTGATCAGGTCCACAGCACTGTCACTCACTAAAAAAAACAAGCCAAAGGCCAGGAGCCCCCTGCCCGGTGCAGCAGGATTTCCAGTGGCTCACAGCAGCCTTGTCCCCCCAGGCCACCCTGCAGGCCAGTGCAGAGAGGCAACTCAGCAGCAGCATCCCTCAGCACTCAGGCCAGCACAGTGCCAGTGGCCAAGCTGCACCAATGTCCCCTCTGTGCCCCCAGCACTGACCCTTGCACCCTCCCAATGCCACTGCTAGTGCCACAGCACTGTGCAAAAGGGGCTTCATTAGCAAGAAGGGACTACTTAAGCTATACCTCCTGCTCCCTTTTCCCCCCCTATATCTTCATGCTTTACCTTTGCTCACAGGCTCTGCTTTAGCAGCATCTGCTTCAAAACCTTTCCTGCTGCTCAGCCACCACAAACCTCGTGCAGTTCCTGGCTTCAGAGCACTGTGACCGCTGAGCTGTATTTAAGGAAAAGGGCAGCACCTTCCCCGAGCAGCACGGCAGCATAGGAGCAGGCACCCTGGGGAGGGCTTAAATAGGCGGCCGGGCTGATCAGGCACAGGTGTGGTGGGTGCAGGGCTCAGCCCCTCCCCTGACACTCAGCCCAGGTTGCTCCCCAGGGAGTGTGATGAGGCTGAGCCTTTCCCTAAATCCAGACTAACTGGGAGTTTAGGGGCTGATTAAGTTAGTCCCAGCCCGGAGAAGGTACAAACACACTTGATGCCGTCTGTAATTCCAGGTGCTCGTTTGCTCCAAGCTCTGTTCAGTGCAATCGCAGGCAGTTGTGCATCTTCTGCTGACTCCAGGCCACCTTCCCAAGAGTCTGTGTATCCGGGGGTCAAGGAAATCACTTTGTGGTACATGTGCAGGAAGTGGGGCAGGGAGCAGACACCACATTTAGAGTTCACTATTTCGGGAAACATACAGGATATTTTTCCTCCTTTTTAACTTTCCTCCTTCTCAGTTTCCTCCAGGTTGTTGTCTTTCTTAGATCACAAGAGGGCCTGCTTGCAGCAGGGATAGGGATACGTGGAGTAAATATACGGGACAATATATATATATGGGGTAAATATATGGGATAATATATATATGGGGTATTTTGCTGTTGCGGAAGGTGTTGCCCTGGGTGTTACAGCCATCCCAGAGTACAGGGACACAGGCAGGTGACTGCCAGTCCTTCCCCATCACCATGCAGCTGCTTTGGGTGGCTCTGGAGATGCAGCTGATGAAGGTGCCACCACATTCCTTCACAGGGACAAGGTCAAAGCCTCTCGGACACACTGAGCCTGCTGCTGCTGAGCTGCGCCTGGCCCAGGGACACATCCAGGCATCCCCCCCCCGTCAGAGCCAGCTCTTCTATGGCTCCTTATTATATCACCATAATTCCATCTTTCAACAGGAGGACAGCAGTAAAGCTGGGTGGTAAAACAGATACCCATTGCCTCATGGAAAATCATCTGCTTGTAGACTTTTTCCTTTTTCTCTTTCTCTGCTTTTTCTTGGTGACCACCCATCGCCAAGGCTGAGCCCTGGCAGACCGCCCACTGATGAGTTTTCCAAACTCCAGCAGCCTCCTGGCAGCTCGGAAGATCTGCCTCCAGCACCCGCGCAGTTCAAGGGCTCTATTTTTTTAAATTATTATTTTCCTGGTCTGGGTGCGTGTTTGTTCTTCTTCACCTTGATTCCTGGGAAGTCAAATGCCTGATGCTGGGGTCACACTGGAAGGAAATGACAATCCCAGCTGAAGATGCTGTGTCACCTCTTCGCAGCTCAGACTCCTGTTATAACTCCTGTTTCCTCCACAGTGGTAAAAAGCCTAATGTTTAGAAAACAGGACAAAACGAGGAAGAAAAAAGAGGGTGAAAAAGCAATGACCAGCAGCTTAGTGCTGCTAGATAGCTTCCCACTTCAATGGATGACACGCCTGCAAACCCATCAATGAACACAAGAAGTGCCGAGTTCCATCGCTCTCACTGTGCCATCCTCCCTGGATTATCAGGGGTGTAAACCAGACAAGCAGGTTGTGATGCGCCTGGTGTCCTTTTTTACATTTTCCCCCTTTTTTCTACCACTTCAAATACCTGGCAAGGGCTTTTCACGTGGTCCGAGGCACAGGGAGGCTTTTCCCACAGTTAATGAAAGGTTCCTGTTTGCCCCTCACTGCCTTTGAAGCCCAAACCCCCCCAGCAGACCCAGGAATTTGCTGGTGATTTACGACTATTTGGACAAGTGTTGAGCAGAGAGGGGCTGGGGAGAAGACCCCTGCTCCTCCCTGGCAGCGGGCTCTGCTGAAGGAGGGGGACGGGCTCCCCCTGCTTGCTGACACATCTCTACAAGGTCCCTAATGGAATGATTTTGGTGGGATAGCTGCGTTTGCTGCTGGCGGGACAATGCAGGTGCCTAGGCAGGTTGAAAGGATAAGAAGGTGCAGGCAGTTAGTTATCATCACCGCTGGGGCGGCAGCCTTCATCCCCACTCGCACCTTCGGGGCAGGAAAACACATCTGGGAGAGCTGAGGATCTGGAGGATTTAAAAAAAAACAACAACACAAAACCCCACATAAATCACATTGGCAAAATTCATGCTTGTCATCCTCAATTATTTCCAGAATTTCCTGCACAGCCCACAGGGTAGAGAACATCACTGTGTCTGCAGGCAGGAGTTCGCACATCGTCCCATGACTCTGGGAGCGGGAAATTCAGGAAAAAGCCGGACATCATGAGAATAGCCCCAAAACCACCAGAAAGCAAATTGCTTCACATTTACAAGCACATGGAGGAATCTGACCAAACTGCAAGGACTTGTTAACTCTTCCCCAGCCCATCCATCCTTGGCAGGTTTCTGAGCAGCCCCTCCCTGACGCGCAGCCGTTGTCCTTCTGCCCCTGCCCTGTGGCATCCTTGGTGCTGATGGAGCTTTGGAGCCCGGGCGCTGGTTTGCGGGTGCAGGTCCCAGGGCCAGGGCGGCAGGAGCCAGAGGTGAGGACTGGGAGGGTGCCAGGCAGGGCTCTGCACGCTTCCACAACCCCGGAGATGCTTGGGAAGAGCGAGACCGCAGTGAGCCCTGCCGCCCTGGGGTTACGTGTCAATAAACCATCGTGTGTTCCACCGGGGAGCCCCCAGAGGAGCCGAAGCAGGCTGCTCGGGCGCCACGGCCAGCTCACCCCACAGAGCGGGCTGAGCGAGCCTCTGCCTGAAGGTGCCTTCAGCATGACTCCCTGGCAGAGGAATTTTGTGTGTGATTGTGCCTTTTGCCAAAATGGAAACAGGAAATCAGAGCTGGTAAACAAATTTTGGACAGAGGGAAAAAGATTAGAGAACCGGGGAATGAAACAGAAAGAAACCCTCTGCTGCCGCAGGCAAATTCTGCCAGAGTTTCTGCCCCAGTTTAGCCCATGCTCTCATTTCTCCCTTTATGCACCATGCTGGCAACAGCCCCCGGCACAGCATCTCCCACTCCTCCCACGGCCCCTCATGCCAGCGCAGCCAGCGTGGGGATGCTGCTTGCTGCCGGCTCCTGTCCCTCCTGCACAGCTTTCCCAAAGCTTCACTTCTGTTTGCTAATATATTTTAAATCCTCGGATTTTCAGCGGTTTTGAAATGCACTCTTTGACCGCCTCCTAATCCTCACCAGCTTTAATTCCCCAGTTTGAAATACATTTTAAAGGAGATTAAAGTTTACTTTATCGCTTCTCATATGTTTTAATATTCTGATGTCAGAGTAAGGCCAACTGCCCTACCAGCAAACCGACCCCCCGCCACCCCAGGCAGAGAGCCGCAGGGGATGCTGCAACCCCTCGACCGGGTGCTCCTGGCAGGGCTTTGGCCCTGGGAGTTTCTGCTCACTGCCCCTGGCCGAGCCTGTCCCCCCTCTGCCTGCCTGTCAGCATCCCGGGCGGGTTGCAGGGGCTGAGCATCCCCAAGCACAATAATCCCCAAGAAATTTTATGACGTTTCTGGCACTTCTCTCTGGGAGGAAAAGTTCAGATTAGGGTAAGGCTGTTTTCTCTCAGTGTTGTGAATTTATTTTCTTTTTATTCTTTTCTTTTTTTTTTTTTTTAGAAGCAATAGTACTGCGCTTTTATGGGGAACTGGGTTGTGTTTGGGGTTGATTCGAGTTTAGGGAGGAATTTGAAGCATCTAAGCTTTCTAGCCTGCCCTGCTCAGGAGAAGGAGGTGATCCACCACGGCCCCCCAGGACCCCTCTGTCTGCTCATCTCCCCCCGCAGTTTTGAGCCCGTTTTGCCCATTTACTGAACCTGAGCATCCCGAAATATCGATTCACTCCCGATTCATGAGAGCACAGGGCGGGTGGGCAGGGAGAACACTATCGCTGCCTTCGCTGGGGGCACGGCCGAGGAAAGCGCATGCCCTTGTCGCACGCCGCACGCTGCAGGGGAGCCGAGGCCACTGCTCCCACCTGCGAGCGGGAGAGGATGCTGCTGAGGCCGGCAGCTCAGCATCTGCCCGCGTCCCCAACTTCCCAGTCCTCCTCCTCCTCCTCCTCTCTTTTCCTTTCTCATAAGTAAATAGATCATCTGAAACTGCTACATCCTGAGAAAGAAAAAAAGAAATCCTCTGTACGTTCCCCTTTTTCTTTCAAATAAAAGAAAATATGATATTGGAGTTTTGCACTAAAATTATTGTAATATTCTTTCTTTTACAAGCGCCTTTAAAGTTCATCTTTACGGTTCCGATATTGAAACCATTGCAAAGGAATTGTTTGTGGGGATTATTTGACTTTTTATTAAAAAAATCAAAAACAGGTGGGTTCCTCATCATCTGCGCTTAAGTTTTTAATAAAAAGTAAAAGTTCTGGCACATCACTGACTTTTTTTTTTTTTTTTTCATTTTCATTCTCTCTTTGGCTGAAGACAGGACACATCTTTTTCGCTTTTGTTCTGAGGAATATGATTCAGAGTGCACATACCTATAGGCTTGGAAGTATGGAGAAACCCTGAGTTCATCACCCCAAGGTTTCTTAGCTGGGTCTCCAAAGGAAGCACAGCTTTTGCAGTCACGCTGCCTGCCTGCCTGTGATTCCCTTCCCCTGTCCCATAGAACTCCTGGACCTTTTGGTGCAACAGAATTAGACAGAGGAGCTGATGCCTGAAATGTATGATGTGCTCAGAGGTCTTTGGAGGAGCTGGAGAGGGCAGCACAGCTGCACAAAGTGAGCTCAGTCCTAGTATCAGACACCAGAGAAGCTACAAAAGAGGCGACCCAACTTCACACAGAGCTGGATCTCAGGAGGCAGAAGCCTGGGGACCTGGGATGCAGAAGGACCAGGCTGCAGCTGTGCGCATGATGCCACCAGCCCCTGCAGCTCCTGGCTGTGGGACACGGTGCCTGATGAAGTGATGCTCAGCTTCAAGGAGAGGCTGGGCAGGCTTAGGGGACAGAGACCTGCTGAGGGTGGCTGAAAACATCAAAGAATACCTTTAACCCAAGAAACAGCTGGAAAGTGTCCAGGAGAGAAAGGTCACACCCACCCGCCTCACTCTTGCACCCTTCTCCAGGCAAGGGCACAGTGATGGAGATCCCCCTCAAGTCCCCACCCCACCGAGCATCCCCGAGCGCTTTCAGCCGGTGGGAGCGATCTGGAAAGCAGCCGCTCTGGAAAGCCTCTGCAGGCTCATGGCCGGGGGAAGGGGCTGCTTTTGGTTTGGGCTGGTGCTAACACCCACTAGCTGTTTCATTACCCTGAACTCCGCTTCTTCCCAGCCTTTTTCCTCCCACCCCAAGAGTTTCCTGTATTCTGCTTATCACGTTTTATTCCGCCTCCTAAATTCAAAAGGAAATAAAACTTGGCTGAAGCTAATAAAGCTCATATGAAACCCCGAGCCCTGAAGTGCCTGGTGGGGCCAAGCTGCTGCACAGGCACCCAGGAGCAGCTGGCCGAGGGGGCTCAGCAGGCAGCAGCCCCCAGGCACTGCACCAGGGCCCTGGCCCATGCTCTGCACTCCCCCATAGATTATTTTAGCTCTGGGTAAAAATGTCCCTGCCTCAGTACTGTGGTCTGCCCCCCAGCCGTGGGCTGCCATCCTTGTAGGAGCAATGGGAGAAGGGAGATGCGCCTGAACCCACCAGACGTATTAATCCCTTACGTGCTTCTGGTGTCTTTTTTTCAGGAAACGATGCTGATGGATTGGAGCTTTCCTTGCAGGTGATGCTTTCCAGATCTCACCTACTCTCAGTGGTTCCTCCTGGACTCCCTCTCAGTCTTCCCACCAGCCAAATGAGCTGGAATAAAATCACCAAAATACAAATAAGGCAGATGTGGGGCTCTCAGGCCCCCACGTGTTGTGCTGCAGACTTGCCCAATCATGCACCACAGCTTGATAATGCAGCTGCCACCTTCCTCGGGCATATTTCAGTGCTTCCCCTGCTTATCCGTGCTGAAGAGGTGTGCTTCTAAAAACTCAACCTGCAGCGCTGGATTCAGCATCCAGCATGAATTTTAGCCATCGGAAAGCCTCAGCAAAGGGTTTCATCGGCACAGCGAGCAGCTGGCTGGATTTCTGAAGGACGTAAAAGAACATGATGCTGCTTCACAAAGCAGATCGGGATAGGTTGTACATGACTTTGTTCGAAGCCATTTGTGTCTCAATCTGAGTGGAAGCAGCACGTTGGGAGAAAGGAGAAGAGAGGCCCCAGGATTATGCAGTTCTGAAAACACAACTATTTGACAATTATCAATGCAATACACACACGTACCAGTATTTTGAGGTCAGACGGATATGAGTACATAAAGCAAAACCAAATAGTTTTAAGATCTTGGCCAATTCTTTATTAACCCAGCTACAAAATACTTTAACTCTTCCCAAGGCTAAAGAGGGTTATGAGAAGTCTTCGCTCAGCAAGCCTGCCCTGTGATGTGTTTCTAATAAAAAATAGCATCTTCAGAAGATGACAGATCTTTCTATTTGCAACCCAACAGCTGAATAACCCCTGGTAATATTGCTGTTGAAAGCAGCAAGGACAGCCTTCCAAGCATAGAGCCCACACAAACTGGATTTTCACTTGTAGATGGTGGAGTTCCTCCACTGAGCTCAATAAACCTGCTCTGGCCAGCCCAGGGACCTGGACATCACACCACCCTAAGGATGCCACGTCCTGGTCTTTGTCTCACATCCTTGGACTCTGGCACATCATTTATATCGTCCCACAGCTGCTGGCCGTGCTTCTGCCTAGCTTTGGTGACCGAAACCTGGCACAACTGCTTGGGAATTTTTTTCAGTGACCTGACTGGAAAAAAAACACCCTATAAAATAAATAGTTCTTTGAGGTATGGAGTCAGGTCTGTACAGGGAAGGGAAACAGAAATATTCATACCATAGCAGCAGGAGAAAGATGGGGTGATACTGAACAAGCAAGCATACGGTATCACCGAAAACAAGCTCCAACTTGTTAATGAGCAAACTGATCCAAACACAGGCGAATTCAACTCTGTTTCCACAAATGGATCCTGTTTGCTGCCAGCTTTCATCTGCTAGAGCTGATGGTCCTCACGCGTGCTGGAGAGGTGGTGCTTCTCATGAAGGATTTGTGGTCTGAACTGAGCAGGGAAGCGCTGGGGAGGAGCACAGACCTTGGTTTGCAGCTGCAGGTGTCCAAGGGCTGGGAGAAACTGCTGGGTGAGGATGCAAATCTGCTGGTTGTAGCATCAATGTGGTCCTGCAGAGCACAGAGCTCCCACCAAACAGCGGCCAGGAGTAAGGTGGTCCCTGTTGGGCCAGGGGACTCTGCTATCTCTTGGCAGATGAAGACCCAGTCATGGTCAGTCATGCCTTTTCCAAACCTGGGCTGCATGGAAGGAGTGAAAACCCAGGCATGAAGCTTGCAAGACTTAGAAACTCCAGCTACATGAGACCGAAGGCTAGGGCAGGAAGAATATGGGGGCATCTTACCTATTGTGTTCTTCCTCAGCTTGTGTAGGAGGGAACCGTAACTAAACAATCAAGGAGCAAAGCATTAAAGGCATTTGGGTGATAATAGAGCAAAGCCTCTTCACTCTTGCCACTTAATTACTGTGAGAAACTGCACAGTGGTCTGCACATCGAGGTGGCCATCCCGGAGCAAGAGCCGTGCTAAGAAAGCAGCCCCTTGTATCAGGAGAGGAATCAAAGCCAAAGTAATGATGTGTGGGGCTCTTTGTCTGAAAGCCAAATGCCCATTCTGAGACATCCAGTCTTTTTGGGCTATTTCCACATTATAAACCCAGTAAAAGATCATGTTTCTGTAGCCTGAAACCCATAAATGGCCATTCTCTCTCTGTGCTCCAGCAAAGGCTGTTTTCTCTGGCCGGAGTGCTCGGCTCTGCTTGTGCCTCGTCTTGTCTACACCAGGGTTTGGCCGGGAGCACTGGCCACTGAGGCATGAACTGGGGGCACGAGCGAGGGACTAGCTTTATCCAAGCCGGTGGGACAAATGAGTGCCTGTACTGCTTGGACAGCATGGTCTGGCAGAAAGCTGGAGCGATGCTGGGTGCTGAGTGCCATCAGATGATCCTGGGTCCTGGGAGCAAAGCACCCCATCTCATCTGCGTGAAGCATCGGCTCCTCTGGGCAAAGAAGGCTGATAGAAAAACAAGCAGCAGACCATGCCAGGGCAAAAGTATTGAGTTGTTGTTTTCCTCAGGATGGTTATTCTTCAACAGGCTGACCACCCCCAGCGCAGGTGATGCCCCAGAGCCGCCTGTGCTTCCATCAATACAGGTGTGGCGAGGGTGCGGAAAAGCCACCGGCCCAAGCTATTTTCTCCTAAAGGCTGAACTATTGTGAAAATCCCAATGATGTTTTCAAGGGGTTGAATTCCGAAGAAAACTTTTCAAAATGAACCTTTTGTTGGTTGAATCTGAAAACCTTTACAAGCTGTCAGTCCCCTCCAACTATTTCCTTTGAGATTTTGACTTTTCACCGCAGTCCAGAGGACAGGGGAAGTGTCTGAGGTCTCGTAAAGCTTCGTGCCCAGCTCTTGCACTAAATCACGACTCCCTTTCCTTTGCGATTAACATTCATACCCAGGAGCAAGCTGTCTTACCTAATCACACCCCATGAAGAGGGAGGATGCTGTCTAACATTCACACCAGAACAGGGTTACCAAAGACAGTCAGAACATCTGGAGAGAATAAAACGTCTGAAAAAACCCTGTTCCCAGAGTAGACAGTCCTATAAAACAGATCTGCTGGGAGCCAAATTAAATAAGATGAAGGTGTAAATGGATTCCTTTCTCTGCGTGGAGAAATGGGAAAGCCAATGGACATTTTTTCCAGCCCAGTTCGCAGGGAAGGAGCAGCTCAGCTCCCGGGGCAGGCGATGCCCAGGAAGGATGCGCTGCCAAGGGACTGTGATTTTTGTCCCCCAGCCAGGCAGGTACTGGGATGGGTAGCAGGTCTCCTGCCTCCCACAACCAAAGGGAGATGTTTCCCTTCTGCTCGGGGTTATCAAGGCTGGTGGGTCTGGGACCTGCAAAGAAGCTCCATGTTTTGGGAAGAAGGACCCAACATTCAGCAGAAGTTAGCAGGTCACCAGGAGGGAACTAAGGGAGGATCTGGTGCTGCAGGAGCACGTGCCTTTCACAGCACGGAGGATTAACTCCATGCATTTTCCTCACACACAAGGTGATGGCAGGACAAATTTGAAGCATCAAATAAAGCAACGGGGGAAAAAAAAGTCATGAGAAAGGACGGATTAGGCAGTGACCAGTTGTGAGATAAACAAAGGGTTATTGAGTGATAGAGCTGCAACTCTGCCCTTCGGGGGACACCTCCGATGGCAAGCGGGGGATGGAGAGAGCTGGTTGCTGTTTGAGCTGGAAAGAATTTCTCCATGGCCAAGTTTAGCTAAAAGGACATCCCTTACAGGGATAAAAGAAATAATTACATGAAAGCTGATGGGAAATTTGGGGGAAAAAACATCCTCACTTCTTCTAATGCTGGCTGCATTTTATAGGCTGCAAATGCGTGATGAACTCTGTTCTTGGGCAGAACAGCCTCTTTTAGAAAAAAAATCCATCCTCTCAGACAAAAACCAACAAAAAAAAAAAATCAGTATTTTCAAATATTTCTATGAAAAGGCCCAGAGAAAGAACCCACAAAATGTGGGCAAGAAATAAAGGCAAAACCACACTGAAAACGTGCACCCAAACAGCAATTTCTATTAAGCTGGCCACAGACTTCCCCATTACCACTCAAATCTGGGATTTCCAGTATTTGTTACTTCGCCAGCCCATTTGCTGGCAAGACCAGCAGAGGACTCTTGTTCCCCTTTTCTACTCTCAATCACGTTTTTCCTCTCTCAGAAACCTCATCGTTTCTGGGCTTTGCACAGCATGTGGTCACCTGCTTGCCTTTGCCTTGTTATTGGGCGCAGTCTTGGGATAAAGCAGATCCAGAACCGTCCTCCATCCTTAGCTGCTGAGGAACATGGGGAAGAGATGTTTTTGTGGTGTCTGTCAGTAATTCAGGACTTAAAAAAAAAAAAAAAAAAAAAAAGAAAAAAAAAAGAGAGAGAGAAGGAGGGGGGGGGCAGGTCGGAGGCTGAGGCATTTCCATCTTCCACAAGACCTCTCCAAACCCAAAGGATGCCTTAGGTTGCCACCTAGTGACTCTGAAGATGAAGGACCAGGACTTTTAGAGGGTCCACTTTGTACACGCGTTGGCTGAGCTCACTTGGAACCCGCTGCTGGGTGCGCAGCATCACCCAAACCCCCTGTGCTCCCAACCCCGCGAGGCAACAGACTCTGCCCATGAAGTTGCAGGTGCCACAGCACGGGTCCCTCCATGCCCGCCTGGTGCAGCCTCAGCTGCCCCCCAAGTCTGGGCTCAAGAGCGAGCTCTGGGAGCCGAGGCCACCACCAGTCTCCTGGTCCCCCTCAAGACCTTGCCCGTGGCATGCAGGGATGCTTGGCTTGGGTACCACAATCCAAGAGGCAATGCCCTTCACGCTGGCGCCTGGGGCCACCCAGTCCCTACGAGGGCTGCCAACACTGACCTGCAGCCCGATGGCATCAGGTGGCCAGGGGCCACCGCAGCTCACCCCCCCTGCCCCAGCCGTGCAGGGGAGCCCAGGCTGGGCAGCTCTGCCTCCAGCCACCCGGCTTTGAGCTCACGGGCTCCCGAGGCATGGGAGCGGACAGCTGGAGAAAACATCTTTTGGCAAAAAAAGGATAATAAAGGTTTGGCAAAGAGATTTCATTTAGAAATCCCTCTTCCCTTTCTTTTTTAAGAGCCTGGAAATATGCGGTGCTGAGCCCTGCACCTCCAGCTGCACGAGACAGCCGGCTACGTATGAAAGTGATCGTTGCGATTTTGCATTATGCTTTCTTTTACAAGGTTTTGGATGAGCATAACCTGAAAAGCAAAAAAAAAAATAATAAAGGAGTGTCAGAGGGGGGAGCTCTGGACTTTTGCTTGCGCAAGATGTCCCTGTGTCCACAAGTCGATGGCCCTGCGGAGCCGTGGCACTGCCTGCCGCGCACTCGGCTCGTTCGTCCTGCCCAGCACTGTTAATCAAACCTGCTGATGGATGCTGCTGTCTAATAAAGCAGTCTTTATGCCGCAGAAACGGCCAGGGTTTTTTTTTTTATTATTTATTGATTCAGGGCGAGGGCACGTGTCCCCACTGGTGAATGAGGGGTGTGTGACCCACTGCCACCCAGCACCCCATAACTCCCGCGCCCTGACAGCACCCTCAGCTCCCCTACACCACCGGTGACAACCCCACGGGGAAGCTCATTCCTCGCCTGTGCTTTATGGGGCGAGGGGTGACGCCTGGGGTGACGCCTGGGCTGCCCTCCCCCCGGCTGCCCCCCGGCTGCCCAGCCAAGCATGTGAGCTGTCAGCCGCACGGGCAGGCTGTGCGGCCGAGGGGAATACCTGCTGCGGGTAATTTAATCCCTGCTACATCGGAGTACCTGCTGTAATGAGACTCATTATGAAGGTCTATTTAAAGCCCCATTTAAGCCAGACGAAAAATAGCTCTTTTTGCAGTGCAGAGCGGGTCAGCAGCCCCAATTAGAGGCGTGCTGCTGATGGTGTGGCTTCCTCCTCCAAAAAACTGCAGAAACCCCAACAAGGTATCTCCAAAGTCACTGGAAACAATCCTCCAGAGGTGCTGTGCCAACAAAACCAGCACTGATGGGAGAAAAGCTCCCAAACAGGGTGTCCCGGGGCACCCGTGGGATCGGTGGGGAATGAGAAGCGATGCTTTAATACATGGAAGATGCTGGAGGAGCAGAGGAAGCAGAGAGCATGTGTGCCTGGGGAGATCGGGGGGGGCTCAGACCAAGCTGCCACCTGGCACCAAAGCACTGGGGTTGCCCCCAGGCAGGACCAGGAGCTGTGGGAGGGGGACAGGGAAAGGGCAGGTGGGGAGGGGTCCATCCCCTGGGCTCTGTGTCAGGGGTGCAGGTGGGATATCTGGAGGTGTGACCCCCACAGTACCGAGAAGCACTCCAGCAACCAAGGCTCCTGCCCCGAGCCCTGCTGCAAGCTGGGGGGGGCCCACTGCCTTCGCCCAGCTCCGGGCCCAGCACCTCTGCCGGAGCACAGCACCCACTCAGCAGGCTGGGGGAAGAGGAGCCGCCTCATTCCTTTGTCCTGCACAAATTTAACGGAAGATAAAAAGGTTGCATAAAGTATTTGGTTATGTGTATGTTGTTTCTGGAGTGATGAAATTTCAGTTTCCTCTAAAATATGAGAATCTCCCTAAACTCTTGTTTACTATGCACGGATGCAGAAGGAGAATTACTCAAGTTTTTGCAATAAAAATAAGCTCAGTTTTGTGAACACCTGCTTTCCGCTGTTTAATAATGCTGAGCTCCTGTCTTGTATGCTCTTCCGTTTACTCTCCCACAAATTATTTTTGTTCTCAGTTGACAAAGATAAATGATGGGATTAATATATATTGGAGAAGTCCTGGCAAACAGTTTGCTAGCAAAGAGAAAGGATTGATATTATTTCCCTCAGGTAACATAACACAGACAAACTGGATTAAGAGTAATTTGCTGTGGGGCTTATATGTGATCATGAGCCATTAGTGGAACACCATTTATGAAAATTGCTTTTTCTAAAATAAAAATTAGACTGACTTTCATTACCTTGCCAGCAATGGGCAAAGAAGAATCTTTCCTTTTCAGCTAGACAAGAAAAATTAGAGATCACTGACTGTGCTATGGCCAATATTAGGGTGGAAGAACAGAAGAAAACCCAAGCATCCCTGCTGTTACACCTGAGTCAAGGAGGTTCATTGTGACCCATCTATAAGCAGATATGATGTTTACCTTTTTTTTTAAAAAAAATAAATGGTCCTGCATGTCTTGGGCCTGCCATGCCTTCTCCATTGAACCTCAAAAGATAATTTATTTTTTTTTAGCTTGTTTGCTGGAGAAACGCACTTTTTAAAAATGGGGAAAATTCAGAACTGCTGGGTAAGGGGAAAGAAAAAAATCTGGAGGCCACAGGCAAAGCCCTTTCCCATCTCCCAAAGCATCAGAGTGGCTGCTCCCTTCCTTGCTGGGACTCCTGAGCTGCTGCAGACCTTGGGGGGGTGGTGGTGGTGGTGGGGTGTGTCTGACCCCCCTATACAGCTCTGGCGTTTCCTGAGCCAGACCTATGCCACTACAACAGTGCCAGCCCTGCCCCACACCACCATAGGGGCAAAGACCCACCAGGTCCTCCCTGCGGTCATCACCGATGCTTGGATGCTCACACTGCTGCACCCTCTGGGTCACGCATCAGGACGAGCTGTACTTCAGCAGTTAAGATCATTCTGTTTACTTCCAGAAGTTTAATAAAGACAAGACTAACCCTTGCCTCAAAAATGCTCAATTATATAGTATTTACAGGAAGCTCCTAAAATAACTGGTTTGAAACGTGGTATCGCCCAAACCTTTAAAATGCAGGCTTGCTTTGTGTGGCCATGGGGAGTTTGTTCACATTGGAAAGGAGGAACAGACTCTAAAAATAAAATTGGCCAAATAATGAGAGCTGAGCTGTCTCAGTCTGCTTGATAGAAACACAGAAATCAGGGGAGTTTCTGGACTTGCTCAGCCCAAAATCCTGTCTATTTTTTTCCAGCTACTCAATAAAAAAAAAAATATTATTCACCTCCCTGCACAGAGCCTACATGGCTTATACCCATAGACTCCCCATGCAGCTCGACGCTGCTGGTTTAATAATAACAATGCTTTGCACTTCTCCACTCCAGCACCCCTTCGCTTGCAGAGCTGCCTTGCCGGGGGGTGGGGGGGGTGGGGGGGGTGGGGGTGTTCACTCACAGGTCACTCCCCTGCTGCATCTCCCTGACCCAGCCTCACCTCCTGCCTACTGGCTGGGGAGAGCAGGATGAAATGTTATCTATCCCGCACTGGCCCGTGAGCCTGCAGATCTATGACTCCTGCTCCTGCGGGGACCCACCCCACTAAATCGTGCGGGAGAAGCAAGAGGCATCAGTCCAGATTGCTGCTGCATGGGGCTGGTGGGCTGCGAGGTCCTGGGGGGTCCAGACCCCTCGCCCTCAAGGTCCTGCTGCCCCTCTGCATCTTACCTGCAATAAAGCTTGCTTTATTTTATTTTACCTGCAATCCAGCTTAGCTTTAACATCTTCACCGAGCTTGCTTTTATATTTTGGCAAAGCAATAACCGGTCACCAGGTAGGATTAAGGAGGAACGCAGATGTTATAAAGTACCTTTGGTTGCTTTGCACTCTGAAGCCTTCCTTCATGTTCTGGTGTCTTAATTAGACCTTCTGAGGCACAGCAGGCAAAACACTTGGCTTATAAGTGGTGTGCTTCAGTGGGTGTTCCCAAAGGGCTTTTCAGATGTGGAGACCCTTTCACAGGTGGGGAAACTGAGGCAGGCAGCATGATGAGCCCCAGCTGGTCGGCAGAAGAGCCAGCTGCAACCCTGGGCTCTGTGGGGCAGGGGTTTCACACCGTGGTGCTTGGGCCCAGAGCGATACCCACCTGCAGCGGGTACCTGAGCAGCCCCGTGCCCTCTGCATGCAGCCCTGCATCACATGTGGGGCGATGCTGCCACTGCTGTCACACACACACACCCCCACACACACCCCCGCAGAGGTGTAGCAGGGATGTGCAAAACCATCAGGCAAAGATGCCAGAAAAATTGTGATTCATCCTTTGCCAAAGCATGCCAGAGAAGTGGGCAGAAATCGGAGCTGAGCCTGCTGAGGACCCCCACACCGCTCCCACCGCTGGCCCGGGCCACCCGGAGCCCCCCCCCATGGGGGCGGCTGGCTGGCACCCTCCAGCAGCCCCCACGGGTGCTGCGCTCAGCGTGCCAGCAGTGCTGTGGTATCATAATTCTGCCAGCCCTGAGGGTTTTGAAAACAATACTGGAAGTAATCCCTTTTGATCTGATGCTAATCCCAGATAATTGCTTTCAGGCTTGATAGGAAAACTGCATTTTCTTGGGGGGAATTGGTCAGTTTGAAAGGGCTTTGATTTAACTAATGCTGTAGGTGCTTGTTTTAGCAGAGGGAGCTCTATTGTTCCTGGGAGGGGGATGCCAGGAGTAATGACACAGGCCATGATCCCACAATTAAACCCGTCTGTCTGCAGACATCCAGCCACATGGGCAGAGCAGCCCCAGAAAGGAGCCTTTCTAAACCCCACTGAACTGGGGGGAGCACTCCGAAAACACACTTTCAGTATCAATGAGAAATCAGGAAAACTGCTGTGGCAGGATGCTGACAAGGTCAAACACATCAGCGGTTTAGAAGGAGATGGGGTAAACTCATGGCCAAAGAAACGTACGGCAGCTCAGGGCAGCGTGCCCTTCCCCAGCCCATGCTTGTGCCTGGGGGTGTCTCAGAAGGGCACCCCATTTTCAGGGTACAACATGGACTGGGGATATATTCAGCCTCCGTAGGCACTGTGACACACGCCCCCCCAGGCCAAATTTCAAGCTCTGGGTGCACTGTAAGCTCCCAGTCACCAAGCCAGAGGTGTTTTAGCAGCACACTTGTTGCTTCAACGGGAAAGCTGGGTTTGGGTGGCAGCTTGTGGGTCACTGTGCTCTTACTCTGTTCCCCCTGAGACCCAGAGCCGTGCCGACAGCGTGCATTCTTTCTGCCCATTCTTCTAGCCTCTAAAACTGCCAGACAATGGGTTTCCTATTGTTCATTAACCAAAGGTTCCCATTTTGCAGCTGTGGGTGTCGAAAAGTTAGTTATGGCCGAAGCAGGAGGAACAAGGTGATTCTGTGGCCATACGAAAGCTGGACGTCAGGGTTGTTTTTAAATGAAATATTGGCTTTCTGAGGAAGAATTGGTTTGTGATGGTTTATTTAGGCAGTGAAAATCCTGGCTAAGGCTTTGAAGGCGATCAGGGGGATGGGTGAGCAAGGAATCTTAAAAAGGCACCCTAAAACCAGCCAGGGAAAATAAACAAAGAAGAAACGGGTGGCCTGAGACCTCCCGAGCTTGGCTTGAGCTGGGCTGACCAACGCTAAACAAGCTCCAGCAAAACTTAACCTCCGTCCAGTAAAAGTAACACTTTCTGGTGTTTTCCTAGCAGGGCAAGCCCGGCAGAGTGGGCTGAGCCCTTGGGTGACAGTCCCACGGCGGCCCCGGCTCTGGTGGCCGGGTGAGGTTTGCGGGGGTCCCGCAGCAGAACAGCGGCGATGCTGCTGCCTTTGCTTTGAGGTCCTTCGCCCACTGGAGGGAGCATATGGCAAGCGGTTGGGTACGTGGGGCATGGGCTTGAAATAGGCTGCATGTAAACCAGGGCTGAAAGGAGCGTGGTTGGATCTTGCTCAGGCAAAAGAAAAATATTAAGTAAATGAAAAACAGGAGAGAAGTGCAATTCCTTTAATTCTGGGTTCTGATTTCTCACCTTTCAAAGAGATTTTCCTACAGGGAAGACAGTCAGGAGGGAAACTCCAGGCACCCCGTGGAGCTTCCCCTTAATTTAGTTTATACCTTAATACTGTTACCTTGCTTTTTAAATAAATGAAATATGCATAGATATAATGAAATCAGCTGAAATCCTGGAGGAGCTGTGGAAATCACTGAGTCTTGTGCTGCGGAACATGAATAATTTCAATATTTTCCTTTTGGTGAGCCACACATTAGTATACACTTCAGTTTTATTTAGTGGTAAGGAAAATACCTGTGCTGGTCTTCACCCTTACTACCATGTCCCTGGGGGACCTCAAAACCTCAAAAGAAGGATAAGAGAGGAAGCACCCCCCCCACAAATTCACACCTGGTCACCCATGCACCAGTTTCATTCTCACATGCCCTGAGCATCCCTGTCCTCCCCGCGTCAGGGCCAGATGCAGCCCTTGGGACCTGCCTGCACAGAGGCATCGGTGCCGGGAAGCGCCAAGTGATGCTGACCATGACGCACAGGGGATCCCGTGTCCTCCCACTGGGACATCAGGAGGTGCCTGATCTTTTGCAAAGCCTGTTGCTTGTCCAAATCTCTTCCAGCGTTTGCCCACCTCCATAGCTACGTAAATGGCTTTTGTGGTCTGTCTTTTAGCTGTTGGGCCCAAAATGTGCTTTGGGGGTGTGAACTGGGTGCTGGGTGGAAGCCCTCTCCTTGGTCCTAGCAAGGTCTTCCACCCCTGGACCATCTGTGCCACACTGTTGGTTCATCTCTGCAAATGCCTCTGCTGCTTCAACTGCCTTGGGGGCTCCAAAATTTATGGACATCCTCCCCAAACATCACCTCTTGGGCTGTGGCTTCCCATATGCACAGGAAAGGGGAAGAGTAAAGAGAAAGGTTTCAGACCTTGTATGTGATGAGCCTTTCTCTTCTGAAAGACCATTGATCTGTCCTTTTTTATTTGAGGCAGTTGCCCCCACTCACTAGGATAAATGCTCGCTGGGAGGCATGCGAGGGAGAGAAACATTGAGTGCTGGAGCTAAGCCGGAGCTGGCTGGGATGTACCATCCATCCAGCAAGATGCTGGCAGCCCCACGCTTGCGAGGAGGGTGTGACGGCGCTTCAGGTGCTTTTGTCGGACTCCGCCTTGCTTTGAAGGTGTGTTTTATACCTATTTTGACTGTGGACATGCAAAGGGCAAAAAAAAAACCCAAACCAAAACCAACCTGCTGTAGCACCCTCACAACAACACTGCCTGTGGCACCACTCGCCGTTATTAGTACAGTAAACTGAATGATATTGATTCAGAGGATTCGTGGTTTACTGGCATAGTTTGGTTGTTAGCCCTCACGCCGCTGCCTGACTCATGAATACACACTGAGTCCCAAATAGTTCGTTTACAGTTTAAACCATTGGGTTTGCGTCTGCACGAGAAAGCTTTATTTATTTGTATGAATCCAGGTCACATTTCCCTTGGGACATTGCTGCCCTCATGGGGCCCGATCCAATGCCCGGTGACGCCCAGTGGAGCCCTTCCAGGGAATTCAATAGCACCTGGATCGTGGCCACTGGGCTGCCATTTTCAGAGGTTCTGAGTAAACACAGCGCCCAAGGCCTTTAATTCTCCTTTATGAGCAAGCTTGCCTTTGAAAATCAGGCCTGATACCCTCTCCTTTATCTGTGCATGTGGTTTGAGGGTAACACTGCCTGGTTCTTGACAGGTTGTCTATTAAATATAGATGATGCCTTCACATGCAATTGTCTGCTAGATGTTTTTGGAGGAACAAAAAGGCTCCTGTTCACAAGCTCTGGCATGCCATGCGGGGATGATTAGAAAGGTTAAGGCTTAAAGATAGTTCCCATTTACTTCAATGACTGCGGGACTATCCCTCAAATAGCCCTAATTAAAAATTAGCCTGATATAATACAGTTGTTAGAATACAGCCTGCTTTCTATTTCTTTTTTTGGGGGGGTGTGGGTGTGGGTGTGGGGGGTGTGTGGGGTATATGTGATGCTGCCACAATGCCCCTCATTCTCTCCCCCCCGTGATTCACTATAGACAGAGCCAAGGGGGAATGCACTATTGGATAATGCACTCGCTTGGAGTGTCAACCCAATCCTCCGTGTCCACGGCTGCCTGTAAACTGAGAGACCAGGAGCACGCGCGGCATGCCACAAGGTATCCCTTACCGCAGAGGAGCTGCTTCTGGGACGAATCCCAGGCTCCCCCATCAACTGTTACCCACCAAGGTCTCAGTGCCATGGCTTTAGGGAGACAAGCAAGCGTGAGATGCCTCTCCACTCCTCTGTCCATCTGCATCCCAGCTGAGCACCAGCCACCCTGTGAAACCAGGTTGAAATCACAGGTTTCCCCTCCTGACCCAGCTCCTGCTCCAGCACCTGGCTGGGTCCTGTACGTGCGGGACGGACCCAGCTCAACCAAGGCTGTGCCGTTTGTGGGACAAGCCCTGCCAGCACGGCTGGTGTCCTGCACGCCAACCCCCTTCCTGCTCACCCGGGGCTCACAAGCAGATGCCCCTAACTTAGGAATGGAAAATAAGCCAGGGAATGTCTTATTGCGCTTTCCCCGTGCCTGTGGAAAATGCCTGAAATCACCGCTGTGAGCCATTGTCCCGCTACCCCCGTTCCCCGCTGCTGCTGGGGATGCGCAGGATGTCCCAGCTCGAGATGCTCTGCGATGAGCAGCTGGCACCAAACCAGCTCCCCTTCAAGTGCCTGAAGCTCCTGCCTGCCTGACAAGCTCCGCTACGAACTTCCTCCCTCCTTGCCACAGCCTTTGCTGTTTGATATCAGCTTTTGATTGAGAGATTCTTGCAGCGGGGCCAATAGCTTTCAACTCCCATTACTTGTGTCAGAAACTCCCATGTCCTCTGGTGACATATTTTCTTTTCCAAGAGACATTCCTGATGCAGAGAGCAAATGCTTTTTTTAAAGGAAGCAGCTGAGATTCTCAGCTGCCGCGAAAGTCCTGCCTCCGCTGACTGCAGCGGCTACTGTACGAGCCTTTAACAACCAGAATACACTAAAGCTGCCAATCAGGATTGCTCCCTCTGGAAATACGACTGGTTTTCCTGGACTTTTAGCATCTGTCTTCCAGTCTGTGAATGTGTGACACGCTCTCTAGCATCTTACCGAAAACACAGACAGGCAGAAGAAGGCAGTTTAAAGCCTGGCATCCATAAGTCCCTTCAGTTCTGCCCACAGCCGAGGGTCTCACAAAGGTCTGTCTGACTCCGAGCAAAGCCCTGAAAGAGCCCAGCTCAGCCTGAGGTTGTGACATCGTTTTAGTACATAACAAGATATTCAGAAAGCATCAAAATTTCCCAACCAGGTGTGACCGGAGGAACAGCCATGGGGAGGGGAGCTCTTCAGCCAGACCCTTCCCACTAGGTAGAAATTTTCTGTCTTGGGGAAGAAGCCCATCTGTGCCTGTGGGATTTGCTTGCATGTGATGGTAACAGTGGTACAACCCAGCCCATCTCACTGCTGGCACCAGTGGGAGATTTCCCACTGGCTGGTCTAACACATTCTGACCCGATGGGAGGCTCAGGCTCTAAGTTGGTTACTGGAGATGCACGTTGAGAAGGCACAAAGCAAGGCCATATGTTGGGAAGACACAAGAGTGTCTGCACAGCGTGTCTGGTACCTGCCGGGGATGGAAAGAACTTCCAGATCTTAGTGCTCACTGAATTCATTTAATAATGCGGTCGATAATCTTAACTGGAAACATACTTTTCCAGATTCCAGTGCTCCAGACAGAAAGAGGCTGTGGAGAGAAAGCTGGGAGCAGAGACATGGATAGTTATTAAAAGCAGAGCCAAGAGCGGCAGTTTCTGCAGGCAATGCGAAATGTTGGCGAGTTCCTAATAAAAGTTCCTAATTAGTACTGAGCACTTCTAGGATACACAGCTCCCCTCCTCAGGGGAGAGAATGGGAATGGACCTGGCACCAGAAAAACACCTTCTGATAACTTGTTTGCTGTTGCCTCTGAAATAAAACTTAAGGAAAATATGCTTGCTTTTTCTGGTGCTATCTGTGCCGTGGTTATGGCAGATCCTCGCACCCTTGCCAGAGAGAAACACCTTCTTGCCCTGGCAATCCGAGCCCAGTTAAGGCAATGCCTGGCCCCGTGTTCCACCTGGGAACAGCCGGAGGCACTGGCAGGCACTGAAGGGCTGCTGTCGCAGCTGCTGTCGCCTTATGGCGCTGTGCTTTTGGAGGGGCCAAAGCCCTTCCTGCCCCAGCTGACCTGGGGTTTTCCTCATCCCTTCCTGGTGTCTCTCCTACAAAGCAAGGCTGGGTTTCAGGGATGCCCAGAGGACTTCCAAGGGACCTTCTGGCATCTGATTTATCCTTGAAGCAGTAAACTAGGAGGCTTTCTTGTTTTGAAATGAGAAAGATCTGTCAACTGATTATGGCCAAGGTACCATTGTAAAAGGTCGTATTAGGGATCATAGAACATCTCAGGTTGGAAGGGACCCTTAGGGATCATTGAGTCCAGCTCCACAGAAGATGCTCTTTCATTTCATTTGCCTTTTCCATGACCAAACCTGTCGGCTGGGGTGGGGAGAGCCACAGAATTGCCTCCTCCCATCAGCCACCCCTTTCCAAGGGAGGAGAGACTTTCCTTGCGGAAACCTCAGACAGCGCTGGCCGGAGGCCTTTGCTGCAGCCCGGTGCTCCCGATGTTTTAACAAGAGGCCCCACAAATATTTAACTCCAGCAAAGGGAGAAAACCTGGTGTAGTGGGGTGGGATGGATATGTTTGCCAAGAAGAGAGGGTGAAAGACTGTGGAATTTATTGATTGGATTCCCGTTGAAACACAAATGCCTTCTCATAACCCAGGAGTAGATAATGGCTTGGCAAACAAGTACGTACTGAGTGCACTTGGCTGGAGGTATTTATGCTTTGTCGCAGGGAACTGAAAGGAGAGGGAAAGGTGAGGACCTCGCTTCGCGCTCCAAGGATGCCCTCTCATCTGGAGGGGGTGGGCGCATTCCTGGGGGGGACAAGCTGCTCTCCGGCGGGTCTTCCTGCGGCGCAGGACCTCTGTGGCAAACACTGCCTGCTCCCAAAGCCCGGGCAGCAGCTGCCGTGAGGGTGCTGGGGCTTGAGTTCAGCATCCCCATCCTGCAGGGGGAGGTGGGAGAATAGCCCAGGGGAGGGAACTGCGGAGAAGAGCTGCCCATTAGCAGCACTGGTTTCACTTGTTCTTTCATCCTTCCAGCATGCGTCGCTATGGGGGGGTTCTGAGCTTCTGCAGCATCTGGTACCCTGCTCTCCTGCCAGCCAGCATCCCCGTTAGTCGTCTGTTGAGAGGGTTTAAAAGGAAAATTGATAATTTGCTTTGAAAAGCCAGAAGTTCATGAATCCCATATGTGGAAAAAAAAGCTGTATTTATCAAGTAAAATTTAGAACTACTTTTTTATTTTATTTTGCAAAATCAAAATAATTTCTAGCCAGAAAGAGGGGTTTTACCCCATTTCTGCCTTCTTTTCTGACCATCCCAGCAAAGACCCTGGCTCTTGAGAATTTTGTATCATTTTCTGCCCAAATGCCCTGACACAGAGAAGAAAGCATCCATCCAAGAGCGTGCTGAGGCTTCCTGATCCCGCCCCCCCCCGCCCCACCCCCGGTGCATCACTGCTGGCCCGCTGGTACTCAGTTTTAAACCAGTTAGAGACCGGAGGAGGCACAGCCGGGAGCAGCACTTCCGCTGGCGCTTGCCAAGGCTGAGGGCAAGGACTTTGTTAGCAAGCGTACAGAGGCATAACCCCGGGCTAGGTGAATTTTCCAGTGAAGCAAGCTTTACCTAAATGCAGGCATCTGATAGGAGTTTCCCAAAAAGTTGCGGGATGGCTGGCGGTTGGGTGTCTGCCTTTCAGGCATGTGCACCCATCCTCCCCCTCCCCATCTCCATAGAGACACCGCTGTCTGCTCGTGCCTGCAGCAAGCTTTTTTCCTTTTTTTCTTTTATTTTCTTTTTTTCTTTTCTTTTCTTATTTTCTTCCCCCCCTCCAGTCCATGTGTTTGCATGCAAATCACCCAAATTTCCTTCTTGTGAACACCACCTCTCTAAAAGTGGGCAGCCCAGGGGCTGGTTGAGAGCATCCCGATGGGAACGCTGGACCCACGGCAAACAGAGCGGGTCCAAGTGGGTCCATGGTGCAGGTGGAGCCCAGCTCTCCCCACCAGGCTCTGCCCTCCTGCTTCCCGGGAACAAACCTTTCCCCATGCCCACTCCCAGCATGACTCCCACCCTTCGCCAGGAGGTTTTGCAACCCCTCGCCTGCCTGTTGTCCGGGCAGGGCTCTCGGGACAGGTGCAGGCAGAACAGGGGGGTGGGGGGAGAGGAGACAAGACTGACCTTTAAAGTTTTGTCCCAGCTATGTCTTGCTGCTGAAAGCATACCAGCTTACACAAATAACTTTTGACCTCCGGCCCCCTCACTTGTGTCGCAGCATTGTGCCAGGAGCATTTGTCTCGGGGCTGTGACACATGGCCTTTTTGTCTGGGGGTGCGAGTGAAGGCTGGGGCATTGCAACTGCCTAGGTAGTGAGTTATTAGCATGCCGGCTTCTCCTTTAGCAGCCCCTCTTTGTGGATGCAGGAGTAGACAACAGAGAATGCAGCTGTAAAGGGAAGAATTAAAGGGTTATTAAAAAAAAAAGGGGGGGAAGAAAAAAGGGGGGGGTGGAAGAGGGGGGAAAAAAAGGGGCTAAAAAAAGTTGCACTGCAGTTTTTCAGTTCTGATTGCAGGGAGGCATCTCTGCAACTGTCCAGCGGCAGAGTTAATGCTTTCATCCTGTGGAGCAGGTTTTCAGCAGGGGTAAATTAGTGGGGATGCAGTGACATCCATAGGGCTATGCTGAGTTACACCATTTTACAAGCTGACCCAGGCCCTGGGTGGGGGGGGGAATGGTACCAGTTTACACCAGCTGAGGGTCTGCCCTTTCAACATCACTGTTGTGAGAGTCACCACAAATCAAGGTCTCTAGTGACTGCACATCGGGCTTGTCTTATAGAAACACTTGATTTGCCTTGGAAAACGCTCCTGGTATTCGCCAGCATCCTCCATGCAAGCAGCCCGCGCCGGGGCTGCTGCAGACAGGAGTTATAGGGCCAATCTCGGCAGGCTGGTGTGATTCATGCCCACCCAGGAGGCAGCTGGAGGCATCCTTGCAAAGAGGAATGTGCCTGTTTTCAAGACGAATATGGTCTTCATAATTCAATGAGTGTAATAAGACGCTAGCGAGGCAGCAGCAGTGAGGTGCAGGGGCTGCCCCCCCTCCTAAATCCCTAAGCGGGCAGGCACTGGAGCTACGAAGGAGGAATAAAGGTGCTTGGAGAGCTGACAGGGGAAAGCTGCCTTTCCAGCACGGATGCGAATGGCTGGGATAAGGCCAGTGTTTCGGAGGGCACCCTTCAGCCCTTCAGAAGCTGCAGGAGACACAGCCTCTCCTCTTGGCTTGCTGAAAGCCACAGGCATCTTCAAAGAGCTGGAGGAATAGGGGTTTACAAGATTATCCCTAAGCACCTGCAGACCTTTGTGAGCTCGGTCCATGACTCAAAATGATATGATTCATCTGTAACTTACACCCCAATTAGTCGCCAAGTGCTTCTGGTTTTAGCCACAGTGCATTGGCTTGGCCCCTGGCTCAGGCCACCGGGGACTGTGATGCCACGGTGGCACACGGTCAGCTCGCCGTCGCTTTGCCCCAGGGCAGCGCTGCTGCGCAGTGGGCTCCGACTGTGCTGTGTGGCTCCAATGGTGCTGCACGGTGGGCTCCAACAGTGCTGAGTGTAGCTCCGATGGTGCTGTGCAGTGAGCCCTGATGGTGCTGCACGGTGGGCTCCGGCTGCCCCCCCGCTCGCCTTACCACACAGGTCTTCCCACCCGCCCTTTCCAGGCTGTGCATTATTTGCTGTTATTTTGCCACATGCCTCCTTTCCCATTTTTTTCCAAAATCAAACAACGTCATCATTTTCAGTCTCTGTACCAGGGCCCCGGTAAGATAACATTGGTTTTCATTTTCTCTGTTCTTCCTTCAGACTCAGAATATTCCTCAAAGACCAAACCCACTCCTTCTGAGCCCTCCAGGCACTCCGCTCTTCATAGAACACTGCTTTTCCGGGTCTCTCTAATATTTACAGCACCAGCCTTACGACATAAGCGCATAAGCCTCCTGTTATTTCTTTTTTTCCCCCGTTCTAAAAGGATTATTTCAAAGCCAATTTTTATAATTGCATCCCAGATAAAGAGCGTGTCCCCCAGGGGCGTTCAGTGTGGGGAGCAAGGAAAGCGTGGAAAGTATTGCATGCTTGCTCACCACAGCCTTCGGACCATCCCGCAGCTCTTCCTGCCAGCTTAATAGCCTGGATGAAGCCCCACTTTTCCAAAGGCAACCTCCAGCTCCTGCTTCCTGGGACAGCGTCTTGCTAGGCAGTACTCTGGGCCATCTGAAATCCAGAGGAACCCTGCTGTGCAGCAGAAAGCAAACATTTCATTTGAAGGTGTCCCCCAAAAAAAAACTCTGAGCCACCACAGGCCACTGCTTGCATGATGACGGAAAATAAAGATTATTTCATAAAAGTCAGGTCCATTTAATTTTATAGCATTTAAGTCAGCGACAATACATCAGACAATTATATTGCACTTAATTCTCGGATAATGGAACAATGAAAGATGTATGTTTGCATTTTGTAAAATTAAACTGTATGCAGTTATTTATCTTTTACCTTAATTGTTTGAGCTTGTTTCTAATGTAAACTGTTGTAATTTTAAATAAATATAATAGAAAAAACTTTCCTAGGTATCGGAAATCCAGAGTAAATTTACTTTGCAAATAGGCTTTGTTAGGTATGTTTTATGCTGAGGATCTTGAACTGACACTTTCATTCAAAAATATTTTGAATACTTCAGCGGAGGCTCTATCCTTCCCAGTAGGTTGTGGAGAGGTCCAGGAGAGGGGGGAGCTGGCTGGGTGAAGGACTGCCGCTGAGACGGACCCCACAGCGGGCCCGCTGCGCTTGGCGGCCAGGAAGGTGCCAGGTGTGCCATCCTGCCAGGAGGGAGCTCCGTGCCCGAGGGCGGCCGCAGCCCTGATGGTCCTGGCTGCCCCAGCTCTCACCGACCTCCACATCGTTCTTCTACAAGAGATGTGTAAAGATAGGACCAAGGCATGGCGGGGCCTGTTGTACGGGTCCGTGTCATATGTGCTTTGGGTGGTTGAAAGCGAAGGACTCCAGGTCTTTCATCCTCCGTTGCACCGCAGCCAAATATTAATGGTTGGAAAACATGCCCAAGCGTGCCTTCGTGATGCCATCACGTATCTGAGTGCTCGCTTCAGTTTGGGCAGCAAATTTAGGACTCCCAGCAGCGAGCAACGATGTTAGGATAACTTTTTCAATAAAATCTATCATCATGCCATGTAAAATCCCAATTATCTGTACTGGGAAAGTACAGTTACTGCTTTGTAGCTCTTTGAGGAGTTTTAGAGATGATCTTGGTTAAGCCTAAGATGTTGATTAAGGAGGTGAATGCAACTGTTGACTTAGCCCTAAGGGGTTGTTATAAATGTGTCTGTTTGTTTTTCCAGTACCTCGAGGGAAGGCTCCAACAAAGGAAACTCGCTGGGTTGAAAGGTAACTCAAGTGATTAATGACATATACATTCAGCATGACGTCTTTATCATGGGGTGGTCTTATTGATTTCGAGTTGAGCAACCTGGGAAGTGGAAAAAGAGGTTGTAAAAGTGAAAGCCCGGTGAAAATTAATTAATTGCAGGAACAAAAGTGTCAGCCTTCCTCACATACCTGGAATTTGGCGGGCAGTCCCATCTTGCAGGGTACTTGCAGCAGCTCTGTAAATCATGACTGATTTTCTTTCATAGCGTGCAGTGATTCAAAAAAGCTAAAATAGGAATGCTGGGGTTGGTTTGGGCTTGTTAGCTGCATATGCCAAGAGGATTTTTTGGATGACTGCAGCCCTCTTGACAAAGGGAATTCATCAGGGGGAGTTGAAGCTGGGTCAGAGCGTCAGCACATGTGCCCATGGGTTGACTTGGACTGGTTAGCTCAAAAGCTTTCCTATGGTGGTCCCTGTTCCCAGTTCCTATGCTGTAACCATCCCTGATGCTCCAGCATGGCCACCGGGGTGGGACCGAGCTTGTACCCATCGCGTACAGGCACTTCCAAAATCTGTTCCCAAAGACCAGCATTATGTCCTCTAGGACCAGGACAACTTGACTCTGGGGTGGATGGCCCTGCCTGGCATGGATCGAGGATCCCAGACAGTCCAACGTTACCCTTGATTCCCCTGGTACCAGCTATGTACATGACGGAAACAAGAAGGTACTAGGAGGAAAATACCCTTGAACATCTGCTTTGTAGGAAATAAGAAAATTCTATGCAAATGAGGGACCCCATTGTCTCTAAGGTGGCATGAAACCATCAGGCATCCATCAGAAACTTCCTCTGGAGGCATCTGCTGAGCTGGAGCCCTGCTGCTGAGCCACCTTACTGAAGCTAAAATGATACGGCTGGTCCCTCCGCACCCCCTTGGTGGTGGCTGCTGCTCTTCTTTGCCTTCGGTTCCTTTAGATGGCACCATCCTCCTGTGCTGGTGCTGCTCTGGAGCCCATCTCAATTAGTATTCACGCTGCAAAAAAAGGAAAATTCCTTCATTACAGGGCAGTGGGTAGTGCAGCAGTAATTGAGGTGGTGTCAGCAACTCCGTTATAAGCCCTGGTTTCCACTGCGGGGGAAGGTTCACATTCACGAAGCTACAAGCCCAGAGCAGCCACCTTCCTCCTTTTTACAGGTATCGCTGGGCAGCACTGTGCTTCAGATACAAACTTCCCATGTGGCAGCCTAGGGGATCGGTCCTGGTTTTGGGAGATCAGTATGAGGTGTGAAAGCCGGTGGGGTTATGCCAGCTACAGGGCTGGGCTTTCTGCTGGGAAGAAGTGGGAATGGGCAGCAAAGGGCATCCCACACTGCAGGGCCCCATCCAGAGCCCACAGAGGTCCTGGGGGATGTGGTGAGCTGGACAGTGGGTGCTGGGGGCTTCAGTGAGATGTGCCCACCTGCAAGAGGTTGGGCCAGGTGGGTTTTGGCAGCACTCACTGGCCCCAACCCTCAGGTTGGCAAGAGGTTGGATGAGCAGCAGGAGGAGAAGCAGCAGGAGGGAAGGGGCTCTTTGGGCAGCTGGTAAATGCATACAGCCCTCTGCAGGGGCTGGGGACCCACCATGACCTGGCAAGCTGCTCCAGGGTGGCCTTGGTGTCCTCCGGGGCAGGCTCGAGGGTTGAGGAGTGCCTGGTCCCGTGCACACCACTTTCTGGGTGCTCTCTGCGGAGCTGAGGTTTGGCTGGTCCTCCCTTCAGCCGGCTGCTTTGGCAGCAGCCTTTGGAAAACCACCTGGGAGGGGGAGGATTGAAGCAGAAGATTTGGACCATCGTGGATGCGATGGGTCTATAAGGACCACCTTCACCCGAATTAATGGCACTTTCTTCATCAGGCGTCCTCTTCATTCCTGCCCTGGATCCGAATATCAGCAAATCCCAGATCTTCCTTTGGCAAAACCCACCTTTTGCTTTGCACTCTGGGAAGCAGGCTCTTGCCTTTCTCGCTGGGAAAGTGGCTCATCTCCGAAGAGCACCTGTAACATCATCATCGTTAGGGCCCACCTGGCCGAGCCCTCCCTCCTACCCTGCCAGGTTATGGCACAGAAAGAACAGGGATGACCTTTTGCAAAGAGGATAGAGCTGTGCCGAGTCACCTTCAGGAACAGAGGGCTTCAGAACAAGGGGAAGCCCAACCCGGGCAGGTTTTGCCCAGGTTACTTGGGCTCAGAAAGATCAACTGAGTGAGTATCGCACCGAGGCAATTGCCCACCCAAGGAGATCCAGGGAAGGGCAGCAGGTGCCAATACCTGCGGTACTGCAAGCCCAACAGAGTGCAGGACCAGCTGTGCCAAGGGGCCCTGGGCAGGGAAGAAGAGGAAAGTCACAGTTTTATTTCTTTGCAAGCACTTTTATCTCTCTTAAAAACAAAAAACCATGGTTTTTTTGAAAACATAGAGAAATAATCTCATTTGCGATTCAAAATTTAAGATAAATGTGGTCAGCACAGGAGCTGGGAACCCTGGGTCTTTCTCCCAGTAACTTTTTTCTCCTCTCTGGGAATCTTTAAACACAACATCAGAATCGACAACATGTGAACCTTCCTACCCAGCAGAATATGATATTCCCCAGCAAGGGAGGATGCATCCCCTCCTTCCTCCGAAAGGCGAAGTGCCCCCTTTTTGCTAAGTCTTGGCTGCCCTGAAACAATACAGCAGCAGGGAATTCCCGGGGTCAGCCCAAATCCCTTGTTCTCCCAGCCTGCTCCTGGCCCCCGGGAGCTGCAGCCTTGTTCAGGCTTTTAGAAGTGCAAATAATCTCTGTAAATGGGGGGAACAGATCAAGTGATTGGGCAGGAGCTCTCTCCCAGGGCTGTCCCAGGCAAAAGCTGCCTCTCCCGGCTTTTTCATCTGCTTTGGTTTATTTTTCCTGCTCCCATCCCCTTTTTTTCCCCTGTTTTCTATTGAGGTGTTAGCTCCGAAACAAGCGGTGCATTGGGGCTGTAGCTCCATACGATCTCTCTGCCCTATACATCAGGGGTCAAACCCAGGCTGACGGGTCCCAGGGCTCTGCCTCCGCACCCGTCCCTGCCCCGTGGCTCCCCAAGCGGGACCGAAACCATCCCCACTCGGTACCACAAGGCTTCTTGACTTGGCCAGGTTCATTACACGGATGCTCCTGAATTAAAAAAGGATCCTAAGCGTGTGCTGGGCCCAGGTAAACGGCAATTGCAAGATGTTAGCATTGCAGCCACGGAAGCATGAATCAGCTGCAAATACACGGTGCGGATGCCAGGGTCTGGGGGAACCGGTGTGTCACCCAGGCCTGGCGCATTGTACCCGTGTTAATACCACATGAGTGCTAAGGGTCCAGTTGTGGAGTAGCACCGACAGCAGAACAGTTCCTGCGGTTCACCCCTGGAAACGCAATTTTAGGCAGTCCAGATAAGCATTAAAATATAGATGTTCTTACTAACAAATAACCAAACCCCACTAACAACCCCATCTGCAACAAGACCAGCGACCCTGCACGAGTCGCCTTTATCTCCCTCTGCCTTTTGTTCCCCTCCAGCCTTTGTCTCCCCGAGCCCATGCTGCTCCTGGCGCGGCTGGTGCCTGGGCTCTGCCCGGAGCAGCCGCCAGCGGTTTCACCATGCCCGGGGTGGGTACCGAGCAAAATCAACCCTCCTGCTCGCTGCCTGCTCCTTTCACATCGGTCCCGTGCCTTGCAAGCAGCTCTGCATTTCAGGGGAGAGCCCACGGCATCATTGCAATAGCTGATTCGTTTAGTTACCTGAAAAATAGATTTTCCTTCCTCTTGCTTCTGTGTATCAGTTCCGATTACTTTCGTATTTGTTTGTTCAGTCAGTTTTGATCATCTCTCTGTTAAATACACAAAGTCATTCATTAAGCATCGCATTCCACATTTTGACCCTTTATTAGGCACCGCTTAGTTGATGTGGGAGAAAATCTCTGTTCCTTCCTGCATTTCTTTTCCTTTTGGATGATTTGACGGAGCAAGGGGGGAAAATCGCTCAGTGTAGTTTAAATAGCCTGGAAGTATTTCCATGCAGAGACAGAATCTCCATTAACCATTAAAGTTTCATATTTCTTCCCCACAAGTACGAACCCCAGGGCAGCAGAAAAGAAAGAAAGGGCTGTCAAATTACGTGTGCAACCTGAGGTACAGATATTTGTAGGTGACGTTGGGTAAAGGTTGAGTAAAAACTTAAGGGAAGTGAAAGAATAACAGCCAGAAGGTTTAAAAAAAAAATGTAAAAAATCAAAATAGGGAATGTAGCATTTTAACTTTTTTTTTTCCCAAATAAATCTGCAGCACAGAGTTTGCAGCTCCTTGGATTTCCCCTCCAGCTTGCGGCTGGAAGAAGGAGCCGTGATTTAGGGAACGGCCTCGGCGGGGGAAGCTCTTTCCCTTTCCCACCCACTTGCCAGCTACAAAGCTGCAGAGATTTTCATTTCGGAGTCAATCGGAACAATTTTGTCCTGGCGACCCTGCTGTCTAACCCTGTTTGCTGAGTTACGCCGGGTTTGCTGACAACTTCTACTTGAGTAAATTGTATTTAGACAACAATATATTTCATTCAGGTCTTTTGCAATGTCTGGACCAAGGTCAGTTTTATATTCTACTGAAATCATAAAGTGACACTAGAGATAAACAGAATGTTTACTCTCTCCATGTGAGCTGAAGCTGATATGTAAATTTATCCTTATTCTGTCATCAAATTTGCATTTACCCTCTTAGTCAAACACTACAGGGTTCCAAATCAAACAGCTTTAATGGTGGTCAACCCTTTATGACCGATTGCCATATCAGAGAGAGAGAAACGGCAATTTAGATTAAAATGAAAAGAGTAACACAACATAACAAGCGTCATCCGGTTTGCCATAATTGGATAAACTTTTCATATGAGTGCCTGTGTTTGGATGCTCGGCTGCCTGGAAAGCAATTGCCGTATTCTCCCGGTGTTGTTCTAGTCCCTTTATCTGCCCCACACAGACCGTACTCACCTGTCATTATTTTTTTCTTCTGATCAAACAAGCCAAGTGCCACTAAACAAATTCTGGCGTGGGTTGGATTTTTTTTTTCTTTCCCCCCCTTACAGTCACATAAAAGAAGGGGGCTTGATTCACTGCAACAAGCCGTCGGGTTTCCTTCTATCTGTAAGGCTCAGGTCAGGCCGGAATAAAATGGGCAGGCTTGGCAGGGCACATCAGAAACCCAAAGGTGGGCTTTCAGGTTCAGTTGCTTTTTAATGAAGGAATACATTGTGCTGGCAGGCAGCTTGTTTCCAGGAATCGCAAAGCTGTGTGGTACGAATGTGGCCTGACACCACGGGGATGGGCTGGGGGTAAGGGCCTCGGGGCTGGAACTCCTGCAAAGTTCGACTGTAAAATAACAGATGGAAAAACTCAACCAAGGATGCAGGATGACAATAGAAATCCTCCAGGGAAAAAAAAAAAAAAAAGGTATTTAGTGCCTGGGATAAATATGCATATAAAGATGGGTTTTACAAGGGGAGGGGGGTGGTTTCTGCGCCCTGAGCACCCCACGGTGCTGAGCTGAGACCCCACAACTTGTTTCATGTGTGCCTTGGAGCTGCACTTGCAGAGAAGGAGGATCTCTACTTCGTTAAATCTGCGCCCAAATTAAAAAAGGCTTTTTTGGTCACAGCTAACATTTTGGGGGGTGCTAACATTTTGGCTGGTGTGAGGAATGGAAGAGCAAAGGGGTCTGACGCCAGTGCCCGCACCACGGCAGCCCGGACAATGCCGCCAGAGTCCTGTCCCCAAAAGGCGCTCCCAGGATCTGCTGGGCAGGAGGAGAAAGAAAGGAAGAAAAGAAACAGAGGCATGTTCGGCCGCAGCTTTCGCTAGGTAACAGCAGGTTTGGTGCCTGGAATGCCGCCACTGCCGAACGGCTTCATCCAGCACCATCCAGCACCGCTGCCGCACTGGCGCCGGGCTGTGCCCAGCTGCAGCCCTCCCCTCAAAACAACCAACAGAAAAAAACCCAAACAACCACAACTAAGGCAAAGTAAGAGAAGACAGAGAAAAAGAGGACTAAGGAAAAAAAAAAAAAAAGAGAAGGGTTAAAAACATTTAAAGAAAAAAAGCAGGAGGAGAAGGTTGGCAGGGGGGAAGGAGAGAATTTTCCTTTTCAGCGTGGCTGTCAGACGGATATCTTATAGTGGGAGGGCTGGGAGGGAACAGATATCTGCCTCTCTCCGGAGCCTGCAAGTATTTCTGCCATTCATGAAGCCAAGGGATGCCACACACATTCTGTTTGTTCAACATAAGCAAACAGATTGTAAACTGGCTGATAATTTTTGTACTGACAATGTCATTTACAGCTGTCAGCCTTTTGTCTGTCATGTTTGCTTTATTCAAATATGAACCAAGTGGACCTCCCTTCCACCGCTTTCTTCTGCATTAAAATCACATCAATTCCGTTCCATTCTGTCTTATCTAAAATTCATTGGAGGCCAATCACTTGGATGAATGCTTTGGGGTTTCCATGGAGGCAAGAAGTCTAGTGTGGACTTCAGGGGATTAGGAAGTTTCAGATTTAAAGCCTTGAAGTGCACGTTTCTTTCACTTCTTTCTTTTGATTGCAGAGGAAGGGGAAGGGGAAAGAAAAAAGAAAAAGAAAAATCAGGAAATTTCAAGATAATTTTATTTTTCGAAAGCGCCCCAGCATGAAGTAATGCCCCCGCTCAGCACATGTGCGTGCGCATCTGGACGTGCTTGGCTGCCGAGCTTTTCCTTAAGCACAATTTATGGCCGTGATCTTTCCAGATGAGCTAAAAGGAGTATACTGTACCGGCATCTACCCCCCCAGCATCCTCAACAGGATGCTTGCCACCAGCTCCTATAATCAATTCAGGCCCATCTTCAATTAGATTGATTTGGATCCAGCTGCTTCCCATGGTGCTGCCCGCAGGTCTGGAAGCATCTCCCTTTGTTAATAGAGGTCACGGCACTTTGTGTTAAATAATTCACATCAGACTGTCTGTCTGTCTGTCTGTCTGTCTGGGGGCAGCTGCAGATGTTGCCCGTTGGTGTGGAGGCTGTGAGCCCCACACTCGCCCACGCACACACCTGTATCACAGACAGTTGTACGCGGAGGATATTTATTTTATGTTTGTTGCTCAAGCACTGAGCCGATGTAAATCAGCGGGGAGCCGGTGCAAGCGGGATGAATTTATGTTGACTTGTCTTGTTTTTATCTTTGAGGCTTCCAACATTATTTCTGCCTTGGAGGTCTGGGGTTTGGTGCTGGGCAGTGTTTTGGAGCTGGGTTTCCTGGGCTGTTTGGAAGCCAGACCCCTGCTGCCAGTCTCGGGTTAAGATAGCCAACAGTGGAAGTAGCCAGATCACAAACTGCACATAAATGCCTTGGTTTTACATATTGTGGGCAGAGAGGGAAAGGAGCTGTTTGCACAGGAGATCTGGGGCTGGGGAACACCCCTCCTGCTGTCCCACCGGGGAGAGGACACAGGTGACAATTGAAGTCGCTTTTTTCCCCACTTCGCTTCATCTTTCTTTCCCTATGCCCAGCAATTAAAAGTCAAGCCTCAAAGAAAAAAAAGCCCCAGACTGGTTTGGTAAGTATGAAACCTTAAAAAAATGTGCCTTTTATTTACCTTCTGGGTCCTGAAACTCAGTAAGTGCTCTTGAAGCACAGCTTGGAGCCCCCACGGCCACGGCAGGCACAGAGGCAGAGCCGAGCTGCCCAGCACAGCACTCGTCCCCTGGCCTGGGGGTGACATGCCTGCTGAGCTGCCCCAGCTCTCCTGGCACTCCTGTGGTGATGGCCATGGCAGTAGCAATGGCGATGGCAACAGCAAGGATAGCAATGGTGGTGGCGACGCAATAGCAATGGCACTAGTGGCAACAATGGCAATGGTGATGGTGACAGCAATGACATTAGCAATGGTGATGGCACTAATGATGATGGCAATGGTTATGGTGACGGCAATGACAAGGATTGTCTCGGGCAGTCCCACAGCTGCTCCCGGCAGCTGAGGTTCCCCTACGAGCCCATCGCCTGCGACCTTCCCCCTCTCCTCCCACCAGTCCATGCAATGAGACTTGTCAGGACAATCTGGTTCTGGCCAGGTTTTGGGGAAGGGTGAAGGGTTTCCCTCTGCCAGCCCTGTGCCTGTGGCTTTCTCGGAGCTCCACAAACTACATCTCAGTCAAAACTAATATTGCAGTGACCCTCCTCCCTGATGCAGATTGAACAGAGAATGTAAATGCCATATCTATCAATCCAGCCAGCTTGCTTCTCCTCCTCGATACCTCCCTATAACCCCACTTACGCGTGAACTCAGCATTCGGTCAATAAAGCCTACACACACCTACAAATACACAACACACATCAACAAACAAACAAGCCCAAGCAAACAAAACTAATCAAGACATTTCTCCTAGCATCCAAGAAGGAAGGGAAGGACTAGTATTGCATTTATGATTTCTGCTTGTGAGTACTGCCAAGCCACCCGCATACCAGGGGTGGGATGTGCCCTGGACAATACTGAAGGTCCTTTCTGGGATTTCTCATGGCCCTTGCCTTCAGCAGCAACTTTCTCCATCATCCAGCCCTATGCAGAGGTGATGCTTTAGCAGGTGGTGGGATCCAATGCTCTTCCCTGTCACATTTACAGTTTGCTCGTTACATTCACATTCAACTAAGATTTATAAAATGACCCAAGAGGATGAGGAGGTGGGTCTCAAGTCTGCCCACCCATGCAAACACCCTTCCACCCTGAAATTGCCAGGCAGTGGCCACGCTCAGAGGTGACGCACCACGTCAAGGATAGGTCATGCAAAATCAGGACAGGAGCTCTGGTGCTCACAGCATCAGGGATTGCTTCAAGAGGACCAGCCTGCAGCAGCAGCAAGTTTAGAAAATGTTGGAATAAATGAGCACCGCAAGGGAAAGCTTCAAGGAAAAGTGCCCTGAGTGTTACGAAATATTTACAAACCGCTTTGGGCTTGACAGATCCTTTCCGAAGGCTCGAGGATTGTTTGGGGGAGGGGGGGGGAAAGTCACGTGCTCACCACCTTATGACTGCTGTCCCCAGAGCATCTGCCCTGGGTTGCTGTTGCAGATGAGGCTGGGAGGGACCTTAGGTGCGATGCTCATGGTACCCACTGCACCTCTCCCCCGTGCCACAGAAAACAGGACTAGGGGTGGCGGTTTAGGAGCCTGGGGGTTTTGATGACTTCAAGCACTTTGGGGCTATGGATAGGGAAGGTAGGGGTAGCAATGAAGTCCTTGTAAAGCTAAAGGTAAATTCATGCCCATCTCAGACTGGATCAAGTTTATGCAGTTGTTGGGCTCTGTTCCAGGTCAGGACCATGAATAACTGGGATGGGGGACGTGGGGCCCCCGTGTCCTGCGAGAGGGGCTCAGTGTCGGCTCATGTCCAGGGGAGCAGCTGCAGGGACCAAGGCACCAACGCCGTCCTCTGAATGAGCTGTCCTTAAAACAAATCTGAAGTCTTAAGTTCAGTTTGTGCATATGATGCTTCATATTTAGGATTTGCCATTATTTCCCTCCTTCCCCTCCCCCCCCCTTTCTCCTCTTTTCCTTTCCACAGCTCCTCCAACTCAGGAAACTTTGGAAATGACAGAGATTGTTCCCTCGTAACCCTGGTGCATTTAAATGTTTTAAAATCCCAGCGATGGAGTTGCCGATGGGTTTTGTTCCCTTGCTGCTCTGGCTCATCTTCCTTTCAAGTTGGGGTCTTTTTTCAAAATTACAAAAGGAAAAAAAGAAAAGGAAAAAGTGGGAAGGAGCTTTTCCCCATCATTTGTCTTGCTGCATATAATAGTGGAAAAGAATGGGGGGAGAGAAGAGGAAACTTTTCCTTTGTTTCAATAATGTCTCATTTCAATTTGAAACAAAACTCAATATGCGTGTGTGCTGCTTTATAAACTCCAAACCTAAGAGAAAATAACAGAATGGAAATGTCCCCCTCTACGGATGCTAGCTTGAGAAAAGGGCTTTGAACCCGCTCAGGCTGAGCGTGTAGTTTTGAAGATGATGACAGGGGTATTTCTCCAAGCACAGATTGCTCTGGTCTACCCCAGAACGGTGTCAAAAGTCCAGGAAATCATTAAATTCTGTTGCTCTGGTGCAACCCACTGCTCAAATACTGTCTCTTTGGAGAAGCTGTTGTTTGTACCAGTTGTACCGTTTCATTTCTAATCTTTGTTTCCAGGTACCAACAAGCTGTTGGGATGCCATGTGACTGGGCAGAGCAGCACTAGACACTGATGTCTGTGCCTCTGGACCTCCTCACCTCCTTCACCTGCTCACGGCGTGCTGGGACACGGCCGCTCAGCATGATAGAGAGGGTGGCTGCTGCTGGAGCCACTCCACCGACACTCCACAACCAAGGCCAGAAACAGGCCGATAACGATGGGATTCAGCATCACTGGGGAGATGCCACGTGGTCCAACACACCCCAAAACCTGGTTCCAAAGGTTCTTTTGCCCGGCAGGACCCTGCAGGGCATTCGGTAAGACCCTGCCCTGGCTTTGACAGGCTTTAGGTCAAGACTTTGCTCTGATAACGCTCCTCACCATCCTGCCTGCCCAGATTTAAAAGCCTGTCCTCCACTTCAAGTCTTGAAAAGCCTTGGCTTCACTTCTGCAGCCGCTCAGCCTTGGGGAGAGGGAACAGATATCTCTGAGTCTTTCAGAAAACCCCTGGTTGATTGATAGCTTTCAGCCGGCTGGGTCCTTGACAGCCATGAGTGATCCCACAACCACAAAGAGTTACAAAATCAACCAAAAATAAAGTTTGCTCTTTTTAAATTTTTTTTCCCTTCCTTTCTTTCTTATTTCTTTCTTTTCCAAACAAAACCACAGCAAACCCTGCTCAGCCGCTGGGACGGGCTGAGGGCTCAGCCACATGCCGTACAATACCGCCCGTACAATCCAGCTCCACAATTCCTGTCCACTCCTGGGATATTTACGACATATCCCACAGTTGTCATGTCAACACGACAAGCAAGGGCGGCCTTAAATCAAGCTGTCAAGGGGCCAGAACAGTACTGCTATGCAAAATAATGGCACTGACTGACACTAGGCATTGCATCTGTCATTTGGGGAGGTTTGCGGCTGCTCCCTTGCTACGTTTGGGTTGGTCCTTTGGAAGAGAAATAGGGCAGGGGAGGAATAGCAATGAGATGGTGAAGAAGGCCTTTTAAAAAAAAACAAAAACAAAAAACAGAAATATTAGAGTTCATTGGAGTATCAGGTGGTTATTTTCCTTTGGGTGGGATTTGTTGTGTGCATGCTATGTGCGGCGGATCCTCCCAGAAATGGTGCAGCCACATCAATAATTCTGATGTTGAGCCTGGAAGATGTTTAGCACCAACCACCACAACTTCTTCACTCAGTCCACACTCCCCGGACAGCTGCAGCTGGGAGCTCATCTTCCTCCTCACCCTGCCCAAAGCAATCTTCCTCCCTCGCACCTGAATTTTGTCAAGCACTTGGGGCAGCAGCTATCAAAGAAGTACATTTTTATTGTAGCCAGCTGGCTTCCCCAAGGAAAAGGAGCAAACACGCTGATTCGCAGGGTGGCTGCCCATCAGTCCCTGTAATAACTCCGGAGGCAGCAGGGCTTTCACGTAGATTGCGCTCCTTCAAGTTTTGTGCAAATACATTAGCGGGCTGGAGGAGGGGTTTGCCAGGGAGCGGTGGAGATGCTGCACTGGGAGAGCATCCCCATCACAAGAGGAGCTGGGAGCTCATTCCAGGGAGAAGACTAATATACATTTATACAACTTTTAAAATTTTTTTATGAGAAGAAGAAATCTGCACTTCAAGTCCCCTGCCCCATAAGAAAAGGCAATTTGGGCAGAATATTTCATTAACGCTTCTGAAGCACAAAGGTTAAAAGAGGAGCTTATAAGTTTGTTAAATACATCAGGACATACAAAACCCTTCTGCATTCACCCAGCGTGGGAAGTGTCATATTTTTTAGTGCTGGAAATCCATTTAACCTTTAATCAAGCTAAGCTCGAATGTTTGAAAACAGACTTTCCGATACATACACCATAGGTATCACCTGCATAGGTGGTGGTTACGTTTACTGTGACTGTACTAATTTCCATTCTAGTCATTGTGAAATGGTTTCACTCAGAGGGTACTTATGCCCTTAAACAGTTTAGCGTACACTCGAGACTGGTGCCGTGCCAGACCCGGGCACCTAAACCCCTACACTCATACAACATTTTCGCAGAGCAACTGATTATTCCACATCCGCCCATCACCGTTCCATATATTTTGCTCTGCAGCATCACTAGGGAAGGAGATGACAACCCAGGCGGGCAGGAGTTTTGCCTTTGCTGGCTATGACCCTTTGCAAGCCTTTGCCGCTGCTCTGCAGGCAATGCTCACCCCCTCTCCCCACAGCTTCGCATTCACTTATTAAATCATGGGCAAGCCGAGGAAATCAGCCCGGGTGGTAATTTGCACCATTACCTGAGGTGATAAACTGAGCGGGGGCGGGAGGTAAGGGGGGGACAGACAGAAAGGTGTAAAGCAATTAGCAGCCTTTTCAGGAGCCCTCTTCCCTATGTTTGCTGCAGGGGAAGGTTCCTCCAGCTGCTGCCGAGGGGAGCACAGGTCCGACCGCTGCTTCAGCCCCAAGCAAGGGCAGAAGTTGGTCCCTAGCACTTTCGTCAGGCTTCATGTCATGCGTGTTTTGGCTTTCCCCACCGTACTGCCGATAAACAGATGGCTTCATAGGCCATTACAGCTTTGGGTGGCTATTTTGCGAGCATGCAAATGATATTGCTGTGTTGCATAGCGTGGTTATTTACTGCTAATTGCTAAGCTGTCGATCATTATTATATTCTGTGGTGACAGGGTCTGTATTTGCATAGTTTAAGCTACCCATCCTATCTAAAATTAGCATGTGGCTTTTTTAAAAAAAAAAAAGTTATCAGTGTTAAAAGAAACCATCACAGAATTGACTGGGGTAAAATATCTCAGCGCTTTTTTGTATGCATACACCGACACTTATCTGCGAGGAGGATGAAAACCAGCACGATCTGACTGTGAAGTTTGCAAACAACGTCCCACCCCAGGGTCTGCATCACATTTCCCTTTGTGTCCTGGCTAAGGGCACGGAGAGGATCACAGACCCCATCCTCGCGCTGTTTACTTTGGGAACAATCAGTAATGTATGAATAATAATGCCACCCTCTGACCATGACTAATTGAATTGCAGCATGCTGCGGAGGCAGGCAGAAAGCTTTGCTCCCCGCTAGTCTATCAGTGTTGTTTTTCAAGTAGCAGCAGACAATGATTGATGCTGATGCGCTTTCAAACAAGTCGCCTTAAACACCTAATGCTAGCACGCATGGACCTGCAGCTCGAGCCCCTATTAAAGGCAAGCTTGGATTTATCCATTTATTTATTTATTCCATCAAAGGTTCTTCTGAAGGCTGACTTTTCCCCTCGGACAAGGTCCCCTTCACAGCAGCCTCCCAGCGTGGAGCAGCCCCGGAGCAAGAGGGGTTTACTCCAGTGCTCCCTGCTAGGCTGCGCCATTAGCATAACGAAGCCCAGTCAATCAGATCTGGCTTTCTGCAGGGATACAGGGAAAGGCAGGGTGGCATAGCTGCCCCTTCCCAATGGAGAGCTGCCGGCTGGCAGGGCCAGCCCCGAGCATCCTTCTGCTGTGGTGGAAGCAGAGGGAGAGGGAAGGGGTGGGGCGTGAATTTTGCTTTAATATCTCTATGTCTATGCCTGTTTACCCGTCTGTCTACACAAGAGGCTGAGAGCACAGCTCAGAAATACAGAGGCAAAACCAGAACTGATGGAAAAAAGCCAACCATGCCGTTACAGCCACTTAGCACAAAAGGAGCATCCAGGACTCCAACCTTTCAGCTCAGCACCAAAGGGAGCTTGGGAGTGATGCTACTCATGCTACCTCTCTGCTCTGGGAACCTGCAAAAAAGTGCCCAGGAGAGGAGCTCCACATGGAGCATCACTGCACTGGAGGTGGTGTTTTCCCCCTCAGCTCCAAAACCATCCTGATTTCTCCATCCCAGATTGGTTCCATACTACGATGCAGATAATGCCAATAGCAGCAAGGCAAGCTATAGCAACCCCATCTCCCCGGGCAGCATCAGCAGAGGACACAAGTGGGACGTGCATTGCAGCAGCAGCTCCCATGCCTGGGGCTGTGGTCCCCAGCCTCTCAGTTCAGGGTCCTGCCCCAGTCCCATGGGGCCTGAAAAAAAAAATGAGGATTTGTGCCCAGGGTGGCTGGCCCAGGGTTTTATTCGGCTCCCCTCAGCACACACTTCAAGTTGGCTCCCTTGCCGTGCTGGCGAGGCAAGTGTCCAGGCTCAGCCCCGTGCGGGCAGGATATTTTATTTGATTAAAAGAAGGATGGGAAGTCCATTAAATCCTTTCTTTAGCAATACGATTAAATAAAACGTAAGTGATTTATTTTCTCCTTCTGTATTTGGGTTTTCAGGGCCTGGGTGCCAGCCGCTGGGGTCGGCTCCAAATCTCAAGCGCTGGCCTTGTTTAGGAGTCAACAAAAGCCGTGTTTAGCAACCGAAAGCCAAACGGAAATCTGTACTTTGGACCAAGTCTAATGATCGCTCCTCAGTGGGATAACAAGTCTTGTGTCAAAAGCTTTTGCTAAGCTTCACCTCGAAGCTTTTTCCAACTTTTTTTTGGCTGTTGCCATGCAGAAAGCGTCGCAGGGCAGCCAGCAGCGTGGGCACAACCGCTTGCCCCCAGCCCTGCCACGGCACCACTGCCTCAGCATCCCGCTGATGCCCCTTTGCCGTATGCCTCCAGGCACCCCGCCAGGTCCACATGGGCCCCTGCAAGCACCCAGGGGCAAAACCCTGGGAGAAAACAGCTTTACTTCCCACCTGGAAAAGGGGTATATGGAAGACAAGTCCAGCTGGTTGCCGGAGCCTGGTGTGGGAGCACCTTGTCACGGAAGCATCGCAATGCCAGGTCCCTGACGCCTCGGTGGAGCCAGGGATGCGGCAGAGCATCTCCATCCCAACCGGGCTTAGCCAAGATCTGCTGTTTGCATTGGAATAATTTGGCTTTAACCCTCCTTCCCAGAAAGACATCGCGTTTCGGGCTGCAGCAAGCGGCGCCCAGGCAGGAGCTTGGCCCCCAAAGTAGCATCCCTGCCGGCACGGCCCCACGAAACTCGGCGCAGCGGGGCCCTCGCATCGCCCACACTATATGTACACTTGGTCAGGCTGTGTAAACTTTGACATGTGGATGTCAATCTTTCTCATATTTGCAGATGGCTTTATCAGAGCATGATTAGTTTCTAGAACAAATTTGAGCAAAAGAAAACATTACCTACAGTATGTAAGCCAACAGACCAGCTAGTTTTCAGATTTGTCTATTTACATGGGCACTGGGTGTTTTGCTAAGGCTCTCTAAAAGTGATGGTAATTGAACAGTGCCAGTGTGTTAGTAGAAGCTGATGAGTTGTAAAGGTTTTATAAACAACCACGGTGGATTTGGCTATAGCCTTTCGAGTAATGTTTGTTAATCTCGCTGAGCAAGTGTGCACCTAACACAATGTAAATACTCCCGAATTTGGAGGTGTCAATAGTGTAACTTTTACTGTTTGTAAAATCATTCTCTGATATCATCAGTAAGTTTACCAAACGTCCCATGGCCAAATATAATAAAAGCTTAAGTAAGCGCTTGCAGAGGAATAGGGGAAAACATGTTTGCTGTTTTTATTTCTGCTGCCTGTTTGTTAAAGGATCACAAGGAAAATAGGGCGGTGGCTAATAAATACAGTCATTATCCCTATGCCTTCGGAGGTATCCGTGGGTCTTCCCGGTCACTTCCCAGAGAGAGCAGTGCATTTGGATGGCTTGGGGTGATGTGCCAGACCTGCTCTGGCATTTCCAGGGGAATCCCTGGGCAAGGCAGGCGCCTGATGAAGCCGTCTCTGCCGTTTTCTTTCTACTTGCTTGCTCAGCAATCACATTATCCAAACACAGTCACGGCTCTGCCAGGAGGAAGCCGCTGCTGCAGCACCAGGGAAATGCCGAAAATTCATCCAAAAATGGCATTAACCACTAGAGGGCCCAAAAATTGTGCAGAGCAACCCAACGCATTCTGGAGGTCTTTTTCCTCTGTGGGGAAGTAACTCTATTTTTCCTCTTTTTTTTTTTTTTTTTTTTTTTTTTTTTTTCCTCCCCTGCTAATAAAGAGGGACCTGAAAAGGAGAAGCAAGGTGTGTGCGAGAGAAGCTGGCGCCGGGGTTAATAAACAGCCCCCATGGCTGGAAGTATTGATGGCAAAGGGAGATGAAATGGCTGTGACATTTAAAGGAGGAATTTGTGAACCACAAATATGAGCATGACTGACACAGCATGGCAGCACATAAAATCAATACAAATAACCTAAACCTTAATACCTTGATCCTGGGGAAAGGCATCGCATTACCAGGGACTTGGAGGAGCGGCAGCAGCCCTGGATGTGCCTGCTGGGTGCTATAGACTGTCTCGCATAGAGGCACGGGGGCAATGACAATTAGGATGCTCTTTAGGAGGGAGGCTTTCCCCTCGCTTCCCCCTGATCTTCGAGGTGAAACATGGAAGAGGAGAGAACAGCAGCAGAGCCTAAGGACTCCCTTTGCTCTTCCTTTTCCCGAAACACAGGGCTCATTATTCAGTTCAATATATAAAGGCAGGTTTTCTAAGGAGATCATCTCCTTCTCCATTCCTTAAGCAGTGGGGTCTGGGGGAAGATAAGTGTTTCACCTTCGGGGAGGAGAGGTTTGATCTCGCTCCAGGTATTAGAAACATCCAGCCCCAAGGACGGCTGCTAAGCCATGGAAAAATCAGACCTCGAGAGCTGTGCCTGAGGCACCGCGTACCTGTTAATAGCAATCGCGGCTTGTGCCAACGCGCAGCAATGTGGGGTGCAGGCACAGCCAGGGCCAGGTGTCTGTCCGCTGCCCCTGGCTCTAGCCCTGCTGTGTCACCGGGAGCGCCTACCTGCCACCCACCCAGCTGCCCAACAGCCACGGGGGCGGCACAGGCCAGGGCCGGGGCCATCTGCCCAGCCATTCAGGCCATACTCCCCATCCTTATCGCAGAGCAAACCCCAGCAGCAGCACCCGGCCGGCAGCAAGGGCCAAAATTCGTCGAGCAAGCATGGGGTGGAACCTGCACCTCCCCACGCTGTGCCACGGGGCTGGTGTGAACACTGCCAGCTCTTCAGCTCGCCCTGCACTAACCCTTCTTGACTTTTCTAGACCTGGAGGAACAAAAATTCTGAGGATGTGCTGACCCCAGGGCTGTGCTCCCCAAGGAGGCTCAACAGGCGAGGGGTGGATGGATGGATGGATGGATGGATGGATGGATGGATGGATGGATGAGCACTAGCAGCAAGAGCCCTCCACAACGCAGTCTTCCCAATGCTGGGAACCACCGAAACCCACCACAATGCCTGGGTAAAAGACGGAGACAGTGAAAAGGTGAAAGCAGCCATCATCATCATCCGAGCCGTGTTTGTTAATGTGTGTACAGAGGAACTCTGTTTGTTTGTAGGTCCTTAGTAGAAGTGTGTCTAATGTTGACTTTTTGAGTCTAATATTGTTTGAATTTTCTATCATGAGCCTAAGCCACACTACCCGAGTGCTCTTGCCCTCCCATGTTTGTATGTTCATTATCTTTTAAAAACGTCCTGGAGTAGCAAAGAGCTGAGCGGGTCTCCCGGCCACCCCCACAGCACAGGTGGGCTCCTCCCTCCCCCAGGCTAGGCTTGCATTAGCCACCACTGCTGCAGCCTTTGCCACCCCCCCGCAAAGCAGGGCTCCTGCCAGGCTAACCTGCACCCAGCTGCAGGCAGGGACCCTGCCTGCACGCTGCCAGCACAGGGCTTGTCCCCCTGCCGGGTTCAGCCCGGGCCAGGGCCATGCTTGTTTTCACAGTCAACAGAAAACACGCTGTTCTAGCCAATTCTTCACTAATCTTAAAGTAAATACGAAGCTCGGGCACATCTCTTATCCATCCACACAGCTCTTTTAAGGTAAAAGTTTACCATGCCCCCCGATATCACTAGGGCTAGGGGAATATTCCAGCCCTCAAACCCGGCGTGATGTAATCCCTCAGCCCTGCAGTGCTTCTGCAAAATTAGGAATTGCAGCCCCCATAGAGGGGCAAAGCTTTTAATCGCTGTGGAAAAGCTGCCAGGCACTTCTGCTGGGCACCCACTGTCCCATCCCACTCCCAAGGGCCAAATTTGCTTTGCTGATGCTTTGCTGCTAACAACCAACATTCAGAAAGGACTCCATGAAACTAATACCCAATGATGAAATGACCTTTATGAGGACATAATTACAAAAAATCCTGGATGGATGTAATTTTTACTTTCCTCCTAGTTTTTGCAGCTGTAAAAAAACCCAGACAAAAAAAAAAAAGGGGGTGGGGTGGGCGGGGCTGTGGATAAAGCTTACTTTTCTCCAGGTGAATGTGAGAGGCTAGTTACAGAATGGCATGACTCTGGAAACTGGCATTTTAAAATAAGCAAAGTATGCAAAAACCTGAGAATTGCAATGACTTCTATAGCCACAGGCACTACTGCAACTCTTGCATTGCCAAGCTGCACACCGCGGGGGCCCAGAGACAAGGTCCTGCCAGATGCAGGGGAGAAAACACCTCTTGTGAAAAAGGGGAGTGCAGAACCCCTGAGGGAGGACACAGCGGGGGGGGGGGGGGGGGGCGAGCGGAGGGCAGGCACGGTTACTGGTTAACAGTTGTACTTTGGACTTGCTGGTGCCAAAGCACCACCCCCCCAGCCCTCCCTGGCCAGCACCTGGTGGCTGGAGGCCACTGGCCTTCGGCCATAAATATGTGGTGCCACCAGCCCGGGTGCCAGACAAAGCCCAGCATGTCCCCCTGTTGCGGCCAGAGCCCGTACATAAACATCCATAGGGAAAAAAAAATCCAGGGAGAATACAGTTCCCAAATATGCAACTAGATATTCCAAAGAGAAAATGCAGGGGTTTGAGTAAAAGCAGAAAATCAGCACTTCTAACTTACAGCACTTAAAGCTGTGCCTATCCCTCCAGCTTGCCACTGCCATCCCATATTTCAGGGGCCAAAGGATGCCTAAGCAAGAACACTTCAAACCGAGAAAGCGTTGGTATGGCAGGGTCCATCCCCCTAGCCTGGGGACCCGCAGCTCCTGTGCCCCCCAAGCCTCTGTCCCCAGCCCCACGCGCTTCTTGGCCCTGAAATCCTGGCTGCCCAGCAAGCAAACACCAGCTGCTCCCAGAGGGACACACACACACACACACACTATTTCTGTGCATCCCTTTGTGGTCTGTGGTCCGGCATCAGGATCATAACGGCCTTAACGTGTCTCACCGGGTCGAGAATGGAATGCAGGCAATAATACCTCCCAGGCACGGAAATGGAAGGGGAAAAAGCACCAAGACAATAGGAATATAAGGATATTTCTTTTTTTTTTTTGTGCCACACAACAAAAGCTGCTGCCTGTAAATTACTGTTGTGAATAAGAGACTAAAGCAGGTGCTTAGAGAGCAGCTGTCACATAAAAGCCAATATTTAAAGCCATTACGTTTACATTACAATCATATTTACCTTTAACGTCTTCTGGGTATTATTAATTTCCTCCATTATCGCCTGGTTTAATGTTTTATTTTACATAACGAGGCTTTTACCCCTCAGTGGGGTCCCTAATTGCTCCCCACCACTGCCTCAGTGGGGAAGGTGCAGGAGCCGGCACCTAGGACAGGCATTTTCCCAGCAGCTCCATCCCTCCTGGGGCAGCGGGATGCAGGGATGCCGCCACTGCAGACCCAGACTGCCCACGCCCTGGGTCACTGCAGTGAGACAGCAAGGGCCCTGCTGGCCATGGCCAGGTTATTTGGCCAGGAACCCCTCCAAAGTGGCTGGGCACCAACATTGAAGTCAACGGGAACCCACCAGGTCTTACCGCGGCCCCTGCCCCCACAGACCCACAGGCTGCCAGTGCCAAAAACTGCAACCGCCCTGGTCCCACTTCCATATGCCACAGACACAGAGCGGGAATAGATAACAACATCTGTGCACACACACAACAAAAAAACAACAACAAAAAAGCAGTCTCAAATTTTTTCAGTCATTGAAAGCGGGTTTTGAGAGGGGAAGCACACGCTTGGTCCGCCTGTCTTGAGAGACAGGGCGGTTTGGTGAAAGCGCCACAGACACCTGTGGTACAGCACGCAGGGGCTGCGGGAGGAGGGCTTTGTCAGCCGGTTTTTTCTTTAACTGTAGTCTTTCATCTTTCAAGCAGAGAATTTATTGGCTTGCTCTGCCATCCCAGATTATTGAAAACCCTGGCTTTTTTTTTTTTTTTCTCCATGGGAAGAACAATCCTTGGTGAAGGGGAAAGTATCTTAGGAACAAGGCGAGCGGGTAGTTTTGAAGGGAGGAAAAACCACCTCTTGCAGGCTGATGCAAGTGAAACCCGAGGTGCCCCAGCCTGCAGAAAGCCACCAACAGCCCCGGGGAGCAGGACTTGGTGGTGGCACATTGCAGAGGGGTGTCTCACCTGTCCCTCCCGGGAGCACAGGGCTTTGGGGACCTCGTCCAGCACCGCATTTACAGGTGCACACACCGCTGAACCGCTGGGTAATCCCATTAGCCACCTAAATAAGGGCCTGGAGGGGAAGGTAACCAGTGTCTGTTTAGCAGGATGGAGGGGCTGCAGCAGGACTAGGCTCCGCAGGGATGCCTCTCCACCAGAACAGGGAGTACTGGGGGTGTGAGAGAAGAGAGGGCTGATAACCCGCCGTGGTCGAGCTCAGTCCCACGGGGGTGCTGGGTCAGGGGACCCATCCACGGGAGACAAGGCAGCACCAAACGCCTGGCTCCCACACTTTACCACGCCACAGGGGTGGGGAAAAACCAGCATTCCCATGAAAGAACATGCCCTAAAGGCCCGTGCTCGGATGGCCCTGGCCAGAAACCCCATACGGGCACCACAGCCTGAACGGTGCACCGCTCGCGGCTGCTCCCGGCGGCAGGGCAGCCTCCCGTGCCAGCTGCACCTGAAACGGCTCAGCCAGGACCCGGGGCCCCGCGGGACCAGCCAGCCGCCTCGAAACGCACAGTGTAAGTACAGTATATTTCCGTTAAATTATGGGCACTCAGATTAGCATGTCCTTGTCCTTGCTCTGATAAAGGAGCCCAGGGGCTGGGTTAAATTATAGGAGCAAATCAAGCCTTCTTTTGATTCTGACCCTATAGACACAAGAGTCCCAGAGGGTCCCAGTTTTCTTCTGCCCACTTGCCTTTATTTATTGCTAATTTCCCCTACTACAATAAACACGTCCAGGGTCATCTGATCCCCATACTGTTGGCATTTTGTAGACGACATAAACCATGATCGGCCGGCGGCATTCCTGCTCCCTGGTTGCTGCGAACCAACAGAAAGTCCTTTATGAACTGGATGGGGAGACAGAGGGTGTCAGAAGGAGCAGGGGCTGCTGAATGGATGGCATTTCTTTCTCCCTTTTCAGAGGCCTCCCTGAATAGATTTGTTACGGGACGGGTCGGACTGGGAACGGGTTAGGACGGAGCCGGGAACAGTATGGAAATACCCAGCCAGAGGCCGGCTAGCCTTATATGTCTGAAAAAATACCCACCCCAACAACCCAACATGTGTGTTTGGAAACTGGGGGCTTCCAGGCAGCTAGCGTCGCTGTATGGAATTGGGTGGGAGAAACTTCCCTGGGGAGGTTTTTATCAGGGCAGGTGGGCTGGGATACCTGTGAGCCAGGGCACACCGGCCGGCAGCACGAAGCCCTGCCGCAGGGCACAGCGGGGCAGCCAGCTCAGCACCGACCACCACCCTCAGTACACTTTGTGTCCCACCATGCCCTTCATTTCAGGGCCGGATTTGTTTCAGCTACAGAAGGAAAAAATATTATCATCCTTTTCCCCTGTTATGGGCTGAAAATGCTTGCACGGAGCCACCTCTGAAACAGCCATCTTGAGAAATAACCACCCAGTGACTCTTCCTCTCAAAATGTTCTTTGAAACAACACTAAACTGGTGTTCCCTTCCCAAACAGCAAGTAAATTGACTTTCAATCAAAGGAAAAAAAAAACCCAACCAAACCCACCCAAAACCCCAGCCACCCACCCCAAGCAACCAGGGCTCTACTTTGAGCTCCGGGTTGACATTTTCAGCTCACCTAAATGACTTAGGAGCATAAGTCCTGGAGACTCTCAAGGCTCCTAGGGATCCAATTTTAAAAGATATTTACATGCCGAGATGGCCAGTATCCAGGGAGCATTTATAGAATAGCCTGGCACTGCCTCAGACCCCACTAAAACTTGAGACACCCTTTACAAACCTGGCCCCTCACTCACTTTGCAGAATAAAACCTGGGGGCCTGGAAGAATCTGGGGGCAGGGGGGGTTGACATTTCCTCCTGTGGTAACTTACGGGGTGGGGGTGGGGGTGTTTGGGTTTGGGGTTGTTGTGGGGTTTTTGGTTGGTTGTTGGTTGGGGGTTTTTGTTTTTTTTAAAATAAAAAGCCTCTTGGTTTAGCAAATATCATCTCTTGGCTGAAAACACTGGGGGATTTGGAAATACAAGGAGACTGGGAGGGAATCAAAAAAAAAAAGCAGCCTGTTTCCAGTGAAGATGCTTCAGTATAGCTTCATCTGCTCGGTTTTGGCTTCCCTTTGCCTTCAAGGCTGGCAAAGTCATCGCTAACACATTTCCAGCCTTTGCACAGGTACCTACAAGCAACACCGGGGTGTCTCCTGGCACTCCCCTCTGCAGCTCAGGTCCATAGGGATGCAGCCGCCGAGCCGGGTTTGGAGCCCCAGCATCTCAGGCCACCCGGGAGGATGTTCAGGATCCAGGTGCTGGGGGTAGAGGCGCATTTATGCAACCACATCTCAAATGCACTCAAACATTGCCCAGGAGGGTCAAAAGTTCATACGACCAATGCCAACACCATCGAGTTTTGTTTCCTGCTCAGGAAAGCGGGTGAAGGAAGGAACCGAGGAGAAACAAGAAAGAAGAGAGAAATCCAATAAACGCAGGGGTGAGAAGGGAGAGGGGCAGGCGCTGAGAAAAGCAAACAAGGGCTGCAACAAAAGAAGGAGAAAGGGAACAAGAACCACGGAAAGCAAGAGGATGGCAGGTTAGGAGGAGCCCGAGGGGCGGACGAGGGGCGCGGGGCTGCTTGCACAACTATCTGAAAAGCAACAGCCCGTATGAGGCCACATCGCAGCATTCAGAAGTGTTTGCTGACACTTTTGTCACTATCAGCCCGATTTTTAGCAGGTGTGACTGCACCACCAGTAGCTCTGCCGACCTCTGGGGTGGCCAGCACAGACCTGTGCCCCCAGCCCTGTGGTGCTTTACCTTCCTCAGGGCTCCTATTTTTTTTTTCGCCCACAACAACTCTTAAGGAATCTACTGTGCAAAGGGAAAGAGGTGATCTTTTGGAGACAATCTTACTATTTTTTGTGTGAAATACTTTGTCACTTCCCACCGCCATGTCCTCCACATGACCGAGCTCCCTTTCTCCTCCCAGCCATGGCTGTGCAGGTGGGACCTCCCCAGGGTGTGGGACATCTGCCCCCTCCTCTGCGGGACCTCCCCAGGGTGCGGGACATCTGCCCCCTCCTCTCTGTGCACGGGGAGACTTGGCAGCAGCACATCTCACGATAGATCCCGGCACCACTGGGGAAAGCTTCGTGCTTCCTCCCTGGCCCCCTGCCAGCAAGGTACTCCTTTTTGTGCCTCCTTCTGGCACAGACCCTGGCTGCTCCTTGGGTTTGTGGGGGTGGGATGGTTCATAAGAAGAGAAGAACATGCCCCAGCATGTGTGCAGGCTTTAACGAGGCGCTCATACGTGGGCATGTGCACCTTGGAGGTGGAACAAAGGCTTTATGGCTCTCGCATCGCGCATGGCAGAACCCTGCCAGTGGCCTTCCCCGCGCTCTCCGGCGACCTTGGATCTTTATTGTTTCTGAGAATGGACCCTTTATAGGCTCCAGATGGAAAGTGTAAAATTAATAACCCCTGGTTGGCAAACACCCATATGTTTTCCACCTTCTCCCAAGATACAAGTTGTTTATAGTGACATTTATTTAATGCAAATTAACATATAAATGAAGATACATGGCTCGTCCTAGAGACTTGCAGAAACTGCTTCGTACTGTGTTGTTAAAGCCCATCATGTGTAATGATATAACTGAGGGGAGGGGGCTATAAAATAAAGCATAATATTTTGCTGGGCCAAATCCCCGCTGCAACCCCCAAACACCCCCGGCCACCCACCCCCAACCTGCCCGCAGCAGCAACTGGCCAGCCAGGAGGGTGCACCAGGACCACGCTGCAGGGAAGCAAACAAAAGATGTGGTTTATCTATTTTATTTTTTTTCTAACTTTTCTTTCATTCTCAAGAAACCACAACTTGTTTACCGAAACCTAACTCCTGGCCTAAAGTTGCAAGAAAAGACAGCTTTGATGCCTGGTTTTCAGAAAAAACCACAGCACCTCCAAACTGTAGGAAAGGTTTCCTTTGAAACAATCTCAGTGTTGGGTTTTTTTCTTTCCTGCTTCTTTCTAGGCAGGAGGAATTTCACCAGCCTCCTGTGAGGGCCCTTAACAATATATACCAAGCCAGCCTGAGAGGTGCTAATTGCTTTTTATCTAAATGGACTCTTTCTCCCCATGCCACCAGTGCTTTTGGTGGTGGAAGGAATACAATACGCTATCAAGGAGCGAGATACATGTGTACAAAGGGTATTTACTTGTAGGAGGTTAAAGATACCACACAAAGAAAGCCAGCGCTGCAAGGGTACCCTGTTAACTAGTGATGGATGAACCACCAAAAGAAGACAGGTCTGAAAGTGGGCAGACAAGACCTTCCAGGCCTTATGTGAGCCCACATGCACCTCCTGGAGGTGCAGCCACCAGGACTTGCCAGCAGAGCAGTGGGTTTCCGAGGTCTCGGCCCAAAGCAGGTGGCTCGGTGCAACTACTGGCCACCACCTGGGAATGGGGGTGGCATCAGGTCCACCTGCTTTTCTCGGGCGGCCACGCAGACAGAAGTGCCTGGATGGGTTTTGATCACTTCAGGGCAGTGATGAACATGCTCTCTGCAGGTCATTTGGGTGCCTCAGGACATTGTAGTCCCTTGCTGCGGTGACGTCCTCCTCCCAAAGCAGCCAGGAAAGGTCTTCAGAAAGTCAGGGACCAGCCTGCATGGTGGGAGCAGAGGGGCAGGGTGGGGTGAGCCTGGCACTGTCACTTCTTCATAAAAAACAACTCCAGGGTTACATACCACTTGTCCACCACTGACCTTAGTTAAACCAGTGCAAGTCTCTTAATTCAAAAGCCACCCTAAGCCTTTAAAAACTGTTGACTTTCCAGAAAAGCAGGAAGCAGGTAAACACGGCAATTGGCTGCTCTTTCTACTGCCCACATATCACCATAAGGCGGGGGGGGGGGGGGGGGGGGGGGGGGTGTATGCGGGGAGCAGAATTCTATTAGGCTTTTATTTAACATGAATTTGAATGTATTCCAGGTCACTGATCACATAAGCAATCATGATACGAGTAATAAAGAAGTTCCTACCATACCTTTATTTGCTTTCTATCTGTAATAAATCTTTATCACACACCATGCTGATTGCAACAGTATCACTTCCTTTTTTCACCCTCCCATCCTTTTTTTTTTTTTTTAATAGAACAGCAAAAAAACCCTTTATGCATCTGCAAGCACATCCCAAACCCTCTACTTCACCGTGCTGCTGAACAGCTGGGGTTGGGAGAGCATTCTGGGTCACGGTTATTTCCCAAAAGGCTGCTGATGAGGCCAGGGCAGGCAGGGATGTTGCAATACCCAGGGTGACTTTCTCCAGGTCCTTCAGCCGGACCGTGACAACCCCGCACAGGTTGCAGAGCTCAGCGTGCCTCCTCGCAGCTTGCTTGCAAGCTGTGCCCATCCCCGCCTGCCTCTGGACCCTATCCAGGCTCTCCATGCCCTCTCCAGGGCACAGATCCCAGGGTAAGGCAGAACATCCTCTCCCATGGTCATGGGGATTCACGGCATCACCCTCCCTGCCACAGCTCAGCATGTCCCTCTTTGCGCCCCTAGGTCTCACCCTGCAAGAGGTGGGTGCTGCGGGAGCTGCACCCAGGTTTGCAGGTACTGACACACACAGGCAAGTCCTGTCACATGTGCTGGGAGGTGGACGCCAGCCAGCGCTCCCCAGCTCTGCCTGCACAGAATGAGGTGCCGTTCTGGCAGAGGATGGTTCTCACTACCTCTCCGTGCCATCCCAAGTACCAGCCCGACAAAGAGTCATCCTCAGCCCAAATGAGCCAGGTAGAGATGGGTTCAAACACAGAGAGCCCCTGGGAATCACCCCACGGACAGCAGCCGGGGGCAGAGGCCCAGCCCCCCTGGTGCCCACAGGCTTATAAACTGTCATGGGACAAAGCCAAGCGAATCCCGCTCGGAGGGTCCGTAGTCGCGGGGACCCCAGGAGAGAGCTGTGATATTTACAAGTACGTCAGCAACTGTTCTACCAGAAGGAAGATTTGGATCTGCATCATCTTTGCATGATGCTGGGAAGTATTGACCTGCAAACTTTCTTGAGAAAGAGCCACAAAAATGGTTTTACTCAAGATCCAATGATGACCCTGGGCTAGAGGGGTCCAGCACGCCCCAGACCCAAGCTTTTCTCTGCTAGGAAGCTTTTCCCTTCCGGTAAACCAAAAGCAGGGGATCAAAGGGAGATCTAGTGAGACTTCCAGAACCCGCCTGATGGCACGGAGGATTTGCAGAGGGAAGAGAACATGACACCCAGCTCTGTCAAAATCACACACAAGGGAGGTCATGGCAGTATGAGAACCAAGCCACGTCACGGATTACTTGCTTGGCAGAAAAGCAAAGGAAGCGAGTGGATAGGCACATTTCTGTGTGCCGAAAGATGCATTGCTGCCGCATTCAGCACCAGCAGCGTGCATCGCCGTGAGCTGCAGCGTGGGCAATGGTAAGGTGAGGTCTGCAGCAAGCAGGCTGCTTGTGGTACACTGCACAGGGACAGGTGGAGGAGTGTGTATTCAAAAGATAGCCACCAAAACCAGTTTAATCGCTGCTGGAATAATGAGGAATAAAAACAGATAGGAAGAAATTTCTATCTAGAAAAAAAAATAATCAGCAACTGCAACTATTCAGCTTAGAGAGGAGGCAAAGGAAGGGTTAAACTCTACCTGTGCATCTGCTACAGATGGTAAACCAAAGATTTATTTTTGGCCTCTCCAAACTCAGAAATAAGGGGGCATTCCCTGACACTGGGTGGAAGTAAGTCTGTAGCGGGTAAAGGAAGCGTTTGGGGTTCCCCCCCCCCGGTGCAATACTACTTGTGAAATCCATTTCTATGAATTCTAACATCAATCTGAAAAACCTTACTGTAATTCATAAAATGCCAGACATGGCTCTTTCTAGCAAGCATCCACAATCTCATTAGAAACAATAAAATCTCCCAAACTACAGAATATTTAGGTCTTCAAAAAATATGCAAAAAACCTCAAAAGCCAGAAGTTACAACAAACCACTCCTGTTGATTCTTTTTTGCTGGAAAACAAAGTTCCAACAGCAAAAGCTTTGCTTTGAGAAGAAAATCGCTTTTTGAGTTTCTCTTTCAACAGCCATGCGAAGCCCTAGCTCAGCTTCCAGGTTGGGCAGGCTTGCAGGGCAAAGGTGTTGGCAGAAGACCCCATCACGGATGGCATCGGGCTCCCCAGGGTGGGTTTCCAGTGTCCAGAGGTGGGACGTGCCCCCAGCACCCCAGCTTTAATACACTCCAAGATATGGGGTATCTCGAAGGGGATGACACCATGTGTGCAGGTCAGAGCTTCCCCAGCCTCCATGTCACCATCCCCAACTCCTTCAGCAAACGCCGCCTGAGCAGTTTCTCACTCTTCCCAGCATCATGCTTCCTGGATCCCATTCTCCCTTGGCCCCTCATGCTTAATTTGTCTCATTTGGATGATTTGCATCCAAATCTCCCAAATTTTGTCCTTTCATTCTCGAGCATACAATGTTAGTTCCTGCTAATGCAAGGGCATCAACTGCCTTCATCTTTCCCTATTTAATGATATTTATCCACCATCGCATGGGAGAGAAATTGGCTGCAGCTCAATTTGGCAAAATAAATTGGTACCAGTTCAAGCATAATCTCACTAAATACACAGACTTTAATTTCCCCCCTAAGTGAACTATGCTGCATCTGCAATCATTGTCCTTGGTACAAAATCTGGACACTGGTTTCAAACTCCTGCCTTTTTCACTGCTCACAGAAATCCACCTTCTGCCTGAGCTGCCTTCTCGCTCAGTGCCATCAAATGTTTGCCCTGTGATGCCATCGCAAGGGCAGGTTTGTGGGCACAGGGCTGCTCCGCTGCAGCCCCCTGACGATGCCAGCCAGTAGCCAACCCACAGTAACTTTTTGCTTATACAACTTTAATCCACTTTATACTTAAGTCACTTGATCCAAGGCAATGGATGCTGCCACCACCAAGTTACCCAACACTTGCCAGAGGCTGCGACTGGTCTCCCAGGTGCTTACTGGCACAGGGACCTTGCCGGGCTCAACGCATGGCTGCAGCAAAGGCTCAGCGCAGGCCCAAAGAAAACTCTTGGACATTGCAGGTTTGGATCCTCCTCCCTTTGGGGGAGTCATCCCATTTTGCAGGAGGATCAGGCTTTTCTCCACAATGATAAAACTGCAGGAGCTCCAGCTGCACCACCAGCCTTGGCATTGCATGGCCAACCTTCTTATCACCCACCGCCTCTGGCAGTGCCCTAAAGCTGAAGCCCTCAGGGGTCTACAGCGGTGTGGATTATTGCAGCCCCTCTCCTGCCGTTAGCTGGAAGAGCCCATGGGGGCTGCCATCCGGATTACCCGGCCCCTGAAAGGCTGCAAATCCCTCCTTTGGAAAGGCAGGACTCTTCACTTCTCCTTCACAGGCCTGAAGAGGAGGCAGCATTTAAATTCAATAGCACAGCTTGGGTACAATTTCACCCCTGTTGTTGTTAATTGCCTGAATATCGGGCAGGCTGATACAGTGATTATTTGTAGACATTTATACCATCCCAGGCCTTCTTTTTTACAACTTTATTTCATTTTCTGCTGTTTACTCAATGTACCTTTATCATCACACGCTGATAGTCTGTTCTTTATTGCCCCGCTGTGATTGCAAGGAGTCCAAGCATAGTGCAATAACACACATATATAAATATTTGAACAGGAAAAGAAAGTCTGTCTGATTTGCACTATGGAAGGAATAAATTAAAACAAATAATACCACTAGAGGGACCTTCACTCTGAACAGCGGCACCGGGGAGGTCACACACACAGTCCAAGGTGTAAGTCCCAGCAAGTGATGGCAAAAACCCCCCAAGCCACCCTCGTGCCCTGCGGCTGCCCAGCCCAGAGCCCTTCCCTTCTCCCCCTCAGTGCCACGCTGCTCCAGGCTGATTAGAAACCACAGTCACAGCACCCCGCGCATGTTTGCAGGACTTTGTGTTTGCTGAGGATCACTAAAATAATTCCACTTGAGCACAATAAATGCGTTTTGTTTTTGCAGTTAAAGACCTGAGTAGTTTTAATTAGTTTACTTGGGTCTTTTGCATTCAGTCCCCATGCAGCGTTGCGGGTTCAAAGAAGAGCCTTTCTGTGTTTTTTCCCTTTTCTTCTCTTTTCTTTTCTCTGTCTCTCTCTCTTTTAACGCTGCGTGTGAATAGTTGAAGACAGGAGCGAAAGGCACTGGACTTAGAAAGTAAAATCTCCAGGAAGGAAAAATGGAGGCAAACACAGGAGCTAATTTAGGCAGGCATAGCTGGTGTTGTTTGTGGTTGTCCCTGACAGCGCTGCTGACTCGAAAGCACCTGTGTTTGCTCACTAGCTTTCCCCAATCTGCTAGAAAATGGCCCAAGCATGTCACATGGCAGCGAGATAGTCCAAGCGCCATGGGAATAAAAAAGCCTGAGCTTTTAGCAGAGTTAATCATTAATGCGCCTTTTCTTTGTCCCATTCAGGAGTGCTGACAAGCGCTTTGATATTTCATATTTGCCATCAGGTCAGCGGCAGCCATAGCCAGGTACTAATGAACAGCCTGGCTCACGCCTCCCTGTTCCACCGCCCGCTCGCCGGCTGCAGATTTCCCTTCACCTGCCCTCGACTCCTCTGCCTATGCTCCTGTGTGCGTGTACACCCCTGCATGTATATATAACCTTTTCCAGCTGGGTTGCGCTCCCAGCAGGTCCAAGTCCATACGCAGAAGACTGCCTGCGATTTTACACCAGCAAGAGTGCAGCTTCCTCTGCTCCAGCCTCGGGCTCTTTCATCCTTCCTTTGGGATAAAATCCAGAGCTAGCACAGTTGAGACGTCAGCCACCCCCGAGCAGGCAGCTCATATGCTCCATATTGGTCATCTGAATACAGCGCTTTGTATTTCTTAGCAGCTGTCAATTTGTGTGTGTGCGTGCGCTTTGGGGTTGAGCAAATAATCCCCCGCAAATAATGTATGGATGGGGAGGAATGCAGACTGCCTCGCTCCTCTCCTCCCCCCGCCCCAGTGTCACCAAGGGCCTTGACTATTTTCTGCACTGCATTTATTTTTCCAAATTGTTTGCCAAGGGCCAGATTCTTCCAGGTGTTGGGGGAAGGAGGGCGTGGGGTTTAGGACCTGACCTCTTACAGATGTGGTTTAGAGGAGAGCGAACAGTCTCCCTTCCTGGGCACAGCAATAAAGGCACCAGTGGCCAGTTCTTCTTTCTCCGACTTAGCAAGTAAAACACATTTGTTTGTGCCCGTTTTGAATGGAAACGCCCATTCTGCCATGCAAAGGACATGCGGGTCCCCCAGCCCCCATAAAGCTGCTGGAGGAAGGTGATTTGTGCCAACTTAAATGAGAATCACAGTCAAACTTCAAGGTGCTCGAACTTTTCCCTTGACTCCGTCAAACCCTGACAGTACGCTTTGCTCATCTGCCCCGACAGCGGAGCCTGCCAAAACCACGCAGTGATGGAGGGAGGATGGTGCCAAGGGTCTTCTCAGTGCTTTGTCCCTCCATTCACACCACCCAGATATGGAAATCCAGTTGACAGCGCCCCCTCCCCAGCCATGCTCCCAGCTGGAAAGCTTTCACTCCCAGTGCCTTACTGATTCTGTAGCTGACAGCCACCCGTGCGATGGCCACTGAAGGAACAAATGCTTCCTATTAACTGCAGCAGCATGCAAGGGGGCATTTCATATTGCATTTAAACATGGGCAGGCAGAAAAAGCCCTTGCTCAGCCACAGCCCCTTTTCGCTCCACAGTTATTTCCAGGTTCAGACACTCAAGTACCTTTAAGGACTTCATGCAAGTGAGGTTTTCCTCTAGGACCCCTGCAGCTAGGAAGCACATGAAATGCCAAATCTAACAAGCAATTAAATGATTCTTTATAGCTTTTTGGTCCCCTGCTGCTGAGACATGCAACCTGCATCCCTCTTGGTCTCAGAGGGCTGCCTATGGAGGCTGGACGGGGTGCGTTGGAAAAAATACAGTGGGTTCCTCCTTTTGCTCCATGGATTTATGTGCTTCTCACCCTGGGATGCCTGTAGCTGAACTGTTGAAGGGGCAACCAGGGCTTGCAAACCATCCTCCTGGCAAGAGGGGACACAGGAGCTGCACCCAGGAGGTGCAAGGCAGCTCAGAAGTTTCTACCCAAGCAGTTTTTTGGCCCAAGGAGCCCTGCCACCATGTTCCTTGTGGACTTGGCACACCCCAAAGCCACCAGAGGAATGTGGGGCCAGGTCACCAGCTCCTCATGCCACTTGGGTTTGGTTTTTTTTCCCATATCAAGGAGGAAACTCCTTTAAATGCCATAGATTTGTAAAGGCCAGCGAATGGTGACTCACAGAGATAAAGTTCCCAAGGACATTGAAGGAGCCTGGAAGCCTTGGTACCACAGGCTTCCTATGGACTGAGCTGTGTCTGGAGAAGTTGCCAAGGTCACCAATATTCAGAGAGAACCCCAGTACTGGCTTAGGTCTCTAGTGCCTCATGGGGTGAAGCAGTGCATGTGATGAGGCACCTGCACCATCAATTCTGCAGGTGATGCAGGTGTTGCCTGTAGCACTGAGCTCAGGGGGGCACTTGTGGGCTTAGGTGAGGGAAAAATGTACCTAAGAACATAAGCATCACCTGGTCTGGTCAGGCCAGAGGAGCAGATGGTCCACACCTGGCCTTTCAGTAGTAAATAGATATCTAGAGAAGCTGAGAAGGACAGGATACGTGCAGTAATATTTTTCCCCAAACACTCATCCTCACACCTAGAGACCCCAAAAGCTGAGGGACAGGGGAGATTTTGCATGCAATAGTCCCTGTAAACATAACCAGCCCCTTTCTAAACACAGGTACCTATAGCATCAATAGACATACTTCATTCTGAAGTACCCCTGGCGTGAGAGCCCGTGTGCCACAGTTTGTGTCATGCACACGGGAACATGTCTCAAATTCAGAGCCAGCACCCCAGCCCGCAGCCAGATTCCCTCAAGACTGGGTAAATATTGCAGCGCCAAGGCCACCGAAAGCTTTGATCTCCACTTTGCCTTTTGAAACATCCAAGTAGGTACAGCTTTTTTTGCAACAAAGGTCTAACAGAACAGCTAAACCAAAGAATGCAACTTAAAATACTCCTGCGTAGCTTAAGAGCCAGCTCACATCCCTCGGAGGCAAGGAAACCACTCCTGCACACAGCCATGAGGGCAGACCTCAGAGGGCACTCCTGTCCCTGCGAAATGCCTGCGCGCTCACGTCACAGCCCAGTGCTGTGGGCAACAGCCGTGAGGTTTAACACGCTCAGAGCCACAGCTCCTGCGCCCCCAACCTGCGCGTCACACGAGGTCAGGATCAGTCCCCTTAATGACTTGTGCTTCTTTACTCCTTTCCTTTTAACTTTTAAAAACAGCAATGTAAACTTTTTGAAAACAAATTCAGGCCATAGGAAGCACCCAGGCACCAGACCACACCAGGCAGGGTAGAGACCCCTGCCCCAGAGGGCAAAACCAGAACCCGGCACTTGCTGCTACTCACAGGAACATCTCCCCACCTTGGAGCCACCACGAAGGCACCAGCTACTGCTGCTGCATCCCAGGTGGGTGAGGACTCCTGGTCCCTCTTTGTAGGGTGGGGCTCTCCGGGACTGGCCAAGAGGAGGGCTGCACCAGTGTTTGCACTCCCTTCTCCAAAATTCCAGCACTGTGGAGGTGGGAAGGGGCCTCTGGAGCTCTGCCCAGCCAGCCTGTCGCTCTCCACATCCTCCTGCCCAAAGCTGGCAGTGGCGTTTGATTTGCAGCTCTTGCTTTGCTGGGTTGTGGAGGTGATGCAGCGTGCTCTGCTCCCAGTTAAAGCTTCCAGAGAGCTAGGGGAGAAAGTCTCACTGCTCTCTGTGAGCCTTAGCTTGGAGCTGGCTATGCCTTCCAGCTGCAGATGCAGAGCTGCAGGGCACAGCCATGAGGTTAACGCAAGGCTGGAATGAGAAGCCGATGTGCGTTGCAGGCAGGGACCAGGGCTGGCCATCAAGCTGCTCAGAAACATTGAGGAATGACTGAACTGTGGTGTAGGATGAGTCCCCCAGGGAGAAAATCCGGGGTGCTAAAAAGCTCTTTAATCTGGTGGGGAGAAGATAAATGGGAACCAGTCGGCAGGACCTGCTCCCAGGCATACCCACACTGGAAGCAGAGCACAGCTTTCTAGTAGCAGAAGTGATTAATGAGCACAGCAGACTAATTATGGTCCTCTCTGGCCACAAAGCTCTAATCTAAGAGGCGTTCTTAATGAACTCCTGAGGCTGCGATTGGACTTCTAGGGTAAATCACTTACATTTTAACACAGACGTAGGAAACTGGTCTCCGAGTTAGCAACCAAAGCTCATTCATAATTGCTTGTTTAAATATTTTTCCTTCTTCATCGCTGCAGTCAATTTGCCGTGTGCATCCTATGCAGAGGTGAAGCCAGCCAAAAAGGAAGCTTTCCTGGAAAAATAACAAAGGTACTTTCAGCTACAGAAATCCCCATCTCGAATCCAAACAGGGAAGCCTCTGTCCCTTGCCAGTGTAGGCAGGGTTTCCGCCTGCCTGTTATTTGACATAGCAGAAGAGTTAGCTTAGGCAGGGGAAGGGGAAGGGGCCGCTTCTCCTGCTGCAGGGTGGAAATCCTTGTCTTTCTAGGTGCTCTTCCCAAGCTCAAGTCTCGCGCTCGGTGCTGACGGGCTATTTATTAGTCCCTGCATTTCCTCGCGAGGGCGGATAATAGCTGAAGCAATGCAAACACCCGGGGAGCAGGCTGTGGGCAGACCGGGCAGCACTGCCTGTCGATGGCGTGCCGCATGGAAAAGCCCTGTCACCCCCTGTTAGCTGCTTTGGTTTTGACTGCAGGAACGAAAAGCCTGGTTCATGAAGCTGGGGGCTCGGGTGCCGTCTTCCCGCTGTTTGCATGGCTCTTTCCTGCAAGTTTGGGGCGCAAAGAGAAGGGATGGGAGGATGTTCCCCTGCCCCCCTGCTCGCCCATGCACAGCAGGCTGCATCCAACCTGCCAGAGCAAGGCAGGGGCACGCAAGAGAGAGGGGCTGTCCTGCCAAGCTCGGGCAGGGACGTGTCCACAGCATCCTGAGGATCAGTCCCTCAGCACCAAAAGGATGCCGAGCCAATGAATGAATCTGAACCCTTCCTAGCATTGTTAGTGACCTTCTCGGTGACCCAGAGCTACTCGGTTAACCTCTCATGATAATGAGATAATGAGAGCCTCCGATGGGTAAATATGCAATTACAGGGGCTGCTTCAAGAGGGCAGGGGTGGCCGGGCAGTGGCTGCTGCAACTCATCGTGTGTGCAGGTAAGTCCCAGGCACCCTCCAGCTCAATTACTGGGGAAGAAAAGCATCTTTGCCCCCATGGCAAAGCAGGCCAGAAGGAGCCACGTGCTCAGATGAGGTACAGCAGGTACATCTGCCTGGGTCAGTGGGCCAGGCGTGTTTGCTTTCCTATCTTCTATTATTAATAAGGAGCTGGACATTTCCCATGACGCTCATTATAGCCAAGAGAGAGGAGAGGACGAGCAGCACAAATGTGCTGCAGGAATGCCCAGGTTTTGCTCAAATAAAGCTTTTTAAGCTCCTTTCTGCACTTGGAGGGGATGTATCTGACATTGCCGAAATCAGGGGGCTTCAGTAATGGAAGGTCACGCAGTCACAGCTGCCCCCACCATCCTGCAGCACCCTGGGCTTATTCTCACCCACCTGCAAGGGCATCCAGACCCGCTGCATGCCCTCTCCTTCACGCCACTGGGTCTAGGAAGAAAGGGCTTGGCTCACTTGCAGGCAGGCATCGGTCATCTTTACATGCAGCACAAACATTTTCATGGCAGACCCCTTTCCAAGGGGATGTTTCACAGGCTCAAGAGGATGCAGAGGTGGTGTGGGAGTGCTGGGGCATCTCTAGGTGATGCTTGTGACCTACCACTCCCCTGTCATGAGAAATGAGCAGAGCAAATAAAACAAGTACCGGTTTTGAAATAGACAGGATGATCTTTTGGGGTTTTTTCACCGGGTGCTTGGGTGGATCTCAGTGCCACAGGGTATGGATGTGACCGGCAGTATGAATGACCATCCTGAACAATAGCTAAGATGAGGCAAGTCACAGAGAGCAGGTCCGTCAAGGGTGGTTAGCCCCAGGACACCAGCATCTTGTTAAAAAGCCTGAAGCAGCACACAAAATAGCTTAGAGACCTGCCTTGGCACACAGGGATGGAAGGGACCAGAGCTGGGGGACTCCTGTGGGTGCTGGCCGTCCTCCCTCCCCGCCAGGGTGGCTGGCTCCTTGCTGCGCAAACACGGCCAGGCAAGATAAGACGTGTGTGCACAGCACTCTGCCAGGAATTCGGGGCTCAGCCCCCCGCCGTGACCGCCTTCCCGACAGCCGCCTTCGCCCGGCTCGCTGCCCGCACCCCTCCACATGGTAGGGCTGGTATCATGCCCCCTCACTCTTTGAACACCCACAGGGGCTGTACTGGGATGCTTCCGCCATGGGATCCTGGCCATGAGCCGTCGTGCTGGGGTGATGCGGGAGGTGACACAGGCCGTGCAGCCTCCCCCCACAAAAAAAGGCCGATGAGAACGTGGGCATCTGTGGAGTTGGAGGGAGTCGGGATTTACCGCTCTGCGTTGGGTTTTTAGCATGGGTGCAGACAACGGGGATGAGTCACGCTGGTACGGGCAAGCGTGGAGCCCAGCGTCACCAACAGCAGCAGAAATGCTTCCTCACCCTCCCGCCACCCCGCTGGAGGACTGGGAATAATAAAGGCTGGTTTTAAAATTAATATAGTGATACCTAGGAAATTAATCTTTCCGATAAGCAGACAGCAGCATGACTGAATAGGCCCGTGGTTCAAAGAAAGGTTTCTGTTGAGTAGGACCAGGTAAAAGACGGATGGTTTGTTAAACATTGCCAGCATACTTTGCTAGTGCCATTCCCCGGTCACAGCTAATGGCAGCCGGGGCATTGTGTGGCAGATGCAGTTGCTAATTTCAGCCAACTTAGACGCTATTTCTTATCTTTGTTGGTCTTGCTGAGATGAAGGTGGGTTCGGGATTTTGAATGCACTACGCTCGTGCATGGAAAACATTCCTGACGGTCTCAAGATGTAAAAAAAAAAAAATCAACCCACCCAGTGTGGCTGGCCAGAGAGGAGCAGAGCAGGCTTTGCTGGCCCAGGGGCTCCCTAGTTTTCACAGCAGAAGCAATTTGGGGGTAGCAGTGATGCCCTCTGCTTCACCTTCCCCCTTCCAAATGCATTTGGCAAAGTCCAAGGAGTGCCCAAAATGTGTTGAGCAATTTGGACTTTGCCCCAGCCTCTTGATAAGGGCTGTTCATCCTCCCAGGGCAGCTACTGCACCTTTGACCCTGGGGCCCATCCAGACCATGGAAGCAATTCTCCCTAAAAGCTGGAAAAAAAGGTGGGACCAAAACTGGCTTTGCAAACTAAAATCACTGTACAACCACTTTCTTACTTCCCCGTCAGTCCTGCAAGCGAAAGCACTCGCTGGCTGTACCCAGGGAGGGCTTGGACAGCAAAATCAGGGCAGATCACATCAACTTCTCTGCTTCTTCATCAGCTTCTCTGCTTCTTGCTTCCCCACGTCACCCACCAGAAATTAAACACTAAAGAACAGTGTGTCAGGGCCACTCGGGTGCTCTTCAGCATCAATTATCATTGCTCCAAAGGTCTCTGAAGCTCGCACCTATGTAAGAGCCCCATTTATTTCGATTTCCACCCAGACAGGGTTTCTGGTGTCGCCCTGTCTGTGCATCCCTCCCCTCCTAACCCTTGAACTCCTTGGCTGGTTTCAATCAGATTTGTCAAGACAATAGCTGTCTGGAAGCTCATTAAGTCCTTGGGGGGGAGTTGTGGACATAGGCATCTGTGTGCAGGCAAGAGGCTGGGGGATGGTCGCAGGGTAAAATCCCCCTACCTGGCACCCCCCTGCCTCCCCCAGAGAGCAGGAGTGCATCACCCACCGCCTGAGATGCTCCCCAGGTTTTTCCCCTCACTTTCTGGAGGAGTTTTCCCCCTCCTTTGAATCCTTCTCGGTGTTTTTCACCAGATTGGACGTTTGCAATATCTCTTTTTTTCTGTAGCAGGGCAGCCGGGATATCTAGGGGGCGAAATTAATGACATTATAACACTTTTTATTACTCTCTTAGGCATTTTAACAATCCTGAGTCACACCGGGGGATTAGGACAGCTACAGGAATATGAAATTCTTTGCAGGGCCAGGCCAGTGAGTTCTGCCTGAGGCAGCAGGCAAGCAGGCAGGCAGAATTCGGAAGGCTGGGACAGGGCCAGAAGCCAGAGATGTCTTGTGGGAGGCATCCCTGCCAGGCAGGACCTACCTGGGATAACACGAGTCCAGTCATGCGCAGTGCTGGGAATTTCCTGCATCGCACGGTAATGCACAGGGGAGATGCGTGACCCATTCAGACTCCCCCAGCTATCCCTTCTGCACCCCCCTGCCCCCCGGGCCAGATCCTGGGTGCCTAAACGGTACAGGAGCCCAGCAGTGCCTCCAGCTCAGGCACCCCAGTAATGAAATGTAGTCTGTCCAAAAATATCAAGAAAAAAATTATTTCCCCCAAAAAGTTGTCAGTTGATATTATAATTATTGCTATTGTTGTGGTTGTTATTTCATCATTATTATCATCAACGTCATCATTGTATTGTTATTGTTATTATTGCTACTACTATTATCTCGGTACTGGAGCAAAGGCCCCTCAATATGGACATAAACTTAACTTTGCTTGCATTTTGTCAGGGGGATTTATTTGGCTCCTCTGGAACAGCCGGTACCTGTGGCCCCTGGGTGCAAGGGGCCAGGTGATGAGGAGCTCTGACCCAGCTCAGCTGCAGCAGAGGCTGCTTCCCCTTCACAGCTACAGGCTTCAATTTATAGTAGGGAATAGGAGAATGAAGCTTAACCGAGCTCCGTGCAGGTGTATGGACACACATCGAGGCCACTGCTCTGGGCTGGCCAGCTCATCTCGTACCATCGCTGCGTGAAGCATCTGTGGCTTGGTTAACACCAGCACAACTGCAACAACAAAAAAAAGAGGAAATATCTGACAAGGGTCTTTTCACACCCATCTTCTCTACCTTTCACCCCAGGCGCGCTTCCTGGGGAAAATGGGTGGAGGCGAAGCGAGATGTGCTCGCTCTAGCCCTGTCCCAGCACCATCTGGAGCAGGATGCACGGGACAGCTGGATGCCAAGGACGCTCAATGCTCTCTCGGTACATCGTCTTCATCACAGTGTGCTTCTCCCACCAGTTCCCACCCATCGCATTTGCAGGTGCTGCAGCAGCCCCAGGGACAAGCCCTCCAGGAGCAAGGTGACCCAGGGAAAGAAGCGGCGTGCCCCAGCGCCGCTCCACCCTGCCGTGGCAAAGCCCATCCCCAGCGCTGGGTGAGGGTCTGTGGGGGCCGGGTCCCAGCAGCTGCCCGGGGTCCAGGCGAGCGAGCCCTGGCACTGTACAGGCAGTGGCAGAGGTGGTGCCTCACACCAAGGGACCCGATCTTGTGGCAGAGAAACCTGTGGCAGAGCCGTGCTGGTAGCGTGCTCCTGCCAGGGGCATTATATTCACTTTGGAAAAGAAAAAAAAAAAAAAAAAAGACAGAAGAATTCAATTGCCAAATATATTGTTCTGGTAACTGTAACAGAAATGACTCTGGGTCTTGCCAGGTTACAGAGCTCCTGTTAAGTGGCTTGGGCCCTGTTGCAGTTAATGCCTATTGTTATTGAGTAGCACCCATGCTCCCACCCAGGATCACCCCGCTTTGAAGTAGGTGAGGCAGGCTCATTCTTTCCTCTTTGCTTTGCTTTTTTAGTATTTTTTTTTCCCAACCCCCCAAAGCCCCAGGTCTATGATTTAGGCTGGAAACAGAGCCTTCAAAAGCAGCAGGGAAATTTTGCAGACTTTGACAGACACCCCTTCCCCCAAAAAAATTTCGGCTGCACCATGGGGCAACACATAAAGATGCTCTGGGATTGGATTGCTGGGTTTATGTCATATTTGAGATTACATGGATGCGGGTGGGGAGTGCCTGTGCTCCCATGAAATGTCAATGCAATGGATATAGGAGGGTTGGAGAGCTGCTGAGTTTTGGAGCTGGGCTTTAGCCAGGTTGGAAAGTCTCCAGCAGGTCATGGGGATGCTCTCCCCATCCCTCTCCGGGTGAGGAGGTCAGTGGATCTTCCCTCCAAGAGCTGCAGGACTGTCCCTTGAGCCCAGGTACCCCTCCTGCGCCCAGGGCAACCCTTGGGAAGGAGCTGGGGCAGAGCTGGGCCATGCTCCGCAGCCGAGCCCACCGACTTTCCCTCTGACGCTCCTTCTCCCAGCTTATGGATTTTATCCAATTTAAATGGCAAGGATTTAAAATGCCACCTGAGTTAAAGGGACCTGATTAAAACCGTAGCCTCATCATATTTCTTAAACATGCAGTTGCATTGCTGTATTTACATTAGTGTCAACTTTAATTTAAATTCTGCATAACTATATTTGCTCCCCTAAATTCATTCGCCAGGAACACAGTGCAAATTACTCTGCACTAACCGCACTTTCTCTTTGTCTATGGCGGAGTGGTTTGGAAATTAGCACCGTAAGTGAGTGGTGGGAAGTGTCATTCCGCCTCTTTAATGTCTCATTAATTAACCCATCTGGGCCAGGAGCAGATCGATGCCCGAGGTGGGCGAGATGCCGGCAGGTCTCACAGGGGCAGAGCTGCTGCCAGGCTGAGCCACTGGGATTGCTCTGCTTTGGCTGCCTGCAGGGCTCGGTTTGGGCAGGTTTGTACCATTTTAGGGACCTGAGGGGATGCTCCAGAGCTGTCAGGTATGAGGCTGGAGCTGCTGGTGAAACGGCAGAGCCTGGGACCCCTAAAATGAACACCAGCGTCAGCTTTTCTTCCGCACTGTGCCTTCAAAATGGCAATCAAATTGGACCTGGTGATCCTTATGGATCCCTTCCCACCTGAGAAGTTCTCTGAAATATGAATACAAGTAAATAAAAGAGGACCCCAGCCATGAGGGGAGACAAGATACCACTTGGGCATAAAAATCCTGCTGCTGTGAAGTCATAAAAACTCTTTTCTTGAGGGACTGCACAGCCAGACACCTCTGGGCCACTCTCGATTGCTTGAGGGGTGTCTGTCCCCTAGGTGCAGCATCCACAGGCACAGGGGACAGCCAGGTGGTCCCCTAGATGCAGCATCCCCAGGCACAGGGGACAGCCAGGTGGTCCCCTAGATGGAGCATCCCCGGGTGCAGGGGACAGCCAGGTGGTCCCCTTAGATGCAGCATCCCTGGGCGCAGGGGACAGCCAGGTGCTCGGCGACTTCAGGGACACGTGGGGTCAGCTCTTAAGGCAGCATAGAGACAATGGGAGCCCTCCTGCTTTTCAGCCCATCCTCCTGACCACCCACCAGGGAAGAAGGGGAAAAAGGGAAAAAAAGAAAAAAAAAAAAAAACAACAAAAAAAAAGTCCTGTCGGTTTCTCAGATTTTTGTGACAGAAGCAGTGTTTAAACTTGGTGCTTCCTGCAGGTGTGCTCTGTGACTACAAACGCTGAATGTGATCTCAGCCAGCCAGGCATTTTCTTTAGTCCTCAGCATTTTGCCTTTTCACCTCGTAAAACCCTTTCAAGCTAAATAAACCTTATTACAACAGAACCACGCAGTGCAGCCCGGCTCCCAAAACCAACAGCCTGGGGTAGGACAAAGAGTAAAAATAGCAAAGCATCCCCATCGGCATCAGCGCTTAGCTCAGAGGGTAAGACCAGCCTGTGCCTTAGCGTCCGACCTTGCTACGTATTTATTTTTAATTACAGCATTTGCCTGCCCGATCAGCAATGACATCCTTAAAGCAAAACAAGTCGTGGCCTGGGTGGATTAGAGGAGGGAGGGTGATCTTCAGGGACACTGGGCGCAGGGAGGGAAGGGGAATGGAGGCGGCTGCCTAATGCAGCAGCAGGACCTGCCCCTGCAAGGATATTGCCGTCAGCAATTGCCATCGCTTCCACCCAGGGCGCGGGAGGTAGATCCCACCACTGTCCTGCAAGGACGATGCCAGTAAAACACTCCGGGCTGGTCGTGCCTTGGGGAAGGCTGAAACGCCGCATCTGGCAGCCCTGCGCCGCCAGCCCGCCGTGGCCATGTCCTCTATCATTTGGAGCACAGCACTTGTGCAGCGAGGGCAGCGTGCTCCAACGGTGGGTGCGATTATGGGTGTGTGCGGAGGGGTGGGCGGCCGGGGCGCACTCAGGCGATGCGTGCCAGGCTGCACCGCCGGTGCCTACCCGGGGCTCCCAGCCACGCAGCCCCGTGTCCCTCGCCAGGAGAAAGGAGACCTGAGCGAGGGACAAGGGGACATAGTGGCAACAGCGAGTGCCCAAAGAGGGTTTCCTACCCATCCTCCAAGAAGCAAAAGCAAGCTGTGAGGGAGGGGAGGGGGGGGAATTACCCCTGAGCGTTGGCAAGCGGCCCTGGGGGCAAACGCATCTCTGATACAGGGAGAGGGCGTTTCGCCGGGGGAAATACAGTAGAGGCGAGGCGAGATTTGGGTGGATAAGTAGAAGGCCTGACTTAGCCTCGACACCGCAGCTGTGCTCTTATCTGGCCGGAGGAAGAGGCTGAACAACAAAAGGGGCTAAGAAGCCGGGTTGATGCATGGGAAAGCCATTGGCCGAGCATTGTGGCTGCCCTTCTGCTGAGCAAATAGTTCAAACTGTTCATTCCCATCTCCTATTCTCTCCCTGGTACATTGTTTGTGTCCTTGCATTTCATTCTGCAAGGAAGATTGCTCTCTGGGCCTATAAGCAAACAGTCCAGAAAAGAGCCAACTATCCTCTCCTTTTCCCTGGAGAACTAGCATTTTTATTTCAGCTCCAAGCTGTCAAAGAGCTGGAGAGTTTATGTCAGTATCCTGAATTAATTGCTTTAAGCTGGAGCAGCCTATACCAACCACCAAATGTCCAGAAGATGTTTATTAATAATGTTTCCTCTAGGTTTTTTTGGTGGGGTTTTTAGTTGTGGGTTTTGGGGTTTTTTTGTTCCAAGCTGTGCTCTCACATACTGTGCCCTCTATTCACCGCCTCGGCGGCGCGCCTGACGCCAGGCGAGGGTGGCGAAATGAAAGCCGCTTATAGGGAATTAATAAAAGCTCCCAAGGCATTGTCATCCCCAGCACTCAACATGTCGGTGCAGTGGGCACGGCTGGCGGCTTGGAAATCTCCCGTTAGGACTTTTCGGGCAACGGGAAGGAGAGGAGGAAGATGAATTGCTGGAGGGATGGAGAAGGAGCGAACCCTTGTTTAAACACAAATATCTTTGGTAATTAACAAAAGTGGCGAGGAAATTACTGATGGAAAAAAAACACATGAAAGGTAAATGGTTTTGTGTTTAAACATGATATATTTTAAAGTGTTCCCCAGTGTGAAAGTCCCTGTTTAAGGGAATGAAGTAATAAACCAATTTATATACCAATAGAAAGTCGAGATCCTGAGTGCCTTTGTGTAAATTTTCCACTTGACTTTTCATTATCTACCTGAACAAAATCAATCTATATGTATGGGATCAACATGCAATATGAGAGATAAAAGACGAAATAAATGTGCTTTGCATATCCCGCAGATAAAAGCCACCGGGCTTCAGGCGCTGCCTCCTTTCTAGGCAGATGCATTTTAGAAAATAAATCATTTTGCAAAGGAAAAGAGAGCAAAGCAGAGTGGTGCTTCTTAAGTGTTTACTCCCTTGCTTGAAATATTGATCCTGTCAAATGAACAGTGGTTAATAAGTAACTCAGGAAAAATATGCTGGCTCTCTCTTTGCTCCCTGCTGTAGCACAGACCCACCTCCTATCCCTCTCCAGCTCCCAGGCAGCAGAGCCCTGGAGCATCCTCACTGCAGGCTGGACCTCTGGGCAGAGCCCAGACATGCTTGCGGGGTGGAACAGAGTGAAAGTAAGGCTACAGAGGCAGCACAGCAGGGACAGATCCCCTGCACCCTGCAGGAAGCCCTGAAACCTCAGGGCATTTTGGCATCTCAGGACCTTCTGCATCCCAAACCCTGCTGCATTCCAAACCCTGCAGCACTCCAAATCTTGTCACATCCCAAATTCTGTCACATCCCAAATGCTGCAGCATTTCAAATCCCACTGCATCCCAAAACCCTGCTGCATCACAAACCCTGCAGCATTCCAAAACACTGCCAGACCTCACTCAAATCCTGCTGCATCACAAACCTTGCAGCCGTCCAAACCCCACTGCATCCCAAACCCTACAGCATCCCAGCCCTTTGCTCATTCTCCATGGTCTTGCCTGCAAACATCAGCCACTCCTAAGATGACTTATCCTTACCTCACCCCAGCAGAAGCCATTCCTGACCCAAAATATCCCTTTTCATCAAGCGAAGGATATTGCTATCAGGTGAGGGATCAGGTGTACTGAATTGGGTTAATGTGTAAACTGGAGTAACATTTTTGGGGTGTGGGAGCAGAGGACATAGCGCAGTAGAGGAAAATGCTCCCAATTTTGTAAAAATGCATCAATGGGTACAGATTTTGCTCAAGCAGCCTCAACACCCCCAGTGGAACCAGCAGCTGCTGTGTTAACAGCAGCTAAAATACCTGCCCTGGCAATGTCACAGCCCAGAGCCCCAGGAGCCTGGATCAAGTGCCCTGTCCTGTTGCCACAGTTTGGGTGCCTTCTCTCCCCCTCTCCCTTTCCCAGGGCCTGGCTGGCATGTGGCTTTTTGCTGATTTCATGGATCCCAAAGTCTTGGGAGAGCTGGCTAATAGCATCCTCTCTTTTTTTTTTTCCTCCCCCCCCCCCTTTTTTTTCCTTTAGGTGAAGAAGCAGGAACTCCTCGTGGTCTTTTTTTCCCCTCTAGTAACAGGATACAGAAAAGGTTAAGAGGCACTTCAGCAGATACACACACACACACACACCCCGAGCACGGGGTGTTCTTATTTCTGCGGAACCCCCGTCCCTGCTTCTGCAGCGGCAGAGCCTGTCACCCTGGTTGATGTATTCCTCCTCCTAGCATCCTCATGCCAAGGGAAAGCACTATGCAGCCCCGCTCCAGCCGACAGGCAGGGAAGCACCTGCCTCCCACTGATTTTATTTCTTTGAGGGCCTCTACATGTCTCCTGGCTCTGACAGCTGTGCTGTGGGCTTGGACATGGGCATTTCTCCAGGTCAGGCATCAGATTTTTGCCTTTCCTTATGCAAAAGGCCCTTTCCAGCCTTTTTCCTTCTTCTCCCCCTAAAAATCTAGACAGGAAGGAAGCGATGGTGGGGGGGAGGCAGGTAGGAAAGGAGATGAAACAAAGGGAAAACCAGGGGCAGGCTGATGACTTTCCAACCAAAGAGTTTTTCAGGATGCTCTAGAGAAACATGTTCTGCCGTTGACTCAACATCTGCAGCTATTTTATTAGTTTGCTAATGATGTCTCAGATTGGACCCAGGGGTGACAGAAAGCGCTGGCAACCCCTTTTGAAACAAAACTCACCTTCTGCCCCCCCCCCCCCCCTGCCTCCCCCGCCAGGGCCATCGTGTTTGTCCCCCCCATCTCCCAGGCCATCAGCTTGGGAGTGATGCACAGCCCCACGCAGGGCAGTAGGGCAGCTACGCCGCTGCAAACCTACGACAAAGCAAACAGGTTCACGCATCTGCACATCCATCCCTTCCTGTGGGACACCCATTTCCTTGCCACTGGGGATAGAAACATCCCTGCCATGTGCAATGGTTATGTGGCGCAGAGGAAAGGGGGGGATCTCCAAAGTAGGGCATGGTAGGAAAGCTTTGGCATCGGAAGCAGTTTGCTCATTACTTTGGGAGCATTTTTGGCTGTCAGAGTTCGTTCTCCTCTCCAAAACCCTTTCTGAGCTCCCCCTCAGCATAGCACCAATGTGCATCCCTCAAAGAGCTCCATTAATTAACTCCTCAACTTTCTCAAGGTGCTGTTACGATTATTTTTTCCCACTTCCTTGAAGCCTGAAAGGATCCATCCTGGCAAAGCGCTTTCTTAAGCTTCCTCTAGGCCAGGATAACGCTTCCCCCCATTCCTGTCAGGAACTACTGGAGCGTGACACAGGTATCACATACAAGTACAGACACAAAGAGGCAATCGGAGATGGGAATCTGTGGCTTTAATAAGGGATGCACACATGGCAGCAGCACGCTCCGCGAAGCCCAGAAGTTTGCCCCAGCTACCCCTGACACTGATCCCTTGTGCCGTTATTAAAATAAATACAGGAGAGCGAAGGGGAAGGTAAGTGCCGGCAGCCGGCGGAGCACTGCGTGGCCGCCCTGCTGCATGCAGAAGGCTGTTGGTGACAAGCAAAGCATTTCAAGGTCTCCAGAATCCTTCAATATTGATGCCTTTGGTACCAGGTGGGAAGTAAAATCACCACATTTACACTTCTCCGTGCTGTTGGCGCTTTGTAGCTATTTTCCTGCTGCAGAGGGACGAGGCTCATTCTTTTTACTGCTTGTGTGAGTCAAAAACCCGTAGAAAGCCACTCCTTGCCCAGCCAGGGGCGAGCACCTTGCTCTGGCCCTACTCAGATGGTGCTGGCAGTGGCAGACGGTCGGGACAGGTAGAAATCCCCCAGCAGCCAGGATCTGGTGGCAGAAGCCCGTGCTGCCTGCAGCAAGTTATGCTGGGGGCTTTTCTGCCCCTGTGGTTTGTAAAAAAAAAACCCAGCCCCTGGTAGGTCAGGGAGCAGCAGGGGGGACCCACTGCTGTGGTCCTCACTCAGTGCCCATCCTTGTGGCAGCAGGGCTGCCCACAGCCTTACCCGGCTGCTCTGTGCCTGGCAAGGGGCTCTGTGGCTGGGGGGAACTGGAGAGAGTGGAGGGGGCTGTGGGCTCCGAGGAGGGGTGAGCTGTGAGTGTCGGGGGGGGGGGGGGGGGGGAAGGGAAAGAAGGGGGGGAAGAAAGGGGGAAAAGGGGAAGAATTAGAGGAAAAGGAAAGAAAAGGGGGAAATGGGAAAAGGGGAAAGCAAGGGGGGAAAGGGGAAGAAAGGGGGGAAATGAAGGAAAGGGAAAGAAGAGGAAGAAAGGGGGGAAAGGGGAAGAAACTGAAAAAAATGGAAAGAATGGGGGAAAGAGAAAGAAACTGAAAAGGGGGAAGAAACGAGAAGTAAGGAAAATAAATGGGGGGAAAGGGGGAAATAAATTAAAAGAAAAGGAAAGAAAGGAAAAGAAAGTGGGGAAAAGAGGGAAGAAAGGGAAAGAAAGGGAAGGGAAGACAGGGCACTGCAGTGCAAGGCGGGCAGGAACGGGGAGCGCGGGGCGGCGGCGGGGGCCCGGCGGGAGCTGCCGGCCCCAGCTCGGGGCGCACCGGCGCGGCGGGAGCGACCGTGCCCCGCACACCAGCGCACACGCGTGTGCAAAGCGCAAACCCCGCGGGTGGCGGTGGGGGTGGACCAGTCGCCCCCTCCACAGCCCCGCTCCAGCCACTGCCCCCGCGGAGCCGCCTCCGCGTCATTTGCGGGGATTTAAAAAAAAAAAAAAACACCAACTTTCTCTTTTTTTTTTCTTTTTTTTTTTTTTTTTAACATGCAATTTCACGCCCGGCTGCACCTGCAAACATAACGGCCCGGCGGAGCCGCCGCTGCCGGGCCCCCCCCCGGCTGCCCCCGCCGCCGCCCGGCCGCGCAGCCCCGCGATCTCCCGCCGGCTCCCGGCCCGCCCGGTCCCCGCCAGGGTGCCCGCGCCCCCCGGCGCCCTGCGGGCTGGGGGGCCAGGCCCTGCGGGCAGCAGCGGCGGGACGAACCGCTGCCCGCCATGCCATCCATCCCACCGTTACACCAGACATCCGTCCATCCATCCCTCTATCCATTCCTCCCTCCCTCTGTCCATCCATCCACCAATCGATCCCTGCGTCCATCCCTCCATCCATCACTCCCTCCCTCCATGGATCTCTGCATCCATCCCTCCATCCACCACTCCGTCACTCCATCCACCCCTATATCGATCCCTGCATCCATCCCTCCATCACTCCTTCCCTCCCTCCCTACATTCATCCCTTTAACCATCCCTCCATCCACCACTCTCTCCCTTCGTGGATCCCTGCATCCCTCGCCCCATCCCTCCTTTCCTCCCTTCGTGGATCCCTGCATGCCTCCCTCCATTCCTCCATCTCCTCATCCGTTCACCCATCCAAAAAACCGTCCCGGGCTCGCTGCCGATTTTCCCGTCCTCACGGACCCGATTCACACCCCCGGCTCTGCCCGGGCATCTCCCCCCGTACCCTCCTGCTCCCTTGGCTGCTCAGGTGCACGGCAGGGTGGCGGGTCAAGCCCCTCCGACCGGCAAAAAAAACACCAAAAACCTGTCCCCGTCGTTTAGAGCGGAGCTTGTGCCCGGACACAGCCCGAGCCCTGGACACGAGTGCTCCTAAAAGAATAATTGGGGAAAACCCCCTGATGGTGCTGCCCGGCCGGGGCTGTGAGCGGACTCGTTTGTTGGGTTTTTTTTTCCTTTTCTTCCTTCCTTCCTTGCTTGCTTTTTCTTTTTTTTTTTTCCCTCTCTCTCTTTCTCCGCTTTCCTTCCTTCCTTCCTTCCTTTTTTTCTTTCCTTCTTTCTTTCTTTCCTTCTTTCCTTCTTTCCTTCTCTTACTTTCTTTCTATTTTGTTTTGTTGTTGTTTTATTTTGGATTTTTTTGGCTTGGTTTGGCTTGGTTTCTTTTTAAGGTGTTGTGGTTTCCCCCCCCCCGCCCCCCAATAAACATAACTACCTACCAAATTCCCCTTTTCCCCCAGCTGTCCACCCCGCCGTCCCCGGCTCCGTCGGGAAAGGATAAATATTCCGCTCGCCGCCGTGGGAGCCCGAGCCTGGGAGAACGACCGCAGCGAGGGAGCGGAAAAATACACCCCCGATGCCCCCCCGCCCCCGCCGGCCCCGGCGCCCCGGCTCCAGCGCCGCTGGCCACCAAACTGTCCCGCACATAAGGAGCCGGCGGGCTCTGCATCATCCTTTAATATTTACTCTTTTGAAGGTTAGGCAGGGCAGAGGTAACAAACTTCGAACGATTTTTTCCTCCTCCCCTTTTCCATCCTCTTCCCTACCTGGTTTTATGTGGTTTCTGGATTAATCTAGTGCGGAGCAGAAGCGGACTTTGCCCGGCCGAAATATAGGATTAGGACTATTTCTAGAAGAAAGAGGATAGTGTGAACTGCCTTTAGCCTGCAATAGTCTAAAGCAGAATTACAGCTTGTAAAATAGGTCTCCATCAGTTTCCCAGGAGACGAGTTAAGCCCTACTTGGGTGTTCCAGCTCTTTTTAGAACCAGCAATAATTAGACTCATCTCACCCCCGAGTTGTCCGGTGTTGGTTTTTTGTTGGGTTTTTTTTTGTTGGGTTTTTTTTGTTGTTTTTTTTTTGTTGGGTTTTTTTTTTTAAGATCATCGCTAAATGCACTTTTGCCTACAGCCCTGGCGGCGAGGCGGGCAGGGCCGGTGGCCCGCACCGCCGTTATCCCGGGGAGGAGGCAGCTGGGGGGGGCAGTGAACCCCCCTTTGCCCGACGTGGTACCCACTGTTGGCTGTGCCACCTTCTTTGTGCTTTGATGTCTTTTGAGCGATCGCTGCATGTCATTAGAGGCCCGAACAATTAAAAGTGCCTTTCCCCCGCCCCCCCTTCACGCGGATGGGAAGTCAGGGAAAAAAATATATATAACTGCGGGCAGGCGAGCAGGGGGATCGGGGCTGGTGTGGGGGCTCGGGCCGGCGGCTGAGGTGCCCAGACCGCGCTGCCCCCCCCGCTGCCCGCAGCCGCCCCTAGTTCATCCCACTGAATCCAGCCGTCCCCCCGAAAAATAAAGTTCGGTTTGGTGGGAATTAGCGGCCGAAACGGAGCCCAGCGCTTTGCCCCGCCGTTAGCCGGGGGAGTCGGGGGGGGGGGGGACGGACTTGAGGAAGCTGTGGATGCTCGGCTGCGAGAAGAGGGAAAAACTAGCCGGGAGTGGCGGGCAGACAGGCGGTGTCCCCCGGGGGTCACGGCGCAGGGCCCGGTCACCGGGAGCGGCGGGAGCCGAGCCGCTCTGCCCCGCCTGGGCCGGGCCGCGGCCAGCGCGGCCCCCGGGGGATGCTCGGGATCCGCGGGCCGGGCCCTTCCCGCTCGCGTCCCCCCTCCCCGCGCCGGCGACAGGCGTTTAATGACAAGTAATTGGCGAGCGCGGGGAGCCGCATTACGAGCGGGCCGGGCTGTTATGAATTATTGAGAGCCCATTAGCCGCCGTGCGCCTTCCCTCCCGCCGGGGCGATGTGACCCGGCACAGCACCGCGGGCACCCGCGCCCGCCCGGCCTCCGGTATCGCGGGAGCATCCCGGCAGCTGTCCTGGGCCGCCCCCCCCGCGGCCGTGCCCTGTGCCCGCGCGCGGAGCGGGACCTCGGGAAGCGCCGCCGTCCCCGCCGAAACTCCCAGTTTCCCCTCGCTCGAGGAAATATGGGCGAGGATTTTTTTTTCTTTCCCCATTTTTTCCCCCCTCTATATTTTTCCCCCTATTTCCCCCCACCTCCTATTTTTTTTACCTATTTTTCCCTCCTATTTTTCCCCCATATTGTTCTGGCCCTATTTTTTTTTCTCGCCCGCGCGGGAGCAGGCACCCGGGCCGTGACCTGCCCGGCACCGGCAGCGGCACTGCCCCCGCTGTCACGGACACGGCAGAAATGCCCCTCCGTGGGACGGACGCGGCGTGGTCGCTCCCCGCCCTGAACAAGAAAGTGTCACGGAGGACAACGAAAGGAAAAAAAAAAAAAAAAAAAGGAGATGGGGGGATAAAAGACCAAAAAAAGAAATTGAAAAAAATTGTAAAAAGTGTCCGGCTTGGAGGAACGGGAGAAAGGAGGTAGCCCGGCCCCGCACGCCCCCGGCCCTCTCCCACCTCCTCCGAGGGAGCCACAACGACTGACCCGCCAGCGAGGGGGGCCGGGGCTGTCACGGGCAGGATGGGCGCTCCGAGCCGCCCCGGCCGTCCCCGCTCGGGCCCGGCCGCCCCCCGCCCCCCAGGAGCACCCCTCTGTCCCCCTCCCCGCTCGCACCGCGCCTTCCCTCCTTGCTGGCGGCCCCCAGCCGGGGGCGGGGGAGGGGGGGGGCGTCGGGGTCAGCCCCCCGGGCCCCGGGGCCGCAGCGGCGGTGAGCATTCAGCCCCTGCGCCCCCGGCCCGGCCGCAGCCCCGGCCCGGTCGCTGCCGCCGCCGGCGCTCCCCGCCGGCTCCGGGGCAGCTGGGGAGGCGAAGGAGGAGGAGGGAGGGATGGGAGCGAAGCCGAAGGTGGGAATTCCAGGGGAAGGGGAAGCGGGAAGCGGGGAAGGAGCGGCGGGTGTCACCTACCTGCGCCCCGGCCGCCGGCCCGCCGCGCCCGGCTCTGCGGGAGCTGGAACCATCCCGGCATTTATGGGAGCTGGAACTGTGCTACTGTTGACTTTAGCACAGAGCAAAGATTTCGCTGCCCGCTAGTTTAAAAATGAATATTTTACCAAGATATCGATCAGCTTTATAAAATTCAGTTAAGCACAATGGCTCAAAAGGGGGGGGGGGGGGGGGAAGGAAAGGGACGCAATATAATATCTGTGTAAATTTGCTGAAGTATGACGTGGTGTTGAAAGTTTACCCTCCTGGAATTTGGATCTAGATTCCGCCCCCCCCCTTTTTTTTTTTTTTTTTTTTTTTTTTTTTTTTGTTTACTGACTTTGTTTATTCACAGATCACAGTTGCTTAAACCGGCAGGAGCAGAATGCACTTGCAGAAAGGCTGGGGGCGGGCGAACCGGGGGGGGGGGGGGGAGAGAAAAATGCCGGGGGGTGTAAAGGAAAAGAAATAACGTTTAGCATGGGGATTTTATTTTTTTTTTGCCATCCCCCACCCTTTCCTCAAATCCTCATCCTTACATTTCAACGCGAACCAGGCCAGAGGAAGGGGGAAAAGAAAAAAACACCCCGAAGCGGGGCGGGAGCGCCGTGCCTGCGCGGCAGCCGGAGGGCCCCTCGGCCGGGCCCGGAGCGGCGGCGGGGGTGGGGGGGAGCCGCGGCAGAGCCCTCCGCCCGCGCCCCGAACCGGCGGCACCCCCGCGCCCGTGCTCCGTCCCCGCGGGAGCCTTTTATGTGCTAATGAGGCGCGCTGCATGCCTCGGTTACAACGTGTGTGTCCTTGCCGTATAGAGACGGACAGATTTCTGGCTGGATCCCTGTTTTGTTTTTGGGAGGGTCCCCCGGTCCCCCCCCCACCCCCCCCGCCTCTTTCCCCCTTCTCCCCTTCTCCCCTTTTCTCTTCCCGCGGACAATGAGGAATTTTAAGAAGGATTTGAATGTTATTTCGGAAAGCAACATCTATGACTGCCGTAAACGCGTGGGAAAAACAACAAGTGGTTGGGAAGATGGGCAGGGCATTTACGGGGGGACCGGGGGGGCAGGGGGGCAGGGCGGCCGGGCTGCCCGGGGTGCCGGCGAGGCGGCCGGGGGTTTCGCGGCCCAGCCGGGAGGCTCTCAGCCGCCGGGAGGTGTTCAAAGGCAAAATAAAAAGCTCTCTGGTTTATTTTCCTTTCACCACCCATTTACCCGCTCCACGGAGGTAGCGGGGTGACCCCCCGGGCCGCCCCGGCGAGGGCAGCGATGCGCTACCTCCCCCAGCCCCAGTGTGTGTCATGCCCGTCCCCCCCCGCCCCAATTAATTAATTGCGGGGCCAGGGGTCCCGCGCCGATGCCGGCTGCAGGGTCCCGTGCCGGGTCTTCCCTCCCCAGAGGGAAAAGGGGGTCCCCGCTCCTCAGGTTTGCGGGAGGACACCGGCTTCCCGACCCCCGGGACGTCCCTCTCCACCCGCTAACACCCCCCCCTCCACCCACCGCATCGGGCCGAGCCCCTCCGAGGGAAGCCGGTGGGAGCTGCGGGCCGCGCCGTCGGGGCGGCAGGGCCGGGGTTGGCGGGGGTCCCGGCGGGGGCGGCAGCGGAGACGGGCGAGTCCCAGAGGAACAGAGAAGCAGGGGGAAAAAAACCGCCAATAACACTTTAATATAGTTCTGTGAAAATCTGGCTAGTCGCTACCAGAATACACATTTATAAGCCATAAATAAAGCATACAGAAACGATAAATTAATCAGATCCAAGTAGTTTACTCTCCCGGTAACATCAAGTGTTTGTTTCAATTACAACGACCTATCCTGACTTTTTTTTTTTGTTTTAATTTTTTTCATAGGTTTTTTTTTTCTTCCCCCCCACCCACTTATCCCCCTTTTTACAACATTACAAGACTTTTGGTCCTCGGATTCAAAACTAGCATGGGTTTCACAATGAAGGAGGGTTTCGTTTTGTTTATGGTTTGTTTTTTATCTCGTCACTTCCACACAAAAAAATAGATATATTTATACCTCCTTGCGACGACAACAACGAAAAAAAAAAAAAAAGCCCAACTGAAACCCCCTTCTCCCCATTCCCTCGCCCCCAACCCACCCCACCCCACAAAACCAAAACACCCCACAAGGCAAACCAAGGGAATTGCAGCCGCCCCCCCCCCCCCGGGCACGGGTGGCTTTGGGCCGGCGGCGGCGGGGGATGACCAACACGCCTGCCCCTGGCTCGGGCCGAGATGCTTGCGAGACACGCGACTGCTGTTTCCCAAACGGATGCAAACATCTGGAGCCAATGGAAAAAAAAAAGATATATATATCTATATATATGTATATGTACCGTGCTCGACAGCGTTCATAGTCCATCACTCTGCTATGGGGGACTGCATGGGGGTACAGGGGGCTTTCCCCCCTCGCCAGGTGAGGTTTTCCCCTCGCCCCTTTTAGGAGGAGTTCATGATGGGCCGGGAATACACACCTTGGTAGTAAGAAGTCTCTCCGGCTAAAGGGGAGGACTCTAAGCCGTTTTTGTTCGTTACGGGCCCCATGGCCAGGCTGCCGGGCATGGGCGAGGCGTAGCCCGAGTAGTGCATCACCTGCTCGTAGGCCTTCAGGTCCATTTTGTGGTGGTGGTGGTGGTGGTGGTGAGGGTGGTGGTGCTGCTGCTCAGAGGAGGACATCAGGTTGTTGATGGAGAAGGGGTGGTTGAAGGCGTAGTGGTGCTCAGGCTTGAGGTGGGCGTCATGGGGCAGGCCGGCATGCGGGGGGGCCAGGAGGTGCTGGGCTGGTGAGGCTGCCGGCTCCCCAGGGCTCAGCCCCGGTGTGCCCTTCAGGTCGGCCAGGGCACGCTTGTGGTCCTGGCACGGTGAGGCGCTGGCTGGGGACTCGGCGCCGGCTGAGCCCTCGGAGCCCCCTGAGGAGCTGCCTTCTCCGAGGGGCTGGCTGGGGGGCTGCCCAGGCCCCTTCTTGCCCCCACCGCCTGCTCCACTGCCCGCCCCGCCGCTGTCCTTAGCAGCCAGCTGCTTCTCGCACTTGAAGCGCTTCTGGCGGCGCAGGTAGCAGCCATTCTCAAACATGTTGCCCGAGTCAGGGTGCAGCGTCCAAAAGGAGCCTTTGCCCGGCTTGTCCGGGGAGCGGGGCACCTTGAGGAAGCAGTCGTTGAAGGAGAGCGAGTGGCGGATGCTGTTCTGCCAGCGCTGCTGGTTCTGGCGGTAGAAGGGGAAGAGGTCCATGATCCACTGGTAGATCTCACTCAGCGTCAGCATCTTGTTGGGCGACTGCTGGATGGCCATGGTGATGAGGGAGATGTAGGAGTAGGGCGGCTTGGCATGTGTGTAGCTCCGCCGGTAGGTCTTGGGGTCCCGCGAGCGGTTGAGGTTGGAGATTGCCCGTAGATAGGGCTCATGGAGTTCATGTTGGTGTAGGGGGCCAGGGCATTCATGGAGCCTGCTTGGCCCCCCATAGGGCTCATGCTGGGGCTCAGGTGGGCGCCCATCCCTGCCACACCGGCTGAGCCCATGCCAGGCATGGCCCCTGCACCGGGGGACATGCCAGTGAGTGAGGGGCTCATGCCCGTGTTGGCATAGGACATGTTCATGGAGGTGGCAGCCGTCATGTTGGCCGTGGTGCTCATGGCCGACATGGTCATGTACGTGTTCATGCTGTTCATGCCCAGCCCCGCGTTCATGTTGCTCACCGAGGAATAGCTCTGCAGGGGAGAGCGAGAGAGAGAAGGGAGATGGGGGGGGGTGGGTGGTGTGACGGGGAAGAGGCAGGTGGGTAGTCCCGTCGAGGACAACGGCAGCCCGGCGAGCGGGGAGCAGTTGGGGGGGGAGAGCCCCAGCCCCGCTCGGATCGCAGGCGGTAAAGAGCCTCTGCAGCCCCGGGGCTCCGTGCCCCACTGGGCGGGAAGGGTTAAATCCCGGAGCGGGGGGTGGTTGTTTTTCTCGTTAATGAAAAACAAATATATATATTAAAAAAAGCGACGGGGGTGGCAGCAGGATCGGTGAATCCAGGAAAGGGGAGCTGGAGGGAGGGGAAGGGACATCCCTGCCCGGAGCGAGAAAAATACCTAGGGGGGGGTGGGGGGTGGGGTGGGGGGGGGGAGGAAAAAGGGGCGCGCGCCCGGCAGCACCCCGCCGGCCCGCGCCCCCCGGGACCCCCCGCCGCGCCGCCCGCGCCCCGCGCAGCCCTGCCCGCCCCGCCCGATGCCACAGCCACCCTGGTCCCGGGGCTGGCATGGCGCGGGGACCCCGCCGGGGCGGGCCGGACCGGGCGGGGGGCGGCGGAGCCCCCGCTCCCTTCCTTACCTCGGGCTCCCCGTAGTAGTTGCTCCAGTCCGTGTGCTCATGGCCTTCCATTTTCACCGCTCCCAGCATACTGGAAGTGGAGTGCATGGCAGTTTAAAATTTAACAGCCACAACAAACGACGACAGAGAGCAACCCAAAAAAAAAAAAAAAAAAAAAGTCCCCAGCCCTCCCTCCCCTCCGTCGGTGCCTCTGGAGGAGGAGGAAGAGGAGGGAGGGAGGAAGGGGGGGGATCGAGCGGCGCTGGGGCTGGGTTTTTTTTTTTTTCGCTGCTGCTCCTTGGGTGGGTTTTCGCAGTGCTTCGCGGCGAAGAGTCGCCCGGAGGCGATGGAGGAGCCGGAGGAGGAGGAGGGAGGAGGGAGGAAGAAGAGGAGGAGGAGGAAGAGGAGGACAAGTGCTGCAGTGACGTGGGTGCCCGAGTGATATAGCACGGAGCGGCCGGGCGAGCCTCCAATCCCCAGGTCCTCGGCTGCCCATTTGAATAATCAGCTCACACCTAGGCGGGAGAGCTCCGCCGCGGCCCCCGCGCACCTATCCGCACCCCGCCGCCGAGCACGGGGGTCCGGCAGCGCCCCGACGCGCCGGCACGACCCCCCCCGGGCCTGGCTTCCCCCCGACTCTGCAGGGAGATCCTGGGGGAGACGATTTCCATCACACACACACACACCCCGGGTAGCCCTGACGGGAGCCGACACCCCCCTCCTCCTCCCGCAGCACCCCCGACAGGGGCTGTGCTCCACGCACACAGAGTCCCCGCAGCCCCAACGGGAGGCAGCCCCCGGCCCAGCCCCACGCACCTTTCCTCCCGCGGCTGTTCGGCGCAGCCCCGGCGCCGGGGCTCAGGCTGCCGCCCGCCCGGCCGTGCCCCGGCTCCGTCCCATCGGCGGGACCGGCAGCCGCCGCTCTGCCTCTTCCCCGGGCTCCGGCTCAGGTACCTACAACAAATTCGTAACTAAAACAAACAGGGAGGGCAGGGCAAAGGGGGGGGCGCGGCGGGAGAAGCGCTGTAGGGGGCTCTCCCGGCGCCGGGCCGGGAGCGGCGGGGTCCCGGTGGGCGCCGTCGGGGCAGCGCCGCCCGCTCCCGGTGCCGAAACGCCCCGACAGCCTCGCGGGGGTATGGCAGGGGGCAGAAGGAAGGAAGGAAGGACAGACGGACGACAGAAATCACCCGGCTCCAAAACGCAGGCGACTGCGCCGCCCGCCCCATCGGCGCTGCGGGCGCGGCGGCTGCCGGCGGGGTCCAGCCGGAGGAGGGGGACGGAGAAGAGGGTTCCCCCCATCGCCCCCCGCCCCGGGCTGGGGCTGGGCCTCCCCCGGCAGCATCCCCGCCTGCCCCCCCCCCCCCCCCCCCCCGGCGCCGAGCTGCGGGGCACGGCCCTGGCCGCCTGCACCGCGCCCCGGGATTTGTTTTTGCCTGTTCCATAAGATCCCCACCTATATCAACCCACCTTCCAAAAAAACCCATAAACCGCCAGGTAGCGCTTTTTTTTTTTTTTTTTTTCCATTCATTCATTCATTTATCCATTTATTTATTTATTTATCATTCCGGGGGGGGACACACACACCAACCCAAACCCCATAAATCGGCGAAGGCTGGCGATAGTTTTTAAATATTAACAGAAACCCACCAGAGAGCAGGATCTCAGCTCGCCGCGGGGCTCCCGCTCTGGGAGGAACCCTAACACCCCCCACCCTCACCCCACCCCGGCGCAGGACCGTTCCCCGGGCTCCAGCACCCTCAAGAGTCATCACCAAACGAAAACAACCCCACTGCCTCCAGGAGGGCACGCTCCTATCGCGATAGCCGCGGCGACAGTGGCAGCCCGCCTCCCTCCCTCCCTCCTCAGCTCTTTTCCGCTCGTCTTTAGGGGTTACCTGGGGTATGACACCAGGGAGCCGCCCCCACCGGGAGGGGGGGACCCCCAAAAGTGAGGGGCGCGGCGGTGGCCCCCCGCTGGGAGGGGCCCGTCCCCCTGTCCCGGCGGCTAAAAACGGTGCCGGGGCGCCCCCTGTCGCCTGCTTCAGGTCCTCAGGGCCGGGGTCGGTGGGTGGGGGACACCCCGGGGGACCCCCTGGGGGCGCGGTGCGGGTGCTGCATCCCCCGGGACCGGGGGGCCTCGCTTCAAAGGGCTCAGGCCGCTCGTCACTCTCCCTCCGCGAGTTGCTTTCCGCCGGGGGGAGCATCCCCCCCCGCGCCGGGTGTTTTACAGTCACCCCCAGGTGCCCCCCACCCTGGGTGACGGCTGAGAGGGTTCCTGGGCTGGGTGCACCCCGGGTCTGCCTGAGCAGAGCCCCAAGACCAGGCTCCGACCTAATGCATCTCTACGGAGCTTTCTGCTCCCTCGGAGCACTATGCAGCCCAGCCAGGGGGCTCGGGAAGGGAGGACCCGGGGACATTTGGGTACAATCAGCGACATGGCTGCTGGACATGGTGAAGATCGTCAGTGCAAGGATCCGTCCGCGCAGCTCGCAGCTGCCTTCAGCCATGCCGCGTGAGGTGTGGTTAGCTTCGGCATCATTTTTTCCCCTCTGGACACGAGATGCGGGAGGTGAGCACGTGCTTTCAGCACGGCTGGCTGTGGGGCAGGAGTGCTGGCTCCGCAGCGGGAGGAGAGAGGCCAGAATGAGCGTTTCCCCGTGCAATAAACTCACCCGCCTTCGGGCCTTCGTCCTGCGGCAGCACGGATGGATGTCAGCGTTCTCTGAGCACGGCTCCCCTTGGCACGAGGGGTGCCCGGAGGCTGCCGCACACCCGCAGTTCCGCGGGTCCCAGCCTCATGCCACTCTTTAGTGAAGTGCTATTTCCCCCTCAGCTCAGCAGGACTTTGAATTTTGTTGCCACCAAAGGTGGGGATTTTCCACCTCTTGTCACCCTGCTGCACAGGGACTGGAAGCTGCAGAGCAGCCATGGGAGAGCTGCTTTCGGGAGAGTCCCGTTCACTCGGATTTTGACCCAAAACATGCACCTGAGCCCACTCCTCAGCCACAGAGCATGTTCCTACTGTTGTTGCTCCAGCCCTGACACTTAAATCCGGTTTTGCCTTCTTGGTCTGCTGTTGCACCCTTGGCCATCTGCCCCATGATCCAAGTCTCTTGCCCTGCCCGGGACGTGAAGGACCTTCTGTGCAGCTGGTGCTGGAAGAGGAGAAGCTCTCCTCCTCCCACACATCCCTCCTGTCACAAGGAACAGTGGCATCCCTCCCGGTCTGCATGCCCAGAGCATCACTGGTGTGCACATCTTGGGGACATGGTGTTGAGGGTGGACTACAGCAACCGCGTCCTCATCCTCAGACAAAGGCTTTGTCTCTGTAACACAAGGACACACACTTTCTGAGCTACGCAAGCATTTGTATTCATAAACGTGGGCCTGCAAAGACGGCGGCTTGTCTGAAGGTGGCTGGATGTGGGACCAACCCAGAAGGCAGCAACGGGGATCTCTGCTCCCATAAATAACCTGGGTCCGGCAGCCACCACCTCCCTCTCCCTTCTTTCACTAGGGCAGCCTCCCACGCTGCTAGCCTGAGGAAACCCGCTAAAATTAATGTCTCTTAAGAGAGTAGAAAAAGAAGCAGTAAAATATATGTGCTTGCCTCAAAAGAAAGATTTAAAAAAATGCCTAGGATGATAAAAAAATTGAAAATCTTCAGCGATGTCTTATTTAAACACATCTGGTTGGGTTACTGAGAAACACACTGGCCATTTAAAACTGGTTTCTTCTCTTTAATATTTAACTAATATTTATTTTAATTTTAATTTTTAAATTACGCCCTTATTTGCATTAGAAGCCATGACTCGAGGAGCCATCTCTCCCTCCCCAGGGGTAGGAGGCCGGTGACTGGCGCAAAGGTTTGCCAGGAGCTGGGGTGCTTTGTGGACATCTCCATCACTTGCAGCAATGATGATGCCAGTGAGCGCATCCCACTCCCTCTTCCCTGGCATTCCTAGGGACAGGCACTTGCCCTGTGCAATGGCAATTTCATGTACGGGCCAGGGCAATGCTGGAAGGATGCTTCTGAGCGGAGACCCACAGCTGGGCTTTGGTGGCAAGTGAGTGGGTACCAGCTGGAGGCCGAGCAGCCATGAACCGTGTGCCTGAAGGCAGGAGAGGGTGAAGCCCTGGTGCTGGCGTTCCCCTCCCCTGTGCCCCCCTCACCACATAGCCAGGCTGGTCTGTGAAAAAAAAAAGAAAAAAAAAAAAAAAAGAACCCCTTAACTTGTTCTTGACAATAAACAGGGTAATTATCTCCCTTCTACTGATAATTATCATAATTAATCCAATATAATGAACTGTCCCAATTGCACCACTGCTTCAAAATAAATGTGTTGGGTTGGTGGGTTTTTTTCCCCTTTAATTGAGGAAGGGGCTCTCCTGTGAGACAGTAGCAGTTGCCCTCAAGAAGAGAGACATTTCAATAACAAGAAGCAAAAGGAGTCTGCGGCTGCAGATCTTGTCAGAGACAAAAGGCAACCGGCCTGCCAGGGAGGGAGATGGCTGGTGCGCTTGTATAGTGCCACCACAATCACCGTCGGGTTTATTGAGGCCTTCCCCTGATAAGACATGGAAATTACAGATGAATCGCTGCATGGAGGTACTTGAGGAAGAGGCAGGAGCCGCTGGGTCTGAGCCGGGGAGAGGGAAAGGTGAAGGCGGAGCTCGGGCAGGGGGGCTGCCACCATCCCCGTGCCATGCGCTACCTGCAGCGCTCCCTCTCCCTGGCTTCATTCCCAGTTTGTCCTTTAGGACCTCTGGAAGGAGCTCTCCATAAGGGCAAGGGGCTCTGCTGGGCTGGGAGCATCCCCAGGAGCTTTCACTCAAACAAGCAGAACAGACAGCTGGGAGGAGGATGAGGAGCACGATGATGGCTCCCATTTCTGGGACTGGGGACATAGGCTGGCAGGAGGCTGAGCACCCTCAGCAAAGCCCTCGAGGCCATCCCCTGGCACAGCTCGAGCCAGCCTGGCTCTCCAGCACGGCCCGATCCCAAGGTCATGGCCAGTACCAGTGCGGTAAGGCACGCCAGGGTCCCGCTCCTGTGGGTGCCTCCGGAGCTCCTGTAATCTCTACGGGGCATGTCAGGGAGCAGCACCCTTCGCTTGTTCGAGGATTCAGGTGGCAGCCACTGAAATAAGTGACATTCCATGGTGGGGAGAAATTTCCCCCCATCCACGGAGTTACCTCCGCACTGAACCAGGCTGTCGTCAGCTGCGGCACCACCGGGGAATTACCACAATTACACCGTGTAATATTGACTTAACTATTTGAAGAACTCTACAACCAAGTCTCTCCTAATTAGATTCAACATTTAATGGGGCTTCTTAATTCATTAAAATATTTTCCAAGGCTTTAACAAGTCTAACAAAGGAAGAGCCAGGAGTACGCAAAACTTTTGTAATTTTGATATCTGATCAAGAGCCCAAGGATATCTTTCTTTTTAATACTGAAATGATATCCCCTGGTCCCAGGTTCTCAGGGACTCCATTACAGACAAACTCACTTCGTCCACAAGTGTTCTCAAGGATCCAGCCTGTCGGGACATGGCTGGTGTCCCTATTTTTGGCATATTCAGTCCTCCAGGTGCTATTTTAATGTTCCTCCCCACTCTGTAATTATTCAACATGCCAATGAAGGTAATGAGTTGCTGGAATCAGTGGTTGGCACCACAACGTAAAATAAAATCCTGGAAGTGCCTGAAGAATGTGATGGGGAAGGGGGAAATAAAGTCCTGTTGTTGTCCCCCCTGGGGTATGGAGGAGGTCCCTCCAGCTCACTGGCATTGTTGGAATGCTCAGTGAGCGCTGGCACTGATGACGATGGGGACAACTTGCTCCCAAGAGGCAAGCGGGCAACCTGAGAGCATTTGCTAACGGCCCCTGGGTGCCACGACAGCCCAAGGCAGGGGGCTCACTGGCCCACAGCACCCAGGGGTGGCACGATGGGTCCCGTGGGACCGCAGCTGCTGCTGAGCCCCGACAGGGCTGCCGGCTGCGGGCATCTGCCACCATGTCGGATGTGAGTATGGGCAAAAGACCCCTCTGAGGAACCCACCAGCAAACCGGTGCCTTCTGGAAAGGCTCTGAAGCAAAATAAACAGAGTGCATCTGCTGGCTGTTTACCATGGCCCACGTGATGCCCCAGCGCTGGTTTTCTCCATGAGCACATTTTGCTGGGTAAACAAGATGCGCAGGCATCTGGAATGATGTCCAGGCGAGAAGGCTTGGTGTGAAAACCTGGGGTTAAGGGATTCATCCTGGCGCTTGGGGCATGCGGGGCCACTCCAGTCCTCTGCTTTCACATGGTGGAGGGAGGAGGAGGTGCTGAGGGCGATGCCCAGTGATGCTGGCTTGCCAGCTCAAGAAAGAAAGGAAGAAAAGTCTTCCTTACCTCCCAGGAAAGTCCTGCCATGGACGTTTTTGTTAGCTCAGTCCCCCAAAGGCCCTGGCAGGCAGGCAAGTTTTACCTGGCTGACCAAAGCATTCAGGGTTTGGTTTCATTTGGGGGAAATATTTTTTATTTTTAATTATCAGTTTCTGAAAACTGAAATGTCTTTGGTTTTACAATAAGAAAACAAACAGGAAAATTGAATACAGAGACTCCTCCCCAAAACCTCTGCTTTAAAAACTCCCAGTTATTTCCTAACAAAACCCCTTTCTGCTGGAAACCTTCCAGCCTGGCCTCATCTGAAAGTGCTTCGGTTCCCATAGGGGCCGAGGGCAGAGGAAGGCAGCAGCTTTCCTTGCTGAGTGGGATAAAGCAACCCCACTGCAGCCCAAGGTGGTCCAGCGCATTGCCCAAGGTCCAGTGCATCATCCTCATCACCTTAAATGGGGACCCAGTTACAACAGACTTAATGCATCCCTTGAAACCTAAGCGATGTGACCAGCCAAACCAGCCATTGTGGCATCCTCTTGTGCCTGAGCCCATCGGGCTTGTGATGCTCAGACCGCAGCAGGGATGCGGCTCCACAGCCTCTGGCTGGAGAACGGAGACGGGGGACTGCAGGGCCTGTACCCGTACAAAGCCCAGGATAACCGGGGAGGGACTGCGCCCATGAACCCTCAGGCTGTGGAGGAAGGGGGTCTGCAGGGGTGCTGTGCTTGGAGCATGGCGACAGGAGTGTGCGCAGGCTGCCCAGGCTTTCACATCACGATGGGAGGCTGCTTGCTGAGGAGATCAATCCCCAACAGCTTCGCTGAGGACTCTGATGGACATTTATAGCCCTCTGAGTCATTACCGGCCTTGTTTAAACCAGTTATACCTGGCCAAGACCTTTAAAATAGCTTCATTTATACTGAAAGGCTCCTCTCGCGCGCGGCGGGTATAAATAGCAGGGCGAACCGCTCGCCGAGCGCGACGGCTCCTCTGAGCTCAGGGAGCGAGGCGACACACTTTGCTCAGAGCCCCTGCGCCACCCTCCCAGCCCCCTCCGGCTGCCAGGAGGGTCCAGGGGACCCTGCCGCTCCCAGGGGACCCTGTCTCCCCAGGTGCCCCATCCGGACCTGGCAGCTCATGGGAACGAGGTGTCCCTGGCAGAGCCGCCAGCAAAACAGCCGGAGTGGAGACTTCTGCTCCAAAAAAACACAGGAGCTTGCCTGGGACTCAGACCCTGTCTGTGAGTCTGCGGTTCCTTGACCACTAATAGCAGCCCAGGATCACCCAGTAAATCTGCCCAGGGTCAGCTGCGGGTGCACAAGCCCGTTCCTGTGCCATGAAGGTGAGCAGGATGCAAAGCCTGCCCCGTGGCGAGGGGTCAGTGCCACCTCAGTGGGGCGAGCCCAGGGATGCCAGGATGTACCCTCACTGCCTTGAGCTCAGCGCAGCCAGATTATGGTGGTGGTTTTGGTCCAGGATGGGCACCCCACCTCAGCAGCCCCGGCCTCCACCATGGGCCAGTGACACCCATCGCTAGAGCTACAGGTCGCTGCCACCACAATGGTATTTTAATTCCACCCCACTCATTTCCAAGCAAAAAGATTAATCTTGACCTGTGCTGTTAGGATCCAGGAAAGCTCTGACTGCATGATTGGCTTAACTTTTGCCAAACAAATGTTCACTTGTCTCAATAATCTTTTCTTTCTGCTAAAAAAACCCAAAACCGAACCCTTCCGATGAAAAAAACCCACCTCAGCCTGAGGACAAGCATTCGGCACCTGCTCTTGGCCCTGTGAATGGCTGCAGCGAGGCTGGTGGGAAGTGGGGCGTTTTAGGAAAAGGCAGCCCCAGAGCTGAGACTGCCTGTCCCAGGTGGGATGTGCCGATGCAGCTGTGATGCCAACCGGCACGGCTCATCCCAGCCAGGCTTTCTCCCAAGGGCCGGCTCCTGCATGCTGCCGAGACCCCTTTTCTCCCCTAAAACTAAGCCAGTGTTTCCCTCCTGGTAAAACTGGCATTCCTGTGTCCTTGGGGGAAAAGTGTGGAGGCAGCAGAAGCATACCCACCAAGGACCAGCACCTTAGCCAAGCCCGCAGCAGATGATCTTGTTTTGCCCCCTGCAACAGCAGCACATACCAGGCAGCAGGCTACTAAATAAAGTGTGTTTCGGCTGCTAAATAAAGTGCATTTCCAAGGGAGAGCTGTTCTGCAGCAGGGATGGAAAAGCTCCGCCGAAGGCGGTGGCTCCGGCTCTCTCCAAACATTTCTCCCCCCTCGCTCTGATCTTTTTTTTTTTTTCTTTTCAGAGGAAACATTGCCCAAATCAACACATGCCCGAGGAATGATTTTACACGGGTCGGATAGCACTTTCTGTTGGAAAAAACTTCCAATCAGCTGCATTCACAAGCTGGGTTTATTTTTCACAGTTTTCTGAGTACGTTTTGTTTTGGTGCCAGAGTAAAGACCTGGAGGTACATATTTCAGCCCAACCTGTAACACCATCATCATCGCTGGATTGCAGCGAGGAGAGGGCTTTGACCTACATTTCACAGCCCAGCCTGGGAAGGAGTTGAGGCATCCCTTAACGTCCCCGCAGCTGTCCCCTTCTGCCATGTGTGGGACCCTGGTTCCCCTCTCCTCCGCTGGGACACGACGCTGGGCAGGGGGAGTTGAGCATCCAAGGCAGGCGGGAAACCATCTGCCCGCTCTGCCCCAAGCAGCAGGCGGGTGTTTTGCAGCCTCTAAAGACCCGCTCTAGTGGGGGACGGCCAGGGTGGAACAAACTTAAACCAGAGCTTTTTAAAGCTCTCCCACCTTCGCCTCCTCTCTTCCTCCGGGTAGGTGTCCCGGCGGCGGCAGAACAAGACGGCTACAGAGGGCTGCTGGAAGCCGTCAGCGTGAAATACACTGGGAGGCCTTTTTTTGCTTGGAAAATATTTCCTTGCCGCAGGCTGCGGTGACAGCAAACATTCCTGCTGGGGCTGGCATGGGGAGGCATCACCCTGCGGTGTGGCTGGGGCGCCCAGGGCCAGCTCCGGAGCTGCCACCCCTTCACCGGGGTGCAGCAGCACCCGCCGGCTTGCTGGGGCCGGCTGCCTCTCCCTGGGGAGCAGCGACCACTGCAGACAAAGGCCTTCTATGCTTATAGGCTTTGGGTTTGTTTTTTCAACAGGGAGAGGAGAGCAGCATGCACGTACCTCCAGCACGCAGGGCAAACTCGCCTCCCCACGCACCCACGTTTCGAGGGGCTAATGGGTCACCCTAAGGGGGAAAAAAAAAAGAAGCTTGTTAAAAAAAAAACCAAACAAAAAACAACAAATGAAATCTGTAGCTGTCGGGGAGCAAAACCAGCCCATTAAAGTCAGAGCTGTGGTTGTAAATCAACAGTGCTGCTGCTATTTCCATCTGCTGCTAGCAGCACCCATTTAGGAGCAGAGGTGGTGTGTGTGTCCGAGTCCCTGTGTCCGTCCATCCCCCCCCCCCCTCCGATGTGTGCCAGGGGGTTTCGGCAGCCGCCGGGCTGGCAGCATGTGGCATACACGTGGGCCGATGAGCAGGCAGCTCCTCGCAGGGGCTGGTACCTTCTGTAAGCCTCCACAGCAACACCAGTCCTGCAAGGTGAAATCATGGGTCAGGACCGCCAAGCTGGTCCTAAAGGCACCTGAGCATCCTCAGGTTCTCAATTTTTCTTTTTCTTAACATGAATAACTAAATGATTAGAGCTTGGAAAAAGAGATATCAAAAAAAAAAAAAAGTGACATCTGAGGCACTTGTGGATATTTTCTGCCAAATATTTGCAGATGCAAAGCTGCTGGAACGAGTATGAACTGCTGAATCACCTCAGCCATGCGGGAGAGCACCAGCCCAGATGGGCTGTGCTGGTGACGGTCCAAGGGGCTCGGCTGGATGCGCTTACATGCAGCCAGACTGCTGGTTTCCCTTCTCTTCCCAAGATAGGGAGACCCATTCCCTGGGGACATAAAATAATCCAGTCCCACCCAGTCCTCATCCCAGCCGGGAAGTGAGGGCATTGCTTATCTGCAGGAGCAGCCTCCCAGTCTCCATCCCCCCATCCTTGGCTGTGGCAGCCAGCCCCATCACCCAGCTAATTCAATCTCTGTGCAGGAGACAGAGCTCCCCGAGGTCTCCCTCCAGGAGTTAAATCCATCCTGGAATAGGACCACTACACCCCTCATCAGCCGAGGCTCTGTATGCAAACAGCAAGGCTTGCCCTTATCTCTCTGCAGATACCCATCTGTAGATGCACTACATGCACATCCTTATCCACCAGCATTTACTAAATGAAGTACATGGATTACTGTTTATATGTAGAGCTTTATACTTTGGGTACGTTTTTGTACACCAGAGCAGTAGGAGCGGGTGTCTGGACATGTCACATGTTTATTTAAATGCCAAAAGATACCCCAGAGAGCATGTTTGTTCTTTAATCAGAAAACAAAGGTCAGAGAGCGTAGTGATGAGAGCGCAACAAGAATATAAGAAAAGAACAGACTGCAAGAAGCTGCAGAAGATAAAAAGGAAAAAAAGAGGCATGATTCCTCCTCAGCTCTTGCACTTGGAGTGCCTCCCGCTCCTGTGGCATGGGGAGGGGAAAGGAGAGATCCCACAGGCCCTCCAGGGCCAGACCCTTTTTCACCAGTACCCAGCACTGCCAAGGGCTGGTTATGCTGGTCGCAGCAGGCACCTGCACCCTGGTCCTGTCCCCATCTCAGCCTGCCCTCAGCGGCCACTCCACACACTGTGTCTGGGGCATCTGTCCCTCAGGCTCTGCGACTAAAGCTCTGCCCACATGCACAGCCAGCCAGGTTGCACTGATGCCCTGCCGACAGTGCCCACATCGCTCTGCTCTCTGCCAGGCTTCACCTCACCGTGAATATGGATGGCTCTGAGCCATGCCTGGTGCAGGCAGCCAGCCAAAGCCCCTCGGTGGCTTCCACCTCCAGCTGCCCCATCCACCCAAGCATCCCTGTGGGCTGGTGTCAAACACAGGCACCGCGGTGGCCAAGGCCACCCAGCCTGCTCCACAGGGATGCTTTTGCCATGCCAAGACCTTTGCAGGTCCTGCCACCTCCCTGCCCACACTGTGGAAGGCAGGGTGAGGGTACCAGAGCATCACTTTCACTGCAGCACAAAACTTTCACTCCCCCCCCCCCTTCCCCACCCCTTCCTTTCCACTTCCATCACAAAAGACCCACTTACAGGACTGCTTTCCCCCAATCCACAGGGGCCATTCCCAACCCCCAGCTGCAGCATCCCTGCCCTCCCCTGGCTTGTTAGGGTTTTCCCATTGCAAAATGAAGTTTTTCCGTTGCCCCTGGACCAGCTGCGCTCACACAAGGTGTGTCTGCAATGAAGCCGCAGTGGGAGCGAGCTCCTCACCACCTCCTGTCCCCCTCCCCAGGCAGGGCTGGCAGCTCATGGGCTGAAAAGCCCCCAGCAGCCCTCACATTAACACCTCATCAGCTCCCCGGGGACCCGGCAAACACAGCCCGAGGAAATACCCGGGGCCTTGTGATGCAGAGCCCCTGGGGCGGGAGGAGGAGGATGATGCTTCCTGGCCCCAGAGGCACAGCTGCCTCCAGTTCCAGCATCTGGGGTGGGCAAACAGCACCTGGGAGGGCAGGGATGCCAGGATGTGGATTCAGGAAGCACCCCTGCACCCCGCTGCTCCCCAGGCCCCCTCACATACAGATGCTAATGGGCTCCCCATCATCCCTGACCCCCGCTGCAGTAGGGGACGCTTCCCCTCCTCTCACCATGCCACGGAATTAAGCCCAGCACGGGGGGCTTTGCCACCAGCACACACCCGACGGCCTTGGGAAGGAAGGCTCCCCGCTGCTGGTGAGACAAGGGGGGACAGGATTTATACCCCGGTGGCAGCTCACAGCCATGAACAACACTGTGAAAAACAGCAGCCGCTGGCACGTCCTTTGTTCGGGATGCTGCAAAAAGCAGCCCCGTGGCTGTGGAGGAGATAAAGCAGCATGTCAGCACTGCAGAGGTCAGGGCTGGAAATCTGGCATGCTGATACCTCCCCTGCCCGCTTCGCGGGGCCAGCAAAGGTAAACAGATGCTCTCGAAGGAGCGGGGCAAGGTTCAGGAGGCACACGCATTCTGCTCGGGCAGAACCAGCATCGGGGCCCAGAGAAGTGATAAAGGCACCGCAGCCCTTCCTGCTGTGGCTTGTTCAACTGCTGCAAGGATTAAAGCTCCCTGGTCCTCTTAAACCCCCATTGGCTCTCCTAGACGTGGTCCCAAGCCACCTGCAATTGCCTTCAGACTCTCCAGAGGTTATAGGGGTGATGTGGCAGGGTTTGCCTACAGAAAGCCCTTCTCCCAGCTTTTGGTGACCCTGTTTGTAAAGAGCAGTGTGTGTAAGACATGCCCATGGGCAGAGAGGCAGCAGCACACCTGACATGCTGACACGCTCACCACGCACCCGCCATTCTCAGCCATAAAGCTTCCCGGTGGGCTTGCTCGCTTGCAACACCTCAGCGTGCCGTGCCTGTCCTATTTGGAAAAAACAGTCCTTGAGGTTGGCAGGAGAGTGGGGGAAGCACCTTCCAAAGCAAATTGCAGGGCAGCTGGAGGGGGATGCTCGGGAAGCCCTCTGTTACAGCCAGGTCCCTGCACTAGGCTCCTCATTAGGGTGGATGGGAGCCAGTGCTCATCCCTCCTCCAGCGATGGGATTATTATTATTACTATTTCTCCCTTGTAAAGGTGCAAAGGAGTGCTTTCTTTACAAATAGAGGCTGGCTTGCAATCTGAACTTATCAAGAAGGAGAGATGGTAGACTCAGAAAGGGGAAAATAAACAAATTTGGAAGCAAACTAACTGAGCAATCCTCCATTTATCTCTGAGTCACAAGTCCTGCTTTGCCGGGTGCCAACCGATAACATCGCTAAGGCAATATAAGGCATACAGCTCTCCGCAGCTGAGTGATGCAATCAGAAACAATCCTGAACTCGGCTCTTGGCAGATAAAACCTTTTCTTGTCCCTCAGACGGCTGGAATCGGCTCCTGCTGCCGCGACTGCCCAATACTCCATGCTGGTGTTTCAACAGAGCTGGGGGGCTGTTTCCAAAGCTAGGGGCCTCATGCCAAGAGCAGGCACCCATTTGGAGAAGAGCCAGATCAGGGAGCTCACATGCCACAGTGAGAGGCTGCAGCCCACGGGACAGCGGGGATGGGAATGCTGCAGGGATTGCCGCTTGCTCCAAGCTCACACCCACCCTGCGCTATCTCCTCCCGGCAAAGGTTTTGCTTAAATCAAGGTGCTGACCTCGTCAGAGGGGCCTCTGCCCTCCTGGCTTGTAAGATCCAGGCAAGGCATGCCCCAAGGGCACACCACACTGCTGCTCACTCCACCAGACACCCCCACGCATGCAGGGGTGATGTGCCAGCCATGACAGGCGTGCTGCCCAGCTGCAGCCCTTTCCCACCAACAAGCGATGCCATCCTAATCCCCTGCTCCTCCTGGAGTGCTTCCACTGCTGCAAGAACTGTGCCCTGCACTTCTCTGCCTGCAGGCAGGAGCCTCCAGGTTTGCAAAGTGCATGTTACATCTGCAACAAAGTCCTTTTGACTCCCAAGCTGATGGGCAGAGCCCAAACACCATCTCAAGCTGGGCACCCAGGACCACCAGACAATTGAAAAGCACACAGCAAAGCATCGCTTCCAAGAAGCTGTTAAGGTTTCAACACAATTTATGAAACACCTGAAAATATACCACAGCTTAGGTGCTGTCATAACCTGATGTTTGTGGGAAGAGACCGCTGTTCAGCATCGCTTGTTCCCCAAGCTGCAAGGAGAAGGCTGTACCACATCCCCCACACAGATGTAGCCACATGTTCATCAGGCACACACCCATCCCCAGCATCAGCTCCCAGGGATCTGTCCCGGGGAGACCCTCACCAACACCACTGCGGTCCCCCAACACGGCAAGCTCCGTACACTGTACAGTGGGGAATCCCTGCACGCAGCTCCCGGCACAGGCACTCGCCAAGGCACACAAGGCATCGATGGGCAAGAGCTCCTCGCAGCCTTGTTTGACTGAAATAATTTTATTTGAATACAATATGCTATTTCAACAATTTTAAGTTGCATGGAGTTATTTAAGATGGATTCAGTTTTAATCAGTTTAATGGGATTTTATGTTTTTAGATATAGCACCTCCAAATTGTCTGATTAACTTTTCAGAATCAATACGCTTAACAGCAAAGCATACAATTACACCAGCAAATGATCTCCTCCGTGGCTTCCGCATGAGCAATCGCCCAGCTTCAGCTTGGGCCATGGGGGTGCAGGTCTGCCCCCATCCCCCCCTACCTTGGTTCTGTGTGGCAGCCTAGACCCCCTCCCCAGCTCACATTCCCCAAGGAAGAGGGTGTCTGGGGCAGCATGGCTGGTGGGATGCTGGAGGAAGGCCACTGGCCAGCTGTTTTTTTCTTTCATACACTGGTTTTTAGCTGCAACACGTTAAAGACCCAAAGCATCCTTAGAAAATCTGGACTGGGACTGTACCCACCGCAGCATCCCCAGCAGACAGCCCCAGCTTGCCCGACACTGGCACAGAGGGATAGCCCCATGGTGTCCCGTGCCCTCACCTCACCCCTTCACATCTCCCTGTCGTTCCCACCCCCCCACCCCCACCCCCCATGCAGGAGCGGGCCCCGTCTAGCCCCGCTCGTGCCAGCATCACTCCCCACACAGGGCATGGGTCACGTACTGCCTCCAGCTCCCAATTTATTCCACCAGCCTCAAATATCCCCCTTGCTTTTGTCAAGTTGCATAATTTTTGAACTTACATACTTGAAAAATTCTTTTAGAAATGTCAAGGTGACTGGCGTATTAAAAATGAGCCAGAGCAAACAGGAATGACATTATTTTAATTCTTTCAGTGCCAGGTCATTTTCTCTGTAATAACATAGCTTAGATACCAGTCTCCTGCCCCTTGCATCATCCTTCCCGTTACTTTTTCAGTTGTTTTTATTTGTTCATCTGCAAGGAGCAGGGGAAAAAAAAAAGCCACTGCTGTTGTGGAAACCCCTTTCACTGGGATTTAAGAGATTTGTTTGCCAAATCCCACTGAAATTTCATAGGATTTGGACAAATTCAAAGTCCCTTGAAATCTCTGACCTAACACAGTGAAATACCATGTTTTCTTTTAGTATCTGGGTGATTTTCTTCAGGGAATCATTCCAAATTTACACACCAGACCACACATTGTCATAATAATCTATATTAGCAATACCTGGTGCATGCCCAGCCGCAGGGTTCAAGGTGCATCATGTTGGTTTGCAGAGGAAGGAACCAAGGTCTGGAGAAGTCAGGTCCATCAGCAGAGCTAGGACAAGCGAATGCTCAGAATTCTGCCCTTCCTACTGGGCTATGCTGCTCCTGGATGTGACCAGCAAAAACACACGCTTGTAGCATCCCAGTTGCAGATGAAGCCCTTCCCCTGGGGCTAGGAACACCTTGCAATTTGCAGAATATTTATGATTAATGCACCACAGAGTGAGGAAAACCCTGTGATGGCTCAAGGCATAGCAGCACTGCCATCCAGCTGAAGCCATTTGGATAAAAGAGAACAAAAATAAACAGCCTCTCCTTCAGCTCATGGGCAGCAGACCCTGCAGCAGCAGCTAGGCACAGGGGGGAGTGCTCCTGGCTCTACTTTTGTCTGCAGTGTTGCACCACCTCTCTTCAGCCACCAGCCTAGTTGCTCCAAGTAAACCAGCAGAAGATGCACCTTTTGCCAGTGAGGTCTGTTTTCTGCTGGATCAGCAAGTCAAACAGGCTCATGGAGGATGTTGGAGCAGCAGCAGGAACATGCCACAGGGACCAGAGGGGACTTTCCCCTGCCAGAGCTGCATTGCATATACCCACGTTCTGCAACACAGGTGGCAGGGCCACCTCGCTCAGAAGGGCTTGTGGCTCGGTGGTACCACACCGCAGGGCTCAGCAAGGTGAAAAAAAGCTATTTTGAGTCGCTCGCCCGCCCTTCCCACTCCCTGGCAGAGGATGCTGTGTGGGGACAGCGGGAAGGCAGGTGGCCCTGGACCACAGCATCCCCACTTTGGAGATGCTGAATATCAAATCGAGATGAGAAAGCACCTTCCCCGCCTTCCTGACCGGCACAGGGATGCTGAGAAGCGCCTACGAGAGCTGGTAGCATCCAACACTGCCACAGCTGTTTGCTTGAGCAAACAGCAGCCCAGCCTTCAGGCCTCTTTCTGCTCACCCAGCTGCCAGACCTCGATCCGACTTCAGGCAGGAAAAAACATTTCCTCAGGTAGGGCATTAACTATGCGGCTGAACGAGGGAGTTATTTTTTTCTCCAGCTGTGCATACAGTAAAGCCCACGAGTCAATGGGCACTAAGCTTGCACTTCAACACTAAGCCTGCGCCGCGGCGGATCCGAGCGTGTTCCTGGGCTCTCGGTGGAGCACACAACTGAAGCAGGCAGGGGGGCTTGCAGATGCACCAACATCCCACCCCTGCCCCCGGGAAAGCAAGGGGGATGCTGCCTCCAGCCCAGTTTGCATCATCTTTAATACAGATGGTTCCTCTCCAACCTGCTGTCCCCACCGCTGCTGATGTGGGCGAGTAGGATGCAGAACTGAGCACGGAAAGCAGGTTTAAGGGCAGCATTTACGCTGCCTGGAGAAAAATCACTGAATGAAAAACTGCTGAAACTGTGGCCGCCTTGAAAGTGGACAATTAGAAACAGTGCTCAGGGCTAAGCCTGTGCTCAAGCACAGAGGGCAATAGACACACTGCTGCAAGAAAAAAAAATTATATATTTTTTCCAGTGTTTGTCTGAGCAAACAGAAGCTATTTGCAAATGGTTTTGAGGTGGTAGCGGCCTTCCTCTGTGAGTGCCAGAGACTCAAGAAATCACAGGGGGTGTTTCCTCACCCAGTGCAAACAGGGAGATGCACAGCCGGCCAGCGTTCTGGGCACCCCGAGCTGGGCAGCCTTTCCTCCCCTCGGCAGGGGACCCGGGCTGCACCACCTGTGGGGAAGGATGGAAGAGGGGAGACTCCTTCAGTCTGACCACACACACAAAAATAATAAAATAAAAAAGGGGAAGATTAAAAAAAAAAAGCAGTGGATAGGTGCATAGCCCTGCAGCCCCAGCAAGGGCACATCTCCACAGCCAGGGACATTTCTGGGCATCAGAGCCCATCCCCATGGCCAGTAGCCACTGTCCCCACAGAGCTGGCCAGCCCCAATGGGGGGACCACAGGCAGACGAGATGCTTTCCAGCTCCCTGGTTTCCTCCAGCCGGAGTGTGCTTGGGCAGAGCTGCTCTGCAAGGGGAGCTGCTCCAGGTTTTCTATTTATGGGCTCTATTCATCCCTAGCTGCGTTTCAGTGGTGCCCTGCCATAAAAGTTGCCTGCTTCTCTGGCTTGGCAGCCAGGAAACAGCCAGCTTGAGGAGACCATAGGAAATGGCAAAGCCTCAGGCTCCAGCTCTCCAAAATAAGGTGCAGCTAAATTAATATGGTGTGAGTGCCTGGCGAAGTGATGTCACCTCAGCCTTACAGCGAGCGGTGAGGGGGATAAATGCATCCCTCTGTCCTGGCTTCATCCCACTCTTCCCAGAAATGCCCCAGCTGGGCTGGAGGAAAAGCACCATGAAAAGCTGTGGCCAGAGATGGAGAACACACACTCCCCCAGGGAAAAATTGGGGAACATTAAGGGATTTAACACAAAGCCATCGTTGCCAGTCTTTCACGAGAGGAAGGGAAACCCTCCTCTTTCTTTTTTGCACTAAAGAGAGAACCCTCAAACCATGGCCAGGGGCTCTAAGAAACAGCCCCATCGTTTCCAATGAGGCAATCAAGAGAATTGTCAGAACCGGGGACCACGAGCACCCTTGGAGTGCCACCCATTTTCAGTGCTTTCCCCTTTTCTGTTGGTTTTGTCCATAGCTAAAGGGATAAACCACAAATATAGCTCCCACCAAGAGGAGCACCGTATCCCTTGTATATCAACATTTGGACCAAAGCACTGCAGCTTCTGAGCCCTCACTTGGCCACTGTATTCCTGCATAGTGTTGCTCACTGCAATTTCCATCAGAAATTCAAGTGCATCCATTACCATGCCTGCATTTAATCTAGCAGGATTTAGACAAATTCCACCATGCTGTTTAAATATTAATTAAGATTTCTCACCCGGCACATCCTGCATATCCTTTCAAACAGATTTCATTCCTCCAAATCTGGAAGACATTTTTTGAGCAGGTTTATGGCAAGCAGGCAGGCACTAAGGGACGAAGGGCAGCCTGGCCATCCACCAGACCCCCCTCGAGAGCTGAGGAGCCTGGCAAAGCCCTCACTGCAGGGCTGGGACCAGAGCAGGGCAATGGGTAATGAGCTGAATGACTCCCCTCTCCATCCTCAGCTCTCTAGGTTAAGAGATTGGTCTGGTCTTGGGTGATCCAAGATTAAGGTGTTCCTTCCTATTGCTGGAGCCTGGATAAATCCAGATCTCTGTTTTTGCTGCTCTGCCGTCTTACGTAGCCGAGCACACATACCCACCCACCATCTGCTTGCTGGGTCACTCGTCTTGCTTTAACTTTCTTAAATACACCTGTAGGCATAAGCCCTGCAAATCCACAGGGTTCAAGTGATCACACAGTCCCCCTCCTGCTCCAAGCCATGCCTCTGCCCCTTCCCCGTTTTAGCAGGGCAGTATTTCTGTAAGCCTTATTCAGCATCAGCAGTTTACAGACCAACTTGAATATTTATGCCAATAAAGCCAAGTTTGGGGATACAGAGGGAACTTGTGCACAAAAGCCCACACTTCAATGCGTGTAAATAAAACCCAAACTTAGTAGCTGGTAAGAGCAAGGGCTGAACTCAACAGCCCTGAGCACTTGGGGCAGGGAAAGAGGAGATGCAGACGGGGCATCCCACTGCCCAGCCAGTGGCCGTGCCTCCCGCAGCCTGTGCCACGTCTCCCAGCCCGCCGTGAGGAGATGAGAGGCATTTGGATGGAGCAGTGGGCTGAAAAGCTGGGTCAGACGGGGCACAGTGAGCCGACCCTGGCCAGCGCTCGCTCCAAGATGTGTCCTGTGTACCTTGGCCATGGCCCCAGCCCAAACTGGTGGCTGAACACACACCATGTCCCTGCTCCTCAACGGCTTGCAAGGAGGGGGAGGGTCTAGGATGGTTGAAGTTTGGGGACATGCTTGCAGTCCCATGGTTGTCCCCCATCCCATGCACCCCACACTAGCAGCTCCCCCATCCCCAGGCTCCTGTGGAGGTGTGAATATTTGGAGGAGCAGACACAGGGGCATTGAGCGGGGCTGTGAAACACAGCAGTGTCTGCTGCGCTCCCGGCCGGCACCACCAAGCTGCCAGCGTCCAGGAGCTGCCGGGACACCAGCCAGGGCAGGAATAAGTAACACCACTGTGGTTCCCCAGACCATGTAAACAAATACCTGCTCAACCCAGGTCCCTGCCCAAGCTCTGCCGGCTGGCACTGGGGGGGACGTGCAGAGCCCTGACTCAATCTCTCCTTACGAACAGAGATAACACCACCTCCTCACCCACTAGGCAGGGGAAACCAAGTCACAGTCATACATACCCCAGGTATTGTGGGGATGAACCAGCAGCAGAGCACCACGGAATGTGTCAGCAACCTGCCTGCAGGCAGGGCTGAGAGGCAAGCAGCCCCATCCATCCCTTGCACTGTCCAGGCAGGGCTCACACAGGTAGTGTGCCACATGCCCACAGCAAAAGCGGGCGTCTCAGCATGCATAAATGACCAGAAACACCACTGGCCTTCCAAGCCTTACCTGGGCTTTCCCTCTTTTTAAAGCAGTCACTTTATAAACACACAAACTGCAGTAAAGGCCTTTTCCCCTTATTGTTTGGGGAGACAATATTTCCCTTATTATATTTCCCGTTGTGTAGGGATGCACATGCTGAGGACCCTCCCAAAATGCTGCTGGAGTAGCAAGGTGGCTTTTAAACTACTTGAGTTTTTTTTCTTAATGCTTTTATTTGCCAAAAAAATAGTTGCTTTCTCAAGAGCTGTTTTCCCCATGAAGTAGCAGAAGCCCCAAAGTCAAGATGGGCAAAGTTTTGGAGAATTTAAAGACACTCTTTTGGTTTGTTTTCTGGAAAACAAAAAGGCAGCAGCTGTGCTGAAGATGTCCATGGGGTACCGGCCAGTAACTGCACAGGTCAAAAGCCTCAAGCTAGTTGGATTTTTGGCTAGAAAACTACTGTTCCTAATCAAAGGAGCTGTTTTATCACATCTCCTAATAACATGGCATTTCAGAAGGGGAAAATAGTTTTAAAATTGATCAGTACCTGCTTGTTTGGCATTTTGGAAGGATCCTATGTTGACGTTGTTTAAATGATAGCTTTTCTTTAGGGGAAGTAACTTTTTGCTTTGAGATCTTATGCTTTAAGGGTTTTTAACGTTGCTTAAAAATAAAATAACTGCGCAGCACCAAACCCAGCGGTGGGCTGGAGCCCTTCGCAGCTGTGCAGGCGCTGCGGGGCGCAGCCCTGCGGCCCGACAACGCGCAGCAGCCTCGCTTGTGGTTACGGCACAGGGGAAGCGCCCTCGGCAGCCCGGCTGCGCCCCCAGCGCCCCCCCGGCGCCCCCCGCGGGCGCCCCGCAGCCGGGCCGGGCCAGCAGGGGGCAGCAGAGCGCCGCGCTCGGCGCCGGGCGGCGGCGGGGGGGTGCGGGCGGCTGCGTGCGCAACGGCTCCGCCGCCCGCAGCCCCCGCGCACCGGGAGATCCAGGCGTGGGGACGCGGAGGGGCCAGGGAGCCGCAAAGCTGCTCCCCCCCCGGCTCAGGCTGACAAAAAGCTGCGTCTAAAGCCGTTGCAGCCGCCTGGCACAGAGGGTTGACCTGACAAGGGGAGCAGCACCGCGCTCGCTTTGCAAGCGCTGGGTGCCAGCTAAGGCTTCGTCTCCGGTTTGTCACCAGCCCTGGGGACCACGCAAGCAGGCAGCAAAGGTCGGTTAGCTGCCTTAGCAAACCTGGCTTAGCAGGGCCCACCAGCAGACCCTAGGCAGGATTCGCAGCAGCAGTCCAGACACAGCAGACAGGCGGTAGTTCCCCTGCCAGGGATTAAACACAACAAGAAGCACTAGCAGCAGTTGCTGCATCTCTCCCCTCACTTAATCAGCCATGTGGCTCTACTCAGCACCCTTGCTGTCTGGCACAGTCACAGGGAACACAGCAGGCTTTGGAGAGAAGACACAGAATTGTAGCACGGCAGCAGTTGTCTGTAGGAGACCTTCATTTCCACTCTGAAAACATTTTTCCTCTGCCTGTGGAATACCAGGTCAGCAACAAAAGAAGCACCATGGCAAGGTGAAGCCACCTTTGCTTGGGCCCTGCATTCCCCAGCTGCTTTGGAGGAAGGGAGAGCACAGTCCCATCCCCAGTGTTTATCATGCAGAGGGTGGAAAAGCAGCTTTGGGAGACTCCCAGCTCTGCCAAGGGCAGGTATGAGACAAGAGCCATAGTTGCAGCTGGCAGAAAGCAAAGGGGCTTCATTACAACAGCTTCAGCAGCAGTATGCCTACATGAAGTAAAGCAAAGACCAGATCCTGCCTCCTGCTAGAAAACAGGACCCTAGCCTTGGGATTTCTCCAAGGTCATGCAGGATTTCTCTGCAACAGAGCAGAGCCCCCAGGCCAGCACTTCATAGCACAGGCAACACAGCCCTCCAGAGGTCTGCAGCAGAAGCCACGGGGGCAAACACAGAACAAAGCAAGCCAGCACCTCAGACACACTGCAGCAAGCTGAGGACAGGAGGACCCAGCAGCTTTTCCACACAGCACCCACCACACTCCCAGTGCACCATCCCCAGGCAGCCCATCAGGTCCCTGCCCTCCCAGGATCACCCAAAGCAGCCTGAGCCATAAGCCAAGGAGCAGCAAGATAACCTGTGCCAGCAGGAGCTGCTCCCTGGGCACACTGAGCCCAACCAACTGAGATTTATAACAGCAAAAAGCCCACCCAGCTTCCCTCCACCCTACCTAGGACCCCCACACCCCTGCCAGTACTTACCTCCACCAAAAAGGGATCCTCTGCACCCTTTAAATGGGAGTTCACCGTGACAAAAACCACCTGAGTGATCCTCATTTAGCCATTACTTAATCCCCAGCTGTGCCCTCAACATCCAATGCCTCCCTGGTTCTTTTCCCACCTGGGGCTGACCCCTCGGCTGTGAATTTGGGGTCCAGCCCTGGCAGGGGAGTAATGTAGGTCTGTGACTAGCAGGTACTGGGGCAGGGGGCCTACTGCACAAAGGGATGCGGGGGCGAACACAGGCTGAGGAAAGCTAAACCAGCCATTTCCTAATGCTGGGCCAGAGGGAAAGCCATATACTGCTTAACACCCGGGACTACTTCCTTGCCATTTGTTGACTTAGAGGTTTCCTACGAATGCTGGGTGCTGTAGATCTTAAAAACCCCAAAGTGGTGATCCCAAGGTCCGTGGCTCCTCTGGGACACACAGCATCGCTGTGCCCACAGGGATGCACGCAGCCCCTGCGAGCAAAGCCAGCTTTCCCCTGGCACCGACGCAGGCTCTAAGCTGGTTGGGGGCTGCACACAGGGGGCAGCTCCCGGGGGGCAGTGTGCCGAGCATGGTTTGGAGGGAGTTCAGAGATGAAGCTTAAGGATTTTTCTATGACAGTAGAAAGCAGAAGTATTCAAAGCACTGTAGAATGGGCACAGATTTTCTTCTCCCTGCCAAATTGTGATCCTAATAATAGTATCATGATGCTGTAATAGCTAAAAAACCCCCCCCACAACCTCCCAAATCCTTAATTCTTGTGACTTAGGAAGAACTGAGTCAATTCTTCAGCGTTGCTAGAGGCAGCGGTATAGAGGGAGACCCTACAGCAGGTTATTCCCCTCGCCGATGGGCTACAATAATATGTGAAGGAGGTGTGCTGGCTGTGGGGGGCTGTGAAGGGGGGTGGTGGCAGGGGGCTGCCCCTGCCGGGGGCTCAGCATCCCCATCCTGCAGCAGCGTGCTCCCCTGGGGGGGGGGGGGGGGGCAGAAAGGAGGAGGGGATGTGATGGGGGGCGGAAGGTGTCACATCTTGGTCCCATGAACTGCGCTGGCAGTGGAGCCGATGCGACGTGCTAGCACCAGGATGTTTTACTTATGAGAAACCTCTCTGACTGCCAGGAACTGTTCTGATTCAGCTGAAATTTTTCAGGCTTTTTGATAACTGAAGCTCTTTGGGAGGGAGGGCTGCCCTGGGTCCTGTCCAGTTCCCTCCAGCAAGAGGAAGGTACTTTGCCCTGTTTAGCAAATCAAGCATTTTTTCAGTCATTGAACCCTGGGTTTATTTTCTTTCTAGTTTGGCTGGGAAGGCATAAATGCTGTCAGATATCTGAAATACAAGCAGGGGGTGGTGGTGGTGGGTTTTTTTCTTCTTCTTTTTTTTTTTTTTTTTGACACAAAATAACTCATGCTGCTTTTCTGCTACCCTTAGGTTCAAACTCTTCTCCCACAGACTGTGGCTGAGGGGATGATCTGGGTTTTGTTCTGAGAGGGAGAAAATGGGTTTGCAGCCCCTGCAGAGCCCCCCTTCAGAGCCCGGCATGGGGATGGCAGGCTGTGATCCCCCACCTGAAAGAGGGGATGTGATTTTCTGTGCCCCCCCCTAGCTCTGACGGAGATGGACAGGCAGGCAGGGCAAAGGCGCATTCACTTAATTCCTCCGAGCTGGAGGGGTGTTAAAATGAACCCAAGCCGTCTGTCCAAATTAGCGTTTCAGGATGAGGTCATAAAAATCACTGGGGCTTCTTTATTTCTTTGGAATTCTGAGCAAACTCAGCATGAAAAGAAAGAAATTGGATCCGCTGCTGAGGAAAACACGGGAAGGATGAGGACACGGGCACAACAGGGACAGTTCTAGGAAATACTTTTGTGAACATTTTATTCATTTAAAAAATGTGTGTGTTGGCCAACAGTAAATGATTAGAGAAATCTGGATCCTGGCAGCACTTGGATGCCAAGGAACATGGAACGACCTGGACATTGAGGCTTTTCACAGGGCACAGCGTTAGCCTGGGACTGCCTGCTCTGGCAGACCCCCATGAGCCTCCCATGTTCTTGCCGTGCTAGGGGGCAAAGCCAGGGTGCTGGCGGGCGACTGGCAGGAGAGGAGAAGCTCCTGACCTCAGGCACAAGCCCCTCTGGGTGGGGAGGAGTGGGGGCTGCTCGGGCTGGGGAACCCACTGAAAGATGCTGTGGCAGAGGCTGGTACCAAGGCAGTTATTCTGGGGTCTTTTCCCTGGCTACTTATTTCAGGGACTTTTCCCAATGTTAGGAAACATCTTCAGGGCTCCCCAGACAAACTCATTCCCAGCCAATTCAGGGAAAGGACAAATGGTCCCTCGGCTCTACCAGAAAATGATGAATTAACCCACAGCCTCAGCTCCTCACCGGCAGCAGGGGATGGGAGCCACGGCTCCAGCCATGCTGCGTTCGATGGTCCGGCACCACTTCACAGCAAAAAGTGATGGTGAGCATCCTTTCCCCCTTAACATAGCACCCAGATGCAGAGCATCGCTTTAAAGAGAAGCCTCAGGGTGGTACCAAGATGTTCTGAACCAGCCGTGGCAGCTGATGGTGCTTGTGGGGAAGGTCAGACTCCGTTCAGGACAGCAAGGGAAGCAGAGCTTGGCGGAGGAAATCCCCAGCTTTCTCAGCAGAAGAAGGTCCTTATTTTTTTCAGTTGCTGTTATTTGTAAAATGACATCCCTGCAGACGCAGGGGAGGGAGGGGGCAGGCACTGGGCAGCCAGGGGCCAGCAGGCGAAGGCAAGGGGGAACATGGCTCTGCGGAGCCAGGATGCACACAGCGAGGGGCATGCCTTCTCTAGCATGAAAACAGCTCTGGTGCAAGGCACTGCTGCTCCCTGCACCGCTGGGGATTTGTGGTCCTGGGCTGGTGGAGGGGACTCCCAGATGATGGTAGAGGTAGTCTTCACGGGAAAGGATAACAAAAAGCAATCTGGAGTGTGTATGGAAAAGCGGGGGCTCAACCTGGCTCTGCAGGGTGCAGAAGGGACCAAACCCACAATGTCATTGCCCGGGAGACATCTTCGTCATGGGGCCAGGATGAGCCCTGGAGAGGTGCTCTAGCACTGTGGGCGCGCATCCCAGCGTGTGCCAAAGCTTGCCTGGCCCTGAGAAAGAGCAAAAGAGTGACCATACAGCATACACCTGTCCCAAAACACCCCACCTCCTGCTGCCACGTGTCACCAGATGGCATCGGCTGGGCGAAGTGACAGCGCTTGTGCTGCTATCACTGTATTCCAGTGGCTCTGATAGGAGCTGCGGCCGCGCCAGGTGGAGGTGCAGAACCTGGCCACGCACCTGCGCACCCCCTGGGATGCACAAGCTGCAGCTCCAGGGAGCAAATCAGCCTCAGTCTCTTTAAACATGAAAGATAAAAAATAACCAAATAAATATTCAATATCTTTAGCCTATTTCCCCACATTTTTTTACACTTATTTTTCCTACCAGCAAGTCCTCGCTGCTCCCTAAAGCACACTGCTTCTCAGCAGGGAATAAAGCAGCGTTAGGTGGACCCAGCATCGATGGAGAACTGGGTACCCCAAATCCCAATGTGCCCCCACACCCCCACCTCATTGCCCTTCCCTGAGCACACAGCGGTGCCGGAGGGGCAGAGGGAAGCCGGTGGGCCGGGGTTTAGCTGGCTTCAGCACTCAGCACAAATTAATTGCAGAGCAACTGCAGGGAGGCACAATTTTGTAGTAATTTATTTTGTTTTAAGGGCCTAATAACTTCCAGCTGGTGATTTGTAAATGAGTTGGCTCCTCACAAAAACCTGAAATGAAGCATTTGACACCCAGCGCTGTTTTGCTAAGCTGGGAACTTAACACTCATGTCTCAGCAGAGGGAAGGGAAACCCAGCGGGGAGACCAGAGGAAGGGAGAAACGTCTTTCCAACACGTATGACCAAACCTATCAAGGATGGGGAGTAGTGGGGCATGTCTGCATCCAGCCCATGGACCTCAGCGCTAATGGACCCAACGTCATTAACAATTACACCCCAACACATCAGCCGTGGCCACCGCAATGGAGAAGACCCCTGCATACCAGCAGCCACCTCCACGATGCTGAATTACCACAGCTGCTGCAACCAGAGTGCTCAAACCCCCTGCAAAATGCAGCAGCCCCCTGTTTGTGGGGTGGGATGCCATTCACACACCGTGGATGAGGGGAGCTGTGGGATCCAAGGGGAATTCCATCTCGCTCAGGTCACCCGGGCTCGGGACCCCATTGCTTTTCTCCAGCGATACTATCAGTTGCCGGGGCTAAAGCATCCCTAAGCAAGCATGGCTTCATCCACAGGGATGCAGAGTGTTGCCGATGCTAAGAGAGGGGAGAGCTGTGCTCTCCAGGAAACTCATAGCATTGAAAATTAAAGCTGTCTTTGTTATTTCAGGGAAGGAGCAGAGAGAAAATAGTATTTTCTTTATTATATATATATAATTTTAGATATTTTTATATATATATAAAAATATACGTAATAATTTTATCCTAAAATCCACGTCCCAGTAAAAAGTGCAGTGATATGGATGTGCTCGGTCAGCCCCCTACAGCAGAAGCACTTGCAATGAGGCTGAAGTATTGGCCCCTCTGAAAAAAAGACTTCTCCAGCGCATGAAAAGCCAGGGAGTGTCCCAACACGCCATGCTTGCTCTGGAATTTGGGTGTTCTTCTGGAAAAGCAAGGTTGCAGGAAACTGCAAAGCAAAAAACAGGCCCCCATCCAGCGTGGGCTGCGGGCAGCGGGATGCTGGCAGCATGGCTCTGTGCGGGTGCGGGCACAGGGTGCCACCCGCTCCCCACCTGCCATAGGGTGGGGGTCCTGCAGAACCCCTGACTGTGCCCAAAAGGGCTGGGGTGGAGGTGCGGGAACCTGCCCCGGCTGCAGGAGGACCACACCAACCTGGGGCAGCCCACCTTTGCCCCCAGCCCCGCTCATTGTTTCCCTGAAGGTTCCCAGTGCTGGAATTTCCTTTAGAGGTGCAAAACAATATCAGGAAAATAAGTTTTTCTTTTCTTTTCTTTTCTTTTTTTTTTTTCCCCCCCCCCCCCCTAAAAAGCCGATGGAGGCCTCCCTCCCCTACATGGAATAACATCCTCTGCAGTCCAGGCTCCCTGTCCCCCTCCGCTCACTCCTGCCAGGCCGTCACATCGCTCGTGGCCAGAGTGACGCTGGTTTCCTCCCCGCTCCCCGTGCCAAACTCAGGGGCATCAACAGGCAAAGGTACTTTCAGTAACTTTTCAGACGCCCCACCTCGTATGAAAAGAAGGCTTTTTCAGAGCAAAAGGCACTTCTTTTCCTGAAAAAGGGGCTTTTCCTCTGCATTTTTGCTCTAAGCAGTGAACAGTCATCATTAGAAAGCGCTGGATTTCCTTTTGGTACCTCACTCAAGCAGTCGTTTAAACCAGAAGCCGCACTGAAACAAGATTCAGGGCTCCTCACCACCACAAGCTGTAATTAAGATAATATCTGGATGGTGAGATAATATCCTGATGATGTTTTCAGTGCAGATGCTGAGGCAGGAAAGCAGGTGCACACTAAGCGTGCTGCCCTCAGGCAGGGCACCCCCAGCACCCACCTCCCAGCCAGCACTGCCCGCATGGATCAGGCAAAACCTCCCTTTCATGCCTGTGTGCTAGGGATAAACCTTCCACGTGTGCCTCCGGCCAGTTTTCCTGCGATAACCCAGGGAAAAAAGCAGTGAAGATCCTTTTCTGGCTGCAGAGGCCAGCTCTCCCAGCACCGGGGGAGCTGGGAGTGATGCTATTGGTCCCTTCTGCTGCCAACACAGGCAGGATGCAGCGTCTGTCATCTTGCAGCTTTTGGGACGGGGGGGACCCTACCCGGGTGCTCCCCAAGACTTTACACACCAGCAGCCCCCACCACGCATCTCCCTGCCTGGTTGCTCCCACAGCATCGCCCGCTCGGGCACCTGCCTGCTGCCAGCGGCTGCTGGGAGATGGGGTTCAGTGCTGCCCAAACAACCAGGCAGGGCCTGGGTTGGCTTTCCAGCCACTCCCCCCCCTGCCCTTGATGTGTCCCCAGCCTCAAAGAGGTGCCCTGGCGTGCTGCATTGCTCCAGCAGTCTCCTTCTCCCACTGCTCCCCTCTGGGTTATCCTGGCAGACAGCTGGGACCCAGTTGCCTTGCTGGGAAGGCTGGAGCTAAAGCTCTGTGTGCTGCCTGCGGACCCGTGGACTAAGACCTGGCTCCATCCGTAAAAGCCAAAACCTCCATCCTCCTGGGAGCGGGTCAGCTGTAACTCACCTGGTGCTGATCCATCCGACGCAGACAAATGCATCCAAAAAGCTCTTGCAACACCCCTCACCCTCCCGGGGTCTGCCCTTCCCTGCTCGATGCACCCAAGCGTTGCAGGCAGCTCGCGGCACGACGGAAAGCGCGGTGGGGATGTCACCCCCCAAGGGATATCACCTCCCCACGGCACGGAGTGCAAGGGGCCACCTCTGGGGGTACCAAAATAATGGTGTCAAGAATCAGTCTTACTTGCTGTGCCTGGGAAATGAGGTGGGTTTGGGGGGCCCTAACAGCGCTTCCTTCCCTGCTGGCGTCAGACGTTGCTCCGCACGGCATCCCTCGGAAGCGATGCCAGGGGCTCGGATCTGGCTTTGCAACCCAGTGGCCCCTGCCTGGGGGGTGACACACCCAGAGGCCAGGAAGGCAACTCACAGAATACGTTCAGTGAGTAAACCAGCAAGGGCTGGGGGGCCTCCCGGGCCGGGAGGCTTCCACGCACTGGGGAGGCTGTGCTTGCTTTGCAGAAGCTCTGGGTTTGCGGTGCGATCGCTGCAAGCAAAGGATTCATAATGAAAATGCAAAAGCTGTCAGGGGACGTGTGAGACGTTTGCTGTCACCTGCGTTATGAAGGAGGAGGCGGGAGAGAGGCCGTACCCTGCCAGCCCTGCCGGGCTCCCCTGGGGCTCCCCCGGGACACGGGCCCGCTCGCCAAGCCCCCAAAGCTGGGGTGTCCCCACCCGTGACAAAGGATGTATGTGCTCCGCCAGGAAATCCTGAGCCCTACAGAAACTGGCCGCATCTCCACAAACCCTGTTGTCATCTGCCTAAAACACGGGGTTTGTTTTTGGGTGTTTTAACATCCGTAGGAATGGATCGGCCGCATGCTGCAGGGGGGCGAAGCGCCCGTAGCACATTGTGTTCTGATCCCTGGCAATGGAGCTGGGCTGAATTTTTCAGTGAACATTTTTTAAGTGTGAGAAACACGGCCATAAAGGTTTTCAGGACAGACCCTGGTGCAAATTCCCTCCCCCCCGCCCCCCCCCCTTGCTTTTACTTTGCTTGAGGAAAGCGTGCGCAGAAAAACTCAGACACAGGCAGCAACTCCGATGTTGCGGGATGATTTTATTCACCTGTTGCCTTTAAACCCCCACCTAAGCAGGGTGCCCCTTGCCACACGGTGATGTGCCAGGAGACGTCTGAACCCGGCCCGATGCCAGGGGCATGCTCCCCTCCTTGCTCCCCAGTACCCAGAGGCTCTCCATGCTGCACACTGATGGAGCTGGGCATCAGGGGGTCCCCAGCCACGGAAAGCAGTGTCAAGGGGGTGCCCAGCTCGCCGGTCGTTTTTTTGGAGTGCCACCCTCCAGGGTAAGCACTTGCATTTCATTTAGCTAATTGTAAGACAGAGTTTTCTGGGGAAAAATGTGACAATAATACCACTTAAAATGGCAAATTTCAAACACCTGGGGGTCCCCCCTGACTACAAGGGGCAGTGGGGGACACTCCTGCTGCACAGACTTTGAAGTTGGGGATAAACTCAAGTTTTTCTGGTGCTGCCTTGAGCTGCTGGGTCTCACAACACGGCCATGAAGCATCTCGCATCTTCTCCATAAGAGCCGGAGGTTTTCAGGAGGAAACTTGTGTTACGCTGCACCATTGGGCAACCAGACGCCCAGAACCTCTACTTGAATTTAATTGGTTTCAACTCATTTTCTGTCAACTCTTTTTGGAAGTAATAATTGAAGATTATGCATATTTGTCTAGGGGGAAGGGTGGCATGTGCAGTGCGATGGCTGCTCTCACACGAAACTGGAAGCAGCAAAACCCAACCACCCTATTAAATGATTTAATCCATTTTACATCTCTCTTCCTTCTGCACTTGACTATTCTGCTCCAGTGGCGTCGGTATTATCTCATTTTGTGATTTTTTTAAAAAAAATGGAAATTGTGAAATTAATTGAAAATTTTCTACTTGAAATTTAATTGAAATTCCTTAAATAGTAGGGTATTTTAGACATGTTTTCCCTTCTGCCACAATGCTGTTATTGCGTTAGGGTGCCACAGGCCCTCAGCAGGCCACGTGCTTGGAGGCAGCTGCTGGACTCGAAGGTGACGTCGGGTTTTCTGCCGAGCAGCCCTCTCAGGAGATCGCCTTTATTTAATGAACTGATGTGGCCATTAATTTCATAACACTAGAACTGAAGTTGGACAAGCAGGGTCAGGCGTTTGAGGCTGATTTCCTTCTCCTCCTTCACAACTGCACAATATCCTGGTGGAGGTTTTGGATTGCAAAGGTTTATAGCTTCTGTAACTAAAACCAGAGGGGAACATATATAAAGGCTGCAAAGCGAAGATGTTCAGGTTTTATATTCGAGCTTGAAAGCCTAAGAACGCAGAAAATGCACATTCGGCGGTGTCGTTTTTATATTAATTCAGCTCTTACTGCAGGGATTAGCCTATTTTTAGCTGAGGAAGCAGCTCCTGGATGCTGACAAAGTGGTTGTGCTTTGTGATGGTACAGTGACCCGTGGAGCTGCTGGTGCCCGCAGCACCCAGCCCGCAGGGAGCAGCCCCCCGGGGCGGCGGAGCCTGCAGAGCCCTCGGCGTGCCTCTGCTTCTCATGGGGCTAAACTGGTACTAACGAGATGCTCAGCCATGGGGACTGTTAGCTGAAGGAACTGATACCTTCCTCATCAGGAGGAGCATTTGCACCAGACTGAGGTATGGAAATGGGGCTAATCTGATGCAGCCTTGCGTCACTGCCCACGTGTACATTCCCACTGGGCACACCTACCGGCAGCACCCCGCACCTCCCCCCCCCCTCCCCAGCAGCACCCCGGGGTGAGCTTCCCCCTGTGCTGCAGAGCCTGGCATGGGCTGCAGACCACCTTTGCACCGTGGGGTCATAGCGGGGGGTCATGCTGAAGTGTATTTTTCAGACATTTTCCAATTGGAATATTTCACCTGTTCCATTTTGAAACTATGTTTCCTTTTTTAGGAAAAGATTTAAAAATAAAAATGGCCTAGAGGGGGGAAAAAAAACACCCCACAGTCTGTTCTGCCCAGCAGTATATTTCATTGGGTTTTCATTTTGATCAGAGAAGAACAAGACATTTTCATTGGCTGTTTTTAACTCTTTTGGACATATTTCAAGGTGGATGTTTTTTCTTGCCACCAGAAAAAAACCAGTCAGCACCAGCTGCCTTTTGCTGGCAGAACCGGCAGGGCAGGGTGAGGCTTGGGTTTGCAAACGCCAAGCCGCCCAGTGTGGCAAGTAGCTCTGCCAGCGTGAGCATCGCGTGCCCTAAGCCCCTCAGCCTGCGCCCCCGGGAAAGGGGTAGCCCCCGCATGAGGGGCAGGCTGGCACAGCCGCTGGGTGGGCACTTGGCACCCGAGGAACGCGCCCGTGTGCCAGCGTGTCGTGTTTGCAATAAACTGGTGAGGGATGGCTTCAGACCTCACCTGGCAAAGGCAATTATTGCTATTGCAGGCTGCGGGTGCAGCAGGTAGGGTTGATTTTTTGGTGGTTTTTTTTTTTTTTTTTAACCTATTTGAATAGCACTCGATGCTATCTCGGGCGGAGGGAATGACTTGTTTTATTTTAAAATTAACCATCTGGAGAGCTTATTTCTTGAGGAAAAGACATGTTGATTTTTCTTCCTAGGCAGTTCAATCAAAATTCTTGGGGAAGAGTCTCTCACCTCAAATTTCTCGGCTCAGTGAGGTTTGGAAGGCAGGAGGGAGGGTAAATGCTGGTTAGCTCAGCACGGAGGGCAGCACCAGGAGGGGGTTTAAAGCCATTACTGCTGTTCATCCTTCCAGCCACGGGGAGCATTTTGGCTTAGAAAAAACTCATCTTTCACAAGCACTGGGGGTAGGACTCCCTAGGAAAGGCCCTCAAGACAGAGAGCTGCTCCCAAGCTGCTGGAGCGGTGCCTCCCAGGGCCCTAACAAACCGCCCCGTGTCAGGGCATCCTCAGCCACCTACAAGGAGGCTCCACAAAATGTTCCCTGGCAGCCAAAGCTGCTATTCGCCCCTGGTTCTTCCCACACAAAGCTTTTAGTGCCCTGGTCCTCCCCACCCAAAGCTGTCCCAACGACTAGTACCAGGAGCACAATGCGGGCAAAAGTCCTGCTTGCTGTGAAGGACTTTCCTCCCTTACAGTAAAAAAGCATTTAAAAGCTTCCTGTTGCTCCTGGGTGGTGGAAGGGGCCGATGTAACCTGCAGACGGTTTCATTGTTTTATTACACATTTTCCGGTCGCCGGCTGCAACAGGAACCCCCGGAGCACCGTGCCCCTCCTGGGCCCCCTGCCCAGCCCAGCAGCCACCGACACTGGGAACTTCTGTGCCATCGCAGCGGGCTGGAGCCTCATCTTCCCCCCAGCAAAACACCCCACGGAGGTGAGGGGGGAGCGGTGTGTGGAGATGGGGTGCTCTGTTCCCAGTGCCACAGTCCCTGCAGCTCCGGGTACCGGCATGCTCTGTGCTTCTCCATGTCCACCACACTAAGCCGGGATGTCATAGCCAAAACCTCCTTGCCAGCTGCGCAATTAACTATGGTTGTATATTTAAGCACCAAGAAGAAAACTGCACCTGCTTTCCCAGGCACATTGAGCCTGTTCTCAGTAATATAATATAGCACAACATAAGCGCTGATCTGTGTTCCTACCCCTGTGGTCAGAACCCCTCCACGCATGAATGAGCTGATGCGGGCAGCTCGCGGGCAGCCCGCAGCTCCACCCCGACTTCCCAAAACCTCCCCGACCCACGGGCACTCACCCGAGGCCGTGACCTGGGAACACGAGAGGCAGGTGCTGAGAGGGTCCTTTGCTCCATCCCTTGATGGCTACAGGCTGGGAGGGTGGGGTTAGGGCTGCGCCTGCAGGAAAGCCCCAGCCCCACAGCCGATGACTATGGTCCTCCCTGCCCCAGACCTGGGCTGTCACTCAGCTGAGCCGTTGGGATTTCTTGGCACGAATATGTCCTTGATCCCTTTCACCAAAAAAACCCCAACCCAACAACAAAAACACAAAAAAACCAAACCCCAAACCAAACCAACCAACCAACCAAAAAAAAAAAAAATACAACAAGTTGATTAAAAAAAACAACCCAAAACCAAAAAAAAGCAGAACTCAGGATGCAATCTCTGCCCCTTTTTACTCATTGCACCATGAAATTTGGTGTGGGCTTCAATGTGGGGCGATATTTTCAGTGCATAACCAATTTTGGGGCCAGGCTTGGGCCCCACCGCCTCCTGGTCCCCAAGTTTCTGAGGCCTGGTGCTGCGAGATGCTTCTCTCCTGCCACCAAAGCGGGGACCACCAGCCAGCCGGGGGTTCTCTGCCTGCACCCCCCTGCCTCGCAGTGGGTGGCATGGGGGCTCGGTAGGGAAGGGCTGGGCAGGGGGAAAGCAGGGATGCGCGGGAGGGATGCGGGGATGCGCGGGAGGGATGCGGGAGCGAGCGCAGGGGGCGGGCTGCTGGCAGTCACCAGGGCAACCTGCCTCCATCTCCTGCCTGGCCCGGGCGGGGACACCCCGGCGGCCCCCGCAGGGACCCGCCGGTGCGAGGGGATGCGCAGGCGGGGTGCGCGGGGGACCCCATCCCTCCCGCCCCGCCGCGCCTCCCGGGCTGCCGCATCCCGCCCGCCGCAGCGCCGGCTGAGCGTGGCGGAGCCCCGGAGGATGCTGCGTCCCCCCGCCGGGGGCACAGCCAGCCCAGCACCGCGCACCGGAGGGAGAAGCGTTCCGGGTACGTCCGCTGCGTGATTTTCCATCGGGAAGCGGAGAGCTAAACCAGCAGCTTGCGTTGTGTCTCTTTGTTTGTCACGGGGAAGCTGATTTGCGTGGCGTAGGTGATGGGGGGAGGCAGAGCAGCCTGTATTCCCGCCCGGCAAGTGCGGTCTGTCTTTTTCTTTAAAAGGTCCGAGTCCTTCTGGTCATCTAATTCGGGTCAAGCAGGACTTTGCATTGCCAACAGCCTGCCGTGGATCCCACCGGAGCAGCTCCCAGCACTGCCTGCCGCCCCCCGGGAGGGAGGAGGGAGGCTCTGTCAGTCCCTGGAGGACCGAGAGGTAAAATACGTCCAGCTCACCTCCTCCTTCTGTTCATTCCCCACAGGGGTTAATGGAACCCCTGGGGTTTGTAGCAGTGCGTTACAGCGGCTGGCGGCAGATTCCCAGGCCGCACAGCCGAGGTGCCCACACACACGGGCACCCCACACCGCAGCCCCTAAGACCCCGAAGAGCCTGAGTGCTCTGTCCCAGCGGGCAACGCTGCTGCCCTGAGGGGAAGACGCCTGGGCAGGGCGCAGGGTTGATGGAGGGAGCAGGGGGGCTACAATCCAAGGGGGAAGGCAGGGGACATGCTTTGCACCTGCTGTGCGGCGCAGTTCTCATCCCCTTCTCCCTCTGCCTGTGCCCTTGCCTGCAGGCTGGCCCCCATCCCCGGTGGTGTCCCGTCCATGGACCACCTCCCAGCATGAACGCCGACACCGAGCAGCTGCCGGCAGGGGCCCAGGCGGCTGGCGTGCCCCTCTGGACCGTATCCAGCTGGGCTGCCTCCGAGGTGCCCCCCCAACACCAGCACGGCCACGGGAGAAGCTGGCCGGCAGCAGGGGCAGGCGGAGTGGGGCGGCAAGGCGGGCGAGATAGCAGGCATGGTGGTGATCCAGTGCATCTACGCCCTGGTGTGCCTGCTGGGGCTGCTGGGCAACTCCCTGGTGATCTTTGTCATCCTGCGCTATGCCAAGATGAAGACAGCCACCAACATCTACCTGCTCAACCTGGCCATTGCCGATGAACTTTTCATGCTCAGCATCCCCTTCGTGGCCACATCAGCCGCCCTGCACCACTGGCCCTTCGGCCGGGCCCTGTGCCGCACCGTTCTGGGAGTTGATGGGCTCAACATGTTCACCAGCGTCTTCTGCTTGACCGTCCTCAGCCTGGACCGCTACATCGCGGTGGTGCACCCACTGCGGGCAGCCACCTACCGCCGTCCTCGGGTGGCCAAGATGGTCAATGGCGGCGTGTGGCTCCTCTCCTTGCTGGTGGCTTCACCCATCCCAATCTTCGCCGGTACAGCAACCACCCGCGACGGCCAGGCTGTGGCCTGCAACCTCCTGTGGCCAAGCCCAGCCTGGTCGGCAGCTTTTGTGGTCTACACCACCTTGCTGGGCTTCTTGCTGCCAGTGTTGGCCATGGGGCTGTGCTACCTGCTGATTGTGGGCAAGATGCGGGCAGTGGCGCAGCGGGTGGGCTGGCAGCAGCGCCGGCGCTCTGAGGGCAAGCTGACGCGCCTGGTGCTGATGGTGGTTGCCATGTTTGTGGTCTGCTGGATGCCCTTCTACGTGGTGCAGCTGGTCAACCTTCTGCTGCCCGGCCACCTGGATGCCACCGTCAACAATGCCTCCCTCATCCTCAGCTACTCCAACAGCTGCGCCAACCCCATCCTCTATGGTTTCCTCTCTGAAAACTTCCGGCACTCCTTCCACGGCGTGCTGCGCCGCTGCCTCGACGCCAGCCTCTGCTGCTGCCACACTGGGGAGGGGGCTGCTGAGGAGGAAGAGGAGGAGGAAGAACCCCTTGACTACTGTGCCGCTCCCCGGGGGGACGACAAGGGCAAGGGCTGCGTCTGCCCACCCCTGCCCTGCCAGCAGGAGCCCGTGCACCCTGAGCCCTGCTGCAAGCCCGGACCCCTCCTCACAAAGACCACTGCCTTCTAGCGTGCCCTCACACCTCACCAGTCCCCGTGGGCATCTCCACCCGGCATGGGCAAAGGGGACCCTGGAGGAAGAGGGGACACGCCACCAATGCCCCGCACCGCCAGTCCCCACTCGCGCTGTTGCAGCTCAACAAAATAAAAAGCCATAAGACTGGCCTGTGACACAGTTAATTACGTTGGCTGAGTAACTATTGCCATTACCTTCGGCACGCAGGAGCCTCCGCTGGGATCAGGGATGGTGAGGATTTCAAAATGTGTTGGTGAAGGGCAACTAGCCACGGGGCACGTGCCCCTCTGGGATAATAAAACACAAGCTGCCCGTTCCATCCCTGAGACATGCTCTGAAAGAAGGGGAACAGCCTGAAAGCCCATCAGCCCCGCTACATCTATGGCAGAGCAAGGGGGTAGCACCAGACCAGACCTCGATGCCAGCTCTGAAGGTTGAGGAGAGCACAGGATCAACCTGACCCCTTTGGGTTCCTCTTCTGTAACAAAAAAAAAAGGGAGGTTCTGAGCAACTGAGATGAGAGCTTGAGACTCCGCAACCTGAGCCTTGGCAGGCTCCAGGGCGTCCCAAGCCTCCCTCCAGCTACTGGGGAAAGGAAAAAACTTTGGTCCCAGCGATAAACCTCCCCCACAAATTCCCAGGCAAAGGGATTTTAGGACACACAGGACCAAACCTGCATTTTCCACAAGAAAACCCAGGAGAACAGAGTCCCGCGCTCTTTGCCGCAGGTAAACATCACCTCTAGTGGTACTTGAAACACATACCCATAGAAACTTCAGCTGAGGAACAGCCCCGGGGCTCTACCGGCTTGGTCATGCTGAGGTAGCATTAAATTAGCCATTTCCAGCTTATTTGGTTTTAACTTGGTCCTTTTAATGTTATTCTTGTTATCCTCCATTATTTATGGCTCATTCCTTCTATTTTAATCACACAGGCAAAATAACGGGCAGGGCGTGTTTTCAGCCTGATGCTCCACTAAGAGCCCACAACTCCTTTTTCCCTTTTTTTTTTTTTTTTTCATTTTCTTTTTTTCATCTCGCTCCAGCAGGGTTTGTGACTTCTGGAGCTCTGGCTGCGAGATGGGCCAATGCTCGGTGAGGCAAACCATTTGTTTTGGGGAAGGGGAGAAAGAATATTTCATTAGCAGCTTTCTATAAACCAGACTGTAAAAGCTTTATTGGTCTACACACAAAATCACCATGTGATTGTGCATTGCGTAGGGTATATTTCCAATAAATAAATATTTACAAATGTGCCGGGTGTATAAAACAGTGGGTTGAATCATTTACATTAGGAAAGCTACGGTTCGTACAATGCATATCTTTTTCTTTTCCTTGGAGGCTGCAGTGTAGCTCTGCCCTTCTGGGGTGAGGGGGGGGGGGCGGTGCAAACGCTGCGTGATCGCAAGCTCAGTCACCACGCAAGTGGGGGGAAGGCTGGGGGACACAACCCCCCTGAGCTCCGCAGCCCCTCTGCAGCATCCAGCCCTCCCAAGCTCTGACCTCAGGCTTGCAAAACTTCCTGTGGGAAAGCCAACTGCTGCTGCACGCCGATATTTCACGGGCATAAAGCTGTCAGCACCCGCTCCGCCGCTCGCCCTGTGCCCGCACCAACAGCTGCCGGCCTCACCCCATGGCGGCTGCTGGAGCAGGACCCCCCGCCCCGGCAACAGGCTGCCTTTGCAGAGCTGCCCCTTGCCTCCCGACCCAACGATGGAGCTGGAAAAGCACATCAAAATACTTCTCCAGATTTATCCCTCCCCCCCCCCCCCCCCCCCCCCCCCCGTGTGGCTGGAAAGTAAGCAGCAGGCTGGATCCTGCGCACCAGGGAAAGTTTTGCCGTGAGCCTCAACATGGGTTAGACTCAGCCCCGACTAAGGGAAAAACCAGGAAAAAACCCTGCGGACAGGAGGGTTCAGTCAAGCGGGTTTGTAAAAAAAGGCAATCAAAGGGTTTAACCCAACAGTAGCAGAAAATCACGGAAGAAATTGCATGGGGAACATGAGGCTCGCCAGGACTGCAAATGGCCTTTCCTACCATGGATAAAAATGATGCTGGCAGTCTTGGTATTCCTGTTTCGGCTCTGCGCCCCTGAAAAAAAGCCCCGAAACAGTAAGAAGGACTAGAAATCAGGGATTTTAGCCCTCGCACGGTGATGCTCAGCAGGGTCCCCAGCGAGCGATTTAAGGTGAAAAGTGCTCAGCTGCCAGAGATGAGAGGCAAAAGATGGGGACAGGGACAAAACCCAGGGCTCTGCTGGCGAGGCAGAGGGGCGCAGAGGGGTGTGGCAGAGCGCCGACCACAAGATCTTTGCTCCTTCTTCCATTGCCCATGAATTTAAAAACAAACTAAACCAAGCCCATACAAAAGCAGGAGCATCCCTGTCCCTCGCCGTCCCGTCCAGTGCAGCGGCATGCCCCCGGCCCGGGGAGTGGGCTTGGGGGCGGCAGCCTCCCGTCCTGGGCAGCCACTCGGTCCCACGCTTGGTGGGGACTGAAGCAGCCCGTTCCAGCCGGAGACGTCCCTCCTGCAACACACTCACGGTTTGTGCTTGAAGCTCGCCCCTCCCTGCCCTGACTGCCGTCTCAGAAAAGGAACGCCGAATGCCCACCACCCGCAAAGGGAGCGGCCAGGGAGCTCCGTGCCCTCCACCTTCGCTGCTCTCTGGCACGAGTATTGCAAGAGTCGGCTGCAAAGCAGTGAGCGTTCTCGGCAGTGGGGCTGATCACAGCACTTCCCAAATTCTCATTTGAAAAAACCACGAGGGCGGGGGGAGGTAAATGCTACCCAGTTCCATCCGCACCCCCCTCCGTCCTGACGGCTCTCCCTACAATTTCTGGCTGGGGACGGCACACCCCAAGGTGACCGGCTGGAGTCCCATCTCCTTTTCGTGGGGGCCACTGCACTTGTAATCCATGGTGGCAGGGGGCCTGCAGCGCTTCTTTGCCAGGTGGTAGCCCAGGGCCAGCAGAGCCAGGGCTGCGGAGAGGACGCCCACAGAGATGCCCACCAGCACGCCAGGGTGGAGGCGCTCCACCTTCGGCGGGGTCCGGCTGGGGATGGGCACCGGGGGTTCGGACCCGGCAGCGTCCCCAGAGTACGCTCCCTCCTTGTCGTCCTCCTGGATTTTGATGCAGTGGTTCTGGCTGTGGAGCCGGTAGCCGGCGTGGCAGTGGCACTCGTAGCTGCCGGGGCGGTTGGTGCAGTTGTGCTCGCAGAAGTTCATGTCGCACTCGTCGATGTCCACACAGACCTTGCTGCTGTTGGCATCGTCGTCCAGCACAAAGCCATCAGGGCACTCGCAGGCCAGGGTGTGCGGGTCGCACTGGGCCGGGCACTGGCTGCGGTTGCAGTGCAGCAGGCAGTGGGTGGGCTTCAGTGAGTCGATGGCGTAGCCCGGGAAGCAGCTGCAGCGGTAGCCATCGGGCACGTCCTCGCACTGCTGCTCGCAGGGTGCCTCGTAGCAGCGGGAGAGGGGCCGGCAGTGCCCCTCCACCATCTCGTAGCCACGCTGGCAATGGCACTCGAAGCCGCCCTCGGTGTTGACGCAGACCTGCTCGCACAGCCTGGGCACAGCAGCGCAGTCGTCGATGTCCTCGCAGCTGCTGCCGTCGGCGGCCAGCCGGTAGCCCGCCTCGCACATGCAGAGGAAGGAGGCGCCGGCCACGACGCAGTGATGCTGGCAGGGCGCGCCGGCGCAGGGCGAGCCGCACCCGCGGCCGTCGGGGCTCAGCACCTTGCCGTCGGGGCAGGAGCAGCGCGGCCGGCCGCCCTCCTCGCCGCACGCCCCCTCGCAGCCCCCGGCGGCCAGGCGGCAGGGCCAGGCTCCGGGCTCGGCGCGGCTCCAGCGCGGTCCCCCGCCCTCCCCGTCCTCCTCGCAGCGCAGCTCCAGCCCCAGGGCCGGCACGATGGCCGCGCTGCGGGGCGGCAGCGCCAGGAAGTCCCCGCCGCGGGCGCCGAAGGGGGTTGTGTAGGTGACGGGCAGCCCCTCGGCGGGGGGCAGGCGGCCGCAGCTGGCCGCGTAGTTGTACTCGCAGAGGAAGCCGTCGGCCGGCGCATCGCAGCGCCTCTCCTCCCAGCGCAGATCCCGCGACACGGTCACGCAGCGCTCTCCGCACCGCCGCCCCGACGGCGCCCAGTTGGAGTAGTCGGTGCGGCGGTCGCCCGTCACCCACTGGAAGCCCCGCAGGCGCTGGGCCGGCTCGGTACAGGGCAGGGGGGACGGCAGGCGCAGCCCCAGCCACAGCCGCCCGCCGCGGCTCTGCAGCAGCAGCGCGATGGCGTCCTCCGCCACGGTGGAGCGGACGGTCATCAGGTGCCCGCCGCCGCGCTCGCACACCGCGCTGGCCTCCGCGAACGGCCGCGCCGCCCAGAACACGGCGAAGCAGTCGTGCTCCAGGCACTGCGCGCCCGAGGGGGCGGCCGGCCCCGGCTCCCCCCCCGGCTCCGGCTCCCGCCCCTGCCCCAGCACCAGCGCCAGCGCCAGCCCGGCCAGCAGCAGCGGCAGCGGGAGCCGCCGCATGGCGGGCGGCGGACGGGCCGGCCCGCACGGCAAACCTCTGGCACGCCGTCGGCCCGGCCGCCCGCCCCATTTATAGCCGGTGCCGGCGCCCCCCGCCCCTCGCCGCAGGAAGGAAGCGCCTCCGGGGACGGGCCGCCGCCGCCGCGCGGAGTGATTGCGGCGGGGGCGGCCGGTAAATCCCGGCTGCCGCCCACCCCGAGCTCCCCCCCCCCCGCCCCGCTGCCCGCCCGCCCCGTCCTGCCGCCGGCTCCTCCCCGCCCAGCCGGGGGCCGGGGGCGCACAGCGGGGGGCGCGGGGGAGCCGAGCTCTGCCCAGGGGTACCCCCTCTCGGGGCGCGCCGGCAGCCGGGCTCCGGGGCTGAGCAGCGCCGGGAAAAAGCCATTTTTTGCCTTGTCCCGAGGGAGAGCAAGCGGCGGAGGGCTGCTCCCTGGCCGAAGGGCCCCCGGGGGGGAAGGCAGCCCGATGGAGCCCCCCCGGCTCAGCGCCCCGGCTCAGTATAGCATCGGCTCCACCGCGCTCAGCACCGGCCCAAAGCCTGCTGAGCACCCGCAGCTGGCACCAGTGGCCATGACAAAGCTGGTGTGAGGTGGCGATGGGGAAGCCAACGTGGGCGGCGATGGCAAAGCCAACATGGCTGGTGACGGCGAAGCCACCGTGAGACAGCGATGGTGAAGCTGACACAAAGTGGTGATGGCAAAGCCAACGTTAGATGACAATGACAAAGCTGACATGGATGGCGATGGCAAAGCCCACATCAGACGGCAATGGCAAAGCTGACAGGAGATGGCGATGGCAGCAGCACTGACGGCAGCCCCCATGCCATCCCCACTAGCCCCTACCCCAGCGGGGACGCCCTGTCGGGGCCGGGCAGCTGGCCTGTGGGTCCCTGCCAGCCTGCCCGGCACTGCTCAGCCCCTGCCTCGCCGAGCCGGGGGTCCCAGCTCCACCACAGTCGTTCCTATCCCCTCCAAGGCCGCTGCTGCTCAGCTGCACACCACAAGGATCCCTCCGGACCTCAAAGGCAGTGAGGGTGGGGGGCTGTAGGGTGCCGGGGGTCTCACCCCCAGGGTCCTGTCTCCCCTTCCTCACAGGTGCCTCTGCTGCTTTCTGGACAGCTGTACCCTTTCCGTGCTTTTATTTTTGCAGGATCCGCCTCTGCTGTCAGAAACAGCCCAGAGCAAAACAAAAATGAAAAGCAAACATCCAAAGCCTCGCCACTCAAAGGAAAGGGTATTTGACCCTTTTTTTTTTTCAATTTTGAGACCAGTGTTTTTACCGAAAGACTCGGTCACTGCAATTAGCCCTCGGGATCCCCTGCGGAGCAGCAAATCCCTGGTTCCTCACTTCGCTGGTTGCGAGTAGGTTACTTTATTAAACTTGTATGTTTGTCTTGTCCTCTTCCTGTGCGGTTCGCATAGCTTACACGGTGCTGTGGAGAGAAGGAAAGATGGGGAAAAGAGTAATAATAATCCTGAATAATAAACATAACTAATACAATAAAAAAAATAATTTTTAATATATATATTTTTAAAAGCCATCACGAGGCAAACTGTGCTGCTTGGTAGCTCGGTAGCTGCAAAGCTAGCCTGATGGAAATGGGCACAGAGGAGCTCGTGCTCTTTATCAGACACCTTTCCCCTGCCCATCTTTGGCCTCTTTCACACCTTCATCCATGGCGCTCTGGGAAGGGGAGTACCAAGGAAATGCTATTTTCCTTTCAACTGCAGGAGGAACGATGGAGAGCTCCGAGCTTGGCCTACAGAGCATTCCGGTCTATCCTTCCAACCCCTTGAAAATTCCAGCTCGTTCACCTGCACGGGAAACAAAAGCCTATGGGTGTGATTCTGCCCGCAGGGATGCTCGCCCAGGAGAGGGGCAGGCAGGGGCATGGCGCAGGGCTGGGGTCAGCCCAGGGGTCCTTAACCTCAGCCTATAAGCCATCGTCTCCCCCTAAGATTCCATTCCTGCCAGCGTGAATCATTTGTCTGGGAAGAGCTCAGCTGCTCTTCATCGCCACAAAACATGCACAGGGGGTAATTCCCAGAAGCTTCCTGGAGGGCTTGGTAACGCTGACCTTGCGTTGCTTTAGTAAAACCTGTCATTCCCCAGTTGTGGGTTTTATTTCACTTCTGGTGGTGTTTTCCTTTTCCTTTTTCCTTCTTTTTCTTTTCCTTTTCTTTTTCCTTTTTCGTTTTCTTTTCCTTTTTCTGTTCTTTTCCTTTTTCTTTCTTTTTCATTTTTGTCTGTTTTCAGAAGCAAAAGAGCAAAATAAGGGGGGAATGGTCTGGGCAAACAACAGAAAAAGAAAGGAGACAGAATGTGATGGGTGGAAAGGAAAAAAACCTGATAGTTTTCTGTTCTTTTTTTAAAAAAAAACAAACAAAAGAAGTAATTATAAAAATGGTTACAATTCTCCTTTTCAAGGCTGCATGATGAGAAATATTTTGAAAAATTCCAGGAAAAAATACAGTACTCCCCAAACAACGATTACTCAGGTCATCCCACTGATGTCCTTGCCCTGCTGACAACAGTTTGCCGGGCTGGTCTCGCTACTAGACGGGGAAAGATAATCTGAGCAGGAGAAAGGAGATTAACCATGTTTTAATAACTCTTTTTTCATTGAGATGACCCTTTCTCTCCGTGGCCCCGGAGCAGGGCAGGCGGTGGTGGTGCGGCGGCGCAGGGCTGACTCACGGTGCTCTTCCTGCCACCACCCGCCTGGCCCCCCGACGGCTGCCCCCCGCGATAACCCAGGGCGACCTTTCGCTCTGCTTGGGTCTGACTCACGGGGATGTCACTGTCACCCTCGGGCAGAGGAATGCTGCTGGCGGGTATTTTGAATAGTTCCGACCTGCGGTTATGTGTCACGGATCTTCTCTGCTTGGTCCTCGGGCTTTGGAAATGAGGTTCCTCATGTCAGGATGCTGATAATTATACACAGTTTAATATAATGTAATAGTTGAATGTAATACAATATAATTAAGGTAAGTACAATAAATATAATAAGGATAATAAATATACTATGCTGCAATGTGCTGTAATATAATAAATATAATAAGTGTACTATGCTAGACTGTAATGTAATGGAATATAATGAATATAATTACTATACTGTACTGTAATGTGATATAATAAATATAATTCATGTAATATAATAAATGTATATAGACTATACTGTACTGTACTGTTATATAATAAGTATATTTAACATAATAAATATAACACAATATCATAAATATACTATACTGTAATGTAATATAATAGATATAATTTATATAAAAGTACAATAAATATAATAAATATACTATACTATGACATAACAATATAATCTCAAATTGTTACGTCAGGATGACCAAAGCCTGAAGGGCAGAGCGCTGAGCAGCACACACGTGCCTTTCCATGGGCGCACGCTCTGCCCTGGTCCCGCCTGGGACCGTTAAGCCCGGTTGGGCCCTTCTGCCCGCGTTGGGTGACTTGTGTGGGCTGGGCGTACGAGCCCTGCTCCCGCCGCGCTGCCACCACAATCTGTGCAGAAAAAGCAGATTTCCCTGCCCTGAACCAGAGCAAAAACATCTCAAGGCCAGGTAGCGGTGGACAAACGAATACATCCAAAAATACGACTCAGTGCCTGGGCAGGCACCTGGGCGGGATGGGGACCTGCAAGGGGGCATTGCTGCACAGCCGTCCTGAGGATGCTTAATTGGCTGCACACCAATTAAGAGCATTACTTGTGGTTTTGCCTGGAGGGAGTTTTGTCCACCATGGCTTTGGAGAAGGCAGGGCTGGAGGGCTCAGGCCTGGTGGTGAGTGAGCCTTCTTCCCGGCCAGAACTGGAAAAATGTTTTCTCCACAGGTGCCTGCGTGGCTCCATGGTCTCCTACGGCCACAGTTTTCAGCCTGGGTGCAGAAAATGCAGTTTGGGAGCAGTGGTAGGGCTGGACTAGGTCCTGCAAGCACGCCTGCTACTTTTTTTTCCCTCTGGCTCATAGTTTTATGTCAATTCTTGGACTACAACCAGGGAAAGCAGCCGATGCAGTTTCCCACAGGGATTAAAGCTTCCTGAGGCTGGGTGTCTGTGACATCTGGCACGGCAAGTGTGTGACTTCTTCTCCCACCATCACCTCCACGCGGTGCCCTGCCCTCACCCCCCCTCCCCCCATACCCCCCCCCCCTCCCAGTGCCACCCCATGCCCCTGCCCCAAGCCAGTGCAGCCGAGTTAATTGGCATTTTCTCTAAGGGCTGGCAAGCACATAGCTCCATTTACAGGGAATGGAGAGGTGAGGCAAACCTTGTCAGGACCCCAGCAGGGAAAAGGCTGGAAGTTTGGCTTATCTAGGGGCTAATCTTATCCTTCACCATCAGCTTTCTGTTGACCCTTGCAGCATCCTTGAGACAGGCACTTGCCCAGCAGCTCGAGGCCCCCGAGGCTGGGTTTTCCCTTAGGAAATTTCCCGTAGCATCTTTGCTCTGACGCAGGCTGGCTCCTTCCCCCGACACGTTGTCACCAGCCTTGCTCGAATCTGCTTGGCCAGACGTGAACTTCACTTAGCAGCCTTGAAAGGGCTCGGGAAAGCCAAATGCCAAGAAACATTTAAAAGATAAAAATAATAAAAAGAGGAAATGAACAGACATCTAAAGCATCTGTTTTTGCAGTGGCTGACTGTGGAATTTGAAGGCAGAAGCATGGTATTTTGTAGATAATATTTTAACTTTAGTCAGTACCTTTTCTCTAAATTCTTCTGGTGGGAGCTGTTTCCCTGCAGCACCTTTCCTAGAAATGGGGGAAAATTATAAATGGGGTATGGCAGAATTAGCATGTTGCACTGCTTGGCTTTGGTTTATTGGGTTAGCGGGGAGGCTATTGCAGGGGGCCCTCCACCCAGCGTGCCCCAACCTCGGCCCAGCACAATAAATGAGATCAGAGGTAACAGCAGGCTGGCAGCCTCTTGCCACATTTTGGCTGGCAACAACGTTCCTGCTAAGATATCACCATCATCCCACCCTTGGCAGCTCCTTGTGCTTGGCAGGGACACCCCCTGCTCCCTGCACAGGCTCTGCCAGCAAATTTTACCTGGCCAGCGGCCGGCAGAACAACTCTGGGAACGCTCCTTGTAGTCTGATGTGTCAGAGGCACCAAACATCCATCATGAGACGCAGTGTCCTTTTTTTAGGGTTTTCTTGCTTTTAAACACTATTCCAGGCAAATATCAATGAGTCATGAAACACCGCATGAATGCTACTTCAGGCATGGGTGAAACAAATGGGGGTTTATGTTGTTGAGGGGGTTTTCCCCCATCTTTGAGACCCTTTCCCTGTTCAGGATGGCCTTTCTTTGTTGGTGCATGCCATGGGGGTAGCTCTAGCTGCCAGCAGTCCTGCAGCTTGAATTCATGGAGCTTCTGTGTCCGGTTGCTGACCAGAGCCAGAAAACCAGATCTCTGCCCTCATGCAGAGCTAGGCTGAAATCAGCAGGTTTGCTTGTGAGCTTAGGAATTTGCTCGTGGGTTTAGGACCATGTTCATGGGCTTAGGACCTGGTTTATGGGTTTAGGACCTGGCTTATGGGCTTACGACCTTGCTCATGGGTTTACTCACTCAAGTGAGTCCACACTTGCTTGTGGACTCAGGGTCCAACTGAGATCATCCCAGTGCCTTGGTAGACACAAAGTGGATGGTCCTCCCTCAGGACAGCAGTGCCTATGAAAGCATGAGACCCCACTGACTTTGCTGCATGAGGGATGAGCGCGGACAGAGGCTCTGTTAGCACCATCCACCGCTGTAGAAAATGCAAGGATTACATGTACGAAATAAATAATAGAGTTTGATATCATATATATGTATTAAAAACCACTGAAGACGCATTCTATTTAGATTTTATTGGTGTTTCATCAGAAAAGCAACATATGGTGTTATTCAATGTGTGGGATAACCTTATCCTTTTAGTCAAAGACAAAGTCGACTCAGTCCTGACGTGCCGCTGCCATGAAGGACAAGGAGTGTCTTAATTCTGGACCGTAAGAATATAACACTTACTTCATTACAAACCAGTTGATATCTACAAGCATTTTGGACATGTTGGCTAACCCGTCCTGCCATGGCGACAGCAGGACAGTATAGGTCTTGCTTATAATGGCACCTCATGTGTATGGAGGGAACAGGGAGCAGAGGTAGCTGCCCCAGGCACAACGGTAAAACCACCTTGGGCCAGGATGAGTGTCCTGTCTCCTTTAAGACAGGGTACCAAACTATCTGGTGCCATTCACATTTGCTTCAGTCCATGGGATTCATGGGGCCCTGGATAACTCTCTAACGAGGACATGGATCAAAACGTTCCTGCTGGGTTCGTGGCAGGAAGAAAGGGAGAGATGAGATTATCCAGGTGTAACTGCACCAGGGTGAAGGATGCTACATCAGGAAATAATCCACCCGAGAGAGCCCAAACTAAACCCAGGCACAAAGTAGTGCCTTCCCTAGGCTGGACTCACTACCGTACTCCACTGGTAATACAGTACGCATACTGGAATACACAAAGGTCATAACAGAAATCAGGATTATAGGTTTTAGCGAGGAATTCTGGAATAAATAGCACGTCTCAGATTTGTACCAGCTCTGAGCCTCTGTTTACGCTTCCTTTTCCCTTTTTCATAGTGGAATAAGTGTTAGATACAACAATTAATTGATAACTTAACTGAAAACTAAGGCAGAAAGACCCCGAGACTATTAACATCTGGAAAACACCTCAGCTTTTGATAAAGCAGACCAAGCAGTTAGTGCCCTGCAATGTGAGGCATGGTGCTGCGACTGCCTTTTCCTCACGCAGACCCTGAGTCGGCATAGCCCAACAGCGCAGGCATAATTTTATGTATGTAGGTTGTCTCACCAATTTCGGTATGGTTTCTCATTTGCATAATTTATTCATGCATTTGAAATGCTTTGCCAGCTTGTCATAACACAGACAGGGCATGAATTTTCAGTGGGACTTCTAAGAAGGCCACTGCTGCATTCATTGCTTCTCCCAGCCACTGTGTGGAGAAAAGGAAGCACAGACAGAACATTAGAAACATTTCTATCAGCTACATTTTCCTGTGTTGTTGTGTTTTGGCATTCTTTTAATTTTACAATGGAGACATGAAGACAAGAAAAAACAGCAGGAAAGGGTTTTCCTCCACACATGGAAGAACAGGATGCAGGTCGCTGCCTACAGCAAACTCCTTTGTGTTCAGTTCCCATTTCTGCAGCCATTAAGCCTCGAGCATACAATGAAACGAGCAGAAACCTCAGGAAACCTATGTGCCGTTCAAATCACATGTCTGTTCTTCTCTAGAACCTTTTTGCCTTGTAGAGCACGGGCAAATAATGAAGCTAGCACTGCCTGATGGCAAGCAGGACTGCCTCTGTGCCACTCAGTTTTTTGGGGAGGATTCACGCTGGAACAGCTCAAAGAGGCTTCATTCATGGCCCGGTATAAACAGCCCTCTGAAGTTGGGTACCTGGGGAAAACTGGGGAACAACTTAGCCTTGAGAAAGCATTTGCTTTGAAGAGAGGTTAGAAGTCTTATATATAATAATTAGCAAATATACAACATCCAGTGTATTCTTTGCAGGGGGAGGAATGGAAAACACACACAGCCTGGACCCTGGGCTTCGGGAAGGGGTTCTACCCAAAAAGTATGATCCAGCAGGAAAAATCCAGTCTCTCATCCAGCTGCATTTGAAGGGGAGCACTGTCTTCCGTATTTTGCAAGTAGTTTTAAGCTGAATACACCAGAAACAGAGGTGGTTCTTCTAAGCACAGTTTTTCATACCTTTTTACCATATATCCTCTGGTCTTGGCCCCTCATCTACAAGGCCAAGCTGAACAGCACTCCCCATGCTGTGTGCGCTCGGGGATGGGGGCTGGAGGTTTTGCGCCACCCCCCCCCCCCCCCCAGTACTCAGCGTGATTGCACTCCCTACCCAGGCCTGGGGAGCTGCAGGAATGAAAGCTCCGCTAACCTGGCAGTGCCTGCTCCCCTGGAGAAGCCCTCTGCTGCTGTAGTTTTAAAAAGGTTTATTCAGTTACCTCTGATGTGACATTTTTAATTAAAATAAAAATAAACAACCCTGCTTGTGGCTGCAGAGACCAATTCTTGCCCTGGTGGAACAGAGAAGAATTTCAAACCTATTTCAATGAGAACAAGGCAAAACCGAGGGTTGAATGCAGGCTGTCTGCTGCCAGGGAGGCGAGAGCAGGGGGACTGGTGTTGCTTTTGGATGACAAAGTCTGGGGGGCTGGGGGGGCTGTGCAGGGATGGGGCAGGGAAGCTGCTGCTTTTGCACCTTGGCATTTGAAATACAGGTAGGGGAGACCAAATGAAAAATGAAATTAACCAGTTTGGAAGGCAAATCAAAACTTATAATTTGCTATTTTGAAGCACAGTGGGGTCCTGCAGAGTTGAGGGGCAGCCCTGGCAGGCAAATTCAATCCCATTCCCTCTCTCCACCTGGCAGCACTGTCCCAGTTAACCCTTCTCTCGCGGCAGCGGTGGCTGGTTTGTAAACCGCAGGGCTGATTTGGGCTGCCTTCCCACCCAGCGCCCAGACCTGCCTTTGCAGGAGAGATCAGCTCCCGCTTTGCAAGGAACCCCAGAACAGGCTCCCGGACATGCCATGTTGAACAGACAGCATCGCCCCGTCCCCATCCCCATCCCTTTTCTTTTTTTTTTCAGTTTGCGAAAAAGATGTTCTCTGTCACTGAGGCTCTGCTCCCCCGCCTTGCTGCCTTGGACACCATTACCTGCACTCGCCGCCCACCCTATGGCTCTCCGGCTGCTCCGGCACCCAGCAGTAGTTGTCCGCTGCATTTTTGGCTGTCCGCTTCTCCCGCTTGGCCGCCCTCTTCCTGCAGGCAAGCAGGGCCAGGGCAAAGGCCATCAGCAGCAGGATCGCTACGAGGCTGCCCAGGATGTAGTAGAGTAGCAGCCGGGGGCCGTCGGTGCTGTGCTCGGGGCCGGGCGCTGACCCTACTGCCGTGGGGGCTGGCAGCATTGCCCCGGTGGCGATGCCCAGTGTCCGGGGGATGCCGGTGGTCCATGGGGCACCTGCGGTCTGGAGGCTGCCTGCGGTCTGCAGGGTGCCCCTGGTCCGTGGGACACCTGTGGTACGCAGGGTGCTGTTGGGGGCCCCCGTGGGCTCCTCTCCGGTGGTGGCTGCGGGGCGGCAGCCATGTCCATCCTCCTCCAGGACGAAGCCAGGCAGGCAGAGGCACTCAAAGCCACCGGGCAGGTTGCGGCAGGGCCCGGGGCAGGGATCCCGCAGGCACTCATCTACGTCCAGGCAGGCATCGCCACCGCCGGGCTGGCGCTGGTAGCCGGGCTGGCAGGCGCAGTGGAAGGAGCCGGGGATGTTGAGGCAGAGCTGGGGGCAGACGCCAGGCCGGGCACACTCGTCCTCATCGCGGCAGAGGTGGCCATCCGTCCCGGCCGGCTGGTAGCCGGGCCGGCAGAGGCAGACGAAGCTGCCGGCTGTGTTGTGGCACTCGTGCTGGCAGGGCCCGGCCAGGCACTCGTCCATGTCCAGGCAGCTGCGGCCATCGGGTGCCAGGGCGTAGCCGGCCTCGCAGCCACACTCGAAGCCACCGGGCCGAGTCCGGCAGGTCCCCTGGCAGGGATTGGGCTGGCAGGCATCCTCGGGCAGGCAGGAGGCCATGTCGGGGGCCAGGACGTAGCCGGGGTGGCAGGCGCACCGCGGGGCCTCCCCAGGCGCCTCCAGGCAGCGGTGCTGGCAGCCCCCGTTGCGGTGGGCGCAGGCGGCAGGGCAGAGGGGCCCGGGGGGGTGCCAGGCGAAGCCGCCCCCCTCCAGCGGCCCCTTGCAGAGAGCGAAGGTGGGTCCCTCGCCCCCCTCGCAGGTGACCTCTGCCAGCGTGCCGAAGGGGGCCGCAGCCAGGCGGGAGCTGCGCACCCCGAAGGGGGTGGTGTAGGCCACCCGGCTGGGCCCGGCCAGTGGCAGGGGCCCGCACATCCCGCGGAAGCTGAACTTGCAGAGGAAGGCGGGCAGCAGCGCCCGGCACGGGCGGTCGGCCCAGCCAGCGGGGCCCCAGGGCCCGGCGGGCCGCAGGCTGACGCAGCGGGCGCTGAGGCAGGTGACGGCCGGCTCGGCCAGCCAGGCTGAGTAGTTGCCGGGGTCCCCGCCGGCTGCCCAGGCGAAGCCCCGCAATGGCTCCTGCGGCTGGACGCAGCGGCCCCGTGACAGCGACAGCCCGATCCACGCCGGGTCCAGCCAGCCGGCCATGGCCAGCAGCTCCTGCAGCCGCTCAGCCTCGCCAGGGCTGCGCGCCGGGGCCAGGTTGCCGCCGTTGTGGTGGCAGCGCTCCTGGGCCGCGCTCCAGCCCAGCTCGGCCCGGTGCAGGGTGTAGCAGGCGGTGCCGGCGCACACCACCTCGGCCTCGGCCTCGGCCTCCTCCCCGCCGGAGCCCCGCGGCAGCAGCGGCAGCAGCAGCAGCAGCAGCAGCCGGGCCGCGGCCATCCCGCCGGCTGGACGGACGAAGGGTGGGATGGAGGGACACGCCAGCCGCCGGCTCACATCCCCTCGCCCCACCGCGCTCGCCCTACGCGCATCCTGTGCTCCCCGGTCTCCTATTTATCACCGGAGGCTGCAGTTTCCTGTAGCTGCCTGCTCGCTGCTGCCGGCCCCGGTCCCCTCGCTGTCTTCCCTCTCCTCGCTGCCATCCCAAAGCTCTGGCTGCAGAGGGGCGTGCTGCCCTTCAGCCACCAACGTTTTTCTGCAGGGGAAGCTACCCGGGTTCCTGCTTTTTTCCCTGCTTTTTTAATTTTCCGGGGCTTGATCTACTCGCTCACCCCAGCAGATGACTTTTCTAATCCCTAATAGGGCCTGACCATTTTCAAGCATGCATTGCTAAAAGGGGAAAAAAAGAAAACAAATAACTATGCATAAACAAAACGCTGTGGGATCCCTCGCTATCAGCCTCTAAAGGAAACTGAATATTTGGCGCGGTGTCCCATGCACATGCTACATCTCCAGTGCATTTTTCCCCTTCTTGGTGCGCTTTAAATAGATGGACAAGGCCTGAAATAGGAGCTAGGTCGTGGGAAGGTCCAGGCTGCCAGGACAGAGCCAAGCTTGGCCAGTCCCTGATGCCGTCTGGATCAAACCCTCCATGCCAGGGAAAGTGCTGGCCAGATGCTGCCCCAGCATCAGGCGGGTGAGGGCTGGTGCTGCGATGCTCCCTGTTAATAACATGCTAATCACTTGACCCCTAGCTGGTGTAGTGTCGAGAATCAGCTGGGTCTGACCGATGTCAGTGGCTCTGCAGAAGGCTGTTGGAGACAAGTGCAAAAGCATTATAAATATAAATATAGCACGCTGTAACATTTAAACAAACACTACTGTCGCAAAAGCCCCTAGAAGGGCTTGAAGAAACTTCTCCGCAACAGTGTTTTAGGATCCAAAAGTATTCCAGTAGCGTGATTGAAATTTAAGTACTTTTAAATATTTAAATTGAATATTTACTGGTGCAAGACATGCTGTGGCTGTCCTTTTCCAGACCAGGAGATGCCAGGCAATACAGTGACTTCTCTTCCGCCACAGCACTGCGGCGGGTGTGCTCACTGTCGGGATGCCGCAGCCACGCGCACGACGCAGCCCTGTGCCTATGCAGCCCAGCGCTTTGCACATCTCAGCACCCCTCGGCATGTCCTGGGTTGGACCTGTCATTTTTTATTTTACTGAAAAAGCTGTCCTTTTCAAGCGGATTCAAGCAGCACCTGCAGATAGGTCAGGGCAGTGGCAGTGATGCAAAGGGTGAAGATGAATGGACTGCCCTGAAGAAGGGAGGACTGCAGGATGGGGTCTCCAGACACGGTGCTCCTTGCACTTTCCACGTGCTGTTTGGAGGCCTTTGGATGAAGACAGTCAGGTAGAGTGGTTTGATGGCACATTGCGGACATCTCATGTAATGTGGGGCAGTTTATTTGCACAGTCATTGGAATATGTGGTAGTGCGAGGTGGGGGGGATAGTAAATGAGCAAAAAGCTAACAAGTTTAAAAAAAGCTAATCCTGGTTCCCTCACTGGCAGTCTGCCCGCCCTTCTGCATCCCCAGGATCTTCTGGAGCTTCCCTCTTGCAGCAGCTCATTCAGACCTTAACCCCTTGACCTGTGAGTCTGTTTTATCTTTCTCTGCTTAGCAGGCATCCACCATAACCATCAATTCAATGTTCATTCCAGTAATCTTAGAATTAGGTTGGAAAAGACCTCTGAGATTATCGAGTCCAACCATTAACCCAGCACTGCCAAGGTCACCACTGATTCATGTCCCTAAGTACCACATCTACGCATTTTTTGGACACTTCCAGGGATGGTGATTCCACCACCTTCCTGGGCAGCCTTTTCCTTCCTATTTGTTGATTTGCCTGGGTTTTGTGTTCTGAGTTAGCTCACTAAGGCGGTAGCAAGTGACAGCAATCCTACCGAGGAACCAAAACAAGAAACCACCTTGTTCACTTCCCTCCTTTATACCCTAAATGTAAACTTTTCCAGAAGTCCCAATACTGAAGGCTACAGATTTCTGTTGTTCCTCCCCAGACCTGTTTATGTACAGTGTTTCTGGGAGAGCCCTGGCTGCTGGGATGTCCTCTGGCCAGCAGCTGGGACTGGTGCTGGGTGTTGGGTCTTCTTGGCACATCTGAAGGTTGCAAAGACCTTTGATGCAAAGGAGGAGGGGGCAGAAGCTGCAGACCCTTCACCAGCCTCTCCTGCACCCTACATTTTGGCAAGTTACCAGGTGGCACTGCCTTCACCAAAAAAAAGAGAGAAGCATCCTTTAGGTGACGCAGAGGTGTCACTCCTGTCTGAGATGAGAATAAGATGCAGGGATCCACAGCTAATGTTCCAAAACGGAGCATTTTGAGTCAGCAGCCATGGCGAAAAACTGCATTGGGAGGAAAAAAATGCTTTAATGCCATCTCGAACTGGGTTTATTCACAATTTCCTACTGAAAGAAATGGGGGGAATTTTCTTAAGCATTTCCTTTCTGCTAAACCAGTACATGTCTTTGCTTTTATAAAAACACTGCTCATGTTTTCTTTTTCCAGCTGAAATGGTCAGACAAGCTGAGTGCTCAACCGACAATTTATTTCAGCAAACCAAATGAGCATTTTTTTGTCTGAACAAGTTCCATGGACAAAAAATGGCCATTTCTAACTGTGGCTCCTCTGGATGTTTCCAAGCTGGGGTTATGGACAAAACCAAAAATAATTTATAGGTGCACATCTAAGAGGTCATTCCAACAGAGTAATTAATTAATTCCTGGTGATATTTATACTTAGGTTGTGTATGAGGTCTAACCAGACAGACGTCAGGGCTCCTGTCCCAGGGAAGAGAACTTCTGACCACAGTGTCAGATCCTTTCCTTTGATTTGCAGGAATATTGCTAATAAGTTTTTCCATTGGCTTTATTTATCCCCCCCCCCCCCCCCCCGCCCCCTCGCCATCCCTGCCCCATAGATGTCTGAACATTCCTGCTGGAGCTGTTTACAGGCTGGTTACAGTTTCATGGACGGGAAACCTCCCCCCCTCCGCCCCCTGCCACTTTTCAGTGAGATCTTCATCTGCGATGCTCACGCAAATGTTTTCACCCAGAGTTTTGGCAAGAGAGTAGTTTTTGGTAACTTAAAAACACATCACACTTCCATTGTTTTCTATTTAATGCACTGTGCTTTTTGAATTTTCCTCTCAGTTGGACTGATGTTCCCATTTGAAAAGCAATCAAAGTCCCAGTTCCTAAGTTAAAAGTGGTTTTGTTCCTCAACCTCCCATGGCTGAACACATCTATAAACCTCTGTTTTAGGTAAGAAACAAAAGCAAGTTATCTTCTGGAGAACACAAATCCTGCCAATTGGCATACTGCACTTAAAAAAAAAAAAAAAGATTAAAAAAAATTAAAAAGCAGCTTGCTGAAGTAACTGGTTAAAAATATGTTTATTCAAGGCCAAAGAAGGAAACATGTACCGTCTGCTTGACATCAGCAACGGCTGTTTGTGCAAACCCCCAAGGCTGGGACAACGGACAATGGGGCTGGGGCAGGGACACCTGCACCAGCAGCAAGCAGACATGAATAGGAGGAACTGGGCTTCCTCTGGGGACGTCCTCAAGGACATCGCCTTGGTCGGTGCTGTGCAGGAAAGCACCCGCTCGCCTGGGTGAGGAGCAGGGCCTGGCAGCCCCAGTGCTGTTGGCAGGCTCTTGAGGTGGGGTGACAACTTCTGCATGTGAAATTTTGGGGAATTCAGGTGATGTGAAACTGGGTTGACCTCTGCTAATGCCAACCTGGGCAGTGCAGGAGCCCTCTCTAGTTTTGATGATTTACAGCAACACCTGATTGGATATTAAGTTTTTTATCATCTGCTTTTAAAGCAAGAAAATCTTAATACTATCAGAGCTGACTGGAACATTTTCCAGATAAATGTTTTTGAAGGATGATGTGTAGTGGCTGGTGTTGGAGCCCCTTGCTAGGAAGCAGGAATTAGCAGGCATGTAACGGAAACAAAATCCAAAGTATCAGGAACAGGACGTTGCTTTATTTAGTTTCTAGCCAACATCATTATTACATTTATGGCAACAGTAGGCGCACTGCCTTGTGTGCCTCGCAGCCAGGTAAAGAATACTGATTTTTGCTAAGGGTCTCATAATTATGAAGCTGTGGTGTGTCATTAGCTTTCTTGTTCAGCAAATCAAAGCGACTGTTTCTGACATAGTTTTTGGCTGCAGTGGGGTGTGGGGAGGTGTTCCTCCTTCCCTGCTCCCGCTCCGCCGGGACTGCCCCCTGACAGGGTCAGCAGAGCCCTGGGTGCTGTCTGGGACGAGCACCAGGAGTCATAAACCCAAGCTACTGGAGTTATTTAAAAATGCCTGGAAGGAAGTGGAAAAGCAAACAGCATTGAATACAAGCAGGGGAGGGGGAAGAAGAACCACTGCCAAAACCTGGAGCATAATGGGATGGATGGAGAAAGGCTTTGCAAACAACCACAAGTGCCGGAGCTGGCTACTGGGAAACACCATTGTGACTGGGAGGGGAGCAAGCGGAGGGGATCTGTTTGCACCAGGTTGTTGTCTTGTCCTCATCTTCTTCTTCTCAGACTGCAGATAACGTTACGAGCCTGGCTCGCTGTGTGAGGGCACTGAGCCTGCATGTTGGGGAAACACAGCCCAGTCACAACGGGACTTGGTGCCACATTTTATTTGTTAACACAGTACTTGTCTTTGCAGGAAATACATATTCTCTTCAGTTACTATTTTTTTTACATATATATATATATGTGTAACAATAATACTCACACAAACACATGCATACCTCATATACAGCTCTATAAACCTTATTCTACATATTTTTATCAACAGGTCTATTAGAATTCCCTTTGGGCTACGGTAGGTTCTCCTAAGTCTGACTGAGGAGTATGACGCTCCCTAAATCCTCCCAGGATTTTTGCAGGGGCCTTTACACAGAGAAAGAAAAATACTCCCTGTGAATAAATGCAACAAAGTCAACTTTGTAAGAAAAGCAAATGAAAATATTTCACATTCTTTAGTGGTAATCACTCGGAATTATTTTTATAAGCCCTTCTTTTAGTGCTGTTAGTTTTTCCAAGTGGCTGTAGCAAAGAAAGGGCCTCAGCGCGGAGGGGAAGGATGTGTTTCCACCTTGCTTTCGGTTGTTAGAAGAGCTGGGAAGGCTTGTGAAGCACTAACACAGCATATGTTCTGCACCAGCATAGCAGAGGCTCTGCAAAAAGAGGCAGAAGGAGGAGGCTGAGCAGCCAGCCAGGACCAGGCAATGGATGGGGCCATAGGCAGCTTTATTCTGGTTTATTCTGGAGCAGACAGACTGCAGAGCCCCACAGACACAGTTACCTCCAGTGCCAAAGAGCATCAGCTTCGGGCATCAGGCCCACAAAGCCATTTCTGCATCAGGCTACGCAAATCCCACAGTCACCAGCAGCTGGATGCTTGGGAACAGCAAGGGTTTTGTTAAAGTCAGACATCCTCAGCGGCCCACATGAAAGGCAGCCCCATGAAGGGAGCACTTCCCTCTCCTGCTAGTCTCACCGCTTCGGCCACCCTCCTGACAGAAGGTGGTGGTGCCTTTTATCCCCAACGTCTGGGGCCCAGCACCGTTCTGTGCGCCTCTGTTTCTTTGTCCTGCCTTTCCCTTGTGCTGTGGACAATGCTGCCCCTTCAAAGCGCAACATGGGAATGGGGGGGTCTCAATAAAAGGGTGGTGCTGGGGTGAGGGTGCTCGAAACCTGAAGAGGGGTTTCAGCAGGAAGGCGGCTTGGCAGGCTCTCAGCAGGTGAGGACATGGGGCCGGATCCCATGTCCTATGAAGCTGGTGATTTTTTTACAGGCTCTGCTAGTTTTGGAGTGGAGCCCCTCGTGAGCAAACGCAGGTGGTAGCTTATCCGATGGTCATCACCAGTGGCTATGGCCAGGGAAAATGCAGCTGCCACTCTTCTGGGGAAAACTGCATTTCCCTGGGATGTTTTTTCACCTTCAGCAACACCTTTTCCCCCTCCTCCTGAGGAAGGGATTAGCGAGGGCCAGCAGCCATCTGCTCTGGTTTTCATCCCCCTGTGCAAAGATCCCTGCAGGCAGTGGCCACCTTTTCCAAAGCAAATGAATTCCTGTCTAAAATAACATTTACTTTAAAAACTTACTGCAATTTGGCAAGCTGGCCCTGTTCCATGATAACGAAGGCAATCATTTGCTTATGTGTACAAAGGCAGCACCAGGGAGCCTCCTTCATGGATGAGCATTGCCATGCAGACACAAACGAAGGCAGCATCTCCGTCTGCACAGCACCCAGCTCTCCATCCTCATTGCCCCGTGTCCTGCTTGCACAGAAACATCAATCCCATGCCCAGATAATGCTTGGACCACCTGAGACTAACAAATAGTCTTATTTTATCGACCTGTGGTCCTAGCAAATGTTTGGAGATTCAGTCCAAATAAAAACCAACCACAAACAACCAAAAAAGCCACCAAAGTATTACTGATTTATTAAGTGAAGAGGGTGTTTGGGTTCCAGCTAGGAGTGTGGCGGTGGGCTGGGTGGGAGGATGCCAAGACCTTGCATCTCCCCTGCTGTAACGTGATTGCCTGGGTGCTGCTGTGTCTTTCTCGACGGTTTTCTTTTCCCTGGGCTCCCCTGGTTTTTAGGAGCAGTATGATGATTGATTGCTTAGGCAAAGCATGCATTGTGCGAGCTACAGCTAAAGCAATTAATTTTATTTTTTCCTTTCCATAGTGGTGGGTTTTGTGTGTTTTGCTTTTCTGACCAATTCATAGAGGTGATACCTGCAAAGAGCGGCTGGGTCCTTCAGCAAGCAGACCCAGCCTGCTCAGCACATCTACCCAGGACAAGGACCACAGCAGGACACTGCAGATCGCCAACGGGGAGGGCGCAGGCATTGCCCCAGGGATGGGACTGAAGCCAAAGCAGGGTTAAGTTGAAGTATTTGGTCTCCTCCTGCTGTTGGCAGTTTTAGGAGGAGAGCGCTGTGTTTTGTCTCCCTGGGAAGAGGAGTACAATAAGGATGGGAGTGGGAGGAAAATTAAAACACATGTGGTGAGGACAAGATGGGAGGGAGAGGCAGTGTGCATCCAAACTCATAAACTGTCCCTGTTTCACTCATTTTTATCACGTTAATTTATTCCCCTGGATATGAGTTTCCCATATAAATTGTGTGTCTGTCTGTGTTGGCAACTGGGGAATGACTTCAAAATACTGGTTTTATGAAGTTTGTTCCCCAGTTAAATGGGTGGTTGGAAGGGCAGATGGTTACCCCAGCTGGGTTTCTTATTGCTCTATCCTCTCTTCTGCAGTCCCAATGGTCGTGGTAGATCTATACATTTTTTCTGGGAAGCTGCTTATACTACTGCTTCATTCTTGAAACTACCAAGCCTGGGTTCTGTACTTGCTTTTCCATTTATAAAAGGCTTTGCTGCTGTTATTTACATGTAGTGCAGCTGAATGAAGTGGTCCTGAGCTAGACTTGGGCTCTGCTGTAGCTGGTTTTGAACATACCCAGAGCAATAAAAAAACGCCTTGCTTGGAAATATTTGTAATCTACACAAATTCTGTCTGAACAGAAGGGTTAAATCCAGTGGAAGGGTTTCCATTTGCAGTTGGGGGATGAGGCAACATGAGGTGAAGGTCCTTGCCCCTGTGCCACTGCGGCAGCCCTCCTCTGCTCCCCTGCCCTTCTGCACAGGCAGGAGCTACACAACCCTCCTTTGGTAGGTTGTGGAAAGCATCTGATCCATCACTGTCACAGTAAAGATATATCAGCTGTGTGTGTGTGTACTTATATATCAGCCATAAAGATGCTGTTCCTACAACAGCACCTTCTCCAGCGCCCTCTCCACGGGTGCGGTAAGGATACTGACCGTACAGTGGGGTGGGAAGCTGAGCTTGGGGACCACAGCCTGCACCCACCACCCAGGGCCACCCGCATAAGCACATGCAAGGGGGCCAGCACGGCAGTTTTGGAAAGCACAGCGTGTGTGCCCAGCCTGCCTAAGCTGCCCTGCAGCGCTTGCTTTTCTGCAGCAGACCCAGCCCCGTGGCCCCCGTCCTGCTTACAATTGCACTCACATTTCCTTGGAAGGGTGATAATCTGCTCCCTCTGACCCAGGTCAAGACTTAAATTGTAGCAAGGGAGATTTAAGTTAAATATTTGGAGAATTTTTTTAACTAGAAATTCCTGGCTGGGAGGCAGATGAGGTGTCTTCCTGGGGCCCTCCCAGACATCCTTTCTACGTGCATTTCTGTGGACCTGCTGCACCGGGATTTGTGCTGCGTGCAAAGTCAAACCACGTGTCTGAGCATCTGCAGGACCAGAGCCTGGATGTGTCCCCTCAAAAGACTCAGCGACAGGCTCATCCTAAGCCTCAGCTGCAGCTCAGCATGCTCACAGCTTGGCAGGCAGAGGGGAAGGGGAGCTCACACCCCCAGCCTCAAAGTCATGGCCACAAAACGGTGCCCTTTAAAAGGGAGCAAAAAGGTGCTTTTTGGATGTAAAATGTCTTCTGGGGGCTGTTCTAAAAGTCTTTTAAAAAATAAAGTTCTCGGCATTCCAACAGCTCCGATGCAGCTCCCCAAGGAGCCTGGAAAACAAGATTAAAAATTTGCAATAGTTTGATTGACAAATGCTGGATAAAATCCAACAGGGATAGTTCCAAAAGTGTTATTGAACTGACCTGACGGTGAACCACAGCACCGAAATCGGAAGATCTGCAGTGTCAAGTTTTATTTCCTACATGTACACAATTGATTTTGAGGTCTCGTTGTACCCTCTCACCTGCCAGGATTTCTGTAAGTGCATATGTGTTCCTATGTCACACATACCGTAAGCAATAACTTACAACAAAATTATGCACTCCTCCATTTTTCTCATGTGTTCCTGAGTGTTCGCTGAAGGGCTCATTGCTCAACATTTAAAGAAGGAACTGAGATGTCAGGGATGTAGTTACATTCACACCTTCAGCCACCTGTGAAAGCCGGAGCTGTATCACCCCATGGAAGGAGCGGACATCATTAGGGCAGATCGATGTAATTAATCTCTCTGAGTGGACATCCTCTGCTTCTGATTGTCCTTCTAAAGGCTCCTGCTTGTTTATTTTCCAATTAAATTTAGCAGGAAGGGGGTAATTAAAAGAAAGGCATGAAAGCCCAGCGGCTCGGTTGGTATCACATGCAGTAGCGCAATGGAGCTGCGTTATCTCCATCTCCCCAGGCTCTGCACTCCACAGATAAAAGATTTTCTTTTAATTCCCTTTTAGCGAACAGAACTATCTCAGGGTCCATAGTCCCCGTCTTCCCCTTGCCCTGATGTATCACTGTTTGCTTTCTACTGCACGACTCTCTCGGGGGACCGAGAACAATTGCAGTCACTGAGCATCCTTCACCCCTGGCCTGCAGCACCTTTACCTGCAGCGTTATTAGCCTGTGGCCCCACGTTTGGGGTGGCCCCATGTTTGGGATGGCCCCTGCTCCAACAAGCCAGGGATGCAAAACACGTGAGATGGGAGCCATCAAGCAGAGTGCAGCAGCGCCAGCGTGAACACCGTGCTTCCAACCCCCTCCCCGTGCTTTAGAGAGGTTTGGGGAGGCTGCTGCTTGCTTTTTGCCATGCCCATAAGAGTTAAGCACAGCTTGCTTTGCTGCTCACCTGCTGCACTCTGCCCCTTTGGACGAACTCACTGCCTTTGTGCCAAAGGAGCACATTTTCCACCCAGCGTGGCTGAGTGATAGCTAGCTACACCTGCTCCCACAGACAAAGTCATTCCATAACTTGGGATGAATGCTGCAGGGCTTGATCTTGCAGGGTTCAGCTGAGGAGCCAACCCAGCTGCTCCCAGTTTGCTAGCGGCCGATACGTGCCTCCCTCTGACACCTGCAACAGGTTGCGTTTGCAGGGAGCCCTTTGCTGGTGGCACCTCTGAGCTTCCCCCATCGGGGAAGTTTTGGGCACCACGCCAACCCCGGGGAAGTGTCCCGGGGTGAAGCTGGGTGCCTGTGCTGCCCAAACCGCCCCCCAGCACTGCCATGACATAGGCACAACAGGCAGCAGATCCCCTGAGCTGAGGCCACGTCGCCCTGGGTTCTCTTGGGCGGCTGCACTTCGGCAGAGCCCCTTCCCCAGGTGATGGGGATCAGCAGCCGGGGGCTGGGCTTGATAGGCATCAGGCTCGTCCAGATGTAGCTATTTCACTCCGGTGCTCCCCTAGCATGCTTCTGAGAGCTTGGGCTGTGAGGACCTTCTCTGCGCTATGCATCAAATATTGTGTAAAATTCAACCTATGCTGGTCCTACGGAGTCCAGGTGAGTGCCTTCAGGCTTTGCCCCAGCAGGTAGGGAATGAATGGGTGAAGTGTGTGTTGCTAACTGGTCTGGTGAAGCTTCTCAGAGGTGTTTTTTCCTTGGTTCTGGGGGTGCTGTAGCTGCTGGTTGGTTGTTCCCAAGAAGTTGTTTTGGTGGAGGCTCCTGTGGGACTGAGTCATGGTGCATCCTGCACCACTGCGGTGGTGTTGAGCTGCCGGGCTTTCAGCCTGGGTTATGAGATCAACTGCTGCCTTAAAGTGGTGGTCAAGGCTCAGGCTGGTGTGCAGCGACCCACCAAGGGCTGTGGTGGGCTTCTCTTAAGAGAGGCCAAACCCCAGGCTGCCCTCTTCAGCTAACGGCATCAGACCCAAGGAGAAAGGAGCTGAAGTGATCCGGCCGTTTCTCTAGCAGGTCTGCCTTTGGCGAGGGTTGATGAGTAGTACTGTTTCCTTTAGAAGTATCTGAAAATGCTGTGTTTCATCTAAGAAAGATGAAGATGGACTTTTTAGTGGGGCCTATAGCAACAGGGCAAGGGAGAATGGTTTTAAATTAAGAGAGTGTAGGTTTAGATTAGGGGTTGGGAAGAAATTCTTCATGGTGAGGGTGGTGAGGCACTGGCACAGGCTGCCTGGAGAGGCTGTGGGTGCCCCATCCCTGGAAGTTCAAGGCCAGGCTGGATGGGACTTGGAGAAACCTGGGCTGGTGGAAGGTGTCCCTGCCCAGGTGGGGCAGGGGGGTGGGAACTGAGTGATCTTTAATGTTCCTTCCAGACCAAGCTGTTCTGTAATTCTTCACTGGGGGCTGCAGGAAAACAAGCTGCCTCTTGCTGGTGGGACGCTTGCTGTTGGTATTCTGGGTTGCTCTTTTGGAGAACGTGCTGTTTGGGAAAGTGCAAGGGAAACAGGGCCCCAGTGGTGTATTTTTACGGGCTCCTAGCTGTACAGCAAAATCAATGTCACGTTTGCATCGTGCTTCAGTGTATTTATGCAACACATTGGCAGAACGCAGGTCACAACGTTCACGTATTCGCCTTTTATTTAACTGCAAAAAGATGTGACAGTTCCCTCTCCTCAGAAACGGCACTAATGGTCTGCAGAAAGGACACAGTGGTAAATAAAAGCACGGGAACCTTGATGGTGGTTCCTGAGTGCATGGTTTGATTTCTGGATAGCACAAGGAACGTGTATGGTTTCCTACTGCAGCAAATAACAAAGTCATTTTGTTACAGGATAACAAAAGTTTTAAAAATCTTGGAATAAATCTCCTTTAACAAAACATGTTAGCAGAAGTAAAATGAGCTGGGCAAAACGGGAACAAACTAGCAGGTTTCATGTGTAATGCAAAGGCTTCTAGTATCTACATGGCAATGTGGTGCTTAACTTGTGTGTTTTTTTCCTCAGTATGCTGTTTCTGTTTAATTGTGGTGAAACGAGCACAGATGTGAACTCCCGGGTCCAAACACCCAAAGCTTGTCGTGCCCTTTAATGGTCTGAAAACCTTGTTATTCATTAATTAAGTACAACTGGCCCAACAGATGCTGTGTGATTAATGGGTAGAAGGACTGTTACTTGATGACTCAAAACATTGAGGAGGGAGGCTTGGGGGTGGAGGTGGGCTCCTGGAGCTGGCCTGTCTCTGGAGGAAGACGGATAATAAATACGATAAATAATAAATCACATTGTGCAACAACAACAATGTGTGTGTTTTGCTTCCCAGTTGCTCCTCCATTCAAAACCAACTTGTAGAGAGAGGTTTATCCTTTGGCCCTTTTACCCTGGGTTAGGAAAATCCCTGTTACATCCCAGAAAAAGTGACTTTTTTTAATGGAGTAAGTGAATGCCTGCCTGGATGGAAGGAAATAATGAATGAGGAAAGGAAGGAGCAGTTCCCACCCAAATATCCTGTCCTGAGCATCAGCACAGCATGCATCCCTCTCCATTCCTCCCTTTTTGCTTTCTGCAGGAGGAGGGAAGGCTTGCTGTTTGCATGGCAGTGCAGATTTATGGACTGGTGTTTTTAACGCTGACAGTGAGTACCATCAGGACCTTCCCTGCAGCTTTATTGGCTTTTTCAGTTTCTTGCTGTTGTCCACGTTTCTCCAACACCGAAGCAACTTCCAGACTAAAGCTGGGGCCGGGGGGAACGGATGGAATGACAACATTTGAGGGGGGGTTTAACCTTCCTGGCACAGAGGCACTCACAGCTGGAGGCAGCACACAGCTGTACCCGTGCAGGGGGTTATTCCCCAAATGATGCTCTCTTCCCTGGATGGCTGTGCTCTTTGCAGGTCTCCCAGGGTCAGTGGAGGCGATCAGCGTGGGCTTTGAATGCCTCCTGCTTTTCAGCATCAACAGCCAAAAGCAGATTTTTTTTTTTCCACCTATTTGAGCAGTTACCAGCAGAGCTGCTCAGCTGCATAGATACTCAATGTTCAAAACAACCTTGTTATCAAATCAAGCAATTTCATATCTCTTGCAGATAAAACCCAAGCTGTTCTTGCCCTTATCTTGTGCATGGATCTTTGCTCGCTTGGGGGTGGTGTGGGTGGGTGCTCCTCTGCATCCAAGCTCCTCCTCCCCCAAAAAGCCATTGAGCATCCTCCAGTGAGAGGGTGCAGGCGGGCTGCCAGGTCTGGTCAGAGCTGAGCCAGCATCATGCCGGGGAAGCCCAGGAGATGGTGGCAGCTGAAAGGATCAGCAGGACAGCAACAGCCACTGGCACAGAGATAGCAGCTCTGTCCTGCGAGCTGCTGGTGGCTGAGGTTCCTTGTTGTCCGTGTACTTCTCTGGTGCGATCCCTGGGTCTTGGCTGTCCCTCCTGGTGCTGAGACACTTGCAGGTGCTAGGTGGGGTCTCTGCCAGGTGGGAGGGAGCTGCTGCAGTGTTACTAATGATAATGAGTAACAGATGCTGCTGGAGGCCAAATAAGGACACATATCACTGCCTTGGGGCTGGAATCCTTTGCAGAGACAGGGCACACCCTGCAGAGGAAGGCTGTGCTCTGGTGCTGGGCTCCTTGGAGGTTCTGTGCCATGATGAGTGGCTGCCTGACCCCACATGCAGCAATGTGTGCGGAGCAGGACTAACCCTGCTGCAGGAGGCATTGCCTGCACGCTGCTGTATGCTCGCCTGTGCTCTCCCATGGGACTGCTCCAGCTCATGGTGGTCCTGCATCCATCTGGTTTGTGTCCCCTCGGCGCTTTCTCCAGCCCACCTACCCCTTCGTGCTTGGACCCCTGTGTGTTTAACCAAAGAGACTTCAAATACTGTCTGTCTTCCTCATCAGTTTAATATGGCCACTGATAATCTCTGACTAATAAATCACATTGTGCAACAACGATAACAATAGCTTAAAAAAAAAAAGTGAGGTTAAAAGAGTTGCTGGTTTCCAGAAGTGACCTGTGCTGCGGACTCGGGAAAGAGCCCAGTAAAGGGAGGGCTCTGGCCGCTGTCCCTGCTGCGGTAGCTAGCGGCATGCCATGGGGAGCAGGCTGAGCTCTGAGGGCAGTGGGGATGCACGTGGGGCTGCTGGGACTTGGGGTCCTCTGCTCTCGGCAGGCTTTGGCCACGTCGGTCAGTCTGCTGGAGGTGTTCAGGGGCTGCTGGCTGAGCACCCAGGGAGGCGACATCATGCTGAATACAAAGATAAATTCTGAGTGTGCAGGCATCCTGAAATAACTTAGTTCTATATGCGGGCACTCTTCCCAAGCTCTTTTCTCCTGCAAGTGGGAGGACTGGACCATAGGTGGAATATTAGGCTGTTGTAGAAAAGACCTGGTAGCAGCAGCAGGGCCGCTAAGAAAACTAGAAAGTTATTAGTCTGAGAGCTGTAATAAAGCTGCCCGTGCTGGCAGAGCTCCTTATCGGCACAGATTTGTTTATGTGCAAGTCTGTGCAAAAGGAAAGGCTCCGTAGGCGCTTACAGGAGCGGGCATTCATCCTGGGAGCTTTCGGCTGCCTGGGAAGCCTCCCAGGGCTGGGGACTCACCTCCTGGGAGCAGCAGCAATGAGAGCACCAGGCTCCTTGCAAAGAAATACTCACCCCAAGGGATGTTCTGCCCTTTAACTTGTGGTTAAAGTGCTTTTCTTGATTATTCCATTTTCCCTCGTGTCTGAAAGCTCGGTGCCTTGCAAGTGCTGAAAGTGCTGACGAGTTTGTATTGGGTGGTCTGGGGCGGTGTATCGATGGAGTGTATAAGATGTAGTTTCTTAATAACCTCTTGCCATGTCTTGCTCGCAGGTGGAGTGCATTTAAGAAAAGAAGAGAATTAAATTAAATGCTGTCCCTTAGTGCTTGCATGTGGAGGGATCTCTCCTCCCACTGATGTGTTGGTAGGGAGAGTGATATTATACAGCAAATACTTCTGGGGGAGTTACGCTGTAGTAAGGGGGAAGGTGAAGAAGAGGACAGTCTTAAAAAAAACCCCAACAACCCCTCCTTTTAATTTCAGAGGGAGATTTAGGGATATTAATATTGGAATCCCACCAGGACACCTGGCTAGTGCACACACCCTCTGGCAGCAAAAATAAATGATGGGATTTCTACAGCCAAACAATCCAACCCATCCTGTTAAGTTTGGTCTGGGATTTTGAGCTCAGGGAAGTTGGATAGAGAAATGATTTGCCTGCTGATGACCTGCAATCTGAAGCGTTATTTTGCAGCAGTGGTGGAGCAAAAGCTTGCGCCAGGGTGCTGCTGCTGCAAGCAATGCTTCAGCTCTGCCGAATACCCGGTTCGTCCTGAATTTCATATAAATCCTGGTCATCTGCTTTGCCAGCAGGCATTAGGTAATTTGGCAACACAGGGAGAGGTTGTGCTCCTCAGCCTCCTCAAGCCTGTTCCTGAGGCAGTGGCTGGGGCAATTGCAATAAGCTATCCCAACCAGGGATTGCCTCAGTAAAGGAAAATCAGGCCATTTCATCTGCTCCTGCAATTACTGGCCCTGAAATACTAACTGGTGGAAGGTAATTGCTAATTGCAAAAGCATGGGGAAGTTTTTCATGTTCCTCCGCTCCCCCCCCCCGCCCCCCCAAAAAATAATTACCCTATGTGTCTGTTCTTTGTGGGGTGCTAGCTGAAAGGACAAAACGTGGTAAGAAAACATTTTTAGCATGCTGTAATGCTTTTCTTATTTTTGGCGCAGCTTGGGATTCTCCCTTGTCAATAGTAAATACTGGAAGGGATTTCCATTTTAGCTCATTCCATTTGGTGCTGTGGTTTTTTTCCCAGTGCAAATGCCTACAGGTTGCTAGATACTCATAGCAAGGACTGTGAAGTACTGATATGGAGTGGGAAACCCAGACATGAGCCTGCAGCAGCCCTTGTGCAATGGGAGGCCTGGCATTTAAAAAAAAGTCAACATTAAAAAAAACCAAACCACAACCACCCACCCTAAACCCGCAAAGCACCCTAAGCAGAAGTGAGACAAGCGTGCCCCAGTGAGGATGTGGCCGTGGTTCCTGGCTAACGCAGAGCCCAAGGGCAGGACCACAGGCTGAGCATTTCCACTCCACGGAGGTGCCTTTGCTAGCCCAAATCTTGGCCAACATTCTTCCCTCCCTGCAGCTGCTTTACCCCATACGGCTCCTCTGGTGTGGAGTGAACAACAATAACCCTGCTGCTCCTGCTCCCCACATCACACGGTTGTGGCATTTGATAGCAACGATGCTTCAACAACAGCATTATGTTGTGTTTCAAACTAAGAGGCAAAGCATTGCTTTGCTTAGAAAATGTTGAGGGCCTCCTGCATTTTCTTTGCTTTCCAAGTGCCTGGGAGCCGAGCATGGGGAGAAACTGTTTCACTAATGTTTTTTCTGAAGTTTCTGCTTCTCTCTTCTTTTTTTTTTTTTTTTTCCCTCTTCCCCCTTGAAATTGTAAAACTTCAGCAAAACTTAAGACCACAGGCTCAGAGCTTGAGGTTTTCCTCAGTAAAAAGATAATACTTTCAAAGCTGTTACTCCAGTATATTGAGGGAAATATTGCACAAGTATGGGAGAAGAGGAAAGCAGGGGTGTACTGGCGCTGTCAACCATACCGAGGTCTAATAAGGAGTTCACTGTGCAGCCACAGCTTCTCTGCACCTCCTGCAAATGCAGCACAAGTACCTTAATTCATTGCAGCCTCTGAAGTGCTATAAAGATGAATAATACGCATTGACTGGGAGCTACAGCGGTGATGCCGGCTGTGTTCCCAGAGTGTGCAGCATATGGACGTGGGACAGCATCTTCTCTAATAACCCTGCCTAAAACCCAAGTGGATCAAGCATGATCCTAATCAGCTTCTGTTATTGCTGGACTATAATGACATATTTCATTGCAAATGGCTTTTTCCAGCACAGATTTGACACCTCTTCTGTGCTGGTGGATGTCCAGCACTGATCAGCCAGAGCTGGGCTTGCCGATAGCCATGGGGAGCCCTTGGAGCCAAGCAGGAGGGAGGATGGATGTGGGCAGGTGAGCGAGTTGCTGCCTGTCTAAATATTGAATTAACACAGAAAAAAAGTATTGCACCATTTCTCTCTCGGGCGATGCATGAGGACTTGTTTCTGTCTGTGGTGCGTAAGGTTTCTTTCCCATGGAAAATTGGTTGCCCTTCCATGGGAGCATCAGGCTGTGGGAAACATCTTTGAGCTGGAGCTGAGCTCGGGTGGCAGGCAATGCAGAGAGCCCTCAGACATGCCATTAGTTTCAGCTTTAAGTTTTCTTCTTGGAATAGGAAATATTATCGGCCTCTTAGGGCTGCAAAGGAGATTTGAGGAGAACGAGGTGGAGTGTGTTGCAGGGCTGGCTGTTCTCGCCCTGCCAGGGACATGCAGAGCCACAGCTGAGCGAGGACTGTTGCACCACCACCATGGTGCTGTGTTTTCACTTAAAACCCGGAGCAGGGGGGTCTGAGGTGGTTGCCTGTATTCAGTGTCCTCCCCTTTGGTGCCAGAGGGGCAATCCCGAAGTAAGCCCCATCATCTCTTGCGCTCACAGATCCAGCGTCCACCATCTGTGATTCCACCAGTGGGGGATGGTCAGGTCCAGAAGGAGTAGTGAGGTCTGGGATGGCGTGTCCGGGGGCTTTCATGGGCGTTTAGGACAGTCACGCACATGCAGAGATGAAGGTGTCTCCAAATGTCTGCAGCTTCCTTCCTGGAGCAGAGCCATGAGAGTGGTGGGCTTTTTTTATTAAATATTAATTTCCTCCCTTTATAGACTGTTTACTCATAATGCACAATTTCCTGCCTGCTTTCCCTCACCCTCCTATTAGAGTTTCTGTGTTTGTAGCTTTTCTCCCAAATTTCCTGGCAGAGGCTTGCTGCCTGGCAGCTCCAAGCATGAAACACGTGGATGGGAAAGCATTCAGGTGGCATGAAACAGCTTGAGCGGGGTATTGGCTTGCTCTGCCTTTGCAACCCAAACGGCAACTTCTTGCTGCTGAGCAAAGTGTGATTTACTTCCAATTCCCACAGCCCGCGGGCCCAGGAGGGGCTGGCATTTGGGGTGACTCAGTGGGGTGGGCGCCAGCGGCACCATCCCTCTGCTTCCATCTCCAACACACCTAGCGGGGTTGTTTCTGGGTGGGTTTTTTTTTAAATTTTTGTTGTTGCTGTCCCAGCCCAGCTGCACTGAATTGCTTTTCCTCCCCCTGTCACCTTCTGCTGCTGCACTCCCTCATGCGAAGGAGATGGGTTTGGAGGCAGCCGAAACCCGCTCGAGGGAAACGTGAAGGAAAAGGCAGGGTTGTAAACAAGCTGGGGGCTTGGGGAGGGGTGGGTGTTGCCCTGCCTGGGCAGCAATAGCTGGAAGGAAAGGGAGGGAAGCAATCCTCCAAGGGGGTGTGTGCCTCCTCCGGACCCTCCCTGACTCGCAGGAGCATTGGTCAGGGTTTGGTTGAGTGGCGTGGGATGTGGTTCCTTTCTTCCTCCCTCCCCACCTGGAGACTGGGTTAAAAAATTAATATAGCCCAAATGACCCAGGATTGATTGAGGGACGTGGTGTGACGAGGTCACGAAATTCAACCTGCAGTGGTAGAAGAAGGATAATTATAATCCCTTGCTTTCAAAAGTGGTGTTATGCTTCTAATAGAAGTTCTGCAAGTAAATCTATCTTCTGTGCATCTTCTGTCCCCACAAAGATCACAGCTGTAAGGGGTGGACTGGATGCAGGGCCCCTTTGGGGCACTCTTGGTGGTCACTGCGTGTGGGGGAACAGATAACATGTAGAAAAGGGTCTTGGGGGTTTCTGTCTGTGTTACAAAATGCTGTCCCTAACTGGGAAGTATGGAGCTGCTGGTCCACTACCAACAGCGCAAGGAGGCTGACAGCCTTCTGCTGTGGGGTAGGATCATTTAGGTTGGAGAAAACCTTTAAGATCAAGTCCAACTGCAAACCAAGGTGGTCACCTCAGCCCCTGCCAAGGACAGGTCCCATTGGGGAGTGCATCAATAAGGAAGATGAGCCTAAAACTCAAATGTTTGTTGTTGTTTGTTGGGGTTTTAAGTTTGGCAGGAAAGTATCTCATAGCACATGAAAACATTGAGGTCATCCCCCCAGGGACCCCAGGCAGAAGGAGCCGATCCGAGCAGTGTGTTGACTGCTTGAGAGCTTTGTGATTCATGTGTTCCAGAACTCTTTTTCAAGGCTATTTCTTTAGTTATACCCAGAAAATCTTCATCCCTGAAAGGGGAGGAGGATGGCCAGGCTGCCGGGGAGGGGCAGGTGCCTTTGGTTTGCACTGGGAGTGAGGGTGCAGAGACAGCAGCATTTGCTGTTCCAGTCGCATGAGAGCAACCCCAAGAAAAATCTGTTTTCGTTTCTGCTAATGAAGTTTGTTGCTTAGAGGCAAGAGAAATTGGGTATTTATAGCTGATGTGCAGCGTATGGAGCTGAAAGAAGGATGAGCCCCACTTGGTTTCTGCTTCTCTGCTTATGAGTGTGGATGTTGACTCTGGGCACCTCTTCCACAGTATCTCTAACTGGGAATAGCATGGGGGTTTTATTCCTGGTTTTTTAAATTTTTATTTCTTGCGCGTCCCCCCCATCTCTTTGCAAATTCAGGACCGGATTCTGGGAAAGAGCACTGCTTTGGGGAGCCCAGCCCGTCCTTCCTGGGGCCATGTGCTTTTGCTGAGCATGCCCCTGGGTTTTGGCCGGGCTTCACATGTGCTCATCTCTTTGCAAGGAGCTGCTCCGGCTTCTTGCAGGGAGCTCAGCCGAAGTTACAGATGTGTCATGAGCCAGCTGGTAAGCATTGCTGGAGCTTTATTTCTAGTGTCTTCAAAGCCGGCTCAATCCAGTATAAACAAGTGAGTTATCTTTAGCTAACATTATTCGATATAAGCCTCATAATATAACCATATATAAACAGAAAGTCAAGAGGAAGCCAAAGATAAGCCCTGTCCATGTGAGCTGATCCCCTTTTTGATGGTTTTGTGTTCTAAGGCACAGGGTTCAGCTGGAAGTCACGCTGAAGGTAGCAAAAAGTGGCCCACGCTTCATTCCCAAGAGCCTGGATGCCAGGAGGGCTCTGGGTTTAAACTCCAAAGGTTTAGATCCCAAGTTCAGCAAATGCACTGGAGTAACTGTTCCCTTTGTCCCTCCCCCTGTTTCTAGCTCTCATCCCCTGGGATCTGGGCCTTGGCAGCTGCAAAAGCTGCTGCTGGGTCTATTTTTCTCACTTGGGATGTGTGATGCTGTAGCTCCCAGTGCGAGGAAGCCCTGGTTGCTCCCTGCCCCGCGGTATGTGGAGTCGGGTCGTGCTCTGACCCACTTCTCAAATGCACAGAAATCTCTAAAATAGTCATTTACCTGCTGACTGCATTCACTCACGTGGGAAGTACTGCCCCTAACTGCAGGCAAGCAGCAAACTACAAAGATTTTTTGTGAAGTGGGGAATAAGTGTCTGTTCCCACCCAGGCCAAAATAAGTAAATAAATGTGAACTTCACAATTCAGTCCCTGGAACTGCGTGGTGCATCAGTTTTCGTTTTTAAGAACCCAAAGTTTCTAGCTCCTTTGGGTGTGGAGATATGCTCAGAAACCTACCCCATCCTTGCATGTAAAACCCCAAAAGGAAATAAAATGGAGCTTAAAAAAAAAAAGCTAAAAAAAGATTACAAAATGCTATCAGCATGATCCTAAGTCATCGTTCAGAGCAGAAGCTGAGCTGTGACTCACGCAGCTCCTGAACGAGTGGGTGATGCTAACGCAGCCTTCCCTGGGCAGGGGCTGTCCCTTTCCTGCCAGACCCAGGGCGAGCATCTCCCCACACTGCCGCCTCTGCAGGAATAATAGCCAAGCTGGAAATTTTTCACTTTAGTGGTTTTAACAGAAACCCACGTGTGGCCAGACCCCTCGAGAGAGGTGTTGCTATAAATCTGGAGCACGTTGGGATCTCTGTTCTGTGGCCAGGGCAGACATGCCCTCTTCTGGCTGAGCTTCACAGAGGCCGTCTAGCCTCACCGAGCGAGGGACTGAATGCTCCCTTTTGCAGGATCAGAGCATTAATGTCCATCCTGCATTGTTTTGAGAGCGGGTGTAATTACAGAAGTCCTGGAGAGTTTCCATTCGGGGGGGGGGGGGGGGGGGGCGGGGAAGATTTGTCTTTCACCCATGGATTTTTTATTTTATTTTTTTAAAGCCAGTGCGATGACCGCATGCAGGCCCTCAAGCTCCTGGGAGGTATATTTTAACAGCGGTTTTAATAGCTTGTGGTAGAGCAGATGGATTAAAAAAAAAACCCCATGTAAAACAGGAGGGAAGCAAAAGCCTTGTGCTGTTACAAGCTGTTGTTTACCTTAGTGATGATGACATGGTTTGGGGGGGGGGGAACCAACACGCAAAAAACCCCCAACCTTTTTGCACGCAAAACGAACACTGAGTTGCACTCCTGAGTACTGGCTTGGGAGAGCTGCCGTGACCTGGTGGAATACACAGAGCAATTCCAACATGGCTTTCATTTTCCATGTACTGAAGTTGGTCCAAGTTTTCTTTCCTTGCGTTCTATTTCATTTACCTCTTTTTACCGCTTACATCTCTTATTTACCCACGGAAACAGGGCTGCTCGGCATTTCAATGGCAGGAAGGCAGGAGCTGCCGAGCCCCGCGTGGCATCACTGTCTGCCGAAAGGTCAGACCTCCGCATCCGCCTTATTATTGTGCCGCTCGCGATGCCGGCGGTGGGATCCTGAGGTGCTTCCTTACATTTAAATAGGATGGAGGAGTAATAGCTTCTGAGCTGGGCTGCCTCCCCATCCCCACCACCCTCAGCTGTAAAACTGATGTAGGGCTCAGAAAAAGGGCATCCCTAGAGCTGCACTGCCTTCTGCCAAGCTTCTGCTCCAGGGCAAGCCAACAGCTGGGGAATTGGTATGTTCTGGGTAGGAGAAAAGATTAAAAAAATTCTCTAAAATCACTGGGAAAAGGTCAAGTAAGGTTTTATTTTTCTGCTTTGACACTGGGCAGAGGCAAATGCCACTCTGCTTGAAGCACCACTGGGATCTCAGGGCTTCCTGGACAGATGCTGGTACAAGATGCCCTTTGTTCAGCATCAGTGTTGATTTGTGCATGAGTAAAGTAAAGCCCAGGTCCTGACCCTGGGGTGCTTCAAATTGCTGAAACAGGCTGGGCTGGCACTAAGTGGTGAGCTGGAGAGCTAGCAAGCAGGTGTGTTTAAATCTGCTCCCAAGCCATCTTGCTGGGGATTCGTCTTGGAAGGATGGCATCGTGGCTCTGGCAGGAGGAAGACCTCCAGATGCAGGAGGTGGCACAGAAAAATGTCAGCAAATCTTCCTGTAATAGTCAGTAAAACAGAATGGATCCCATCCAGAGGTCACCACCACTGGGGCAGAAACTTCTGCTCTTTTTGGATTGGGTCCATAATTAACTTGCTCTACAACTGCATTTCCATACAAGACTAAATAACCAGTGATCCATGGCACAGGGAGCCCCTTCCCTCTTCCCAGCTCCTTGTCACGCAGGAGGCAATGGGAGGAGAGATGTGCAGCCAGAGCAGATCTGTGCAACAGCAGCTGTCTCCATCTGATGGCAGCTTGCAGGTGGATAGTGAACCCCATCTGCAGTATTAGTTAGTCTGGTAAAGCAATTGGTAATTAGCTGTGGTCCCCGCTGTTGTAGCACATGAGGGTTAAATGAGTAAAAGGGCAAAGCTTGCAGCAAGACTTAAGTAAATGAATAAACACCCTGCGTGCCCCAAATCGAGGCACGGGTTGACAGTGTTTGGGGATCAGGTCCCTGGCCTTAAGCCTGGCTTAATTTACTGGAGCTGCCAAGCTCTGCTTTAATCCACCTCCGAGGGTTTCCTCAGTAGCGCTGCTTTGGAAAGCAAGGGTCATGTTGCCTCTTCTCTCCTCCGTGGACAAGGTGAAATCTTTTTTCCCTCCAGCACTGGTGGTGCGGTGTCAGTGGTGGAGGGCAGAGGCGAGGGCTGGCCCCACCGCTGGGATTTTGCAGGAAAGCGAGGCGCTCCGCAGTACAATGCATTATTTCCTTCAGGGAGGGACCCTGCAATACAGGAAAGCATCAGCAGTTTTCTGCAGTCATTGCTTGGGCGCTGCCTGGCCCCAGCCTGTCCTGCTGCCCTGGTCACTGCGTGCCCCAGCACAGGGTCAGGGCCGGGACCTCTGGGGCTGCACCCCACAAGTACCATCGGGGCGGGGAGGAAGGGTGTTACAAGTTCGTCACTGCTGTAACAATGCATATTGCAACTATTATTATGATTTTTTAAATTACGCAAGACTTGAATTAATTTTTTTGCTTGAATTAAGCTGCTGTTCGTACTGGCAGCGCAGCATCTTATATCCCTGCTGAGCTCGGACGTGGCTGCAGCCTGTGTGAGTGTGCAGGTATCTAGTGCACCCAAGGCTGGCCCTGTCGTACGCGGATGCTGAAGGCAGCCTTGTTTATAATTATGAACCTCCAGGATAAGAACTTCATAAATAAAAGATGGGGATGTGGCAATTGTTTGTAACAAAGGCTATAAAGATAAGAGCTGGAAAGGTTGCACAAAGCCTGCCCAGACAGCTCTTAGGCTAGAGGATGTGTACTCTTTGTCCAGGGTCTGTGTCCCTCCCTCCTTATCACGGAGTGGCAGGAGCTGGGAGCTGGGGCCAGGGGATGTGCTGGCTGCCTGAGCCGAAACATGACCACTTCAGTCCAAAAAAAACCACCCAAAACCAAAAAACCACACAATCGAAAAAAACCCCACCACCAAAAAGGTAAATAAAGTGAGTAGCCCCCTGTCTGGTGCTGCTCTGCAGTGGGGAGGGAGAAGTGCTGGGCTCTGGGCTGTGACTCAGCCAGTGGAAAATCTCCCCTTGACTCTGGACCCTGCTTCAGTTTTTTATTTTTTTTTCCACCCGCTGTACTGAACTGCCAAAAGCAGTGAAGAAAATGCTTACTTGGGGGTTTAAAACAAAGGCACTTTATCTCTTTTACAGCACTATTTATTTGCGTCCCCATAGGCAGGCTCCTCCCCTGCACTATGATAAACATGTGTCTTATAGGCATCCGTTGCTTGATTTGCTTACCATGGGGATGGCTGATTAACGGAGCCAGGGGCGGAGGTCACTGGTATTTTGGGGCTTTGATGCAGCTATATCCTGAGACTGCTGGCACCAGGCAGAAAATGTAAACAGCAACAAGTAAGATGTACTGGGCTCCAGTCTCCATCACCAGAGATGCCACGATGCCGTTATCATTTCCAAATCGCTTGTTAATTTTCTCAGGAGAGCTTAGGTGTTTGTGGGACAGAGATGTCTCATCTCAGCTTTGGGAAGGGGAAACCCACCGGCTGCTACCAGCAGAGCTGTGGGGATCAGGGCTGTAACCAGATCTGCTGGGGGCTGCATCCTGCTGGCAGCACTGCGTGGAGGTGGGATGCTCCCCTTTTCTGAAACTTAATACATTTCTGGATTCATCCACAGGTCAAAGCTCTGTGTGTCTGTTCCTTACCATAGCTGCAGCTGGTATGGGATTTCATTGCCATCTGGTTAAATAATGGCCAGCCTCACCTAATTCTCATGTTTATAATTTAGTTGAGATGAATAAGAAATCTTGCAGATGTGTCAGGTGTTCCCTCTTTTGCAGGATTTCCAAGGCTTGCCTTTTCCCGGGAGCCAGCCTGTCTGTAGGGGCTATCTGCTGATGCCTTCTGAGCATCCGCATGGATTTTGAAGGGTGGTGTGGCCCGGGGACAGGCGAGCATCCTACTGGAAGCAGTGGCAGTGGGAAGACCCCTGCAGATAAGCATCTGGATCCTGCAATTGTTATCCAGAAAGGAGCATCGGGAGGAGAAAGGAGGGGAGGAGGAACAAGGGATGGTCCTGGTCTGGGGGGCAGGCTGGGGCTGAGGGTGGGCTCACAGGGGATGGGACTGTTGTGGAGGTGTTTGCAAACTGCTGCGAGCCCTCAGAAGTGTGCAAGGAAAACTCGCAACTGTGCTGCGGTGCCTCGTCCCTCCCAGACACCTGCACACCCTGGCCTGATCCAAACCCAGCTGGAGGCAAGTGCAGCCTTTCCAGTGACCTCACTGGGGAAATATTCCCTCCTCCCTGTTTTTGCAGGAAGGAAAGGATTGGGGAATGAGAGACTGGACACACAGAAGGATTTAAGGAAAAATGTGCGCCCTTGGCTGTGGCAGAACGTGATGACCTGTGTCAAAGCTTAGCCAGTCCTTAAAGCCCTCTCGGGATTTCCTGATGAGCTGGCACTCTTTTTTCTTGCTGCTGAGAACCTACGAGAGCTCCAGCTGAGGTCAGGGCGGTCTCCAAGCCGGATACCTTTGGCTACAGGAGGTTGGGGGGTCAGCCTCCCCATCCCCTCAAAGTAAAAGCTTCAAATCCTTCTATTCCCCCTAAGGCTGCCCTTTGGGACCAAGTAAAAGCACTGTGCCAAGGCTGGGCTTCCCGCTAACACCTCCCGGTGAAGCTGACTCATCTCTCTGTTAAACAACTAATTTTGAGTGGTTTGACGTGGGTTTCAGAAAATCACTGCGAAATGCTGGAAAAGCCTCATCAGGCAGCTCTGCCTATCAATATCGCGACACACCGACAGGGTGGCTGGAACTGGGGGCTCTGCAGCAGGCAGAAAGCGTAACCCCTCCATTATCTGTAGGGAGGCGTGTTTGTACTAGTGGGGAAGCAGGTTGTACCATGTGTGCGCTGTAAATCAGGCAATTCAAAATAAAGCAATTACAGTTCTTGTCTTGCAAAGAAGCAGAAGGCAAAGTTACTTTCCCAAGTAGATGCGGTCAGAGTTACAGTATTAGCGGCATTACCCAGCCCCTGCACCCGGGGTGGAGCGGGGGCAGCTGCCCCCTCTGCCCCACCGAACCGCTGTGCCGATAGCAGGGGGTGACTCACCATCAGCTATGCAAAACCTTCAATTACATTTCTGTATTGGCAGAATTTAAAACAGGCAACGTCTCCTTGACTCTTTAAAGGGCAGGGGTGGAAAGGCGGCATCCCATGGTGCAGCTTATGGTTGTAGGAATGTGCAGTGCTGGCGCTGGCCTCCTTCTCTTCCCTTGGAGCTCTTCCCTATTTCTCAGGCTTTCTTTATTTGTTTATAATTTTTGCTATTGATGGACGGCACCAAGAACAGCCAAGCTGTGGGGTGACGGTGTTAATAGTGCTTCTGGTGACATCCCACATTACCCAAGCAGCGAAGTCTGTATCAGAGCCCCATCCAAACCACAAATTCCCTTCTAGGCAATGATGCATTTCGCCTGCTGAAATTATAACCCCTTTATGATATGATCTGCCTGTCTTCTGAGAAAGAAAGGTTTTTAATGTAAGACAGTACTCCTTTATTTATCATCGGCAAATTCCCATCTTGGCTCAACAAAGTGGATTCCTGCAGTGTGCCCCCTCCACCCCTGCCTGGCCTCACATACAAAAGCCACAAATCACTGGATGCATCATAACACTGCAGCCTGCATCTTAGTTATTATCTTGCTTGTACGTGTGTCTCAAAGTTCATAGCATTCGGGACTGACCTCCTGCATAACTCAAGCTATAAATTTCACGCAGCATTTTTGGCACTGAGCGAGAATAATGTGTGTTTGAACTCTCACCTAGCTTTAGAAAGGCATTTGGTCTTGATTAAAATACTGTAAAGGTGGAGAATCCACCACGTCCCTGGACAATCTGTCTTGGGGTGAAACAGCCATGGCTCCAGTAAGGGGGAGAGAAGGAATGAGTGTTTTATTTGTATGATCAATTTATGCACATTGGCTCCAGCATTGCTCTTGAAGTGTTCCAGCTGCAGCCACATACTGGGAACACTGGCACGTGTGTTTGGGCATAGCCAGTGCCACACAAGAGCCTGAATCCTGCCCAAGCCTTTTGCTGCAGCAAACCCTGGTCTTGCTGATGGGGCATAGAGTGTCTGTGTAAATCATCCCATACCTTTGCTATGGCCACAAACATGGAAGGAAGGAATGCTAAAGCTTTTTGATTCCCAAATTTCAGTTACAAGTTGTTCAAGGTGAGCTCGTGCATGTGGTGTGCATGGGCAGCCCGAAGGTTTTGGAGAGCAGAAAGCCGTGTAGCTGCTGTGCCATCCCTGTGCTGTTGCTTTTCTATCCTCCTAATTCCACCGCTTCATTTAGGGCTCTGCCTGGGTCCTAAGCCCATGGGTGTTTTCCACGGAGGCTAGGTGGAAAGCATCCTTGGAAGCTGCTTTTCTTCCCCCTCTGATGCATTTGCCCTGGGCTGAGTTATCCCTCCCTTCCTTGCTGACTGGGATATTCTTCACTTACCCAGGACTCCTGCTGCCTGTGCCAGTCACACCCCGCAGCAGGACTGGCTGCACGTGAGCAGCCTCCGTGGCTCTCTGTGCCAAAAAGGGGAGAGCAACTCCCCCAGTCTCACAGCCCCGTGAGAACAAGCGCTCTGGTATGAATCAGGAGCTGCTGAGATCACGCTGGAAAAATACATGTTGTGGTCCTTGCTCTGTTGCCATGGTAATGAGCTCTTGGTTTACATCAGCAGAGCTGGATGGGGTCACCGGTGGTTTGCCTGCCTGCCCAGGACCTACCATCTTCCCAAGCCGTGCTGTCCCCAGCCCCGAAGCCGGCCGGGGTGGGAGCCAAATTGTGGATCTGGTTTGGTTACTGAGATGGCAAACAGAGCTGCGCTGCCATCAGCTTTTTTGATAAAAGCTGGTCTGCACAAAGGAGCTCAGGGATAAAGGCAGATGGGGGCCTGAATTTTGAGCTCATAGGAAGGGGCATCCTGCCAGGACCGTCCCAGGCTGTCCCAGAGGAGACCCACCATCCAGGTGGGAAGCCCACTGGGATGAGTCAGTGGGAGCAGCTCTGCAGGCACCTCTGTGAGCAGGGGGTTGCTGCTGTGGGCTGTGTGGTGCCTTACGGCATGCAGGGGACGAGCATTTGTGGGATTCGTTATGTGTTTAAAGCCAAATGTGTGTTTGTCAGGTGGAAGCATGCCTGGGGTATAAATCTGTAACAACCTGGAGCCTGAGGGCTGGAAGCAAGGATGAGGGCATGCCTTTTCACTTCTTTCTGCGCCTCTTATGGAAAGACTCCTTTTCTGTGCCTTGCCACGGGCTGCACCTCTCTGCACCCACTCATCCACCTTTCCCTTGCCTCCATCTCTGTCGGTATCTGCTGCTTCTCTTGGCTTGCTGGCCAAGGACACCAGCACAGACCAGTGTGCAGGGCGCATGCTGCACTGGGAATACGCAGAGACCTTTGTGAGGTGCCCAAGGCAAATGCTGCCTTTCCTGGTGCGTGCTTTTGCCTTTAGATGGGTGAAAAAATCCCCCCCAATTGTGCTCAGGGTATTAATACCTTGGCAGGGAACTGGGAGCATCTTGAAGGCTGCGAGTGAAATATTCTTATTAAAAAGCCAGCTGCCTTCTTTCTCCTCATTACTTATTCTCGTTAGCCCCAATTTAAGGAAAAGATGGATTATGCTGCCTGCAGCAGCCCCCCAGCAACATGCAACACAAGGAGCAGCAGGCGGCAAGCAACGGGAGGCACCTGCTCCGTTCTGGGCTGCTCTCATAGGCTCAGGCTGAATTCCTTTTGCCAACACAAGATTCCAGATCATGCTAGAAAAACAAAGTTATTTTTGGATATCTGTAAAAATGGTTTAAAACTGGTAAAGGGGACGGGGAAAAAACACAAAATGAGGACGTGCTCTGATATTCCTTTCAAGTATCCCGACCGGCTCTGGGAGGAATGTCAGAGGAGCTGTACCAGCCTTGGATGCAGGGGTGGGATCTGTCGCTCGTGCTCTTTCTGCCTGCTCCTGCTGGGTGGGTTTGCAGAAGCACCGTGATGGCAGGGCAGCCTCAGAGCAGCCAGTGGGGGGGTTGCAGGAAAAGCTTTTCCATCTTCAAATAGTGTGGAGGGGACCAGAAAGACCAGCCCCTTTCTTTCAGGGAAACAGATGAACATATAAACTCCAACTCTTGCAAGCGTTTCAAATTTGGGACAGCTTGAAAGGAATACAGAAAATGAACGAGCACTGATCCCCCATGAGAGCATTCAAGGCGGTGTGATCGCCTTGCTTCGTCACAGCTTGCGTGGTTGCCTTTGTCATCCCAGCCTGGCTGACTTTCAGCGTGCTAATGGGTTAAGCATGGTATTTGTGGCGTGTGAGTCTGTGTGTGTCATGGCTGGGAACCCCCTGGGACCATATCTCTTGGCTGGCAGGAGGGTGGGTGTCTCAGCACAGCCAAATGCATCAGCTATTTCCAAGCACAAAGCACTGCCCACCAGCCCACGGCCATCCGGCTGAGATAATCTTTCCGTATTTTTACAAAACCTAGATAAGCAGAATTGCTGTGCATAGCTGTTGGGCTCTGGGTGGGCAGCCCATTTGGAAGGAGGGCAGATTTCACACCAATGTCAAGTTAGTCCCCAGGCACTTGTCTTCACATCTTGGATGTGTTTTTGGGGTGGTTCCCCTAAAAACACAGCCTCAGAAGCATCTGGGCATGTGACGTGCCTGTGGCGCACGTGGAGTTGTGGCGAGGGTCTGAGCATTTTACCAGCGGTTCAGAGGCACGAACTCCACCCCAGCTGGCGCAGCCCTGCCAAAATAAGCAGGTGGGCTGCACGCTGCTGCCCCAAGGCACCAAGGAAAAGGGGATTCCCAGGCTTGTCTTTGGAAGCAGCATGTCTGTGCAGCTGCTTAAGGGAAGAAGGGTCCTCTGGGAAAGGGCCCCTACTTGCACGTGTGTCCCCCGCCCCAGACTGCTGTGGCTGTAGCAGCAGCCCTTGGCGAGCGCGATGCTTTGGGTGGGGTGCATCAGCTGAGGAAAGTGTGTCCCCAGTGCACACCAGCAGTGTTTCAGGGGTGAGCAGTCGCTTGGCTCTTTCTAAGCATGCTGCAGGTGTGAGGCTGTAGGGGAGGCTTGCAGTAAGGTGTAGAGATCTTCCAGCCTCTTGGTTTCACTTTTCCAGTTTGCATTTCTCAGCAAAATAACCTAAGTGACCTTTTCAGCCCCACTTAGAAAGTTCAGAGGAGGGGAGCGGAGTGTGCCAAACCATCTTCCTCTGCTCTGTCCCCACCAGTGAGTTAGACGCTCAGCTGCTTGACATTGTGGTGTGAGTGCTGCGCCCTGTCTTTTAAATAAAAGGGTGAGGTTACTGCTTTGTTCGGTGCAGAAGCAAAGATGGGATGTTCCTTCCCATGCACTAATGTTTTCCAGAGGAACGGAATTCCCACCCTAATTCTCATGGCTCAACCTGCAGTGATGGGTACAGCGTGACTCTGTGCACCTTGTCCTGCTGCTGCTGGGCCTCTCATGGGCTGCTCAGCACCGGAAAAAGGCAGGAAACGTTTGCGCACTCCAGTGGCTGGCATTTACTGATGTGAGATTTCTGGGCTTATAAATGGCTGTTTGCTCATTTCTCGGTTCTAGGTGTGTGTCTTGAACTTCCAACCTCTTGCTCTGGAGAGGAAAGTGCTATTTGCAGAGCCACACTCACACGGGTCCACTCATAAACTTTTCCATAACCTCTGCCGACGAGTGCACAGTTCCCTTGGGAAGTTTTAAATGTCATGTTGTGCATCTACCATATCTCCTGGCAGCAAGGGGCGAGGAAAGATCTGCTGTGTTCAGAGGCAGCCGGTCTGCTCCTTGGCCCCAGAGCCAAGAAGTCCATCCAGGCAAGATGGACTTAAAAATCAAAGGTTGATGCTGGAGAACTTTAAGTTCTTTGCTTGAGACCATAAAGCCTTTAAAGCCAGTTGGTAATTGCTGTCAGCAAATGGTTAGTCTGGAGATGGTCATCCCTTGGGGGCTGTGAACAAATGCAGAAAGAATCTGGGTGGACAGTAATTTCTGGTGGCTTTCCATGGCCTCTGATTCTCCTCTGCTCTACTGTGCCACCAGCACGTGGGGAGGGGGGGAGCTCTGCCTCACAGTCGTTGAACATGCTGTGGCAATCTGTGCCATCGGAGGTCATTGGCTGAGCTGCAATAACTCATGAGATCAGCTTAAAAAGTAGTCTCGGATGTTTTTCACTTCCTCTTGGCTTCTGAGCCTTGCCAAGGCATTTAGGTCTCTCTCAGATTTTTCTCTGACACTTTAAGGATACAGCTTGTTTTCTTTTATTTATTTATTTATTTTAGGGTGGGTTTTTCATGTTTTCATGTGTCTGGGACCTAGGGCTTAAATACAGCCCCATCATATTTTGCGATGTTCTTCAGCCACCCAAAGCAAGCCCAGGCTTGGCAGCCTCACCTCTGGTCATGCAGCTTCATGGCATCCCGACTGCAGCTGGACCGGCACCATCCCACGCTCACAAATGCTGCCAGGGGGCTGGTGGCAGCAGAGATTTTGGCTAGTTATGTGTGCCAAGGGGACATGCTTGTTTAGCCACCAACACGACCAGAAAAGCAGGGAGCAGCGGGTTCAGCGCAGCAAGATGTGCTTCACTTGTGGTCTAAGCCTGGGGTGGGGAGCAGGTTGCATGTGTCTCCCGAGGAGAGAGAGCGGAAACATGGGATGTCCAGGAGAGCCTTTGATGAGGGAAGCATCCTGTGCAGCAGCGGGGACACGGCCAGGCCTGCCCAGGGTGGTGCAGGAAGGCTTCGACACGGCTGGCACGCACGGCTGGCGCACCCTGCCCTTCCTCCCACCCCGGCTGTCTTGCAAAATGCCTTGCCCCGCTGCCTCCTCGCTGGTGTCCCCAAAACTGGGGGCAGGTGGCTGACCTCAGAGCCAAGCCCCCCAGTAAAACGGCAGTGGGCTCTGGAAAGGGAAAAGCTTTTGCAGAGTTGCCAGCTCCTCTGTAACAAAGCATGTTAAGTTTCCTCTGCTTTCTGCCAGTGGTGATCTGCTGCAGAGCGGCCAGGAATGGTGAAATACCATTTTATTTATAAAATCCCAGAAAAGAGGCTCTGGCCACACAGAGCAGCAGGGCTGCAGCTTGCAGCGCTTCCCTGAGCTGCCTGGCAGGACTGCAGGCGAGGCTGAGGGGCTGCAGTGGGTATTGCCTGCTCCAGCTGGGCTTCCACCTCCAGGAACCCATGTCTTCTCCTGGGAGAAGCCCGCAGCAACCTGGTGAGACCACGCAACAGCTTCAAGCTGAGGTCCTCCCCTTCATCGGAGCTGAAAATCACCCCATAGAAATAGCAAGTTCAGAAACCTTGTGTTCATCGTTTTATCTTCGACAAGTGAAAAGTCTCCAGGGTCACCAGCATTAGTCAGCACAGGGTGGGTGGAGAGAAAACAGCCTGGCAACTGAGCAGCATGCCAGTGGGAATGCTGTCGTGCCCCTTGGGTTTGGTAGCGTGCAAGTCATCTGGGATCAGTCTTTGAATATGACTCTGTAATGTGTTACTGTGAGTGGCGACAGCCTGTAATTGCTTCAGAGGTGTGGAAAGCCCTCGCCATGTCACAGCGCTTTTGCCAGCTCAGCTGCTTGTGGGGAAAGATGACTAAGTTCCCTCTCCTTCCTCACCTGTCATGATTTTAAAGGCTCGGCCCCCTCGGCTGTGCAGCGGTGATGCTCGCTGTGGCTCAGGGCAGGGTGCTCACCATGGCTCGGGATGGGATGCACGCCTGGGAGCAGCTCTCCTTGCAAACCCTCCATGGGTTGAAAAAGTGATTTGGGAATGCTCTGCTAGCACAACCAGTGCTCCATAAATCGGTCTCCAAGGCTCTGTGTAAGTGTGGTTGGGATGCTTTGGCACATCCCTAATAAAGATCATTATGCTAGCTGTAGGTACCTGGCACTGAGGAGTGCTTTACAACCATGACCCAATTAATCTTAATTATGTTTCAGCATGATAGGTGAAAACTTTCTTCCTCTACATAAAAACATGCTGCTTAATGCACTTGGAGAGCCTCCTAGAATAAGAGCAGCACAGCTCCAGGTCTGGCGTGCCTCTGTTTCCACGCTGAGTGGGTACTGAGGTGGCAGGGACGCAGGGCCAGCTTTCGGCTGCTGGCAATCCTCGTGCCCCCCGGCATTCCTCTGAGCTTCGCTGCTCTGACAATTTCTGAGCTGCAAAAATGGATTCACAAAATATTGCCTGCCTTTTGGACACTGGTGGGGACCCAGTCCCTCTGCCGGTGTGATTCCTTAAAAAAAAAAAGTTTTAGTGTGAATAGATGTCTTTGTCAGGCCTGCGTTGTGCTGCGAGCCAGTGTAAAACCTCTTTTGCCTCTCCAGTGGCTTCGTTATGTTGTCCAGCTTCTACAGGAACCGGTTATTCAAGATGATTTATACAGATTCTCTACATAATTTTTACAGCTTTCAAACCATGAGATAATTGAACTCTCCAGGCCCATGCAGCAATTAAAAACACATTTTGATGAAGTGACATGGCTGCTTACAGAGCCTACCGTTAATGTCAGAATGCTTTATTGCTGATACGGCTCGAGCACAAAGATGCAGAGGAGCCTTGGAAAGACAGCACACACCTAGTCGTATTTAACCAAAAGCCCCTGTATTTGCCCCATTTCTGAGGGCACTTAGAAATAAATCAAACTGAGCTGAGGTTTTTGCGTGCATTCGGGGAGGGCTGCAGCTCGTTATCATCCCTGAGCACGTTCGTTTCACTGCATGGGTTTATGTAAATGGTGTGTTAGCTGAGTGAGGGGGTGGCTGAAGGAGGGAGGCAGGTCGGCCCAGCCCTAGGTTGATGAACGAAAGCCCTGGTCTTTGCTTTATTTCAGAGCTTCTGGCAGGGAGTATTATTTTGAGAGCACTAATGGAGAAATGAAGCAAACTACAACTCCAAGGTTGTCAAAATAAAACCAAAAAGAAACATCAGCCCAGTATAAGCTTGTATTGCTTCATCTAGCCTCACCCCACTGTGATTTATCTTTCTTTTTTAAAAAAAAAAACCAAAACACTAGTGAAAAGGCAGGAGTTTCCAAGCTGCAGCTGCAGGAGGGTCAGGGTGTGTTTAGGCTAGTGTGGTGACTTGGCAGTAATGCTGTTTTGTGCAGCTGTGTGTTTTTGGTGCAGCGTGGATTCTCCTCCCCTCACGTGGGAGGTTGGAGGAGGTCAGTAATAACAAGACCCCAGCCACGCAGGGTGCCATTGTTCATTTTCCAGTTAAGCAAAGCTGACTAATAAATTAATAGATGTTAGGTCTGGGATAGGAAGCTGCCTGATCATGGCCGTGATATCTGTAATTGTTCAGTGGTCCTTCTTTCCCAGCCTGACTTTGCTCAGCCCCTCTTCTTGCTGGCTTTTCCTTCCAAATCATATCAGCAGTGCCCAGCTGACCATACCTAAAGGTCCTGTCGTGGAGGAGTCCAAGTAAAGCTGGTTCTGTTTGCATTTCAACTTTTTCCCTGCAAAACCCTGCACTTGCAGCGCCGTCTCCTCTGCATGGCAGTATCACTCGCACCCTTCTCTGCTGTCCTCTCCCTTTGGTTTCTGTACAGCCTCCAGCCAGCGCAATCTAGGGACCGACGGAATTTACATCTTTTTGTTTTGATATGTGGGATTAAGAAAGCAAGGCACACCAGTGGTGGTGTTGCAGGTTGCTCAGCAAGTCTATGTGCACAAAGCAGGGTTGCTTTGCTTATGCGCGTGCTCAGCAAAACTGTGATTTTCCTTACGTGTGTGTTTCACCTGGTGTGAAGGAGACAAAAGGATGGTGCTCAGCATAGGAGGGGTCACATCTGTACCTTTAGGCGTTAATTTTGTCTGTGCCTATCCCGGTAAACTCAGCCTTGCTCAGAGCCTACTCCAGCCCTGCACCCATCTTCTGGACTGGCTTGCACCCTCGCTGCTAGATCCTCCCCTTACTGAAGCTCAGCATGTGCAAGCTGCCTTCAGTTCCTGCTCAATCTAAGGCCTTCCCAAAGCACTGTGAATATTCGGGTGCTGCCTTGTTCAGGCAGTCACTTAGATCAGGCACATCTTTCTTTGGACAAATCCTGACTTCAGATGGACAGGTTCAGCGTCGCTTGCAGAGGGGAAGCCAAGCTGCACCACGTAGATACAGCACAGTTCCTGCTTCAGGTACAAAAGGTTTAGGCTCATGTTAAATTTCCTATGACAGCATGTTTGCAGAAACATTTTCTAATTTCACTGCAATGCTAGTTTACAATCTTATAAAGAGTTACAAGAATGCAAAAGCCCATCAGTGCATAACATTCTGGGATTTTAATTAAGGTGAAGTCAAACTTCAACTCAAACTCTGTCCGAAGGAGTATTTTTACTTTCTCCACACTGGCATTTCTACAGCTCTTGAATTTGTGCATTTCTGGCGCTCTACAATCATTAAATATCCTGAACTAAAAGCAGATGCTTTTAACAAAGAGCTCATGGCCCAAACAAAAATCACTGCCACCATACTGAATATGACTTCTTAGTAACCCTATTACTACTTAGAATTTTTTTTTTTTTAATGGTAGTTGGGGAAATATTCTTTTTAAAAAATCAGGCATACATCTGGAAACATTTCTGTATATTTATTTTGTATATTTGAAGAGCAAGGTGGCCATCGTTCTGCAGCAGAGAACAGCAGGTCTCAGCTGAGCTTATGCTTGGTCCTGCTTCCAGCCACAAAAACTGTCCCTGAGATTTAGTACCCTGTAATTATTTGAAATAAGCACAAAGCTGGTAAGTTATTGTGAACTTGGTGAAAAACTTGCCAACCCTTCTCCTCCTCCTTCAGCTGGAGTTAGGAAAGCCCCCTCACCTTAGGCATGGATTAATTCTGACTTCCACAACTTACAAAGCCAGCTGTATCTTGACAAAAACAAATGCAAAAAACAGCCTTCGGTTTAAGCTGTTGTTCTGTCTGTTCAGTCCATTAACTCCTGCACAGATGATGCCGCATGCCGCTGACCCATTGTGAATCTCCTTAGACAGATCAATCCTCCTGTTTATTAATCATCCATACGCTCAGGCAGTGCGACCCCACGGACGGCTGCTGAGCGGCGGTAATGCAGAGCAAACCCTCGGCAAGGCAAGCGCTGCGTGCTGACCGGGAGGAGAAGCAGTTCTACAGCCAAGGATACGTGCCGCAGTTCTACAGCCAAGGATACGTGCCGTGAAAACCAGTGGGGAAAAGCAACAGAACAAAAGCAGAGCTCAGAGCACCAAACTGCCAGAGGTTCCCTCCCCAGCCTGCCCTTTTAACCCCGAGGGTGGCATAACCCTGAGCTCTATTAGATACCCTGCCCATGAGAGGCTGATGGAACGCCTGCTGCCAGCTTCCCCCTCGCGCTGTCAGAGCCCTAAGGCTGCCAGGCTGTGCTCGTGCTAACAGACCTGTGCTGGGACCAAGGTGCGAGCAGCCTGCGTCTGTGGCACAAGACTCCATCTCCTGCGCAGGTGGTGGGCCTTCTGGCACATCCAAGCCTCATTTCCCAGATTGCTTTTTACATTTTTCTGGCAAATCAGGAAAGACTGTAATCTCTGATGGCTCCAGTTTTTATCATAATTAATATCTGCAAGAGCGAACAGTCCCATCTATGCTGAAGGCTCCTGTACAAGTGGGGCATCAGTGCCGCTCCATCGTGGCTGGAGCGCAAAAGATCAGGTCTGCCCCTTCCCACCCTCCCAGGAGAGCCAGACCCACCTCCTCCTCATTCTCATTTATTTCCTTTACTTCTCTTTGCTGTTATTCTACAAGCAAAATAATGAATTATTTCCCATCCAGACATGGAGCCGTGGGGACTGGGGAGGGCAAGGAGGGCTTAGGGGAAAAGCAAAACTCTCTGCGAGGAGTCCAAAAATAACCAATTTGTTAACTTCCAGCACAAAACTTCCCTCCTCCTTTTCAGTGTTTAATGACCATGCTGGGAACAAATATTGATGGTTAAAAGGGGATTAATTGTGTTTTTAATGAGCTTGAACATTCCCCTTGCACAGAAACTGAAGCTCACCGCAGACTGTGTGGACATCACGATGTTCCATTGGCATTTTCTGTTAGCAGTGACAAGGACGGCTCTCGGCGTGGCCCTCCTCCAGGCAGGACAGCCAAAAGGAGCACACAAAGATGGAATAAAATATGAAGGCAGATGAGAAAACCGGACTGAGCTGATTCTGCATCCAGGAAACCTGAGTCAGGTTTTTACACTAGTGAAATACTGCAGCTATACTAAATGTGTCATATGCTTCCATTTATGTGAGTCTGTTATCTAATTACCCCTACAGGAAACATAAAGCCAGTGTTATTTCAGTAGTCTAAAGGAGTTTTCATGTCTTTTTTTCTGTTTGATATCTGGTAGATAATTACGCCCAGTGCTGTAGTGTGAACTTGTGGTAGTATCAGAGGAGATACTGCAAATTACAAAACCTCTGGAGTTATGCTTGACAGGTAATTTGATGAATTGTTGACAACAAAACCAGAGGCTTGAAAGGTATTGCTGTTGGGTATCTGTGTGAATCGCGTATTTAAAAAGGCAAGCTTCGTCCCCAGGCTGGCACTGGTAAACACAATGTGCTTCGTGAGCAGCCGCTGCATGACACAGCAGTTCATTGCCAAGAGTTCCCCTTGCCTTCTTTGCAGTGCCGCTGTAATTTGCCACAAAATTGCCTCTCTGAAGCCAGAAGCGATGTAAGAACCCATTTATCTGCAGGTTTACGAGCACGAAGAGCATTCTCAGAGTCTGACGGCAAATGCTTCTGATCTCCAGTTGCAGCTGTGAGATGACAGATCTCTCTGATTCAAAGATATCTCATGTCAAGAAAAATTGGGGCTTTCAGGCTGCGCCCTACTGGCGTGTGGCTGGGTGAAGCCCACCAGCCCCACCTGGTGCAGTTTCCCCAAGGCGGGGAATGCAGAGGTGACACTGGTATATAAGTACAGAGTTCATTCCCTGAACCAACCTCTGCCTGGGTAGGGTCACCCAGAGCTGGTCTCCAGGCCCATGCCCAGATGGCTTTTGAATATCTCTAAGGGTGGGTGGAGACCGCACAGCCTCTCTGGGCAGCCCACCCCAGCATTTGACCACCCTCACCATGAAAAAAAGATTTTTCTCAGACCACTCCCAGAACAAAGTGGCTGGAGCTCAGCAGCCAGCAGCAGAGCTCCCAGAGGCAGGGGAAGATGTGGATCACTGCTGAAGGTTTTAATGGGGCAGCTTTCCTTCCAGTGTACCCACTGAAATGCCTTGCCCTCAAATTCTCCCTCTCTTTGGCGTAGCATCTCCTTCTCCTGGTGTGTCTCCTCTGTGTTGTCTCTTTTTTCCCTTCCTGCAGCATGCTTGCTTTTTCGTATTTCAAAGTATATGAATCGGGTTTCTTGGATCTGAATCCCGGAGCTCCACATGTGGCTGCTTGTGCTGACTTTAACCCAGATTTCTGGCCAAAGGAAGAACATGGCATTGCAGGACCTCGTGGTGATGACCAGGAAGTGCCCACTCCCATATCATAACAATGACAATCCAGCGCTTCCCGCCCAGCACCTTGGACACTCACCACAGAAGGGCTGCCACCTGCTTTGGAGGGAGCCCCTTGAACCCTGGAGCAACCCTCAGATGACATTTCAGATGCATTTAGTAGTTAAAGTTTGTACATGCCGTGCCTTGGCATGTCCTCAAGTACATGCTTTGTTTTCAGACTGCCAGGCGCCCTGCAGATGCGCTTGCGTGTTTTCAGGTAGCTGTACCTTCAAGTCCATCCTCGCCTCCTCACAGGGGTTCAACAGCTGGGCAATTTACACACATGAAAATTCACGCAAATGTGCTCTGACCAACAGTGTCAGTCCATCAGCTCGAACCAAGACGCCTTGGTTGTCTTGTGAGGGTTTGTTCCCCAGAGCTATTACCAACTGATGTAGGAAAGGGGCACCTTCAGGCCAGCATCCATGCTGGAAAACTGAGGTTATGTTAACATATTATGCCTGTTGACTACAGATGCCGCCTCCGGGAATGCTCCCTGTGACCCAAGCTTCACAGCTGGGGTCCAACCAGACAATGACTAATCGTGAAATTTCCAAAAATATTTTGCCAGGTGTTTATTTCTCCAGGCAGCTGCCTTTTTCATGTTTACTCATTGCAGGCAAAGACTCCACGCCCGATCTGGTGATAAAAGGGCATTTTCTCATCGCAGGCAGAGAACAAGCAATAGCAGTTGGAGGTACGAATACGCCCACGGCAAAAAGTTCAGAGCCAGATCATAGCTCCCTGAAGACGCTTGGGTCCAGGACATTGGTTCTACCCCTCCAGAGAGAGCAACCAGATGCAAATCTAGATTCTCATCTTTTTCTAAATAATTTGGACTCTCAGATCATGATGAGGGCCCTTCAGTAAGGAAAATAATCATGCCAGAAAAAAATATTATTGCTGCAAAGACAGGAGTTGTTTACATAACAAACAAACAAAAAAAGCATAGCCTAATGCAGGTGTCTGAAAGTCAAGGGGCTTCTCTTAGATGACAGAGGGGGCAAATCCCTCCCAGGGTGAGTCTGTTCTTTTGGACGCGTTCCCCTCTGCTGTATACGAAGCACCCTGGGCTGGCTTATGCTGGGACTGAGATGGGTATAGGAACGCAAACTGAGACCTTGGCAAAATTGATAGCCACGTTATCGTTACAATACTGAACTATGGTCAGAGGTGAGGAAAGCAGCACAATTGTCTTTTTTTTAAAAAAAATCTTATGGTGGCAAAAGCTTGGTTGAGGAAGAGCTGCAGGAAGATGCCTAGCTCTTAGCTTACTCCACTGTTTCCCAGTCCCAGGCAGTAGCCCAGCTTCTAGGGATTGGTGTCGGTGCACAGCAGGGATTTAGACACCAGATGTAGCCTGTGGGCACACGGGATGCTTTGCTGCTTGCCTGGGCTTCACAGGAGGGTTTTTGCACTGATTTCAGCAAGTTTGGGGTCTTGCAAGGCAATGCTGCTTTCTGCTGATCAAAGGAAAATACAGCTAGTTGTTGCCCGAGAGCCCTCGTCCAGTGTATTTAGACTGACTTTTCCTTAGAATTCTCAATGGTCAACAGCTGGGATCAGGTGGAGTTTGTCCGGCATCATCTTAATCAAATTGGCAGCTATTTTAATAGAAGTCTTGATCAAAATAAAGTGTGGTAACATTAACAGTGCAAGGCTGGGATGGTAAATCTGGCAAGAAATTGCTATTTTCTTGCCATTAGGAATAACTTGGGGGGGGGGGGGTATACTTTATTTCTTTTGGCAGGGAGTAAAGTGCTAATGTTAATTTATTCTCTGCAATCCATTTGGCTTTGGGGGGGGGGGGGAGAAGCAATTTTTTCTCTCCCCTGCTGATTGCTTTTTTTTATTATTATTTAAGTGTCTGTAAACAGGAGGCAGTTTGTTTCCAAGAGGAGGAAGCACTAGCATCCTGCAGATACCAGCAGTGTCTGTTAGCCAGAGACTAAACATCATCCACCTGCTTTTTAGATTCTTGACAGAGAAACAAGATCTTTATAATCTTTCGCAAACTCCCCAGACTTGGCAAACTATTTGAATATGGGCTTGACTGGAAATGTGAGGAGTTACACAGTTAAAAAAAGTCTTGTATACAGACGGAAAGCTTGCCTGACCTCTCCAGAGTTACATCAGACCTTCAATATTTTCTGGAACATGCTAGAAAATTGTATGCTTCCAAAGGCTGGTTTTGATGCCTGTGGGTTTAGCACGGGTTAAAATATTTTGCTTCTCTGGAAGGTACAGGAAGAAACAGAAGTTTACAATGTGCCAACAGCTTAAATATGTGTAATAAACAAGGGCACGTAACAAATGAGCTGTGTGGAGAATTTATTTGGTAACAAAGGAAAACCATCCACTGATGGACCTCTTACGTTTGGTTTTCCATCGACCTAACAGGCCACTTGTCAAGAGCATGGTGTCAGGGTTGTAGTGAATTAACTCAAAACCAGTGCCCCCCGAAGCTGTGGGAATATATCCTATCACAAATGCCTGAAGGCAGGAATGAGCCTCAAAGAAAAATTAAACAGGAAAAGCACTGCTGTCTTTCAGTAATTCACAGGCCAGAGCCAAAATTGCAGACACCCTAATGCCAATCAGGTGATGCTCACCTGGCTCTAAGTTCATTTCCAAGAGACCTTCACAAATAAGGGTCTTGGCTAGGGCCCTTGACCTCGGTGGGAGCCTTTTATAGACCTTGGATGTGTCCCCACATCAGAAACGTGAAGTTATTATCAAAACTATTGTCTCAATAGCATGAGAGAACAAGAAATGGTGAAAAAAGCTTTTCCCACCACTCCAGCACACCGGACCTCTTCTCACAACCCCTGCACAAAAACGGGGCTCATTGAGCAGGCTTTCTTCCTTCCTATGCAGCAGCACTCAAAACTGCTTGCTGCATTGGTTACCGTAAGCCCCATAGTAGGTATGTGCACTCAGCTACCTGATAGTCCCATATCAGGAAGGTGACAAACACAATTATGTTTTCCAAGTGACAGCTTAGCAAGTGGTTATTCGTTATCTTGGTACCAGACGAAGGCAGACATTAAGGTCATCAGTTTGTAAAGTCCCAAGTTCTTATGGGGAACCAAGCTTCAGGTAGGAAAGGACTGTGATTTTAACCACTCGGTTGAACTGACTCATCTAGCATAGGCTTGGAGAACTTGATAGATCTTAACAACACTCACAGATTTTGAAAGCCAGGAGGGGCTGTGAGTCCAGCTAGTCTGATCTCATTTACCACAAACCATACACTGTTATCTGGCTATTGAGTACAGTCATGGCTGTCTAAAGCTTTCCTTCTGAAAGGGCACTTGAAATCACCTGGAGATGAAGAAGCCACCTTTTCCTTTTGGTGTGCTCCAGCAGCCAGTGAATCAAAAACTGTACCTTGCCGACAATTAAATTTTGCTTCCCTTTAGTATTCTAACATCTCCTTTTTAAGACAAAAAACACCCAGGAACTTTTATCAATTCACGTGTTTTTCAAGTGACACCAAGATCTTAGAATTTTTGCCAGAATATATGTTAACTGCTGCTTTTTGAGACTTAACGTAAAAGCAGCATGAGGGGGAGTATGTATGGTAAGTTTGATTTGTAGCAAGATCATATGCCAAAATGTATTATGTAGAATAGCATTAGAGGCTAACCAGTATGCACTACTGACATATGGACCAAGAGCCTGCTGTTTGTTTTTCATTAGGATTTTGTCTGGAATTTGCATTTTTAGACTATGCTGAAAGCTCTGTCTCTGTTTTGGGGACAACACTAAGGTTTGCTGAGTGGTGGCTTGGCTCCCATTCAGGAGAGCTTCAGTTTCATCAGCTCCAAACTTGGGAAAAATGCGTTTTAAAGGCCTTCTCCTCCTCAAAGGCTCTGCAGACATGCGGCCAGATTCCTCCCAATGCAACAGTCAGCTGAACAGCATGGGGGATGAATTTGTCCGCTATGGGAAACTATTCAGATCGGCCTTTCTCTATTCTTCCTAGAATATTTTCACTCCAGGATCCTTAACTATTTAACTCATCTTTTTCTTTTCTTCCTGGCAAAGGGGAAGCCCGGTATAGACTGGGCTCCTGCTGTGAGGCTGTCAGGTAAGGATACCCTTCACAGGTATGCCTCTACTCTGCACAGGTCTGGCCAGCACTCCCTGCCTGCAAATCTGGCGGTGCCACCAGCACACCAGAGAGCTACTGTGCTGCCGGTGGGACCGAGCCCACCAGCCGGTGTGGAGAGGCCGGTGGGAGCTGGTGGTGATCCCGAGCAAAGCTGCGCGGTTCGTTTCTCTGACTGCAAGCCCGTTAAAGTTTCATCTTGCATGTAAGGAGGTCAGGGTTATGTCAGTGAGCAACTGGACACTGATCTCTGGCTCCTGGAAAGGATGAGCAGGTCTGGGCTGATCTTTCCAAAGACTGCAGCATCCTCTGGTGGAGCCATAAGGAAAGGATGGCCAACCAGGGGAGAGGCACGATGAGGTTTTGTCTTGCATTGCCAGGGATTTGGCACCTCTCAAAATACACCCCAGCTTTGCTCATCTGCAGCATAACTGGGAAGAGCCAAAATCGCAAACGCCCTAATGCTGATCAGGTGATGTTGTGCCTGGGGAGCTACCCGCTGTGCTCCAGCGAGGAAGAGGCAGCCCAACAATCAGCCTGGGATCTGGGGACATTTCCATTTCTTAGTTTGCTGCAGACATCCCGGCTGACTTTGGGCAAGCATCTGCAAATTTCTGATGGTTCAGCACAGCAGGAGCAGAACCTGTATCCAGAGTGGAGTAATCTGCCTGGCGGAGCTGCTTCCCAACTTCTGCCTTTTCCTGGTCTTAGTCACCATGATTAAAGCCTGAGGTGTTCCTTTGCTCCCAGCCAAAGGAAGTACTCAGATAAAATCTGGGTTCCCAGGCTGCGATTCTTTCCTGGACTTTGCTGTGTTTTGGCTTAAAGGGCAAAATGGGTTGTTGCGTCCTGTTTTATTACAATGGCCCTGTGTCTGTAGCGCTTGCCCCATGCACAGGGCACCTGGGTTCAGCATCTTCCTCAGCACAACAGGATTCAGACACCTCTCTGCTGCCTCTCAGCTGTTTCATCCCTCCTGTTGAAACTGCAGAAAAAAATTAATGATTCAGAGAGAAGCGAGTAAGACACCCTTCCTTCCCTCCCCATCCAGCAATCAGGATGTTCATCAGGGATGAGCGAGACAGGGCTCAGTCTTCTGCTCCCTGATGCATCTGAGCACCCAGGGCATTTGGAGAATCAAGTTCATCTCCTCCAGCCTGAGAAATAGGACTTGATGGCAGGAGGGTAGGGTGAAATCCATCCTGGAGTCACACAGCTGCTGGTGTGCAGGAGTGTGGGGAGAATCCCTCCTGGGCAGCTCCGCAAAGATTGACACACTGATACAACCCAGCGCAGCAGCGCTGCCAACTTCTGCAGCAATTCACTCAATCCTTATGAAAGCAAGACTAAATTGGACAGGAGCCTGCACTTCATCTTCTCTCCCAACTCCTCTGGGTGAGAACTGTTGAGCAGACCAGGTTTCCGATAAAGTAAAAGCAAACACCATTCCCTTGTGCTAAGATACAGGAATATTATCCTGACATTTTAGCATGGATCACTCATATTGCTGCTCATTCTCTCCACTCCTAGAGCTGTGTCTTGACAATAGAAACATTCCCCGAATACAAACAAAATAATCAGGGTTGAAAACCAAATTCATGGTGGAAGCACACACTCCTTGGTGGGAGCTATGCTATCTGTCAGGCTAGATCTGCCTCTCGGCCTGTACAAGTCTAAGCAAGCTGAGTTTGCACTAATTATTTTTATTCTAAGTATTTTTATTTTGTCTTTCCTATGATAGTCTTGTTTTCACACAAATGTGTGAAAGTTTTCTAGTGTCTGGCCAGCAGCCTGGTAATTATAGGATCTAGGTTCAAATTTGCGTGACAGAAGTATAGAACAGAAAGGTGAATAGCATAATAACTTGCAGTGATGTCTGCCTCTTCCTGATTACCTTTTTTTAATGGAGGAATTTATTTCACATTACCTCAAGGAATTACAATAACCATCCAACATTTTTACGGGCTGTTAAAATTTAAAGATTAAAACCTGCACTTATGTAAAAAAATGTTTCTAAGGAGGAATTTATCTGTCATTTGTCTTGGAAACAAGATTTGTGTGCTTAAGTACTTGGCAGCCCATATTGCGACTCGTCCCATCCGTTGGCTGTTTAAAATCATTTCACGTGATAAATGACAGCAGTATGGGGTCACCAGTGAGAAACACCATCTTGTCCTGCAGGAACAGCAGTTCTGGGAGACGTGAGACGCTGTTTGTGCTTCTCCTACGCCCAGATTTACCACACTAAAGTTCAGACCCTGAAGGTAGTAGTTCCTATAAACCTCTCTTTTAGCACTGGCAATAATCTGCCAGTATCCATACTGGGAGATGGTGGGGAGCCGGAGCTGGCTGGCAGAGCAAGATGGGCTGTATGGTAAGTAAAGGCATTTAACACACCTGAGGAACAAACCCACCACAGCCACTGGCAACAGAAGCAATTAAACCTGATTAAACAGTGAAACACCGTGCTTTTGCAAATGTGAAAACGTATTGTTTTGACTTGATTGGAATTTTTTTCAGCTTTGTAGAAACAGCTAAGCACAAGCTATGAAAATTCATGGATTTCCTTCAATCAGCTCTTCCTAATGAAGATGTGGATGGATCACTGGGAAAACAAAGTCCCTACAGGTATGAATTTTGTTGTAGTTGCGGCTGGAGACAGAGCATGGTACCACACCTGAGTGAACCGAGCCCTGGCTGGCAGCTTGTTTTGAGGTCTGGGGCCCTGAAAGCTGATCTGCTGTGAGCCTGGAGCGAAGCTGGTTTGTCTTCTCACAGCAACAAAAAAAACCCCAAAACACTCGCAGAAAGATCTGAGATTTTCTTCTACCTGGGGCACGGCACCTCCCAATAATACAGCTAGGGGCTGCTTTATGTGTGTAGGCAAGAGCGAGGCCTGGCACCCTGAGGTGACCAACGCGGGAGTTACTGCGGATTCTGGAGAGGAGGTAATTGCAAGCGTAGCGGCAGGCACTCCCACTAACGGGGTAAAACTGACCCCCGCTTGCAATTCTGAGGAGCTGTGAGGGCTTCGCCCGCGGGCCGAGCCCAGCTGCGCCTCTCCTCACGCAGCGCGGGAACGCCGCCGGTGCCCGCGCCCAAGATGGCTGCCCGCTCGTGGCCCACCGCCTCCCTCACTCAAGATGGCCGCAAAAGACAGGCGGCTGCCGTGGTGACGCTGTGGCGGCCATGTTCCTTTCGGGCAGCGGCGTCCCTTTCCTCGGGCTGTACCATTCCGCAGGTGGGGGAGCGGTGGTTGCGCCCGGGGCCGGAGCGCGGCGGGAGCGGGGCGGCCCGCCTGGCAGGGTAAGGCCGGGAGGCGGCCCTGAGGGAGCGACGGGGAAGCGCCGCCGGGAGGCGGGGGAGGGGGCCTGGCTGCTGCTGCCACCGCCCTGCCCGGCGGGAGGGTGGCCGTGGCCCTTGGGGTGCAGGCCGGGCCTCGACGCCTGAGGCGCAGGCAGCATGGCGGCGGCGAGGCCTCGGCCTGCCCCGCGGCTCGGCAGGCCCTGAGGAGACCTGCGCTGGTCTGAAGCACAGGGGAGGTGTCCGCCGTGTCCAGTTCCCCTGCGGGGCTCGGGGGTACCTGTGCGCTGTGGGCCGGCGACGTGCCTAGGAATCTGTTGGCCGTGCAAAGTGAACGGTAAAAGCCAGAAGAAGGTCGCACCTGCATGTGGCCCATGGTGCGAGGAGTGACGCGGCGTGGCACCATTGAGCGAGGTGCAAGCGTTAGCACTGTGCCCCTGCGAGCGTGCCCAGCCGTGAGCTCCTCACGCGAGGGGCAAGCCCTGTTGGGGCTCACAGGTAATGTACCTGGGGTTTAGGAAGGCAGAAGTCAGAGTTCTGTACGTTTTAAAAAAAGACCCCAACAACTTTAAATGATTGTTGGAGGAATTTGTCCAGCGGTGTGCTGGAGGATGAATTGGGATGCTCTGGATGGCAGTCCCTCAGCTTGCCCAGCAGTGCACAAGCAGGCCAGAAACTGTAGCGGGGTGGTGGTGGTGCAGTTACTGTTTGCTCAGTCTCCTGACAAACCTAACTTTACATATCTGCGTCTTGTGGGAATTTATCTGAATAAGCTCGATTTTTCAGATGATTGATTCAGTTGAGTAACTGTAGCAGTTACGTCCCTGTAATGTTCTTTTTCGCCTATGTTAGCCTTTTATCTCACTGTTATTAATATATTTTTACCATCACAATCCACCTTAAGACAGGTAAATGTTACCTGATTTTACAGGGGAAAAAAAGCAAAAATCAGAAAAAATACCACAGGTATGGCTTATTTAAGGACTGAAGTTAGGTCTTACACATCTGTGACAATGAGTCATTGCCCTTTACATAGGGAGGTTTGTGTGCTCTTAAATATTCTGCCTGTTGTACTGCAGTTCTGGTTGTTTAACCTGATCTCTTGAGCAGTTCGTTTTATCAGTCAGGATCCAGGGTGTTGCGCCGCGCCACTGTTACGATCTACCTGTGTTGTTCTTATTTTACCAAGTGATAGCCCAGGCATCAAGAGGAGCAATTATATGCTCTTACACCATATCAACACCTCAAAAAGATACTTGGGCCATTTGTGCAAAGGATAAAGATGATTAAGTAAGAGCATATTAGGACTTTATATTTATTATTTATTCACCTAACACGATTGATACTTCAAGGATTCTCATTTTGGTCCTTGTCAGAACCCTTTTTTGTACATGTACATGCAGCTTTTGAGAGTTTAAAGGAAGCCTTCCCGGGAAAGTAAGTTAAGGAAGAATTTCCTCCTCACTTCTCTGAAGAGAAACTTAAGATCTAATTGAAAAGGCTTGGGAAGAATCAACCAACCAAAGGTTAAATATATACTTTGCAAAAAGCAGGAGATATTTATCTGAAATAACAGAATTTTTGAGAAGTGTGCGGTTCAATTTTTTGTGGGGGTTTTCTCCCCTAGATAATTGGGTCTATGTATCAGTGTACCTTCGCTGTCTTCACTTCAAAAGGGCTACACTGTATCATACCAGATAAGGCTCTGGCCTATCGAAGTTGTAAAGTAGGTATGAACAGTGAAAGTCCAAGAAGCAAAGATGTTTCAGAAACATCCTTCCTAGAAACATCTTCACGCAGCACATATAAATCCCTTCTTAGAGCTTGGAAACCACCATTAAGCTTTAGTTTTTAAAACAGTTGTACTTATTCTAGTGGCCTTATCGGGAACTGTAATTGAATTGAAATACGTTTTGGTTTTTGCAGTGGTTCTGTTAAATTAATTATGTTTTCTGTAAATCTTACATACATGCAATTTTTTAAAAGTATTTATTTCCTTATTACTGGTCAAAGAGCTGAACAAAGTTACAAACAGGCAAAATGCAATATGTGGAAAAAAATGTTACTTTCATTTAAATCTTCCCATTGAAGTCGATGCCTCAGAGGGCAGCAACTTGCTGCTTTCAGAAATAGCCTCAAGGTACAGCAGAATGATTGTTTATTGGAGCTGTTAACCTCAAACCAGCTGCGCTTTGCTTCCTGGTTTCAGAAGCAGTAGCGGGTTCAGGATGACCCGCAGTGATCAGTGGGCTGTGAACCCTGCTGCCTCCCAGCAGCCGCTCTGAGAGGGTTTCTGAGGGGGTGAGATAATAGCAGAGGGGTTGTGGACTCCTCCTGCTGCATTGCACTTTTTCCACCTTTGTGACTGTCCTGTGTCACCGGTTGGGAGCTTGTTCTGCTGGGTTAGGGGCATGTGTTTGAGGTGGAGCAGGAGAGAAAGTGCCAATCATTTTGAGATTTGGGCTGTCAAGAGTGCTGGAAAGTGAAACACTCGGGGTGCAGCTCGGAATGATTAGTTTACAGACGCAGTTGGGAGTGAAAATCTGGATTATGAAGACTACACTGTCTTGTCTTCATAAATGGAGGGACACAGTTAAACCTTATGCTATCAATAATGTTACCACTATTTTTCCTATTTGTTTACTGGTGGTTAATTCAAGCCAACATTAACCTCCAATTCGAACAAAACATGTCCTACTCTTTGATTCAGTAACTGATTTACTGCAATGTTTGTCATCCTTATTCCCATTGCTGTGCATGGGAATTCCTCAAGAATCTCTCTTGTCATTAAGTGGTAATGAAGTGTAAAGAGTAAGGAAATAGTTTTCCTAATCCTTTGGGGGTAATAAGCTTCTTCCTTACCCCCAAAATGTAAGCAAAATACTCAGAAAACTTTCATTACTTGAACTTTTTTTTTGGGGGGGGGGGGGGAGGTGTATAATCTTATATACTGTTTTATACCCCAAAACATTGTGTTCAACTCTCAACCTCCTGAAACTGTAAAAACATATGAAAACAAACTATATTCAACACCACTTCAGAAAACTAGATCAATTTCCAGTTTTGATCTTCCTCTTCAAATGGTAACGAAAAGTAGTCTCATTTTTTCTGAAGAAAAAACAGAGTGAGGATTGATGAATCTGTGGCATTTTTCAGTGGAAAGACTTTTTCAGCAAACCATTTCTGGGCTGGTTTAATCTAGAACCAGCTGAATTAAAGAGATGATGTTGGAACATGCCTCTCCATTTGGCTTAGTATCAGATATTAGTGTTAGCAGAGCTCACATGGGAGCATGTATTGAGAATTTATCACAGATGGCAATCTGAAAAAGGAGCTGGAGGAAATTAGCACGTGCTCTGCTCATTGATTTCTTTAAGCGCTACTGATCGGTGAGCAACCCTGGGGTCAGTTCTGCACAGAAGTTAAGGAGGATATCCTGTTGGAAAACATTAAGAAGGGCAAGCCAGGGGACAGATTAAGTGGAAGCTTTTGTGAATTTGTGGTCTGAATATAGGTATTAAACCCTGATCTGTGCTTCTACCTACAGCCTGCAAGTCTGCTGCAGGAGCTGTTAGGGTTACGTCTCCATGTAGCTGGTGATCATTGGTAGGGAATAGTTGGCAAATCTTGAGTCGGGAGCACTTCAAAGATGCTCACTGGCCAGAATTCATAAGGCAGAGATGGTGATCATGATGATGATTTGTAGGAGTCTGGGTGCAAGTGGTCCTTTTCTGATAGAATTTAGACAGTGCTGTTTTGCACATCCCCCACTTTCTAGCTTCTGTGCGATGTTTCAGCAGAGGCTTTGTCTTTTTCTTTTAGTTAATTTCCCTCAATATTTTTCCTATAGTAATATTTTTGTTTTTTCTGAGTAAGCATCTTTGAATTTGCCACTAGTGAGGAGTCCAGGAGTGAGGAGGTTCTGCACCAGTTAGGTGAGAAGGCTGAGATCCCCAGCAGTCCCATTGATTGGGGTGGGACTTCTCACAGCAGCTCATCGAATACTCGGGATCAAAGCCCAGACTAAGTACAAGTATTTGAGGTTCTGCATAACTCAAATATACAGACCTTTTTATCTGGTAGGAATCTTGTCCGTTTCCTAAGAATGTAGCTGTACGTGCTCCAGCAGCACTTAATGGGGTCATTAGAAAATTCGTTTAAACCTTTAAATGCGGTTTTTAAAAAATTATTTGGGATGTTCCAAGCATTGAGTGATTTATGCCTTGCAGATTAGAAGATGATTGTCCTCTACGGTGCTCTGCTGCAGTAGCTTGTAACAGGAAGAGTATTCTCAAAGCTATCTCTTAAGCTTGCTATTCAGACCTATTCAGTCTAGGCTATGTATTGTATTTGACTTCCTGGTACTTTATGTTGAAGGCACATTTGTCGTCTTAATCAGACAGTTTATATCTGCAAGGAATGTATTTAATGTAACATCAAACACAATTTAGATGAGAAGTGAAAGCAGAGCTTGGTGTAATTTTCTGCCAACCATTATTACTGTGAGAGGGAAGCACAGCAAGCCAAGCTTAAACAGAGCCTTTAAGCAATAACAAGCTGATTCTTCTGTTTATTTTGGCCTAATGTTCTTCCCTTGGTTACAAAGCTGCTGTAAGCATGTGCTAAATAACAGACATTTAAAAACTCTGCTGGATCAGGAGTATCAGCATAGAGGATCAGATCAGAGCATCTTAAGGCCTCTTGGGAAGGTTGACAGCATCTTTGTGGTCCTTTATGTGCAAGGGTAAATGAGACTTCTTGTTCCAGTGGAGTAGGTGTCATATGCGGGCTGACACAGGAAAGCCACAGAGTTCTCAGGTGTAAGATTCACTGTGAGGATAGCTAGTGTCCGTCTCTAGAGGTGGTGGGGAAATGCAAATTGTTCTTTCTGAAAATGCCAAAAAACTTCTGGCCCCTATGTTTGTGGATTGAGAAGGAGCAGTTTTGAGATATTTTTCAAATAAAATACTATTGCCTCCTCAAAAAACTTGTAGCTTTTTCTAGATAAGTAGTTTGTGCCTGTATATTATTTAAGTGGCCAAATACAATAGAAGCTTGCTAACTATCGTTATTAACCCTTAGGTCTGATTGTTTACGGGGGGGGGACGACGACCCCAGAAACAAAATCAAACCAAATCCAAAGATTTATGCCCCTGCTTTGGCACAAGGGGCTGCCTGGCACAGTGTGTGGAGCCTGATGCAACTGTGAAAACACAGGCCCTGTTTCAACACCAGCCTGGAAACAATCGAAAGTGACTTGCTATATACTTCAGTTCCCCCTCTGTGCAAGAGGGGTGGGGAAAGATGCTCATAAATGGTTGTGACCTCTACTGTTGAAAAGTGCTTGTATGAAGAATGTTTTATTATTTAACTGGGCCAATGCTGTTACCCTTATTTTGTTACTGTAACCATCTGTGCTACAGAATATTCACTCTGAGGAGTTATCCTAGAGTGTAAATCTAAATCTGTGACTGTAATAAACCAAGCATGTTTGCAGATGGTGGTTGCATTGATAGAAATAACCTTAAGGTCTTTACTATGTCTCGTAAATGAGGAATGAGGACGTGGATCTCTGCTGAGCTTTTTCTTAAGTGATTAATGTAATACACAAGTAAAACAGTAGCTCATTGAAAAGGGAGAGCTGGCATTCAAACATTTGTCTGTTTTTCTGGCAGGATGGAGAAGAGGAAGATTCTAATGAAATCCAAGGTTGCTGCTCCTAACCTCTTGAGGGCACTGCATTCTCTGTACCAGTTCGGTCACCTCTGTGATGTGACTGTTCACACACAACATTTGGGAATTCAGGAGGAGTTTCTGGTTCACAAAGCTGTCTTGGCAGCTTCCAGCAACTATTTCAAGGGGCTTTTCCTCCATGATGAGATGTTGGACACGAAGAACTGCACAGTGACTCTGCAAGATATTTACACGGAAGAGTTCACCTCCTTCCTGGAGTTTGTTTACACTGCAGAAGTGGAGATTGAGGCAGAAAAACTGCAACGGATGAAAGAAATAGCTGAAAGACTTGAATGCAAGGATTTGCTTGACATTTGTGAAGAAGTGAAAGCAGAGGGCAGGAAGGGTTTAGATTTGAGCCTCCATCTGAAAGGTCAGCCACAGTGGACTCATATCCAGCAAGAGGAGAACTGCAAACTGAGTAACTCTTCCCAAGTTGCGGCAATACCCATGCAGAGAAAACTTTGGGATAGGCAAAAACATAAAAAGTTGCTGGCTGGCTATGACCTCATTGAAGGGCAACCAGCAAGCCTGGAGCAAGAGGACACTGCTTTTCCAGGCCCAAAATCCAGGGCAGCAAAGCTACCAAAATGTAACAAGGCAGATACCAGAAACAGACTTGGCATGGATATCGTTAGTCTGGAAAATGAGAATAGTCATCCTCTCCTAAGTCAGACTGAGTCAAAGGAAGCCCGCATAGCAGTTAGGAACACTCTGCCTGAGCAGTGGGAAGATGAAAACAGTTTAACTTCCAAATTTTCTAGTAAAACGGAGCGCAGGAAGACACCGCGGCACATGGAAAAAGTCTTGCCACAGATTGCGTGCGAGAAGTGCAATGAATCATTCCGTGTTACCAAGCAGTACCAGTCGCACATGGAGCTCAAGCATGACATTCATCTGGCTGTCAAGTACAGCTGCAATATGTGTGAGCAGCTCTTCTCCACTCACCAGAACCTCCGGCAGCACCGCCTCACCGTTCATAGCGATGAGCAGGGCTTCTCCTGTGTGTTTTGTGACAAGAGTTTTAAGCGTCAGAAGGACATAAAAGACCATATCCGCAGGGTGCATGAGAAGAAGCAGGATCCCCAGGCCTGCCCGTACTGCGACAAGGTCATCGGTTCCAAGTGTGGCCTGACGGTTCACATACGAACGCACACGGGGGAGAAACCTTACAAATGTGAACGCTGCTCTGCCAGCTTTGCTCAGAGGTCTGCTTACAATACTCACGTAAGGTACAGCATTCTCTGTGTGTGTGTCTGTGTGCATGCAGGGAAATGTGTTTTCTCTCTGGGTGCCAGGCTAAAAGCATTCCTGAAGTCCTCTTTGCTTTAGTTTCAGAATTCCTTGGATCTGATCAGGAGTGTGTTGAAATCGGCACAGATTGTTTCTGTTGACCTCATCAAGCTCATAGTCCGGATTAGTGGGTTGAGGTCTCCCAGAGCGGGAATGTGGGCAAATGTTTCCTGTTGACTCAAAGGGGACTTGTGCAACTGGATCTCTTAGGTGATTTCGGAAGCCTCAGGTTTGGGTTTTTTAATAGGACCCTCAAAAGAACTGGCATCTGTTTAAAATGCACAAGAAACTGCCCATTTCAGAAACATCAGGGCAGTATGGAGCTTTTTAGTATGGTTTTCATGGGCCAAGTATCCTGCATGCTGTTCTGCTGGGTAGTGTGAGCTTCCAGATGGGCTTATGAAGTGTTGCCTGACTGAAAACAAGATGTTGAAATTGCACGATAGTTTTCAGAGCTGCAAAAGCTACTGTACGTGTCAAACGTCACCATACCCTGCCTCTGTGTTGCAGGAGATAGGTGGTTTTTCGCTGGATCTCATCGTCCCTTTAAAAAAATGTCAAAATTTGTTTGTAGTTCAGTCCAGTAGCGGAAAAAACGTTCCAGTTGTGTTGCAATTGCAGTGACATAGCTTGTTGCATGCACTGAGCAGTGGTAAGTGGATTAACTGCTGAAGTTGATGGCTTACAAGGGGATATGTTTTATTTTTCCATACAGGCATTTAATCTATATTTCCCTTGGTTTGAGTCCATAATTTCTTATCCTTTCCATCATGGCCTTGGAGGAAAATTTACAGTCTGTCCTATGTTAGTAGTCAGACAACAAATATGTATACTTGAGAGGCTCCATCCTTGATGAACTAAGATATTTTCTTCAATTATCCAGTCCAACTCTACACAAAATTTCCCTGTTGTTCAGCTCTCCAAACATGCTGTTAATTTCTTAAATGTTTTGAAGAACAATTAAAAGGAAGCAACTCTTCCTCTAAGGCAAACATGTCTGAATTGGAACAATTAAACTCTCTGAATTTGTGCTCTGTTGTTTGTTTTATTTTGACAGAAAAATCCATGGGTCTGGGCAAGAGAGGAAACTCATGCCTGTTTATTGGATGGTCATTCCGCCTGCCCATAGACCAAACGCAACGAGCTGTGACAAAGATCCTGGCAGAGACACGTGGGATGGGACATCAGAGGCTGAACAACGAAAGCGTGTGAGGCACAAAGAGGCCAAAAGTTGTGAGGAAGAACCTGGGCATTCATCTGTTACCGAAGCAGACTGTGGCGATGGGCAAGAAGAACAGAAGCGGAAACGTAAAGAAGCTGCAGCAAGAACTGAAAAAGTGAGTGAAGAAGGGAATGAAGGTGAAATGAGTGTGAAGGGCGAGGAGGAGGTAGATTACGAAGCAGGCTATTCAGAAATTGAAGACAGTAGAGATAACGAGGAGGTCTGTACTGAGGAGGATGATGAGGATGATGAATGCCCTAATGAGAAGGATGGTGAAGAACATGAATCAGATGAGGAGTTTAAATTAAAGAAGGTAAATAAAAGCAGGGTGAATAAGAAATCCACCTATGTAATAAGATGTGATAAGTGTAATGAGCAGTTTCTTTCCCGGAAAAAGTATGTGGATCACTGCAGAGATGTCCATCAGTGCTTGCCTGGCAAAGTCTATCAGTGTGACATCTGCAGCAAGTCGTTTGCTAGTTACAACAGCTGGAAGGAGCATCGAGCATGTGTCCACACGGAAGAAAGGCAGTTTGCCTGCACCCTTTGCAATGCTACTTTTAAAAGAAAGAGAGATGTAAGGACACATTATATGCGGAAGCATGAAGGCAGAGTCAAACGCCCTCTCTGCTCTGTCTGCGGGAAGATCCTCAGCTCCCGAACAGCCCTAGTATTTCATATGCGGACACATACAGGAGAAAAACCTTACGAATGTGGCATTTGTCATTCAAAATTTGCTCAGCCATCACAACTTAAGATCCATACCAGGTCAGCCTACAGCACTGCTGTTCCCGTTACCACGCCCTGCATGCCCAGTGTACTTCAGCACTTCATTGTCCTCTTCTAACTTCCCAGTTTTGAGTCATTCTTGCATGTCCTTGTAACAGGAGCACTGGGATACAATTTGTACTGTAGTGTCTATGATTAATTCTTTTACGTAAAGGCTTTGTTGGCATCTGGTCATTGCATCAGGTTTGGTAGGGATTTTGAAACAGATGCCCTGTCCAGATTTGTAAGCAAAAGCCAATCATTTGAGATGATCATAAGATGATGGCCCTCACTGATGAAAAGTAGCATAGGCTGGAGAATTACTCAGGGACCTCAGAGCCCCAGATGTGGAGCCCTACTCGCTCTTTATCACTCTGAGCAAGTCATTTAGTGTGGGATTTAATTTCTGGTATGCAATACAAAACCTGGACTTATTTGGGCTCCCTCTGTAGTCAGTGGAGCTAGACTGGATGAATTGCTCTCTGGTGGCATCGATATTAAATGTGTCCTCTCCCAGGAGAGGGTGAATCATGCCATGGAATTTCCCATCTTTTTCCAAACAGAGAGCCTAGCAGATGGCTTATAAGAGGAGGTTAACTGTTGGAGGGCTAAACTAGGTGAGAGAAATCCTGTTACTAAAGACTGTGGACCCATACAATAGGGACAGTGGCTGTCCTCTGTCTCCCAAGTGTTCTTACAGTGATTTAAAAAAAAAAATTGAGGTATACTGATTCAGGACCAGCAAAACATCTGAATCGTCAAGATAATCTGTCAGCTGAAACACAGCAGAGCTGCACTGCGTGTGAGATGCAGTGTGACTGCAACAAAACGGTGACTCATGGGGTTTATGTTGGGTAACTGGCTGTCTCATATTTGCAGCATTTTGCCTGACAACTCAAAATTATGCATGGTTTTGCACATCATACTGTTTGGGTTGGAATAAGGGAAGTCAGCATAGTGTGAAGACCAAACATGAGGCTTAGGCTTTCTCTGATTTGAGCTAGTTTAAAATCAGGTGTCCAGCACATGTTCAGAAACACTGCCTGCCTGCCTTTCCTTAGTGTCTCTTGTCTTAAAAATAGGAATATCTTGCCAGTTAAAAGTTTGCAGGGCAGAGGATGTGGGGCTCAAGGGTTGCAGAAGCAATAACTTGGCCCGCGATGTCCCAGGAGGTCTGCTGCTGGCATTGTGCTGGGGATGATCTGGATGCACTTTCAGTCTCTAGCACAACAGCAGCTTGTCATCTTCCCTGCTTTCTGCCTTCTGATGCTGATCCCATGAGCTGTAACTTGTGGAAAAAAGCTGGATTGTATAGTGCCCGAGAGTGAGGAAGAGGTAAACCTTACGTGGGAATTTTAGTCTTTAGTGTAGCACCGATACTTGTGAACATTCCATTTCCTGAGCAAGCAGAATGTCCTTTTTTCCACTTCATTTAAAAAATGAAGCATGCTGCCTGTAGTGTGTAGAATGTAATTTCAAATACAGTATTTTAAGAATGCACTACAAGAGTTAATTTTATTAGTAGTCATTTGTGTTTTGCTTCATTTAGGTCCCATACTGGGGAAAAGCCATATATTTGTGAGGACTGCGGGGCCTGTTTTGCTGATAAAGGCAAACTCACTGGCCACAAAAGGACACACACAGGTAGGCATTAAGCACTTCTGTTCCTTCCACCTGCTTTCTCCTATCACCACCCTTTATACTGCTACAGATTGCTAGTTGGGATATTTTTATTTTTTTATTTTTTTTTGTAACTTACAGAAGAGACTTCAAGTACCAGGAAAGAACTACTAGGGATAGAAAGATATTTGAAAACCAACTCTGAAGTACAAAATTCTGCTGAAAGAATTCAGGCTGTCTTTTCTCTTTACTCAGGAGAGCGCCTTTTTAAATGTGATGTGTGCGGAAAACATTTTGCCACCAATGAATACTTAAAATGCCATAAACGGTGCCACATGGGTGCGAAGCCCTTCAAGTGCGAGGTCTGTGGGAAGACATTTGGACTGAGAGCCTCGCTAGCCCAGCACAGTAACGTCCATGCAGGTAATGAAACAAACTGTTCGGGGCTGGGAAAATAACTGGCACTGCAAGCTTGGGTCTGAAGTACTTTTCAAGTTTGGATGGAGGTGTTTTATTCCACCACCACTTTTAAAAGGTGCTTAAATTAGGTGATAGGGAGAAGCAGGGCTCACAGCTCGTTACACAGGGCACGATACCATCTTGTGTCATACTGGATGGTGCTTGCCCAGAAGACTGAGGCCTGTTCTGTGCTGCTGAAGGACGTCACAGCAGAGAGTGGCTGTAGTTGCTGCTATTCCCCTTGCAAGATCAGAGCGCTGTTCTCAGGCTTTCCATTGCAGCCAAGAAGCATTTGCTCTATCACATAACCTTAAAACCCGGGGCCTCAAGCATCTATCTCCCATGTACGCTGCTTTATCAATATTGGATCTTTTAAAAATCCTTTACGCTTTTTGTCTGCTGAGATCAGGTCCAAAAGAACCCGCCTTCTCACTCTGTGCTTCCTAGGTTTTTCTTGTTGTTTTTAGAGACCCGTCCGTATTTCTGCGAACAGTGTGGGAAAACGTTCACCCAGCAGGGCGCTCTGCGGCGGCACCAGCGTATTCACACCGGGGAAAAGCCATACAAGTGCAGAGCTTGCGAGAGAACCTTCACAGACATGTCCACCTTGCGCAGACACGTGTCGGTATGCTGCCCCTTGGGTGTCTTTGTGGCAGGCAGACCACGGTGGTGACATTTAACTACTGAGAAAAGTTTCTTGCCTTAATGAGGGTTCACATTGGTGATGAATAGTAGGGTTGGGGGATTGATCTGCCATCTGTGCACAGCTTGTATTTCTGAAGCATGCAGTTTTTTCTCCGACAGCACAGCAGCTCCCACTACTGGCTGTCAAACCAGTCATCTCCCAGGTACTTCAATTGTCTTCAAAAGGAAAATCTGATTTTATAAAAATGTGTGACAAAGGACTGGTTATTTAAAATGCTTATTACTGATTGAATCCTTTTCTTAAAAAAGGAATGGTTCCTGCATTTTATATTACTGCAGTCTCTTAAACCTCTTCCACAGAGGCCACAACATGCTGGTTGATCACACCTTCATGTTGCAGATCAACATGATTTTACATGTTTCCAGCAGAAACATGTTCTCAGAGACCTTTGGGTCCTTGAAGTGACCGCTAAGACAGAATGTAAAGGTTTTTTTCCAGTTACAAGTCTTTAAGTTAATATATGTCTGTGTGCTAAAATTCTAGCCACTTCTCGAAGCACTCTGCAGCAGCAGAGCCAGGAAATCAGCTCATAGTTGGCAAAACAGACTTGTTCAGCTTTTGCGTTTGAGCCCAGTATCACAGAGTTAACCCCAGTACTATTTGATTTTGTACTGGTTTAAATCTTCAGTTATTAAAGTTACTGTTAGGAAAAAATCAGATGTAATTGTTTTCCACTTTTTTTCTCCCCTCCTCTAGATTCACGACCGGAATGCTCACTGGAGGAGTTTCTTAATAGATCTGACGACCAAAAAGGACCATAACTGGTCCAAAATAGAAACGTTCTCAGAAGCCTGTATGGGTGAAGACTCTGTGCCAGAAATTTGGTCGGTTGACCAAGGTAAACTTTATAAACCTGAAAGCATTATTCGTAAAAAAGTAGAACATGTGCCATCTGGCGTTAGTAACTCAGAAGACACCGATCGCTCCCTTCTTTACTTGTAGAGTCAATTACCGCCAGAAGACCGTGCGGTCTCTCCAGGTCGTACCAGGCTAAATTGTCTCAAGTGTTAATTGCGGCTGCCTCGTCACCCTCTGCAGTGCAGCGGTGGCTTTGTGCAGGTGAGCCGGAGTTACGGGCACTGCAGGCAGAGAAGGGAGCTGTAGTTCCACTTCGCAGTGTTTATGCCAGGTAGAGTTTAGATCCGTACCGGGTTTCTGGTTTGTAGTGCCCGAGCACACCGTGGGGTACCTCTGCGCGGCGGCCGGCCTGGGGCAGGGCGCTGGCCGGTCCTGGCCTGGGGCTTTAAATAAAGATGCGCTCATGACGTAAGCGGCCCTCCATCCCGTAGCTGATTCGTTCGCACAGATCGGACCGCAGAGACCCGGTGATGCGCTGAGCAACACCCAGGAACGTGGGGTCCCGGCCCGGGCCCCGCCGGGCCGCGCTGCCGAGCAACGGGGGTCGCAGCACTGACGCCACTTCCCGCGCGTCACGGCCGCGCCCCGCCGGGGCCGTTGTCAGGGCCGGGGCGCGCAGCTTCCGGCCGCCGCCCGGAGCCGTGAGCTGAGGAGCGGCGCGGCCCGCTCCGCCTGCGGGGCCGGCGGGGCTGCCGGTGAGTGCGGCCGGCGGCGGGGCGGGCTGCCTGCCCCGGCCCGTGCCCGACAGCCTCCCCCTCGCGGCCGCCCGCCCTCCCCTGCGCCGGGAGCAGCTCCCCGCCCCGCCGCCGCCGTGGGGAGGGAGCCGGGGCGGCGAGATCGCCCTCAGTAGCCTCGTCGCCTGCGCTGGGGGCGAGCGGCCGGCGGGGCACCCGCTCCCCGTTACCTCGGGGACTCCTGCCCGCTCTGCTGGCGGCGGACGCGTGCGGCCGCCCTCGGGCCGCCGGGGCAGGCGGGGCGGCCGAGGAACCAGCCCGCAGAGGAGAGGGGCTGGCGGGCCTTGTCGTGTGAGCGGGGGGGGGGGGGGGGCACACAGCGGCGCCCCGTCCTGCCATGCAGGGCCCCCCGGCCTGGGCTGGGGTCGGTGTGCGGCTCCGAGTTGCCCCTGCGCTCACAGAGGCTGGCGGCTCTTGGGGTGCGCAGGCCTGGCACCTAGGCGGCGTGCGGGGTGTCTGCTGCAGCGCGCCGGCCTCTGCTTCACAGGGCTTCTGCCTGCGCCCGGCAGGCGGTGCCCGTTGCTGTGGCACCGTTATTGCAGCTTCGGTGGTGGGAGCAATCCGGAATGGGGCGGGGTGGTGCTAGCAGTAATGCCTCTTAATAGACCCTGTGGAATTGCTGGTGCAGGAGAACAGACAAGCTTGCGGGTCCACAATCTGTGAAATCTGGCTGGCTCTTTTTACCTCTTTTTATCTCTCCAGCTAGGTTTGCTACTGGGAGGGGACGCGTTCATGTGCGTGATGAATGACTGACCTTATGCAAGAGTTGCTTTTATTTGCATCTAGGTTCTGACAGGCTAGTCCTAGTGAGCAGGCTCAGTCTGCAGATCTTTGGGCTCTGTCTTTTTTGAGGTGAACATGGCTTACTTCTCTTGAAGATGCTTTGCCAGCCCAGTGCTCAGCAGCTCAGTATACTTGCCAGAGGAGTGGTAAGCCTTCACAATGAAAGGCCTTCATGGCGCAACGTATCTTACTGTACATGTTGGATTAATGCTCCTCTGAACAAACTCAAAACCAGCGGGAGGCTAGCAAAGAGAGCAAGCGATGTGTTTTCATAGTGGCTTTTGATTCTGCAAATACTATGGAGGGAAGAACAGGAGGTTTCTGCTTTGCAGCCCTAAGAAAAAAGGAATTGGCACAATGTGTCTGTTAACACATGCGCCTGTGGTCAGCTCCTGAAACGAACGGCTCGTTGAATATTTATGAGCTCATTCACCCCAGTGGGAGAAGTTTGTGGTTTGGGTTCTTGTTTCCTGCTGGGGATTGCTGTTGTCTACACATGACCACAGTTTTGCCGTGCGATCAAATGGAAAATAGATGGATAGTTGTGAAATGACAGGATGAGTCGTTCAAAAATAATTGTTATTGAGGAGGAAAAGTTATGTTTTGATATTGATTATTTCAGATAAAGCATTCAGAGAGTCTTTGCTTAATTCATCCTTGCATACTTGGGGTGCCAGTGTGTCGTATAACTGAGAAAAAAATCGCAGAGTGTGGAGAAAGGGAAGCAAAGTTTAAACATGATCTTTTATGCTTCTTTGAGTCAGCCTTTCAGTCAGGAGTCAAATCATGTCATTCTCATTCATATAAAATTTCTATCAAAACTGAAGTGCAGCATTGGGGTTTGCTTGTAAAAGTGGACAATGTTTTGAGATGCCTGTTGAGCTCTGAGCTGGCACAGGCGATTCTTTATCCCTTTCTAGGTCTTTTGGTTTAGGTGTAGTAAAAGTAACAGTGGGATTTAGGTATTTGTTAGAATAATGTTAATAGAACTATTTAAATCTTAATAGTAAGCTGACTGAGCTGAAGATTCAAAAGCTAGGAAATGGGAAAGTTTCATTCTGAGAATAATCTTTTTCCATAGAACCTAAGGAAGGGGTTTGGGTGCCCACGGTGGATTCTGTTTGCTGTTCTCCCACTTGCTTGTTGCATGAGGTTGGGGAAATGATTCTACTTCCCTCACGTCCTGCCTACCTTACTTGTAAACACCTTGGGGCAGAGGCTCCCTGGGGCTTTTTGCCTTGCGTAGTATTAAGTTCACAAAGCACTCGTTTTACACAGCTGCTGCCAAACTGCACAGATTGGTGGAGATTATAGCTCTTCATTTTACGGTTTTCTTGAAAATATTTTATCAAGATGGTTTTAACAGGAAATTGTATTGGGATGCTAGTCTAACTTTTGGTTTGTTGGAATGAGTGTAGACTAAAAATTTGAGTTTATAGCTCTATTGGAAGAGAAGGAGCCTCCTTCTGATGCGATGAATATTATTCTTGTGTCTCTTTCCTGTTTAATATGGTTTCCTTACTGTTATATTAATACAAATTTTGTTCCATTTGTACACGTTTTTTGTTTGTTTGTTTTTTTTTTTTAATTTACCTTCCTGAGCAAGATTTCTGGTGTTTTGTGTATAAAAGACTGCAAGTCTACTGTACCTGAGCATGAAGAAAGAAACCTTAGTTAACTTTCAGGAAGCAGAAAGAAATTTTTCAGATTCAAAATGCATGCATACATAGTAGTTAGGAACACAGGAAAGCGAGATAGATTGCACGGGGGGTATTGCTCAGAGTGTCTTCAGAGTTCATAGAAATATTGTTTCTTCTGGGATCAAACCTTTTAAAAAAAACCCACCACACCTCAGTTCTTTTGAGAATTTTGGAGCAGCTTAAAACATTACTAGGAAATAGGACATAACCTGAAGGTAAAGGGTAGTGGAAATTGTGAAGCCCTTGAATGCCCATTTGCAGCCTTACAAAATTTAAAGGGTGTAAATCCATTTTGAGTGATGAATATTTTAGAAAAGAAAACACTTTGGGGATTTTTTTAATGATTTCTTAGGTTTACAATTTGCAAATATGATTACATGGTCTCCTTTGCTTTGGTCGGTTAAGCATTTGGAATTTTATCCGAGTCTTGTTTAAAAGTCTTATCTCAAAAGCCTGTTTAAGGAAGTGTTTATTTAGGATTGCAGTTAACTTTTACTTAATCTTACCTTTCTCTTACTGCCTGATTAAGAGGGAGAATAATTTCTTGATTCCACATGCCTTAATAAGAACATTTCTTTTGATCTTTCTCTGTTTGCTTCATCCCTGTTGCAGGTTCTAATAGTCTGTGGTGTTCTAGGAAAAATTACAGTTGAGATTTAAACTTAAATGAACTTCAGAGAAATCCCTGTGGATGACTGGTGGTATGGGTTTAGATATGACTGCTCATGGTGACGCTTTCTGAAATCTGCGCTTCTAGCCAGACTTTTCACAAAGCTTCTGTAAAAGTCTGGTCTCCTGAGCTCAATTACCTGAAGTGCTTAAATCTGAAGTGAAGCACTCTCAGAAGTCTGGACATGACTTTTGGCCGTTGAAACCTTTGAGTTTTGTTAGCTTCCATGCAAATAACTAACATGCAGTGTTGTTAACAGCTTTTTGCAGAGAGAAGAAAGATGGAAAGTAATGCAGTTTTATTGGAATCCAAGTCCTCCCCTATCAACCTGCTGAATGAAATGCATCAGCTGCGTCTCCTGGGCCACCTCTGCGATGTGACAGTCAGCGTGGAATATCAAGGCGTCAGGGCAGAGTTTGTTGCTCACAAGGCCGTATTGGCAGCAACAAGCAAATTTTTCAAGGAGGTGTTCCTTAATGAGAAGGGCATGGATGGCCCAAGGACCAACGTGTTCCTGAACGAGGTCCAGGTTGCCGATTTTGCTTCGTTTCTTGAGTTTGTGTATACTGCTAAGGTAGAAGTGGAAGAAGACAGAGTGCAGCGTATGCTGGAAATAGCCGAAAAGCTGAAGTGTTTGGACCTCTCAGAAACCTGCTTTCAGTTGAAGAAGCAGATGCTTGAGTCAGTGCTGTTGGAGTTGCAAAACTTCTCAGAATCACAGAACTCCGAGGAAGAGAGCACGGCCCAGCCAAGCATTTTGCTCGAGTCCAAAGGAGCTGCTGTGGCAGAAGCGGACCAGGCAGACTGTCCTCTGGATCCTCCAGATTCGCCAGTAGACAGGCCCAGCAACGCAGCATCTCCTGAGATGCCGGTTACCAAATCAAAAGAGAAAACAGACAAAAAGAAGGAAATGATGAAGCCTCCTTATGCCAAAATCAGAAGGGCGAGTGGGAGACTAGCTGGGAGGAAAATATTTGTGGAAATCCCAAAGAAGAAATACACAAGGCGGCTGAGAGAGCAGCAGAAGAATGCAGAGGTTGCTGTTGAAGAAAACAAATATCCTCAAGATCAGGATATGTGTGACATGGAGAGAGAGGAGGAGCAAGCGGAGAACAGCATCAAACCTGAAAGCGAAGAATGCGATGGCAACTTTGAATTGGAAGAAAACCTGAAAAAATCTGAAGAGGATAAAAAGAAACGAGGCAGTAACTTCAAGTGCAGCACATGCGAGAAGGAATTCCTCTATGAGAAAAGTTTTCTCAAGCACATAAAGCACAGCCACGGCATTGCAGCTGAAATCATTTATCGGTGTGAAACCTGCAGTCAGACCTTTGCCAACCGGTGCAACCTAAAAAGCCATCAGCGCCATGTCCACAGCAGTGAGCGCCACTTCCCTTGTGAGCTCTGCGGTAAGAAGTTCAAGAGGAAGAAGGACGTCAAGAGGCACATTCTCCAGGTTCATGAGGGTGGTGGGGAGCGTCATCAGTGCCAACAGTGTGGAAAGGGGTTGAGCTCCAAAACTGCCTTGAGGCTCCATGAAAGGACGCATACAGGCGACAAGCCTTATGGGTGCACAGAGTGTGAGGCTAAATTTTCTCAGCCTTCTGCACTTAAAACACACATGAGGTATGAACAGACTTAACTGGCCTTGTTAGATTCTGGGGGGAGAAGCAGAATCCCCTGGAACACACCTTGGGCCTTCAAGTGAAGTGGGGATGTAAAACGTGACTGACTGGAAAGTGTCCGTATTTCCTTTTTTCAGATCTCTTTTCTTTTTTTTTCTTCCCTGCTTTTTGGGTTAAGTGAGTTGCTGTCATTTTCTTTAAGCCGAAATAGGGGTGCGTGGGTCGAGGCCTGCTGCTGCCAAAGGGCACGGTTAACTTTTCCCATGGGAGTAGAGTATTAAGAGTCAGTGGGACGTTTCACATGAGAAAAGCAACCCCCGTGCGGAATTATTTGTAGGATTAGGGCTAGAATTATTTCTGCTAATTTGATGCCTCTTTAGTCAATAGAATAATGTTATGCAATAAGCATGAAAATATTCTAAAAATATTTGGTCACGCATTACATTGAAGAGTGCCCAATTTGGGTCCTAAGCTTAGAAAACAACCGATAATGTGCCTAGAAAGAGGCTGACACGTCACCGTCTGGAGGTGAGTGAAGCACCGAGGAAACCCACGCGGAGCTAGTGAAATCAGTTGTAGTGCTTATATTGCAGTGAGACCCAAAGGTGGAGGTGCAAATGCATGGTCTTGAAAGGTCAGGGGAGAGACATTTTTATCAAGGCAAACATTATAGCTGTTACGGGCTTTAGCCTGCTTTGATCAGTCTGCCACAGGGGTCATCTGCAACCAAAGTTGAGATTAGAGCCAGGGAGTAAGCATGGAGAGGGAGGTATAGAAGAAATATCCCTAAGTACTACTACTCTGATCCACGAAAGGAACACAGTAGTGTCAGTGTGTTCCCTGGTGGCATTCCCTGCGAGGTCGAAGGGTTCGTTAGCTTTTGCTTTCTTTCACCGCCCCTTTTGAAGTCAGCGGGTTTACTCCCAGTGGTACAAACCACGTCCAGAAGGGGAGCACTGCTGTGGTGTTATTGCTGATGCAGGGGTATGGAATCTCTCTTTCAGCATGTGTCCTTTCCTAACCGCAAGGAACTGCTTTGTACTGCTTAAAAATTATTTTTTGGCAGAAGGGGAGTTCCTCCTCCACTGTGTACCACTATGACTACATAGTAAGCTTGTTGAATGCTGGAAATTCAGTGCTGTTCTAATTCGTGTATCATGACAGTCTGTGGTGGGAATTTCTCATCTTTTTTGTGTGTATTTTTACATCTGTGCTCTTCCTGTTGATGTATATCACCGTGAAAACTGACTTGTGCTGGCTGCATTCCTGCAGCGCTATTCAAAAGAGCCCTGATGCGTGCAAAAATCTAAGCAAAATAGTGAACTGCCCTTCTTGTACACACAGCCTTCCTCAGGAGGTGATGCCACAGCTTGGGGTGACAGCAAGAAAACTGTGTAAAAGTGACGTCTTTAATCTGCTCCTTGGGTGCCACTTGTTCCAGGGTAGCCAGTGACTCTGTGTGTTGGCCTGGCAAGAGCAGCATGCCAGGGGACATGTCGCTCATGTTCTGTGTGGAGGGTTTTATTAATAGCGTTAGCAATATAAAGATAGCTGCTTTCCTTCAGATCCCAGAAGACCGTTACATTTTTATTTCAGTCTATCTGGATACAAGTTTTCTACACGTTACTTAATTTTTAATTTAAAAATTTGGTTTTACCCTAAAGAAATTTCGGGATCTGGCCTTGATCATGCAGCACACACATGATTGAGCGATGAAAGCAGCACTGCAGAAACCACCACGCAGATTTTGGCCCAGCTGAAGGTATTTTTTAAAAGACAGGAAAGTCTTGTGCAAGCATACGGTCACTCTTCAGAGAACAGCCACAGAGTAAAGACAGCTTGCGTTGTGCTGCAGAGGAAGGAGGTATACCTTGGTGCTTTAATGTTGCCTTCTCATTTCAGAATCCATACTGGTGAAAAACCTTTTGTCTGTGATGAATGTGGTGCCAGGTTCACGCAGAATCACATGCTTATATATCACAAACGATGTCACACAGGTAAGGCTTGCTTTTGTGATGTACTACGTGTAGGAGGAGGCCTGCAGTGAAACCAGACCTTAATTTCATTCAGAAAATGCTTTTTTCTTGTCGTTTTGTATATAAAATCAGATGTTCTCATCCCTAGGCGTGATTTTACTGAGAAAGGTTCCTATAGCTGGATAGGCAGACAGCAGAGAGAGTAAAAGGAGCTGATTAAAGAGAAAAGGCGGCGTTCCCATCTGGCTGGGCTCCGCCATCTGAGGCATAGACTGGGGCTGCTTTGAATAGCCTTCAGTGTCCACAGATCTGTCATCAATAAAAGGTGCAGTTGAATTCTTAAGAGAAAAATGATTTCTCTATGAATCTGGAACAGTTAGCCAAGGAATAAAAAACAGCTGTCTTGGCTTATCCTGATCTGCAAAGAAATCTTTTTGAAAGCACGTGTCCTTCTCCCAGGTATCCTTTGTAGTATAAATTGGTGTTTTGAATCGACCCTTTGTACCTCCTGCAAGTTGTGTGTGGTACAGCAGCATCTTTCAACTGACCTGCCTTAGAAAGGTCTGCCTTCTGCCAGTAACTCGTAACTAAATGTGGGCAGCAGAAAACCTTCAAATGACAATGAAACAGAATTCCAGGCACACTCAGCAAGATGCGTGTAACTAAAATGTGCTGCTGGCAGGTGGAGGCCTTGCACCAGAGGCATGCAGCCTCATGGTTATGATGAAAGTAAGCCAGAATGCTCCCAAGGCGGCAAGAAGCTGCTAGCTAGCTGCAGATCTCCCTGGGCTGCTCGTGCACTGCGCAGCGCTGTCGGCGTGCTGTGGGATGGGTGCGGTTGCCCTCACGCTGTGGAGGGTTTTGTGCAGGTTTCTGGGAGGCAAGCTCTGTGCCATACGCAGAGATCGCTGCTGTGGCCCACACAGATCCTTTTGTGAGGCTGGCATGTGCTTCGTTGTGTGTCTAATGGCGTTTGGGTTTTGCATGTGATGTTTAATAGTGTTCTGAAACACTACATGGGTGTAATTCTCCTTTTCACCCTCGCTGCAGGGGAAAGGCCTTTCATGTGCGAAACGTGCGGGAAGAGCTTTGCCTCTAAGGAGTACCTGAAACACCATAACAGAATCCATACGGGATCCAAACCATTCAAATGTGAAGTTTGCTTCAGAACGTTTGCACAGAGGAACTCGCTGTACCAACATATAAAAGTTCACACAGGTAGGAGGAGCTCTTTTTGTTTGAAACAAACCACCACGATTTAAAGACGTAGCTCTCACGCTTGCATGATTTGGACAGGGAGTGTCTCAACTAGGATTTCCCAGTACTTTAATTCCTACCCTGTGCGTGTATTTTGATTCTTGGTGCGTCACGTTCTTTTCATCTGCTTCTGGTGCCCCCTGCGCTTCTCACCAAGTTACAGCAGTTCTCTGAAACACTTCCAAGAGCTGGAAGTGCATTGTTAAGAATGCCGCCAGGATTATTAGTGACCAAAGGACTATGTCTGGTTTGGCTCTGAGCAAAGCGCTGCGGAGTGCTGATTGCGTTCTTGCCCACTTCTCATGTTTGCATTCTCTCCTCCTTGGATCTACTCTTCAGTGTCTGTTCTTAAGTTTTTCTTACCTGCTCTAGTCCCTGTTATTCAGCAATACTGTAGGTTGCAAATGATGGTCTTGCTTTCATCACATAATAAATATGCTTGCTTATCCCGTGCCACCCCCTAGGAAGTGTCCTTGCCACTGTTCTCGGTGTTAATGAAATCCCTGTTCTGTTGCCGTGCCTTCCATGCCTCTCCGTGTCTAGTGTGGCATTACTGAGGGGGACCAGGGGACACTGGCATGGCAGCGCTGATGTTGGCGGGTTTTTCCTGTTCTGGAATATCACCTCTCTTTCTGTGATGCCACTTGCATCTGTCAGCAAGTTTTCTGGTATCTTTTCTTACCCTAACCAAGGAAGGAGTAAAGGTGGTTGTTTCAAAAAGTGTTTGATAACACAGAGAATACAGCAGTATGATGTGTTATGGGCAGCTCTGGTGTTCATGCTTACAGAATGTACCTTGTAAATAGGAAAACTTGCATTCTGGGCAAGACTTCAGTTGCTGGTGGAAAATACGTGGAGGCTTCAGTGGCTGTACAGATTTATGCAGGCTGTGGGTCTAGCCCTTACTCTGTCAAGTATCTGCTTATTTCGGATGCGTCCGTTACCTGACTGTGAGAATTCTGAAAACATCGTGGTTTTTTCCTGAAGATGCTTGTGTGTGTATTACCATTGCACAAAGTACGGGGGTTCCCCAGTGAGCAGAGCTCGTAATACCCCAACATCACCACTCTAACGCTGCGCTCTGCTTTCAGGTGAGCGACCCTACTGCTGTGACCAGTGCGGTAAGCAGTTCACGCAGCTGAATGCGCTGCAGCGTCACCATCGCATACACACTGGGGAGAAGCCGTTCATGTGCAATGCCTGCGGGCGAACTTTCACCGACAAGTCCACCCTCCGGCGGCACACTTCGGTAAGAGCCTGCCAGCCCACTTACGAGAACCTTCCTCTGCGGCCACGTACTGACCCATCAGCACCTCTCGGGCCTGGAGGGCAGTTCCTGTGTGGTTTTTGCTGGGTTTAGCGCGTCCTGCTCTCTGGCGTGGCGTTTGGTGTTGAGATACTCACATGGTTTGTGTGCAGTCCTGAGGCCACAGTGAAGCTGTGCTTAATCCATTGTGGCACAGCCCATGTAGGTCACGCCTGAGGACTGTTCAGAGGCACAGATTTGTTCTGTGACCTCTGAGCACGTTCCCCGTGCCACTGGCAGGTGACAGGATTCGCTTTCTGGGCCAGGCTCTCTGCTGGACCAGGTAGATGCTGTGTGAAAAGGGGAAGCTCACCAGGGACACAGATTAGTGCATGGATGTATACCAACCTAGTTCTGGGATAGTTATGTGGGATGACAACGTGGAGATCTTTTTGACCAGCATTGAGCTTTTGCCTCCTAGACTGTCATCTGGTTCTTTTTATTTTTTTTTTTCCCAGATACATGATAAAAACACACCCTGGAAGTCCTTCCTTGTCATTGTCGAAGGAGCATCTAAGAATGATGAAGGTCACAAGACAGAGCTTCCCGATGAAGAATATGATGTGTCACCTAAAATACCCGAGAAGCTGCTGTCTTTCTCCGAGAACAGCCACTATCCAAACTTGACTGCCGTTGCGGGGAGCGTGACTGCACTGCACGATAGTTCTACCACGGGAACAGACTGTAAGTCAGACGGGACTCCAGGGCCACAGGAGGCCCTTATAGCCACCACTCTAAGTGAGCTGACAGTGCTGCAGACACAGACAGATGCTATGCAGCCACAGCTTCATGCTCTGGTGAATATGGAATAATTTGGTATTTACAAATCCAGTTTAAGCTGCACCCTTTGTATAGTCCTTTGACTTTGCCGGTAGCCTACTGAGGGAACTAGGGGAAGCTACAAGGAAGCAGGCACTGGATTTCCAGAATTTCCTCTGAAAATTCATTACCTGCCTCCAACACATACAGCTCCATCTCCTGAAGGCAGGGCAGAGTAGCACCACAGCAGGGCAGTGGAAGAGGAGGCAGAGGTCCCAGTAAGTTTATTTCCGACAAATAAACTTTTTTTATTTTTTTATTGTGTAGCTCAGCTCCTTTGCTCTAGCCGGCCTGTACTGAAAGGAAGTACCTGTATTTGGGTAGGTTATAAAGAAGGTGTGAATGTGATTTCCAGTTGATTTGATGACACGCGTACAATCAAGAGAAATTATGTTGTGTTTCTCAGCCTAGTAGCTTAGCGGAATTAATTGCGTTTTCCCTTAGTGGGAATTGATACGTAAAATTTAATTTGTACTAAGTGGCTTTTCAGGAAGTGTTGGTTTCTCTCTGCTTTTGCCAAAGATCCAAGCAGTGAGCCAGCTCACTCCTTGGGAATATGAGTGGGAGCAAGCTTCGGAAAGACCTGGAGTCTCGATTCTCTAGTAGCAGAAGGGGCAGGTGGGATCCAAGTGCTGCATCTGTAGGGGCGGTGGTGATTACATTTCCCTGAAACCTGGCGCAGTTTGACACTTGCATTCAGTCTCCATGTTCTAACGGCTCCAGCTTACATATAACGTGGCAATTAAGACTAAAACATCTTTGGTAAAAATGTCTGTGAGAGGTAGTACCTCAGTGATGCTGGGAAGGCTGGTGTAGGAAGACAGCTTACGGCGTTCTCCTCTTGTACCCGAGCCGTTTTCTGCTGGTTCAGATAGGTCAGCAGCGCACTTTTCTCCACCGTGGCTCAAACACCGCTGCTGCTCAGAACTGCAGACCTGCTTCTAAATTACCCACTGCTCTGGTGGGGAAAAAACCTCTTACTGTTTTGCTGCGGACTTGCTACAGGGAATTCCACCAGCGCAAGAGTCTCCAGTGGTAAACCCAGCTACACACAGGAGACAGGCCGGGTGCGTTTGACTAACGGCATAGAAAGATGCAACCAAGTGAAAAACGTGGCGGACTATTCAAGGGGTTCAGGCCTTTGTCTCCCAGGTGGCGCAGACCTTGTGAGTAAGACGGGGTTGGGCTCTGAACAGCAGTTCCAGGCTGGTGTGGGTTTCACTGTCCCCAGCGGGGCGGGGCAAGGGTATGAGGCTTTTCCCCGTTAGCATCGGCTGCTCAATTGTAATAGAAAACCCTGGCACTGCGCCTTTGTTTTAAATAAGGGAATGTGGCAAAGCCAGCACTGGGATGGAGGGTCCCAGCTGTGACTTGGGTGACCGCAAGGTCACACAGCCTGCTGCAGCAGCCCCAGTCTCTGCAAGAATTGCGCTTTATCTTAATTCATCCTAATCTAATTGCAGCTTGCTTGTATGGCTAATGCTTCAAAACTGGGGATCACATCCTAGCGCCACCATTTAAAAATGGAGCTTTTCAGAGTCATTTTCCCGTTTCTCTTCATTTTGCTGTTAGTGTAGTATTTCCACAGAAACTCTCTCAGCTGAAGCTGTGAGAAACACGGAACGACTGCAGCAGTGTAAAGGTAAGCACAATCAGGCCTTGCTGAGGCCCGTTCCAAGGCTTAGGGGTTGGCAAAGCAATAACGATACCTAGACTGTGGCACAGAGCTATTTTTGGACCTTAAAGGGATGTCTGATGCGTTACCATGGAATCATAACTTAATCTATAGAAAGGGAATTTTTTTAAAAGATAACATTTCCAAGAGGTTATATTTGAAATATTTATTCAAGCAGGCAGTTCCTGTCGAAGCTCAGTATTCCCCATGACCAGTGTCAGGAGTTTGTAGATATATTTAAAGCCTGAGCATTAGTACCTGTAGCCAGGGAAACTTTTGTACTCCATGAATGTACGGAAGTGAGTTACTCGTATGAACTGTTCTTATTAAAATATTGAAACCTTCATTAAGACTGACCCTGGCAGTGATTTGATGATTGTATGGCATGTTTCTATACATACAGGCCCTTGTTGCTGCGAGCGCGCCACATCCTAACTAGGCCCTGCCAGAGATGCCTGGGCTAGTCCTGCCCTTCCCGCGAGGGATCCATTTCGCTTACCTTTTGCTGGGCATTAAGAAACACGCCAGAAAAACTCTTAGTGCGATGCCTGGGCCCGTTCCCCGTTCCTGTGACCCGTTGTACCACAGGCACGCAGGTGGTGCAACCGGCGCTGTAACGCGGATCGGCCAGCACTGTCCCGTACGAGGGCTCACCCGAGGCACGCACCGGGACGGTAAGGGGAAGGAAGCACCACATGCACCAGCTGGTACCGTCACGCCGCCAGCTTTATGGCAGGCTGTAGCTTTAGCCTGCGTTTTCCAGGAAAGAACGTTTATCCTCACTTACATTGATGTTTTTTACTTTATTCATGTACAGATTCACACAAAACATTATTATTCTTGCTAAGGCCATTTCATTAATAAGTTTTCGTAGTACAGAGTTGTGTTGGGGGGGGGGGGGGGAAATACAGCGGAGTTGCAGATTGTCATCTTAAAACTGTCACGATTTACCACTGATACACTGGAGGACATGCTTTAGCCTACTTATACACAACTAACATTTGTATTTTAATGATATTACTCCAGAGCACAGTAACAGACCTCGCAACCCCACGGGTACGGTCCTCTGGTCCACCAGCTCCGTACGCATCTTATCACAACTGTGCATAATATTGACAACTGGAAAAGTGAACCACAACAAAAACAACAACAGCATAAAATACTTGCCTGGGCTCTGTGTGACACTAGGAAAAGCTCGCAGCCTGCGCTTCCCCTCACCAGGGCTCCAAAGGTGATGGATACAAGTCAAAACAAAGCCATCAATGCGAGGGGAAAGAAACGAGTAAATTAAATAAAAATTATTCCAGCTCCCTCCGTTCACCACAGGTGAGTTCAGCGGCACTTACATCTTTGGGCCCTCTCGTCCGAAACACGAGCAAAGCCGCAGCGAGTCTGACTTCAGCTAATCCAATGACCCCCTACCGCGCTAGCTGCACCCTAAGCCTGGTATTTTCTCTGCCCAGCGGAGGCGGCACAGAAACGGGTCGCCCTTGGAAAACGCCGGTTAATCCTCGATGCGTGCCCGCCTCTCGGAGTGCCGCAGGCCACACGCTAAAGGGCATGTGAAGTGTTTTTCTGCCGTGTTTGTGGGAAGGAGGGGCGTGAGGCAGGGTGGTCTGGGTTTGAGTGATGGTTTGCTGCGGACAGAGGGCGACTGCAAGCAGCGGCCTTAAAAACACATCTGAGAAGTGAAGACACAAGCTGCTTGGAAGAACGAGCAGCATCCAGGCTTTTTCAGTGCATTCAACTTGCCCGTTAGCAGAGCTCACGGGTCTTTTCTGTCAAGGGAGGGTGCACAGAGAATGTCTATGGAAAATAGACTGGGGAGATCAGGCAGGAAAACAAAAAATTAACAATAATTTGACATGTACCAGGAGTGATTTTTGGTTTTCTTTTTCATAAGCCACTGGTAGAGATGAAGTACCACTTAAATACAATGCAACCCTTTCGACCAGTAAGCCAAACCGTGTTCTACTCAAAGCAAGAACCTAGATGAAAAACAAACCAAAGAGAAGCACAAGAGCTGGCATGGTGGTCACCAGACACTGTCACTTCAGCAAGAGAAACAAGGGGCAGTGCCTGCCCTGGGCAGCGCTCCTGCCCTGGCTGCGGAAGAGGGCCCAGCTTAAAGAGCAGTTGTGCCAACTAAAGCAGTTAATGAATTACTTTTTCATTCTTTGCATGTCAGTAGTGCAGCTGAAAAATCACTTCATTACAGGGAAATACCGAGTGACAGCTCCCGCTGACAAATGGCATAGGCTCCCAAGTCCTCCTTAATATGTCCAAGTAACAAGTAGCTTAATTACCTCCTGTTAAACAATGCATTGCAGGGAAGCGTCTTGGTTGCAGACACTTTAAAACCTGTTTCTAAAATGAATGCAGGCATTTTTAAACATGTCTGTGCCTTTTCAAAGCAAGCTCAATTCACCTGTCACCCAGACAACTAAAACGCGGTTTCTGTGCAACATCAAGTCTCAGCCAACACCTTGGCACGTCCCAAGAACGAGGCGGCTTCGCCAACAGCAGAGAGGTCAGAAACTAACAGGTATTGCCCAGCGCACACAAAAGACCTGTAGTAAAGACAGCAGCGGGAGTTCACATAAATGAAACGTTAGAAAAATAGATTATTACTTGGGTCAAGTCATCTCGGGGGAGGAGGGATGGGATGCGCCACAAAATAAAGTGGAAAAATAGATCCAAGAAAATATAGAAGAACCTTACATTTTTATATTTAGATCTGAGATACAAAACACCATTAACTAGGTCTACTGGCGATGACTGGCCGAGGGCTTACACCAATCTAGGCGGTCCTGTCCTCTCACGTGTAATGCTTTCAGCTCTAAGTCATCAGGTATGCTGTATACGTGCACACGTGTATCTGTATAGGATGTACACACACACGGGCACACTGTATTTAAGAGTCACACTAAAAGCCTTCCACTAGCACCGTTAAAAAAGCTCAATCATTTTAAAAAAACCCCCAAGATCCAAGCATATCTGACAGAGGCCCATTTGGAAAAGAAAACTGCAACGAGACAGCAACAGATCAGAAGCAATCACTTGTACTGCACTGGTGCAGCCAAAATATTTACGTGCTGGAATGAACGGTACTGAGCCCGAAGACAGAACAGCGGGGAAAAACCAGCAGTTGCTGAGTGCAGCCTTTGGGGTTGCCTGCTAATAAAACCAAGAAAGGATTTCTGCCAAAAAGTTCTTATTTCGCCTCAGAAAGATGTGCCAGTGCTACCCAGAGCATCGCTTCTCATCTACCCACATTGTCACGACAAAGAGCAGGATACTAAAGAAACACACAAGTCATTGGATTTGTAAGCGACAAAATAAAGCTAGGTATTTTATCACGTATCCCGTAGTGGTCCTTGGCTGTAACACAAGAACGGATTACATAGGCCGCATGCCACAAATACCGCACACAATTCACTTCAGGTCCCCGTCCCCTTCTCCTTGGATTGACTTCTTGATGCGAAGCAACATGGTTGTAAGCCACTGATCCAACCGCGATATTGAATCAAATTCTTTAACCTATGAGTGCAAAAAAAAAAAAATTAAAAATCAACACACTTTTAAATTAAGATACTGGAAAGCAAACGAGACAGCTGCAAAAGAAGCATTCTGCAGCCCTCGGGCAACAAGTTACCCGACATTTAACAGTGCACACACTCCACTAAAAAATAAAAAAAGAACAAGCTGCCATCCACGAGCGCGTCTCAACAAATTTGTGACTACTTACTGCCTCGGTGTACGCCTCGCAGTTCTGCTCCTCGTGGGCTTCCAGCAGTTTCTAGGAAAACACCATTAAAAATCAGAAAATAAAGTATTCCCACGTGTCCCCACACAGCCGGTGCACAGGGATCTCACCCCCAGGAGAGGGGACCCATGCGTCCATGCCACGTGGCACCCGCCTGTCCAGCAGCAGCACCTTCGCAACCACCTGCCGCCAACGCAGAAGTAGCTGGGGTGGGGTTTTTAAGTTACAATAATCATCTTTCTGCTGCAGCTGCTTCCTGGTGCATATAGATACATATATATATGTCTGGTATAAACCCAGCACAAAGAGAGTCTGATGTCCTCAAGAACATTAGAATAAATGACCGAGATCTATGGCACAGTGAAAAAACAGAAAGTGAAGGGCAGTATGTCTTTTCAAGTGTGACTGTATATAATTTTATTGATAATATATATAATAAATAAATCTATAAATATAAATATAGAATTTCAATACTAGCTTTACTCACTTTCAATAGCTTGCATTCCCGTGAATCTGTGAACGCTGGGAACATTTCTTCGTATTTCTCAAGTGCGAGCTGAAAGAGAGAAGATAACCCTTAACGCCTGTTTCACAAAACCACTTGCTTTGTAGTTCAGTTTTTGCCTTCCAGTCCTAAAACCACACAGAGAGCTTGGAAAAGTATTCCCGGTACGCCCAAGAGCAAGTATTCCCAGCAACTCCAGTGCGACACAATGGCATCCAAGCTTCAGTCCGTGCAACAGCCACACAAATCCCTGCGCATGCAAGAAGGTGTCTCAGCCGGCAAAGGTTGATTTGAGAGGGATGCGGGAAGCCTGGGACAACCACCCTGCGCCCACTGACCTTCGCGTTCAGCTCATCCACGATGAAGTGGCACAGGGCGGCTTTGAAGAAATACTCCTTCGCGCTATACTTAAGCAAAGGATTATCCATCGTGTTTGTTCCGACCTAGGCACAAAAAGATATTACTAGTGCTGGGAAAGAAAACGGCATCATCAAGCAATGAATTAAAAACAGGACAGCTGATTGAAATTACATGCAGTGCCACACAGCTTTCCGTGAATAAAGACCGTGGAAAAAATGCCAGCGTCCATACCAAAAGCTATTGGGAAGCCAGACAGGTTTTTAACTAATCCCAAGCAAAGTCAGAGACTCGCAGGCAGCTGCAAGAGCGCAGCCAGGCAGCCCACCCTCCTGGGGAGCTGCTGCCCACCCCAGGGGTATCGTGCCGATACCTCAACACATCCTGGCTGACGCAGACCGGGGAAAGCAAGCTGACATGGTGGAAACCCCCTCCAGTATGGGCTAACCCTCCAGAAGCGCAAAAGCAGCGCTGCCAGTATTCCCAGGTAAACACCTGACACAAAGGCAGAGCGATCAAGTTTCCAAATCCGGGGGGAAATTTTCTGCCAAATGTATTTGTAAATACAATCGAAAGTGTAATTACGGATTTCCCTCTCCCTGCTTCCCCCAGCCTTTCTCTAGAAACAACAGAATTCAGGAGAAAAAATGCCTTTGGCAAGTTACAGCAGCTCCTAAAAGCAAAGGAGCAAACCGTGTCTCGTAAAGGCATCATCAGCCCAGAAATAAGCAAGGTTAGGCGCTTCCAGGCCACGGCGGTTCTGCGAGACCACCACACTGACCCGCTTTTCACTTTCAAGAATTTTTTGCCCCTTCAGACAAAGCACACGTTCTCACCTGCTCGTAGATTTCTATTGCCTTCTGGTACTGCTCCAGCTGCGCGGCATAGGCAGCCACCTTCAGCAGACACTTGTTGGCTGAGCTGCAATCAATAGCGTTACAGTAAGTAATTGCGTCCCAGGGACAACCAAATCCACCCCCCGGTACCTCCAAGCACTACCTGAACTAAGCGTAAATAGAAGTGGGGCCCAAAAGCTGCGAATTCAGGGAATTTTCTTTTTCACAGCCAGAATTAACACACACGGAAAGGCAGCACGCAGACCTGGTACCGGACACTGTTCAACTGCTCCGTGCCCAGGACGGGTGCCCAAAGAAGACAAGCCCGCGTGCAGGATCGAACCTTTCAGGGCAATCTAAGCAGGACTCGGGCATCCCACCGAAGGAGGTTCAGCAGAGGCTGGCAGGCGAGGCGGGCGAGAGTGCGGGCCATCTAGGACAAATCCCTGTCTCCATTCTTTCCCTGCTGTGACCCTCTTTGTAAGACCACTTGCCTGTTAGACTCCTCTCCTTTGTAATAGTCCGCAGCCTGCTCGTAGTGTGCGATCGCCTGGGGACAGAAACATCGTGCTTGAATTCCAGTTCTGAAATACAATTTTTGGTCAGACCAGCGTACAGTGAGCGCGTTCCCGAAAGCTTTTCCATTCTGAGCACAAAGGGAGCAGCAGCACCGTGTCTGGGGGGGGTTCTGGTGGAGCGAGGAACGGCCACGCATCCCCTGCACACTCAAAATTTTGTGAGGCTGCCCTTGGAAATTTGACCATGAACGTGTTAAGCATCCCGAACTCCAGTGCAGGTTTAATACAGGTGATGCTGCTCTTGAGGTACCATCTACAAACGCTTATAATCATAGCATGACAAGGCTTCTGCCAGGTTTGCCACCATAGAATAATTTATTCTTAAATAATTTATTCGTAAATCACTTAACAGCCCTGACTTAGCAGGGCTTGATGTAAGTGGGCCTGCACATGGAGAGGCAACACTGAGGTCATTAATAGAGACAGATGGGATCCAGTGAAGTGGAGCTGAGGAAGCAAATGACAGTCTAGAAAATATCTAGAAACCGTAAATTTTTACTCTGCAAACTTCAAACAGAAGATCTGCAGACAGTTGAGCTGCTGCAGGATTCCTGCTCAGGGCTCTCTGTTATGGGAACAAGAGAGCATCGGTGTTGAGCTGTGAGCTAAAAAGGCAAGTTTCCTCTGGGTGCCATCAGAAAAAAGCTATAAAACCGCCCCGCAACTTCCCCAAAGCACTTCTCGGATGTGAAATGCCACTTTGGTCAAGGTTTTGCACCTGGGCGCTCCTGCTGGCCCTGCCGCGCTGTGGCTCAGCAGAGGGACACGCCAAAGAGTCAGGATTGCCCCACGAGAGACGCGTGCTGGGCAAAGCACCACTAGCCCTGGTAAGGCTAACTTCCGAGTTCAGGGCGACGATGTAAAGAGGCCTGGTGCCGGACGGGAGATGGGTTTTATCGGCCACGCTGAGCTCGGCGCTGCTCTGGCCGGGGAAGGAAATGCAGCCGCTGCCGCAGCACCTGCAGAGTAGTACCAGCAGCACCCGGCGCCCTCACCTTTTCAATGTCTACCAGCTCGGCCTCATAGATCTCCGCAATGGTGATGTGGTGCTTGGCAGCGATCGTGAATCGCCCCTAGAGAAGGCAGAGGGTGCACGTGAGGCAGGGGCTCCCCCCCGGCCGGCACACACAGCAGTTACCGAGCTCTTTACAAGCACATCGGCCCGCGAGCTGCCAGTGCAGCTTCTTACCATGTCAGTGTAGATATCGATAGCTGCATTTAAGCAGTTGATGGCCTCTGCAGCATGAGTGTTCAGGAAAAACAACAGTCAGCCAGCACGTCAGACCGCCCAGCCCAGCCCAAGACAACCCCCTCCAAAAATCAGACCTCTGTAACCACGACTCTTCATCACAGCACACACCAGCTTCTCAAATTAATACCTACTCAAAAGCTCCATGTATATCTGGAATGACAGACCTAACATTTTCAACCCCTAAGACCTTCAGATGTAATGTCCCCACCGTTTTTGTATCTATAACTCTAACCCCGATTCACCCAGCCCCTACAGTCAAAAATTTGGATGAGCAAAATACAAACAACTCACACCCTGGGTTTGTTGGGCTGCATCCTCAAACAGAGCAAAATACAAAACACCGAGCTCCTAGAAGTGCAGGGGCTGCCATTTTCTAGGAAATTTGGGTGTTTTACAGCCCTGAGTTGGTTTCTTCAGCCCCCTGGCACAGGAAAGCTAGCTGGTGTGTTTCCAAACACTCAGCGAGGGTAAGGGGAATCAAGCCTTCCAGAAAACCACAGCCCAGCTCTCTATGAACCAGATTTAAAGAATCCAGATCCTTTATCCTCATCCCATCAAAGGTCAGTCCATTTTCCTCCCATCTCTCCTCTGTCCTGGGGAAACCCCTGGGAACGGGGCTGGGGCTAAGGGCATGGATCCCACTGCGATCCAGACCCAAGACCTGCCTTACATCTTCCTTAAGTGAGTATTTCTCCAAAGTCAAGCTACCGAGGGGCAACGCTTCCCACCCAGTGCGCTGCAGTCTACCAAAGCTCACCAAAGGCTTTGGTTCAGCCAAAGCACCAGAAATCACCTACAGGAGACAACACCCCACACATGCTGGTCCACGCGGTAGACCAAGATGATGCTGACTAGCTTGTGTCATCTGAAAGCCCATCCCAGAGAAGCCAAAGCACAGGAGGTATCACGGCTTCCGAGTAGCCTGTAGCAAGGATCCACTGCCCCACAGAGCTGGTGACTACCCAAGGCCTCAGCGCACCACCTCCTCTGCTGCTAAGCAGCTTTGCAAGAAACAATCTCGGATTTCGCCCCCCTTACCTTGTGGATCTGCTTTTTTGTAGGCGTTCCCAGCGTCCACGAAGCTGGTGGCCGAGTCGTGTTTACTCTGCAGCTGCATGTGCAGCTTGGCCGCCTGACAAAACGCATTTCCTGCAGCTGGGAGAGAAGCACGCACCGACCCGATGTACCCCTCCAGCCTAGGAACCAGAAGGATGGCCGCAAACCAGCAAAGCACGCATCGCTTCCCAGGACCCAGGGAGGTTTAGAGATGCACCAACCCCAGACTGTCTGGCTCCAGGCCTGCTTGCCTGCCAGGAGCTGCACCTGTTCCCATGGGCGCAGTGGGAGCATCCCACATGCATGCTCATCCTTGCCCACGAGCGTCTGTCTTTGCTACCGGCTGCACCCTGCACCTACTGGATCAGCAAAGTGGATCCCCTGGATCCCAAAGCCCATCAGACACGACGCCCTACCCCGAAGGTATTTCCTTGCTCAGAGAGCGAGCCCAGGGCAGCACCCCTTTAGCGGACTTACTGGCTTTCATTTTAAAACGGTAAATAGCACCCCAGCCCATTTAATGTCAAGAACATTCGGGTGACACCCCCCCTTTGCCCACCCTCCCAATATTTCAATTCATCAGAGGGTCGGGCAAAGTGGAGGAATCGCATTGCCATAGGGACCATCCCTGTGGAAACAGCTTGGGATGTAGAACTCCACTGCAATAATTTGCAGGAAGATGCTCAGGCGCTCGTGGGTCACCCCAGCACCAGCAACCCCCTAGGCAGCCCCCCCACCGGTGGGGGCTGTACTCACCACTCCAGTTTTTGGCAATCTTGAACATGTTGGCAGCCCTGGTGTACATCTCGCAGGCTTCCTCCACCCTGGTGTTGCCCCTGAAACACAGCGAGAGCTCCCCTGACGCCGTGCCGGAACGGAACGCTGGCCCCAAAACGGGGGCGGAGAGCTGGGGGTGCTGCAACCCCACGTGCTCAGGCAACGAGGCCCCCCCGGGCCTGATGAGGCTGATAATTTTAAAGTGCAGGGTGAGCACCAGGCTGCTCAGAGAGGGCAAAGCTGGATTTAGGGGACCAGCAGCCCCCCGCCTCTGCCAGCCCGTCTCTCCTAGGGTGCCAGCTCGGTACCAAGGCACAGTACAGGTAGCAGAGACTGGGCTAGTGCCCAAGGGGGCCCCGGGGCCAGCAGCGAGCAGGTGCAGCTGACACACACCAACCAACCAAGCCCTCGCTACAAAGGGGAGGCAGCGTTTTTCACTGCATAAAGCAGGAGAAGGCGGCAGACAAAACTCACTCCTGACATGGCAGCTTCAGGTTTTTACATGTTCCTGAAGAGTTCGGAGCCTGGAGTAAGCCCATCTGCTCCTTGACCCAGGTCCCTTCTTTTTGGGCCAGAGCAGCTGGCTCGTAAGAGTCTTGTGAGACGCTCAGCAAAAACACCCGCAAAAAGCAAACTCTAGTTCACAACCGACTGCTCTGTAATTTAGAGAACATAAAGCAAATCAAAAATTAAGCGATGCTGGACAACTTGCTGTGGAAAAACAACTCAACACAAGCCTAACTGATGGGGTTCAGCAGCGTCACTCAGCTCCCCAAACCGGACGATTCATTTATCTCGAGAGAGGAGTTAAATATTTTTGTTAATGAAATGCAGACTTCTTCATGGAGCAGCTAAGGGGGCTGGGGGTGTTCAGCGTGGAGAAAAGGGGGCTCAGGGGAGCCCTTCTCGCTCTCCACAGCTGCCTGAGAGGAGGCTGTAGGCAGGGGGGGTCGGTCTCTTCTCCCAAGTCACAAGCAATACAAGACGGCACAGCACCAAGTTGCACCAGGGGAGGTTTAGCTCGGGTATCAGGGAAAATGTCTTCACCAAAAGGGTGGTCAAGCATTGGAACAGGCTGCCCAGGGAGGTGGTGGAGTCACCATCACCAGACATGTAGAGATGGCACTTAGGGACATGGTTCAGTGGTGTCACCATCACCAGACATGTAGAGATGGCACTTAGGGACATGGTTTGGTGGTGGCCTCGCCAGTGCTGGGCTAACTTCCCAGGGTTGACTTCCATGATTTGAAACACCTTTTCCGACCTAAATTAGTCTCTGCCTTGCTCCTACGAGCTCAGTACTGCCTCTGCAGCGCACGCTCCTGCTGACCCCGGGCAGGGCTGCAGCGCGGGAGGCGACATCTATCACTGCTTTATTTTTTTCCCCTTTTCCTTCTTCTGGCAGAAGACCACATTTCATTTCTAAGCACAGGCGGGTTTTTTGGACCGCTCCTTTGCCCTTGAAAGCTGCCTTTGGCATGAACTACAGCCAAAAGAGGCAGCACGAGGTAACGCTATACCCTGTACGGCATCCAAAACCAGGTGGTTTTCAGTCTTTTAGTCTCAAACAAAAAACCCAAAAAAGAAAAGCTCTTGTGCAAGCTAATGGAGCTCTTCAGGAAATAGCCTGGCTGTCGATAACGCTTTTGGCCAGGTACTCGGCGGCATGGGTACCCCCTTCACCCAGGTGCCAAGAGCAAAGTCACCCACCACCTTTTCTTCCATTTTAAAAGCAATTTTTCTTGCGCCTATTTTTAGCCCAAGAAAATGAAAAATTTGCCTCTCAAAATCTCCGCCAGTTGACTCCGAGGATTTTCAGCAATTTGCCACCCGGATTACGCCCCTGGAGCACGCCCTGCCCGATTAATCTGCCAGAGGCCAGGAAGGAATTTATTTTTAAAAATTCTGCTTTTAGGGCTGCGGGCACTAGATTTTTCCAGGCTGTTGTTTAGAAACATCAGGGCCTCCACGGGAGCATCGCTCCATAAATGCTCTTTCTTTAACATTAAAAAAAGCCAAGACTGAGGTGGCCAAAAGGGCCTGTTTTTCAGCCCCCTTCCAGGCACAGCTCCCGCACCCCCAGGAATATCTGCTCCGGAACAGAACGACCAGGACACGGGGAACTCTGCCATTTGCTGGGGTATCGCTCCCCCCGGGGGGCTCCATGCCCCACGCCGCGGGCTCGCTGCCGAGCTGGGCAGAAAATCATCCATAAACCCCTGAGCCTGGTCCGAAACCCCCTGGAGATGCCAAAAGCCTCATGGAGGACGGGGGGGGGGGGTCTAAGCCTCGCCTCAGCACCCTTCGCAGCAACCCGAGCAGAGCCCTCGGGTGCCACTGCCGCCGCCCAGGGGGCGAGGGTGCCCCCAGGATAAGGGGGAGCCCAGCCCTCGCCAGCGCGAGCCTCGGTGACGCCGCGGCCCTGAGAGGATTACCGGCAGCGAGTCCCCACCGGGGTAAAGCTGGGATGAGCGCAGCTGCCGCGGAGCTGGACCTGGGGACAACCCCCGCCAGCCGGGGGGGACGACGCCCCCAACCTCCGCCGGCAGGGGCCCGGCAGGAGCCCCGAGCTGCAGAGGGCTCGCTGCGGGCAGGGACAGCTGCAGGCCAGGCACCCCGGGGGGGCACGGCGCGGAGGGGGGGCTGCTGGCGCACCACGCCGCTATGCTACGGGGGCTGCGGGGCCCCTCGCGCTTAGCACTGCCCACCCGCTGCAGAGGCTAAGGGCGACGCGCACCCACGCCGGGGGGGCACAGCACCCGTGCGGGGCAGCGGGAGCCGGGGTGCCCCCCCGCAGCCACCCGCACACAGGAGGCCCAGCGCCCCTCGCACGTCCCCCACTTGCACACCGCGCACCCCCTCTTGCAATCCCCCCCACCGCCGAAGCCCGCTCCCCCCGCACCCCCTCTGCAAACGGGCATGGCCCCGCTCACCCGAAGAGCCCCCGCAGGAAGGAGTGCGAGCCCTTCACCCGCTTCTCGGCCTCCGCCATCAGCTGCACGGCCTCCCGCTCCTTCCCCGTGCTGTCCATCGCCCCGGGGCTCCTTCGGCCTCCGCCGCCGCCGCCGCCGCCTCCTCCTCTGCCGCCGCCGCCGGCGCTGCACCGGCGCGCGCGTGCACGGGGAGGGCGGCGGCGGGCGCGTGCACGGGGGCGGGGCCTGTGCGTCATGCACCGGTGTTGCACAGTGCCTGCTGCAGGATGCGGGTTGCACGATGCACGTTGTGCACTGCACAGCTCACGCTGCACGACGCCGGCTACGTGTTGGCCCATTGCACAGTTCTTGCTGCACGCTGCATGCTGCACGCTGCACAGTTCATGATACACGATGTGCATGACGTGCTGCACAGTTCATGCTGCATGAGCACATTGCATGTTGCCCACTGCACAGTTCATGATGCATGATGCACGACACACACTGCATGATGCACAACACTCGCTGCACACTGCACCTTGCAACGTCACCCATGGCCCAGTTCATGCTGCACAATACACGTTGCATGTTGTCCATTGCACAGTTCATGATGCGTGATGCATGATGCGTGATGCACAGTTCATGCTGCACAATGCATGTTGCATGTTGCCCATTGCACAGTTCATGATGCACAATGCATGATGCACATTGCCCGCTGCACACTGCACCTTGCAATTTCACCCATGGCACAGTTCATACTGCACAATGCACGTTGCATGTTGCCCATTGCACAGTTCATGATGCACAATTCATGACGCACATTGCCCGCTGCACAGTTCGTGCTGCACACTGCACCTTGCAGTGTCACCCATGGCACAGTTCATGCTGCACAATGCATGTTGCATGCTGCCCATTGCACAGTTCATGATGTGCGATGCATGATGCACAATGCATGATGCACAGTTCGTGATGCACAATGCATGACGCACGTTGCCCACTGCACAGTTCATGCTGCACACTGCACCTTGCAATTTCACCCATGGCACAGTTCGTGCTGCATGCTGCGCACCCCCTCAACTCCCCAACATCCCACACACAACACCCACCCAAAGGGGGGAAGGCAGGCACACCTGGCAGGGTTCTACCTCCAGCTCTCCAGCGTTTTGGAAGTGGTGGCATCAAGACACAGGCCTTTTGTATGCTGCAGGCAGGTGGTGCAAAGGCCTAGAAACTCTCACAACTCATTTGCAGCTCCTTTGAAAGAAAGGATCCCACACCTGCACCTACAGCTGGACTCAATCAGCTTTTGCACCTTCACGGGGGGGAGACTCTGCAAGAAGGTAAAACTCGCACAGCTGTGCTGCCCCAGAGGCTCTGGAACCCTCAGCATTACAATAGTAATTTCTAAAGGTAGAGTCATTCATGACCTCCGTGAAAATGTAGGAAATCAACTGTCGCTAGGATGGAAGTGCTTAAAACACGAGGAAATTGGAGCAAGATCCAGCTCCAGCACTTTATTAGACAGACATCCACAAACAGCACACCTTGCTAACGGTCAGATCTTAGTCAGGATCAATCCTTACCACTCCACAGCAAAGACACTTACCCACTCCCACATTAGCTGCAGCACAAAGAACAAAAAGTGGATTTTTCCCAGCCTGAAGGTCTTTTTTTTCAGCTCTGATTTTGCTTTTATTTACGTTACTCTCTGAGTTTCCACAGAATTATTTCAGCTTTAACGCAGCAGGCAGCGCTGAGGCTTATGCTCCCGGGAGGGTCGTCATTTCCCAGGGATATTCTCCATTAAGTGGAAGGATACAGAAAAAGTTGGGATTTATCTGCCTTGCATTTGTGTCCTACCGCCCCAGTGAGCACAGAGATGAGACCCTGCCTGTCTGGAAGGGCAGCTCAGCACAGGGCTTACAAACCTCGCACAGACGCAGCTCGGGAGGAGAGAAGGTGGGAATCATGCCTGCTCCACCCTGTAAAGCCGCACCAGCCTCGCTTCTTAACCGAAGGCGAAGCAGCCGAGGCCCTGCGAGCAGGCCCGGGTGAGGAGGGTCCCGGCCGGGTAACAGCTCTGCCTACGCTGCCGCCTTCTCTCCTCAGGTTTTTAAGGCAAGAGTAGCGCGTCCCCGGGCGCCCAACCCCACGGCCGGCGGCGGGCAGCGCCGGCACGGAGTGAAGGTTCGGGCGCCGGGCGGCTCGGCGGCCTGGGCCGGGGGCTGCGCCTCAGGCAGGCGGCGGCCCGGACTACAGCTCCCGGCGTGCCCCGCGGCCGGGCGCCGGGCGATGACGCCACCGCGCCGGGACGCCCCCGGCCCGTCTCCATGGAGACGCTGGCGCATCCCGGCGGCCGGGCCCCCCCCGCACAGCCATTCCCCCGTCCCCGGCCTTGAAGCACCGCCCAGTAACCCCGGGGGGGCACCCCCGGCGGCCAGGCAGCCCCCAGGCCCCCGGAAACGGCCTTGGCCTCGAAAGAGCCGGGGGGGGGGGGGGGGGGCCAAGGGGTCGTCAGCCCGCCGCGGCCGGCACTGGCACGCAGGCGCTGGCCTTCCACCCTGTCGCAACAGGAACCGAGTTAATGGTAATGGAGGTGTAATCAATCCCCGCACCGCCCGCCCTGGGTGCGTATCCCTGCCCAGGAGGCCCGTGGGGCAGGTAACGTCACCACCCCGCCAGCACCCCCGCCCCGGCAGCGGCCCGCCACCCTGTCCCAGCGCTCGCCCGCAGGACTGTCTGTGCCCGGGTAAGGACACAGGGGCTCTGCTGTCCCTGGGCCCTCGGAATGATGTCAGTACAGGACCGTGGGGTGGGCCTGGGAACACGGCTGTGCCGCGGAGCCGGGCGGCGCTGGAGGCCTGCCTGGCATTGCGGGACTGCGGAGCTGGGGTCCACACCGGGAAAGCCGGGGGAAAATCCTGCTGCAGGGGAAACGCAGGCTGCTTAGCTCGTTGCAGGGCTGGGAGAAACTAAACCCAGTAGCAGCCATCCAAACCCAAGGTCACTGGTTAAAACTGGTAACTGTTACCCATTGCAAAGGATCCCAAACAATCCCACCTTTTGTTTCCCTTTTCCAGGCGGGACAAAATGGAGCCTTTTTATCTCTATGATCTCGGGCTCCTAACAGAAAACAAAGTTATCCAAAGGATCCTCTGCCCCATGGCTGCACAGCTCTGCCATCTAATCCTCGCCCTGGAATGGGAAGATGGGTTTTGTCAGGCCTTTCCCAATTTAGAGAAGAATGCAGAAAAATTAGCCAAAGCCACAGAAGAACTCGCTTCTGTTGCAAGAAGGTAAGTTTGCTGGGTGTCTCCCAGGCAGATCTGGGGGCTAGGTAAGGAAGAGGAAGGGATGGCAAAGAAATTGGCAGGGAGCCTGCCTCTGTAGCCTGCCCGCCTGCACCTCGCTGGAGAGGTGGGAACGTGAGGGGTAAGGGATGGGCAACACGACAGGGGGATAGGATTTAGGAAGGGAAAAGGAGAGATAGGACAACGCAAGGGTTTGTACCTGGAAGTGGCAAAGTATGCATAACCTCAGCAAGCAATGTTTAACACACCTTAATAGACAACTAACTGAACACTTCAGTAAATTTACTGAACGTTTCAGTAAAACTGGAGCCCTAATCCACAGATCAGGCACTTGCCACTGACTTATTTTGCTGTTACAGCTAGGAGCCGGTAGAGAGCAGACACCCCATCTTAAAGTGAATTTCATCCACTGCAACAGGTTCTGAAACAGTTCTTGCAAATACAACTAAAATTAATTCAAGCCCAGTTAAAGTCTGGCATGGCTAATTGTTTTGCTAAAGACTGAGACTGGCACAGCATCCTTGCTCCTACCCACCGAGGCTGGTACTTACGGGATGGCGAAGAGCTGAGTGCAGTGGCTACTGTTCCAGGTTGGCTGAGGAGTCCAGCGACAAGGTGTTCAAGGAGGAGACACGTCCTGCGGCAGAGTCCCTCGCCCTGGCAGGGAGGTGCATGCTGCTGGCAGCCCGCAAGCTCCAGGTACAGCCAGACAACCCCAGCGACAGGGAGGAGCTGGCCATGTCGGCGAAGAGGGTCTTAACAGAGACAGCGAAGGTAACCGGTGGAGGGGGCCAGTGCCAGAGCAAGGAGGGGAGGTCAGGATGGGATGCAGCAGTGGCTAAGGGCGCAGCTGTAGGAGGGACAAGAGCTGCCCTTCACAGGGACAGGGGCTGGGCCTTGGGGAAGCTCTAGCTGCAGCAATGGCTGCTTCTTCACCACATGCTCCCTAGGGCAGGTCTGCTGAGCAAAATGTGCCTCGCCTCTTCCCTACGAGGGCTGCAGTGTCATCTGAACTGCACGGGGGATGAAACAGTGAACAGGGATTCTTGAGCCCTAGCCACAGTTTTTCTCCCTTTTGTTTTTTCTGGTTAGATCCTTCAGATCAAAGATGCTGCTGGGACGAGGAGGATAATTCAGGCTGCCAGCTGGCTTCTGGAGTGCCTGAGCATGCTGCAGGATGCAGGGGACATGCCAGGACTGCTGGCTGCTTTCCAGGCCTTTTCCGAGGCCTTGCTTCTGCTGAGCAATCTGACAGCAAAGCACCTTGAGGAACTCAGAGATTGTCCTCGACAGAAGAGCTTGACCCAAACTCTGCAGCTCCTTCAGAAGTGTGTTCCATTGCTCCACGCAGCCAAGCACAGTGATCTTAAACACTCCTGGGCTCAGCGAGTCAACGTCTCCAAAGACGACGCTTTCCAGCTGACGGAGGGGACCATCAAAGAGCTCACTTCCCTGCTCATCGACAATATGGGCAGCAAGGAGCCACAGGACAGAAATGGGACCTTTTCCCAGCACATCAGCAGGCTGCTGGCTCTCCTCTTTCAACCAGACCCAGCGCACCTCTCCGACAGCGAGTTCAGTGCTCATGTGGAAGCGGTCATTTTCTACTGCATGCTTCTAGCAGACTCGTCCAGGCCAGATCTGAAGCTGGACCTGGTAAAACATTGCTGGGTTCTGCTACGGCTGAGGAAAAGCATCTGCAGCCACGTAAGCCAGCAGGAGGGACGGCCAGAGCAAAGCTGGGGAGAAAGCAGGCTGGAGAAGGAATGTCACACCATGAGAGAGGAGGTGGAGAGTCTCAACCAGGCAGTGCTCACAGCTACTCTGTGCCAAATCCTCGACACCTTCTTTGAGGGTAAGGAGCCCCTCAGGCAGTTAGTTGGAGATGCTCTTAGCTTTGCTGGTACAGGGTGTTTTCCTGCAGGACAAGAAGGATTTTTAGAGAAGCTTCAGCCCCTCACTGCCACCTTCTTCAAGCATGCCCAGCAGATGCTCAAAGTGGCAGACTTTGTTCTGGCAAGGTGCACCAAAAGCCAAACTGCCAGAGAAATCAGAGAGTGGGTAGAGTACCTGGAGAGACTCCTCGCCAGTCTCCCTCCACTGCTCACAGAAATGAGTGGAAACACAGCCCAGGTGAGTGCTGCTCAGCAACTGCAGTCCTTGTACCACGCTTGGGCTGGAGCAACAGAAAGCCTCTTGTGGTGTTTTGAGGAGACGGTCAGCATGCATGATTTCCTTCAGCTGTCCGTCCAGGAAATGGCCAAGCACAGGGACCAGTCTCAAACGGCTCTGGGAAGTCAGGATCCTGAGCAGTTCTCTTGGCATGCAACTCGCCTCACCAGCTGGGCTCGCTGGGTGGTTGAAGCTACCACCAGGTACGTGGACAGAGCCACAGACCCCATTTTCAGGAACGGCTTGCTGGTTTGGGTTGAGCAACTGGCCAACTCCATCCTTGAGCTGAAAGCGGTCACAGCCCTTTGTCCAGAGAGACTCTCCTGCCTCCAAACGAGGGATGCCTTTTCAAAGGCAGCCAGCTGCCTGATGGATACTGCTCACCACGTCCAAGATGGGCTGGATGGGTCCAACCACCCAGATATCCTCAGCCCTCTCCGGGAACAAGTGCGAAGCCCTGATGTTGCAAAGGGGCTTGAACTCAGCCCATTGCGGGCTGGGCTAAAAGCCACTACGGATGAGGCTGCATTGCCAGAAGACATCTTAAGTTGTCCGTCTTCACGACCAGGTAACTCACACCCATACACTGTTCCAAGGAAAGGAGACACACACCCTGTCATTACAGCTCTCCTAGCAGCAACAAGAGCCCATGACATGGCAGGTGTGAATGCTGCTTGCTCCGCCTTGCTTGAACTCTGCAACAGCTGTATCAACGTGGCAAAGGAAGCGCTGCCCGTTGCCAAGTCTCCCCAGGTGGAGACGCTGGGGCAGTACCACATGATTGTATTACTGACACCGTGTGTTATTTCCCTGGCCAGGGAAACAGCCCTAAGGCAGCTTCATCATTCAAGCAGACTTCTCCAAATGGCACTCACGCTCTCAGAAAGGATCTGTGAGACCAAAGAGTGTCTGGCAGCTGTGGCAGGCTCTTGGTATAGTCTGTCTCAGCAAATACTTGGCTTCATCTCGTCTGCAGACTTTCTGAGAGGCAAACAGGCTTTGGACGAGACCACAATGGGTTTAGCAGGAGCAGTTCAGTTAGCAGGACACATTGCAAGCATAGCCTGTAGTGAGGGAAATCCCATTTCCCCCAGTGTCTGGGAGAGCTTTCTACAGGTCCAAGCCAAGTTTTCACATGCTCAGACGAACACCAAAGTGTTACTTGAGAAAGCAGCGTCCTTCGAGGGCTCCTGCAGGGTGGGAAAGGCCAACCTGGAGTTGCACTGCATCGAGTGGGCTGTCAGCATGCATGTCCTGCTGGGTGCTGTGGATCGGTTCATAGGCAGGGACGTCCTGTTTCTGAGGGAGCTGAGAAGTGCCGTGAAGAACAAGCTTTGCTCACCGAGCCTCCTGGCTGCTGTGTCTGAGAACTCCCTGAGGCTGCAGGAGGCCGCCCGGCTCTCTTACTTGTCCTGCCCTGAAGACCATGGTCGCAGTGAAATCCTGGTGCTCAGGGAGGAGATAAAGGTGCTAATGGAAGCACTGCTGGATGCCTCCAATACTCTCTTGGTCTCTCCGCTCTCAACTGCCAGCTTGTACATTCGCTTTGAGCTTCTGCAGAGAGACTTGGCCCTCAGGGCCAAGGCGTTATTGCTTCACCTGGAGAAGGTCAACACCGAACACCTGCGCGTCATCCGAGATGTCGTGGGACCAGCCCTGTCCTCCCTCTCCCAAGAGGAGAGAGAGAGGAGCAAACAGGCCTTTGACGAGAAGGCAAGTCGGCTAATGGCTAATGTAGAGTGGGTCAAAACCACCCTCCAGGACATTCTGGAGGCCAGCGCTCAACTGCAATCGCAGGCAAACCTGCTCTCCCTTGCAGACCACCTTCTGGTCCTCACGTCTGATGCAGTGGGCAGCGCCAGCCAGCTCTTCCAGGGCTGCCAGGACGAAGGGCATCTCCGCCTAGACAGTACTGTCTGGTACTGGTCAGCAAAGGCACACTACCTTGTCACACAGCTTCAGGCTGCCCGGGGCATCAGCGGACATGTTCTGCAGCTCATCAGACAATGCTTACAGAACGCAGGGGACCAGCACTTTCCAAGACAATGCAACAGCAAAGCCAAGCTCTTCCCAGCCCAAGAGCCTGGTGCTCTGAGCCACACCACGCCAACAGAAACCTGCCCAGGCAGGAGCGGACAAGCAAGTGGAGCTGCCAGGGAGGCACATAAAATGGTAAAGTAGCTCCTTCCCCCATCAGCTCTTACTGCAGGGTGACAGTGAGGGCTGTCTGTCAGTCCTGGTACTCACACCACAGAGCATTAAGATAAGTGATGTTGGCAGGGACCTCTGGAGGTCAATAGTCCAACCCCCTGGCCACCATCAGTTAGATCAGGTTGCTGGCTGCCCTGCTCAGCCGAGTTCCGGATATCTGATCTGATGGGCACCCTTGCATAAAGACACGCGCATCTCCCAACGCTGTTTTGGAGGGCGGGGAGGCTGTACTGCTCTCCCTGCCCTGAAACACGACCTGTCTCTGCTCAGCTTGCCTCCCCACAAGCACCCTTTGGGAGTACCTCCAGCTCCACTCCCACAACTGCTCGGTTGTCAGGAGCTGGCAAAGGCTCCAGTACACGATCCAGATCACTTAGCACAGCAGTTTAGAGCACTTAATTGTACTTCAGAATCGTGAGCGCTGTCAGCTCATATGACAGCTACCACCCATTTGGAGATAGCTCCTGGAGACAACGGCACACAGGGTATTTGGATGGGATAGTCCCACTGTGGGTGAAGGCAGGGGAGAGAAGGGCTGGCTGGGAAGGCAGAGCAGACCCAGCGAGGTGGTGGGCAGCTCTCCCATCTCCTTTACTCACCAAAAACTGCTTCAGAAACACACAGGCAGAGGCTTCTCAGCACCAAATTCTCCAGACTTCGCATCTGTTCAGTTATTGTCTCAACAGCACCAGAACGGTCCTCCCAGCATCTCCCTTGCCAGCAGCCCTGCGAAGAGCGAGAGAGAAAACAGTGACACATGGCAGGGTGGCCCCAGCAAGATGTCCCAGGTCACCAAGGACATGGCAACAAGGATGATTCACATGACTCAGTTCCTGAGGAAGAAGGGCCCCATCTTGGTACGCAATGTTTCACCCCCTCCACCCCAGCACATTTTTTCCTCAAGAGCACAGTCAAAGCCAGTGAGAGGCATGCCCAGTGCCTGCTGAACCCCCTGCCTTACCCCACTCTTGTTAAAGAGTGGCACCAGCTGTATTTATGCAAAGCACTAGAAATTACTTCCTCCTGATTAGATGTGAACTTGGTGTCCAGTCCTTTCCTTGCTTCAGAATATATCCTGGCTTCCTGGACCCTCTTCCCTGTCTTGCAAGAGTCTTTTTTTCTTCTTCTCTCCTCAAATATATTTATTTCTATTTTGTTTTAGAGCAAGGACCAGCTCGTTGCCTGTGCAAGGCAAATGGCTTCCGATGGGCAGGTGTTTGTTAGATTTGCCCACATTGTTGCGAAGCACTGCCTCAACAAGAGATGCTCTGCGGAGCTGCTGCGCGCCGCAGAGCAGACCTACACCATCAGCAGCCAGCTTGGCATCGTGGCCAGGTGAGTTGCTGGGGTCAAGGACAATTCCTCCCAAGGCTGGTGTTCCCCTTTTCAAAGGAACAGGCAGGGCTGGTCTCCAGAGGTCCTTGATGGCTTCTGGGTGTAGCCCTTGGAGTTCAGTTACAATCCAGGGGGTTCCCTCTCCTCTTCCTATTGCTGTAAACAGCCCTTTCCTCCCCTGGTGTGCCCACCTCTCTGGAAACCTGCTTTGAGAGCACAGGGGACAATCTTCTGGGTTGGGAGGGACTGACGGAGTACTGGCCACACAGGGGAGGAACACTGTCTGATGTTCTCCCAGTAGAATCCTTTAAAATATCTTCTAAGGGTAAAAGCAGTCACAGCAGAGAGCAAGTCGTCTTCTGAGCTGCTCGTGAGCAACACACAGAACCTAATTCAAGCGGTTTTGCACGTCCTGAAGGCAGCAGAGGCAGCATGTATCAAAGTAAGTTAATGCTGATGCCATCAAACATGTTTTGCAAGGTGAGTCCACACCACAAGGAGCTCCTGCAGCCGGACCTCTGTTGACCCCAGCTGGGGGTAAACATTCCTCCTGTGATGTTATTTTATGCCTTTCTGTCTTTTTTCTGAAGCCCACTACACATCTTTCCAGGCACTGAATCTGCTCTGTCACTGCTACTGACTCCGAAGTCATCTTCAGCTGGTCTGCTTCCCCTTTCATTTTTGGATAGGGGAGCAGCAGCATCTTGTTGGAGGCCTTTATTTGGCAATAGTCCATGTCAGTGTTGGCCTCTATGTTGTCTCAAGGTGAGCTTTCATCAAAACTCCCAGGAGCTTCCCTTGCAGCTGCCAATGGTGGCTGACTGATCCGACTGTAAATAGTTTGTGAGAGCAGGCTTTATCTGAAAGCACTCAGAAAACAAGTGCAAGTACAACCAGACCCTCCACTGATGCAGTTTTCCATCCTGTACCCTGGCCTCCCATATGATCCTACAACTCTTGCTGAGCTCCAGCATGTCTTTTTAAGAGAGGCATGGTTTCTACTAGAATTCCGTTGGATAAACAAATCGGCTACAAGGGTGAAAAAGTTCCACCTGTGGTTAATTGCTCATGCTGCTAAAAACTTAGTATTTGTGTCCATTTTTTACTTTGCTGATGTTGGCCTGAAGTAACTGCCCATTCTTTCACCTTGACTGTCCAGATTACAAAGTCCTTTATGACCTGGCTTGTTCCCTTTGGAAATTTCCCTGCTTATCAATAACTTAACTATACTGCATTCCATTTATCTCTCTGTAAGCAGGTTTTTAACCACTTTTAAGCGTTTTAAGCATTAACAAGTAGAGAAGCCATGCCGATCACATACACATTGATGCATTCAGACTTGTGTATTATTTAAAATACTTCAAATGAGTTCATATACAACAGTACGTTAAAGCATATATTTTTATTCTAATAGGGTTTGCAACAGCCCCCGCCTGACTCTGAAGAAGAAGAAATAGCTGCTTTTTGCATGCAGTGGAGAAAAAAACTGTTGTGGCATAGAGCCAAGGAGTTTTTAAATTCAGACAGGGATGAATTAGGGCTCCGCAAGACTCAGGCAGGGGCTGAACCCACCCTGACAGCTATAGTGCAAGAACTGTCACCTCAGACGAAGAACATCCCCCAAGCATCCAAAACCTATTAAAGGACACACAATTACCGACAGCCACCCGTAAAAACAGGAAAGGGCATCTGCTGGAGGGGAACGGCATCGCTAACTGGCCTCAGCAGAACGAATGCGGCCCGCGCTGCACTCCTCCCTGCTCACATCTCTTCTGCTAGAGCTGCTCTTGCAGGACTGAAAGTGCAAGGCCTGAAAAGGCTTCTGTGTGCTGGCCACTCCTCCTGTGGCACCTTCTACCCTGCAGAGACACTGCTTCCTTCTGGCGACTGAACAAAGCAAAGGATAAAATGATGCCACACATTAGTGTATTTCCTAAGGGGCCTCTTATCCAGAATGTGTTTGCAGTTGAGTAATAAGATGCGATACCAAGACACAGAGGACATAGGAGCTGGCAAAGACTAAGATCCCATGAAAGGGAAAACAAAGGGTTTCCTGTTCAAGTAAAATATCATTCATTGATCTTTGTTACCTGGCACAGGAGTCACTGAAACCATTACTCTTGAATCAACGGCTACCAAGTGGAGCTACAGTTCTTTATATTCATATACTGCATGCCCCTGCCCAGCTGCAAGCCAGATCTGGCTCTTACATCATCAGTCAGGCTTTTTTTTTTTTTTTTTTTTTTTCTTTGGCAAATATTGCTAGCATTTGAAGAGGTACCTTCATCATCATCATTACTGTCAGTAACTGCTGGTTCTGCATTCTTCAGCACCCAAGATGTGAACAGAAGGATGTAGGAAGGCACTTGCAGCACTCTGTCAGCTCCTGCATAAGAAAGCCTCAGAGCCGGGAGGTCTTTCTCAGGCCCCTATCTTTAGCACACTATCAAACTAGTTTTGCAACCATCACCTTTTCCTGTAGGCATAGCAATCCCAAATACTGCACAGGAAGGGCAATCAGAGATACGTAATCCTGCGGAAGAGCCAGGGCACTGGGTGGGGCTCATATGCAAAATACGAACTCAGAGGGTAATGTGAACAAAGGCGCTACAAAAGCTGGAGGAAAGAAGAACTGAATGAGAAGGAAGACTAAGGGATAGGATCTGCCAAACAGGACTGTAATTAATTATTCTCTTCTTTGCAAGAATAAATGATTTAATTTGCACTATGAAGGATTCATGCTAGTCTTCTCATCATGGTAGAAATATTACAACAGGCTACCTAGTTTTAAAACAGGGTAGAAATCTCCCCTACATGTATTATCATGGGGCAGCAAACACCAGGTAGTGATCTAGCGATGCTCAGTTTTTCTGCAGTGTGGAGCACAGATGGGATCAGAGACAAACATTTCAGTTTCCCATCCCCAGCCCAGCAGAAGTGGGGAATATTCGACCCTGCAGAGAAACAAGACCTTTCTCCCCCAAATCCCTCTCAGCCCCAGGACTCTCTTTTACCCCAGAGCAGAACATCCAGTGGTGATGATCACCCACCTCACAGCTACATGCGTCCAGAGCATCCAGGACCAACGACACCGGCTGCTCCCGCTACTGCTCTCCGTGTCCGTGCTTCGCAGCCTCAGAGGGCCGAGTTGCAAGCGTCCGAGGGAAGCGGCGCTCCCTGCCAGCACACTGCACTGGGGGAAGGGACAGAAAAGAGCCTCCCCTGCAAAACACAATCAATCCGCACAACAGATCAGACCTGACTTTCCCAGTGGCCGCAGCCCATTCCAGCCCACCTCCATGTGGCAGGACTGTCCCCACCTTCCCCACGTCAGACAGTTTTTACCACTTGCGCTGTAGCAACAAACCTCCTCCATCTTTCGAGGGCAAGCAGTAGCAGCGGGCACACTGGAGACTCTGGGAAGAAAGCTGCAACAAATAAACCACCGGTGGATGGAGGAGCCAAGCAGCATCCCACAGATCCTCATGCCGCAGCTGGAGAGCCCCACGGGGACCTGCTGGATCAAGGCCAAGGCTGGATCTGGGAAGAAGGAAGGAGGCAGTTAGACATGGAGACAACGAGCCGCAAGGACTAGTTGGCCCCTTCTGAATTACGTTTCCTCCTTACTCCATACCCCTTCTTCTCCAAAATAAACTGTATTGTATTAAAGATGCTGAGGTGGCAGTGGATCTCCAAGGTTCAAAGGCAACACTCTGGACCACCCTACTGGAATACACCCTGCAACTCCAAAACAGGCGCTTCACCAGAGCAATGGCAAACCGCCCAAGATCCCCTTCAGTTGTCTCAACTGTAAGGCACGTCACTTCGCTCTCGGTATCAAAGCTTTTCCTTTGACTTTCATTTTTCTAGTACTTTCCAAAAAAACACAGAGAATCCAATTCAGTGATGGCGTCAGCACCACCCTACAAGAAGCTGTAACTTCAGGTCTGAGCTGCGCATCCTGCAAGTACTTTCCACATCTAAATGTGAAACCACACGTCTGGCTTCAGTACCGTCACTTTTCCTCTTTGTTCCCCTACCAATCCACATGGCATTTCCAAACTGTTTCTACTTTTCCCTGCTGTCCAATTTGCTGGCTTCTTTTTTTGATGAAATTCTCAAACAGCCAAACTTGTGACCAGATGAAGAAGAAGTAATTATGTAGGACTAACAGATTACTTCAAAACAGCAACCACATTTCACGTCTGTTACCTAGTTTTCAATTATTTGGATTGAGCATGGTTCAAAGCATTGTAAAATCAATACAATTTATACTCTGCAAAATTAGGAAGGCCATTATTGCTTTCCACGATGTCTCCTTTGCCATGTTTTGTGCATATAGAAATCAGCAGCTTCCCTCGGTTCATCCAAGCTGTGCTCATCAATGGAAGACGACACATGTGTTCTTGCCCGTTTGTCTCACAGGCACAAGAAACCAAGACCTCAGGATTGGTGATAAGCACTATACTGTCGCAGTCGCAAAGCATTACTTGGGCCAACCAACAGAAGCAAAAAGAAGGTCACTGAGGAAGAGACTGAATGCAAAGAAACATTCTAAGTGGGCGGGAACCAGGTGGCAATTGAGCAGACGGCAAATTTTTATTGTAAACGTAGCTAGCTAGGTATGACTACATTTCCTCTATATAAAAAGCAACCCAAAAGGCAAAACAAGAGAGGCTTTGAGGACAGTTGTGCTCTCGGCATGCAACATCTTCAGAAATGAAAGAACATGCACGACATTTCTCACAGCAATACTGTTAATCGTAGTCAGAGAACAATGACGACTCTCTAAAGCAGCAGTCTGATCCTGGAACCATGCCCCAAGCTAACTCTGGCTGGATCCAGTACGAGGTTAGTTTAAACCCCCACCACCACCTGACTGTATGGTGGTGCCGTGACTGCACTGAACCCAGGTTTAGTCACCTGCATCCTTCAGACAGCCCCACTGCTCCTTCCCCAATGCTGAGCGAGCTGCCAACATGTCAACATCACAGTCATTACCAGACGTTAACTGTACCCTTTTTAATTTTTTTGTTAAAAATGTCATAAAGACACCATGAATACAAGTACTGCAGTTACATCAATACAAAAAAAGCAATACAAATTAAGCAGCTGAATACAAAAATACATTGAAATACATGAACACCACAATGTAACTTATAGCACTAATCAGAATTGTGTATGCGTGAAAAAATTAAATAAAAACCTTTTTCGTATTAGACAACTTAGGTATTCTCCACTTTAACAGTAACTTTCTTCTAGTTATGTACTTCACAATTTCTTCTATATACAGCATAGAATAAAATACTTTTAAAAGATATGACATTTTAATCCTCAATATGCGATATAGGTCTCTTTTACACTAAGAATATTGACTGCATGAATAAAAACTGTCAATGTCTTACATCAACCGATCTGAAAAGGAAGATCAACGTTTTCCTTTTAAATCATTTATGTAGGTTTTGAATCAGTTAGTAGGTTTGGCTTGATGCGTCAGACAATCCTTGTCAAACAGTGTCTCTCACAGTAATGTACATAATATTGCTTGTATCTATACAATCATACAAATGTGGCAATCATATCTAAATGTTGTTTATGAAAGAGACAGCTCACACATATACAGGTCTCGGACTTTCTTAATGACTTATTTACAATGAAAGTGCTTTTATCAGCTCTAACACAATACATGGGGGGGTTCTACATGTCAATTATTAGTCTCCCTGAAATTGGAAAAGTATTATATAGAAAATACCACAGCTTTGCAAACACTATAGCATACTGTATAACTGCATGTGGTTCTGAGATTAGCAGCTGAAAAGTGTTGATAATTATAATTTAAAAATAAATAAAGCAAAGAGGTAAACCAGTTACAAAACAGCAGAAAACTGCAATATTCACAACAGTAAAAAGACTTAAAATCAATTGCTAACAAAACGGTGAAGCAGTCGGATCGAAAGTCTTGAAAACATCTTTTAATGACTTATCATCTGATTCCCCATTCGGATCATTATCCTGTGTCTGAGTTACCTGTCCAGGCTGTCTAACCTGCCTCGGGTCGCTGTACTGCGGTCTGATTAATCCCGACAAAGCTTGGATAGGAAGATTATGCACCGCAGGTGCAGCGCTGGAGTGTTTAGCCTGAGATTTACTGGTGCTATTTGCTTTATCTGAAGTAGCTTCCGATGATGATCCTTCTGTATTTTTTTCCACATTTGAGGCAGCCTTCTGGAGCGACGTATCTTCTGAGAGACTGGGTTCATTTTTACCAGAATTTTTCAAAATACTTTTTTTCTGGTTCTCTCCGTTCTCTCCTGAACTAGCTGGAGCTGTGTCCAATGACGAGCTGTGATCCCTTGGATCGTACAAACTAATACCGCTCAGTATCGAGCCTGGAGTTCCCAGTCTAACACCGCTTGACGATAATTTGGGGGCATATGGAGGCAGAGCATCTGGGTCAGGTTTAGTAGCCGCAGCTTCCGAGGGCTGTGAGGAGCCAGCAGCAGATCTGGCGAGGCGGGGGTCAAACTTCGGAGGGTGTGGATCCTTTGCGACTCCGTGATGCGTATCCGCGCTCGACAGTCTGTGGAGTCTGGGATCGACGTTTTTCTGTAAGCGGGGATCTCCTAATTTGCTTGAGCTACTGGCATGCGAATCTGCAGACGGATCCAAATAGCCGCTCCTGCCCGTTAAGCTGTTTTTTGCCTTTGCAGCTAGTCGTGGGTCAGCTGGCATTGCATTTGGATGGGGATCGTTTTTCAGATTCCGCAGTTTGTTAAGTCTCTGGTCAGCAATGAGTGGAGGAAGAGGTAAGTTGATTGAAGAGACGGGGTCAGGCTTAGGCAAAGGTATAGGGAGCAAGTCTTCGGGTGCCCATACAATATGCTTAGCAAAGTTTGGTTTCATCAGGGTAACATCCATTTTAATGTGGCTGAACTGCCTAAGCTGAGATCGGGGATCCCTTAACGTCACACCAGGCAAAGGTTCCAACGGTATCAGAAAAGCTCGTTCTCTCAGTTCTCTTTCCGAGTCCTCTTCGTCATCATCCATCCCTTTTTGCTTGACTTTAACTCCAGCATGCGCGTGGTGTAAATCTAGCTTTGCTCCCCCAAGGGACGAGCTGGCATGAGCACCGTCACTGACCTTGTGCATCCTGGGATCTCGGACGAGCCGTGGGTCCAGGGATGCCGACTCTGAAGGCTTTCTGGGGTTGGACCTTGGAGAGGCCCGAAGTCTCGGGTCAGCAGCCTGAGGCCCTGTGCCTTTTTCTTTTGCCAGCCGTGGATCGGTAGGAATACCGAGCATGTGCTGCTCTGTGGAATGTTGCTGACGATTCCTAAAATTTTCACTTTGTTTCTTTAATGTCTTTAGTATTGATTTAACACTGCTCCCCTCTTCCTCTTCACTACTGGAATACCAGTTGACATTGTCATCTAAAAAAAAAATATTCAAGCAAATAAACACCAGGGAATGCATCACATTTACTCATACAACAACTTTCCAGTAAAATCAAACAGAAAAGACCTGATATTAAATCATCACTCCCTGTATTATAACAACCGTAATCTAAAATGATAAAAATAAATTTCAATGAAGAACTGACATAACAAAAAAACTGTAGCTAGTTGAGATACTCCCCAGCTCTGCTGCATTCCCTCTACATATCTCTCTGTCAGCATTAAACTGGGAAAATAACCTGCTTTCAAACTATTATTTCTATCAGTACTAGTAGAAGAAAACTAACCCATTTAACATCTTGAGTCTTGATGAAAATGACCTTCATCGTGGGATGGCAGAATGAAAAGTAAAATGACACCTTACAGCAGCCTTGAAAACAGATGAATTACAAATGTGGAACTTGCTGCCTTATTACAATCCAAATCACAAGGTTTTAGGGAGAGGTCAAGATTCAGGAAGGGAAGAAATAAGAATTTTTAATTTTAAAGGATAAATTCTCAACTGTCATGCAATTAAGGAAGGCCTTATCGACACAGCTGTGTGCTCAGGTCCACACCTTGAACCTGCCTACTCACTGGAGACTAGTGGTCTGTTCTGGCTCAGTAAAATGAGAAAGAAGATGAACACCAGCGCCATCCCCAGTACCTAATGCACAATAACGCGTGGTTCCACGCTGCTAGCTGTACCACACGAATATCCAACAGGGAGCAGAAGCAGTTAATAGGAACGTTTTTCCTTTATGCTGCTTTCCCAAAGCCCTCCAGACAGGAGGACCAGTCACTCTAGAACACTGGTGAGAAGGCTTCACTTCCAAGTAGATAACTCTAGGTCACTCTGGTTTTGTATGGAGCTGCATCTCCAAGCTCACTCTCACCATTTGATCAGAATTATATTGGCAACGCCCTTAAAAACATTTGATACAGCCACTGCCTTTTGGTCACACAGAAGACGCGTTTCTGGTCACACAGCCTAGCAGCCTCAGAAAAGAGGGCAGCAAGCCAAGGGACAAACGTAGCCTGTGTGGCTGAATCTGATCGGCAGGCTTACTGCTCTGCGCCATCCAGGTTACAGAAAAGACACTCGAGATTAAACACTGCAGATTTCAGGTATCACAGAGGAAAAAAATACTGCTCTAGAGAAATGGAATATGCAAAAAAAGATCAAGAGGCATGACTGAATAAACAGAATCTAAGATGTGCCTTGCAGTACTGGCAGTCAGAAATAACCACCTTTCTGTTTCAGTCAGGGATTTTAAGAAGTAATTGAGCAACACAACCTTTTAAAAGTGCAGGCTATATCTAAAAATTACCCACAGATCTTTCTACTTGGAACTGGAATGAAGCAACTAAGCCTATACTGAAGTCCTAGAACAAGCTGGGAAGGAAAGCAAGGATATTCAGCTGAAAATACTGTGCTGATACTTGCACATTCACAGAAATTGTGAATGATATCATGATGAAAATCCAAGTAAACAGATTTGTCCCAGGCTAATACACAGACAGTAAGTATGTTTAGAACTTTAACAAAATTATCTTTACCTTCATCCTTGCTCATTGCCCTCTGACCCTGGCTGCTGACAGAGTCTCCATCTCTTTGATGCTTTTGACTAAGTCTTACGTACAGGGCCTTCTGCATCGCCGGAAGAAAATCCGGCACATTAATGGCTGGTTTGTGGCCCATATGGCTACTCATGCAGTCTGACTCGCTTCCACCTTGGTGCGACTCTTGAGCCATGAGGTGAGCCTGGTGATCTGCAAATTCTCCATGCCATGTTCCATCTGCAGTACAAAAAAACCCCAAAACAAAACAAATTAGAAGCTATCCTATAGAATTTTTTACAGCAGAGGAGATAAAACATAAAACGCCATCAAACAAAACTGATGTGACTTATATCACAGAACTGGGAAGCACCAGCTGGGAAAGCCTATACAGCAAAGACATTCCAGGAGGTTTGGCTTTCTATCCAAAATTCTTTCAGTTGCTCAGCTTTGGAGCCATGACGTTTTAATACTGCACAACTACAAAGCACCGTATCAAAGAACAATTAATTTTTAAATCTCCTTACCACCAGAGTTATTAGCTGGCTGGAAGTTATGTACAGCTTGATGAGAATAGTAATTGTCATAGAAATCAGCTGGGTTCTGAATAGGCTCATAATTCATATTGGGCTGCCGTTCACCAGGAATCTGCTGGTATTGTGGCCCTGGAGGACAATGATTCTCTCTTGGCACGTTCACCATATGTCCTTGAACTCCCGGGGCATTGTAAGATCCACTGAGACCCGGCGGTGTGAGAGGCGGACCACCCTGCTGTCCTTGCATAGGCATACCAGTCTGGTTCTGTGGTCCAAGAAAGCCTGGTGGAACACCCTGCATAGGAGGACTCTGCGGCATTCCTGGGCCTTGAGGCCCTGCGCATGGATGATGTCCAGGAGAACCTGGGTGCATTGGTGGCCCGTTATGACCTTGTGACATGCCAGGTCCTGGCCCTGGACTTGAACCTGGATTATACATATGCTGAGAGTGCGGGTCGTTTCCCTGAAACGGTGGTCTTGGCGGTGATGCACTGTTATAGAAGGTCGGTGGCCTGTAGGCAAAAGAAAATTAATGAGTCAAATTATGCACCTAAAGATCAACAGCCTGTTAGTTATCTCCTCACTCTTACAGACGTCTGCTTGTACTTATTTGATCTTCAGTTGGATAAACATTTGGAAGCAGCAAAATAATTTTTGAAGAGAAATATACAAACTATATACATCACATACACATCGTAACACATGAAGAGCTTGTTTGGAAGTAGAACATTTTTTCAATATAGCACATGCAGAACTGGACTTTGCTTCGACAAAGGGTTTTAAACATCCCAGGGCCAACAGTCTCCATCAGGAGTCTCCGTTAGGTTTGATCAAGAAAAAACAACCTATAAAAAGACTGCAGGAGAGAATGAACCTTGCTCAACCTACACATGAGGACAGGCAAGGCAGGCACAGAGCCAGAACAAGAACCAATGGAGTGACTTTCTGGAGGAAGGTCAAGGTTCAGTAAGTTCTCCTCTATGGAAAGCAATAAATAAGTAAATAATTACGATAGCCAACATTTGACAGATCATTAACTTAAGCAATACATTCGGAAGTATATACTGCTGACAGAAACAAAGAGAATTGTTTAAATATTTATGCAGCCATGCTTTAAGGAGAGTTCTACACAAAATTCTGAAACCTACTTTTTTCCAATTTTGTGTGCTAAATCCACAGTAGGCTTCACAACTATTTCAAAAAGAGATGGGATTTTCTTATATTCTCCTGAAGGATCTTGATAATTTTCAATGTCAGACTCAGAAAATGGATATTGCTCTGGCGGGGTTGGCAGAAGTCCAACACCCGGTGGTGGCTTAGGGAGGGGAACTATGCCACGCTTTCTGAGTTCCTCCAGTTCTTTCTCATCTTCATTTTGTGGTTCCTCCTCAGTATTCAAAACCTAGAACAATGCAATACAGCAAACACTTCATAAATTTCACAGTATATGCAATTCAATTTAGTCTTGCACTTTCCTTTTAAATATAATTGCCCTCTGCAATACTACTATATATTCACATCAAATTCAAATGCACTATAAATCTATTATTTCTTGTTTTGCAGGACACTGATTCGCAGTTAGGAAGAAAACTATTTCTGCAGCCAGGAAGGGACAATTTCACACAAGCCCATTTCCTTCACACAGTAGTGAGAGAAGCTGAACGACTCAAGTCTAAGATTCACAATGTTTCTAGTCTTAATGTAACTTTTCTGTTAAGGTCTGTTGTATAGTAACTGGAGAGACACGAATATCCTACTTAAAACAAAGGTCAGCATCTCATGAACTGTCCAGAGGAGGCACCTTGTTCTTTTCTCCACCCTGAGTGCAGAAGTCAGCTAAAGTCAGACAACATAAAACCCACACTTCTTGTTACAGACTACATGAAGATTTCCACAGAAAGGGACGCAAAAGAAAGTTCATGGGCAGAAAGATGAGTTGTGAAAATAAACGAGTCTGATGTGGCTAAAAATAACTGAATAACTGATGGTGAAGGAAATTCCTGGTATTGAAACTGGTCACAGATTTACTGTGCTAAGGAGCAACAGGGAATTTTAACATTGCTAGCATTTAGCATCACACTCCCTGAGAATTTCACAGAAATTTCCAGCACACACCCCCCGCTTCATTTAGCAACAAACCTTATGTTTACAGACCATAAACTGCTCACCTTATCCAACAGCTCTTTTGTTTCTGCAGTCAGGGGAGCATGAGAAAATTTGCACTTATCTCCTTGATAGCATTTTGCTCCTGTATGGTAGAACTTGCAAGGGAATTCATGTAAGCAATGTATTAAGGATTCCTAACAAAGGCTGATTTCTAGTTCACACTGGCAAGTTTATAAAATTCAGCTGTCAACTATCTTTCAATTTTTAACCAGTACTTAATCTTTCCAAAGCAATATGTTAAGAATTTTGAAAGCTAATAACCAACTTACTCCTAGTTCCATTTAACACTCTACTAATGTCCTTAACATTATTTTTGACTTGATTCTAAAATTACTATTAAAAGATGAAGGTGTCAATTCCAGAGTATAACACAAGTCCTTTAGAACAAAACAGATCAGGGTTTTAGAACTATGTGAACAAATGCATCTAACTTCAAGGGGGTTTATCTTTTAAAACATTACAAATCCTTAAAACATAAAACAAGCCAGTAATTTTATACATATCTTCTCCTCCTAAGTATATGAGCAGAAAAATAATCTTTTTGTAGTTAATCTACATAGTCTTTGGTATAGTCTCTTATGAAAAGAAATAGCTACCCTTAAAAATCAGTGATTTATCACTTAAATACTTAGAAATCAATTAAGAGTAAATATAACTTTCAGTTTAATTCAAGTGTATATATTTTTAAGGATATTGTGCAAATAAATGCAGTTCTCTCCTTTGGTGCAGTAACCCTGTATATAAAACTTGCAGATCTCCTTTTTCTTTTCAATCTCCGCATCATGATCAAATTTACACTGCTCTCCCTATAAATAAACAAACAAGAAAAAACATTATAAATCTGAAACACTGAGTAATTCCATTGCATATTTAAAAACAAGCATCCTCCTCAGCTGAATTTAAACTTTTTCTCTTTACTAACACAGAACTGCATTATTAGCATGTCCCTAAAAACTGTGAATAGGGCAGCCTGGACAGAGAGAAACACTTCCTGCATTGGGATTCAGAAGAATATACACAGCGGTCACAGAAAACAAGCTGCTCTTACTAGTCCCAGTTCTCCTCTCTCCACCTAGCAATCTGCACTAAAAAAGGCATTTGAACAAATACTTTACCAAAAATATTTTCTATCTAAACAATTATCTTGTTCTGAAAACCCGACTGTTTTAAGGGCATGCAAGAGAACTTTAAAAAGTCCAACAAGCAAAGTATTAAGACTCTTCATGTAGGAAAAACAGAGTCCAAATAATATCAAGTTTATATCAACCATATCATGTTATACATTAGGATAACTTTGCTGGAGAGGATTTTTGCGTATTTTTGTATTTGTTTTCATGAAAAACACACTAATTGCTCTTTCAGCCACTTGTTTTAAAACTGAAGGTGGCAGCAAACACTCATCTTGCTGAGGCACGGCATTCTGAAATATATAAAGGCAGCAGCATTGTTTTCAATTCCCCACTGGTTTGGGATAAAAGCACACTGATTTTCACCTTTACTTTGACCATTTGAATAAGAAAAAGAACATGTTTTATCTCTAAATACACAGAAGAACCAAACATAAATTACACACTCACTGATTCGAGAAGCATGCAGTTTTTCCTAAGTGTGTTTTATAACTGACTGAACTAGTCTGACATCACAGGATTCAACTCCACAGCAGCACAGGCTTCAAAATGAAGCAAAAGCAATTTTTTCTATGTAATAAGAGACTGTCTTGCTAGGGCTTTTCCTTGACAGCTGACTGCTCTGAATAGCACTCTCTTCTTTCTGCTGCTTTCCACTTGCTGCCTGAAGGAAGATGATTCTTTGGTAGGGAAACTATTACTACAACCCCACTTTTTACTTTAGAGAGAGAAATAATTTAGTGTAATTAAGCAATTCCTTCAATGTTTCAAAATTAGCAGTATCACATAACAGAGAAATAATCTAATACATTTGGAGATCATTGCCTATTTACAGATTCCATATTTATAAGATTTGATGTATATTTACATATGATACATTGTCAGTGGAATTTTATGATACTATCACAGATGTTTTTACTGTACATACTAATAAGCAAACAATTATTTTAAATAGAATTTGTTACAATTCAGAACATGCAACAGAGGTGCTTATTCTTCCACAAGTACTTCTGTTGACATTTATCTATAAATACTCAAAACATTAGAAATCAAAACACTGAGTTTCAACATGCAGGTTTTCTTTGTGTCAGCTGAAGTAACAAAGAACTAAGCATCTTCTCCCCTTCCTCACACCGAAGAAGCAGACTGACAGACACAGCGTATAATTACCTTAATACACCTCCCTTCAAGGAAATATTTACAAATTTGTTTGCCTTTGTGTTCCACTGTATGCTGATTTATGAACTCCTGACTCATATTAACCCATTTCTTCACTGGTTTGCCATCCTGTAAGAAAAATGAACATCCTACTGACGCTTGCTTATTAAGTGCAGTTGCAAAAATATTAGAGCATACTTGGTGCACCAGTTACCCCAAAATGTGATTAACTATACCATGATTTAAGTTCTCAAAATTATTATAACCACAGCTCAAACTAAAGGTAAATATACATACTTTTCCTTAGCTACTTTAATGCAGAGTCTTTTTTATAAATGCAACCAAATTAGAAACTTACAACACAACAGACACAAATAACTTCACTGAATAGACAGAGTATCTTGTGCTTCATTTGCCAATGCTGGAAAGCAAGGCTGTCACCTGGCACCCAGCTAAGTCAGCACCAACTGCCCCTGATTAAGGGCACCTCTGCAGACAGCCAGGAGTTGAGTAATCATCCAGGCTGCACCATCTTAGTCACAACCCTATGCTTTGCCAATTGTTCCCCTCTACGTGCTTCTCACACTGCTGTGATCTCCAGATTATCCACTTTCTTTTTTTCTCCTGTTAGAAGAAAAACAACCTGTTTGCTTATACCTTAAGGCAAAAAGAAAGGAAGCACAGCTCAATTGTAACCTAACACCTAAGAATTATTACGTACTTGGTGAGGCAACTAACTGTTCTTATGGTTTGATTCCCACGTGGCATATGCACTTGAGATAAACTAAAGAAACTGCAGTAAACCCATCTAACCATGGAGTCCAGGGCAGGTGCTGAGGGGGTCTGGCAGAGCTAACAAAGTCATGGAAGCAGATGGCCTTTAATGAACTGCTGTCTACGACACTGCGACAGAGGCTAGAACAAATGTAGTCTTTGCAGTGCAAGGTGGTTGCCTACTGGATGAAACAGGCTTTTCCAATTTCCAACATTCTCAAAAATGAGTAGGGATCTGACTGCTGAGTAAGAACTTCTGAAACGGAATGGATGTGGTTCTCCACAATCACCACACTGCATCATGAGCACACACGGGCATCAGTACACCACGTGTCTGATCTCATTTTGCTGGCAGATTAAGCAATGTCACAAAACATTAACACTAAGAATGATCTGCGGATTTTTGCTGATATTGAGAAGCAGAAATCTTTGAGCTTGAAATGCTACTCCTGGATCAGCCAAGATCCATGTTCTACTCCGAACACATTAAAACCAGAGAAATCTCAGTTGCTTTAGACAAGGCAGCTTCAAATCTAATAACTGATCCTCTTCACGGTTAACACAAATATCACAAACACAATGCTCTAAGGTCTCTCTGGGAATGTCCCACACCACAAAGCACTTGAAACAACCACCCAAGGAAGGTTGAAATGCTCCCAACCATGTCCCCAAGAATACCAGGGATGTCCCTGTGTGGCTTGGGAGTCTCGCAGTTACCCCTCCACACCACGCAGCTCTGCATCTGTGTTTCAGAATTCATTATTTTGCTGTAGCTGGCTCAGCTTTTTGTTTTCTGCCTGCTGGGACCTGCCTGCAGCTGCCTCCTCGCCTCCACCCTTCCCCACAGCTTGGGAGATGGCACTGGAGAACAGGGCATGCTCCACAGCAACAGGAAGGAGGAGTCCTATAAATGAGGCATCATCGTCCTAACAGATCAAACAGCTGCCCTTTTCCCTACCACACGCAGGGCAGGGACAGGAAAATCTGACCAGGACCACCCAGGAGCCCCAGAGACCAGGGCTGGAGGTCTTCATAGGCCAGCTGGAGAACACAGGGGAAAATTAACGTGGCTCAATTATACATCAATGCATCAGTGAAAAGCCAGCCGTGCGAGTTCTTGAGTGCACGAGGAGAACCACAGACATTTTAGTTGTGGCATAAAGACTTAAATATGATTTGGCTTGTATGTTTTTATATATATTTTATATATAAATAATGTTTTTCAGCTGTGGATGGATTTGATGAATTAATCATCAATTTTGTGTAGGTTTCATTTAAATGAAGACTGGAGTGAGAAGTTTACAAATATGAACGCTGAACTGCGATGTTTTCTCTAATTCCTGTTCAAAGAACAAAGAATTAATAAATGAAAACCAAGGTCACATATATTTCCATTTTCACAGTCACAGCTATGGCAAGAGAAGGAGAATCCTTCACGATTCAGATGGAAACTGGAAAAAGCTATTTTCTTTGCTAAAATGTCTTGAGGTAAACCAGTAGCGGCAAAACATCTTATTTCAGATACAGTTAACATTGATGTTCATGCACCATTCAAAACCAAAGCTCATGAACAACTTCCTGCCAGTTTTATGTAATGTTTTTGGTTTTCCTGGAAATATGAATTAGCTTATCAACCATATGTTGTACATCAAGTGTTCAAAAATTCTCGCAATTTTCTGGATAAGAGGAAAAAGTTTAAAGATACATACTTTAAAATACTCTTCTGTTAAAGCAAAGCATCCAATAATTTGAAACAAATACATAACTACATCAGGAATTCAGCTTCAATCCCACGTACCTCATGAAAGCCATCAGATCCTTTATTGCCCCCTCTTCCCCTTCCACGATCTTTACGCTTCAATTTCTTTTGCATGCCACGCCCTCGACCAACATTGTAATTATTACCTCTTTGAGAAATGCCTGCAAAATAGCAACGACCTCTTTAAATGACTTCAAAGTGAAGAAAAATGGCTATCTAGTAACATCAAATACAGACAAATCTAACACCTTTTTGCAGTCTGCATTGCTAAATACTATCTTGAGTCACAGCTGGCAAGCTCAACTACACCAGCCAATTGTAATTCTGTACAACTGCCTGCTCTTTGAAAAGCTATTCAAATCAATAGCAGACTGACAAACTGAATATAAAATTAATCTTGTTCAAAGAAACGCCTCACAATTAGAAGTGCAGTCATGTTCTTTCTAACCAGTCCAAATACTCGAAATATTTTGTGCCATTTGGTCATTTTTTGAACACAGAACTAACCAGTACAACTGGCACCCAGGTGTGCATGCACGTTTCACTGCCACAACATGCAAGAAACCTGAGAGCATAACCTAAGAAATACGACAGAACAGCTTTGAATATAAAAATGGTTAATGGTAACTGTTTGGAAGCCTTAAGACAGTAATAATCCAGCCAGCAGCATGCCAGGAGTCACAGTCTCAACTAAAACCACCGAGACAAGAGTATCTGCTTTCTCATCAATTTAAAATCAAAGAAAACCAGTTAGAAAGTCCTGTGGACATTACACCCGCTTCAGGTGGCAGCCACTCCGCCACAGCAAAGCTGATTCCAGTGAAAATGCCTTGACTTCATCTCAGATGACTTGCAGAGAGAGATACTGAAGCAGTATTGCCAAGCAGCACACGAAAAGCCATTTTTGTCTCAGCAAAAAAGATTCTGCCCATCTTTTGCCTATTGATTTTATTGTGAACCAAAACAGAATACAATAAATATTCACTGTGGTAAATGAAAGACAGCTTACTACCTTTGTGTAACACACAGTATCTTCCTGAAAACTATTAAGGTATTCATACCGTCATCATACAAAACCATGCTCAAATGCTGCCTGGGAGACAAAGTTTTAACCATGATTAACGGGTGTAATTTCTGCAAACCCAGTCAATAGTTGCTGAAATGACAACTTGGATCTCATTTAATAAGGCATGAGAACAAGTTCAGCACTTCTACGGAGGCCAGAGATGTAAGCTGGCTCCATGAACTGCACTGCAATGGTAAGGAAACGATCAGACACCAAATGAAAGGTGCAAACCAGAATGCTTGCATAACTTTGCTTATGTAAGTAAGGCATGAAATAAGGACAGCAGGACTCTTTCAGGAGTATGTTGCTTAAGAGGAATGCTTTTTCACCAGCATTTGTACCGGCCCAGCTTTGATTGCAAGTAAAATTGTGAAAAGAAAAGTAAAAGATGCTAGCATACTTGTGTGGGATATAGTAATAAAAGCATTCAGGCAACTATCAAAATTTCTAGTTACTTACTTTTTTGGGGAGGGGGCCCTAAATTAGATTTTGAAATCTATATATTTACATTCTTTCCCCCAATCAAGTCCCATTTCAGACTTTCAGAAACTACTACCAGAAAGTCATTTTACAGCCCTATGATTTCTTACTCAAACTGTTATCCAACAAAGATCTTGGCTTTTTAATAGGGTTTTATTTCTTTATTTCCTATGTACACTTTGCCCAACATTTGATTTTTTTCTTCACTATATGCATCAGTGCAACCATATGATATTACTCCCTTACGATGAACAGCATTATCAGCATATTGGGAGACCAACCGCAAGCTCCCAGGAAAGGCACCACTGGCAGTTTTCTTCAAGACAAACATCCCAAAATGATGCATGATACAACTGCTGCCACCATCCACTACTACAGTTAATGATTCAAATTATCTTACCTTTCTGGATCCCTTTCATCCCCTGTTTTTTCACTGGTTCTTTTGGGAATGGAGGTCCCAAATCAGTACTGGAGGTCTCTTTAGCTTGCCTGTATTGTTTAAGCTGATCAGCAAAATCTTCATCCTTTTCTTCTTCATTATAATTACCAAAGTTTTCATCACTGTAATGACTATAGTCATCATACTCCTTGCTTTTAACATTTTTTTTATGTTGCATTTTCTGTGAACTCATGTAATTTCCTGATACGTGTCCATGCTGCATGAAAGGGATTGCATTGTTCAGAAGCAACTCAATATTTCAAAAAACACCCCTCCAATCTGCTCTACAAAACCAGTTGCTTTTAAGCTGTTTTATTGTCACGCTGTCTACCTTGCACAAACAAGCATCAATAATGCACAGTGAAAACCAGTTATTCAGTGAAGATTACTACTTTTGATTCTGAACGCATCGAAATTGGAAAAAAAAGATAAAAAAGAACAGCATCAGCATCTATACTCCAGAACGTTTTTCAGTGAGGTTGACAAAGCATTTTAACATGCACAGTTCTAAGTGTTTTAAGTGCTACTTAGATGAATTATGATTAAAGTAAGTTCTTTTCCCTTCATGATCTCCAATCCAGATGCTCTTGGACACAGATGATGCAATCTGTCCTGTTTCTGTCAGTCAGGATGAAATACTGCTTATGGCCACTCCTAAACCAGCACTGTCCCTTCTCCTGTTTCTGCAGACAGGATCTTCAGTTTGTTAATAAATTCAGCTGGCTTAGAGGTTTCTGGAACAGTTTCAGGCTAAACAGAAAATCTCCTCTCCTCTGAAGTACCAGAGTTTCATCAAGCCTCTAGCCACTCTAATGCAGCTTTAGAGAATGCCAGTCTATTTCACCCCACGGTCTCAGAAGGGTTATCAAGCTGCACAGGCTGAGAAAAGCCAGGACAAATTGAGCTATCAGAAAGCAGAATCAACTCTAGATCTTTAAAGGTGGCTTTTCAGGGGCTGTTTCCTTACTACAGTCTAAATCCAAAGCAGGAAATAATAAAGGAATCTTAATTTTTGCCTGATGGGGGGAAAAAACCAGTATCAGGCTCGATTACACCACTTAAGATTCATGCCACAGAAGAAGCTTTACATTTGGAAATCTACCCAAGCAGATGAAAACTAGATGTGCTTCCTGAAATCTGTGAGAATGGGCACTGTGATCAAGTCAGCCTTCGAAAACCGCATCATTTACATCTGCATTTTTTAAACTGCACCTAAATAAAAACATGAGAAATTGGTTTAAAACCATACTACCTGACTGAACGAAGAATCATAATCTCTATATGAAGAGCTGCTACTCTTTTTATGTGGTCTTTCTGTCCGTTCAATATCAGAGTCATGGCTGTAGTCAGAACTGTCATCACTGGAAGGGGAATTATGCTGAAAAAAAGAAGAAAACAGTGCTCTCAAACATTATTATATAATTCCCTGAGTAACTCGGCTGCTGCATGTGAACTTAAAGGAAGCATTAGTCTAATAACTGAAAATATTTTCTTAAGTCTCACAAATCTCTGCTTCTGGAGTAAGCTAAAGAAAGCACAATCTTTGAGGACCCACTTTTTTTATCAGAGATCTGATCTGATGAGTCTTCCAAATGTAGTCATTGAGGGCTATGTGGTTTCTCTGGGTTCAGGCAGCTTCCTATGAGTGTCTGAGCCCTGCCTCTTTGCGACAGCAGGGATGCTGCTGGAAGGCTAACAAACCTGGGAGCTGGCTAGAAACTTGCACATGACCATAGAAATGATTAGCAGCCTGTCATTTGCTGTGGGGAGAAAACTCAGTGTTACTGCATTACCAATGTTTTATTAAGACATATTGTTTTGCAGAAAATTTAGAGGGGAACCATATAAGAACATTGCATTTTTGTGACCTTTAGAAAATGAAACCTGATGTTCCTTTTCTAGGACAAAATTTTGTCAATCTCTTGCATTTAAGTTGATTAAAATATATATTAGACACATTATCATAGTGAACTTTACTAAAGAATTTGCTTAGCCTGAAATGTTTTCTTCCCACAGATATGATAATTAGCATGAAGATTGAACTTCCTGAATTTACATTTTGCCTCTTATCCTAAAAAACTCTCAAATCTTTATGGTTTGGTTACCATTGCTGTGGACAGTAGCCAGTGCTTAATTTACACTGCTGCTTAAGATTTAAACAATTTAAGGAGAGGTTCAGCACTTGAGCCTTTCATGTCAGAACTAGCACAACCACTGACAAGGGCAGGGAGTAAAACGCTCACAAATGTCGGTATTTTGTAAACTGCTATTAAAAGAAATACTGAAATAAATAAGCATCCAATGAAGATGTGTATCACAAATAACACAGTTATGCCCACAATCTGATTTTGTACTTCTTTTAAATATAAACAGATGAAAACCAAGTTTATGAAAACGCATTTAGGCGAAGCTAACAGACAACTTTCCAAACTACCATTTGCAATGTGCCATGGCTGGATTATTTAATGATTTATTGTCTCTTACACCACATAAACTGTCACTGAAATGTGTGAATATGCACTTTCATGTGTCAAACGTCTATTTAAACAAATTGTTTAATATTGAAGTGTATTGGTAAGACAGGAATTCCCAAAACTTGCCCTTGGAGACCAAAGATTGCCAAAATTGTAATAAAACCATTTTAGTTTTCTTCACTAATTCCCTGGATTCTTGTCTAAATCTGGAATTAAAATAAGCACCTCCAATATTCTGGTTTGCATTTCCTAACCTTATGCTTATCCCGTCTTCTCCTTTTTGATTTTTTCTTTTCTTTTTCTTTTTTGCGTTTCTTCCGTGATTTTCTATGTCCTTTTTCATTTTTCTGTTTATCATCACCTTTTGTACCATGTTCTTTCACATCTTCATATGCTGCATCATCTATTTCACCATCTTCTAGCTCTCCATCTTCTCTGTAGGAGGAGAAATAGCAATACAATACAATTACATGTTATGTTCCACCTCATCTGTCCAATAGCACAGTAAAAAGAAACACACCCAGTATTTCTTTCCACCAGCTACATTTTTATGCATGTGCATATCCTTTTAAAACATGTAATACCCCAAGAACTATGTAGGATTTTAGAATTTTCTTTTACAGTTCAAGAAAAATGTAATGCAAACCATTAAATGGTCTTGAATTGTACCAAAAAACCAAAAAGTTTTAAACCAATGCATTTTTATTTTCCTTCTCAGAACAAAGGTCTTCTCTTCTTACAGTTTTCTCCAACCTAGATTAGAAAAAAACAACCTGCTTCGACACACAGGATTCTGTTGCCCTTAAACACATTTCGAACTGAAGAGGTCATTTAACTTTTTCTAGAAATACTTCTATTACAATGCTACTACATGCCTTTACAGTGCTGTATTTGCAGAACAGATATGATCAAAATTAAAGGCAATTAAAACTCTATGAAAGCCACACAGTGAAAGAGTAGCAATAATGAGAAATGGTTGGGTACTGCAGGAAAAACAACGCATAGTAATACAAACATGTTTCCGTCAACACACCAACTCCTGGAACTAAAGACAGGACAGCAGTTATCTAGGGTGCAATGGCCAATGTTATAAGCAATTTTAAAAAGGAGGATTAATTTAGCGCTTAGGTGAATTCTTCAAAAGAAATTAGTAGTTGACAAGAAAGGAGTAGTTAACACTTGAATTTCATTTGCTAGAATCTAAAAACAGACACCAGGCATCTGACAATGCTATTTTTCTAAGCTACCCAGGGTGGGGTTTGTCTTTTTAAAATGTGCAACTGACATTTGTAGGGGGTCATTTCATACATCAATAAATAATATAAATGGAACAATATGCATGTGAACATAACTTCTGCATATGAATGTGACTGTCTCAAAAGTCTTCAAAATGAAGTATTACCGAAAGATGATTAAAAAAAAAAAAAAAAAACACATAACGTTAACACTAAGTGCTTGTAGACCAAGTAACAGAACAGTTTGTGCTTATCGCCATCAGTAGGGAAAAAAAGTTGCTACAACTGGGTCAGACTTTATTTAATAAAGTTTTGTCTACTGACTGGAACAGTAACAACCCTAAAAATCTTTTGCCAGGAAAGAAACACTTCAACAAAACACGAGTTAACCTATTTCTTATCCCTATTTCGAACATACCGCCAAAGCGATCTCAACTCCCCTTCTATTTGGTACTTGCTGGGTTTTGGTTGTGGAAGAATTTACTGCTTTTGAACATTAATAATTGGCACTATATAATTATTTCTACATTACCACTGCTTCTGGAATTCAGCCTTTGCAGGTACTGTGGAACCCTGCAGAAACTCAGTCCTGAATTTTTACATGGAGATTGCTTGAAAATGCCATCAGTATCAGGTTCAGCAGATGGCGAGGGCAGCAAGGGGAGAAGCTTGTAGATATTAGAAAACGATATATTTAAAAAAAAAACAAACACTCAAACCCCAAAACAAGATCAAACTAGTGCTGAGGGCAGTAGAAGGTATTAGGACAGAGGCAGTAATTAGGCTATATTAAATTGCCTTACGATTTGTCCATCACAGTCTTGTATTCGCAGCATATTAGCTAACCTGACAATCAACTCTGTCTAGTTCAAGGTGGGACTGCGAACAGTAGGAAGGGGGAAGAACTCAAAAGGAAGCCAAGGACCTGAGTCTCCACAGGAAAAAAAAAACCCAGTGATTAAGAAGTTAGAAGCAACCCAAAGTTGTGACTTTTTGTGAGAGCAGTAATGGATATGCCAGAGAGAAGAAAAGGGGAGAAGACACGACTGCTGTATTGTCACCTCATACAGCCTGGAACTTCTTAGAACTACTCTTAACAATTGCAGCGCAAAAAGGAAGGAAAACAACCCAAAAAACCCAAACAAAAATAAATATATAATTCTAGAGCACTAAGCAGCCAACAAATGAAGGAGGAAAAAAATCCTCACATCCAGATTATCAACTCACATAAAGGCTCTGGAGAAAAACTAAGGAAATCCATCAATTCCAAGGCAGCACCTCTTCACCTTTCATTCTCAACTACTAGTGGGATCCTACAGCAACTGTGACACTTCCCCATCACCTCACGGCAGCCCACTGCAACCACATAAAGGCACATTATATACATCCAAGGCTCATGAGGATGTTTTGCTGTAGTACATAATCAAGAAGGGGGCTCTAAGAACACTTCTAAGCAATGCACAAGGGCAGCTTGCCTACCTAGCAATTGAAAAAAGCACACTGGAATATGGGAGAAAATAATCTTCTGGACAAATACTGAAGATAGTTTTGTTTTGCTAAGTACCATGAAGTAACAGGACTGGAAAGAAGGAAAGTTTGTAAGGAGCCTTCAAATGTCAAAATATTAAAAAGTGGCATAAAAAGAAATTTAATCTGAACAAGATGCTGCTACAGAAGGTTTAAAGACCATCATTCATGCTGATGGGCAGTAAAAGCTCACGGCTGTAGTGAGCGAACTTTCAGCACTGACTGCCACAGGCAGTTGCTGAAGTAGAAAGGGACTGGGCAGTTTCACAGACAACAAGGCATGGCTCTTCCTGCCAGCACACCGAACACAACGGGGCGCTAGGAAGGGAAAAGGGAACTCGGAAACAAGGTAAGAAAAACTGCTCAACTGCTATTTATTAAGTTTAGCTACACTGCAAATGCAATTGTCACCAGCTTTGTGTATGGCCTTAAACATTTACTTGGAAACACTTTGAAAAGGACAGTATATTTCAGTGCAAATATAAACCAGTAGGAAGCTCTGAAGCCAAGGTGAGCTTTTGAACACAGAATGGATATTAATAATTACAATGATAATAAAGGTATGCCTACTACCAAGCGGGCTCCGAATGTGGAGAGGTAGTTTCAGAACCCATTTTTATGATTTTTACAAGTGCTCACGGAGATCTGCTCATACACAATCCTTACGCTGCCTCACAAAGGACAATGTAACACCAAGACACTCCCAGACTTGAGATAAAAGATCTTCAGAGTATGTAACACAAGCATAAAACAAATCCTGTCTTCCAACACCACAGTGTCCATTATCTCCAACATTCCTTGACAAATTCTGAAGTATAGCAGACAATATCCCAAGAAAGCATTTGTCACATCTTTCCAGGAGGCACTTGATTAATAAAGTATGCCTAATGAAACTGGAACACAAATATTTATGAAACGCCTGCCGTTATTAGAAAAAAAGTCTTTTGTATTTTGACAACGTCAGCTAAACTTACTCTCTCAAGGACATCCACTCAATTAAAATATCCTCTCATGTAAAATGCCTACTGAAAACACTCTTTGGGAAATAAGGTATTTAGCAGTTACCAGTTCCTTTGAGAACTGCCCCCATATGTTTACACTTCTGGGATGCGCACAGGACACAAGTAACTTTCTAGGTAAAACAATTGTGCAGAATCTCAGTAATACTATCCTTTAGATTGCATTTCAAGGGTAAGATTACGGAAGTCCTCTAATCCCCAAATGCCTGAATTCTTTCCACAACATCCTAGAGTTTTCCAAGCATCAAACCTCAAGAATGCAAAAAAAAAAAAACAACCCACCCCAAAACCCAAAACCAAACAAAAAAAAAATGCAAAAAACCCCACCACCAACCCAGACATACACAAAAAAACCCTACGTAAATATGATTTGAAAAGATAATGGTCAAAAATGTATCACCTTCTTGAAAATACTTATTCTTCAAAGAAAGTTTAAAGGAAGTGATAGGACAGAAACTACCTTCCATTTTATAGGCTTTTTTTTGTCCTGTTTAAAATACAGACTGGAGCTGTACACTAGAAAGTGAGTGCAGAAACCACCCCCTTTAGAAGTTCACTTCCTAAATATATCCCACAGGCTTTGGGAAGGGCTTTCAGTGATGTAACCCAAGACTACCTCCTTTTCCACTATGAGTAACAGAAGTCAACAAACCCATGTGATCCAGAAAAAACACAGCTAGCAGATGATTTTCTAGGAAATGGGTCTGAATGTTAGGTTGCTTTCCCTCTGGCAGATATCTACAGCAAACAAATGGCAACGTTCATCTAACAAGAGACTATATGAACTTAGGTTTTGCAAAGTAGAGGTTCTTGCTTACAGAATAATCTGGGTTTACACAGTACCTTAGTATGCTTTATTATTGCTGGAAACGCCTGATACACAAAAATAAAAATTGTCTTGATCTAGTATAACTTTGTTGTCTTTTCCAAGATTCACTTCTCTTTCAACTACCCTGCCCCACAAAAGAATACCCCACAAAACCAAACTTCACTGCAATAATGCCAACAAGCTGTGGGCGGAACAGTTTACGATGCCTACACAACGCATACCTCTGGAGTCTAAAAGCCTCTGCGCTGAAGGAACAACACTTGCAATTTTTAACTTCTGCCCTGTCTTATTTTCTTGTATTCTGTACTAGTATATGCAAAGGCTGAACTAGATCTGATACATGTCTTCAGATTAACAGAAATTAATCCCTGGCCTATTACAGAGCAGACCTGTGGTATAAAATTCTGGCACTGAAAACAGCAGAAGAGGTTAACACATCTCTAACCAGAGATCTCAGCCAGCATTACCAAGCCTGTCCCATCCCAAGCCCCTTCCAAACACCCATATTTTGGAAGAGAAATAAAAGCATCTTTATTAAATACCCAGTTTAAATTGCTCAGGGGCGTTTGGCTAATGCTGTCTGACCTACTGGAATTCCTTCATAAAGAGCCCTGAACGATTTGAATGATTAAAACAAGCTGCCATACAGTACTACTCATAACCCATGGGCCAGCAAATGCAATCTTGCAGTCCAGAACACAGGAGATGCAAAATTAAGTAACATCACCTGGACGCCACAAGCTAAATAAATCCTAACTAAACAAAACACAGCATACTGGCCGTGATCTTTCTTATCAGCCCCTGACCAAGGACTAGAAAGGCACAAAAAATATTTGGTTCATCTCCAAATGCAACAGAAAGCACTAAAATCCCTGATGGATCACTCCCTCTTCCACAATCTCCAGATAACTCAGAGATTGATGGATATGTGAAAAGAAAACCTGAAAGCGCTTCCACTGTCACAAGTGTATTTCTAGAGTATCTCCAAAATGGATTAGAAAGGCACAGAAGCCAAATTGTCTTTCAGGGAGAATCAGCCTGGTGAAATCACCGAAAGAGCAGTTATGCAAATATTCGGTTAGGGAAAACAGAAATCCACGCATAAAGTAACTCACCATTACTCTAGTGTTTACTATTTATTTCTAACATTCAAACTCAGCTTTAACTTAACCTTTCCTGTCCTTAGTCTGAGGCATTTTTAAAAATAGCATTCTTTATGTTCAAAGAAGATTTACAACTCAAGCTCCTTAAGTCCAAGATACAAAAACAAGACACATTTTCTCAGTACACTGACAATTGTAGCTCTGAAATATTTTAAGAAAACTAAAAAGAGTTTTCCCTGTGGGACTGTTTTTCCAATCTTCCTAACAGAATTACTTCACATACTTGCAGGTAGAGCAGATGCTACATGAGAACCATAGCTCTGTATGTTTTAAGACGTTACATGAACAAAATTGTGCAACCAAAATGTGACTCTCCATCATCAAACGTTATTTTCTGTTCAGTCTGGTTTTGGTAGGCTTGATTCACAGCTGAGGTAAGGTCTCATTTAAAAATAATTACATTTTGGTTTACAATACGATGCTTTTGCCTTTATTTATTAGAATAAGCCTTAAAAATAATATTAACGGCCAAGACTTTCCGAAAGTATTACCAAGACCAGAAAAAGTACATAGTAGAAAATAATTAAAGGCTGCAAACATCTCCCATTTACTTCTTGTACACACAGAGAAAGAACACAGCAGCAGGAATGGAAACTTTACACATGAGAAGATCTCTAACACATTAATTAATAAATTATTTTTTTAGCTACCAATTTCTGGTGATGACTGAGTATTACTGTCCAAAAAGAAAACAAAATTGATTTCTTCCTAGAGTGAGTACATTGTTAAATCTTAACCTCTTTTTTCTGTGATTAGTTCTAGAAGAGATGGGTTATCAGAAAACATCAAGGATGTCCAAAAACTCATCTTCTCATACAGAAACAGTACGGTTAACAGCCCTTTAATTCACAGGGGCTGGTAACAGCATCATACACCTGCTCTGCTGACCTCTGAGGATCTGTGATAAGGACATACAATGCAGGAGAGAGTTTAACCTGATGGTAAGGTACTCGAGTGTTTTTGATAATGGTCAAGACTTATTTAGTGAAAAAGCCTTACACCCCTCCTGGACATTTTTCCTCCTTAGTTTCCTTTGGGCACGGTCTTCTTAGTACCCCAAACTAGTTTTCTCCCTTAACCCCTCTATTCTAGGCCCTCACACACTCCTGCTGCTTCATGTAACCCTCCTGCACATATTTTCCAAACCAAATGCATCTAGAATAACATGGTGCTATGCCACACTCGTGACCACACAGACACACACGGCTATCCCTTCTCATCATTACATGCTTTCTCTCTGTCCTGTTTGTGATCACAAGACAAATGTGCAATACTCTCAACAGGTAAGATTTTGGTTTTATAAAATTAGGAAGAGCACGATAACTCAGATGCATTTTGATGACATGAAATTACTCGTCCAAAATGAGGGCTAACATTCATTAAATAAATTTGTCCAAGCATGCTACTAAAGAATTTACAAAATAGGGAAAATAACTACAAAACTAGAAGGTGTTTTTGCAGTTAACACAACAAGCCAGCATCCACTGATAATCAGCACTGGCTTCTTTGACAATGTTACGCAGCTCACTCATGGCACTTTTCAGCCACCCATTAGTTTTGACCACTCTGTAAATATGAAGTTATTTTAATCCACAGCCAGGCGGTGAAAATGCATCACAAAAAGTTATAGGCTAGATTGCTTGGGTTTTTTAACCTCTGTTTTGTTTTCATCCCCAGAGGAGGCCGTAACAGATACGGTGTTCCCGTAAAATGGAGGAAGGAAGCGAGAAAGACAGCAGTGAGGCGTGCCAAAATATAGCTTCCTGTGGTGGTACTGGAGGCCAACGAGCAACTTCTGGCAAGCCCACATTCTCACCCTGCTGCCTAACCATCTCCAGGGTTGAATACCATAGAAGAAATTACTGGAAGTCACACAGGCCACCACCTTCTCCTCCCCAGGAGGATGAGGAGTAACAGCTACATAAGCCAGCTACGTTTCTGTCACTCCTGCAATGTTTGCTATGGATGGCGAGCAAGCCTTGTTTGCCCACAGGGCGTATTTGGGAGCGATTATCTCTTCGCTTCCTAGTTTCCTAATGTCAAAGCAAGGTTTGAAATCATGCTCAAAACCAATAAATCGCTACAAGGCTGCATTCAGTGATCACAGCCAACTTCAACTTAACACAGACACATTCCCCAGTGATTAACTATCAGTGAAACAAAAAATATCTCTAAGAACAGCTGTAAGTAAACATTTTCAAACCAAATATGCACACGTGGACAGAGGGCATTAAAGCACCAGGCTGAATAAAAGAGATACATTTAAGTAGTCAAGTTTAAATGAAGATGGTTGGAAGCCTTGTGGCAAAGGAAACCGGCAGAGCAGTCAGGCTGGACAATAGCAACTAGGATTTGAGATCTTTAGCCCTTCTGCTCCACAAACACTTCCCTGATCTGTAATGCTGTGGTGCTTCACAGAGCTGAGGAGCCACGCGGATCACAACAAGACACAGGCAAAGCCGCTTGCAATACAATATTGGCTAAGCAGTAACGGAGAAAACCTACAACTCAGGTACGTAACACAAATTTCAGTTTGCTGTTACCCATCTTGGTTACAAACCACCACTTGCATTTTTCCCTTTACTTGCCACTGGCTGTAATTTAGCTGAACAGGTCTCCATTACAGTGAACCAGACAGACCTGTTAGAGCAGCAGTGTAAATCATGCTTGATGAGGACAGGAGTGCAAAACTGGTACAGGGGAAGGGAGCAGGCAATTCCTAAGACAGCTGCAAGAGGAAACTGGGAAAATAAAAACAAAGGGGTGGCTGGGTAGAGCCTCTATTCACCTAGCTCATCTGGATGTACACCATGCACAGGCAGCTGGTGAAGGAGAGGCTTTGGAAGAGCAGCACCACAGCAGGTGGACTCGCATAACCAAACACTTCAGCTACACTTCATAAAACTCCAATCAGTTTATCTTGAGTAAGAAAGTGACTGTACCAACTTCATTTTAAAATGTAAAAATGGTATCAAATACGTAATGAAAGCGTACAATGAGGATTAGCCTGCCTCTCGGGAAAAGGAACCTGAAATGCAACAGACAAGCCCAGTTTTGAAGCGGCATTTCCAAACGCCCTCCGCAAAAATCAGGACAATTTTCTAAAGCAAGTTCCCTAGCCACTCAGGTGTCTGTCAGAGAGCTGTCTCCAATGTCGAATTTCCTTTATTGTACCAGGAGCATGTTAAAAGGGGCCTGATACTTACACTCGCAGTGCAGCTCATAAGACCATGCTGGCTACAGAAGCATTACTTGCACTTCTGTGATCTGTGAGTTAGCATCTCAATGTTCAGACCTATCGTTAGGTCACTGCTATTTTTACAGCAGATAATGGTTTAAGAAATCTCCAAGTCTGGAGATTAAATGACAGTAAAGCAGAGATAGCCAACAAAGTATCACTACCAAGCTAATATTTTAGATTTTAAAAATAAATGAGCTCCAAGTTATTTTCTGAAGTTCCTGGCAATTGTAAAACTGGCACCGATTTCAAATGTGGAACCAACTGTAGCAAACAAGTCCTTCTCATGCCTGTAATAGCTCACTATTAGTCAGACAATCAAAGTCCACCGAAGTCTGCACAAGGACTGATTGCTTTTATATTTGTGACGAGCATTTAGTTCTTCGCTTAGGCACGTACACTCACCAACAACATGACATATAGGTGGGACAATGCCTACAGAACAAGAGTTTAGGAGAAACGTGAAGCAGCCACTCCCGCAGATGATGGCAACAGCAACCACAAATTGGTGCAAGTAATCAGACCTTGCTGACCTCCAGAAGAGAGCAATAATCCTGCACATTTACACAAACTGGTGTTTTTCTTTACTGTAACTGAGCATGCCTGCACCCTGCCTCAAGACTTTTTTACCCTGCCTATGTAACAAGCAATCCTCAATAAAATCTAATCTTACAGGAAAAAATTTTAAAGGACACCCATTATCTATGTGTAGAAAGTCTCAAATACTTCATCAAAAGACAACGTCTCCATGATGAGTTAACTAAAAATATTCAGAGAATGAAAAACCCTCCTCACTTAATCAGGTGCCCCACCTATAAACCAGGAAAAGAAAGACTTTGGATTAAAACAATCTTTAACTCAGAACATTCAAAGCATGGACAGACAAGGTTTTTTTACTGCTTTCTACTGCTCAAAAACACTAACCAACTTTGTAATTCTACAGATCAGTTCAAAATCAAGCTAACTAAATGTTAACAGAAATGCTATTAATTTAGGCTGCACAAATTGATCTGTTAAATGATTTCAGCAGCTTCCTCTTATAGGCTGTACCTACAGTACACTAGACCTGAGCTACCAACGTAGTAAAAAAATGACTGCATGATAAAACATACTGAAACGAGACATGTTAATATCAAAACACCAAACAAGTATGACACTGAGACCCCAGTTCAAGGTAACTCAGAAGAATATGAGCTATCAGGTACTTGCATCCTTTCAGCAGACCTTGCAACTGGTTTTTCAACTGACAACAGAGACTGGACAAAACCAACACAGCACTAAAAAAAGAAAAAAAAAAAAGTGTTCATAGTTAAAGCTGTGCTGCCCCTCCCCTTAGTGAGTCAGCCATGTTGTCTGTGGACAGGAAAGACCCTGTTTCTCTTCAGGCCTTCACAGAGGGAAGTAGGGAAATCTTTTATCAACTTCAGAAAGTTAAAATATTAGATTTTGACAGGATTACGTTTGCGCACCTAATATCATACAAACACTTCTATTTGGGGCCTTTTTTAAACAATGGTCTAGGTGTATTAAGAATACACTTTACTACGCTCATCTCGGATTAGAGGGGAGCAGAAGTTTTATAGAAGTCTTGTTTACAGAAAGTATTATTTAACAGGTAGATGTGTTTATTGTCTTCTGCTCTACCAAGATTAAAACATTATAAAGCCATTTTAATAAATTAACCTGTATTAAAAGGACATTAGACTATTAGGTAGTACTTATTTATTCTATTTCATAATTTACCAGTGTAACAACAGGCGTACTGGTGAGAACAGCTGGTTAGAGGAACTCTACTTGTCAACATCACATGAGTAACTCCAAGTTAGAAAAACTACGCTTCCAGCAGAACAGCGGGTAACTTGGGCTTGTCCTCAAGGAGGACTTTAAAACATGAAGTATTTTCAATCCCTGAAACAGTAAAAAGTCACAGACTTACTAACTCCAAGAACTCTAAAACACTTTGCCTGCTACTGCTGCGCAGTTTTAATACATAGTTATGCCCTATCTTCAGCAATCCCAGTGGATTACTAGTTTGCTTTTTACACAACACTTTTTTTTTTTTCTTCCTTTTCTTTTTGGAACATACAGTATGACACAACTTAAACTGTTTCACAATTAAAAGCAGGAAGGTGAAAACAAGAATCAGCAGCTCGGGGATCTGCCCTGAACCTGTCACTAAATCGCAGTACAATTTTTGGACCAGTCATTCGGCTCGTGCGGCCCTCCACTTCCCAATTTGTAATGCAGAATTAGCGGCTCTTTCTCCAGAGAGGTGACAGTTATGCTCGCTCACAAGCCCCCTTTCCCCCCCCCCCCCCCCCCCAGTGTTTTTCAGTCTTCTGAAGCAAGTACCAAGCACGGTTGTGGAGTTGTGTGGGGAGGACAGACTGAAGCCCAGCTGCTGAAAAACCAGCATTTTTAACTCCTGCGGTTGTGTCATGAATGCTCTGAGTAGATGTAGACTGAAGGACTGCTAGCTGTCATCCTGGCATAGTATTTTTGGAACTAGTTCAGGAAGGCCAGGGCTGCCTGGAGAAAGGATCTGAATTTCCAGCAGCTGCAGGAGAGAAAGGGAGGGAGGAACAGAGGTCCTTTCACCAGGAACAGGACTCTGGTTTTCTGCGCATGGGGATTGAGAGGTAGGAAAGATAACGTCAGTCAGACCTTAATCTGCATAAAAAAAGATCCAGTTAAATGTGTAAGGTGTAATCTGGCAAGAAAATGAAGTTAAATATGGATCTAGTGAGAGATTATTGTATAAACAAAAACAACAAAAAAACCAACCCACACCAAACCACCCCAACTCAAAGCACCCTTTCCTACCTGACTAGCAGCGCCAGGGCAAGGGAGAAAAAGAACAATGGTGACATTCAACAGACACCCCCTGGAAAGTGCAATTTATGGAAAGAAATGGAAAACAGTCCCCCTTCCCAGCCAGAATAAATAAATGAAGATGTAAAAGGCATGCATTCCAAAAAATAAAACCTTACTAATAATGCACTTCTAATTCAGTGAGACCCCCCCCTCCCCTCCTCCTTGCATTCCCACCACCACCACCCCGGTCCTCACCGCTCTTCCAGCCTGAAGGTGACCTGCCCCCACAAAAACATTGTTAACCCCCTAGGCACATTAACAGACAGCATCATCATCATCATCATTATCAGCATCATCATCACCCCACTAGTATCATCATTATGAGAAGCGGAGAGAGAGAAGAATGTTACTCGACCTTTCGTCCCCTGCATGTTGCCTGTCAGAGTCGGGCATGTTTGGGTCAAGAACTGGGTTTGGGGGTTTGGAGAACAGGCTTTCAAAGGCCATTGTGCTGGCTGTGGTGTGGTGAGGAGGAGGGAGGTGGAGGAAGGCAGGACACTGCCGCTGCCCGTGGTGCGGAGGGAGGAGGAGGAGGTGGCGGCGGCGGCGGCGCGCACAGCCGCTCTGGGGGCGGCTCGGTGAGGAGGAGGGTCGGGTCCCTCAGTGAGGAGAGATGATGAAGGTTTCACTCACGGTTACTTAGTGAGACACTAACGGGCACTCAGTGCAGGGCGAGGCTGCACAGGCTGAGCCCGGCCGCCCCGCGCGGGCAGGAGGAGGAGGAGGCAGCAGCGGCGGCGGCTCGGAGGAGCAGGCCCGGGGCACAGGAGAACGAGAGGACACACACACGGGGGAAGGGAGGTGCTGGTGGCCGGAGATGGCTGCCCTAATTCTTCCTTACAAACATGGCGCCCGCTCGAGGCACTCTCACAAAATGGCGGCAGCGGCGGCGGCGGCGGCGGAGGAGGAGGAGGAGAACGGCGGCGGCGGCAACGACCCCCGGCGCTTGCCCCCAGCTCGCTCAGCGGCCGCGGCCCGCACGCGCCGCCACCACCACTGCGTCTTCCGCGCCCGTCGGGGCCGCGATGGCGTCGCCTCACGCTGGCCGCCGCTGCCCGCGGTCCACGCTCCTCCTCCGCCGCCGCCGCCGCGCCGCCCCCCGCGCGCCGCTATTGGCCGCCGCCGCGCCGCGTCACCTCACCGCCCGGGCCGCCCATTGGCTGCGGCGCGCCGCCCGTCACGCCGCCGTGACGTCGCGCGAGCGCGGCGGCGGGGCCCCGCCCTCCCCCGGGGCGACGTGCGCGCGCCAGCGGGGGGGCGGTGTGAGGTGAGGCGAGGGGGCGGGGCCCCGCCGCGTGCGGGCTGGCGTCACGTGCGCGCCCTGGCCGCCGTTATGGCGGCGGCGGCTTCATGGCGGCCGCTGCCCCGTTATGGCCCTTCCGGGCCGCCCCCTCCCCCTTCCCGGCTCCCCGGAGCTCGCTTCCGCCCCGCGCCGCCTCGCGAGAGCCCGTGTCCGGTTCACCTCGCCGGGCCGACCGCGGCCTGCGCTGGGCCCCCCGCCCCCCCCGGGAGCCCTAGGCCCGCCCCCCCGGCGATTAGTTGGTTCTGAGATTGCCGCTTTAATTAAAAATAACGTTTCCCTCCCCGGTGCGGTTGCAAGATGGGCGGCCCCCCGCGGTGGCGGCCGTCGCCCTGCCGTTCTTCAGGCCAGGCGGCATTTTAAGACAGAGGCCTAGAACACCGCGCTGGCTGGCGGGGCCCGGTGAGGGAGCTGCCCCGGAGGGGGGGGGCCGCCGTCACGGTGCCGTACAGCCGGCACCGGAGAGGGTGAGACAGTGACCGTAGCTGTACGAAAGCATACGGGGGTCAGGGAAGGCACATTTCTGCTGGCGTCACGCCAACAACTTGTTCTGTGTATCAGGTGGCAATTAAGTCACGTTAAGAAACCCACCTACGGAGCAGAGTGCTGAAGAGCGTTATTGAAGCCAATAAGGCTGGGGGGTGGTGGTGGTGGAGGGTGGACACCGCCAAACTTGCCATGTTTGCATTGATAACTCTTAATTTTCACTTTGTGCTTAACTCTGTAAGGTTAACATGGTGCTGTCGGCAGGGCCGTGACCAGACCCGCACCTTGCGCAGCTCCTGCCGGACCGCAGCCGCTGCAGGCCCGTACTGCCCCGGGCCCTCGTTGCGCACCGTCCAGGAACTGGCAGTAGCTCTTGGCATTTTGCATTTTCAGTGCATTTCATGCTCTTTTGCAGTACTGCATCTCCAAGTTCAGTACCTTCACTTCAGGGCGGTTTTGTCCATCTCCAATAGCATCAGCTGCTAATGTTGTCACCTCATTGCTCATCGTTTCTTCCATAAACTTTATGTGTCTGTTTACAACAACGCTGGCACCAAGACCGTGATATCCCACCTGCTAGATCCCCGCATGCTGAGAGCTGGCTATGTATCCCTACTCTGGTCCTGCTGACTCTCAGCAGTTCACAGTCCCCAGGAGAAGCTTGTTTGTTGTTCTCTAACCATTTTACAGTCTTTCTTTTAACATTGTCTTTTGAGGGACTTTGTCAAAAAGTTTCTGGAATAATCCCAAATAAGTTACATCAACTTATTTTCCTTTACAGGCTACTCTCCCTGGCTTATGGGGCTTTTTGGGACATATGACTTTTTCTTTCCAGTGCCAGCAATCCTAGCAAAAAAATAAAATTAAAAAAAGAGAGAACATCCACATCAGTTCCCACTGGGTAGGGGCATTTTTCCACTTACGCAGAGGCAAAGCGTGGCCACACATCCACAAGGAAAGAGCCATCTCCCCATGGTCTCACATACCAGGCTAGTACCTGAGCAAGAGGAGCAGGGCAGGAGATCATGGCCAAGTTCAACCAAGAGTCCAGGTCACCAGACAAGAGAGATGAGACAAGTCCAAAATCAAGCCACAACACTGAACTAAAGACCAACTCACCTGCGGCTCCAGGACTGAAATAGGGCTTCAGGGAGCATGGGAAGGGTGTGGGTGGCGGCCTCAGGTGGGGCTGCTGAGGGCCATTAGGGCTGATTAAGGCTAATTAGTCCCATCAGCAAGTCTCAGAGTGGTGTGCAGCCCAGGAGCTAATGTCTACAGGCAAGGGGGAGGGACGACACAGGGACACACCCCCAGAAAAGGGGGATTTAAAATTGAGAATGAAAGCCTGGCTCTTGCTTTTTTTGCAACACACACATGTACAAAAATTCGTTTTAAACAAAAATGTGTCAACACAAGCAGCGTGTAGCTGTTGTTTAAATGTTCCTACGCATGTTTACTTTGTCGGGGAAAAAGGTATGCTTCTGAGAAGCTCCTGAATGGCTCTTTTTTTTTTTTCAAAGTGTAACTAAATTTGGCAATAGCAGCTAAACAAATCTCCAGTACGCGCTCTCAGATATCACAAATACACTGGGATTTGGGGTACGGTGTGGGGAGCATAGCAACATACCTAGCAACCACAACAAATAAAAATGTCATGGTTCAGCTCTTCATTAAGGCCCATAACGGGATTAGTAAGTGTTTTGGTGTGTGTGCTTGTGCTTTTGCTTCAGCTACGATACGATCCTGTGGGGTGGGAGGAGATGTGGTAGCACTGATGGATGCACCGTGTACCAGGCATGGGCTTCTTGGGGACGCTAGCTAGGTCATAAAATTCGGATTTTATCACCTGCAGTTGAAAATAACCTGATGTTCTCTTGTGCGCTGAGAGAGAATTATCATTCTTTTGTTTGCAGGCATGTATCTTGTTAGGCTGAAGGGGAGGAGTGCAAGGATGCTCAGCAGGGAAAGGCCCATCAGGAATGCATTTGGGAAGGAGGAGGATGAGTAGGAGGAGGAAACAGGACGTGAAGCTGTGGTCGCCTCCTTTCACCCCTGCCCTGAGTTTGGGGCTTGTCTCCTCTCGTGGGGTGAAGAAGAAGAGAGGGAGTGCTTCCCCACACAGATCTCAGAATTTCCAAGGCACCGTATTTCTCTCCTGGCACCTCGGCAGGTGCCGTGTAGCCTCCCCCCAAGGCCACCTCCATGCAAGGTCTTCAGTGCTTGTATCCTCGCCCCCCAGCCATTTGGGGTCAGAGACAGCGGCTTTGGGGCTGGGGCAGGGCAGCTGCCCCCTCCCAGGGCACACGGAGCACATCTGGAGCCAGCTGTGCTGGCCACTGCCTGCCCTTAGCCCACGGACGGGGAGCACAGGCAAACCAGCTATTTTTTGAGCTCCAGAATATTATTATCCCGATGAGAAGTTGTATTTACTGGGGCCAGAAGAGCCTCTCTCTACACATTCCAGGCTTGGGAAGTCTGCAAGATGCCGGATCGGCTGCTGTGGGAGGGGGGAGGAAAAAAAAAAATCTCCTTTAGTCAGCTCAAATGCTGGCCAGAAGTATGCAGCCCAGTCCAGACACTGGAGAGCCGACCTTAAACGTTTCTGGGGCTGAAAGGGAGATCTGCAGCCAGCTAATGCTGGGAGAGGTGGCTGAGCTTCCCGGCTCAGCCCTGGCCCTCCAGGCGGGCGAGAAGCGGCTGGGAGGACGGGCACGGCTTCACAAGCCCCGGCGGCGTGCCAGCCCGTCCCGGAGAGGGGAAACCAGTTCACCCTGGCCTCGGGAATTAGGAAAATGTTGTCAGTTCGGGGTTGTGCTGCAACGAAAAGCCTCCAGTGCAAAGGTCCAAGCGCCCGTCTCCAGCCTCGTTAGCCAGTTAAAGCATCAGATGGAAACTATTCTGCCCCGTCAGGAACTTATCCTTTTAACGGACTCATGTATTTTGGCTCCTGGAGCCTGGCGAGGCGAGGTGGGGGGGAAAGTGCCGTTAGTGCGAGGACGATGAAACATCATTCACCCTGCCAGAGGTACCACAGCTAGGGACCGGTGATGGAGACGGCAGGAGTAAGGCACCGGGAGCTGCTCCTGCCATGCTCCCAGCCTCCTCTTCCACACCTCTTGGAGGGGCGCATCCCCAGGCACAGGGGTTTCTTTATCATCCCTAAAACATGGTAAATTGGATTTACTGTTGCAGAAATGCGTCCGACCAGGCTGGGCCACTGCGATGGGGCAGCCCCTGCTCCGGCAAAGCCACAGCCTCCGGGCTGCCCACTCCATAGCCTCCTTTCTCATAACTTTGTTTTTTTTCCCCAAAGCTGTCCATCCGTCTTCAGCTTCTCCTGAAAGATAAAAAAAAATTAAACAAAATAAAATACTCCTCATTTCAGCTCAGTTCCTTTCCTCTTACAGCTTTTGTCTTCCAGCAGTGATTTTCGGTGGCGTACGAGGATGCAGCCAGCCGCCTCCGCAATGCTGCTCTCTTATCTAAGGCGCTAATGTAAAACACACGCCAGGCTGGGTTCACGAGGATAACTGCTCCCTTTCCTGGACAAAATGCGACTTGGCCGGGGTCCGGGTAGCTCCGAGGAACACCTCGTCGCCTGCTGCTCGGAGCATCCTGGGATGCAGGCGCACGGTGGAGCAGTCCAGCGGCATGTCCTCCCCATTTGCTGTCTCTCCTCTGACCATGCCCGGCATCATCCTCTGCTCGCAGCCCGGCTGCACACTGAGCTGGCACGTGCAGGATTTCACCCCCAGCGTCCCGGCAGGGGAAGGTGAAGATGGGTTTCCCCAGGCATTCTCCCCCATGGACCAATTTTTTCCCAGGTGTTTTTCTTTTCCTGCATCCTGTGACCCTTTGGCAGAGTCTTGTCTGTTTGTGGCTACATCTGGCTCTGGCTCTGCTCTTACGCCACGGAGCTTTAAAGGATATCTCCCCTGGCAGGCTGCATCCGTCCCCACGTACGCTGGGGAAATCAAACCGGGCACGTCCCCTGCCATCCATATCGCATCCCAGTTTCTCTTGCAGCACAGCCTCCCGCTGGGCCTTCCCAGGCTGGCTCCACAAAGCTTTCAGCCTCCCGGTGCTGAGGCCAGCGGCATGGTGCTGGGTGATGCCACTGCACCACCCAGGGCTAACAGGGGGTCCCCAGCAGGACAGGGAGCGGACAGCCCGGCCCCCTGGGAGGGCGGCAGCACTGAGCCGCCCCACCAGCTGCTCCTTTCTCCTCTCAGGATGGTCCTCCTAGGCATTGTCCTCCTGCGCTGGGGGGTCTTTCCCTGCGGATCTCCACTCGCCCCCAGTCTAAAGGTGGGCAACCCCCAGAGCTGCTGCTCTGCAAGCACCTGCGCTCCCGCTGCAGCCAGGCCACCCCTCTCCACCACCACCTGCCTTTGAAAGCAGCTACACTTTCAGAAAAGCATTTTAAGTGTGTATATATAAGTTTTTGAAGCACTCGGGTGGAGCAGATAGCCTGTTGGGTTGTTTCCCTCCCCCGGCACAACCCTGGGATGCATTTCCCTGCCCAGCTCCGGAGCGCAGCCGGCGTGCCCGCCAACCCAAACATCCGCCGTGCCCGGGCTCCGGCAGCCCCGTGCCAACAGCGTGAGGAGCAGGCGCTGAATGTCCCTCCTTGTTCTGCAGCGAGAGGTCCTGCCCACCCTTCCGAGCTCCCACGGAAAAGCTGTAACCCCCTAAAAAAATCCAGAAGCTTGATCTCCCAAAAGACGCAGCACGGATCGGTCTGGTGAAGCCTTTGCCCCTGGGGCAAGGAGCGGGAAAGATTTTTGCAGGTGTAGCTCAGCCCCACAAAGGGACTCTGCCCCGCTGCCTTTTGTTTGGGGGGCAGCAGTGGGCTCCTCCCGAAGTCTCTGGAGGATGCTTGGGGACAAGCCACCCTGCTGTCAGCCAGCCCCTTCCAAGCAACGTAAGGCAGAGAAATAAAAATGGAGACAGGTTCTCACTCCACAGGCCCTGACCCCACCGGCCGCCCGTGCGCCGGGTACCGGATTCTGCTGCGCACCTGCTCAGAGGCTACATCATCCTTTAATTGTACTGAAACCAGCATAATGGAGAAACATGCATAACGTTGGGGTTTTGTGGTTAACATGCACAAGCGCTGCACCAAGGACCGGGTACCGAGAGGGCAGGGTGCAAGCCCAGGGTGGGGGTGCCTGTCCCCCGCCCGGCACATGCTGCCGCGGAGCCCCAGCTGTTCCAGGAGCTGCATACACACAGCGGGGCGCGGGCTGCGGCCGACTGGGAAAATGAAATATTCACACCTCGAGCTCCCTCGACACGAGCACCAAGCGTAGCCAAAGCCCTCCCCAGGTCACGGCATGGTGCAGGCGGGGATGTGCACTCATAACCCAGTCCGGGAGGTTTAAGGAGCGGCTGCCCATGGGCTGAAGCACAGGGCAGCCCCAGCCCATCGCCGGCGCCCACCACAGAGCCCCGGGACCCCTCCTTCACCCAGCAGCCACATCCCACACCAGGGGGGCACTGACAGCCAGCCAGGTCTCGTGGGGATGGATTTTCCGGTCCCAGTCAGTCCCCAAGGGATTGAGATGCCGGAGCAGCCCCCTTCCCATGGGCTGCCGTGGGTTTTCTTGGCATCCCAAGGGGAGCGGAGGCATGTTTTTTATGGGGCTGGGGTCAGTGTAAGCAAGCCTGGGCCAGCGGGGAGGAGAGCAGCAGCTGCTGTGAGCCTCCCTCCTCCTGCTTCACTTATTTCCTAAAGAAAAAAAAAAAAAGGAATTAAAAAGGAAATAAGGGCCGTGATTTCTATCCGCTGTTTTCGACGCTGTGTAGGCACTGAGACTGCAGGACACCATCCTCCTGCGCCTGGCGCGCGGGTCACCCCTGCACCTGATTTCTTTTGCACCTCATTTGCTTTCTTCTCCCCCACGTAGGTGGGTGTAAAAGCTGCCTGGGCAGAATAACCCTAACACGGAGGAGAGGATGGTTGGCTGCCGAGAGGCTTTGGCATGGGATGTCACCTGGAGCTCCCGGGATACGCTTGCCCCCAGGGCTGGTGCTTTTGGGTGGAGGATGCGGAGCAGGGACCATCGCCATCAGGGAAGCTGCTCCGGCTGCTGCCTCCCCTAAAACTCGTAGGCGGAGACGAAGACTGTGATTTTGGACACGTGCTTGGCCTGGAAGACACGGTCCAGGTACTCAGACATGTCCACATCCACCTGGATGGTCTGGGGACCCTTGAGGCTCTGCACCAGAATAAGCTCCCCAGTCTGCCGGTCCGAGCGCTGCATCACGAAGTGGCCGCGGTTGTTGCCCCCCACGATGCCGAAGCGCAGGCTGTCGGGTCCCGGCCGGCCGGGTGCCGCGGCTGTGGCCATGCGGAAGAGCGGGGTGGGTGTCAGCAGGTTGGATGGCAGGGGAAGGTAGTGGAAGGAGATGGTTTTGGGTGCTTGGTGGCATGACCGGCTCTCCATCGGGCAGGGGTTGCGCTCACACTGGCTGCAAAGGCAAAAGCCAGGGCAGGGGACACAGGTTTTCAGGGAGCCCCAGGGATGTGGGGTCTGTGTCCCCCACCTCAGTGGCACTGCATCCATGTGGATGCTATGCATGTATTTTTGGGACCCAGCACCCAAAAAATGAAGTGGGGACAGGTTTTGCGCCCCACCGCACTTACAAGGGTGATGTTTTGACGTAGGTGATGTTGCCAGCGGGCTGGGGGCACTGGGGGCTGACGCACTGGAAGCCCCCCCCCATGTTGATGCAGGTGGTCCCCCTTGTGCAGTTATGCTGGGACAGGGCGCACTCGTCGATGTCTGCAAAACAGGGGCGGACAGCAGGTCAGCCTCACTGGGCACCTCAAACCAGCCTCACTGAGGGGTTCCTTTCGGCAGAAAATGGGCAAAAGCACTTTGAAATGGGTCAAACATCAAATACTATCAAAAAAGTAGGAGAGTGTGGCTGAAAACACCTAAATTCCTGAAATCCAGTTCTGCGCCTGCTCTCCTCAACACCTACGTAACGACTGAGATACCTGGCAATAAAATCAGGAGCTCTGAATGCAGGAATTTGCTGGCAGCATTAGCAAGATGCTACGAAACATGCAAAAATCGGGGAGAAAAAGAGAAAGCATGAGTTTTCTCACTGTGAACTGCAACAATCAACACTTTATAGCACAAAAAACAATCCTTGTTTTTCAGGAGGAGACTTTCATACCAGCAGTTCTGGCCACCCACCTCCCTACCTGCTGCCACTTCTGCTTTGCTCTCAACCCGCACCCCAGCTCCCCTCTTTTTGGAGGAGACGCTGCCGGCCCCCAAACTGACCCCTTGCTGTGTAATTCTTGGGTTCTAACACAATTTGTGGTTTTTCCTTGGGGATGCCCCGGACACAGGGGACAGCTCCACCACCGCAGTGGGGCTCCCATGCTCTTTTTTCGGCGAGATGCTGCCCCAAAGCATCACACCGTCTTTGCCTGTGCTTGAACCTGCATCATTCTTCTCCCCTCCATGCCCAGCCCAGGAACCACCTCTCTCTGCAAACCCACCAAGATTTTTGTGTGCAGAAGTGCTTGCAAACCAGGAGAAAAAGGGGAAAAAATAAAACAGCAATAGTGCAAGTTGGGAAAAAGTGGTAAACCTGTGGATTTCCCACCCCGCCTCACCTTCGCAGCTCTTGCCATCACCCAGGAGGACGTACCCGCTGGGGCAGGTGCAGCGGTAGGAGCCAGGGAGGTTGACGCAGGCGTGGGCGCAGAGCCGGGGACCCCCGTCCCGCTTGTAAACCTCGCACTCATTGAGGTCTGCAGAGAGATGAGGGGAGTGGGCGCAGAGCCGGGACCCCACGGCCCCCCCCGTGGCCCCCCCCGGCGCAGCACGACTCGGCTCACCCTGGCAGAGGCCGTTGGCGGCTGTGCCGCTCATGTGGAAGCCGGGCTCGCAGCTGCAGTGCTGGGTCTGCTCGATCTGGGCGCAGCGGGGCTGCCGGCTGAACGCCGGGTCATCGGTGACGCTCCAGGAGGGGGGAGCTGGAGGGGGGACGTGGGGGGGCGGGGGTTTGAAATGAGGTGGGGTGCCCAAAACACACCAGGTGGGTGGAGGGTCACCCACCTGTCTGCGCCTGGTACTGGCAGGTGGCCCCGGTCCACTGCTGGGGGCAGAGGCACTTGTACTGGTTCAGCCCCTCCAGGCACATCCCGCCGTTCTGGCAGGGGCTGCTCGAGCACTCACTGATCTCTGCAAAAAAGGCAGCCACGTTTCGCTTTTTTTTTATTTTGGGAACAAGCCACAGGAACGCCACGCACGCCGGCCACTCCGATACCCCACAGCATGTCAATCATAGCCATTTGCTTCGCCAGAGGCGGACACTGGCTGTTCCTGACACGGCGGCATTGCCCTGGTGCAAAGGTTTGCTGCAACGCAAGGAGCCATCGTAGCGCTGATGTCTTTTCCCCTCATCTCCGCTGCCAAGCTGCAGGTGAGGCTCCAGCTGTAAATCCCAGCTTTCCTTGAGGATGAGAGACCCCAGATCACCAGCCATGGGAGCTGCAGCATCCCCGGGACGTCGGCTGGGACTCGGGGGCAGCTGCGATACCTCCCCGCCGGGCAGAGCTCATGTTTAATTAAATAAACCCACATCGCACCCACTCTGGCGCCTGACGCGCAGGGGCAGCCACACCATCCCCTGCCCCCACTCCTGCCCCCGCCGCAGTACCTGTGCAGTGGGGCTCCTGCCCGCTCCAGCTGCCATTGGCCTGACACGTCCGCGTGCTGGAGCCCAGGAGCTGGAATCCCGGGTCACAGGTGAAATGAACCTCATGCTCCACCAGATATTTGGTGCCAAACTTCTTCCCGTTGGCGGGGGCTTGCAGGGCAGGGCAGGAGGCTGCAAGAGCACGGCAGGGAGGGAGGTGTCAGTGTTCAGGTGGGTGTTTTGGGGGATCGCCCCCTGACCTTTCCTGCCCCCAACTCTACCTGAGCCACAGTTCGCCCAGTTCCTCCAAGACCTCCTCTTTAACTGTTATTTTTCCTTGAATATTGGCCTGCTGAGGTTAATCGGTAACATCCAGCCCCGCAGTGAAAGCCCAGCAGGGATGCTGGGGCTGAGCATCACCCGCAAGGGGCTTGGGGCCATTTTTGCCACCCCTCTCACACTGCCAGCATAGGGCTGTGGCTCTTATCGCTGGAGACGTGGTTCTCCAGCCCGCTCACCTCCAGAGCTCTGCCACGAGCTCTCTGCTTTGCGGCCAAGGGCTTTTGAGCCTCCCCATGCCCTACCAGGCTGGAGAAATGCTCAGATTCACAAGCACGAGTTGCCAACCTGGATACAGGTATCTCCACCCGTGGAGATGCCCAAGCCCCCACCCGTCATGGCCCCAAGCACCCCGACCTGCCCATCCCAGGGTCTTTTGAGGCCACAAAAGCAACCAGTGGCACCCAGGAAGGACTCACCGGCCGGCGGCTCGGGGGCAGCCTTGGCCAGGGAGGCATGCAGGGTGCTCAGCCGGCTCTTCATGACGCGGAGGCCCTCGGCGAAGCGCGTCTCCTGCCCCTTCAGCAGCTGCTGCATCTGCCGGATGGCAGCCAGGAGCTGCTGCCTGCTGAGGCAGCTCTGTGGGGACGGGGAGGCCACTCAGTGGGGGGCACATCACTGTGGCCCCCATACTGCCGTGCCACCCAGCACCCACACCCAGCACCCAGCCCACGGCACGCAGCCTGCCCCGGGTGCGGGTGATACTCTTGTGGGAGCTCTGCAGCATCAAAGGCCCCCGAGATACCTGATTTTATCCGCCCCCCCCCCCCCCCCCCCCCCCATTCACCCAGATGCAGGAGGTGTTTTAGCCCATGCGAGAAGTCCCTAGCTCAGGCGCCCTCTCCTACATCTAAACGGGTCACGCAGCTACAAGCAGGGCTGCAATCGCGCGCTTAGCCCTGGGAGAGATGCTATAACTCATGTTTCGTCCTGCTGGAGCTAGAGCCCTGTCCCACCTCCACATTACAAAATAAGCGGAAAACAGCTGTCTTGTGAGTTCTGCCGGGGCCAGGAACACTGGTGGGACTCCTGCCTGCAAACCCATCGCCGCCGCGGGATTGACTCATGCAGGAGACGGGCATCGTTATTGTAGGTTTCCTGCAGAATTGACTTAAAACCGAAGAAAAAGGGCAAGGGCCGAGCAAAGCCCGGCAGCTTTAGAGCTCAGGGGGCCGCAGAGCGCGCAGGGCAGTGAGCACAGGGGTCTGCTCTGGGCAGCGCCAGGCAGGGGGCAACGGAGCTGCAGGGGAGCGAGCGGAGCCCACCTGGCCCAAGGCGGGGTCTTTTAGCCCCCAGCCACGCCGTGAAGGGGTGAAGTCAGTCCTGGTCCCACGCAGCTACCGAGGGCTCAGGGAGCGCTAAAAGCCAGGTGAAGCGGCCACCCCTCGCTTCCCCCGGTGCAGCTGCGGGGGGTCCCGGGCCGGTGGCGGGGACGCGCCGGCCTGTGCCCACCGCCCCGGGGTGCCGGGGGGGGGGGCAGGGAGCAGAGCGGCCCCGGCCGCGGCTCGCAGGGATGCGCAGCTCTTTGTTGAGGCTGCTCTGAACTTGCAGCGCAGCGCGCTCCCCGCGGGATGCTGCGGAGCCACGGCAGCGCCGCTCGCCGGGACACGGCGGGGCCGGGCCGCGCCTGCAGCTGCGGGGGAACGCGGCAGAGGAACGAGCCCGGAGGGCACCGGGCCCGAGGTGGCCCCCCCCGGTTTGCCCACCTGTTTGCCGGGGCAGGGCCGGGCGGGCACACGGAGAGGAGAGAGGAGAGAGGAGAGAGGAGAGAGGAGAGAGGAGAGAGGAGAGGAGAGGAGAGGGACACCCCCCCCGCCCCGAGCCCCCCCCCAGGGCCCCGGCCCCGCTCACCTGGGGCGCCGGCGCAGCCGGGAGCAGCAGCAGCAGCAGCGGCGGCAGAAGCAGCGGGAGGCGGCCCCGCGCCCCCGGCATGGTCCGCTCCGGTACGCGCCGCTCCGCCGGGCGAGGGCTCGGCTCTCCGGGCGCCCGCGGCCGCTTCTCCCCCGCCCCGGCGAGCCCGCCCGCGCCGCCCCCGCCCCACGCGTGGCCACGCTCCCCCGTGGAGCCGGACGCCCCCCCCCCCCCCCGCGACGGGAGGACGGCGCTTCCCCGCCCCGGCTCTGCCCCCGCCCCGGCGACCCCCCGCGTGTCCCCGGCACCCCCGTCAGCCGCCTGCCCAGCCCCGCCGAGCGGGCGCTCCGTACCCCGCCGCGGTGCCCCCCCGGGGCGGGACACCCCCACATCCTTCCCAGCCCCAGCACCCCGCAACCCGGCACGCCCTGCTCCAGCCCGGTACCCCCCCAGTCCAGCGTCCCCTTCCCAGCTCCTGCACCCCCTTTCCCCAGCCCCAGCGCCCCCGCGCAGGAGCGGCCAGAGGCGGCCGGGCGGTGCGCGGGGTCCCGGCTCCATCTGCCGGGCACGGCGCGGTGGCCGCTGGCTGCAGAGCAGCCCCTGCTGTGGAACGCGCAGCAGCACCCCCCCTCCCCACAAATGGGGAAGGGGCAGCGGGAAAGGCCCCGGCGCGGAAGCAGCCCCTGCCCGCCCGGGACCCCCCTCCCAGACTCCCGTTTCCCGTTTGGGCCGGGACAGACGGCAGCCTGCCGTGCGGGACGGGGAGCTGCGAAGCTCCTGCTGGTGCGGCTGAGGCTCTGCTCCCGCTTTTCCATCGGGATGTCTCGAAGCGTGAAACCCCGCAGCGGGCAGCGCAGGAGGAGCCCAGACCATCCGCCGGGCTGCCCGTCGCAAAACCCACAACAAACGGCGAAAAAAGGAAAAAAAAACCAATAATGCCACGCGCAGCTAGCTGGCTGCACCCTCGCCGTTCAGTGCTGGGTGAGGGGAAGCCAACCCCGGCATGGGGATGCTCGCTGGGGACCACCGTGCGCCCTTGCACCTCAGCACCAGCCACCTCAGCCATGCTCTCTTACCCCTGGGGGGGGCAGGGGCTGCCCCTTACCAGGGAGCCACGGGGGGCTCAGGTACCAAAGCCTCCCGATACAAGAAAAAGTTACAGCACTTAATTACAAACCCGCCGTGACCTCAGCCCAGGCAAGAGTACCTGGTCAGGGCTGACTCCGCCATGAAAATCACGCAGGAAGAAATAAACCAGACTATTTTATTAAAATATACCCTCACTGTCCTTTTCTTGGAGGCCGTTTACACCCCGCTCTGTCCAGGCTCCCCCTTTCACAGCAGCACTCCGGAGTCCCCAGCACAGCTCCCGGCACACGGCAGCCCCGGTGTGAGCGAACCGCCAGCGGGCAAGGTGCTGGCCTGGCTCCATGCCGGACCCTCGCCAGCCGCCGCAGTGGGCAGCAGCGGGACGTAGGCCTCCTCCGTGGGGCCACCGAGCTGCTCCTCCAGGACGTACCTTGTCCCCCATGGTTCATTGTGGTGGACGTCCACGGCCACCAGCGCCGCCTCTGCTTGGGGGGAGCAGGGCTCGGTAATGTCCCCCAGGGTCCACATCAGAGTCCGCTTGGGGGAAGCCCGAATCCTGGGTGGAGTCTGGGCTCTCATCGGGCAGGCTGGTGTTGATGTAGATGACATCCCCAGATCCTCTGACGGTGGGCAGGTTTTCCAGCAGCTTCTCCAGATGGACCTTCAGCTGTGAGAATGTCGGGCGGGTGGCAGGGTCGGCTCTCCAGCACGCAGACATTATTTCATACCTGGAAATTGGGAGAAGAGCATGGTTATCACAGGGGATGTAGCCAGGTGCTGGGCAAGGGGATGTACAGGGGCTAATTCCCCACTTCTCTCTAAACTGGGCAAGCCCTGAGCTGCTTTGCATTAAAACAAAGCAAACCCAACTCCCTCTGCTCGGGCTGTTTGCCTGACAAAAGGGATTTATCAGCCCAAGCTGCTGTCAGGAGTCTCTTCTAGTGCCTGGCACTCGCTGAGGTTCAGGCAGACACAGCCAGCTGCAGCCCTGTGATCTGCTCCCCAGGAACATCCCAGTCCTGCTCCCAGGACACAGAGTCCTTCTTCCATCCCTCCGACAGGTGCCCATTCCCAGGCTGGATGTCAGGGCACACTGTAAGCACATCGGCGCTGGGCATGCACTGCCTCCCCTGCCCTCTGGCAAGCTGGATCTGATACAAGGCTTCTTTCCCACTTCCTTCAGGGACAGGCGTTGGAGAGGGGCCTCTTAGGAAACGTTGTGCAAGTCTGAGCAGCTTTGCTAGGTTAACTGTTTTGTATTTGCAGCTCTTAGCCATGGAGGGGGTTTAAATGCTCTCAGCTGTAATGGCACCAGAGAAAAACTCAGGAGAAAAACCTTTGCTGAGCTTATCAGCAACGCAACATTTTGAGGTTTTCACATTTTCCCTTTCCAGATTCATAGGTTGTAGGCGCTGATGGGCTCTCTCTGATTAACTAGAGGGAGTTTTGTGGGGCAGAGGAGAGCAAAGCCAGCCAAGACCTGCTGCCCAAAACTATCTTAAAATAAATAAATAAAATACTAAAAAGCCCGATTCCTCCGCCACAAACTGCTGAGGGCACTGCTCCTGTCCTTGCAGGGATGTGACCTCAGCACTTCCCACAGGCCCCACGCCACTGCGCGTCCACCCTCTGTGACAGCCCCACAAACACATCGCTTTCTCTCAGGATAGATATTTGTTGGGATTTCTGTGTGCCTGTTTGCCTGGAGTTAAGATGCTTCTTCCTCCCTGGGTGATAGGCTGCTCTGCTCTGGCATCTGCCTTTCACCAGGCACGTCAAAACTCGGGAGATCAACACAAGCATTAAGGGTTTTGAAGTTTTTGTTTCTGTGGTACTTTCATTTAGAATTTGATCCACAGCATTCTGGCTAGCTTTTGAGAGCTAACCTGCACGTGCATTCTTCTAAGCTCCCTACCTGTCAACCCCACAAGGAAGAACAGGTTAAATCCTTGCCAATTAAAAAAAAAAAAAAAATCCAGTCTTTAATAACTGTTGTTCCTGGGGACTGTGGAAGAAATGGAGGGGGTGAGGCAGAAGGTGACCCCCTCCCTGGTACAAACTCGTCTTATTCCACTTGGAAAGGCAGGTCTGCAGCAGGTGGGAGCACGGGCATGCTGGAACGGTCTTTAATTGCACTGTGACGCACGGTTTTGCAGGCTTTTGGCCACATGCAGTGCTAAGCCACAAATCCACAGCACAAGCAGTTGTGTCCTTAAAGAAAGGACATCAGCAACTGAGAGCCACAAAGCACAAAGAGCAGAACAACCTCAGCTAAGGGCAAGTGATGCACAGGTCACCTGCAGGCAGACAGAGAGCTAATGGGCTGCGCTACAGCCCACAAGCAGGGTTACAACACTCACAGCTCATCCAAGCAGTCCTCAGGCTTCTTCAGGCGCTGCCCGTGGAAGAGGTACTCATAGATCTCGTGGTTCTGCACTCCTGGGTAGGGCGTCATCCCTCGGGTCACTATCTCCCACATGGTAACACCAAATGCCCACTGCAAGGACAAAGGGAAAACAGGCTGAAAGGACATTTCCAGGGGGAATGAATGAATCTTTTCATGGGGAAAGGTCACTGCCCAGCGTCCACTGGGCATTCGCACAATGCTAAGAGTTGTCGCTCCAGTCCTGCCCTCCCCAAAATTGGAAATAATAAGCAATGCCACAGAAGAGGCAAGCAGCCCACTCAATAAACCTATTCCAGGAGGCTGAGCGGGCAGCGAAAGGTCAGCGCGTCCTATTACCAACAGCTCCTCTGGCTGTGCACTTCCAGGATACAAGAACAACTGTAACGAAGAGCGGCAAGGGTGGATGACAACCCAGGGATCAGTCCCCAGCTCTCACCTCCTGCCACCTGACTGCCCAGCCACAGGCACCTACCACATCGCTCTTGGTGGTGTAGACGCGGTCGGCCAGGGACTCAATGGCAATCCACTTCACTGGCATTTTTGCTATTCGGCCCTGACGGTAGTAATCACCGCTGTAAATCTTCTTTGACAAACCAAAGTCTGCCACGCATACTGTCATGTCGTCCCGTAACCTGTCAGGCAGAAACAGGGATGGCAAGACAGAAGAGTTTGAGGTGCCCAATTCTGAAGCAGAAACGTGAGGCTAAGCTCTTTTCCCATGTCTCCCAAAACCGAGGGAGACTTTACTGAAGGATGCCAGGTTGTGCTGTAAAACCACAGGGCTTCCACTGGTGTTTGTTTAGCCAGGAAGAAGCAGAGGAAAACAAACTCACATGCAGTTTCGAGCCGCCAAATCCCTGTGGAGAAAGTGCCGACTGCTCAGATACTCCATCCCCAGGGCGATATCGACCATGAACTTCACCAGTGTCTGCAGGGGCACAAACTGGGAAGGGAAGGTGCAGGTTAGGCAGTGCAAGCCCTTTGGGAAGCACATGTGGTTTGATCTGTAAGGCCTCCCTGTCCAGGGCTGCTGCCTGCCTTCAGATCACATATTTTTGGCTAGAAAACAGCTCTGCAGAAAAGGGCCCTGGTGTAGAGCAACTTGGCCGTGGTTCAGCAGTGCACCTTTATGCCAACAATGGCCAACCTTGCAGCAGGCTGTGCTAGCGAGGTCAAGAGAAACCGTTTTCCCCCTGAATCTGGCACTGGTGAGGCCACATCTGGATGCTGCGTCCCATTTGGGGATCCTCAGCAGGAGAAAGCCATGTTGGAGCAAACCCACAGGAGACTACTAAGATGGGGCTGGAGGAGATCGTGTACAAGAAGGATTTGAGACAGTTGGGCTTGTTCAGCCTGAAGAAGGGAAGGTGAGAATCCCACAGGCTCTTGTGGAGCTGGAACCCACTGCTGCCACCCGACAAAGGCAGGAAGCAGGACTACAACCAAGTACTCTAACATTCTCAAAAAACCAAAGGCAAATTTCCCAAAAGAGGCACAGTACCACCTTGCTCCTTGCAGACATGGGGCCCTCTGCTTCCCGTGCTCATTACCTGGGGGGCCATCTCCAGCCGTGAGCGAAGCAGGAAGCTGTGCAAGTCACCGTATTTCATGAATGGGAGAATCACCATGGGCTTGGGGACCTGCTGGGAGCTCAGCTCGATGCACACACCTGGAAAACACACACAGGTCGCACAGGCCCATGGGCAAAGGCACCATACTGCCCCACAGACATCTGTGTGGGATTCCAGCACTCCCCAGCCCAAATCCCAGCTGGAGGGTGGGAAGTGAAGCCCATACCTAGGAGCTTGATGACATTTGGATGGTCGAAGTCCTTCATACACGCTGCTTCACTGAGGAACTCTTCTATCTCCCTCTGGGAAAAGTTATCCACTGGGAAGCAGAGAAAAAGGAGGAGGTTTAAAATCCCAAGAGCTTTAACACTCCAAATCACTGCTGCCATCTCCCTTCACAACACAGCTCCTGTGTGGATGAGGGGGAAGGGACCACCGGGATGTCTCTACCATCCTTGGCCATCTGATATGAGTGCTGCTTCCTGACTGGCAGCAGGAGCTGTGGCAGAGAGGCCAGCATCCCCACAAAATGGTGCCAGAGAGAGCACCTGACATGGGTAGCAGGAATGCTGGCACCCACTGGGACAAACAACATTAAGTTCTGCAAGGCCAGGGTGATGACTTACGTTTCATGGTCTTCACAGCCACCTTCTGCGGGGTGCCTTCGGGCTGGCTGAGATGCCCCTCCATCACAGACCCGAACTCCCCTGCACCACGGGAAAGCAGCAAGCACTTTATCCACAGCCAGAAGCACCACCTTTTAGGACACCACTATGTCCCTGAAGATCTGAAATGCTCTAAGATGTAGACCTCGTCCCTAAAAGGCTATGAGGGAGGCTTCTGTCTCAGCGGCAGAAGGAGGAAATGAACCCAGAGGTCCTGGCACTCAGTCATCTTGGCCCACCATCTCCCACACATCCCCTGGGCTTGGAGCTTGGGGATGGTGTAGGCAACAGTGGCAGACCCTGCCCCATATGCCCATCCCCAGCTCTCCAGCCTCAGCACTCACCCTCTCCCAGGACCTTCCCCAGGCTGAGGGCATTCCTGTCCACGACAACATCCTGCAGCTTCTGCTGGAGCTCACTGCTGACACCCAGGCTGCCCACTGCGGGAGATGGGAATAGAAGTTCAGGTCACCTCCAACCTGCAGACATATTGCTGCTGCCATATCCCCATCAACCTCCCTGCAGAGGGATAAAAAAAAAATACTTACGCGTAAGTTCAATGGCTCTCCGGCAGTAGGACTTCTTGGCCGTGTAGTTCACTGCCAGCTCCGAGTTGTTCCTGCTGAAAGCATTCCTGGTGGGATAGAAACACACCCCGCTGGGCCACATGCGGCTGCTTCAACTCCAATGAAGGAACCGCCGCTGCAGCAACCACAGCACTACCAGGGGTATCGGCGGTAAAGGAGGAAATGCACATTCACCCTAACCTTTTTCACATCCCTCTTACTGGATCAGTGCCATTGTTTACAATGTCTGAGCAAAACAGTCACTTGATAAACAAGGCTGACCTGTCAAGGAGTGAGTCACAGAGGCTTTTTGGGGAGGAAATGGAATACTCATTTCCTCCTCAGAGAGCAGCCTGTGCCGGTAGGAATACGGTGCCCAGATCTACCACATCCTAAATTGATCTCTTCTCCTGCCCAATGCACAACTCCAGCCTGCCAGCGCTCTTTGTTAGCATATGCAATCCTCATCCATTAGCCAAAAAGAAACCAAAGGGAGCTTCACACCATGGCCCCAAAATGGTGGTGATGGGCATGCTGCTGGGAGATGCTGTGCAGCCCCTCTAGTATAGGGCTGTGCAGAGGTCCAGCTCCAGGAAACAAAACCACAGAGGATGCTCAAGAGGTCCCAGGTAGCTAGCATCAAAAGGAAAGAGTGACAACGCTACACCACTCAGGAAAGGGGTCCTTAGATACTACCAGTTTCCAAACTGGGATGGGGGTAATGCTATGGGAGATCAGAGTAGGTGGGATTCCTTCACTAGCTCAATAAACTCCCTTACTGAAATGATGCTCCTCCAAAGGAGTTAATTATATCACATTTCCAGTTTCACAGCAGACACTCGAACGATAGCGCTTGTAAGAAAAGCTGCTGGCACCACAGTTGTTTAAAAAAAAACAGCAGCATGGGGCAGTTAAATGCCACTTAGAAAGTCACAAGCGTGAGTGAGTAGCATCGTCTTATTGTAAAAGAAAACAGCCCTTTGTCCACATTATTAAAACACCACTTATGCAGTCCAGTGGCAGACTCTCTGCCTGGCAGGACTGGTGCCATGCTTAGCCATCGTACCAAGACAAATGCGGCATGTGACAAGGCAGGAGGGGTTTCTCTAGGCCAGAGGATGCAGGATATTATACATCTCTGGTCTCTCACCTCTGTGTCAAAATGCTGAAGCCACCCTCACATACCAAGCTGCGCAAGTTTACTTCCCTTTAAAAACAGGACTAGTGAGCAAAAGGTGAACTGCTGGGCTAAGGAACGGAGGGGAAGTACCACCACGGCAGTAAAAATACACTTAGTCCCTCATCACAGGCATAAAAAAATGCCATTTGTGGCAACAACATCAGTACTGGAGACAGAAACCTTGTCCCCCAGTCCAACACGGGCTGCTGGCCTCTCGCCCTGCCTGCCTGTGTCCCACATGCCTGTGACACCTGCCCAGCTCAGGGCACCTCTGCAAGCTGTTTTCCCTTCAGCTTACCCGTATTTTGTTTCCACGCATCTTTTCTGGATGACCACGGACAAGCAGAGGATCAGCCCAACGGCAATCGTCCCACAGATAAAGCCCAGGGCTACAATAAAGGAGTCTGCGTTTCCGGAGGCTGGAGTCGAAGAGGGAGCTGAGGTTATTAATCCTAAGAAAATATCCCATTAATGGAGCTGGTGAAAGAGTCAGCCTGCAGCACCCGGGGATTGGGGAGGATTTCCCAAGGGCTGAAACCAAACCCAGTAAAGCCCCAAGGATCACACGGGAGAAGAGGGCATGAGGACCAAGGTTGCATGTGGAGAGCGAGTCCCTCCTGGCTACCAAAGCACACTGAAGGTCCCAGATTCTTGGCCAATAGCCCATCTGACGGGGAAAGCGTCTGAAGGAGGATGGCAGGATGCCAAATGGTCTTGGCTGGGCAAGGAGAGCATGCCCTGTGTGCTTCCTCACAATCTCCCCCCCCTCCTCACCGCTGTCAGGGATGAAGACCTCCACTGGGCTGCTGAAGGGTCCCACTCCCCCTTTGGTGACGGCAGCCACACGGATGGAGCAGGTGGCGTTAGTGGCCACCACAGGCAGGATGGCCACGCTAGCATTCTGCCAGGCTTCAGCGGAGACGTTCTGCTGAAGAGAGGAAGGGAAGAAAAGCCTGGGCTGGGGGAGACAGCAGCCCATCCCTACAGCAGGAGGGAAACCTAGAGATTTATTGAGAATTGTCCCCTTGACAAACTTCATCACTGCTTTGCTTTCACAAGCCCAGAGGAAATGCAAGCGATTTACAGAGAATAATAGCCCTGCCTGCAAGAGCCGGATGGGATCTGGAAAGGGGCTGAGCAGCATTTCCCATTCAAACCCTTTGCTTGTCAACAGCAGCGAGACCAGCAGCCTGAGCCAGAAAAGAGGCAGGAAAGCTATCGCGCAAGGAAGGGGGAAGGCATTTCACGCACTGGTGGTAACATGGATTTTGACCCCCAGCCTTCATTGCAGTCAGCTTGGTCAGCAGAGGCTCGCACCCCTCTTTGCTGCCAGCCAGGGATGCCCGTGGCTCGTGCTGAGCAGCCCCACGAGCCTTGGCACCTGCAGAGCCTTGGTGCGCACCACCGCCGCTCCTCCATAGAGCATCTCTGACCGCTTTCAGCCACAGCGCTCCTGGTTTGATTGTTCAAGTGCCCTGCCACAGAAAGTAGATCTTAGGGCAGATATTTTCTGACTGTGGTTTTTGTGCCTAGCTAATAATATTTTCAGTCTTAAGAGTGTGTTTCCTTGCCTGGTAACATGGCAGGAGGCAATGTGCCCCATGGCACAGACCTTTTTCCTTGGTAAAAATACAAGCGAGTCTTTCCCTGCAATTCCCTGGTGTTTCCTGGTCTTCAGCTAAGAAAGTTCTGCTGCTGCTCTCCGCTGATCCCCAGGTGCAAACCAGCTGCCCAGCAGTGTCCAGGACATCTGGCAGGCTGCTGCAGACTGTGGAGCCTGGCTCCTTATCCTGGCTGAACATCACGCAGCCAAGCAAAAGCAGCAGCCAAGGGGGATCGGTGGGCAAGGAGGAGGAAATCAGAGCTGCTCAGAGTTTCTGTTTGCAGTCATAAAAAAGCCACAGAACTGGCTGTGAAACATGCCCCAGCCCTAGGAGCGTCCCTGCACCATCAGGCAGCGGCACAAGCTGTCACCCACTGCTGCCTCTGCTCCTGCACCCCTGCTTTCCTCGCACCTCACGTTCATGGCATCCTTTGGCAGAAATTCACACAAGATCCTTTCCCTACCACCCCCCAAAAATGCACCGGGATTCTTTCATATCGCAGACAGCTCTGCTGTGTCATCTGAGGACAGAGCCCAGCTGATATCAAACAGACCGTGGAGAGCATGAGCACACTGGCAAAGCAGACAGCCGTTCTGGCAGGACAGAACAGCCAAAGTTAATGGTTTTTTATGAGTCTTGCAAGTAGTTCTTGTCCCAGTTCCGGCAGCCTTGGCTCAAACAAGAGCTGCTGATTTAAGAATAAAATAAACGTGTTTTTTAGGTTTTAAAGTAGTTTTTAAGCTGGTTGTGGAGAAGAGGTGGCCTGCAGGTGGCCCTGCTGACACAGAAATACAGGACTCCCCTGCCTTTATCGCTGGGGTTGTTAAACTGATGGTTATTTTGGGGCATTTCATGTTTAGCCCGCCCAGAGCCAAAACTCAGAGACTTTATCTGAGAAATCAGAACTCCGATAGCAAGCACATTGCTTGTGTGCTTCAGACTGTCTATCCATCGGCTCAGGAGACCCTTGGAGCATGGGAGAACTGGGTACCACACCAGCCCACAGTGCTCTGCAGGAAGGTTACAGCACAGGCTCAAGCCATTCTCGTGCTCTTAATTCTGCAACAGCCCTCATAAAAAGACGTGCTGGCCCCTGTGCTCGGCTGGCTCTGACACATGTCTCTGCCTTCCATAAAATCTGGAGGCTGATTAAACAAACCAGCAACAAACACAACTGCTTCTTTTGGTCTGCAAAGAGCCAAGGTCCCTTGCACAGCTAGCTCCCACCTGAACTCACTCCCCACTGGAGGGGGTTTCTGACCTTCCTGAAAGACAGCATTAATGAGGACAACTATTGACCAAGAATCCAAGCAGAAATTTCACCCCATAAGCATTTGACTGGGGAAATTTACTAAAAACCACCACAACAAGAAAAGACAGTCTCCCAGGGTTTAAAGGGCAAGTCCTGTTCTTTGCTTTCTGCTTGAGAGACAACAAATATGTCAGCATTTTTTTTCCACACTAGTCACAAGACCATAATAATGTTTCCCTGACTTCATTCAGTCTGGATCTATACATGCTCTTTTTCAGAGGCGCAAAAGGAGAACAGAAAATGCAGCATCCTACAAAAAACAGGGTGTGAGTCACTTTTTCCACACCGGGTTCAGGCCATCAGTGCCTTTCTGTGCTTTCAGCCTAGGACAGAGGAAGATCAAACCACAGTGCAGAGGCGACAGCTGGACACATCTGCGCTATTATCCAGAGGCTCCTCAAGCACTGGCAGAGCCTGGACGGGATGCTCTTTTGTCTGGTAGCTGAGATGAACCAGGACTGCCCGAGAGGCCTGGCTAACCTCACCCTAGCAAATTCCTGAAGGCTGCTTCCCAAATCCTTGGAAAGGCAAGCAAGGTTGTGCCAGATGACTTCATACAGTCATGGACAGGCCCCTGGCCCCAGATTGTTCCTTGAGCTATGGAACTCTGTGCCATGGGTTTACAGATGAGTTAATGCATGGAATAAATCCCACCTGACTAAGGAACAATTCAAAATCAGGGAACAAATCCTCCCTAACACCTTATGATTGACTCCATTTCTGAAAGTGCCAAGAGATGCTGCCAAACCTTGACTGCCACTCCAAAGGCCATACCAAAGATTGCCAACACCAGGAAGAGTATCTCACTTCCACTTTAGAGAACAGGAGCCATGGTAGCAAACCTCTCGTCCCCTTCATGCAGAACTGTTTATTCACAATATTAATGACGTGGGGCATTACCATGAGTTACACAAACATGCGCAAGAAAGACCACTTTTATTAAAGAAGCCCAGATGAAAGCAAAAGACAGCAGACAAATAGGGTCAGGAAGAACATATGGAAGCACTAAGACCAAACTGTACATTCCTGCTTGATGCCTGCTGGGATTTTTTCTACGCTTTAGCCATTCTTCCCCATTTCCCCAGTGACTTACCAACCCCTTGGAGTTATGCCACCTGTACCAGATGTGATAGCCCTGCAGTTCCCCATGGATCCTCCCCAGGGATGGCTTCACCCATCGGATCTCCAAGGAGGAGCTAGATTCATTGAACAACACTGTGACATTCAGTGGTGGGGTGGTTGGAGCTGCAGGAATCGAAGAGAAAGAAGGTGAGGGGATCCAGGTGGATGAGTGCAGGGACATGGTAGGCTGATGGAGAATGAGCTGTAGCTCAGCCAGAAAACACAGGGAATTTCCTACAGCCTTTAACATTTCCAGCAGGTGACCACCTATGGGTCAATTTCCTTTCCCTGATCAACAGAGTCAAGATGTCCCAGCTCATAAGCAAACATGACTCTGGACCAGCACCTCATCCAGAGAGACCTGCACAAAGCACAACTGTGCAACCAAGGCGGGGAAACGCTTTTCAGTCTTCACTGCTCATTTCCTACCTCCCTCGGTGGTGCTGGCAGTTATCCAGGAGCTAAATGCTGACCAGCCGACTTCATTTCTGCAGGAAACGCAGATGTTATAGTTTGCCATGGGCTCCAGCTGCTGGATGTGATACATGTGGGGAGGCACCGAGGTGTTGAAGAGCAGAAGTGAGACGTTGCTTCGTGGAACAGCTTCCTTGACCTTAATTGAAAAATCAGTCCACAAACAGGGATTAGTCAGCAACAACCTGCAGCGTGAGATGGGCAGCATGAATTTTACATCTGTAAACAGGATCCAGAGCCCTCACTCCCTCCCTCCCTCCCATCCAAACACCAGCAGGGCTTTGTTCCTGCATGCTGGCTAGTCTCTGCCGAGCGGAAAGCTGACAGCAGGCCATTCACAGGGCCCAGGGCAAGGGCTCCAACACACACAGAGAAGAAAAAGGTGTGATGGGGACATGGCAGAGCTGTGGAAAGGAAGATGAAGGGATGATTTACTGTTTCTTGTGGTGCGGAGCAAAAGGAGCACCCATTAAAATTACCAGGCAGCAAGTCCTAAACGAACAAAAAAAAAAAAAGTCCTTTTTCATGCAACAGATCACTAGACTACAGGACTTATCGCCATCAGACGTTGCAAGACTAATCACAGACCTCGTCAGACTCCACCATTACATTTAGCAGCATGGATGAATTCAGTGTATCAAAACCAAGTCGCGCTTTTTACACAAAGAGAAATGGTGCTCTCCCCAAAGGACTGGCTGTTGAGGACCCACGTAGCTGCCAACACAGCCCTTGCAGCTCCCTGGAAAGCATCTCATTTCATGGGAAGCACCAGGAGAGTGGCCTGGGCCAGGACAGTGGGAGGAAAGAAGGAAGAGCAAGAACACCAGTGCAAGCAAGACAGTTACCTTGGAAGATAACGCACAGGACATGTTTCAGCGCGAACTTCAAGCAGAAAGTCATACAATCCTCCCAAAAGACCTCCATGCATGGTTTTGGGGCGGCAGAAGATCTGCCCTTCTGCTTAAGCAACAAGAATATGCCCCTGCCTAGCCCAGGACACTTTGGACAGTCTGAGAATCAACACCAGCAGTATCTTCCAGCCAAAATGAAAGAGAATAGCCTTCAGCCTCACAAACTTGAGAAGGTCCCCAAGCCATTGCTAGATGCTTTGAGGTAGGTGAGCAGTGATCAGATGAATGTGCAAGCCACTCCTGAAAGAGCCACTGGGACTCGCTGTTCTCCTGAGCATCAAGCTGAGCTCAGCTATCTCAGTCCTCAACTTGTCTTCTGGAGAGAGCCCATCAAGTTAATGTTTGGGGTTTTTTGTCAGGCTTTTTGCAAACTTAAACCATTTGAATTTGGCAGGCATGACAGCAACAGGTTCCCTTTTAAGCACCATCATCATCAGAAATGAGTCACTTGGTCGGTGGGCCATGCTACCAAAGCAAGGGGATTATCAAAGGGGACAGAAGCAAAAAGGCTTAGTCACAGCTGTGTTTTTGCCAGAAATCATGTCTTGTTTTCCAATTTGAAAGGCTATTTCCTAATGACAGACTGTGAATGTTAAGTCATAGGAAATTCCTTGGCTCTCCACCCCACTTCCCAAGCTCCAGCTGGAAGGCAGCAGCGGATGCGATGCTAATATTAGCTCTGGTACCTTTCCTCCCTGTAACTCCTTTCACTTTTAACTGGCTTCAAACATCGTCTCTCTTCACACGTAATCTCAGCCAGAGTATAGATTAGGCAGTATAAGAAACATATCCACAAGAGACCAAGCCATGGGTTTGAACTGTGAGACTCAGCAAAGTCAAACAGACAGCAGGGCTGTACCCACGGACATGGCATTCTCTGACTTGGTAAGGAGACGGGCAGCTCCACAGCTCCTTCCCAGTACCTGCAAGCAGTGGAGAGCCAACAGAAACCTCCGAGACTAAATCCCAGCGACAAGGCTGCTTGGTTGGGAATTGTTTGACCGGGAGGTAAAAGTAGGGACAAGCATGTGCCTGCAGCAACTCAAGGCTTGTAAAGTCTCCCAAAGAGCTACTTGGAGCAGTTCTACACTTCTCTCCATGAAGAGTCATGCCAACCTAACTGTCTTGCCCAAGGGGAGAGATTCTTGCGGCTCACTTCTGCCCGCATCACAAGCATGAGCCCAGATGGGCTCTTCCAGGTAGGCGGCTTGCCTGCTCCCATCACCCCTTGTTTCTATCCCCATTCAACCACTCCACTCCTGGGAAAAAAGCCTGCTTCACGCTCCCTGTGTCAATCTCTCTGTGGGACCCCTTCCACCAACCATCCCCCACTCCTCGCAGCTGTCAGAGCAAAGATGTGTTTTTGTGAGCTGACACCACGAAGCTGCTCTCCAGCAGCTCCTTCCAAGCCTTCTGTCCACCCTGGCAGCGCTCTGGCTGCCCCAGGTCCCAGCACCTGGGGACTGCTGGCTGCTCAACTCGGACTCCTCAACATCATGCCACCACAAATTCCACAGCCACCCGGATCGCAGAGCGTGGCTGCAACACACAAGGAGTGTGCCAGCTCCCCCTTTCAAAGCCACTGGGAAAGTCCAACTCAGCTTGCCCAAACAAATAGCCTGGTCAAATCCATGCAGTTCATGCCAAACGAACACCAATCTCCACCTGCCTCAGAGCATCCATGTGAGGGGGGTTGCAGGGGCAAGGGACGTTATGGATGCTTACCTGGATACTGCAGCTGTTCAAGGCAGAGAATGCATCAAAGCCTGGCACCCAGGATATCACGATACCATTGGCCAGTCTGTTGATGACATGCACGCTGTCAGGTGCGGATGGTATTCCTGCAGGGAAGAGCCAAGGGCAGTCAGCTGAAGGCCTAAGCACAAACATGGCCTGTCTGACTTCCCCCTGGCAGCTCCCAGGGCTCAGACTGAGGATGTGTGAACCCCAGGCACTGCTTTGGCTGCAGTGCAGCAGCATCTTTGATCAGTGTACCATGGCTGCTTCAGACAGGGAACCAGAAAAAAAAAGTCATTTGCAGGACTATTTTGACCACGTTCTATATTTGTGAGCTGAAACATCACTCTGGGTTGGACGTATATTGGGGAACACCTTTCCTGCATTGCCAGAGTGACTTCTATCAGGAATGTCAGGAATTTCCACCATTTCCTATGGAAAATTGTCAGCACTGCCCTGGTTTGAAGGAAGGAAAAGAGTGATACAGCCCTTCAGAAACCTGCTCCAGGGCTGACAGTTCTGCTTTCAAATGTCCTTTTTGGTGCTTCCTCCCACAGTGGCAATACTGGGATGACAGAACTGCACTGGGTGACCATGCTACTATGTGCATCCCGCCTGATTTTAAACAGAGGTTTAAAATGGGGAAAAATAAGTATGACAGTCCTAAAAACATCTCCTTCAGCTTGTGCAGAATGAGTGCCTGGAAGTGTGGGATCAGGACAACTCCTGCTTGGACACATTTACTTAACAGGTAAAGTGAGCATCATGTTGTCACTTACCTTTCACGTTCACCTGCCCTGGGTTGGATGCAGTCAGCCCTTTACTGTTGTGAGCCTCACAGCTGAACAGTGCTGTTTCATTAAGACCTGCAGGGGAAAAACAAGGACTTGTTCCCTGGACCCGCAAAAAATGCCCAAATCATAGCAATTCTCCACCTGCTGCTCACAGAAAACCCTTGCAGCTTCCTTTCTTGTACTGCTGCTTTATTTTATTCCCATCAACACAAAAGACCTTTTCTTTTGCACTCATTGCTTCCCTCTGTGGCACTTGTGTTGACTGCCTGGGCGTGACCCCCATGACCTAGCTCACCCACCTTCCACGCTGCAAGCATGTGCGTGCCATCAGTGCAAGACGTGGTGCAGTGGCAGGACTGTACGTTTCTACGGCACCATTGCACAACCTCCTGAGTAAGCACTTGTTTTGTGTTCAAAAAGGGAAAGGCAGAAAGCAGAAGAGCCCACCACCATGGCTTGAATCAGATGACTTATTGCTTTTCAAAGATTGCTCAAATCTCCCAGCTGATAATGGAGAACAACTGCTTTTGGGGGCCACTGGAAATACCCGAGTGTGGACAGCTGCTTGTTTCCCCGGGGGCGTTGGCATGGCCTGTGTGAGATGACCCTAGGAAACAATAGCGCTCAGGATTTTCAACTCATGCAAAGGACTTCACCAGAGGTGTAGGGCTGTCTCTTCTGGGCACATCACTTGCTGCTGCTGCAAGGCGAAGGGCTTGCCATGGTGTGCTGGACATGCCAAGCATATGCTCATGCCAGCAGCAGTGCCCTTCAGTGCAATAGGGCTCCTGGGCCAGGAGGAGGACTGTTCAAATGACCCGATCTAGCATGTGCCAGCCGGATGCAAGAACATCCAAGAGGAATGAGTCACTTCTTCCGGCTTTCACTGCCTTTTAAAGCCTGCCTTTGGACACCAAGATGAGTACGTTACAGTCTACTAATTAGCTAGCAGCCTTCTCCTCATAAGCAAATCAAGAAATCCCTCCTCTCTTCTGCCTCTGCAGCAAAACCATGATGGATTTTACATTACATGAAGGACTCTTCTTCCTGTGCTCTGCCAGGCTGGCACAGCGATATGCTGCAGGGGCCAACCCAAAGTCTTCCAGAGGCATTAAAAGGGGACCCCCAATCAAGCTGCCAATTAAAAGCAGCAGTGTACTTGTTGACATGACCACAGGCTAGAGCGAAAATCTACTTCTTGCTTAGGGAAGAGTAGTTTGAGTGTCCTGCCTTTCCCAAGGAAGAAATTTCTGGCAGTAGCCAGAGGGGGTCAGATGGGGGTTCCGGCCCCCAGATCATCCCTGGTAGAGTGGTCCCCAGGGCTGCCAAATGGTGCTGGGCAGAGCTGTGTTCCCAACGCTGAGGACAGAACAGTAACAGGCTGGAACTTGATTTTGCAAACTGATACCTCTGTGGTACCTCTTTTGCAAAGCTGGACCCCCGTGTTCCACTGTATACAACCTGATGGCTGCATTTTATGCCAAACCTCCTGGGAAATGTACCTGTGCTGAGCTTTCCAGCAACACACAGTGTCACAGAAAAACGAAGCAGGCTGCAATGGCCTTGTGATGGCGCACAGGAACACAGCCCCTGCCTAACAGGAGTGGCAGGCCAAGGGGACAGGCTGTGAGACAGCACAAGACACCTTCCCACCCTGCCCTTCCCAGTAGCCCCACAGAGGTGTCCCAGGACACTGCCAGGCTCACCTGGCACAGTCAGGACTGATGGGGAGATGTGGGGCTTCTCATTGACTCGGATGTTGTTGCGAAACCAGTAGATCTCCACAGGCTCCGGCGGGCCCACAGCTTGGCATGTGAGGTTGAAGGGGCTGTTTTTGGTGACGTTCAGCTTCTCAGGCTGACGAATGAAGTGCGGGAGCCCTGCACAGACACAAGCAGAGAAACAAAAGATTCAGAGAGCTTGGCAACACAGCCCTATCAACAACTCCAAACTGTCCTGCCCGGGGCTGTGCCCAGCTCCAGCAACAAGCCCCTTCCCAAGCAGGACTCCCCGTTTCTGGAGGGACAGCTCCCAGCTCATGGTCCCTGGGGCTGTCACTCAGCCAGGGCACAATGCTCCACATCTCCGGCATGTCCACCCTCGCCCTCCTCCAGCTCACCTTCCAGCTGCACCAAAATAGGATCCGACACCACCTCCATGCCAGAGATGTTGAGTTTGCAGACGTAGGAGCCATTATCTGAGCGCTGGGCAGCAAGGATACTGCCGGAGAGAACAGAGACCATGTCAAGGCTCTGGCAAGGAGCCTTGCCCCATACACAGCTCCCACAGGAGGACACAGTAACACTGCCAGCCTGGGCATGGGTTTCAGTCAGTACCAATGACCCCACAGCACCCACCAAGCAGAACCAGGCTTTGGGGGATAGGGAGCACCTGCCCATCCTAGTCCCAGTCTCAAGCCCTTGCTAGTTTTCTGGTCTCCCTTCTCTCCCCAAAAGCCAGCACTCAGGACATCCCTCCTCCCCATCTGCACAGGAAGGACAGCACCAGTTACCTGAAGGTGGAGGTCATCGCTACCTCCTCCTCGTCAGAGATCTCGAAGTGGCTGGTGGAGATACGGTCCAGAACATGCAGCTCCCTCCCATCTTTCCACAAGGAAATGCCCGAGGCATCTGGCCGGAGCAGCAGCTGAGGTACTTTGATAGAGCAATTAAACATGACATCCTTGTGTTCGTTAATCACAATGTGTTGCACTGTGGGGTTAAACTTAATCTGTCCTAGAGAGCTGGCTGAGGGCTCCTCTCGGGGCTTCTCTGTGCTCTGGTGAGGCCAGTGATCAACGGTGACCACACTTCGCTCAGAGCGGTGGGACTCTGCTGACAGGTACGGCCTTAGACCTGGATTTCGGTCAGCATCATCTGAAAAAAAGACCTTGGTTTTGTTACCATCAGGTAGCAAGCACCTCCCTCCAAAACCCTGCAAAGCTCCACTGCTGCCATCAATAATTAACAACTGCTCATTTACAGATGCTCCAAAAATTCAAAATCTCTGAAAACTCTTGTAAGAGCCCCAAGGACGAAACTTGGAGCAAGACTGACTATGTACAAGCAGCACCTCCAAAAAACCCCACTTTTAAAAACAAACTGGAGCAGCTCAGAAAGTGCTGGGCTGCTTCTCTTTCATCAGGGGAGAGGCAGGAGCTATTTCTGCTGCATTGCACCCCCGGGATTGGAATATAAAAGGATCCCTGGGCAGGAGGAATTTGGGACTTCACTTCAGTAAACCCCTTTTGGGGCCTCATCTCAAGCATTTTCAGCTGGGACAGAGAAAGAGTCCCTGGCGGGGATTTCTCTGATTTTAGGCGCTTTGCTGGTGACGCTACTCCCTTCCCAGAGAAGCGTCAGCTGCTTTGGAAGAGGGAGATGCTAAACGAACCACAAATGATTTTGCTAAGCTAAGTGCCTCCACCGAGCTGCTTTTCTCAGGAAAGGAGCTGCAGCTGGATGAAGAAATGCCTTCACACTACGTGTAGGAGCCCACTGCTGTTTAGTGTTGTTCTCCCAGGGTCTCTTCCCAGGCATTTTTCCCAAGGGAAGGCTATTTACCAGCTCTTTCTGAGGGCTTCATGCCCCCCACCTACAAATTGCTGAACATACCCAGTCCTGTAACGGCATAGTCCCCCCCCCTCCCAGCACTTCCCACCCCAGCCACGAACAAGATAAAGAGCAGCTCCATATAAAGCAATCCCTCCCCCCCCCCCCCGAAAAACTGTATATTTTTTAAGATACAAGGTCTAGAAAATATACCATAAGTAGATGCTTCTACTAGAGTGTTTCCAAGCTTTCTGAGGTTTTCACAGGCATACAGAAATCCAAAGCAGAGTGGTAAATCTCCCTTGCTGCTTTCAGCAAGCAAAGGCATTGTGCCAGACAGGAATTTCAACTAAATTCATTTGTCTCTTTCGAAAAGAAAACAATACTTATTTACAGTTTAAAAGATCATACCACAGGTCGAAAGCACAACCTTTTTATTTCACTGGAGTTCAGCTGAGTTTGTTTTGAGGCAGGTCTTAGTCCTCAAACAACAAGTTTTTAAAGCTACGTCATCACTATTGTGAGTAATGGGGCATGAGCCTAGTGTGCCTTCTCAAGAGCCAAGAAACACAAACTAATTTTCAGGCTGGATATAGTTCTTTGCTAAATTGCTCACTATTTTTAACTCTTGAGAAATGCTACTTCTAGACAGAAATTTGAGAGGGGTTTTTAAGTTCTGCCGGGTCTGTTGGTGGAGAGGAAAGTGCAAGGCTCTCCCTGGCTCTCTCACAAAACAATGGGTTTCCCTTTCAGAAAAGAAGAAAAAAAAAAAAGACCCTAAGCTTTTCTAACCTGCTTCCTAAGCTTTACCATCCCAACACAAACAAAGCCCATGTGACTGCTGCAAAATGCAGCCAGCTGCCATTTACTTGCAGGCTGGGTCACCAGCTCTCAAACAGCCAGACAGCTCCAAAAAGATTTGCCAAATGCAGACAAGTGAGCGACCCCAAACCCCCTTCCCTCCCCTGCTCTTTCCGGAGGTTACCCTGGCTGGAGCCACCCGCTGCCTGGCACAATCCAACCTCAAACAGCTGTTTTCATGCTCCATTTTGAAGTTTTCCAGCTCTGGCTGGAGCAGCAACTCCGGCAGGGACCCCTAGCTGAAGAGGACATGGACGCATGCTGGCCGTCCCTGCCCTTGGCAGGCACTCTGCCTGCTCTGGGATGATTTCTGCTCCCCCAGGCTGCTTCAAGTTTAAAGGCAATGAGGATCTTAGCCTCGTTTTCTACACTGATTAAGTGGAAAGAGGTGTTTGCTGGCTCAGGAATGAAATACTTTCCCCTCTGACTCATGTGACAACAGGAATTTCTCATGTCTAGTGCTGCCTTTGGGTACCCCTTCCATCCCCAGCTGTCTGGTATGCAGACACCTTCACAGCATCTTCAAAAGGGATCTACCCTGTGTGGCAGGACACCCCCTGCCTGTGTTCAGAGTGATTTTCTTAGGCTGGCTTTAAAAGCCCCCCCTAGAGCCGAGGAGCTGAAAGCTGGCATGCCTGCGTGGGAGCCTGCTACCCTGGAGCAGCTCTGCTCGCTTACCGCAGCTTGGCCAGAGGGAAAAGCTGGCATGGAAATAAATCCATTTGCAAGTACAGCGCTGCTCTCTTGAAACACCTGGGACCACAGCAAAACTAAAGAGCTATTAAAGACAGATCTTTTGTGCAGCCTGGCCAGTCCCGCATGCCCTTCTCCATTACTAGCCTGGAGAATGGAGTTTTAATGAGAAAATCTGCCTGCTATTAAGAGGCAAGGTACTCTATTACAGGTGAAAAACAAAAAGCAGGGAGTTGTACACCCCACGACTGAAATACCAAGTTGTTCTGCTGCAGTCACAGTAAGGAAGGTATCAGAAAGCATCCGGGTCTGCCAAAAAGCTCCCTACATCCTTAGCCTTGGATTTCCCATTACTGGAAATAGTTCACCTGCTGACAACAGCTTTCTGTCCAGGCACTTATTGAATGTCTCTTTGTACCTGGATAGGGCAGGAGGAATGAAGAGCCCCAGCCTGCAGGGTTTCCAACCTCCCCATCCCCTGGGAGCCGTCAGCGGAAGTGAATTTCCCGCTGGGTAACACCTGACTTCCAAAGAGACTCTCGGAGTTCAAACACCTTTATTTATAAAGCCAGGCCAGGATTCCCGGTTAAACTTGCAGTGAGTTGCCCTCCCGGCAGATTCCTGCTGTTGGAATCAAGACTTTTAACTCCGCCCTGGCCAAAGCAAACACTTGCATTCCTGCCTTCCTTGCTAAATCCCATCTGCACACCGACTCAGAGACCCCCCAGCATCGCTGAGCAGAGGCGATAGACTCCCAGGAGCTCACAGCCCACGACCAAACGTCGGGATGACGGCACAGTTTAAGGCCAAAAACTACGTTTGTCTCTGCATTTCTTTTTGCAGGTAACTAAGCACGTGGAGCTGAAAAGCCAGCAGACTGACGGCACCGCAAAGTGTGTCCCTGTGCCACAAACCGCAGTGTTTCCCCGTGTTTTTTTCCCAGTACCGGCACCCAGCTGGCTCACGGCTAATGGGATAAATCCCAGTCCCACTCATCTATCGCAGCGTTCGGTCCCTGCCCGTGGCGGTGTCCCCAGCACGCAGCGGCACCTCACCCAGCAAAGTGCCGGGACAGGACCACGCTGCGTGTGCCCCAGGCCAGCAAACGCGCTCCCGCTGGGGCTGGCAGAGCCGTGCTGCCCCAGGACCCCGCAACGGCACCCCGTGCTGAGCTTCCCCCAGGACTGCAGCCTCGCCGAGGGTCCGCAGGCCCGGGCAGCGGCAGGGCTGCGGGGGTGACCGGGGTGACCAGGGCGCCCGTGCAAACCCCCAGCCGCTGGCCGGGTGAAACGAAGCAGCATCTGCCGGTCAAACGCTCCCCGTGACACCCCTCGCCGGACACCCGGGCGCCTCCAACGGCACCCGAGCAGCCCAGCCCCCAGCCCCGCCGCCCCGGACTCACCGGCCCCGCCGCGGGGAGGGCGCAGGGCCGCCAGCAGCGCCCAGAGCAGCGCCCAGCACCCACCGCCCATCGCCCGGCACCGCTCCGCTCCGCCGCGCTCCGCCGCCGCCAGCGCGCTGCCACTCCGCCCCGCCCCGCGGTGCCCCGGCCCCGCCCACACCGGGCGGCCCCGCCCACACCGGGGCCCCGGGGCGGGGCCGGGGCAGCCGCGGGGCTCGTGGCCCGGCGTCGCTGCCGCCCCACAGGCACCGGCTGGGGGGCCCGTGCGCGGGGCTCGGCTGGCGGCTGCCGCTCCCCGGCTGCGGGCTGGTGGCCAGCCTGCCCTGCGCGGCGCTCGGCCCCGCGGGCGCGCACGGGGAGCCCGGGGCACCGCGGCCCACGGGAGGGCCCGGCTCCGGCCGCCCCTCCCCGCACAGCCCGCCGTGCCGCTCAGCGCCACCGAACCTGGTATCGGTCTCAGAACGCAGGTTCCTGCCCCGCCGGGTTTCTTTTCTCCGAGTTTAAAGGTCCCGGTGCAGCCCGCCGGCCCCCTGCAGGCTAGGGAGGGGATGGGGCGGAGCTCGGGCCCTTTGCCTGGACCAGAACAGCGGGACGATGGGGGGACAGAGCCAAACCAGAGCCACAAGGAGAAAAGGAGGAAGACCCAAGTGAAACAACACAAAGCGTTCAACATCTAGGACTGAAACAGAGCACTTCTCCTGATGGCACGGGAAAGAAACGAGGGAGTTTCTGGGTATTCAGAGCCTGACACAAACACTGGCTGTGCTCAAAGGGGGTTTAGACCAAGCTGTATTGAGACCATCAGCATTTCCCCCACCACAAATGGGAAGTGACTGGGATCTGGGGAACTGGCAGCCTGACTTGATGTGACTCAGTGTGTTTCTCTGCTTCAGCCTTTCTGCTCCCAGCTCATAAAATTCTTTGCAACTATGACACAAGTGTAACTATTTTTTCCAGCAGCCTGCTTTCATCTTCCCAAAGACCTGAAGTCAGGAAAGAGAGATACGCATTTTGCTCATTTAGTACTAGGTAAGCATCAGCACGCTGTGGAAACAGAGATATGGGAAGAAGACAGTTCTGTGTTGAAGCTGGTCATTTATGAGTGTAACTTATAATGAGAGCTGGGAAGGGCAGTGCAGTTCTCCGACTGTTACAAAGAAAAGAACCATACAAAATTCAGTCTGAAATCTTTTCCAATCGGGAAGAAAAAAAGTCTTAAGTTCTGTGAAAAAAAGAACAACTCACTCACAGACTTCCCTGACTTGCAAAGCTGCTTATTCACTGCATATTCTCAGGTCTTGGTGACAGAGATTGAATTTCCTCCCTTGCTGCCTCTTTTTCTCCAGACCAGCTTCTCACATCTTGAAGTGATCAGCAGCTTAGGAAGGGTGCATGTCACTAGAGGCCCAGATTAAAGGGGAGAAGAAAAATGTACCAAAGCTGTTGCAAGAAGGCTGAGCATCTTCAGCAGTGCCTAAGAGCCAGTGCCTTCTGTGCAACTCCAGCAGCGTCACTTTTTCTCCAGATTTTGAGTCTATTCCCCATGCAAGCAGCGTCACTCAGGGAGTAGGAGGAGACCAGGGGACAGGCATTTGTCCCTCTGTCTTTCCAGGCTGGCTGTTGATATAAGCCTGTCATTTGTGGTCAGCTTTTGCCACATGGGTACACTTTCATCTGGCTGCATTCGCTGTCCCTGCCGGCTTTGCAGTTTTTGGGAACAAAGCAATGGGAAGGCCTTTGGACTTTGCTGGCTGCAGAGTGGAAACAGCCCCTCACATTAGGATAATGTCATATAATTCCCTCGCTAACATGGGGTGAGGAAGAAGGAGCAATTTCTATGAAAGAAGAGGAAAAAGAAACAAACAATGAGAACACATGGGCACATAAAGAGGATTTAGGCAGCTCTCTAAAATCCCCTAATTTGGGTCATTTCTTTACAGTAGGTTGGTTTCTGCTCAGTGCTGGTGCAAACTAGTCTCCAGCTTGACAGGGTTTGTTGCAGCTCATTTGAGCACAGCTTGACATGAGGAAGAAGCCATTGCATGGAGGGGGAGGAAGAAGCAAGGAAGAGGAGAAAATAGAGGAGAAACTCTCAAGCGAAGTTTGTGATAGGAAAGGTCTCGAAGCAGCTGGCAGCAGACAGCCTGACCACCTTGGCTGCTCTCGGGTTGGTGATATGCAGCTTCTGCCTTGCCCAGCACACTGCTGTCCTCAGTCTTCTTCCAACAGCAAATGGAAGGTAGGCTCAGGAGCAGCCTCAACAGCCTTCGCCAGAGCAGATTACTGCCACAGCACTAGCCAGCTGCTACAAGGCTTTTACCATCACATACCAGGTTAACTTCAATAAGAAGTTATCACACCTTGCCCCAGCAAAGCCACCAACCCCCCACAAGGTTTCAAAAGTTTATCTACTGTCCGTGCTGTTTCTTCATACTTTTCAGACCAGTCCACCCTACTTCTTGCCTTTGCTGCATCCAGATTTTTCCTTCTCCAGGCTGCTCTTTCAGCCAGCCTCTCCTCATCCAGGCCCCCTGCTTCTCCCTGGGCCTCTCCTTGTCTCGCCTACATCCAGGATACTCTCTCACCTCCCGCTGCTTCTTCTGAGTTTCTCTTCCTCCAGTGCTCCTCTTCATACAGTCCTTAAAGCTATTTAACTACTTAGGAGGAACCAGCCACAGCTGCATGTTATCCACATCAACCAGCCCTCAACCCCTGTAGCCAGCCCACAGCTGTACATTATCAATGTTAATTAACCCAGCTTCATTCCTCTATAATTCCTTTACAGATTACGTATTTCCCTACCTCAGAGTCCAAACTCAACAGTTGCTCTGGGGGTCTCCACACAAACTATGATTTTTAGTCCCAAAGTACATGTGTGGCCAGACTCACAAGATCTCTCCAAATAGCATCCCCTGTTCTTGCTACCTGGGGCTGGGCATCAGTCAGCATTTGGCCCTAGAAAAAGTCTTGCAGCCCTCCTGGGGCAGTGGGAGAAGGAGAAAGGCAACTGATGTCAAAGGTTTCAGAGGACTGAAATTAAGGGAGAACCTTTAACTGGAAACAAAGGCTGCCTGTCTTCTCTGAGCGCCAGGAACCAGCTAAACCAGTCATGCTCACAGCTCTCCAGGTGCTGTAGTGCAACAGAGGCCATACTGGAGGGATCGCCTGCCTCTCCCCTTCCGAAGGAGGAGGGCAGAGCAGAGTGCAGGTAACTGCATGGGTACCAGCTGTTTCAGAGCCACGCTTTCGGCAGTGGCTCTCCAGTGCAAAGCTTATCAGATCCATCGCCCAGGTCATCCCACCCAGGAGAGGCCACTGTCCTTTGAGTCCCCGTTTCCTTGCTGGGTTGGTGCACCTATGCATGTGGAGTTCTGCTTGTGAGCAGAAAGATGCTTATCTTTATTACAGGCTTCTCCTGCCTGGATGAGAAGTTGTAATTCTCTTCTGATAACATCAGCAGCTGCACAGGTCCTCTCAGCTTTCTCTTAGCAGGATCCCAGCGAGCATTGCAGGTGCCCTAAGAGGCACCCCAGAGCATCGTGGTGCCAGGCTACCGCCTGAACTTGTCCCTTTAGTTTTTTTGCAGTTTCACTTCAGATCATTGACATAATTTCTTCACAAGACTATTCAGAAACTTTGGAGGCAACATAATACTTGTGAAATCGGACCATTTAGCATAAATGGCACAAGGCAATCAGACTTCAGGCTATCTGTTGTGATTTTTCCCCTTTGCTCTTTCTGTATTTTTATTTTCATTTTGCTAAATCTATTCTTCCCTTTAATTCTGCTTCCTCTTTATGTCTATTTTTATCTTTATTTGCAGGGGCTCTTGTTCTTTTAAATACCAAACTCTTTCGGCAGTATGTTTTTAGCTGAAGGCAGACGGCCTCTTTGTGTCAACTGTTACATCCCAGTCACAGGATGCAGCTTGCAAACAATTTGCAGAGAAAACTGAGTATTTTGTGGTGCTACTAAAATGCCTTTTTTCTTGTGCTGCTTTCTTTGGGCACATTGTACATGCTACGTCTCTTTTACCAGGCACATTCTGTCCTTTGGCTCAGCTGTTTCTTCATAGGACAATTTCTCCTGGTCTGCAAATTATTTCGCAAAAGCAGAAAGCCATCTCCAAAGGTTGGACACTGGCTTGAACCTTCCTTGTTCTGAGCCCTGGGCATTCTTACTTGCCCACAAAACTGCTGTTTGTATTTCACAGTCTTATTTGTGTAAATCCACCCACTTGTCTCCATATGGAAATGTGGTCTGTGGCTGGATCTGCAGATCCAGGCTACCATTTCTTCTGCTTGTCTTCCTGCCAGCAGCTGCAATAGGATTTGAAAGCACCCTGCAGCCTTGTGAACTCTTGCTTCTCCTAAACCTGGCTTTCCGCAGCAGGTTGCTTCTCATTTCTGAGAAAATGATAGTGCTTATTGTCATGACACCTTGAACCAAGAATTCCCCAAACTGCATGCTGGAACCATGGTTTCAAATATGCTTTCAATTCTTCCACAGCTTCTCCCTTCTTCTTTGACTTCTCATGTGAAACTAGTACATTGAAAAGAATCATCCTCATGAGAATGCACTACCCTTTCTGTTCCCGTCAGGGTACGTCACACAGGTTTTGTTCTGTTACTATTGCCTGTCAGACAAGCTCCTTTTGCACTTCTTTACCACAGATCTTAATTACCAAAAAAACCCAACAAAAAACCCAGCATTTTCTGGTATGGTACTTGCACACAAATGGAGAAAGTATGCTGCTGCAGGAACGGCACTATGCTGAAAGCTAGTAACTGGCTCTGATTTATAGCCAGCAACACCCTCTTGTTTAGGTGAGCAATTATAAAGGTGAAAGGTAAAGGGAAGAGCTGATTTTGCAATGTATGAATGGTTGAAAAGACTGCAGGGCATGTCCACGTGGGACAGATGCCTGTGTGCAGTAGTGCCTGCAAGATGGGCAGATTAACAGTACAGTGCTGATCGCATCAGTGAAACTTGTTCTTAAAAGAGTAAAAATAATCTGATTGTCCCACCCAATTTTGGCAGCTGAGTACATCCCAGAGCACTATTTCTGCATGTTTTGCCGTGACACCACAACTAAGGCAGAACAGTAGAGGCTGGAAGCCAAAGCCCAATTACACACGAGTGACATTTGATTGTACAGAAACTCACCTTTGGCAAAATCTGGCGGTTCTCATCAGAAAAGCCAGGCTAACTGCCTGACACCTAGTGCTGGTAATCAGAGATGCAGCTTGCAAAGGTTTTTTGTTTTTTTACAAGTGTGGCAGGCTGTCAATCGCCGGTTCAGGATTGAAGGTGGATGATACAACATCTCTTCACTCAAGACGTAACAGTCACTGCAGGTGCTGACCACCAGCACCTCAGGACCCGGGTTTTTAGCTGGTCTAAGTCAGCAGAGCCCAGACTTCTGATGAGTTACACTAATCCGTATCACAGGAACATCTGAAAGTTTGTGAAGAGGCTTGTACAACACGGCTGTTGATGACTGCAGAGGGACAGAGGGCTAGGACGTCCTGCCAGTCCTATGAAATAATTGAATGTTCTATTTTCTGTTTCCTAAGCACCATGCCTGCCTTTGGAAAGTAACTGCTCATACATACTGTTTAAACAGGTAAACGAATTCCACACTGCATGAACTTTTACACCTTAAAGCAAAAAGACATTGACGCACCAGTGTAGAAGCTGTTAAAATATTTAACTGCAGAAATACAGGCCCAGCCGTAAGGGGGGGTTCTGTTATAGGCCTCAGATTTAGAGGACAGTCCTTTGGATGGTTGCTAGGTACAGTTGGACAAGAAAGTGCAGAGAGACTATTCGGTTCCCGAGGGGTGCAGCAAGTCCAAGTTCATGAGGAAAACTGCCACGGGAGGCGGCGGGGGAGGGGGGGGGGGGGGGCAGCGGACGCAGAGGGCTGAGACAGCAGCTGTATGGGAAGTACTCTGCTGCCCGGGGAGGCCCGCAAGCCAGCGATCCCACGTGAAAGATCGGTGTGATTATTCTAGGCCAAAACGGCGTTTTGAGCAGGATTCCCCTCTGCAAACGGCCCAAAGGCCCTCGGGCCCGGCATGAGGCCCCACCGCCATTTCGCTCCCAGCGTCCTCTGCGCGGCACCGCGGGGCAGGGCGGGGGCGACAAGATGGCCGCGCCCATGTGAGGAGCCGCCGCCGCCGTCCGCGCTCGCTTCAGCCACACTGCCGCTTCCCGCGTGGCCCCGGTAGGCGCGGGAGCCGGAGCCCGGTCGCGGCGGCTGTGCGTCCGTCCCAGAAATAATGAGGATATCGGGCCCCCATGTCGGACCACTCTGACGAGAGGGCGACGATGATTGCGGCCGGCGACCTGCAGGAGTTCGCCCCCCGGGGCCGCGAGCACTGCCGGCGCCACCCCAGCGCCCTCACCCTCCAGCTGCGGCGGCTGCAGCCCGCCTCCGAGCTCTGCTCCTCCGACGGAGCGGCCGGCCTGGTGGGCTGCCTCCGCGAGGTGACGATCCACGAGCGGCAGCGGGTACGAGGCGGCGGGGGCTTCGGCCTGGCCTCCGGCTCCCTCAGTAATCGCCCCGCCGTGACCGCGCAGCGATGACCGGCTGCTGGGCTCACACCGGCAGGCCCCGTAGCTTTCCCTCAAAAAAATCTTGGTTTTCAGGAGAGTTGGCAGTTGAGGAAAGGCGTCAGTGATGTTGGGGAAGCGGTGGACTTCGATGAAGAGCTGTACGTGGCCAGCAATATGGTCATCTGGAGCAAAGGCAGTAAAAACCACGCGTCTGCAGTGTATAAGGCTTTCACGGTCGACAGCCCTGTTCTGCAGGTATGAGAACCTGGAAAGGTGGCGACTGAACGAATGCGCCTTAGCTAAAAAGGACCCGCTGAGTGTTTTCAGGGGGTGGCCTGAGCTGGGGTTATTTTGGGAAATGGGGAAACAAGAGATTGTGTAGTAGCATCAGCTAATAATCGTAAGTTAGTAATTATACTCTGTTTGGTTTTAGGCCTTATGGTGTGATTTCACTATACCCCAGGACAAATCTGAAAAAGCTGATGGTAAGTTTCCTGCTTATTGTAATGCTAGAACAGACACTTCGAGTTCAGCTCTCATGGCTTCAGAAGCTTCTTCACAATGCTTTGCTGTGTTAAAAGTCTAAAGACTTGCTGGTTTAAAGACTTACTGTGTTAAAACTGTTAACCTTACTCAAGTGTACTTTTTGTGTATAGGGGATGCCTAAAGAAAGAGAGAAACTTCAATGTGTAGGGTTTTTTTTTCTTTTCTTTCCCCCCCAGTTTCAGGCAGTGATGAAATAGTAGAGAAATGTATCTGCATATTGCAGAATTCCTGTATAAATGTGCATAGCATAGAGGGAAAGGATTACATTGCTGCTTTACCTTTTCAGGTAAGTGCTGTCCTTTTTTTTTTTTTTTCTTCCACAAATGGGCTTGTTATGTGTTTGCACACTGTGGTGGGGAGTTGTGCATAAAGTGCTGCTGGTGGTGGTCACCTGCGGGTGAAAGCGACAAGGCTGATGAAAGTGTGGCCTTGTGGTTTGGGCATTGAATACTGCTGGAAGTAGTGGAAGCTGGCTGTGTGATGTAGGAAAGTATGGGTATGACTGCTTCGTCATCTGAGAGCCTGTTCCAGTTTACATTACTCTTCTCTCAAGCAAAGGCCTAAACACCTTATTTTGCTACAATGAGATACTCAAACATGAAACATAATCAATATGGTAAGTACGTGATTGGTTTTTGTCATAAAACTATTTGTAATTTTTTATAGGTCGCAAATGTCTGGCCAACAAAATACGGTTTGTTATTTGAGCGCACCAGTTCTTCACATGAAGTACCTCCAAGTCCACCCAGGTATGTAATGAGCGGATTTTATTGTTTCATTATAGACAGTTTGCTAATCTAATACAGGAGAGAGTGCAAGAGTTGAAGAGCATTAATGAAAGGATCAGTGTGTTCATGATGGGGACAGGTAAAATCAGGTGAAACACAAGGAAATAGCAGGAAGGAACTGAATGCTGACAATCCATATTCCTCTGATACTGTGTTCAGAACTAGTTGGGAGTGATGATCCTGGGAATGGGATATGGGGGGCATGATATGGGTGTTACTAGCCTGATTTCATTAAGGTTTGTCTGGTGAATTGGTTTCAGGCTGTGATGGATGACTTGGAGATTCACTGAGGGATTGTCATTGAGACACTTTCTCTCAGCTGCAGAATGTTTTAAATATATGGAGCATTACCTGTTTGGTGAGGATCCTAGACCCATGCTCTGTGGCTGGACATACAGCTGAGAAGCAGAGTAAGAAGTTGGATGGTGTGCTGATGAGCAGCTTTAATACAGCCACTTGCTCTTTCGGGCTTTATGTGTCCATTCCTGGCGCTTGTGATTCTCTAGTCCTCAGAAGAGTTGGGATTAGAAATGGAGGTCCTGGAAATGTTTATTGAACACGCTCATGAAAATGTGCATTGCAAAAATCATGATTGACCCAACTCCAGCTGGCCTTCCATGAAAATTCTTCCTTTTGCTACTGCCACCACAGATGGGTGGCTTGATTGCTGCTCTGTGATGGATACAAATTACTTGATGGCGGCCGGCATGTCTGGGTCCTGGGAGCTGTGGAACCTAAACTCTTAAGCTGAGTCTGGGTTAAAGGCTTTCTCCTCTTCCTGCCTCCTCCTCCTAACTCGGCTGGTGCCACTCTGTTCGCTCGGGCCAGCAAAGCCTGTTGTGTGGCCACTAGGTGGGGTCATTCTCAAGTGCTCCGAGATGTAAAACAGGACCTCATCAACCTGTTTGATATCCCAGCCTTTGTCTGAGAGCGCTCCGTTAATCCAGCAAGCTTCTGTGAACGAAATATATGTCTCTACTGTTAAAATTCAGGCTTTGATTTGTTAAGGTCTGAAATGTTTTGGGATCGCAGCATATGTACCAGCTACAAGAGAGAGCAATTATGCTTGTTAGCATGTAGGTTTTGAATATGCTTTGTTCGGTCTCTTTCTAGAGAACCTTTGCCTACTATGTTCAGCATGCTACACCCATTAGATGAGATAACACCTCTTGTCTGTAAGTCTGGAGGTAAGTTTGCATCTTTAGATGTATCACTTGGAGTCTCTCAGTATGGTATCAAACGCTTAATGTGTCACTTTACCATTTTCTGTGTTACAAAACTTGCGAGTAATCACTCGTTCAAGAACACAGAAGCAGGGTGTTTTAGCTGCTTCACGAACAGGGAAACTGTTCAGGAAAGAAACGCAGATTGTGGAAGAAAGAGGGTATGAAAAATGCTGATCCTGTAACTGATAACACTGCTGTAGAAATCATCCTTTTACCTTAACTGAAGTTACTACTTCTTTAGCAGGTGTGTTTGGCTCTGCTAGAGTGCAGTATGTTGCTGACTATACCTTGAGGATCGTGTTTCTTAATGCTGAGCCTTCCATTGTGATGACCTATGATACTGTGCAGAGTTTACATACAGTTTGGGCTCTTCGGAGAGTAAAGCCAGAGGTACAAATTTATTGTTGACTGAATATCATTATAAAAAATTTTGGTGTGTGTTTACGTGTCCTTCTGGCTGTGTGTGTTAGAAATTATTTGTGATTTTGTGTGTGTGTGTGTGATTTTCTTTTATTTGAAAGAGAGTGTTTGTTGGTGTGTTTCTTGGTTTTTGGTTGTTTTTTTTTTTAAATAGTTTATTTCATGTATTTGCCTGGACCATAGCCAGGGAGATCACCTGATGGTCATGAAGTATATTGTGCTTATTGTGATATTCCTTATGTTGTACCAGAAGGTTTGGACTCCTTAAACTGTTGTGTTCTGTAAGAAAAGTGACAAACAATTTAGTGCCGTGAAAAACCATTGGAGTAGTTTCTGCGACTGAGAGAACATGGTTGGTAGAAATAACTTCTTAGGCTGAACACCTCCCTGGGCATGAATTTTTAACACCTAACTGATAAAACAAGCTCTTTGAGCATCTCCCTGGCTGTTACTGCACATGTGCTGTTTGTGCATAGACATCTCTGTTTTCTCTCCCAGGAGCAGAACATGGTGCTGAAGTTCTCGGAGCAGATGGGCACACCACAGCCCATGGCCACGAGCAGCTCTTTGACCGCTCATCTCCGAAGCCTGTCAAAAGGAGACTCGCCTGTGGGCTCCCCTTTCCAGAACTACTCATCTATCCACAGCCAGAGCAGATCGGTGTCATCGCCCAGCATGCAGTCCCGCTCACCATCTATCTCCAACATGGCTGCTTTGAGGTGGGTACTGAACATAATGTGTGGGCAGATGACACCGAAGAATACGAGCTATAGAATAGGGTGGACATCTGGTATTTCTGTCTCTGCTGGTGCAGGTGCCTCTTCTGTTACAGCATCTGAAAGCCTTCTTGTGCCATTATTCCTATAGCACAGAAGGATAATTGACGTGCAAGAGCCAAAGAGGCTGTTCTGTCATTACACAGCCGGTCTGTAGCAGAGTCGAGAACTGTCTGCCAGTTGTTTTGAGGCCCAGGAGTGTTTTCATTTAGCTTTTCTAAAGAAAGCCATATTTAGAGGAAAGAGCGTGGGAGAGATTTTTGGTGGAATGGACTATGCAATTTAAAACGTTGGGTTTTTTACTTTTGAAATCTCATCTATTGGATTCTGACAGAGATGGTTGGAAATTAATTAGTCAACTGTTTTCCTATGCTGGAGGAAACAGATACTGAAGTAGCTGCTGGTTTAGGGTGGCTTTGGTTTGTTTTTAAAGTTTCTACCAGTATATAAGCTCTCTGGGATTCTGTATCTATTTTGAAAATCCACTTTTCAGTAAGGTCTTTCATCTTTGCTTGCAGCCGCTCTTACTCCCCTGCCTTGGGAGTGCATTCTTTCTCAGGAGTGCAGAGGTTCAACTTTTCCAGTAGTACTCAGTCACCGAAGAGGCACAGTATTACCCATTCGCCAAACAGCACTTCCAGTGATTCCTTCCTTATACCAGAAACTGAACCAATTGTTCCTGAGCTGTGTATAGATCATCTGTGGACGGAAACAGTCACAAACATGAGGTTAGGTGCTTGTGTTGGGTTGTGAGAAGTTCTGTATTTCTTTTGCTGGGGTGGGAATAGAGTAAAATGACAGCTTTTAGTGTGTGTTTTCTGAAAATGGTGCCACCTTAAAGTAGATTCGTGGACTTGTATGTCCTATTTTTTTAAAAAAAAAAAATTATGCTCACTAAGTGCCCAGCTCCCTTCAAAAGAGAATTGGGGTAGTTGGAACAGTTTTGCCTGTTGTGTTATTTGTGGCTCTCTGAATTGCGGAATGGTTTTATGAGATCTCTAAGGCAAAGTAGGTTCTAACCGGGTCATTGCTTTGGGGTTTTTCTGATCTTCTAGGGTAGAGTATCTCTTTCTCTGTTACCATCAAAAGGAGCAAAACACAGCATGAAACCCTAAGGCTGAACAGGAGAACAAAGCCAAAGAGCACATGCTTTGCATGCCAAAAAGTGGGGAATGTGAAAATTGGAGTGCCAGAAAATCAGTTTCAGGCTTAGTGACTGAAACTGAGACTGGTGCCTTCTGGCAACTTGATGCGCTGCTAACTGAAGTCTAGTGAGACCCTACAGCTTGTGACACTGTTTTCCCTCATCAAAACTCTTACAGTAAACCAAACAGTGTGCTGATCATTTTGTGTATTTTACAGAGAGAAGAATTCCCAAGCATCAAAAGTGTTTATTACCACTGACCTTTGTGGGCAGAAGTTCTTGTGCTTTTTAGTGGAATCCCAGCTCCAGCTGCGGTGAGCATCCCTATCTTGGGGACAGGTGAACAAAGAGGAGATGTCTACAAATCACCAGCTAGATAATGGTTTTAACATACTTACTCCTCCAGCTAGTAGAATCTGTTATGGCAACATGTGGTACATCACTGGCTCTCACATGACATGTTTTTAACTGTGGTGGCATAGATGATTTGAGCTATTTAAATAAAACTGAAGCTGAGGGAGAACATTCACTCTAAGTTGAATGGTATTCTTACTTATTTTTATCTTTACCCTTGGAGTATGTTGCGGGCTTTAATTAGACTAGCAGAGTAAAAATAAGTTGACTAGCAGGGCAAAACAAGCAAAGGAAGGAGGAAGGAACCAGGCATACCACAATAAAAGTAACTGTGCCATGCAACACTGTTTTAATTCTCTGTCTTCTTTCCCTAACGACAGATAGGACAGTCTCTTTGTTTCTGTTGTTTTCTCAAATCTCTAGGTGTGTAAAATTTCAAGAGAGCAATGATAAGTCGCAGCTGATATTTGGTTCTGTTACCAGTATTCAAGCAAAGGATGCCGCTCCGGTGCAGGTATGTAACCCTGTGTGGACGATTAACTGTGGAGTATCCTGCTTTGTCACTTGTTGTCCAACTGTTGTCATTTGTCTTAAATACAAGAAGCTGAATACGCAGCTTGATTCTTACAGGGCATTGATATGCTGCTGGTTCTGGAAGGCAGCGGAAATCTAGTGCTTTATTCTGGAGTGGTTCGGGTAAGTAACAGTTTCTCTGTCCTAAAAGAAATGTTTGAATCTTTTTGGTTTATGAGGGGATCCTGTGTGCATCATACCATACAAGGTGTCATTTTAAGCTGCTGTAGGCTGCTGCTCACTTGGGACTTGCTTGGGAATGTGGCTGTGCTCACGTACCAAGTGTAGTTTATGCGCAGTGCTTGAAAGGTAGTTCTGAAGAATCAGTGACACTTTGTGATACAATTAAATAATCTCTTGGTCTTATTGCCAGTGCTGGTAAAATACTAAAGTAACAAAATGCTTTCAAAGAAAAAAACCCTTGAAGAATATGGAAAATAAGAATTGTTCCTGAACAAAAAAAAACTTTCAAACTTCTCTGTAGCATGCCAGATGGTTTTAGTAAAACTGTTAGATATTAAAGCAAATTGCTTTGCTTTACAGAGGGCTGTTATTGGAATGGACGTGATTTGATTAATCAAAAATAAAAGTTTTTCTTAAATTCTGTAGAGATGCACTATGCTCTCTGTGTGTGCAGAAACCTTGGACACTGCAATTTGTACGTGTATGTGTTTCCACACATTTGTGTGCATGTGTGTATATGTATATATAGACACACATATGTACACAAAAAAGCATATAGTCTCGAAAGTAGAGCTTTCTCAGTGAAGCCCTGCTGGAACTCTTAGTTGGAGTAGACCTGTAGCAACAACATACAGTGCTGACCATATATGGTAGTTTTTTCAGTGTGCCATCATCAGAAGAAAGTAATTACATGAAGTAATCTTTAATCTTCTCTTCAGAGACCTTAGTTTAAGTACGTTGCCATTTTTCTTAAAACATTTCCTTTAAGATGTTAAAATCTGATAATGTCTGTATATGTAAGCAAGCTTGTGGAAGCACAGGCATGAAAACCAACTATTTGTTTTCCTACATACTGTTCACAAAAAGGTGGGGAAGGTTTTTATTCCCGGGCTGCCTGCTCCATCCCTGACAATGTCCACCCAAATGCCTCGGCCGAGCACTCCCTTGGATAGTGTCAGCACTCCATCCAAGCCTTTAAATAAGCATCTGGGGCCCCTAGAAGAGGTAAGGAGAAAGGAAGTCCTGCCATGGAAGGGGCTTAGTTGTAACAGCTTCAAATGACTGCTTGATTTTTAACTCTCAAGGTATCTTTTGGAGCTAAATCTTTTATTTTTCTTCTGTAAATCCCCAGTATAAATAGCGTTTAAAGAAGATCTATTTAGTGTTGCCCTGTTTATGATTTTTATAAAACTTCTGAGGCAGAGATTGGATTTATAGTTATTTTCAAAATACTTATTAAAAATGGCAATTTTAGCTGTCCTTTGCTCAGAGCCTTGTATTTCAACAATTCTAAGCAATCACTTTCACCACTTTTCAGGGTGTGCTTTTGTCACCAGTTCCAGAGCTAAGGGATTCTTCCAAACTTCATGAATCAACTTACGTTGAAGACTGTACTTTTCAGCAGCTTGGGACATTCATTCATGCTCTGAGAGATCCTGTCCACAACAGAGTAACTTTGGTAGGCATATCCTGTTAATTTGAGTCGACGCTTTGTTAGCAAAGTGAAATGAGGGTAACATTCACTTCTGCATAGTGAGACATAGCTGGCAGCTCCTGATCAGCAGCAAAATACCACACCTGCATAGGCGGTTCCACCTTTTCCTCTGTAGAATACTCTAGAAGTCAGAACTTGATTCCTTCAAGTGATTCAGCTCAAAATCTATTTCAAGGGTTTCATCTGGGGTTGCAGATTTTTAACGTAGCAAATAACCAGGAATGAGGAATATGCTTAATAGATAAACAAGTTCTGAGTTGGTAGAAAAGGACCCTGGCTTTACACATTTCATAATTTGACTCTTACCTTCTTATTTTTCAGGAACTCAGCAATAATACAATGGTTCGGATTACTATTCCTGAAATCGCCACTTCAGAACTAGGTAGGGTTCAGAATCTGTCACGTGAAATATGTTCCATAATTTTTGAGGGTTCATTTTTGAAGTAGTTTGTGCATAGCCTAGGCTGTAATGATTCAGTGCCACACAATCCAAGCTCTAATAACTTACCTTCTAAAGCTGCTACCATTTATTTAGGTGCGCTCTGTTGCTTTCAGTCCTTCACCCACTGCTTTCTTAGAACTTCCTTTGTTCTTTAGATTGCTTTGCTCTCTACTATAGTGTATATTATCGTTCGAGGAGGGGCTGAGATGCCAGTTCAGACAGAAGTTGGTTTCAGTAATGAGCAACAGGGAACTTTTTTCCCCTTTTGTGTGGTGAACTAGGGGCTGTGCTCAACCTGAGCTAAAGGAACAGCCGTTCAAGGTTGTCTGGTGTGGCTTTTATTGAAAGAGTATCCGGAGAGTTAAGAGTAGGTCCAATAAGAGGACCTGTAGAGATTTATAGTACTGATTGGAAGAAGTACCAGGAGATAAGATGGAAAACACACCTAACTTTTTTTCTTCTTTTCCAACAGTAAAAAGATGTCTGCAAGGAGTCAAAGCTATTCTGCCCAAGGAGATAGCTGTACAGATGCTTGTCAAGTGGTACAATGCTTACAATGCTCCAGGAGGACCAAGCTATCACTCGGAATGGAATTTATTTGTAACATGTCTCATGAATATGATGGGTTACAACACAGAGAGATTGTCCTGGACACGTAATGTAAGCAAGCTCATGTTTGTTTATCAGCAGCTTCAACATAAACTAGGTGACTCTTCAAGGTTCAAATGGTTAGAGAGATAGTGAAGTCAGAAATAGATGGTGTCGTGTCTTAAATCACAAGATACCATCGAATCAATTCTGTATTTCTAAGTTTCAGGTATACGTTTTAGTCTGTGTTTATTATGCAATATATTTATAAGGTACTTGCACCAACTGTCTTGGTAAAATAAAAATAAATTCTGAAGATTTTACCCCAGTTTGTGACTAACACTGATGAATTGAAGATTTGATTAATCCATATTAAGCTTACCCTTGCTAGAAACACAAGTCGCAACTCAGACTCCTGTTTCCTAAAGAGGATTTTCCATGAAGTTTTCAAATTAGTGTTTAAGGATCTGTGTGTTTTCAGCTGCTGTACTTGAATGTATTTGGAGTTTTCTGCAAGTGGGTTTCCTGCTAGCAAGTATGTTTGCAGTACTTGCAGTGGGGGGGGGAAAAAGCAGCAAGGGTATGCGTGCAAGTGAAATGAAAGCAGTTACAGTACAGCTACATTACTAGCATTAGCTCATCCACAGTATTTCCTCAGTCCTAGTAAATGCCAGACGTTAGGCAGTCAAACTGTGGAATTTGTGCACTGTACGCTAGAATAATCTATACACAGCCAGTTAATCTAATTGCAGTATAGGTTTTATATGAAAGCAAAGTGTAGAAGTACTTAAAGTAACTGTCATGTGATATTCGGTTTGAATTCAGGTGATACAATTGGTGATTCACGTATGCAGCCTTGGGAATTTCAGTACTGAGGTACTTTTTGATATTTTTTATTTCTCACAGCTTGATTTTGAAGGATCGCTTTCACCAGTTATTGCTCCAAAGAAGGCTAGACCATCAGAAACGGGGTCAGATGAAGTGAGAAATGGTTCTCTTTTACAAATAAAAGGCAGGGGGTGGGGATGGGATGTTGGGTTTTGGTTGTTTGGGTTTTTTTAAGGGCAAAGCAGAGGAAACGCCCTCTTGAGTATTGCATTTCATCTGAGCTCATCTGAGATTACAGGCCTTTGGGGGAAAGAAAACTTCTTTTGCCCTGTGTAGTGGCTGCGTCATGTGACCTTGCTTGTCAGGGTTCTCGCTTCCAGAGGGGCAGGTTGAACTTGGGAATGGATTTAATACGGATCACAAAGCAATCCCAGATAGTCTCCTGACAATGTCAAATTTCTCCTAGATGCTTCATCCCTTTAAAGTGAAGCTCTTACTCCTCTGGTTACTCAGCTCCTTTAGCCAGTTAGTAGCAGCAAATTACATACTTCACCGAATGCACTGATTCTCAACAAACTTGTGGAGTCTTTAAGATCAATTCATGGAGCTCTGCCTAGACAGGAATAGGAAGTTTTTGTGTAACTAAACAGTAAAGTGGATGAGGCTTACCATCATCCCATCATAAGAGGCTTATGAGCTATGGTGGTCCAATTGTGCTGTTCGCTTTTTGTGTTTAGTCTGCAACCCCTACAGTCTACAGGCAACAAAGATCAGGATCTAATGCCTGATGTGCTGTGGCAGGGGGGATGCAAAGAAGGCTGGGATCACTAGGTGAATTGCATAAATACTCAGTGGGGTCTTATGCACAGAGTATTGGAGCAAGCAAGGTACTCTTGGCTTTCTTTTGTTCTTTTAAGTATAAGGCTTTGATTCTTTTATGCATCACAGGGGAGGTGGGGGAAAGGATGAAACTTAACGATTGAATCTCTGTGGCTTGCAGAGTTTGTGCAGCGCATTTACCATACAACAATCACATTTGTATTGGTTTATGGGTGGAAAAAAACCCTCCTCTGTAACAGTGCTTTGGAATTACCTTGCTTGAAGTTGATGTTCACTTTGGAACCTCTGCCTCTCTTTCCTGTTTGTTTGGTCTAGGACTGGGAATATCTCTTGAGCTCAGATTACCATAGAAATGTTGAGTCTCATCCTGTTGCCAAAGCTTTGCGACTGGACCCTCTGGAAGTTTTGGCTCCAAAGGATGATTTTTTACAGAGCCTTAGCTTGGATTCCTCAACCCTCCTTTTCACCCATATTCCTGCTATTTTCTTTGTTCTTCATCTCATCTACGAGGAGCTCAAACTGAATAGTCTTATGGGAGAAGGAATTCGTTCACTTGTTGTTCTTCTGGTTCAGCTGGCCAGGTATGCCCAAGTGACAAATTGTGGATATTATATCTTGTGCAGTGTCTCTTGATGGTGGGTGTGTACTATTTTTATGGGGAATTTGGGGATTGCCCAAATGGAGCAGACTTTTCAAGTATTTAAAGAAAATGAATGAATGTTTAAAACCTTACTGTGCTTGGATATTTGCCGTGGTAAATCTCTTGTATGGTTCTGGCCACTTCCCAACATCAGTGTGACTCACAAACCTCAGGTGCTGCAGCTTGTGTTTGTTTTCTCTACACATGGTCACACCTCAGCTCATGAGATCTGTCAAATATTGTTGTTTGTTGTGGTGTCTTTACTCCAGCCAGTGACTGCATCTTCTTGTCTTCCACAACCACCTTCAAGCTGCATTGCATGTTTAAGTTTTTAAGTGTTTAAGTAAAAGGCCAGGTAACATCTCCCAGAGTTGTATTTCCTATTTCTACCGGGTTTTTTTCTATGGTTATAGATTCTTCCCCAGTAGCACCTGCTATAGCCAGCTGGCTAAATGATTCCCAGAAGTGGCATCTACTCCCTTGTGCTGAAAAGGCTTTCGTCTGAAATGAAAGATGGTGTCTTTTGAGGCTGGTAGCTGCTGTATGCATTCATGTTTTGCAGATAACCCAGCAGGTTATCTAGCTTTGACAGTTAGAATTTGGAGGAAGCTGTAGTGACAGGAGTCACACCTTAGACGGTGGTGGAGGTGTGGACAAAGCTGAACAACAGCTGAAGAGAAGTGCACTGGCAGAAAAGTAAACATACAGATTTACTGCTTAGAGAATGGGCAGTGCCCGTGAGTGGTCTTAAAGTTAAGGAAGTCCCTCCTCCTATCTGCTGCATACACAAGCATTAAAAAAAAACTTAACAGAAAATGTCAGAGAGGTGCGGGAAGGTAGAGTAGTTTTTTGGTTTTTCTTTTCCCCCTCCAATGTGATTCACCTCTCTCATTCTAGGGACTTAAAACTTGAAGCTTATATAGATTATTACTACAGAGACTATCCAGCCCTTGTAAAAACCTCCAGACAGGCTTGCGTAATTGATCAAGGTGAGTTTAAGGCTTTTCAAAGCTGGGTGTTTGGTGATAATGACGTGGAGATTTTCTCTAATGCTGAGCATGTTGGTAACTGTTCCCTTTAAAGCTGGTCAGGACTTAATCCCAGTCCAGTGCCTCATGGGACACACCACAGAACAAGGTCTTGGGAGGGAATAGTGGTTTCATCTTGGCAAACGCCCAGCTCACGCTAGCTGACAAATCTTAGCAGACAACTGTGGAAAAGCCTGGTAGTGAGATGTGCCTCTCTTGTGGAAAGTATGGCTAGGCTGGCAGACTCTCAGTTTATAGTTCATAAAAACTAAATGAAAGCTAAACGCAGAAAATTTGAGATTAGGTTATGCATTGTCTGTGTACCTGTTTACTGTCCTACCAGCTGAAATTTACTAGCCATGTAAGGAAAACTACTGTTTCTCCTGACCGGAAAAAAAAAAAAAAAAATCTCGTAGCTTTGCTACTCCTGTTTGTGGGCAGGGAAGGCAAAGAGGTTGTAGATAGGTTGTATTCTCACTTAAGCAATTTGATGTCGTTGAAGAACAGTACAAGGCTGTTCTAGTGCAGTTTTTGAGAATGACTCTATATTTACTCCTTTTCACTGTGGGGTGAGGTGATTTTTGTTCTTGAAAAGGCAGGTAGGTGTCTCAAGTTTTCATTACTGTCTAGCTATAAACTTCCATCTAACAGGAGGAAGATGTGATCTGTAATGTTTTTGGGAAATACTATATTTTTGTTGTTGTAGAAGTGCTGTAGGGCTTGCTTTGGGAATAGTGGAGAATTATTGTGCGTTTGCCGTGAGCTCTGTGTCATTGCTGTTCATATGATTAAGTCCAAACAGGTTTCATGCACCATCCTTCATTTTTTTCTGCTGAGCCTCCAAGTATCTTTCAGTGGCTGAGTTCCTGTCTGAAGGGAGGAGGAGTGCAGCCTTATCCTTACCTACCAGGCATCTGTGAAAGGAGCAAACTAGTAGTACTGGTGCGTACTTTGGTAAAAAGGATATTTTTTGTTCTGCCACCACAGCAGCACTGTGGCCCGGGGTTTGCTCCAGCCACTTAATTTCGCGCAAGTGAAGCGTCCCTAGCGGGAAGTCAAATAACAGAGCGTGTAATCGCGCTGTGCAGAGCAGCAGGGGCATACTAGAGGGGTATGGAGCCTGTGATCAACAACTGCTGTAGCTGTACTGTTTGGAGACTTAAGCATCTCCAAGTGTTGCTGCTTTGTACTAAGCAACCTCATTTGTCTGCATGAAATCCTCTTGAGTATCCCTGCGATATAGTAAACTGTGCAGCGTCTGCCTCTCCACGGGGGGAATAATATGTATTTAGTAGGGAGAAATCCCTGTGAGTCCCCTCTTCTCTTTTATTACTTTAATGTTACTGAAGGGTGAGGATGTTTTTTTTAACAGATGGGAGGGAGGTATTTGAGGTTGGGAAGGAGAGCTCATGAGTACAGAGTGAGTAGCCTATGCTTCACTGCTTACGTGTATTCTTTTTTTTTGTGGTTTGCAGTAGTGGCATGTGCAAAGTAATAGTGTAACTCAAAGTTAACTGTATTTTGTAAGTGAGAATTTCCCGGCTTTCTTCTTGGGCATGTATCAACATAAATATTGAGTCGCATGAGTAGTTGTAAGTGCTGATGTTATCTCCTGGTCAGCCTTGCTCACTTATTCACAAAGCCTTTATGGAGAAAACCTGCTGATACAGGGCTTGGAGCAGAGGTGTTGAGCCTGAGGTGTTTGAAGGAAAAAAAACCAAAAAACCAAGGAGGAAAGACTCTGCTTTGACCCAGGTGTCCAAGATTAGTTGCAGAATCTCTGTTATGAGCTGCCAGGAGTCAGCCTGTCCTCTGCTTCAGAGCACAGAGGGTTGAAGCAGCAGCACTGAGTCTGTTAAAGTGCTGATGCTTTTGCTTAAAATTTGTCCCTGCCCTCGAGCTCTGAAGAAGGGTAACCTTCCCCTTGGATGATCACCTGTGTCTGTCCAGCTCTTTCTTCCTACCTCTGCCTGATTTGGCACTGCCGAGGACAGAGCTAGTGTGTTGGCAGTGCAGCTTATCAGAAGATCTTCATGAAAAACACAAAGGAATTTTAACCTGGATGTGATTTTTGCCTTTGGCATGCCAGGTTGTCTGGCAGTATCAAAAAGTAATAGGGTGACAGATCACTTTGATTTTTGCTGGCTAGATAGCTGAAGTGGACCCTGCCTTGAAAGGCAAACAACTTTTCACTCAGAGACTTCGCAAAGTAGACAAAATATTCAAGATGTGGAGGAAACTGAGTGAAAATGGTGTCTGTAGAAGTGTGTGTTTTGCAAGGAAAATTAAATGAAATGTGAGAAATGTTGGAAAGATAACTAGGAGCTGTTTAGAAGATCTTTTTACCTTTGAAACAATTATTAGGGAAAAATCAGTTAGTTGTTTCAGGATGTATTTTTTCCAAACTTCAAGATAGTAAACTTTCATGCTTTAGATTTCTTGCTTCAGTTGTTTCAGTCTCCTTTTACTAACAGTGTTTTCATACTAAACCTGTCCCCACTCTTAAAGTTATTAAAGTTATCTTCTGCCTGTGTTGATAGGCAGCATAGCAATTGCTACACGCTGCATTATATATAGCACTTTGTATTATGGTGTCTCTTTCCTATCCAGAGTGTGGCTCTGTATGTCCTTGGTGATGAGAGCGCTGTGTCTAATGAAGCTTCCCATTACTTGTATAAGATCACATCAGGTAATGATGCCTTAATGCCATCACAGTATATCCTAGTGTCTTGTGCTTCTTATGTGCTGTCTTTTGCTTGGAGAATGTGGAAGTAATGTGGCTTTGTCTTTCCTAGGACAACGAAAACAGCAAATAGAACAGGATGACAGTCGGTATGAGGTTTTTAGTATTATTTTAAACTCTTGAGGTTTTGACTCTCTGCTGACTTTTTGGACGAGCTTTTATTGGCTTCTCCTTTATTCCCCTTTATTTTACAGATGCAGTTTCAGACACAACACATCTGTTTCCAGCCTGGCTGAAAAATTAGTTATTTGGATGACTAATGTTGGTAAGAGCAGCTTTCATCATTGTGCAAAATGGTAACAATCATAAGTAATAGTCTTTTGCTTGCATAATATGAAATACCCTCTATCTAGCTTGATAAAAGAGGATTTTTCCCTCATTAATTTTAAGGTTTCACCTTAAGAGATCTGGAGTCTCTCCCCTTTGGCGTAGCACTTCCTATTAGAGATGCAATATATTATTGCCGAGAGCAGCCTGCCTCAGACTGGCCAGAAGCAGTTTGTCTCTTGATTGGGCGCCAGGATCTCTCCAAACAGGCGTGTGAAGGGAACCTGCAAAAGGGTAAATCTGTGAGTATGGGCATAAATTGATTTCATGGTACTGGGTGTTGGTTGGGCAGAGAGCTCTGGTCAGAAACTTTCCCACCATCTGCTGATGCTCAAGGCGTCAGAAGGTGCAGAATTCAAGACCGAGGGCAACACAGGGTTTACACGCATATGAGGGTTTCAGTATAAAAACCAGCATCCGGCACAGGAAGAGTATGTGCATAGCTGTGGAAACTGTCAATATAAAACAGATTTTGAACTTAATTTAGGCATGGTGCTCAAAAGTCTTTCCTACAGAGCTATTTGCTTGCCTCTGTAAGTCTTCCTCCTCTCCAAAACGGCCGCACCTTTGAGAAGTGTCAGGTTTTGGTACTCCGTCCAGAGCCTTTGCCATCAAAACAGCAGTGGCACAGAGAGAAGGAAGTGGGTATTTGTCAGTCTGTCTCCTTCTTGGGTTCGCATGGGTGGCATCTATCTCCCTGTCTTCTGGAAGAACTGGATTGCTTTCTGATCATATTTCTCTTTTTTTTTTTTTTTTTTTTTTTTTTCCTCTCAAAAAGGGTTTAGTTGTTTGTATCCTCAGGTAAAATAAAAACAAAAAAGCATGTGGTGTTTTTTCTCTTAAACATTTTCTTCTGATGGTGGGAATCAGTAGCATCTCATAGAGTTGTGGCTTGCTGAAGTGTCTTCTGCTGAGGACACTCTGGAAGCCAAAACTCTTCTTGAAAGTTGGCTAGTGGCATGCACAAAAACACTTAATAGTAGCAGATTGTCTGCAGACTTTTCGGAAGTCAGGAAGAGAGATTTTTAGTCTCAAGTACATCTTGGTCAAGATCTGTTTTGCTGTCAGCTTTGCAAGTGATGTTAAAATTATTCCAATTTTTATAACAGGAGCTTAATGACTAACTACATATCAAATTAGTTAATTCATTACTTGGAAAAGTAAAAAAACTACATGTTCAAATCCCACGCCCCACCACTCATGAAAAATCTGTTTTACTTTCTGCTGGTGAAGTTTTGCCCAGCAGTCACAGTACTGAATCTTAAAATGGTGATAAATTTGATTTTATCACTTACTTTATAACAATGCCTCGAATGTATGTAACCTTAAAAGGATAAAGTGATCTTCAAACACTAAATTGTTTGTCATTTCTCAGGAGGGCAGGGTGGAGTTTCCTGTTTCAAAACGGACGCTGGCTATATGGGTGGTGCAGTTATGTATTGAGATTTTGTGCGTATTTATCAGAAGAAATTGGTTTTCATTCATCAGCTGTTAATTTACTTGCACTCCTGGTGTCATGTGTTACCTGTGAGCCTTAGGGAAGACCCTGTGTTCAGTCTAGTCTGTGTGATTCTGTATCTTTCCGCTTGCTGCAATTCTGAGGTATAGAACAGGAAAATGACCAGTTTAGAGAGAGATGTGGGGGGGTTTTGTTCCTAGATTTGTCATCACTTGCCTTGTTTGGTTTTGTAAATTAATGTCTCATCTGTGAAAGATGCAAAAGAAAGAGGAATGTGCTGGTCCACCTTAGGGTCAAGTCCAAATTATTTTGTCAGACCATAAAGAAACCGTATATTCCGCAGGAAAGCTTATTTCTGCAGCTGTCTAAAAATAAAATGATCCATGCTTCGTGTAGAGTGACAGGCTTGTCTGAAGCGAGTGTGGGGCAAGCAGACTGGGCATCCTCTGTTGCATCCTGACCTATGCTGTCTTCACCATTCTTGTTGGTGGTCCTGTGCATTGCTTGTGTGATGTGAATAAACAGGGGAGGACAGAGACTTAGGTGAGAATTTCATAAATCTTGCATAGAAAGAGGACTTCCACAGCACTTCAGAGCACTTAAGTAGCTCAGGTGTGGAAGTTCAAAAAAATACTCTGGTACTCTGGTGAAACCCAGGTTGGCTGACGGCAACAAACATTTAGAATTTACTGCCATGCAGGCTCACTCTTTGAGTAGGTAACTTGGTTTTTCCAAGGTTGTTGCAGGGGGAAATCCAAGTTAAAGCTCTGATTCATGAAAACATCAATGATTAGAAAAATAACACAGGTGTCTGAGCAGAATATGCAGAACAGCAGCCCTGACTGAGTTGAGAATTTAAAGTACTGGCACTTTAAAAGCAAGTTGTCACCAGGGGACTCTGTCTGTGCCTTCTGGAGTTTAGTCTCCTTTTTAATATATATCGAAATGCTCATCTAGGTTTCTGTTTTTCACTGCTTAACTTGAAGAAAAAAACATGTGTGTTTTCTTAGCAGTCATAGACAATTGTGTAGGCAGGGAGGGGAAAGCCCTTTCCTACTATTGCTCTGAAACAAGAAATAGTTTTGAAATAAAGATAAGTATTTCATATGTCACCTCTTCAAGCTCCTACTTGTCTGTCCTTGCTCAACAGCCTTTGCTGCACGTTTAAGATGTCATCTCCTCCTGTCTTGATAGTTATTTATACCATTTAGATGTGCAAAAATGCTTGATTACAATGTTCGGAAATCCTTGTGGGTGCCTAAATTAACATAAGGACAGCACGAACAGTGTCATTGGTGATTTCATGTGTGTCAGTCCATTCTATTTACAGATCCGTCTCGATGCAGGTAACTACTGAGTGCGTGCAGGTTGTGGTGCTGGTATTTGCTGGCTTTCTGACAGTTCTCAATATTCGTGTGCACTACTGGAAATGACTTCATTCCGTTCTCTTTTGCTTGCAGTCTGTGGGCCCAGTGCTGTCCTCTGATATTCCCTCTGGAACTGAATCGGAAGAGGATGAGGATGGCATGAATGACATGAACGAGGAAGTGATGTCGCTAATATGGAGCGAGGATTTGAGAGTGCAGGAAGTACGCAGGCTCCTTCAGAGTGCCAGTCCTGTACGTGTTAATGTAGTGCAGATGCCAGAAGCTAGTGACCATGAATACATAGAAGAGAAAGAAAACCGGTAAAGAGCTCTGTTTCTAGCCGTTTCTCATTAGTATTTCACTTGGGTGAAAAATTGTGTGAATATTTCTGGTGGCTTAAAGTTAAGTACATCTAATTGAACAGTGCAATCTATTTTAGTCTGAACTGAACATTAAAGTCAGCAGACCTGAGCGAGGGACACATAGAAGAGGGCTGGATTTCATAATCCAGGTCTTTGAAGCTCAGTGTACATCAAAACTCTGCTGTATTGGAGTTGGAGGGCTCTTGGGATTGGAGCAGCATATGGGAAAGACTGTTAGTTTGAACCCCAGACAGCAGGTTGAGATCAGTTAGGGTCTGAAAGCAGATTGTAGCCATTTTTTTCCACCTAAAAAGTGTGAAATACATGCAGGACCTACTCTGTAGAGAAAATGCCTCTGTAGCAAACAAAGCAGCGTCCATCCCCTGCCTAAAACTGGGGGGCCTTTTGTTCAGGGCTGATCTTAGGTCTAAGCAAGTCTTGGGTCAGGGGACCTAATTTATTCTACAGAAAGCAAACTCACTGTCCCATCCCTCACTGAAACCTCCTCTTGGAGCCATTCTGTGCCCAGTAGCCTCACAGTTGTCCCTGTCCTGCTTCTTTATTCACTTATTTTGGAGGTGTTAAAAGTATTGTCTGTATAAAACAAAAAGAAAAAGCAAAATTTGGAACATCATTAACATGCAGAACACTCTACAGAAATAGGAAGCTGAAGGAATGCATCAAATTATTGTCTGACCTAACAAGCTGAGTAATCTAACAAGTCTAGAAAGTGTTTCCAGAGTAAATCATAGAGAATTGTGGTCAGCATTCTTGGAAGCACATTATTAATTCTGTACACAGGTTATTACTAGATGTGATTACTAGTCATAGCAAGATCCCATATGGCAGTCGGCTTTGTTTTGCTTTCTCCTTTCACCTTGTTTCCGATATGGCTGCTAGATTGTTCGTAGCACAGATTTATTTAGCTAGCACCTAACTTAAAGGGAAAAATAGTGGAAAGTTTCAACATTACGTCAGCTAAAGTGTGTCTTTGAGGTTAATCTTGTAAGAGCCAGAGATTTGGTTCAGAAGTTTTGCCTACTAAAAAACGAAAGACAACATGCTATCTCATAGCTGGGGAAAAAAAATGGTCTGTCCAGTGCTTGTTGTCTGTGGGTTCATTTTATATCATGTATTTGGAAAAATATTGCCTATCAAGCAATTGGATTGGTTTTGCTTTCATCTTCCCAACAGGCTTTTGCAGCTGTGCCAGCGAACCATGGCACTACCTGTTGGACGAGGAATGTTCACTTTGTTCTCGTACCATCCCATTCCAACGGAGCAGTTGCCTATCCCTAAGCTGAATCTAACTGGTATGTTGGCCAGTATTTTCTTCCGAAGAAATTCAGTATTTAATAGAATGTGATGGAGCAAAATTGTTATCCCACTTCTTTCTGAAGTTTCATGTAATTTTTGTAGTATGTTGTGTGTCTTTTTCTAAAGAGTTATGTAGCTTGAGTGTGCTTTTTGTGAAGTAGCAGCTCGTTTTGGGTTTGAATCTGCCACCTACCAGTTTTGTCTGGGATGGTCAAGGCCGGTGTTATCAAACACCGAGACCTTGTATCAGGTACATTCTGAGAAGCAGATAGAAGTGAGGGCATGTCGGGGTCATACAGCACACAGATACTGCAAAGTCCGCGTTGCTGGTTTATCTACTATGTTGTGCTTCTATCTTCTGTTGTCCCTGAAGACAGCCGAGGCTGACTCGGAACAGAAGTGTTACCTAGCGTGCTGCCAGTGTTTATTCACTTGGCACCCTGCTGAAGCTGAGGAATGTTTCTGAAGCAGTTTGGATTTACCTGATGACTTTTAATGATTCTGTCATTGGCAGGCCGTGCTCCTCCTAGGAACACTACTGTTGATCTGAACAGTGGGAATATCGATGTGCCTCCTAACATGGCTTGCTGGGCCAGCTTTCACAACGGGGTGGCTGCCGGCCTGAAGATAGCACCTGCCTCACAGATAGACTCTGCTTGGATTGTCTATAACAAGCCCAAAATTGCTGAACTAGCAAATGAATATGCAGGCTTCCTCATGGCTCTGGGTCTCAACGGGCATCTCACAAAACTTGCCACGCTCAATATACATGACTACTTAACAAAGGTGAGGGCTTCTTGCAGAGGCAACAGAGAGATCTATAGGACTTGAATTCTTGAAACGAGAGTCAACAGATTCCTTTAAGATGCTGAATTGCATGTGTGTGGGAGAATATCAGAGGCACTTCGTTAATGTTAGTAGTGCAGGACTTTGTTTCTGTTTAAAAGATTTTCAGCACTTTTATCGCTGTATCTTCCTATACTGTGCACAGCTCACTGAGATAAGTGAATGGAACACTGGGACAGGTTTTCCTTTTCTGAACACATCTGCTTTCTTTGGTTACTGATATTTGCCTCCTTTCTCAGGGCCATGAGATGACAAGTATTGGACTGTTGCTTGGCGTTTCTGCTGCCAAGTTGGGCACAATGGATATGGCTATTACGCGCCTCTTGAGCATCCACATACCTGCCCTCCTGCCCCCAACTTCAACAGAGCTGGATGTTCCCCACAATGTGCAGGTGGCTGCTGTGATAGGAATAGGCCTGGTCTATCAGGGCACTGCTCACAGGCACACAGCTGAGGTTCTGCTGGCTGAAATAGGTAGGTGCTAACACTGGAAAAAATGGGATTGTGGACTGGGAGAGTCACAACATATGAATGATGGGCACAGTGCATCAGGGAGCTGAGACTTTTTAACATTTCTGTCAACTGTACATCTCCCACCACAATATTCACCTCTTGTTTTCCAAAACTTACTTTCTGTTTTCAGAGGAAAAGAAGTTACTGTGAACTGTTGTTTGCATAACATAGAACAACCATTGAATTTAGTAGAAGAAACATAGTAGCATCACTGCTGGACCTAGATACCTTTGTCATCTGGAAGTTTTGTCTGCTAAGAGCTAGTCTGAGGTTTCTGGGGTTGCCAGCTACTTGGTAAAAGGACTGCTGTAACTACATGTTCCTCCTGACCCAGATGCCACATCTGCAGAGATCCTGACTCTCTACAGCTTTTGGGCAGATCTGTTGCACACTGTATACTCAGTGCTTCTGATGCTTCCTAGACATTTTTTGTTTTTCACGTCTCCATGAGGTAGTTGCCGCTGTAGAAACTAGAGACTGAGGCACTGGGTGGGTAAAAAATGCTTTCCTCTTGCAAGGACAGTCTTTTTGGCTCCCTAGGTTGGTGGAAGTACAGCCATTGTGTTGTCAATTCTCCTGTTCCGAATTTTGTTTAAGGCTTTCTAAGCAGTAGCCTTTAAGAGCTGATTCTGAACAGCAGATTTCTGATCTGAATTGTCCTCATTCTGTACACAGTTGTTCTGATTTTATTTGTAACGGTTAAGTTGTTATTCGTGTTTATATGTAACCTTAGTTAAGAGACTGTGTGGTTTATTAAATAGAGAATGGGATAAATTTTAAGGGTGAAATTGTATCTGTTATGTTTCTAGTAATTTGATATACACAATCTTTTCTAGCAACAGCTTTTGAACTGTGTGACAGTATTTGGATAGGTTCAGAGGTCTTCAAGTATACGCAGTTGTAATGTGGCATTTTCACTGCGTCTCTGAACTTCAGCCATATCATTTAGCAATATATACTGCTTCTGGAGGGGTTTATCATTTGGTGATGGATGGGTTAATTACACGTAATTCCACTGAGAACTTTCCTGACTTTGAGAAGGGACAGATTTTTTTCTGTTTGTTTGTTTCTCATTTCATTAGGAGTGTAGTGCTTAATTAAACAATGTTTACTTAGCTGAAATTTTAGAAGATTAATTTCACTGTTTTGTTTTCTCCAGGACGTCCCCCAGGACCAGAAATGGAGTACTGCACAGACAGAGAGTCCTATTCACTTGCATCCGGGCTAGCCTTAGGCATGGTTTGCCTAGGGGTAAGTACTTCTCTTCGTTTCAACTAAAAATAGTAGAAGGATTTATATAGAGAGGGTGGGTTAATAAGAGCTGTTTCATCCTTGATGCCCAATTGCCTTTGGCTGAAAGCGTTTTGTTTTTTTTTTTCTCATACATATGGAAGCCACTTCCATATTATTTCTTCTCCTCTTCATTCCTTAGCACGGCAGTAATTTGATAGGTATGTCGGACCTCAATGTTCCTGAGCAGCTTTACCAGTACATGGTTGGGGGTCACAGGCGATTCCAAGCAGGAATGCACAGAGAGAAGCACAAGTCCCCCAGTTATCAAATCAAGGTATGTGGTGATGGTGTTTGCTCTTTTAAGCTGAAAATAGCAATGGTTAGAAGTCTGAGGTGTGTGTCTCGATGCATCAAGTGACTTGGAACACATACACATAACTACATGTCGCTGCCCTCCTAGCCAACTGCTCTGAAAGCCTGCATTGTGTTTTCACAGGAGGGAGATACCATAAATGTGGATGTGACTTGTCCGGGTGCCACACTTGCGCTTGCTATGATCTACCTAAAGACTAATAACAGGTATTAACCTTGGAATTGCTCAAACATTTTGCAGTAACTTGTGGTAACAATTTAAACTGCCGTAATGTCAGCTCTGCTTTGTGTGGGTTACTCAGTCTTGTGAGTTGCTGAAGTACGATGTGGAAACCCTGTTCCTTTACTGTGCTCTGTAGATCTATTGCCGACTGGCTTCAAGCACCAGATACCATGTATTTGCTGGATTTTGTTAAACCAGAGTTCCTTTTATTGAGGGTAAGATTTTCTTTTGGTCTACTTAACGATACAAAAACACAATTTTTTTAAATCCAGCCCACATGCCTATCATCGAGAATTAGCTTTTCACAAATTAATTTCACAGATAAATAAGTTAGGCCTCAGCATCTGTTATAAGTACATAATGAATTTTTATTTCAGTTTACCACCTAAAGATACAGACCTTGCAAGGATTTATCTTGTGGTGTGGGTTTTTATATTTTTTTTTTTCCCCTGCAAGCAGGGTTTGAATCTCTTAAAATAAAAGCTATTTTGTAATTTCTGGTATGAAGGCTGAGAAACATTGAAAAGGTTGCTAGTGGGTAGCTGGATTGTCTGTGTTTCTGGATGTAGTTAGTACATTTAAAAATGCCGTTTGTGTAGGCTTTTCTTTCTTATGCTTTCTCATTTTTTTTAGACCTTGGCTCGATGCCTGATTTTGTGGGATGACATCTGGCCCGATTCCAAGTGGGTTAATAGCAACGTGCCTCAAGTAGGTATTTGCATTTAATGCGTTTACTTCCCAGTTTTACACCTCGATTGTTCTGCAGGTGAACATTTCTGTATTCATGTCAGCTGCACAAGAAAATGTATGTTAATTGTGTTTGCGTGATAGAGATAACTGTTACATTGGATTCCTGGGCCGTTATGGGAGCACTGGGGATTCCCATCCCATCATGCTAGGAAGGAGGGGATTGAGGAGGGGTGCAACTGTTCAAGCCAGAAAATGGTGCCAGGGAGAGAAAGGGGACTTCTCTCCACATTGACCAAGCAAGAAGCCAGGTGCAAAACTGCTGCAAGGAGGTTTCAATTGAGCATTAGGAATAATTTTTCAACAGTGAGATCTTCCCAGATAAGTTGTATGGAATTTTTAAGACCAAATTAGATAGGTATCTGTCAGAAATATAGGACGTTGGTGGTCTATATGGTCTCTAGAGGTCTCATCCTATTCTGTTCTCTTTCATATTTGAATCCATACAGTAACATCATGTTTCTGACACAATCTTGCTGTTGTTTTAGAAATCTTTAAGGGACCAGATCCAGGAGCACTGAAAGGTGTCCCTTTTGGATCAGATGTATGATGGAGCAATAGCACGTGGGGGGGGGGGAAAAGAACAAGCCAGCTTTTTCTATGCCGGTGGAACAGACCTGTTTAGTGTCACTTAGGAACCCTCGATGCACAGAGTTTCAGTTAGTTAGTCAGTTTCCCCTGGATTAATTTTTCCAACTCTTATGTTTTTTATAGATCATAAGAGAGAACAGTATATCTCTTCATGCAACAGAGCTGCCTTCATCTGAAGACTTGAGTTTAGAAACACTGGCGTAAGTAACATGTAAAAAAATTCTTCCTCTGAAAAATGCAGCTGAACTATTTTAGAGAGATACCAGGGTGCACAAAAACCTCTCCCTTGATATTTATGGAATTTTACTCTCTGTTTTCTGTAAAGGGTAAGTCTGTCTTTTTAATTTCCCCTTTTTTTAATTATAAAGGAGTTTGTGATGCATATTCAGATGAGGAAAAGAAACATTTAGTCATTTCCTGTTTATGTTGCTTATTAGGCAAGCTCACGTCTACATCATTGCTGGAGCATGTTTGTCACTGGGATTTCGATTTGCTGGTTCAGAAAATCTGGCAGCATTTAAATGCCTGGTAAGAGGCTTTTAATTTTTTTCCTTTTAATTTCCATAGAGCTATAACTTATCTTTTGTATCTATTTTTAGTATGCATTTCTTTTCTTTCCAGTACAAATATGCAACAGACTTCCTGAAATGTTTGTCAGCACCAACAGCTTCAATAGTAAGTTTTTTTTCTAGTTTTCTCTCAATGAAAAGGAGGCTTTGTTGTGTAATGTACTTTGATAACCTTCACCAAAACATTAATGGAAATAAAACCATTCCTTTTACTTTTCTATATTACGTTTTACATTTTATTACTATTTAGAATGTGGCAGAGCTGAGAATCATTTTTAAGGACTTTGCTGGTTCTCCCCTCTCCCTCTTTCTGTGGAATGTGGTTTTTGAACTCTGGGGTAGAAAGCAGCACATTAGACTGACGTGTGTTTGACCACAGAAGTGTAATAGTGCTTTCCCTATTCTACTTGAAGACAGGTCACTATAATCTCGAAACATGTTTGAGCGTCTTGCTGCTTTCTCTCGCAATGGTGATGGCTGGCTCTGGAAACCTGAAAGTCCTTCAGCTTTGCCGTTTCATGCACAAGAAGACAGGTGGAGAGATGAACTATGGGTTCCACCTGGCTCACCACATGGCTTTGGGGCTCCTCTTTCTGGGAGGAGGAAGGTAACTTGCCATTTCCAAAGACAGGTGTTTTCTTTTCTTCTTCTTTCGCCTCACCTGCAAAAGCTGGAGCAGTGTGTGGTTTACTTGATTTTTTTTTTTTTATTTATTTACTTTTTATGTAACATATGGATGCATACAGCCCTCTTCTATTGCAAATGAAAGTCCTGTTGCCTTCTAGATACTGCATTACTTAAATGCCATGGGAATGTTTCTGGGTTGTGTTTATTTCCTACCACTAAGTGTTTATTTTGACTGCTGTAAATTACTTGCCTGGCTTTGCTACTTTCCTTCCCTGGAACACCAAAATATTTTGAGCACCTGTGCTAGTGGCCAGTGTCTGTTTGCACAGAAACTAATGTATAATGTTTTTCTACAGATACTCACTGAGCACTTCAAATTCTTCAATTGCTGCTCTCCTTTGTGCTCTGTACCCTCACTTCCCTGTTCACAGCACAGACAATCGGTAAGGGTTTGCTAGGGTTCATGTTTCCTTAAGCTCAATCTTCCTCCTACAAAAGATGTGATCTAGAGACAAATGCTCTAAAATTTTTACCTAGGTGCTCTGTAAATAATTTTTTTTTGCTTTACAAAAAAAACACAACAACAACAAAAAACGAAATAGAAGAAGTAAGTGAAGATACAAGATGAAGGTAGAGGTCTTTGAACAGTGAGGGAATGCACACAGGCTTGCTGAGGCTTTATGCTGCATTCCTGTGACTTGAATGTTGTCGTTCACTCAGCTGAAAAGATTTTCATGCAAGATCTGTGCATTTGTGACTCTCTACCGGTTTTAGTTAAGATTCATTAAGTCCTATTCTGTTAGCTAACCCATACGTGTAAAAAAAATCAACAACAACAAACCAAAAAACTACTACATTACTACAAATTTCTCTTTAGTTTAACAACACAGCTGTATCTGGTTATCGAGCTGTGTGTACTTAGGTATTTGGGGATTATTCCCGACCTGTACTGCACGGTGCTGAATCCTTTATTCACACACACAGGTACCACCTGCAGGCTTTGCGTCATTTGTACGTGCTGGCAGCAGAACCAAGGCTCCTGACACCTGTTGATGTGGATTCAAACACTCCTTGTTACGCGCTGATAGAGGTTACATATAAGGTAATGTGTCTGGGAGGCAATAAGGAGCAAAGGCCTTTGAGAAGGTGTGGGAGACAGCTGAAGACTCTGATGTACCAAAGATACACTATTTTCATTGTTGTGGCCAGCAGTCTTGGGTTTGTTTTCAAGTTGTGGTGGAGACAACCTGAATTCTACGCAAATAATTGAAGGGTTGTACTCGACCCACTCAAACCTTACATGTGCTTTGATGTCACCTTGAGAGCAGAATACAGGACAAGTTTCAGTCAAGTGTGTAATGACTGACCCAGGGTCATAGTCCTCTTTCTGAAGAGGAAGGACTTTCAAAGGCACAGAGGTGGTTGGAACCATCTGTGGTTTTAAAAGCCTTCTCCTAATTCTTCTGAAACGGACAACTTCATGTTTCTCCTTGGTGCTTGCATTATGTACCTTTTGGGGAAGATCCTTTCTGCGGGATTTATTTTGTACAGGCTTATGTGAGATAGGTGATGCTCATGGAAGCACTAAAGAAAGGATTCTTGGGATTTCAGGGGAGAAGAGATGCAGCATGGATCCCTTGTGGTTCTGCCAAAGAGTTCTGTGTGATTGTGAAATAGTTTACTTCTCAAACCTTCAGATTTCAGTTGAAACATGCCTGACTTGTGCAGTGTTATGTGTTGATCCATCCATGGGAAATACACCTTTAATTTAGGCTTGCATTTTCCTGGCATTAAAGGCAATGCCAAGTCATGTGTTTACTCAAACTTGGGAACAGAAACTGACTGACTTGTGCCAATGGAGCTGTTATAAATGAGATGCAAATTTTCTTTCTTTTCACACAAAAATGAGCTTTGCTAATACATGAATGCTGGTGGCATTTTGAAGGGCACACAGTGGTATGCAGAAACCACCGAGGAGCTGATGGCACCCACACTTCTTCCAGAGCTTCACTTACTGAAGCAGGTAAAGGAAGTCTCCCATTTTAATGAAGAATCTAATCACCCAGTTTTCGTGTCGCAAACAGTGCAAAAACAGAGACTTAAGTGACTTTTCACTGATTCCCTGGCCACCCTTAGCCAGACCTGCGACAACATTGTCCCATAGTAATGGCTCCAAAGACAATTCTGTCACTATGGAGCACGTGTTAAATAATACCACACGCTTCTATTTGGTCTTGATCATAATGCTTTCAAGATCTGATGCAGCAGGGAGTTCCCTGTGCCAAAAAGCTTTGCTGTAGGAGACACAAAGCTAGGTGCTCTTCCTTCAGTTTTCTGGGTGGGTAGCACTGTAAAAGGGCACATGTTCTTGTAAGGGCCCAGAAAGAACTGTAGGCCTGTGTAGAAAACTCCTAATTTGATCATTCTGGTTATATCTAGTAATAAAAATGCTTATATTGACAGATCAGAGTGAAGGGACCACGGTACTGGGAATTATTGATAGATTTAAGCAAGGGAACAAATCATCTAAAGTAAGTATTCTTTATAATACTTAACTGAATAACGACTTTGTAATATTATTTTATTTAAAAAAAAAACAAAAAAACTCCTGCACTTGTAACACCTACGTTTTGGAAAGAAGTCTGGGTTTGATCAGTTCACTGTTGTGCATTTGACAGCACTTTAGGGTGAAGAAAGAAACTGTGTAGTTGGTTTCACCTATTGATGTGAATAATTCATGCAAAAACAGGGCAGGGGAAAACCTGATAGTAAAAACCGCAGATATTGGCAGTGGGATTGAGCAGTACCAGAAACTATCTTAAACTCATGGTTTTAGTTTAGTTTTGAGTTGATGTGATGTCATGTTTCCCAGACTGTTGATACAGTAGTTAGCTAACTGTTACTGCTTTGTGAAATACTATTTTTCTCATGTTACGTGAAGTATACAAAGTACTACTTACTGCATTTTAACTCTCCGCTGGGCAACTGTGAAAAACAGAAATCTTACCGGAATACAGTATCTGTGGGTAAAATCATTCTCATCTTTGCATTTAACAGCCTACAGTGTCACTTGTTGCTGTGAGTAGTTCAGAAGAAGCCAGCTGCATCTTTCACCAGTAACATGTTTTTTCTAGTTCATTTAAATGCCACTATTGAGATTAAATTAGGCACTACAATGCAGCTTCTATTGTTCCGTGCCTTTAAAGATAACAGGACTGAGGCAGAGTGCAGATTCCTGCGGATCAGGAGGCACGTGCTGATGCATCTACCACACCAGAACTGGCAGAGGCCAGCTTTGCTGTCTGGCGTTGAGCCTTTACCACACTTGAGCACTTCTTTGTCCAAAAGAGCCTTCCTGTGCTGCCACAGCAGAAACCAGCGTGGGTGACTGAGGAACTTGCTGCCTTTGGGACCTACCTATTCTCTCGGTCTCCAGATGCTTTGAATCTGGCAGCTCTCATGTCACAACATCTTGTCCTTAGCCCTTCATAATGGTAGGGACCTGGCTGGCAGTGTTCTGCAGATAAATACACGTGTGAGAGACAATTTTCCCTGCTGCTGTATTGTTATGCTAGGGAGTTAGTTTCAATACATATAATTTAGTTACTTTAAGGATGCTGGGTGCCTACAGTTAATGGTGCAGCTGATACTCTGAGTCAGGTAAACATGCAGCTGCTTTGCAATAGTGTAATTTTGAACTGCTGCACACTTCTGGTTTTAGGCTTGGTCAGGAATAACAGAGGTTTGTTGGGTTTGTGTTTCTTTACACGGAGAAAGGCCCATCACAGCATGCCTTTAAAGTTGTGAATACCAACTTGGGTGGTTTTCCTTGGTGCTGGGAGCTTATCCTAGAGGAGTCTAACAAGAACCTGCAGTGGCTTCAGGAAGCTGTATTCCTTATATCAGTAGGGCTCCGTCCCTTTTTCATCATCATTGCCTGCCATCTCATCACCGTTTGATAGCAGCCTGCCCTGAAAATATCAAGATTCCTATCTATATGCAAGTGGGGCAGGGTTTAAATCATCAGGACAAAGCCTAAACAGGGATATTGGCACATACGGGCTGTTGGAGTTCATGTTTTCTTTACAGGTCTGCCTCACTGTGTGTATGTATCAATTTAAAGTAAGCACCATTGTTATTTCAGATCAATTCTTTCAAAGGGTGGTGTCTTGTACGTGAAACTGAGAGCTGGGCAGCTCTCCTACAAGGAGGACCCGATGGGCTGGCGCAGTCTCTTAGCACAGACCGTTACTCACCGAAACTCTGAAGCTCGGGCATTCAAGGTATTGCTCCCAAACTAGTTTCCTGTCGGGAATTCTGTCTGCTGAGGGAAGCACAGCAGGTCGTGCTGTGTTTACTTACTTCCAGCACCTAGCTCTGCCGCATGGTTATGAGTACTGAAGTTACTTGCTTTGCCTGGGGGAGAGGAAGTCTGGCAGCTTTCACAGGGCACGCAGCGAGCTCAAGCTAAGAGCAGCTACGTGAATGTACGCTTGTCATGGGCAGACACGTTGGATGCATTTTGCCCATGATGTGCTTTGTGTAGGTTACAGTCGTCTTACTTGTGTGTTGGGGAAGGAAGGACTGGGTATAAACTGCTATTACATTTGTGCAGTAAACCAAAAAAGTTCATTTTAAGAGTGTGTTTTAATCTGTTTTCTAGCCAGAAGCAATTTCAGCTTTCACTTCTGATCCTGCTCTGTTTTCATTCGCTGATTATTTTTGCAAACCAACTGTGAATATGGGCCAGGTATGATGGCTAGATGTGGACTAGCATGGTTTCTTGGTTGTATGTATAAAAGGTGGGGAAAAACCTATGTTAAACAGAGGAACAGAATTCAGTCCTTCAAATAGTGGGGACAGGGAAATATTCTAAGGGTTGTTTTGTAATGCAAAGGTGTAAAACAGCATTGACCCTGTACATTTTGTTGGTTTTGTTTGCGTTCTTTTGGTTTGGTGTGGGTTTTTTCCCATTTAGTTACATCACAGTTGCTGCTAGTTGTGTACACCAGTTGTATTCATTGTAGACTGTGTTTAACAAATACTGAGAGCCCTGTTCAGTCTCCTGAAGCAATTAGGTGAAGTCACTGCAGAAGGGTTAGGGTGTTTTGCACTGTATTTCTTTGCATGAAATGACTTAAGAGAGGGAGTAAAATACAGCTGTATTATGCATAGTTTTCATAAGCCCAAGAATGAAAGCAAGCTGTGTAGCATTGTTAGCTATCATTAATTTATGTAATGTCAGTGCATGGGTTAACTTTAATGGAAGGAAATGTGAGCAATGCAAGAACCTGAAATAAATCGTACCTAACATGTGTGCTTTGTTAAACATGTGTCTTTTATCAGAAACAGGAAATCCTGGATCTTTTCTCTTCAATTCTTTATGAGTGTGTTACCCAAGAAAATCCAGAGATGCTGCCCACATACATAGCAATAGATCAGGTGGAGTAAACACTTTTTTCTTTTTTTTTTTTTTTTTGTCTTTATGCTTTGGCAACGGGTATTGTTCATTGCACGTGCTTTTATGGTGAACAGAAAGGAAGGACACATATTAGTAAGGCTACAGGGAGGTGGCAGAGATTTTAAAAGCAAATTGGAAAATAGTCTAAGGTAATGAAAACTGAAATTACTCAAGAAACATTAGCTGGCAGTTTTTCTCAGTAGGTGCTCGGAAGGGCAGCCCTTGGCAAGGCGGGGCTTGAAGATTCATTTACTTCATGCTTGACAGCAACGTTTCTTTCCTCCTCCAGTTCACATTCTCACAGTCACTTTGTATTTCCCCTCTGCTAGGCTGTGAGGAGATTAGAAAGAAGAGAAATGTCAGAGACGTTTGAGCTGTGGCAGATAAAGCTGGTGCTAGAATTTTTCAGTTCCAGAAGTCACCAGGAAAGGATGAGCAGGAATCCAAACCGAGGACTCTTCATGAACTCTGAATTTCTGCCTGTGATGAAATGCACTATAGATAATACTTTGGATCAGTGGCTTCAAGGTATAGAGAAGCTAACTTGAATCCTACGGCCGTGATCTCAGTTTAGCCTTCTTGCTGATCTGGGTTGACTTTTGTCTCAAATGTACTGAAAGATGGTAACCGAAGGGAAAGCACTTGTATGTTATCATGAAACAACGTGTTTTGAGCGTAGTGCGTTCCATGTGAAACATTCACTGTTTGACTGTATTGGTGGGAAGTTTAGTTGATGTGGAAGGTTATGTTTCCTAGACAAAATGCTTTCCTAACGTCACACTGGGAGAATTTTCTAGGAGCAAAAGTGAGGGGTGACCACAGCAGGGAACAGGGTGGAGGGTGGCCATGGCAGAAGGAAGATTTGCAGACGAACCCCTAGCCCACCTTCTGTGGGGAGACGGAGACTTTTCAGCGGGCTTTTTCTGTGAAAATACTGTTGGTCGTGTCTTTCTGTTTCCTCCCACAAATGCTCCCTAAATTTCATCAGTGTGTCTTACATATTGCAGCTGGAGGGGATGTCTCTCTGCATTCCTACCTAAGTGGGCAGCCCACGGAGGAATCTCAGCTGAGCATGCTGGCTTGCTTCCTGATTTACCACTCAGTCCCGACACCAGGTCAGCTGGCAGCTGGAGGCTTGGAAGGTAAGGCTGGAGTACCAGGCAGCGCTCTGAATTGTGTGGAGACACGGTTCTGGCTTGGCCCTGCATCCTGAGAGGAGTGTATCCTGTAGATTATGTGACAGCGTGCATTTCCTCTGAAAGCTGTTCCGTCCATTTTTATTCTTTGTTAATCGTCTCAAGTCTAGACAGAAAAGGTAGAAACTTTAAGCAGGATTAAAGAAGCCAGAATAAGCCTATATTAAAAAAAAGTCTTAGTTTCTTCCAGTCCTGCAGGTAATATGTTCTCGCAGGCAGCAGGACCAGGTAAGATGAGCTGTGACAGGGAAAAGTGTACTTGTTGGGCTAGCCATATCCCCAATGTCCCTAAATCTTTTTCCTGTAAGTACCTAATCAGAGCAATTGCCCACTCTTCTAGGTTTCCAGCAGCGGTCAGATTTGGGTTCCAGGGAAATTCTGGGTCCTTTCACCAGGCAGCTTTTTCTTGCCCTCCATCATCTCAACCTGGGGATAGACCAATCCTCCTCTGCTTGCCTATGTTTCTCGGGTTGCAAAAGAAATGCAACTGGGCTTTGATTTGGGGAACTCCCAGGCTTGCTTACGGTTATGACACGAATGGTACCACCTCCATGGTGAGAGGAATCTGTTGCTAAAGGCTTCCCAGTGGCCGCAGCCCCCAGCCTGGGGGTCCTGTGCCAGCAACAGCACCCTGAGCGTGCAGGCTCCTGTGTCTGGTTTTGGATGTTTTCCAGTCAGGTACCTGGGTATCTGTTGAGGTCAAAAGACCTTTATGGAACTCCTGGGTTTCTGTGTCCTCTCCAGCTGTTACACGCTTTTGTTCTGGGAGCTCCTGCTACATTAATGGAATTTGGGATTTCTTAAAATTCTAACATAAAAATTAACTTTTTGACCAGCACTGCAGCAAAATGAATAGCAGTGAGCACATCTCCAAAGATCCACTCAGAATGCTGGCGAGCTGTCCTTCTTCTGTTGACTGTTCTTTTATTGGACAAGTTATACCTGTTCATGCTCATTTTCTTCCTTTCTTTAATCTCTTTAGGAAGCACGAACTTCTCTGAGCTGCTTTCCAAGTTCAAACAGTTGAATATGCCGGTTCGTGCGTTACTAAGGCTCGCTCCTCTGTTGCTTAGAAATCCCCAGTCCATGGTGCTGTAGGTCCATGACATTCGTTCTGTGTGCGGTTACTGACCGACAGAGCCAGCTATATGTTGTTTCGTGCTTTTCAAAAACATACAGGTAAAACGTACTTAATTTTGTAACTTCTCAAACAACACAAATTTCAAACTTGTCCCCGGATGTGGTGACTATGACCAGGAGTTATTTATAAATTGTTACAATGAATTTAAAAAAAAATTGTAAAGCTGAACTAAGAATAAATTTACTTTTGTAACTAAGGATTGTTTACAAATATGCCTTTTTGTGGAGAATTCTGAAAAAAAACCTTGGCTGGGAACCATACGGTTTCCTTGGTTTTATAACTTTTTTGCTTGTGATGTATCTTAATCTGCTTCACGTGGTACTGTAGATCCCAGGAGACAGGCAGCCCAGAAGACACCAGACTTGCTTTTCCGCTTGGGTCTCAGGCTGGAAGGGAAAGCAAGCCACCTACCATGCTGCTCGCATCATGCCAAGTATGCTTTTCAAGAACTGGCATGATCTTTCAGTCTCATTCATGGGATTATTTTTTTTTGTACGCTTATGGAGGAGATGTATAGTATCCTTTGAAACATACTCTGTAAGTATAAATTGCTCTCTTCCGACTCATCTGCAACATACTCGCTACTGCACTGTTTACATCTTTTCTTATTTTTTTTTTCTAATCTTTGTTCTGCAATTAGTCAGTGGCTGCTGAGAAAACACCTGCCTCCACGATGTTACGTTATGTCTGGGCAAGAACTGAAACTGCTTACAGACAATTTAAATAATTGGGCATTCGTTTGTGTTTCCTTCATCTCGGCTGTGATGCCTTATGCATTTCCCCAGAGCACTGAACTTGGAGTGTGGCTGGTTCTCTATTTGTTCTGGGCGGGCCAGGCACTTAATTTTTCATTTAAAAAAAAAAAAAAAAAAAAGTGGAGTTACTCCAATAAAAGCAGCCAGAGGTTGAATGATTACTACTAGAAAAGCAGCCAGAGCCAAGCTGTTGGACTCTACGTTTTCTGAAGTTTCAAATTTGATCTTATTCTGTGAGACTTGTGCTGGTCTTGGTCCCCCTTTTTTTTTTTTTTTTTTTTTTTCTCCCCAAACCCTCAAGTAGGGAAGCCAAAGGATTTTAGGGAGGGGACAAATGGATGGAGGAGGACAGCTAGGAGTGATTATGCAGAAAGCAAAAGTAGAAAAATTTTACAGACCTTCTAAATTTTATTGAAAAGAATGTGTTTAATGTGTGTTAAATAAGGTTTTCAGTTGGTTAAGATGTCCTGAAGGGAGGACCTGAGCTCCAACCATGTGGAGCCTGTGACAAATCCCAACCCCACCCCTTTTTTTATTTTTTTTTTTTTTAAGCTGTTCAGAGGTTGATCTCATTTCCTTGGGAACCCACATAGGAAAGTCAGTGTCTTGTTTCAGGGGAGGTTAAGTCTTTAACCAAGGTGATGGGCAAAGCTCCGAGCTGAAAGGCAGCTGCTTGGGAGCCGTAGCTGGGATGCCTGTTAGGGAGGAGCTGGCACAGCTCCCTGCGTTGTGACGGGGGTGGGGGGGGGGGGGGGGGGGGTGGGGGGTGGGGGGGTGAGCGGGTGGATTCTCTCCGCAGGCAAGAGCTGCCGCCAGTGTCCTGGGGGCGATGGGCTCCCACAGCCTGCTGCTGGCTCCAGCTCAGGGCAGGGGTGGCAAAAAAGGATGAGCCGGCCCACAACAGGCTCGTGGGTGGAGCAGCGAGCGCAAGAGGCAATCAGATGTGTCCTGGGGGAAGTTCCTGTACCGTGCACAGGAGATGTCCTGGGGTGAGGGTTTGCCTCGAGATTTTGGAAAGGGAGCACGTTGCAGTGCCTCTCTGACACTTGGAGCCCAGAGACATTGCAGTTTAGGTTGTGGGATTTTTTTAAAAAAACAAAAAGAACTCTTACTCCAAAAGTGCCATTTTTGTTATGTGAATTAAACAGATCTATTGACAAGTAAGGAGAACCTGTGGTCCTGGCCGCTCCTTCCCCAGGATGGCAGTTCGTGCCGGGCTCAGGGCTGTGCACACTCCCTTGCAGCTCGGAGAAGTATTTTTCTTCCTCCTAAATTGAGGAAACGTGAAGCATTAAGCACTCACTTCCCAAAACAAATGTAACTGTGCTTTCCCCAGCTCTCCACCCCTCGCTTTTCTGAGGGCAAATGTATTTCAGCTTCCTAAAGCTGTCCGCCCCCCCCCCCCCTTTCCCAAACAGCATGCATCGTGCAGGTTTATCTGTTACTTTTCTGCCCTGTGCGTGCTGCAGGAGGAAGAGCAGAAAATGCTAATGCTGGATATTGAGTGAAAAGCTGAGAAGCCTGGACTGAAGGGTGTGCTCATGCCTCACTCCCCTGCATAAATGGGGTTTTGTCCTGAGTTCAGAGGAGTTCTGGACAGCAGTCTGGTGCCAGGGGGCTGTGGTCTGGCTGCCATGAGCCTAACGCTGCCTGGTGGCTTGGCGAGCTGGAAGATGAAGATGCATTTGACCACAGACAAAATGGACAAGTAGAGCAGGCTTTATGCAAGCCCCTGTAAGGGGGTGCAAAGTGCAGCTCCTCTGGGGCTGGAGGAAGCACCTCCCCGTGCAGCCGGGGTTGGGATGCTCACAGGTCCAGCCTGACGCCAGGAGCACAGCGTGCCCTGGGCAGGGCTCTACCCTGCCTGCCATGGCCAGGGCCTTGGGTAGGAAGGAGAGTGTGTGGGTGTGCGAGTGCGTGTGTGCATGAGCCTTGCGAGCTGCATGAGGTCAGGAGCCGAGAGGCTTCCTGTTTCCTTTTTAAGGTTTAACAGAATTTGAAAGCAGCCGCCGCCACGACCTGGACCAATGATCTGGGCAGAGCAGCGGGGGAGTTTCACCTCGGGGTGCCTGGCGCCCGTTACAAATGCCAGCTCCGCTCTCCCAGCCCCACGTGGAGCCCCCAGCTCCCTCCAGCCCTGGGGGGCCGCCTCAGCCCCGGGCTCCCCCGGCCTGCCAGGGTAAGGTGCTGTTTACTGCTGCGGGCAAGGCTTTGCAAGTGGTTTGAAATGCTGGTTACTTTAGCTGCTGGCCATAAATTGCAAAATAAATAATTATATATGCGATAGATTTTGCAATGCCTTCTGCTCCTCGCGCTGCCGTGTGTTGCTTGGGCCAGGCTCTTGGAGGGTGAATATTTTACATTTTGCATATTTAAACTGAGCGCTGGCTGCTGGTTGGGGTTCAGGCTTTGCCTCATCCCACTGCAGGTCCGTGGGTCGTGGGGGGGGGCTCTGCGTGGGGAGCCCTGGCTGGGGGCGGGGGGCAGTAGGAGGGCTGCGGGGGTACCCTGGGAGGTGCAGGGTGCAAAGCAGGGGTAGTCTCAGCACCTGGGGACCCCCCTCTGCTCAACAGAAAGGGGTTCCCCCCCCTCCCTCCTCTGCATCTCCTGGCATCCCAGCCCCTTGAAGCCTCCCCCAGCTCCCTTGCAAGCTCTTGCTCGCCCCTACTGCAGGGGGGTGAGCACCCTGCTGGCAGGGGAACACCCCCCCCCCATCCAGCCCCCTGGCGAGCCCTAGGCTGGGGGGTCCTTGGGGCAACCCTGGGACCTGCCTCTGGTCTCTGCCTTCGGGTGGGAGCTGGGCTGCTGGGCCCCTTGGGGGCTTGGCAGAGGGCAGCAGCTCTGCTCGGGCACGGCACGGACATGGGGCAGACAGGAGGCTTGCTGCCACCCATCAGCACCACCTGAGGGGCTCTTGCTGCCACACTGGGGTCCCATGCCTGGGTACCCGCGGGCGGCAGCTCACGGCTGGGCGCCTTGGCGTCATGCCTCGCTACCCAGAGTGCTTAGTCACCTTTCTGGGCTTTTATTTTTACGTCGCGCTCACAAGCTGTTTGCATGCTCTCCCCTGGGCTTTGGGGAAGCAGAGGCAGCAGTGAGGTGTCCTCCTGCCACTCCCGGGGTCCCACCACCTGGCACCTGCCCCTTTATGCCATGGGGAGGAAATGCACACACACCCCACCCCACCCCTGCTACATCCCAGACCCTGCTTGCTTGGGGTCCCTCCCCTTTCCTGATGGCTGTCCTGGACCGGTGGCTCTGCAAGGGGTTGAGCAGCTCAGGGGTGCCTGCAGGAGCCTGGGTTCCCCCCTCCTGCCCCCTCCCTCGCTCGGCTTTCGGCCTCGGGGGCACCCTGTGGCAGTGTGTTCCCCCTCCAGCCCCACGCAGGCTGTTTCTTTTCCTCCTTGGTGTTTCTTGGCTTCTAACCCCCATCGCTGTGTGCCTTTGGTGGTCGGGCTGGGGTGGGGTGGAGCACGGCATCTCCAGCGCATGCATGGACCCGTGCGCTGTCCCAGGGCTCTGCCACCGGCCCTGGGGATGGAGGTTCCCCGGTGCGGTGGTCTTGTGGCCGCTGGAGCACGGCGCCCGTTCATAACGGGCCTGCCCCGCCGCCTTCCCGGCCGAGTTCCCTTTTTCAGCTGGGGCACGCAGCCTTGCGGCAGCACAAGACCCTGTCGGCACCTCTGCGGGGCTCACGGCCGCCGCTTGGCCCCTGCCATCACCCGGCTGCATCCCGGGCGCCCATCGCTCCCTGGCACCTGCCGCCTCTTCCTCTTCCCATCTTGGGCACCGATGGGAGAATTAGGTGGTTGGGGGGGGGGGGGGGCAAATCCTGCCCACCGGGCATCACCTCCGGCCCTGGCTGCTGCGTAATCGCACGGCAAAGCCCTTGCTGCTCCTGCGGGCGTTTCGGTGAGCGCACTGCCCGGAGGCAGCTGCCAGCTCTGCTCAGAACTGGAGAAAAGTCACTGAAAGGTCTCCCGAGGACAGCCCAAAAACCAAAAATCCGGCGGGGATTTAATTTAAGAGCAGTGCAGCCACCTTCCATGACTCATGTAAATAGAGATGTTACAACCGGTGACTAATCCCCGTAGCACTTTCTGTGAATGTTTCATCTCCATTCAAGTTTCACATGAGTACTTTTCACAATTTAAAATAATAATAATAAAAAATATGGGCGCTTTTACAGGGAAGAGGGGAAGGAAGTGTTCTGGCTGGAAGTGGTGCGGGCAAGCGGGGGCTGCAGGGTGGGTTTTGGCTCAGTGGCAGATGTGGGGTGCCCGGTGGCTGCGGGTCTGCCCCGTTGTGCCCAGCGCTCGGTGGGAGGGCGATGGCTGCCGGCAGGGCAGGGGGCTCTGCTACCCGCCAGATGCGCAGCCTGGCCCGTGCCATGCCGGCGGGCTGAGCACAGCTCGGCAGTTTGGGGCCGGCTGCAGGTGGCGACGAGTTTTGGAGGGCTGTGGGGCCGTGGTGGCGGCCGGGGGAGTGACTCAGAGGCACTTCGGGGCTCTGTGGTTTTGCTTTCATGGTTTTGCTGTGACTTAGCGACTTCGGTTTTTGCTCTGCGGGAGGGCAGGTGCCAGCATGCCCGGCAAATCGGCCATCCCGTGGGATCCCGGCTGGCTGATAGGACGTTTTGGGGTTGTTGCTTTTGCCCGTACTGATTTCTGCAGCTGAGCGCCAGGGGAGATGCAGGCGGTGGCATCTCATGGCATGTGGGCCCTGGGGGACCGCATCTCCCCGGGGCAGGGCAGCAGGGACCTGGCATCCCTGCGGTGCTGCCAGCCGACTCAAGAGGATTTCCCTGCAAGGCTTTGTGCTCCAAAATGTGCTCAAAATAAAAGATAAACCCAAACCTCTTGCTGCTGCTTCTTCAAAGGCACCTTCACCCCACACTCCCTGGCAGCAGAGTCTGACAGGAAAATGAAGCCAAGGCAGCATTTCCACGTTTCTTTTCTTTTTTTGCAAATTTTCTTCTCTTTTTTTTTTTTTTTTCCACCCCAGCCCATGGCACTGAGGGCTGAAGCTCCATGACTCCAGTGGTTTCCCCAAGCAACTGGCACTGCTGATGCTGCCCCCCTCCGCGCACTGCCCTGGGCCCAGCTGGATGAGTTTCCACCCCTTCAGGGCTGCTTATTTTCTTTTAAGAAGGAAAATCAGATTTTTGACAATGACAAAAAATTACAAAAAAAACCCCAACCCCCAAAAAAACCAACCTCCAACCCGCAACCCCTTTTCTGCAGAAAACTCTGGCTTTCCATAAAGCTTGCAGCCGCATGCTGAAGAGGTCTGGGGGTTTCTGGCAAACTGGATTTTGAAGCTGGGCCAGCGAGCCAGCTTTTTCCAGGGAGATGCTAGTGGCTGCCAGCATATTTTCCATTTATGTTGCAGTATTGGGGGGAAGGAGGTGGGAGGGGAGAGGGTTGAGCATTTTCCAGCCACATGTGCATGTGCCAGCCCTCCTCCTCCTCTTGCCCGTGGGATGATTTCTTCCGCTGTCCCCCCAGGTAGGACATTTCCCACCGGCTTGTGCTCTGCTGGGGCAAGCTCCAGGGATGTCCCTGGGGAAGGCTGGATAAAGAGGACCACCCATCCCCCGGCTTTTTTGGGGGCAATATCCAAGCGTTAGGGGCCACGGCGCAGTGAGCGGCTGATGCAGCTGCCAGGTAGCTGGTGTCGGACTCCGCCGCCTCCAGCCCTGCGCAGCTCCTGGGTTCATCTGGGGGCTTGTGATCCCTCGAGTCCCAGCCAAGTTGGCCAGGAAACAGCACGCCGCTTCCAGCACCGGGCTCCCATGGCCACATACTGAAATAATTAGGGAGGAGGGATCATGCGCCGGTCCCTTGCCCCGCTTCCCTCTCTGCTTGCACAGCGCCTGCCCCAGCCCCTCGGGGCAGGGGACAGCCAAGTGTTCCCAGTGAGAGCGGGGGCTGGCAGCATCGGTGCTTTAGCGTGGATGAGCATGGATGAGCTCACCTACAGTTAGAGACTTGGTGATGGGACATGAAATGGCCCAAGGGCTGTGCGGGAATGTAGCAGTTCAAAGTGTCACAGGGGCAATGCACAGAAATATATAATTAACCCTCGAGTTCCCTCTAGACATTACAAATAAGCATCATCACCACAGCCAACCTCTTTTACGGGATGTTTCTGCAAGGGAGCGGCTGCGACATCTCAGTGTGGGTGACTTTTGCTTCTCGTATGAGAAATCGGTGAAAGCCACAGATGAGAACGTGAAGGGGCTGGTGTTTTTCCCTGGCCTGTGGGCGCTCGCCCTCATCAGATAAGCCAGAGCGTCAGCCGTCACCATCCCCGTGGCAGCTCCCTGGGGCATGGCCAGCGGGGGGGTCGCCCCAGCGCTGTGGCTGCAGGGGTTGCCACTGGAGTGATTGCGGCGAAGCAGAGGTTAGGAGCTGGTGGTAGCGGCACTGGAAGGGTTAAAGCCACCACTGAGCAGTGGGAACATGCTGGCTGGAGGCGTCGAGGGACCAAGGGCAAGGATGCTCCTGGGGATGCTTGGCTGGAGCGCTGGCGAGGCTGCCACACTGGAGAGAGGCATGGCCAAACCCTGCTGGATCCCAGCTGCGGCTGCAGCCGCGCTGGTGTAAACCCGTTTTTCAAATAGCACGAACTTGCGGAAGGTTCATTAAAGCAGTGCCCCCCCCCCCCCGTTACCCCCTTCTGGGGCTGTTCGCTGCCACCTGACTCATTTCTGAACTCCAGCTGAATCAGGGAACACAAACCTGCTCGTAAGCCATTTTCAGGTCGGTTCAATTTCTTGAAACACATAAGAACCGTACTCCAGGCCACGCCGAAATCATGCAAAACAGAAATTGAGTGTGAAAACCAGGGAGGAGACACACACAAGCAGGGTGACAGCCAGAGCCTGGCAGCGGGAGAGAGGGAAAGGGTGCCTTACTGGGCAGGGGAAGGGCTTGTGTGGGGCGAGCATCCCAGATGGGTGCTTGCCGGAGCTGTTCCCTGGGGAAGGGTTTCCATCACCTGCGTGACAGCCAGCAGCCTTTCCCGCAAGGTCTGCAGGGAGGTCATGGCTTTTTTTAGCCCATCTGCTAGGGATGGCAGGGGGATAACAGTGTCCTTCCCAGTGGGCAGGCTGGGAGAGCATCCAGGTGCCCGAGAGCTTGGGGGTGCTCTGCCCAGAGAGTTGAGGGGTGGCAGAGCCTCCTGCCACCCCCCGGAACCATGGGGTTTGGTGCCTGCATCTCATCCCCTGCTGCTGCCGCGGTCCCCATGGCTTTGGCTGCAAGCCCTGGGAAATGAGATTTTTCCCAGCAAAGGCCCTTCCTGATGAGACCCCCCCCGCCTTTCCCAACGGGTGTAGCCAGCTGCTGCGGGGGGAGCGGGGGTGCCCGTCGGCCGTGGGAAATCTCCCTCCCCGCGCCTCGACAGGGGGGTGACGGGCCCTATAAACCCGCCGGCACGTCCCGGCTGGGAGCTGCGGCGAGGCCAGGCCAGGTAGGGCGCGGGGGGATTGTTCGGGTCTATGAGGTGCAGGGGGTCCCCGCGCAGCCTGTCCCGCTGCCGTCAGGACCCTGAGTGCATGTGGGCTGTGTGGGCGGGGAGGCCGGGACCCCCGGCAGGGTGAAGTGGAGACCCTGAGCTTGAACAGGCTACAATTTCCCCTGGCTGAGGGACTTTTTATCTGCCCTAAGGGCACACGCTGTCCTTTCCCCAGTGTGGACCGCTCCCGCAGCCCAGGGAAGGATGCTAAAGCCTAACTTTCCTCTGCTTCCCCAGCATTCCCTCCATTATTTTGATTATTGCTTAATATTTAAGCATTAACGGTTAATTAATTAGTATTTAGGCATTAATGGCATTCAAGCAGAAACCACACGGGTTTGGGCTGTGGGCTCTCCCCAGAGGAGCTGATCTTAAACCCTTGTTGTTAAATGCCTGTAAAAAGGGAAGCGTGGGAAGCGGAGGGCTGAATCCCAGGGGCAGGGGTTGAGCATCCCACCGGTGGGCGTGGGGGGCACCGACCCCGGCACAGATCCACACTGGTGTAAACCTGGGGGCAAGGCGGGTGAAGCATCCACATGTGGGGCCCTGTGGCTGGCGTTCCCGTCCCTGCTGACGGAGAGCTCGTCCCTCCGCAGGCGATGCCCTGGCCCTCCGCTGAACGGCAAGAAGAGGTTTTTCAAGCACAAATGAAGAAAAGCCCGTTTCTGCCGCGGGGAGCGACCCTGCCAAGCTGGCTGGTGGCACCGGCGGAGGCAGCACGGGTGAGTTGGCCAGGGCACAGCTGTCCCGCTGGCAGCAGGGACTAGGGGGGAGCGGGGGGCTGTTATTTTTCCCCTCCTGATTATTTTGCCCATCGCTTAATGGTGGGCAGTAAGTGACATTTGTGCCCATGCAGCCAGTGCTTTATTTTTTTAACCCGGTCCCATGAAAACATACCCAGCTCCAGTGCTTTCTCTCCCTCTCGCAGGCGCTGGCTCTGGAGGCTGTGGGGAAGGAGCTGCGGCTGGGGTGAGTGTCTCCATGGGGTGTGTGGCACAGCTTCGGGATGGTCGGCTCGGGGTGCCCAGCGCACCCCGCTGGGTGCTGAGCCGGGGGGATGGCCCCGGCGGGGAGCCCACCCGTGCCGGAGCTCCTTACCTTCCAGTCCCAGGGCCCTGCTCCGAGCCCTGACAGCAGGGAGGGGGCTGCGGGTGCTGCCAGGACCCCGCGACCTCTGAGGGCATCGGCGGCGCTGCTCGGCTGCTGGAAACGTGTGTTTATTCGAGGCTGTGCAGTTCCAGTAAATGAAAGCAGGGCTGCTGTATCGCACGCCACGTGACGAGGGGTTTTGGTAACTCAGTGCCCGTTTAACAGAGAAGAAGAAAGGAAAAACCCTGCAGGGTGGCGGGAGGTGCTGTGCCTCGTGTGGGCTCGCTGGCCAAAAATGAGTCAGCAGCAAGCACGGTTGCTGCAGGAGAGGGGAGAGCGGCACCCCGGGATGCTCTTCCCCTTCTGCCGCAGTCCCTCCTGCTGCTGCTGCTGGTGCTGGCTTTGCTGGTGCTGGCTTTGCTGGTGCTGGCTTTGTTGGTGCTGGCTTTGCTGGTGCTGGCTTTGCTGGTGCTGGCTTTGTTGGTGCTGGCTTTGCTGGTGCTGGCTTTGCTGGTGCTGGCTTTGTTGGTGCTGGCTTTGCTGGTGCTGGCTTTGTTGGTGCTGGCTTTGTTGGTGCTGGTTTTGCTGGTGGTGCTGGTTCTGCTGGTGCTGGTGGTGCTGCGCAGGGCCATGTGGGGATGCAGTATCTCACCCGGGCATCAGCGTCTGCCTCTGCCCCCGCTTGCCTCGTCCCCTGGCAGAGGAGCAGCCTGGTGTTGGGTGCTGCTGAGCTCAGGGCGGCTGCACGAGTACAAGCGGGGTGGCCACCCCCGTGGCCTTTGGGTAGCCCATTTTCTCTCACTGGGAAGCGCCCAGGTGTCCCCATGCCTGCATGGCAGAGGAAGAAAAATGATTTTTGAATGGAGGTGCGTGTTAATCACGGAATCCTTAAACCAACCACAAAACCCACTTTTAAGCCTGAGCATGTGGTTGTGTTGTGCTGACAGAGGGGTTACTGGTGCCGGCAGGGCTGGAGTGCCAGGTCTGGCTTTGGTGTCCCCATCCTTTGGCTCCGGGGGTGGCAGGGGGTGGCAGCAGGGGTACAGGGGTAGGGCCCAGCCGGGGTCTCCATCGCCTGAGTCACGCCGCAGCCCCTGGGCTGGGCGCAGGTTGGTGATGCCAAGTTTTTCCAAACTCAGTATTTCTTGAGAATTTTGGCTCACGGGAATTTAAAAAAAAATGAAAATGCTCTGAATTAGGGCAAAGCTGAGTCTTTTTTAATCACCTGGCTTTGCCATGGGGCTGTAGTGGAGGCACCAGGGGAGCGGTGGGGACGAGGGCAGAGGTCTGCGCAGGAAAACGCGGAGTCATGGCTGAGGCGGAGAAACAGGAACCGCCTGGTTAGAGCTGACAGGGAAGTTGGAGCCCAGAGGAGCCGAAGGATCAAACCCAGGCGGGGCGCTGAGTCCCAAGGCGGGGAGGACGTGGGCAGCCAGGGCTGCGGCTGCCTCCCCACTGGCTCTGAGCAGAGCCCCAGGCTCAGGGCTGTGGCCAGCCCCGCGTCGGACACCTCCAGGGTGCCAAGCCTGGGGTTTGTGTGGCTGGGCTCACCCGGCCACCCCGCTCCCCTCCTCTGGGGTTGGAACCGTGGGTGAAGGCACCGGCATGGCTGGGGCTCACCATGCCCAGAGCGTCACCGGGAGAGGTGCAGGGATACAGGGAACTGGCTCTGGCTGGAAACCCCCTGCCTGCGCCGCCCCGCAGCCTCGCGATGTGCTGCTGTCCATCCCGCCATGTGCCACTGTGGCCCCCCGGGGGGCAGCTGCCCGCCGCCCCCTCCCCAGCAGCACGGCCGCACTGGGGGGAAGAGCTCCCTCGCACCGTGCAGTCTGGCGCACCTCGAAACTGAAACCAATGCTCCCCGTAGGTGGGGATTTCTCTCCATGTGTCAGCAGGGCGCTCCAGCCAGCCCCCGCCAACGCGCTGCCCGCGCCCCTGCCCACAAGCAGCTGGCAGGCAGGAGGGTGGCTGCCGCCCGCCGCCCACCCAGCCGCTCTCCCACTGCCATGCGGCTGTCGGGGGGCTCTGGCCAGGCAGCACTGCAGGCTGCAGCTTGGGGCCTTCTGGATTTCAGGATTTATTTAAAAAAAAAAAACAAACTTTGCCACTTGGGACCAAATCCCAGCACGAAGGTGCCCCTCCCTGTGCTTGCTGGGCTTTTCCACCGCACACGCAGCATTGGAATAAAGCGAGTCTCTTCCCTGGGTGTTGCGCTGCTTTGAGCAATTGCTAAATATTGGGTTTTCCTACCCATGTAGGAATTTTTCCATATTTTCATAACATTACTTCATGCCATACTTTCAAAACTCACGTTTATCAAGCGTGTATGTGGCAGATTTGACGGTGTGGTGTCTGGGGACAGCAAGAATGTCAGTCCTACTCCAGGTATTTTTTTTTCAATGCAATAAAATCCACGTTTGTCACTGTCGCTGCAGCTGGCAGCAGGTAGCTGGCGTCACCTCTTGCGTGTGTCAGAAATTTGGTTGCTAGAAAAACTGGGACATCCGAGTTGCCCGGGCTGGTGTGTGACGCGTGGGTCCTGGCAAACGCGTGGGTCCTGGCAAAACCACAGTGTTGTTCAAGTGGTGACGGGGCAGGCGGGGGGGGGTGGGGTGGTGTCTGGAGATTCCTGGTGAAGAAAGCACGAAATACGCTGGGGGCTGGGTTTGGGGTTTTTTTTGCCTTGGGTGCTGCTCAGAGGTTTAGGGGCAAGAGGCGTGCTCTCCCACACCGGCTGTCCCACACCGGCCGTGCTGTGTGCTCCCCTTCACTCTCCACGCGTGGAAAGGAATTCCCGGTGCATCCCAGCAAGTCATTCCCAAAGCGAGTGAGCGGGCGAGCTCTGCGAAAACCCCAAAGCACTTTCCTTGCTTTCAGTATCGCTCATGGAACGGCAAGGCAGGCGTGGCGGGGGGCTCGGCCCCGCGGTGGGTGCTGTGCCCTGGGTGCCACAGGACCGAGGTGCTCGGGCCATCCAGTCGCTCTGCAGGGGTTGACACGGGCTGTGAAACCTGTTGGGAGCGGTGCACCCTGCGGGGTTCCTCTCTTCACTTTCTTTTCTGACGTGCCTGTTTTCTGAGAGAGAGATTTATGTATTTTTTAATTTTTTTTTAAATCGTATGGGAACTCGGGGAAACCTCTTTGGATGCACTTTGCTTACCTCACTTGTACCAGACTGATTTTAATCCGCCCCCCCCCCCCCCCCATCACCTGCGATCCCCTCAGCCCCCGGGCTGTTTGCCCTTGCCCTGGGGCAGCTGGGCCGGGGGGGGCGGGCAGAGTGCGCCGTGCGCGGGGGGATGGGGAGCAATGAAACCAATTGGGGGCTTAATTAAAAAAAAATTTTTTGATAATGGGAAAAAAAAAGGGGGGGGGGGGTTGTTTGCCGGCGTTATTTGGGGTTCCGCGGGGCGCAGTTCCCGCGCAGGGCCGCGGGGGGGGCGGGGGGAAGGGGCGGGGGGAGGGGGCGGGCCCGGCCGGGTCCGCGCTGCTCCGAACCGCCGGCGTCTGCACCGTCTGCACCGCCTGAAATGTTTCCAATATTTCCATCATCTTCATCGCTTTCGTAATTTGAAAAATTTTTAACGTTCGACATTTTCATCGTTTTCATTACTTTTTAGTGAAAGTTTTTAGTATTTTCATCATTTAAACTACTTTGAACATTTCCAACACTTGAAATATTTTTAATATTTTCGATACAGTCACCATTTAAAATTTCTTGAACATTTTCAACGGTCAAAATATTTTAAATGTTGAAAATGTTGCTGCCAGAGGCGGGACGGTGGCTCCGGCCCCCCCGTGCCGCAGTTCGGGGGGTGGGTGGGGGGGTGGGGGTGGGGCGGGCGGGGATGGGGGCCACCTCGCCGGGGGTTGGGGGGGGGGGGGGGGGGGGGGGGGGGGGCGCGAGCGGAGGGCGAGCCCCGGCGGCGGCGGCGGCCCCTGCCAGAGGGGCGGGTCGGGAGGGCGCTGCGGGGGTTGCAGACAGGATGCCGGGGGTGCGGGGGGATGCCGGGGGTGCGGGAGGGATGCTGGGGGTGCGGGAGGGATGCTGGAGATGCAAAAAGGATACTGGAGCTTTGGGAAGGATACTGGGGGTGCAGAAGGTATGCTGGGGATGCAGGAGGGATGCTGGGGTTGCAGGAGGGATGCCAGGGATGCAGGAGGGATGTCAGGGATGTGGGAAGGATGCTGGGGATACAGGAGGGATATTGGGGATGCAGGAGGGATGCTGGGGGGTGCAGGTGGGATGCCAGGGATGCTGGAGGTGCAGGGGCGGATGCTGGCAGCGTGGGAGGGAAGCTGCTGAGCACAAAGCTGCAACTGCACATCTCGAGGGTTTTGGTGCTTCAGGATCTCAGAGGTGCTGCTCGACGGGAGGGTTTCAAAGCTCATTTTGTATTTCCTTGAGCTCGGCGATGTTGGTGAGGCCTCGCCGGCGCTGTGCTGTGTGGCAGGTGTTTTGCTGGACATGGGGGGACCCGAGGGCCCGCCTGGCGGGGAGCCCGTGCCAGCAGCCGGCAAGATGTGCCAGTGCACGCCGCTGCATGGACCGACTGCCAGTTTGGGCTTTAAATCCTCTTGGGCTGCACTTTCCTCATTTACTTCACTTGTACCAGACTGATTTTAATTTTCTTTTCCTCACCCCCCATCACTTTCGATTACACGCAGCCACGCCGGCTATTTTTTCCTTGCCACGGGGGGCGGCGGGGGCGGGATGTCGGTGCTCCTGAGGAAAAGAGGGGCAGTGGCTTTATAGTGCTTTAAAATTGTGCTTTTAAAGCGTCTTTTCTCTGCCTGCGTACTAGAGATGTCGAGCGATCTCAGAATGACTCAGAAAAGAGGGAATGGGCTTGCTGAAAGAAACCGCTGGGCTGCACGGGCAGGGCAGGCGCTCGCAGCAGCTCCCCACGATTTGAGGCCCAGCTGGCAGCAGCCCTGCCTCGCTGGGAAGGGGTAACACCGCCTCACCCTCTTTTTTTTTCTTTTTTTTGGAAAGTAAAAGAATTCGGTGCTTAGGAACAAATATGCGCATTGCAAATAAATGCACCCATTACAAATAAATGCATGCGTTGCAAACAAATGCAAACCTTGGGAGCAAATACATGCATTGCAAATAAATGTAAGCATTGCAAGCAAATGCAAGGATTGGAGATAAAAACAAGCACACTTGCATTTGACATGAACCATCACGGTGCCCTCTCTTGTGGTGCCATGCGAATGAGCAAAGCGTCACAGCTGGCAGTGGGGCAGTGGGGGGAGCAGGCCAAACCACAGCCTTGGGTTGGATTTTGGGGTGTGGGGCGGTTTGTTTAAGCTCTGCCAAGCGTTTGGGGCTGGAATGTAAGGCAATGGATGCGGCTTCCTTATCTTATCCATGCCTGGGAGCTGATTCCTTGCTGCTCCTGATGGCCCCCATTTGCCCTGTGGGGTGAGCCGTGGATGGGAGTTAGGGAAAAGCCTCTGGGGACTGAAGTGGGGCCTGAGGAGGAGCTTTGGGGGTGGCGGGTGGCTCCCGTGTGGGGCTCAGCGTGGGGAGCACGTGAAGCTGCCACGCTGGGTGAGCCTGAGGCTCGCTTAAATGTCAGGGACCTCACAAACACTGCGAGCGTCTTCTCTCACCATCCCCAAAGGTTTTTTAAAATATATATTTTTATGTAAATACATTCTTGTCAAACCACAAGCTGTTTCTCAGTTTTGTTTTCAGCGAGCTTTGATGAACAGATTGGCATCTTCTGGCCCAGGCAGCAGTGAGAAGCTGAGCCGGGCGATGTGTGGGGATGCCGGGGGAGCCCAGGCAGCCTCAAAGGGCATAGAGGCTCTGGCCACCCCACCGGCCGTCCCACCGGAGCAGAGACGGGCTTTCCCTGGGGAGCCCTCCTTGCCGGGGGCCAGCGCACAGCAAACGCCTGTTTTTGGCTCGCCAGGCTTAGGTTTCACCCGACACGTGGCAGTGACCAGCCCTAAAAATTCCTCCTGGGGCTCATTTATTAATAAGTTTTTTTTCCAGATTAATTCTGAGAGAGGCAAATTGCCAAACCTGTCTCTGAAAGTCCCCATATGATTTTCCAGGTGGGGGTTCATTTTCAAGCCAGCTGCTACTATTTTACCACCTTCGGGTGAAACCCATCTCTCGCCAAAGTAGGAGGTGATCCCTCCCCCCAAAAAAGACCGAGTATCATTTGAGAAATTACGATGGACCACAATCAGTTCACCCACAAATTCATCCCCTGTCCCTGCTTCTTCTTTCCATCCAGCCGCCCAAAGTGTGCTCAGAGGGCACAACGGCGCGCGTGTGCCGAGGGGCAATGCTCTAAATTTGTGGCTGAAATTATCCAATATTTGGTTTCTTCTCATGCGGTAAATGGTGCAGTAAAAGCCTGGTGCACAGCCCAATTTCAGGGCACTCTCTGTGTTTCACTCTTTCCACATGAGTCAAACTAAAATGATTTTTTTTCTCGGTCTTACCAGTGGGGTTAGTGCTCCCCTCCGCAGAGCGGCAAATATTACTGCCACCAACGGGGTGTTTAATCACGCCGCAGAGAAATGGATGAGTCAAAATCTGAATTTATCGAACCCTAACTATTTTAGCTGCTTTTTGATTCCGGTTTTAAATTGATGGGGGGGGGGGGGGGGAAGCGTTTGACTTGTGCAGCGGTGGGACGAAAATAGTGAAGTGGAAATTCACCTTCAGCTAGACAGCCAGCCCTCCGCGGGCGAGCTTTTAAATGAAATATCTTGATAAGTGATGCTTTGCCTGGCTGAAGCTGTGTCGGCTCGGCAGCCTTGCTCCGTCACCTGCCTGGGGGGCGCAGGCATGGGAAGGGGGTGACGGGGGTGCAGGGTGGCTTTTTTGGGGTGCTTTTGGTCATTATTTCTCGGCACTGAATAGAGGAAGAATAAGTTTCAAACGAAGCATGTTTTGTTTTGTCACAGGAAGTGGAGAGAGCATTGGGAGAGCCCTGAGAGATTGACATTAAAAAATATATATAGAGAGAGTGAGATTCTGGCCAAAAAATGATGATGTATTTGTGTCTGGCATAAATAGGGGGTGAACTGAGGTGAGGGGTGAGTGGGGCTGTGGGACCCCCATCCCCAAGCATCGCTGAGGAGGAGGCTGGGGGCGGTGGGGATCGGGTGGGGAAGGCAGCCCTTCCCGGAGGGGCAGCCGGCAGCTCTGCCCTGTGCCGGGGAGTCCAAAATTGTGGCCAGCTCCCTGTGAGGGGCCAGCACCCCTCCGGCGCCTCCGCTTTGGGAAACCGTTTGAGCTCTTTCTCGGGCAGGGCTTGGGCTCTGGCGCTGACAGCGGTGGCAGCCTCAGGAAAAGGAGCTGGGTTTCACAATGTCTCATTCCTCCCCCAGCCGGGCTGCCCCGCCAGGCTTGCTAATTCTTTGAAAAACCCCAAAATTGGTTATTGCAAAACTGGGGGTTCGCCGGGGATGCAGCACATCACTTCCCTCCCCGGCAGCCCGGGAGAGCATCGCGCTGCCCTGGCCACAAATGACACCAAACCCGCGGCGGGGGAAGGCTGCGAGCCTTTCCTTTCAATTTAACCACCCCCCCAAAATGCCAAATTTAAGTCCCCCCCGGCTCCCCAAGGGCTGGCGGTGGCTGAAATGGGCTCCCACATGTGAGCGGGGCTCTCCGAGTCTGTCAGGCGCTTACATGACTTTCATTTTATTTTTTTAAAATGCCTTCATCCTGCAGTATTAATTTGCTTTTTTGGTTTCACTATTAATATCGAATAGATGCTAGATTGGCAGCATTTGTTTTCGGTAGTAAATAACAGCTCAACTGATTTAATCCACGTCACGCTTCAAAAAGGAGGGCTTGGCCAGGATGGCTTCGTGCTGGTGGCTGGGAAGATAGAGAGGAAAGCACTGTTCAGGATTGGGAAAAATCCAACGGGTCACGTAGGGACGGGTTTGGTGTCTCCCGGGACAGGGAAATGCAAATAATTCAAATTAAAGTGAGGATGCTCGGGCAGGGCAGGGGCGTGGGCTGGGGCTGGCTTGGCGCTGCCCATCGCTGCCCTGGGGCTCGCCCCCACCTTTGGGACAAAAATATGGCCAAGGGATGATTTGGGGGTTAAAGCTGCCCTTTTTCTCGTTGTGCTGTGGCTTTTCTCTGCCTGTATTCGAGGCTGTACCTTTGCTGAAAGGTTGCAAACAGTTTTGGGAACAAGATGTCTGCCTAAAGCATGACAGAATTGGCCACAAATTGCAGATGAGACTGATAACAAAAGCCAACAACATAAAATATGTTGAAAAACAACACGTTAAAGGCTACAAGACCACTGAAGGGCTTTTTTTGTGTGTTGGGTTTTTTTTTTAACCAGTTTTTATGCAATGGAAGTGAAAACACATGAAAAGAGAAATGCCTTTTTTTTTTTTCCCCCTCTCTTCTCTTAAATCAGATGCTCCCTGAGCAGATGGTGGCTGAAGCCAGCGGCCAAGCAGGGCAGCACCCCCAGGGCATCCCAGGGCAGCACCCCCAGGGCAGCCAGCCCCTGCCTGCACCTGCCCGGGGCAGCTGCACCGCTCCCCCTCCAGCCCCATGACTTTTTAAATCTTCATTTCTGCAGCCAACAAGGGCAGTTGAATGGGTTTTTGTTGTTTTGTTGTTTGGTTTTTTTTAACCTTAAATATATTTCACATGAAACACACCGGTAACTCGGGGTTGTTGGATTTTTTCTCAAAGCAAAGGGGAGAACAGCCCACAGCTACCTGCTGCGGGGGGGGGGAAATTCTTTGTTTGAATAAATCAGGCTCGACTCAGAAATTAGGATGAGGTTTTTGTTTTTGTTCTACTTATTTAATCTTTGTTTTTATAAATAAATACAAATAACTCAAACTGAAACTCGATGGCTTTGGTGATAATAAAAGAGCAGCCCTGGGGAAATTTTCTTCATTAACATGTTCTTTCACAGCCCACACTCGGGTTTCGGTAGGAAAACTGCTTAACCTTTGCAGCAGCAGAAGCAAATGCTTTTTGAAGTCCAGGCACACTAAAACACGGGGTTCGTATTGCGAAGCTGGCTGCACATCGCCGGGCTTTGCCTTCATTTTAGGGGACATGAGTAGAGAAGAAATTATCTCATGCCCTAGCAGCATGGGGCCCCCTGCCCTTTCGCCCCTCGAGTCTCCCCTTTTCCCCTTGCCAGGAGGGAAAACATAAAAAAACCCAAAACAACCCCCCCAAGAAAATATTATAAAAAAACCAACTGCTTCGGTTTTTTGGTTGTTTTTTTGGTTTTGCGGGGCAGCTCTGTGCTTTACCAGCTCTCTTATAACATACTAGTTTTTAGTATTTGTGGCTCACTTCCTGTATGAGGTTAGTTTGTTTATCATAAAATCCCTATTTTTAAACCCATTTCTGCCAATAAGTAATTTGAATTTTAATGTCAGGCGCTCGTGGCTGTTCCCCCCGGTCCCTGGGTGATAGGAGGGCTCTGCCACCACTGCCGGCCCCAAGCAGGATGGACGCTGGGGTGCTGTGCCGCCAGCACACGGTGAGCTCTTGGAGGCCCCGTGACCCCATGTCCCCTCTCCTGATGCTCAGCGGGGTTATTTGTGCGTTTCAGAAAAAAGGGGGAAAAAAAAAGGGATTTCAGAAAAACCTGTGGTTTCTTTAACACGGGACGCACCGGGATGCGGCGAGGTGGAGATGTGGCTCTCATTGCCTTTTCCCTTTGCTCTTGCTCCTGTGCTCTTCACATCCTTCCTTGCATGCCATCCTCCAGCCTGTGCCGTTACAGAGGTGCCAATTAGAGCCAATTAGTGCTGGAGCCACTTGCCGGCACAGGCAGCTGAGGTGATGCTCGGGGAAGCCGTGGTTTGCTGCCGTGTGTGTTCCCCCCTTAGGGAATGGCTATTGCTCCATCTTCCAACTTTATTTCCCCTAATTAATATCCAAGATAATTATGTCTTTGTCAAAAAATTTTTCGCTCGGCGCGTGACATCTGTAAGCGTGCTGAGATGAAGCATGTGTTAATTAACAGCCCATGAGGCTGGGAAGGGAAGGCTTCCTGCGTGCCCTCCCGGGAAAATTAACGTATGAGCCTGTCAAAAGGCTGGCGAGGAGAAATTTATCAAACGGGGGAAGAAAAGGCCCTGTATCCCCGCGAGGGGCCCTGCCCTCGCCCAGCGCTGGCCCCAGTGAGCCACGCGGCGCTGAGCAAGCCACTGCTGCAGCACCCAAGGTCGTCCTGGCTCCCCGGGAGCGGCCGCTGCAGGGACGGCGGTGTCACCGGCAGGAATAACCCCACACCTCACCTTTACAGGGCAGCTTGAGTATGGCAGGTCTTCATTTTTAAAACTCCCCAGAAAAGACCCAGAATAGGTTTAGGATGCTCAGGAAGGGTAGCAGAGGGTGGGCAGTGGCTTGCAAGCACCTTGCAGAGCCCTTGCTGGCGGGCAGCAGGAGGGGCCCCTCGGTCCTGCCACCCTTGGGCTTGTCTTGCACCCTATCAACGTGTTCCCTGCCCCCCTATAGCATCTATAGTGCCTCCTTATTGCTCCTAGGGGCCTCCCTGGCCAAGTGCCGGGGCAGCCTGCACAACCCTGCCTAAGCCGGCCGTCTCCCATCACCATCAATGCCGGGTTTGACGAGAGCAGAGGCCAACCAGCCTAGTAGAACCTGCCAGAAACACGAGAAAACCCGCTGGAAACAGTGAGCTTTGTTGCAATATGAAAATCAAATGCAAAGCTCAGTTGGTATTTTTAGCTGTTTAAGGCTGAACAGGTGTTTGAAAGGTCAGATGCGAGTCATTGGAAAAAAACCCAACAGTATATATAGAGGGCGAGCCGGGCAGTGTGGCCTTGTCACTCCGGCGGCACTGGATGGCCACGGCATGGCAGCTGGTGGCCGACAGGCTCTGCCGAAGCCACCGTGTTCAGCCCGTGTTTGATGGGTGCTCTGGCTTGTGCGCCCCCCAGCCCCTCGGCCGTCAGCACCCAGTGGGGGCTCTGGTCCTTAGCGTCCGAGGCAGGCAGGGGCTGAGGGACACCTGGGCTGGTCAGAGCTCGGGGGACGGGCTGAGGGCTCTGTGTCCCCAACAGGTCTGCACAAGGTGGCCTGGAGCGTTTGAGGAGTGCAGAAAGGCTTCCTTCTGGGTGTGGGGCTCTGCGGCCGCGAGGCTTTCAGATGGCTTTTCCATGAGGAAATTTTTTATTTTTTTGTTTTCAAGGAATACAGGAAGTTTGTCATCCTTAAAACAAAACTGCAGGTGGTTTTATGTAGTTACTAAAGCAAAAAAATTAAGACTGCAGAGAGAAAGCGCCTATCTCTTGGGGAGCACCCAGATGATGCGTCTTTGGTGGACCTGGGCCATGACCACCTTGGACTTGGCCATGGCCAACCTCAACCTGGCCATGTCCAACCAGGGCCACGACTGCCTTGGCCTTGGCCATGGCCACCCTACACCCGGCGATGGCCGGGCACGTGCCCAGAGCTGCGATGCCGCCTGCGCTCTGCAGCACGGCACGCTGCCAGCAGGACAGCGCTTCCCTTCCCTCTTGCCTCGGCAAGGTCAGCGGGTGCAGGGAGGCGATGAGCTCCCTCCAGCGCAGGGCACAGCGAGGACTGCTGGAAGCACCAGCTGCGGCACCTGCCTGGGCAGGCCGGCGGGCTCCCCAGCACCAGCGGGACCAAGGAGCCATGGGCACAGCGAGGCTGGCAACAAAGCCTTTTTTTTTTTTTTTTGAGTTAAAGAAGCCCCTAAAATAGCATCTGAAACCAATAAACTTCCCTTTCAGGAACTTCTGTAATTTGAAACACACACAAGAACAACAAAACAAAACAAAACAAAACAAAAAAATCCAGAATTTTTTTAAAGTTGTTTGTCAAGTAGGACTTTTGGGTTTAAATACATTTCAGCTAGTGGGTGCTGGGGTGCAGGAGCACTCGGCGCAGCGTGGGCTGCAGCTTCCCAGGGATTTCTCAATCTGCTTTTCCCCCAGTTTCTTCCTGCCTCTCAGCCTTTCCAGCTGACGCACAGTCTCGCTGTGTTGCGTCACGCAACCTAAACTCTGGCTGCCCAGCTGATATTTCGGAACAAAGCAGCTAAGAATAGCCCCCATGCACACCCGGTGCGTGGTATGGGCCAGCAGCTCATCGCCTTTGAGCAAAAGTAAAGAAAAAACCAGCACTGAGCCCACACCCGCATGTAACAGCCTGGTTTGTGCCCATGGCATTGGCACAGAGCTCCAAAATGGGAATTCAATGGGATGCCAGGCAGTAAGGGGGAAAAGCATCAGCCCAGGGATGCGGGCGCTCAGGTGTGATCATCTCGTAAACCCCTGGATGTTTCTGTTACGTGCTACCTTCCCCGCCACCCTGTTCTTGGCGTGCAATGCTCTCCTTCCCTCTGCGACCACCACATTGATGCTCTTGGTTTACTCATTAGCCTTTAAAACAATTTATGGGGGCTTCCAAAAGAAGCATGCAGGCCTGGTCCAAGGGGAGCCACCCCATGCACCTTGGCTGGCCCGTCCCCAACCCACTCTCATTGCTGCCCCCCCCCCCCTTAACTCAGAGACCTCTGCCACCACCTCTTCTCTCTGCCCCTTTTATGCCGAAAACCACATTGCAGCCATCTCAGCGGAATATTGTTCCAAACCTCGGCTGATGCTACTGGTTACCTGCGGTGAAATAAAAGCAAGAGTAAGCGGAGGGGTGGGCAGGGGTGGGGACACCCCTCTCCTCCCCAGGGCACCCGGTGTCAGCCAGCGGGTGCAGCAACGGGATGGACACCGAGGTACAGGGAAGGAGGATGGCAATTTTACAAGCAGAGTGATTAAACTTTAAAATTAAAATAAAAATAACAGAAAGTAAAAATAATATAACAAAATAACATAGATACTCAAATAGAGTAAAAAAAAATAAAATACACAAATAATAAAAGTAAACCCCCATGCTTCCCCAAACTTCAATACACGTGAAAAACAACTGGGGACAGGGAGCACCCTGAGGGAGCAGAAGGGTGCACAGCAGCTGGGTTTGAGCCCATCGAGGCAGCCCATGGCTGCAAAGACACAAAAATGTAGGGAAAAAAAAGATAAAAACCACCACCAAAACTCAAAGCACGCCTGGCCAGGGCAGCAGAGGTGCTGCTCTCAGGTTCGGGAACACTCAAGGCAAGATCTTTACAAACCAGCTTCGTTTAACAGATGCATTTTAGCCACCCAGGAACTTCAGAGCATCTCGGAACAGAGGGAAATGCCAGGCACGCACCCAAATCCTGGGTCTGGGGAGAATGGGTGATGATGAGAACTGGCCAATGAAGCAACAAATATCCCCTCCCCAGCCCTTCCTCAGGTGACCCTCAAGCCCCCAAAGAAAACAGCACTCATGACAAATAGTTGAAAGTTTTTATTCATATAAAACTCATATTAAGAACATAAAAGATTGCATCTTAAAAAAAAAAAAAAAAAAAGATCTGCAATTATTTACAGCAGTATTGCACAAGTAAAGTGGCAATTACCCTGTCCAAAATTCATCAGTGCAAAACACAAGTAAGCCAGGGAAATTGCAGTAAAAATGCTACATATGCTGGGTCCTGTGGAACGAGTTAGTGATTCATCGGCGTATCAGCACGCGCCGGGGCGGTACCTCATGTTAAAGCCGGACCAGGGAAAGTGGCCGAGATGGATGGCTTTAAAGATGAGGGTGGCAAAAATCACGGGGATACATAAACCAAATTCCCACTGAATTTCACTAATGCTGAAGTCTTTATTGTGCCTAAACCACTACCAGGAAGCGGGACTTAGGCACTTTGAGAAAAAAAATAATAATAAATCTCATTATCCAAACCATGTTGGCTGCGCTGCCAGGAGAAGACAGTGTTTTGGAAGGTGATCCATCACTTATTGCAGGGGCAGGGAGGAGAGCAGGGGGAAACAAAATCTTTACAGGAACTTAAATAAGCAGAAAATAAATATACAACATTTCTACAAGTTACAGCATTATGGAACAGTAGAGTGCATTAACGACACAGGGAAAAAAAAGAATCTACAGTATTTAACAAGTTGAACTCTAAAAAAGTTTAGGAAAACAGTTTTGGTTGTTTTTTTTTACTTATTTATAAGCTGTACAAAACTTACATGAGAGAAAGGAAAGGAAATACATTGCACACAGATATCTGGCTCAGATGATGAAAAATAATACGGTGCCCTACTCTAATAAATATTCAGGTATTTACAGTTATGGAGAAAGAGAAGCATTAACACATTGTGTGAGACTGCCCGGGAATAAATCTGGTTTCCCTGCAACCAAGGAAAACTCTTCATCACATCCTTTTGGTAGAACAGAGACCACAGGTTACACTAAAAATGATCCAGAGCAGTCAGCCAACACAGCAAAGATGAGCATAATTGCTATTTAAAAACAACATTCTTCTGCTCAGAGGCTTTTTGGGTTTGGGGTTGTTTTTTTCCCCTAAACCTCACAGCTCTACATGGGTAAAATTTGTTTTTGGGGGCTAATTTTCTATGCCTACCTTTTGGCCGGGAACTCCTCCTTATGGGAAAGTTCCAGGCAGATAGTGCCAATACCTTGATTTTTTTCCCTTAAAATGATATATAATTTTTTTCTCCGTTGTTGGCTGGGACGGCCCAGTGGGGAGGACGGGGTAAAGTGCTCAACATTTCTTTGGTGTACTCCAAGGGACACATTCTGGGCGGGGCGGTGCCTGGACGCTGTAAGGCTATAAGACCCAAAAAGCACCATTTCATCCTCCGATGACAGATGAAAACTCAACTGGGAAAAAGAGCTCATTTGGTTTCCCCCTTGGCTGCTGAATTTTGTACTTTTTCTTTTATCAACAGCCATGCAATTCCACATGGGTTCCCTTGAGAAACCCACAGCAGCAGCCACCCCGCTGGGGATTGCTACATAAACCCTACAGAAAAATGGCGATGGCTGGCACACGGCTGGGGCAGCACGGCTACGGCGAGCCACAACCCAGGGGACAACCAGCAGGAACCTGCCCTGGCCAAACTCACCAGTTAATGTAACCGCTCGCTCTCCACCAGTGCAAAGGCTCCCCCCAGGACTCTCTCCACGACACCCTTTCCAAAACATCCCCTGCTCCTGCAGCTGAGGCCAACTCCTGCAACCGATGCTCACTCATCTTGCAGGTCCAAAAACAGTTAATAAATTTACAATAAAAATTAAAAATCGCTCCGTAATCCTCCAGAGGAGTGCAGTCGGAGGCACACAGCCCTGCACCGACACCACAGCTCGTCACCTACCCGACAGGCACAGGCAGCCAGTGCATAGAGGTCAGATTGTACAGTCTGTCCATCATTAAAAACACTAATAATCATACATGGCACTCAACAGCTTCTCCCTGCACACGTATTGCAGGGAAAAACAATATCGTGGGCTTGGGTTTGGTTTTTCTCTTTTTCTGTTTTTGTTTTGTGGGGGGTTTTTTGTTTGTTTTTTTTTTTTTCTCCTCCTTTTTTTTCCCTATGGTGCTGGTGAAACCAGAAATAAAACCCACGGTGTTTGGAAGTGGGTTTGAGGCCCACCTGCACCAGCCAGAGGGAAGGGGCAGCTCCGGAGGCAGAAGGGTACGTTTGTGCATAGATACCCTGCTGAAAGCGTCCACCGTGCAGCAGCCGCCCGCTCGCGAGCTGAACCAGAGACAGCGGGGGGGGCCCCCCCCAAGGCAACAGATGCGCTTCTTCCAACAAGCCTTCGGGGCTCCTCCAGCAAGGCTGTGGGGTCTCCAGGTGGAAAGGGAGATGCCCTGGGACAGCATGGAGCACCTGGTCAGGTCTTCCCAAGGGAAGGAGGGCAATCTGGGAGGAGATGGGGCAGTCAGTGGGGAGCAGACCCCACACAGCAAGTCCCCAGCTGGATCTGCACCAGGCTGGCATCCTTTGGCACCTCTTCCAGCTGCATCCCTGCACACCAGCATCCAGGGTCTTCATGCTGCCAGTCCTGTCCCGCTCATCCCCCTGCTCCAGGCTGGCCTGTCTGAACACGGCGAGGATCCCAGGGGGAAAAAAAAATAATAAAATCCAGCGCCTTAAAAACTCTCCTGGGTTCAACAGCAACTTCAAACAGTTCCTGAAGTTATGCAGCAGGAGCCGTCGTCTCCGGGTGCAAAGCTGCGGTGTGCTGGGAACTGCTTCTACCTGCCTCCGAAAATGTTTTATTGCTAATTACTCAGTCACCAACATTATATATTATAATATACAATACATAAGCGTATTCACACATTTTATAGAAAGAATTTCTAAAAAAAAGGCAACCTGGTGGATTGTTTTGATTTTTGTTTTTTGTTGTTTTTTTTTTGTTTTGTTTTTTGTTTTTTTTTTGTGATATTTTGGACCCTGGGAGTCTGACAGCTAAATCTTGAAATTCAGAGTTTAAAAAAAAAAAATGTAAAAAAAATTAAAAAAAAAAAAAAATCAGTCAGCAGGAAATAGGCTATTTGCATGATGCAAATGAAAGTGGATTTGGGGTAGCATTAGGTATTTACAGGTAAAAGAAGTGCTGATTTAAATCCCTCTGCCCTTCTTCCATCATCGCCACCCTTTCTTACGGACAAATGCCCAGGAGGCAAAAGAAGAGGGGAGGGCTCCATGAGTCTCTGCAATAAGGTCTGCAAAGCAAACCGAGACGGCTCTGCCCATTAGCTGGCTCAGGTTTTCCTTTTCCTCGCTGCAGGGTTTATCCCAGACAAGCCAACACGCTTCCAGAAATGATGACCAAAAAAAAAAAAAATATTCCATTGCTGTTGAATATTTTCTCTGAGACTCTTTAGGAAAAATAAAAATAATAAAAAATGAGAGGTTGAGAGAAACGCAGTAAACACCACTCTCTGACAAAATCCTGCAACGGAGAGTCCCAGCAGGTCAGCATGGGATGTCCACCCTCATCTGATGGCCCCCGCCACGTGTCCTGGGGGAGAGGCAGGGTGGGAACCGGGTGGTGCAGGGAGCCCCACATCCGTCTGTCTGTCCATCCTCCCCGGGCTTTCCCAAGGAGTAAACAAGTCCGGTGCCTTGGGTTGTGCCCTGTGCTCACTGCATCCTCCAGATGAGGCGGATGATGTAACGCAGGAGGCGCAAAATGATGATCTGGGGATTTCCTGCCTGGTTATCCAAGAAACCCTAAAATGAAAGGGGGGGGGGGGGGGACGGGGGACCAAAACAAAACAAAAAACCAAACACAACCGTGACTTTCATTTCCAGTGTGAAGCCCCTGAGCTACAAACACCTTCTGCGGTGCCACACATATTTCAGAGGCGCGAAATCAAGCATTTCACAAAGAATGAAAATAAACCCCATGACCTCTCATGTTGTCCTTCAACAGAAAGCTTTGTAATACTCAAAGGATCGAAGCTACCTGCTCCCAGCCACGTTTGCCTCGAAGGCAGCCACTGCGGCACCGCTCAAGGGGGACATCACATGCGAGCCCCTGCACATGGGCAGAGAAGCTGTGTGATGCTGCCAGGAGGTTTGAAACGTGGCAAAGGAGCAGTAAGCCCTGCTAGCATGGTCAGGAGTTTTTAAAAACCATAGTGTAGGAAGGGTGGTAGGAAGAATTTTAAAATAAAAACAATGAAAACACCTCAGTAGGGAAAGAGGCACCCAACTCTGCACAGGCAGGTCCCTGCCTGCAGCAAGGGGACACGGATTTTAGTTCAGACCGCTCCAGGTGTAACCACCACCTCATTCATTAAACACAGCAAGCCGGACGCCGCAGCAAAACACTCCTCCCTCAAGCAAGGGATCAGAACAGCGTACAACGAAAAGAAAAAGGAGTGCACGCCAAAGCAGTATTTATTTTTAAGGCTTTTTTCTACAGCAAAAGAGCAGCCCAGAGGTTCTCCCTCTCCCCGTCTATACCATCCCAAACCGATCCAATTCACACTATATTCAGTGCAGTAAAATCATGCCTGTGCATGCCCCAGAGAGAGAAATTATGCTGTTTACGCTGATATGCAAAGTGCCTTCCCCGCTACAGAGGCATAAGGCGGGGAGCTGTCGCCATGGAGAGACGATGCTCAAGCATCCTCTGGCCAGGTACCCACGCCAAGCACAACTCTCACACTGGGGCATCCCTGCGCCCCAGAGCATCAGGTCCCTGTGTGAGTGGGATTTATTCACCCAACAACTGCATGACACAGCCCACCACACTGCCTGACCACCAACGTGGTGGAGAGCAAGGAAAAAACAACAAAAAGCCCAACCGCCTTAGAGAAGGACGCAAGAGAAGTGACAAAACTGGGTTTACTGTATTACAGAGGTATAAAAAAAGTTACAGAGTTGAAACAAGACGTTTTCTACTTCTGCAGGCAGCTCGGGTGCAGGCAGCAAAGCTTGGGGCACGCAATGGCAGCCAAGCGATGTACCCTCTACCGGCAAAAGCCTCAGCGTGGAGCTGGCCTCCGTGGCCATCTCTGCTCACTGGACCCAGGAGCTTTGTCAGGGCAAAGAGGGGCTGGATGGCAAGTTGATTCCCTGTTGTCTTGCCCAAGACAGTCCCCGGGGGGAAGGTGACACACAGGGTGCACCAGTGGGGAACACGTGGTCCTGACCTGTTCGACAGCTCCGACCTGCCCGGCAAGTGCCGTTTTGGCAGGGCTCTTAGTTCCCCATTTCTAACCTCACACTTAAAGGGCAAACCCCAGCGAGCGGCAGAGCCAGGCGCTGCTGCCAGGCACCAGCCGTTCCGGTAAGGCGTCCTGCCTACCCCTCCGGCCAACGGGCTCCAGCTCCGCAGAGACCACCCTCTCTCTGAGCAGCCAGACGCCTGGCAGAAGAGACCCCTTTCTGCAAAGCAACAACCAAGCACATTGGGAACAATAATTCTACAGCAATTGCTTAAAAGCTCTGAAACCTCCTCGTTTCTGGGCACAACAAGCAAGAATTAGTCAGATGCTAATTAAGCCAGGTACAAAGTGTTTTTAGGGTCACGCATGACAGCCTCTGCTTGTGTCATCTAGCAAGTAGGACGTGGTCCTCTGTGTTTCAGTTCTCTCCCTGGGGCAGCAGGTTGGGAGCTTGGCCATGGTGCTGGAAACCACACTGTGCAAACCTGCGTGATGCTCTGCGACCGGGCACGTGCACCCCATCCTGCTGCTGGCTTCACACCCACCCTCTTGGACCAGTGGGTAGAACACCCTTTTCCCACCCCTCCTCAGCCCCCTGTTGGATTCACACCCTCTTATACACCACGCAGCACAGACCGTAGTTTTTGTACAGGGCGGCACGACGTGCCTGGTGCAGACTTCCAGTGTGCAAGGTCTCATGTGGAACAGCGCCAAGAGCGCTGACCCCCATGAGATAATGCAGGGAGGAAACTCTTGCTCACCACCAACCTGTTCATGGAAGGCACTGGAAGGGCTTGCCCACACTACAAATTTGAGGCACTGCTCCCTGAGCCAGTGAGAAGGGACAACACGGCACTCTGCATTTCTGCCAGCCCTTCTGGATCCACTCACTGCTACCAGGGGCCTTCAGCTTTCTGAATACCTGAGGGATCAGCCTGGTCCCCACCTTTCATCAAAAAGATGTCCTTCACAGAAAGAAAAGCAGGTACTTTGCATCACGAGCGATCAGCCTGGATGGGGGAGGTCACAAGATGCGCATTCCGGGTTTGGGATAAAACGCAGCATATTGCCAGGTTGTTGCGTGTCAGGAAAGCCAGAGTGCTCGGAAAGAAAACTGTCAATGGAGAAGTCTCCAGCAAGGCAATGCCGAGAGGCCATGTGGAAGGAACCAGACCGCAGCAGCCTGGCACCAGTTTTGGGGAAGAGCCCCTGCCCACAGGCATCCACCATATGGACTCTGGGAGCGGCAAGGGAACAGGCTGCAGGAGCGACTCACGAGCTGGGGAGGATGGATAAAGATCCGGGCAGTCAGCATTTCATCACCGGTGCTGCTAGCTAACACACTTCTGACTCCTCTTCCCAGAGACAAGCACAAGGGCGAGTTGATGGACCAGAAACCACATGCACGAACACGCAGCCATCAGTAACACTCAGCAGGCAAGTTACTGGCTAACGATGCTCTTCTGAAAACTACTGTTACTTCATCTCTCTGGGTTGGTTTGTTTTGGGGTTGGCTGTTTTTCTTTTTTTTGTATTAATGCCACCTTTTTTTGTTGCAACACTCAAAGGTGAGCGTTTACAGTCTTATAAATACATGGTTCAAAACAACACTGGCAGATTCTTTGCAAGAAAAGTTATCAGACCAAATCCATCCCTGTTTCTTATTTGCAACTACACTTACACACAAACACACACAAACACACAGGATCCTCCACAGCAGGGATCTTGGGAGCAGGACACAGAAACCTGCTGCATTCACTCCCTGCACCTTTCCCTAAACCCACCGGTGCCAGCACTTGACTGCTCCGCAGCTCCCAGAGCGGCTCCTCCCACCACTACCCCAAAAATGCCCAAACACACCCCAACTTTCCTGGCCTCTTCACTTTTAGTGTTTCTTCCTCATTATTGTCAGGTCCAGTTCCAATCCAGCAATACATTTTATTGGCCCTGGGTGCTATGAAAGATACTGCAAACCTTGTACCCAAAAGACAATTCAGGTCCCAACTTAAAGGTTATTTTTAATCGATCCAACGATGCTGTTGCAGCAGCAGCCGCCTCGCCGGCACAGGCAGCACACCCCTGCGTCCAGGCAGACACAACCACCCGCGCACGTCCTTTTCTACGTTTGAGTGAACGAAACATTTACCGCAGAGCTAGTTTCCAGAGATGATTAAGCTTTTCCCTTTTAGAGACCGTGTGTAAAGAAATGGAAAGTAAAAAGATGAAAGTTACCCTTCTTGGACAATAGGAGGCATTGAACTCGTCTCCGATGCGCCGCAGCTCCTGTGCAATCCAGATTTCAGGCTGTACGTCTTCTGCTAGCAAGTGAGACTGCCACCGGGAAGCTGTATGGGACAAAACCGGAGCACTTAAAACAGATGAACAACAACAAAATACTCTATTAAACTTGGCACAAGTCAACGAACTACTACTATTATTTTTATTACTACCATTTTTCAATTTTCTTTTAAATACAGTTCTGAGGAGTTGCACAGGTGCCAGGCTGCTAGAGCCTGCATGTGGTATGCAGCGCAAGTGGGACTCGTTGCATAAGACGTACATGGCAGGATAGGCTTCTATTCCTTACTAATTTTATATTACCAACACTAGGCTTTTCCTCCTTTTTTTATTTATTGACTGCCCTTAGGAACATCTCCTCTGCTGTAATCAGGCTCTGGTCTCTTAAATAAGGAGGATAGCAGAGATGCCACGTTCCAACCTCTTTCCCTAGCAAAACCTCCTCTTCCCCCTCTTTCTAAATAATTTTCTTTTCTTGCAGGCACAGTAGCAACTCCTCTCTAACCTTAAAAACCCTCTGTCTGGGTAGTTTATTCAAATTCTCACATTTCTTCCCCAAACAGATCTGAAGTGCCCAACAAGAAAAGGAAAATGATTGGTTTTGTCGTACTGAGAAGAAAGCCACAACTGGATTTGTATGCCGAGAAACCACGCTTCCAGCAAACCAAAGGACTTTCCATCCGCAGGAGGGAACCGAGACGCTCGCCTCTCAAACAGCACCTTCCCATGCTTTAGCAGAAAATAAACCTGACGCAAGAAAACAGTGCTGGCTTGTAAGGGGAAAAAACAAACAAACAAGAGCTAATTTATCAATTATACTGTACTATACACATCTATTCCAGTCTCTACTTTAAGAAGTTATTAGACAAGTGATAAACCCACTGTGCAATCCCCCAAACAGCTGGGGGAGAAAGGGGCAGCCTGTGACCCAAGCAGGACCCCACAGAGTACCTGCACTGGCATTTCCCCCCCTCCCACAAACCGAAGTACAGGATCCAAGCAAGAATCACAGCCTTAAGGAGAAAAAAAAACAAACCACCAAGTAAATAAAAAAAAAAACCCCAACCCTACACAACCCAAAAAAAACCCCACAGCACAAAACAAAACAGAGTGTTTTGGCACGATAGCTTAGAAGGAATCACAAGGGAATAGAAATAGCTTCCAATCTCAAAATATTCAAAGGATTAGTGGGGCAGTAAAAAAAAAAAATAATTTTTTTAAATAAAAGCCTGGCTCCAACCTGACTGGAAAATATATTTCCAAGCCAAACTAGCACTGCTTGGCTCGAGGATCTGTTTTGTTTTCAAGCTGTAGTAGTGCAGGAGTAGTACCCGCCGCCTGCCCAGGGACAGCCCCAGCTTATTTATTTTCCTCGCTGGTGAATGAAACGCAGCGGAGCCCTCGCGATACTCCAGCCCAGCGCTCTGGAACGCAAACAGGATTTCAGCCAGGGCGGGGCAACCATCCGAAATCCCACCGCCACCAGAGCCAGCCCTGGGCTGCCTGCCCCAGCGAGAGCCAAGCTGGAGCTGGGGGGAAATGGGGGAAAAAAGAAAGGGGCAATGGGACAAAAAGACGTGAGAGAAGACCCAGGGATGAAAATAAAACTGCATCAGAGAGAGGCACCGCTCTCTCTCCATCCTTTCCCCCTGCCCCGGCATCACACCCCAGAGCTCATCCACTCAAGAGGTGAAGGCTGGGGTTGGTGGCTGAGAGCGAAATCGGGCTGAGGTTTTTAGAAAGGACTTTCTGCGGCGCTGCCAAACAGCAGCATCAAAAGGGTCCAGTCATAACCGGTCCCAAAAGCTGTCAGAGGTGCTCTTGGGGTGGGGGGGCACTCAGTCATGTCACGAGCCAGCTGCCACGGGGACAGGGACAAATGAGAGGCCAGCAGTACTGCCGGGATGCCTGCGTCTTGCTCTACTCCATGGGATGCTTCAGCTGGGGACTAGCATGGTAACGCTGCAGTCCCTGCTTAGCAGGAAAAAAAGAAAAACAAACCCCAAACTGCACCTCCGTTTCCCAGGCTTGGTCACCCAACCACCCCTGGAGAAAAACCCCTCGGACAGCTTCACAGGAACCACACACAAAGCTCGGAGAGAAAACAGCAGCAGCTCCCAAACAAGAGCAACAGAAACCACACTGCCAGCTTCTCATCTCAAGGTTCCCCCCAAAATTCAACCATTACACCCACAGGATTTCCTTCACAGGCAACGAGAGGTTCATGCTGCTTCTTTCCCCCTTCCACACTGCCTGAAAACATACTGACATCAAAAGTGTGCCGGGAAAACCCATTTACAGAACACTTGCACGTGCCTGCTCCAAATACACCCCAAAACCCTGTGTGTAAACGCTGCATTCCTGTGCCTTTAGACAGATCAGCTCTTTGAGCAAAAAGCCCAGCTTAAGAAAATTACCAGCTCCTGCTGAGAGCCAAAGACTTGAAATATCAGTCTAAGGTTTGCACAACCCTACTAAAGGGGGCGGATTTCTTGTCTCAGGTGACTTCACAGCAAGCAGCTCCCAGCAGGACAGCCCACCACCCCTGCCACCACACTCTTCTGCAGAAAGCAGGCTTGTCTTTTCCCTCCATACCTTCCCAGGCACAGCCAAATAAACTCATCCCGGCTCCCCTCCTACTCACCCCCAAAAGCATCTTCCCAGTTACACCAAGCCAGCACTGCAACGCTCCCCACCTCCCATCCAAGAACATCCCCTCGCTGCTTTTGTCTCAAAAAACAGGCTTTGGAGGTGACCAGCTGTACCACCTTGCACCATCAGAGAAGCGCAATGGCCCAAAGCATTGCTGCCCGCCACCTCCCACGCCAGGGACAACTCTTCCTCCAGCAATTAGCACACGCTCACACACCCGCACACAACCCAAGGCATTCAGTAATTCCCCAGGGCTGCCTCCACCTTTTTTGTCTGGCATGGGCACTTTCAGTGCTTAATTATACTTGGCCCATCATCACTGAGAACCTTGGGGAAGGTTTTATGAGATTTAGAACAGGCAGCTTCAGGGCAGAACACGAGCTTACTTTGCTCGACCAGCCTTGGAAACAGTCCACCGCTGCCCATGGGAGAGGCTGAGAGCACCTATCGCGCATAAACTGCCCTTGCTTAGAGGAAATGCCTGTTTTTTATTATTATTATTATTATTAAAGGCCACTTGCTTGCCCTTCCTGGAGAAGCTCTCCATCTCCCACCCTGTGCCTCATGACAGATAAAAATCAGTGCATTAAAGCACAACAAACAAATTATGCCCTTTGCTTCCTCGACCCGTTCCCATGCAGAAAACTTAACAGCAGGCATCCGGTGGGTCACTGCTGAGGCAAGGGGACCGAGGAAGAGGCGTGCTGGGCAAATCCGTAGCCCTTTCTCCAGGCAAGCTGCACGGTAAGTCACAGCCTGGGCATAAAACGGCTCCACGCTCCCATTTAAATAGCTCGAGTGTTTTCCATTTGCTTATAGTTGTTTAGGATGATGTCCCTAGCAACAATAACTGAACAAAGGCTTCAGTAAAACCAGCATTTCAACAGCTTTCCTAAGCGATGAAAAAGCAGGAGCTTGGAAAAAGTAGCAAAAACTTTGGTTTCTTCCTGGAGCACAAAAAAAAAATCCCAAAAAACAAAAAACCAGAAAAAGTAAAAAGTCACTAGCTGCGGCTCTCCCTGCCGAGGAACTCCAGCATCCTTGCCTGGCTATGCCACGTGTGTTTGCACTATGCGAGGTTGTGAAACTTGCATTAAGCTGTAATTACTGCAATAATGTCAGAAAATCTTTCCTAAGGGCATATTACAGTAAGCCTTCTGCAGCTGTAACCACAGCCATTAACCAGGGAGGGAAAACAACAAAAAAAAAAAACCAGCCAAAAAAAAAATGTTTTGATCACGTAAAGCTTGGAGCCGGTGTTTATTGTCCCCCGAGGAGCGCTACCGACGCGGTACCTGCCTTGCTCCCACCTTCCCCACGGTTTCGCCCGGCGGAAGTTTAAAGGCTTCCTCCAATTAAGGGGAATTAAAGAGAGGGGGAAGGCACGGCTGGATGGCCGGCGCGGCTCCGGCGAGCGTGTTCTCCCCGCCACTAGAGGCTTCCAGCCAGCCCTACCAGGTACGGCACATGTAAACACCGGACCGCCCGCCCCGCTCGCCAGCGCCGGCCCGGCGGGGAGGCGGGAGCGGCACCGGGGGCACGGCGCCGGGCCGGCGGCCACTTACCTGGCTGCGCCGCGCAGGGCCCGGCAGAGGGGCGCCCCGCACCGCCCTGCGCGCAGCCCGCGGGACCGGGGAGCCGGGCAGAGCAACGCCGACCGTCCCGCTCCTCCCCGAGCAGGGCCGGCCCGGCCGGAAAGGCGGCGGGCGGCGGGGAGGGCGGGAGCGACGGGCACTGCCCGCCCGCAGGGCCCCGCAGCCCCGGCCGGGCCGCCCGGCACCGGGGCAGGGCGCTGGCGGCAGCCCGGACCCCCCACCCCGCGGCGGCAGGTGCGCGGCCCCCGGCGGCGGGGGGCGATGGCGGGCCCGGTCCGCCGCGGCCTTACCCATGGCGCTGAGGCAGTGGCTGAGGGCCTGGCAGGGCGGGCTGGGGGTCTGCGTGGCCTTGTCGCAGCTGAGGGGCGCGGGGCTGCGCTCAGCGTCGAAGGAGAAGTACCCGCTGGAGGAGCGCGACAGCAGCGGCGACCTCCGCACGAAGATGAAGAGCGGCGAGCGGGTGGCGAAGGGGCCGGGGCTGGCGGGCGGGCCCCGCGGCGGAGGCCCCGCGGCGGCGGCGGAGCCGGGCAGGGCGGCGGGGGCGCCCGGGCGCAGCTGCGCGGCCGGGCCCGGCCCCTCCGCCGCCGGCAGCCGCCCGCCCTCGCCGTCGCGTTGCGCCTTCACCTCAGGGGGCTGCTTGGCCATCGGGGCTGCCTGCGGGCGGAGCGGGCCGGCGTGAGGCGAGCGGCGGCGCGGCGGGGCCGCCACCGGCCCCGGCCCGGCCCCTCCCGCCCGGCCCCATTGTTCTGCCGAAAGTGCTGAGGCGGCAGCTCCGCGCCGCCCGCCCCCCCGCCCGGCCCCCCCCCGGCCGCGGCCGCCCGCCCCCCCGCCCGGCCCCCCCCGGCCCCCCCGCGCCCGGCCCCCCCGCTCCCCGCCCCGGCTCACGGTGCTCTCCCCGCCGGCGGCTGCGGCGGAGCGGAGCGGGGCGGCCGCGGGGCTGCGGCGGTGTGCGCGGCGGCCCTGCCCCTGCGCCTGCCCCGGGCCCTGCGCCGCCTCCGCCGCCTCCCGCCGCCGCGCCCCGCCCCGTGTTTACAGCGCCGCCGCGCCCCGCCCCGCCGCGCCGCCCCGCACGGCCCCCGCCGCCGCACGCACCCCCCGGCGCTCCCCGCCGTGCGCTCCGTCCGGCTCCGTGCGCTGGGCAGTCCCGCACCGCTCCGCTCCCTGCGCTCCGCACCCCTGGCACCCGCCGCCCCGCACTGCCCCCCCGCGCTGGGCTTGCACCGGCACACGCCGCCCCGGCACCGTGCACACACACCGGCACACGCAGCCCTACACCTCCCCGCTTGCACACACCCCTGTGCACCCTGCGCTCACTTTTGCATACCCCTCTTACGTTCCCACCCTTGCATGACTCCCCTCACCCTGCACACTTGCACCCTGACACACACCGTGAGCCAGGTGTATACCCCCTGCATGCACGTGCTGTGCGCATGCCCCTTACACCCCCCACGCACGCCCTGCTGCACCCCCACCGCACTGTGTGCACACACCTTGCGTGCCCCACGCCCCGTGGGTGCACCCCTTGCCTCCACCTGCTCGGCCTGCACACACACGCATCGCCGTGCAACCCCTTGCACACACACTGCCCCCCTGCCGCACCATGCACACCTCCTCACACCCTGCAAACTCCCCATGCACTGCCCGCTGCACCCCCTGCACCGCACCCCCGACCCATTGTTCCCCCTCACACCCCTGGCTCCCCACCTTGGTGCAGGTCTGTGGGTGCACCTTGGTCACCGGGAGGTGTCAAGCGGCAGGAGAGCAGCCCTGGTGGGTGGCACCCAATTTCACATGGAAGAAAAAAAATAAAGAAAAAAAAAAGAAGAAAAAATAGAAAAAAGGGAAAAAATCAGGAAAAAAAAAGGAAGAAAATAATAATAAAAAAAAGAAACAGAGAAAAATAGAAAGAAAAAAAAAGAAAAGAAACCAGCAAACCCCAACCCCAGCAGCCTCATCTACGATATGTTTTGCATGAACAATCACAATATTATTTTGCGGTGATGAAGCCAACCCTGCGCCCTGGCAGGCGGGAGCTGCCGACCGCAGCTTCCTCCGGCCTCAGTGCCCACGCAGGGCACCCTGCCAAGCTGCCTGCCCGAGCCCAGGGCCGCAGCCCCCAGCCCCCGCAGCCCCCAGCCCCCTGCAGCCTGAGCGAGTGTGGCAGCCGCTGGCATCTGGAGTGTGGGGGACACGGCCAGGGTGGCGCAGGGATGGGGCTCCTTCGCCTGCTGCTGCTCCCACGGGGCCACTGTGCGGCAGGTGCCAGGGGTCCGGAGGTCCCGTAGTGCCCCCCCTGGAGAGGGGGCCGGGCCGGGGCAGCACCCTGTGGTGCATCCTTCGAGCAGCAGCAACTGGGCAGGAGCCAGGCGGCCCCGGGGGGCCGAGCTTCACCGGTGAAGCTGGTGCCAGGGTGGCACACAGACGCCCCCATCGTGCCCGGCATCCCCCCGTCCCAGCCGCAGCAGGGCCCGGTGCTTTCCCAGCCCAGACGAGGGTCTCGTCCCCCCGGCCAGCCCCTCGCCCTTGGCCACTGGGCAAACACAAGGACGGCGCCGGCGGCCTCAACGCTCAGCCCTTGTGGGAGTCAATGAATAAGGAGCAGCACGGATGCCAACGCTTCTGCAGGCTCGCCTGCGGAGGAGGGAATTTTCTTGGGAAAAGTACCATCAGCACCAGGGAACCCCCAAGGTGAAGCAGCCCAGCTTGCAGCGCGGTCTGGGCCAGCAGCCCACGGTGCCCGGGGACATCTTGTCCCCCAGCCGCTGCGGCGAGGGTGTGCCTTTATCAGCCCGGGCCTGGCCGCGGGGCATGGCCCTGCTGCAAACCCTGGGGGAATGGCCCCCGCCCCTGCCCCGGCCTCGCCGCTGGCGGGGTCCCGTGCTGCCTGGACCACAGACACACACCCAGTTTTCGGGGTGAGCCTGCCCTCCGCCATGCGTGCTGCGCTGGCCACACCGCCAGCACCGCGAGAGCTGCGGGGAGCGCTCGCACTTCCCTAGAGGGATGGCAAAGCTGGCGTGGAGAGGGAAGGTGGTCCCAGTCACCAAAAGCTTGCTGCCCCTTGCAGGGGGTCCCCAGGGCTGGAATCCCTCTGCCCAGCCCCAAAAGCAGCCCCGGGCGCTCCTGCCCGCCCAGCTCGCCCACTGCCAGAGCATCCTTGGCTTCCCAGCTGGCGGCGGCTCTGTTCCCATCCCCTGCACGCCCCTCCGACCGGGTGGGAAGGAAAAAGGCCTGCGGGTGTTTGTGTGGGAAAAAATAATAGAGGAAATTCATTAGGGAACCTCATCAGGGAAAAATGTGAGGGCAGGGACCAGCAGCAGAAGGGAAAGGCTCGAAGGTCCCTCCTGCTGGCTTGGCAGCACTGTCACCTTCCCGCTGCGGACTGCGGAGCATCCCGGGGGCGCACTGGCAGGGCTGCGGGGGGCACGGGGCCGGCAGGCAGATGGGATTCTATTTTCTCCTGCTGCTTCATTTTGGTTTCTGTGTGGGTGGCTCATGTGAACAGAAAGGTGATGGGGAAAGCATTGTGCGAGAACAGCCTGGCCTTTCAAACACCTAAATTTAAGCTGGCAATTTCAGTGTGTTTGCAGGGCTCACGTATGCCCATGATTTTTTCGAGAGCTGCAACAGCCACTAGCTTCACTCCCTCTTTCTCCGAGCGCATTTTTCCCCCGTGAATCATGGCACCAGCCTCCTGGAACAAATCCGTTTCGACTTTGTCCTCGTTCCCATTGTTGTGAGCCAGCTGAGAGGCATTTGCACCGAAGCCACTTCCCAAAGGTCATCTCATTTTCATCAGTCTGGCACAGCACTCGGCGGTGGACATGGATGGAGAGAGATGGAGTTTGCAAACTCTCCTGTCGCTGCTGCCCCGGCCCCCGCAGCATCCATACCCCACACCTGGGGGACACCGGGCCGCGGGTGCCACGTCCCAACCCTCGTCCTGTGGCACCGGCACATGCTAGCACCGATGAGCAAAGCTCCCCTTAGATCTGCCCATCCCTGTCACAGAGCTGCCACCAGCCGTGGGGCGCTTCCTTGTCTCCCCCATGGATAACAGCAGGGAGAAATCCAAAGGGAGGTGGAGAGGGGTGAATAAGCAGGGTGGTGGGGAGCCCGTTGCACCCCAGTCCCCCAGTGCTGGCCGGCACCGGCCACTGCCTCTCCCACCCAGCCCTCCCTCCTGTTCCCTCAGCAGGCTGTCCCCACCACCGGCGAGCATGTGGGGAGGGCTGGGGGACAGGAGATGGTGCCCGGCTGGCGTGGGAGGACCTGTGACACTGCCAGCACGGCCCCAGAGAGCTGGACCCCCCCAGTATCACAGAGAAGAACTTCCCCCAACCCCCCCCCCCCCCCCAACCAGCAGCTGCTCATCAAACCCATTTTTAACCATGCAACACACCAACGGAAAAAAGTGACGCCGTCTTCTTCTTCTCCAACCCATTGTGATAAATGTTATTTCACTCAGCGCTGGCAGATAAAATCAAGTTTAAGCCACATGCCTTAAATACAAGGCTTTATCTGAGCCGGGTTTGGAGCCTGACCTTTATGGCGGTGCAGTGCTGTGTCTGCCGAGCGCTGCTGCTTTTCAGCCCTGGGCACGCAGGATAACAGACACAGCACCCGAGGTGCCTCCGAGGTGGCCCGGCAGCCAGGGAAGAGGAAGGGGAGAAGAGGAAGTTTTCCTGGCCGGGGAGAGGAGGAGGTTTTCCCGGCCAGGGAAAGGAGGGAGGGCTGGGGGAGCTCGGGGATGGATGTGCTGCCCGGCGGAGCAGGACGAGCAGGTGGCACACGTGGGTGACGGCAGCCTGCGCCGGGGCAGGCAGCTGGGCACAGATGTGGTGAGAACAGCCGTGGGACGTGCACCGAGCTGCCACCGGGCTCAGGCACCTGTGGGTGACATCACCAGCGCTGAAAAGCCCCAATCACTGCCCACCCCCAATCCCTCTCCCCACCAAGGGTGGCTGTGTTGGAGTGAGTGGGCATCACTTTCCCCACACCTCGGGTCTGCATCCCTGGTGCTGGGCAGGGACCAAAACCTACATCTTCCACATCCCAGCTGAGCACTGAGCTGCTGAATTAAAAACAAACAACCAGAACAAAACAGTCATTACTCCTCCGTCAGCTTGCTCCATGTCCCCAGTGGCTACTATGAACATGCAAAGGTTTTCTCTCTATATATATACAATAGAGGGTTTAAATATATATATATTTATATGTATGTGTGTGTGTGTTAAAGAAACATGTCAACCACCCATTTGGGGGATGTCACTACTCTTCACCCATCCACAGTGGTGACGGAGGCATGGTAATGGACCAAGGGATGGTCCCGCAGCAGCAGCAGCCTCTTCTGGAGGCAGCAGTGGCTGAGAACGATCCCATCATGACCCGAGTGGTCCCTGGGCCGGGGTATCCCCCGGGAAGGTGTTGCTTTGATTCACTGCTGACCCGAGTTAATTTGTTACCCCGTTAATGGGTATTTCTTGTTCCTAATGGGGCTGAGTGACATTACCCTGAGTGACATCAATGCCTCCCCTGCATGGGAACCAGGACTGCTGCTTCGTTAGCATGCATCTAACCAGTTAGTGGTGCCTGCAACTTTTAACAACCTCAAACTTTCTATTTTTTAATGCTGTAAAAACCACAGTTAAGAAATTTGGCCTCTGCTGAGTGACAGGGTTACTTGGTGATGGGCCGCCACCAGCAAGTGATGGAGAACCTGGGAGGGAGCAAGCCCCAGGTCCCAGCTCATCACTGGGGCACAGCACGATGGCAAAGGGAGAAAAGTGAGTAAACTTGGGTTTTCTGCAGAAGAAAAAGTGAGCCACCCACACGCCAGGAAATCTCTCCTCTCCGTGTGGGTGGTGGAGGCCCCAAGATGAGTTATCTCTAAAGGGCGACTCTGGGGATACCTAGAGATCTTCATCAGCATGGATTTGGTGTGCGCTGAGGAGGAAATATCAGCATCACCACCTGGGGCTTTGGGGTTTTGTGTTGTTTTTTTCAAAGCTCTTTTTTAGCAGCTCATTTTAAAATCGGTTAGAAAATAAGAGCCTCCACCCCAGCCCAGGTCATCTCCCCATGGAGCCATTCCCACGGCCGTCACACCACTCGGCCCCTCCTGGGATGGTTTTACCCTTTATCCCTCCTGCTTCCCCGTGGGATGCCCCGTGGGATGGCAGGAACAGGCACCCGGCAAGGGGGCTTCTCTTTGAGGCTATTTAATAGAAAGTAACAGGGCACGGGCAGCCTGGACCTGATGCCGCAGCAGTGCAGGCAGGCAACTACCCCATCCAAGACCTCTGCTCCTCTCTAGGGCTCAGCTATAATAATTTGTAGCAAAACTAAGAGCCCAGAACGCTAAAATCAAGGTGACTGCAAGCAAAAGTCCCATCCACTGCATCCCTGCGGGCATCCTCAGAGCTCACACCCACACACGGCTTCCCCGGGATGCTCTTGGCCATTGAGCAGGAGCAGCACTTGCAGGCAGACGGGATGCTTGCCAAGCAAGGAGGGATGTACAGTGTCTTACAGCTAACACCTATCTACCATATATAACGATGTGAAACTCCTACACCCACGCGAGCTCCTTCTCCACTTGCAGGGGGGCTGACATTTAAGCTGCGGAGGCTCCAGCCCGGCTGGCGGCACAGCTGGCAGGGACATACCTGCACCGCAGCTGCTGCTAAAAAAAATAAATCACTACCCCGAGGTGGGGCAGGCAGAAATTAGTATTAATGAGGGGCAAAGACACAGGTAAAGAATACATTGTGCTCATAACGCAGTGTCATATGCTGCTCCAGAAAGTGCTCTGCACTTTTTGGAGCGGCATATGATGCTGTGTTATGAGATGAAGAACTAAATAAATATGTTTTACTATACATATAAAATCTTGAGGCTGGCAGAGGTTTTTGCCTGGACAGAGAACAGCTGGCTCCAGTTCAGCTCAGAAAAAGATTAAACAGAGGAGGAAGGGCAAAAAAAGAGAAGCAACACAAGCGCTGAATGTTTTTATTTCCACCAGCTACACGGAGGTTTCTCCAGCTGATCTGCCTCACAGCGCGACTTGCTGCAGCTAATTTCTTAACCAGCTGCTTTGTATCAAACCCAAAGGCTTTTCCATACACCACGGGAAGCCTAACAAGAGGCAAGGCAGCATGCAGTGGAGGGTAATCCAAGAGTTACTTGCTATAAAAGGGGGCAGAGGAGCCCCAAAGCAGGGAGATGCTGGGATCCATCCCTGCCAGCATCCCTGCCTCCCTGGGCATAACTCGCTGCCCGCTGCTGGGGTGGGTGGGGGGATCTGCAGCTGAGCAGTTCAAGCAGCAGGAAAATACTGCAATACGGTGAGAGGCAGGGAGATTTATGAAAGTCTGTTGTTTGTCTCCCTCCTGTGGATAGATGCACAAATAAAATTAATGCCCTTGCCTCCCCCCGGGGCTCTGCGGGTAAAACATCCTTTTTTCTATCTGCTTTGCAGGATTGTCACCCAGGCCCTGCACCAGCATGCAGACGAGCGGTGTCAGGGTGGCCGCATCCTGCAGGCTGTGAGGGTACTGCTGCGAGGGTGCTCTGCAGCTGCCCGACAGGCGATGCCCATGCACTGCTCACCCACATACTGCTCGCGTGCAGCTTAAGCCGGGAGGGTCTGCGGGCCGCCCAGCTGCTGGCAAAGCCCAAGCACCACACTTTTGCATGCTGTGCACGGGCTGAGCACTGATTTCCCCGTGCAGCACTGCTGGCTCTCCGCTCCCCGCCACGTTACCTTCTCCACAAATTACCCCAGGTCCCGTAACTCTGGGTTATGGCTCCCCATTTTATCCACGGGTGGGAAGAAGGTCTTCAGAAAGAGAAGCGTCTCGGTGCTGGAATTGTCCTGGATATCCTGGCCCCCCAGCACCACACCAACCGTTATTTACCACCTGCAAGGCACCAGTGCAGAGCACTGCCCACCTGCGTGGAGCAAAGCCCCGTACAGATTTACTCCCTGAGATCAGCTAGCAGCCACGGAGGCTCAAGCGAAGGCAGCAATAAGCCGCGGTGCAACTCCAGCGTGGCTGGCACAGCCGGGGAGCTCTTGCCCCTGTATGGGAATCCCAGCAGAGCAGAGGCAGGGCAGAGCAGGTCCAGCTGGGAAGCCCTCCAAAGCCATCAGAGCTGTGGCTCCAAAGGTCTCAGAGACTAGTTTTAGCAGCAAGTCTCAGCTTAGCAATGCGGGGAAACAAAAAGAAAAGTGGCTCGGTGGGAAGGGGAGCTCGAGAAGCACCATCCATCCTTTGCAGTGACTATCGGCTGCATCCAGCTACTCCTGGCATCCTTTCAAATGTTCAACTGCAAGAATAAATGCAGCAAGCGAGGCAAGCAGAGAAAACCTCAAGCCGAGCCATTTGCTCGTGCGGGTCAGTGCAGAGGCTGTTCCCAAGTAGCAGCATCCATCCGCACCTGAGGATGCAGGCAGCCTGGCACGGGCGCTGCCGTGGAGGTGGTGTGTCCAAGGTGCCTGCCAGAGTCCTTCAGAGTTTGTGTAATTCAGGTGATTCAAGTTAATTTGATGTTTAACATTTGACAAGATGGCAGTAAAGCAAAGCCAACCTCGTGCGAGCTGGAGTGAGCGACAGCATAGACAGCAACGATTCAGCACGTTGGTGTGTGGCCACTGTAATTAAGAAGTGTCAAAATAGATAAAGGGGAATAGGGGGCACTTGTAAAGGAACGCTTTCCTGGTATATTCCCAGAGTATTTGCAGAACATTCTGCCACAGTAAAGGAAAAAACCCTCGTAATGAACAGAAACCAGCCGTTCCAGTTCTGGCTGGGAGAGACACCTGCTTCGCGGTCTCCTCCTCATCTAAGACTGTCGTGGCTGGTCAGAAGGGAACGTAACACCAGTGGCAAGTGTGCCCCCGGTCCTACCCCATTAACTCTAACCTGCAAACCTTGATTGCTCTCAGCCCAGAAGCACCCAAGAGAGAGGGCAGAGCAGGAGGGCTGAGTGCCCCAAACCTCTGAGAACTGCAGCGCTGCGAGTGCTGATGCTCAGCTGCATGTTTGCCTCATCACCGGCTCACAACAGTGTTTCCTCATATTCATTAATTATCTGCAGCGGCTTTTTTGAGAGAAGAGAGACCTACACCAAACCTGCTCTCCTTACACCTACCAACCACAGCTTTTTCTCTGGGCAGGTGTATAAAGCTACACAAGATCACACCCACATAACCCACATTACGTACACACTATTTCACTTCCAATCACTGGCACAGATTTTTTTTTTTAATTGTTATTATTCCTTAATATCCTATCCCACAGGCGCTGCTACCCTTCCCAGTGGACTTGGCCTCTGCCAGCAGCAGGTCCAGCTGGGACCTGGCCAGCATTGGCCCCATCGGGCATGGGGGAAGCTTCTGGCACCTTTTCACAGAAGCCACCCCTGTAGCCCCCCACGACTAAAACCTTGCTGTGCAAACCCACTGTGACCTGCATGCCCATTTCCACCTCGCTCCTCCCCAAAGGCTCTGCTCACTATTGTTCATGTTGGGAAAATGAGTCCTCAACCTGTCACACATGTTTTCCATTGTGTGGATGAGCCCGCCCTGCACATGGCTGGACCGCATGTATCGCCGGTACACTTCCCGGCCTCCGCATGACAGCCACACTTGCCAGCATCGTCGGTCTGAACCTGGCATTGACCCTGCTTTCAGGTCAAAGCAGCAGACTTCCCAAGTTCCCTTCAACAAGGAGTCGTCGATGGCCTTTTTTCAAAAATCCCAGGGGAGACCGAAAGCAATTACTTCATCTGTACAATACTTTTCACCAGCTTTCTCCCTCCCCTTTAGAAGTACAGAACATTATGACAATTGTCTACAGTCTCCAGCATGCCCATGCCTCCCAAACTGGACAAGTTAAATTAGAAAGTAATTTTTTTCATGCCATTTTTTTTTCCACAAAAGCACAAGAAGATGCAAGTTATTCCCAAAGTTAGCCATTTATTGTTAAAACAAATTAGTATAAAAAGATTTCACATGACTGAGATGCCAGTCCTCAGGAACTGTGCAAACTACATGCTTATTTTCGTGACCGTTTGTTTTCTATAAGCAACACAACAAGCCTGTTCCGAAGGAACTTTATTTCCTTTGCATATGACTTGCAAAATAAGTCCTTCAGCCTTTTGCGCAGAACTCCTAGAGAAGGCAGGCTGCGGCAGCTGGGGATGTTTAGCATGCTCTCAAAGAACTCCTTCCACAGGTCAGCGTTGGGAAGCCTGCAAAGGAACAAAAATGCATCAAAAGTATTTTCTTCTACATTCAAGCAGTTAAAATACTGTTTCCCGTATTTCTCCAGCTCCCTCCCCAGTTGCAGGCTGGAGCAAAGGCAGACATCGCTGCAACACAATGCAGCTCCCGCTGTGGCACTGCTTAGCGAACCGCTGGGATTTTTCCCGGTTTGTTGTTGTTCCCCCCTTCCAGGCAGCAAGCCGCCAAGGATGCCGTGCAGCTTGCCACGTGCGCTGCTGAAACGCTTCCTGTGCTTAAGCTGGTGAATTCTATGCAGCAGTTTCCACACACTGAACGCAGTTTTCAGGGCATCAAGAAGCGCATACAAGCAACACAAAATGGTGACAGAAACTAACCTTCAACCTGGTACTAATGATGCACCTTTCTAGGCAAGGGAAGATTTTGAAAAGATTCGACACCAACCTTCTGAAGGTCCCCTCAGGCTTCCAGATACCATTTTCATTCTTCACTTTCATGTAGGTACCAAAAAGCATGCAATACACCGTTGCTGCAATGCCAAAGTAGTCCGTCTAAACAAAGTATAAACAAGTTTCATATTACAAGTGTGTTGAGACCACTAAAAATTAGCTGAAAAACATTGTGCGGAGCCAACAGGGCAAGCTCTGTAAGAAGAGGGTTCAGGACTGAGCTTTTAAAGCAACAAGCTGAAGATACAACTCTAGTGCAAAAGTCCAATATTTTTGCAGCTCATTTATTCAGGCCAGATGCATTTGCAGCAAGCTCCAAACGTCCAGGCTGCCTATGCGGTCTCATACCTGGTAGTTCCACGGTTTCTGTGTCAGCATTTCAATACACTGAAATCCAGATGTTTCACACTTTGCGGTAAACGCCGTTCCTTCAGGGAAGAGTTTCATGTCTATACTTTGGCCCAAGTCAATGAGCGTCAAGCCATGAGAGAGCCCATCTATGTCACACGTGTCATTGTCCAGAAACCTTCAACCGTGACGACAAGAAGTGATCACGTAAATATCAAGGCTACAATATCACGATATGCTGGCATCTCAGGCAGCAAAGGGAAATACTTGCCTTTCTCCAAGTATAAAGTTGTCAGGTTTAATGTCACCGTGAATGATTTTGCAGTTATGGAGCTCTTCCACCATATAAAGAATTTTTACAGCAAAGTAGATGACAAGTGCTTGAGGCATCACCTTTTCAGGAAGCTTTTTGTAAATGTTTATGGCATTCTGTAAACAAAAATAGTGAAGAACCATCAGCTGCACAGAAAGAACTTGGTACGGATTACAGGTCTATGTTGATACACACAGAATAAGTTCACAATGAAGGTCTGTAAAGTGGAGAGGAGACGTCTGAATATCGTAATGTAATAGCACTCCAAAGAATATAAATGTTCTGAGGCACGAGCTGATTCCACTCACCAGCAATGTTCCATAGTTGTAAAGCTCACCAACCAAAATGCTTCCATTTTGAAATAAATGAGCAGAATAAAAGTGGATGTAGAAATGGCATATGCTTGGATCGAGCCTTTCTACCAGTTGTGTTGCTATATAGAACTCCCAGGGGTTGGCAGGCTTCTGGACCTGTAACCAGAAAGTCGATTTACTAGAAAAATCTATTAGTATTAAAAGCAGAAGTTCTTCTCAGGTTGGTGGGTTTTTTTGTTGTGGGTTTTTTTTTTTTTTGTTTTTTGTTTGGTTGGGGGTTTTTTTGTTTGGTGTTTGTTTTGTTTTTTGTTTTTTTTTTTTTTTTTAATAGCAGACCAGGCATTTTTCCTCTTAACCAAATAAAATGCTTATATCTACAGTAGTTAACCTCAAGTTGATACACTTAACGATTGAGGCTCTTGAATCAAGACTTCAGTTACACGCCACAATTCCATCCTAGCTTATACAGTCTTCCGCGTTATCTGATAAGTCTGTCCGCAACATTGATATTTCTGCTGGCAACAGACGTTTAGTGCAAGACAGACAGAAGGCTTTTTAAGTCAAAACAGGGAAATCCTTCCAATTCTTTCCCCTACTATTTCCCCCGCTATGCTGAATACCTGATGCTCCAAAAAACCAACCAAACAACTGAAGTCACCTTTACATACTAGAAAGGTCCCGGTTAAGGTGTTAACACAAGAAAGGATTGTTTTTCTGAAAGATTAAATGTTGCAGAGGAAATCCACAAAAAGGCTGGGAAGGCAGACCTAATGTGGAAAGGCTAAGGGTGCGTGTGGGGGTGTGTGCGTGTGTGAACTCCACCAAGTAACCATGTTTCAGCCAGGCTGTAGTAACTGCTCCAGGTGCCCTCCCCGCCAGCAGCAGATGCGGGGTTGTGTGACCCAGCAGAACCCTCGTGGACTAAGCTGACCCTGCAGTCACACACTTTCCTTTTGGCAGTGGTTCCACTGTAAACACATGCTATCATCTGTTGCTCATTCCTGCACTGAAGCAGCCTGGAAGAAGACAGGGCAGAGCCAAGAGGGCTCAACCTACAATCGCCATCAAGACAAGTGAGTTTATTAATAAAACCGCACCAGGGAGGTACCACCCAGCCAAGTCACCATAACCGGCCAGCTGCCAGCAAACAGGCTGGCTGCACAAAGTGCAAAAACGCTTGTGGAAAGCTAGTGGGCACGTAGCTGGGACAAAGAGCAGCCCCAATGTCATTGCCAATCCACATACATTTTCTGTGGACTAAGAGCATTTGCTTAAGTAACTGCCTTTGTCCAGCTAAGAAAGATAGCCTGGTTGTAATTCTTACTCCTTGGGATACTTGTGACTACTTTATAAAGAAAAGATGAAGCAGTAAGTCGAGTCAAGAGGATAAATAACCTCTTCTGATGTAGAGCCAATCAGACATCACAGCATCCAACCTGAACAAGGCTTTGAGGACTGACCAATATGCTTTACTTCATATTTGTAAATACATATTTGTAAAAACACTCAGCAGAATCCACCCAGGGTAGCTGTCATTATAGTTAACACTCCAGAAGTTTCCAGCAAAGCTATTCCAAATCAACACTTCTTACCTTGAATATTACTTTCTGATTGTTTCTAGAGTTACTGGCATCCAGAATGGAAGCTTGATAGACTTGGGCAAAAGCTCCCTCCCCAACCAAGCAGTCCACATGGAATGAGTTGGAACCTTTAAGAGATTAACATAATTAAGTCTTGCTTGCAAGCTTCACAGAAGAGACATCACTACTCAGACAAAGAAAAACAAAAAAGCAGCAAAAAGCACCAGCTTGTATAAGTTATTGCTTTAACCATAGAGCTAGTCTTTCTTCTACAAGTCTCTCCTCGCTAGTTCTCCTTCCCATACAAGGGAGCCTGTACTCGCTATTGAGAACAAGAGCGCTGTGAAGTGCCACATACTAAATAAATAAACAAATAATAATAATAAAAAAATCATTGTTTCTATTTTAGTCTGACTCCCTGGAAGTAATCAAATTCCAAAATCCATTCTTTACAAAGTAAACACTAATGTTTAAGTCGTACAACTATGTTGCAATTACTGTCATACAGATTGTGTTGACACAGGACTGCTGCTGTTCTATACAAAGTTTGAGAGTTGTGTCACAGATTACTGGGAAAGGAAAACTAGGAAAATCCCCTACTCTGAATGCCTAATCAAACACGCTTATGCTACAAAAGACAAACAAAAAAACCAGGTCTAATTTCCAATCTGAGGTTTAAATAACCTGGAAGCTATCTGGATATACACGCAAGTAAACTGAATTAGAAAAACACTTCAGAGTTTCCCTGAAAAACTTCAAGAAATGCTTTAAAGTGAAATGTTTGAAGTAGCTCTTACCCAGTCGGAATTCAGCCTTCAGTGTGATGGGTGGAAGAGCAGACTTCCATTCAAAGTAGTTGCTGTAGGTGTGGAGTGGTTTAGGAAGCTCTGATAAGAATTTGCAAATCAATTCCTTATCCCAAGGGTTTTCAACAAGGACTTCATGGAAAGAAGAAAAATATTTAAGCTCTAAAAAAAGTGTCATTTCAAAGAGGTAACACAAGCTTATACTTGAATAAGCGTCACTGATCTGGAAAAAAAACAACAACCCAAACTAAAAAAAAAAAAAACAAAGAGGGATAAGTTTAGACTGCCTCAATTTTGACAATCCAGCTTTTATACCTATGTCTTCCCGGTTAAAGTTGCTCCAAAAGACACATTTCTGAAATATTTGAGCCTCAACTAGCAAAGAACCCTTAGGTACTCTCAAGTACTCCTGTACTTCAGAATATCTTTGGCATTGTGTAACAGGTACAACGCACGCTTGTCCTTCCTTACATCCCTTGTGCCGAAGCAGCAATCTCCTTGCAGGAGCCACAAGAGTCGCTGACTGCAGTGACCACCTTCATGCTGGAACAAAGCTGCAAGAACGTGACACTGCCCTGCTCTTGGACTTGATGGAAGAAAACTGTAGGCAATGGTCCGTACCTGCAGCTCTAACACTCTGGGCTGCCCTGTACTGCCCAGCTCCAGACAGCTTGTCATGGAAAATTTTGTCCACCCCAGATGACAAGGCATATTCAGTTCTTCTCACAGCAGTCTTTTCATGTAATGCCTGAGAAGCAGCTGTAGCCATTCCTTGAACTCCATTTCCTTGAAGCTCCTCTTGTTCTGCAATTTGTTCTAGAGCAGGGCTATGTATTTAAAACAAAATATTATTAATTGACAGTACTGCCAGGGTTTTTTGCATCTGCATTAAGCACAAGTGTGTCAAATCGCCATGTTGGAGACCTTGCCCATAACCAACATTAAGATGAATAAAATGGACATTTCTCAAGAAAACAAGATTTGATCGTATTGTACTGCCCATACCCTAATTAAACCTTTGAGTTTGTTGGCCAACAAGTTCAGCCAATATTGAAAAGAGAGCAGTAGTTTTACATGCACAGCCATTAAAACTTTTGGGGCAGTTAACTTTTAATTTAAATGTGTCAGAAACTTAAATCATAGGAGCATTTTTAGGAGCATTATCACCATACCAAGGTTCCTTTGCCTCCACAAGGTGCCAAGATGTATGCTAAGCAGAGTCAGCCTGACACAAACATGTCAGTTCTAGACTGCTTGGAAAATGTGCATCGAGAGCAGCAGAGCAAACCTGGCATAGATTTGCCCAGCGCTCTCCAGACTTGGAGGTCTCAGCAAGTCGTGACATACCTTAGCTTCTTAGTCTTTGTCTGCTTGTGCAGTTCTTCAGGAAACTCCAAATCCATTTGCCGTAAGTCATCCCCGCAGGCTGAACAAAGGGAGCAGCAACAATAGCAAATGTTTATTTTCCCCAAAGGCAAGTGCATTTAGAGTATTCTTACAAAGACAAGCAGGTTCAGTCACACCGCAGCTGCGAAAGCTGGTAAGTTATCCAGAGCTCAACAAGTAAAGGTAAGCCAGAACTCAACAAGCCCATTTAAAAATACATGAGTAAAGATAACAGCTTGATTTCTTTAGGGAGTAAATTCCAAGACTAAAGAGGGCCAGACAAGCATAACTGTGCCCCTCGAAGAAGGTGCTGGGACTTCAGCCAATTTTTTTGGCCATTTACAACTCCTTGGAACAGTTCAGAACAGCAATTTGACAGTACAGTCAAAGCCTCTCTTGTCCCTCGCCACCTTCTCCTATTCCCCCAATTAAAAATTCTTGGAAAGCTTATGTGCTCGGCCAGCCCGAGCTCCCAGCTGCTGTTCTGCAGGGAATGCGTGCTCAGAAGCAGCAGCAGGAGCCATACCTGCACGGTACTTGGCAAGGGCTGCAAGGTGACCCAGGCACAGGCAAGGAGCTAGACAGTACTGAATGAGATGCTCCCGACCCGAAGCGCTCGTTATTTTACCTTTGTACCCCAAAGCTTGTTGCGAACATGCCGACAGGTAATTAAATGGCGTTGATACAAGCTGGGCAGCTCGTGCGAAGTCTCTTGTGTTGTTTGGACTGGGAGCTAAGGTTTTATTACTGCTTGGTGCATTCCACACTGTATAATCATCCCTCAAGGACTCCAATGTCCCTGCCTCTTCCTAGATGGGGAAAAAACATATAAAGATTTAAAACCAAGCCATCAAAACTATCCTGCCAGAGCTGCAGCTGTAACCTATCAGCAGTCTCTGCAGTCTGTTTCAGTAATGTTGAGTCTGCACATGTCAACTTACAGTACTAGAAAAATAAGTGAATGGCAATAACGTAAATCTGTGATTTACATAATTTTTTTAATCAGACCTGAACATCGGCAATAATCAATACCGCAGCAAAATAGTAGACAACAAAAAATTGCCCTAAGTCTGAGAAATCCCCTCTCATTACTTAGTGATCACTTATAACCATCCAGACTGAAGTTTTATGCATCTCCTTGGCTATGAGAACTGTTAGGTGGTGATCAGAATGTTCAGTGTCTCTTGCTCGCTGTCCTTCCTCTCTCAAATAACACCAAATCCACACATCAACTGCAGTCAGGTTTGTTCTAGGGACTGACATCTCCACTATCAAGCTCCTAGGAGTTTTGTAAAAATTAACAACTGAAAAAGTTCATCCCGTTGGCAGGAAATGGGAAAGGGGATCTAGACTTCAACTAGATATCATTCATAAGAATAATTGCAGGACTGGGACAGAACAACGGTAAATACAACCACCTCTGAGACCCCCTATAACGACATAACCCATTTTCAATGCCAATTCTTGCAATAAGATCAAACACTCACTTCTGTACTTGCTGTACAGCCAGACAAGGGACGTTCTCCAACACTTCTGGGCTCTTCTGGCCTGTTTTTATGCTGTGGGATCCTGACAAAACAGGTAGTTTAGAATAGCTTTTCCCCAGAAACTTTCCCAGGCAGACAATCATAACAAAGATTTGTTGGTTTTAACCTTTTTTTTTTTTTCCCCTAAAGAATCCCATTTGCAGATACTTAGAGAAGCCGCAGCAGCTCAAAGAAACAAGCTATCCAGAATTACCCAGAAAATTAAGCATCTCAAGCATGCTGTCCAAACAGGGAAGTTGCGCAATTCCACAGAGAAGCAACTACAGCTTTCTCATGCCACTTCCACACAGCTGCTAGCAATTGTATTCAAGCCAAGCCTGATACTGCAAATACGGTCACAGCTAAGTTATATGGAATAGAATCAATCCTATACATAACCCTTAATAAACTGAACTCAGCTGTTACTTTTTTCCTCCTTACCTGCTGTTCTCTTTTTCATTTTCATCTTCAAAGATAGAAAATGCAGGCATGACAGGAGCAACAACATTATTTTTCACACTTCCATCAGGCTCTTAAAAATAAAAAATAACCAATATAATCTTCATTGGGTGAAGATAATACAAACAGTCACATTTTCACCCCTAACCAGGCAACTGACAGCTACATCCAGCTAGATCAACAGCATCCTCAGAATTGCCACTCAAATCATCTTTCCTATAAGGTCCTGGAAATGGGGAAGACTTTTCCACTTCAAAATCAAGACTTGCCAGGAGCACAGAAGCCTTCTTGGCTGCATCTGACCAGTTGTGAAATCCCTGTGGTCACTCCTAAAAGCCACTGCTACTGCCTGGTGCTCAGACAATTTCAACCGTTACAATAAGCTGGCAATTCAGATACTAACACCCAGTCTACAAAATGTTTCAGAAGAAAGCTCTACTCACATGAAGTACCAGCTGTGCCCTTTTCAAAGTTAGGTTTTAAATACTAGAGAAGTCTCTATGGACAAAGCAACATGTTCAATGCATACATGAATAGACTTGCTAACAGTAAAGTGCTTCTGCTGTTTTCAGGCTGTGCATCAGAATTCAGAACTTGTCAGTAAATTAAATTATCAGGAAAGAAGTTACTTCTTCACACCTACTCATCTCAAAATTATCAAGACTAATGGAAGGGGTGAATGGGAAATAAAGGAATGAAATATCATGGACCGAAAAAATAAATAGTACATACCACATTTTCTGCAAGAGACTTCAGATTGCTCCTTGCTTTCTTCAAGAGACAGCTCAGGCAAGATGGGTGTTTGAAACATATCCATGAGAAATCCTAAAAAAAAAAAAATAATTAAAAATTTTCACTGGAATATTAACCCCAGTAAAAGAAATTTTCTGATGTTCTCCCATTGTATAGTAGTCAAATCAAATGCCAATTAATTATAATCTTATCATTTATCAAATACTATTCCCCAATTATTCCTTCATATTGCATTTACACACGCCAGACAGCTGAACATACATGGGAAGATCCAACTTGGCCGGCACATACTTGTTGATGCCATGGCCTTTTTTTTCTTCTTCTTCTTCTTCAAGATGAGATTTCGAGTTCTCCTAAAGGAGCAAATTCTCCTTTATCTTCTTAGATATTTGGAAAACTAATGAATACCACAAGCTTTCTGTTTTTGCAGATATATATTTAGCTGCAGCAGTTTGCTACACATTAGTGGGTTAGCAGTTAGCGGGCTTACTATCAAAACAGAAAAACATGGCAGAAGAGTACAAAAGGGATAAGACAGCATCGGGATATTATGGCTCACATCTGACATTAGAAACACAATTGCATTTTCCCTTTTAGGATTTTGAAGCAGCAATGTTTGGAATTGACAGTTTGTTAAACAGTCAAAGACCTTTCGCATAAGTCATCCTTGTTTCAGCTTTGGGGAAGCTCGATACCAACTAGAGTTGCCTTACTTAACTTCCTAACACTCTTCCACATTAGTCTGTTGTAGGTCTTCACCTCGGGAACCGGAGTCCCTGACAGCACTGACAAAGGCAGCTCAGAGAACACGCTGCCCACACAGCGTGGCAGGTGTACCCCCAGCAACCCACCCGGGAGCTTATAGCATGTGGCTGCTGGGATGTCAGTAAAGCACCTACTTTTACAAAAAAAAAAAAAAAAAAAAAAAAAAGTTTTGGGTCATCCAGACAATTGCAAAAGAAGAGTACCAATTTAATTTTATTTTCCTCTTTGACTGAATGCTGTGCACGCCCATCGCTAGATAGCCTCCGCGTATAATTTGGCTCCACCGAAATGACCAGGCAAGGTCCCATTAACTCCAGTGGAACCAGCATGTTATTCCAGATGCTTACCCAATGCTTCCTTCGTATGAACTGTAGGTGAAGGCTGCACTTTGAATGGTGTTGCCTGCCTTGCTCCTCCCAGCGAGGTGTTCGGCGTAGCTTGAGAAGCATTTCCAGAAGCAAAGGCAGAATTTCCAACTAGAGATGCTAGAAAGGAGAACAGCGAGATCACTTCTGAAGCAGCCTGGGATTGTTTATTCACACTGCGGGAGCTAGCAAAATGTTAGTAAGAAAAGTAAATAAGATGAGTAGCAGAATGACAACCCAGAATTTTGGGAGAGATTTTGGCTTGTTCAGAGATCTGCTTGGCAGATTCCCAAGGAGTCTGCCCTGAAGGGCAAAAGGGACCTCGGAGAGCTGGGTGGCCTCTGAGGCTCAGCCTTCAATTCACAGGAGCAATCCACTCAGACACAAAGTCAAGCAGGCAGGAAGCCAGCAAGGACAAACAGGGAACTCCCGACCGAGCTCAGACAAAAAGGAATTGCACAGAAGGTGGAAACAGGGACTAGCTCCACGGAAGGGATACAGAGACATTGCCCAAACACGCAAGGATGGAGTTAGCAAAGGCAGCAAGCGTAGCTAGGGTTGGAACTAGTAGCCACGTACTATTGACTCCCCACCAGTATCACTCATACCAACAGCACCAGTCCTTACCAAAGCTGAGCCCATTACCTTCTTTCGCACCCACAGAAGTAGCTAGCCCAGCAGATCTCTTGGTAGGGCACCTTCAAAGGGAATATTAAGAGCATTAGTTCATCCCAGACAGACAGCAGGTAGCGATTCCCTCCCCCCTGCCCCCACCACAACTGACTTCTTTAGTCACACAAATGAAGCAACTGAGAGATCCTCTAGAAAATTGTTAGAGGCTGCCCCCAGAGAGATTCTCATACAGTTGCCAATAGGTATAAAACCTGAAAGGCAGCAGAAACCTTTAGAAAAGCCAAACTGCAGGCACTGAATGCTCTTCTTGGATACAGCGTGTGCTCCATAACGTAAGCGAATGACAACTAGTTCATTTCCTCTTGTTGGCCAAGCCCCTCAGCCCAGGTTCCCCCTCGGCCCCCCAGTATTAGCTAAGGCACACAGGGCAGGAGTGCAGAAGGTAAATACAAGCACTTTTTTCTTCTCTGGAGACCTTTGTGGCCAAGACACAACGTGTGGGATCTGCACGAACTAAGCATATCGTGTTACTCCAGGCATGGCAAGGACAGCGATGCTGAATAATCACTTCAGTTACACACTGAATTTCCTCTTGATTATTACAACTAAAACACAGGGTTAAAGGAATTAAAAACTGAAATGAGGACTGTAAGTTACGCAAGTTTGATCTATGTCTAAATATTGGTTTCCATGAGCCACTTCAGATTTTTATTTTTTTCCAGAAGAGGGAGATTATTTCTTTTTTAGTAATTCTCAGCTGAAGTGTAGACAGTGAAGACTGCAGAATTTGCAAAGCAAGAATAAGCCTGTTCATACGTACTGTTCTCCAGCGCTCCAGTTAAGAGTGGATCTAGGATGCGCCTGTTCCTGAGCTGAAACATTATTGGACAGAGAGTGTAACAAACTGTTCTTGAGCTCTCCAAGCTCTAGCTGAGTTTTGACTGCATCCTTCTTATCTGTTACTTCCCAGAGGGAGGCTGATGATATCTGGTGGTCAACGGGTCTCACTGGCTGCAGTGTAAGAGCAGTGGACGATAAAGCGCTTGATTGAGGCTGGTCTGGCACCAGAGCTTGGGTGTTTTGCAGATCTGAGTTTTGACAAGATGCCATCCGGTTCTGCTGTAGAGCTGCACTGGGTATCACATGTGGATGCACCTTTAGAGGAAAAAAAATGTTCTTTAACACTCAAACACCCCGCCCCAAGTATAGCCTTTTCCAAGTATAGACATTTTCCCTTTTATTTCTGCATAACTAGAACAGTTTTCCAGGCATAAGAGCACTTCCATATGCAACCAAAACTAAATTGTGGAGAAGCAAAAGCAAACTTTTGGGTTTAATGATTAAAATTTACATCATCAAGTATTTAAAGTTATGCCAGCTATCCATACTAGTCAGATATTGCAGCCTGAACTTCCAGATTTGGTTAACCAACTACTCTGGCTACTGTCTGAAGCACGGTTAAATGTTGTGAGCGATGTTGACGAGGACTGCCCCTGTGGATCACACTACGTACTTACCACCCTCTTATTTGGTTCAGCTGATGCTGTAGGTGCTGGCTCCAGTCTAGTTTCCTCCAAGCTTCTGGTGAGCTGGGTGAGCTGCTCCAGCTTCTGCTGTAGGGCTTGCAGTTCAAGGACAGCTGACTCTTTTTTCCTTACAGAGTCTCTCTCTTCTTCTTCTAAGGATTAAACAATGACATTAAGCTAGACAGTTAATCAATACCCGAATGAGTTTCTCAACACAGACATTACAAGCTGCTTGAATTTAAAATTTAGATCTATAGTCTGTATGACAACAGGATGACACTCAGCCTTAGATGCCTAAGTTTGGGAGAAGGGGATGTCTCCCCCATGACCCACTGTGTCCAACCTCTTGCTCCTGATCCCTCAGGGGATGGCTACACAGTGCTACCTCAGCGTGAGCCCGGCGATCAGCGGCAGCCAGCCCTCACGCTTTCCAGAGGAGGCGACAGGCCAGCCTACCTCCCACCTGCTGCGTGCTTGCGGTGCCAGGCCCCGTGCTGCTGCAAGCACACTAGTGGCACCCATCCTCACCACAAAAGGAAACCAACCCAAAAAGATTCCACCAACATGCCCCTTTGGTAAGGCTTCGGTGGGGATGGAGCCTGCCGTCCCCAAGGGAAGAGGCCCAGCTGGGAATTATCATACACAGCTGCTGGATTAAAAAAAAAAAATAAAATCCAGACTCAAACATTTGTTTTAAAAACACATTGCCACCTACACTCCCACTGAATCTCTCCCTGTCCCGCTGAGTACAACTCATCCGTTTCTTCCTTTACCAAATGAGATAATTCCTTCTTACGTCCAACAACATTCCCCAGCAACCTTTTTTCTTCCTCCTATAAATGGTCAGATAAACAACTAAATTCCAAGTAGCGGCTCTTTATTTGCACTCAGTTTTGGCTTTGCTTCTCTACGACCTAATCTGTCCATTTGAAAGCCCACTACTTGTTCTCCAAAACATCATCATTCAGCAAACAAAGGTATTACCTCTAATTACAGACTTTTCTATGCCTTGAGAACCCTCCCAGCTAGAAGCCTGCCAGCGCAGACTATACAAGAGGCATCCCGCAGCCACATTTGCCAAGGCGGCCAAGTGAAGACAGTGTCACTCTGCTGCAGCACGCCTTTGACTGACTGGGGCCAAGGACAAAATGTGGCATCATATGTGACCATATGGGAGTTTAAAGCGTACTCTGAGCTCTCTCTGATTACAGCCTACTGATAGGAACCAAGACACTCTCAATCTTGAATTACTGGTGGCAGAGCGCCACAGCTAGAGCTCACCCCAGGGTAACTAGTACTGCTAAGAGCTGCTCACACTTCCCTCCTGTTTCCCCAGAAGAAACTCCATTCTCTATGAAAAACTAGGTTTGAAAAGACAAACCCAAGGGATGAGCTCAAACAGTAAATATCGATGTCAGTTGTTTGGCATGTTACCTGATATTCCCAAGCTCACCCCACCCTGTTTCTGTACAGGGATGCTAACCTGGGCTTTGAGGACAGTTTCAGGCTTCAGTAGAGAGCTGAAAAGAAATGAATGCAGCCAACTACTGTTTTTTCAAGAATATAAGAATGTTTCTGAAATAGCTAGATGGAAAGAGAAGAATACCCCATTCTTGCTGTCTTCTGAGGCGCTCGTGTTTCTTGAAGTATCTCTTGGCTCTTAGCTCCTCAAAGGAAAGTTCAGAGCCTTCGCATACGAGCAGGTTTTTATCATACATTGCAACCTGCTCACATTCAACAACAGTAGATGATGACTTGGGAAGAATTTCAGATTTGGAGATGTACGTAACATACTTCCTGTGAGGAAAAATAAGAAAAAACTCTATTCAAGTTAATTGGACTTATTCTGGGAGCGTGTTAATTTTTCTACAGTGCGACTTAAAAAAAAAAAACCCTACACACTTACACTTCTTCTCTTCCACCAGAAGAACTGGACTGAGTACCAGCAGAATCAGGACTCTAAAGCAGGGCAGGGGGAAACAAAAAATAAAAAAAAGAAAGAATTCCAACATTATAGTTAGCCATCCATTTCAACAAGACCAGCAGCCACGAAGCCCCCAATATTTAATTCTGACTGAAGCAATGACAATACAGACCACGAGCGTGGCAAGAACACATCCGAGTGTTCTACAAGTCATCAGAACCTGAGGAAGTTCATCCTGAAGAATTAACCATGTAACAATTTGCCATAATCTCAGAGAACTTTTGGAAGACGAACTAAGATCTCAGAGAACTAAGAGAGACAGATGTAGTTCTGGGAACTGCAGTCCAGAAGGACACGGGAACTAGTTGAACAGGTAGTTTCTATTACAAAAAACAGGCACGTCTGTTAAAAATCACTTGGGTTTGTTAAGAACAGACCGGATGGCCTCACCCAATTTCTTTCTTTAACAAGCTATCCGACCTCAAGTGAAGGAATAGGCAGCAGACATGGTAAGTTTTAAGCTCTATTCCATCATGCAAGATATCTTTCAGTATTTGCAGGCAATACCAAATGGAAAAAGACACAAGCACTTTAGAAAACAGGACTGAGTTGAGAAAGGTTGCATCAGTTTCTTACCCACAGTCTTTCACTCTTTAATTTCACCTCCTGTTCACTTTTCATCTGACTGCGTTACAAAGACTGAAGAATTTTAACTAGCCCTGCCAAACCTCAGAAGAACGAGCGCTGCATTCTGGTACTTAGCCGAGTTAAAAGAAGTATGGTTTCTTCTTTTGTTGTTTTATTGTGGGGAAGGGGGTGCAGGAAGACAACTACAGGGTGACAGGATTTGAACTGTAAAGTTAACTCAAGACCTCCACAAAGTATGAACAGAACCTCACCTGGAACTTTTTATGAGACCCAACTGGCAAGCTACAAAGAGGCTCATGAACTGTGATAAAGTAATCCCCTACTCATTTCTCAACTCAACAGATTGACTTCTACAAGAAGCCACCATCCCACCAAGTACCAGCCCGGAAATTTCTCTTCTTCCTCTGGCATTATCTTGTATTCATTCTTAAAGAGGGTATTTAAGAGGAATTTCACCAAAATTCAGTGTAGGCAATTTCCAAGAAGCATGGCTGGCACAGAATCTATTTATAATATTACTCCTCTGGAGAATGCTAACCGGCTGGATGGATCACTCTGCCTGTGGTTCTGGAAACTTGTCAAGTGACTAAAAAGTGTGTCCCAATGCTTCCCCATTGAGGTATTTCTACAAAGATGTGATGCTTACAGGATAAAACCCTCCAGTAACATTTTTGAGCTACACGAGATGTAGCTAGCATATTTTATCTTTGTTATCCAGTCAAGATCATCAATCTAAACTTTATGCGAGGGCACTGCGTTTTCCCCACAATGTACAAATTGCTCATTAATAGTAATTTACCTGATTTTTGCAAGTGTATGGTGGGTCAGTAGGACTTGAAAGACCTTTTCCAGTAGTCATCTGATTTGCAGCCTGTGAAGTTTGAAGTGGTTTTATAACGGCAGCACCTGGGACAGATAACATAGGTTTGCATTAATGAGTATGAATAGTTTTCTTATTTATGGATTTCTATTAACTAAGCACTAGAAAACTAATACCTCATTTTGAATACACTCCCCTTATGAATTTTAAATATGGCCAGGAAAACAGAAATCACCACCACCACCCCCCACCCAGCTTCTACAGGAAAATTATTTTCCTCAGTGACAAAACTCACTGATTGAGTTAAGAGAGTCATCTAATCGAGCTGCAGCTCACAGGCAGGTGTCTTCAGCCTCACCTTGCAAAGGAGGATTCCAAGGATCATAATTCTGCAGCCAGCTAAATTGCAAGAAACGTCAGTTATTATTGTTGAGTCAGTCATTCCTCCCCATACCCCAGGAACCTTTGATTTCCTCGTATGGTCACCATGCCACAAAATTTAAGACTAAAAAAACCCCTCGTTAGCCAGAGGACGCTCATTACTGTATACCAATATACACTGTTAGCTTCACATTCACAAAAATAAAAACACCTGCAATAGGTGGCAGTTTGTGTTTTATCATCACCAGAGGGAACACACAGCATCACGATAAGCACCAGAGCTTCCAACAGCTAAGCGCTAAACTCCAATGGGCACCCATTCGCAGCTAAGTACTCTGTGATAAGCACAAGTAACTGGACACACATATTATGGTCAACACATCCCCAAAGTGGGCTAAAAAAGTCCAGCTCTGATCAGCAACTGATGCCCGATTTCACTGCAGTTCCAGCTATGGCCACAAACCAAAATCAAAGAGGGTCCAAATGAAGCAGCAGCTGCAGTATGCATTCAGCTGGCAGTGCCAATAGATGCACAGGCAGCTACGGGATGAGCCACAGCCAGTTAATACACTCTGGAAAACATACAGATGTCCCAAACTTGAAAAGTCTGGTGTCATTAGCATGGCCAGCTTGCTTGAACTTCCAAGTAAGGAAGCTCACACACAGTATTCCCAAGGTAGACAGCCTGAAGCGGACCAGGCTATGCATCTTTATAGCTTCGAACTACTTAGCAGATGCTAGGCAGGGAAGAAAACCCCTTCATTGATTCATTTTTGGGCCTTACTTCACTGAAGACAGTCTGGTACAGCCCTTCTCGATACACCCTCCAAAACCTCCAACAAATACTGAACAGCAAAGTATTGTTGAGTTTATACGTGCCTTTAACTGAAATAATCATTGGCCTACTCTGCTATAGTACAGGGCACATACACAGAAGACAAAGAAATAATTATCCGTGTGCTATTTGAATAGCTCAATAAGATGGGTCAAGAATTACCAGTAGAGCTGTTGCAAGCACTCTCGTGGCTGTGCCTGGTTGTGAAGCCCTTTTTGAAGGACAGCTCCTGCACATTGCACGTTGCCTTCTTTTACAAGCTGCTGAGCCCAGGCAACATAGAAGTTAGATGCCTTTGTACCAATTCCGTATCCGTACAGGCAGTCAAAATACTGACAAGGAGAAGTGATGAACTCTGCCTGCACAAGATAAAGATGCAGATGTTTCAAAAACGTCCAAGGAAGTCACAGGCAAAAAAAAAACCCAACAGCAATTTCCCAGATACCATCATAGGAAAGCGTTATTTTCCCCAAGATAGAAGCAGCTGGTAGGTAAGTTACCTCCCACCAGGTAAACAACAATGCAGCTTCAAAACCGCACGCTATCCTTCAGCAAGGCTGAGAAGTTCGGAGCCCCTGCAGAGAGCAACGCAGCGGAACTCCCTGCCCTCCCCCGAGGGCTCCTGCTGCTCCCACAGCTCTCTGCAGCCACAGGGCTACGGACCGCCGGGGCAGCTTCAGTTTTTGGGGGCAGCTTAATACGCGTGCACCTACCAGCTTCACGCAGTAGCTAACGAATCTCGGATCCTGGCGGTACCTCTCGTGGCCGATCCCCGCCTGCACCAGGCGCTCCAGGAGGCCGGGCAGGCGGCTCTGCCGCTCCGGCAGGGGCAGGCATCCCTCGGCCCACCGCGCGTACCTGCAACGGTCCCGCCGGTCAGCGCCCGGCCGCGGCCCGCAGCCCCCGCCGGCAACCAGGCCGCGGCCGCGCTGACCTGTCCCACACTTCCAGCGGGTCCGGCCCTCGGTAGCTCCGCAGCTCGGCCTCGTAGCTCCGCATCTGGGCCTCGTAGCTCCTGCAAGGCAGACGGGCGCCTCAGGCCAGGTCAGGCCGAGCCCGGGGCTGAGGTCTGCAGCCCCCAGCCCTCAGGGCGGCTGCCCCGCCCCAGAGGGCCCCACACCCCCAGCCTACCCCTGCCCCAAGCCCCCCCCATTCCCCCCGCCAGGCCCGGCCCCCCCCTGACCGCACGGCGCCGTCCATGGCCCCGCTCAACCACCGCCACCGATTCAAACCCGGCGCGCAGGCGCGCAGCCGCCCAGCGCCGCCTCCCTATTGGCCACCCTCTCCGCCAATCCCGCCTGCGGGCCGCCAGGCTCTTGTCACCCCATTGGGTGAGCGCCCGCCGGCGGGGCGGGGCCGGGAGGGGCTGCCGGCAGCAGGGCGGAGGCCCGCGGCGGGAAAACCCGGCTATCAAAATTTAATAAAAATATTCCAAAATTAAAAAATAAAAGTTTTTTTTTAATTAAAATCTTGAAAAATTAAACTTAAAAAGTATATAAATAAAAAGAATATATAATAAAAAGAATAAATGTACAAAGCAGTAACCCGGCCTTCGCAGGACGCTGCTGGGCAGAGGGACAGGGGGGCTGCGCAGGGGGACATACACAACGGCCACCTTGGGGCTGGCACGCGGGGGCCACACAGCCCACTGCCCCACAGGAGCAGCGAGGGGAGGCGCGGAGCCCCCCAGCCGGGCCCCGCTGTGCTCCCTGCAGGGTTGGGAGCCTGATGGCACCACATGTCCCATCGGGGGCAAATACACGAGGTGTCCACTGCTGCGGCCAAGGCGCAAGCAGGAGCCGTATCATCCATCATCGTGGCGGAGAAGGTCGGGAACCGGACCCCTCACACTTCAAGGAAATGATAAGCAGCAAGAATGTAGATAAGGAGTCTTCCGACAAGGCAGAGAGATAATTCAAGGATGCTAGGGTAAAATAATTGTGGTAGTGGGAGATTGCAACTTCCTACGCAGATGCCCTCCCCCCCACAGAGGGGGAATCCCCCGGTCAGGGAAGCGCGCACAGTAAATTTAAAATGAACTGTATCGTTAAATGAAAGCAAGAGAACTTTACACCAATCATAATAAAGGAATGTATGACTAGAGTCACTCAAGCTCCACCTGAGAGTAAAGAAAAGTATAAAAGGTGAATGAATGAGGGGAGAAATAGGGAAGAGACCACCGAGACTGACTGCTGGGACCAGCTGACAGGCTGAGCCTTTCTTCTCCCCTCCCCTCCCCTCCCCGCCCCCCCCCCCCCCCCCCCCCCCCCCCCCTTAGATGAGACTTAAACTAAGCACTTCTTCAGGAAGTTTTGAAATATCTATTAGAGAGTTACTCTCCGATATTTATAACCAGGCTGTATCATCTGTAACTTTTCCACATGTTTTACACTTAGTAACATTTTACCTGCACATGCTTTTCTGCAGACAGTCACTATCACCAGCGATCCAAAAACCTGTATATCTGTTGCACAAATCAAACTGCACTGTTAAGTCACTAGTCATCACAGTTTCTCATAGAACATGACCAAACCCCAGAGTGTGGCTGTCCTAGTTCACGAGCACGGCTGGACTGGCAGCACAGACCGCTATTAGTGTATCCAGATCTGCAGCAGTTTAATATACATATTAAATGCGACTGGACTGATGGCAGTAAATTGGACATCACTTAGAATTCAAACCCAGTCACACCTAACCTCCCACCTTGTGAGGAGAGTTAGAAGGCAAGGGGGTTTATTTTCTGCCAAATTACTCCATCCCCTTTAACACAACACCCATCATCATCATCACCACATCCCAGGACCCTGCGCCTGGGGGAGTGCGAGGAGGATGATACGATGCTGTACACCCAGCCCCTCCCATCAACAACTCCATGATAAATGGTTGCTTTTTTTCAGACTGCTGAATTTAATGCACTAAAAAGCTGTTTAATCCAGCTTACATAGGTCCACATATGCATATAAAAGTGCTGTAATACAACATTCCAGTTACAAGTAGGTATTTCATAACATACTGCATACGGCACCATTACTCAGCCGGCACGGTCAGATACACCAGCTCTCCCTCTGCTTTCCCATAAGGGTAGTTCCAGTTTCAACATTTATATGAGACTTTACATGAGAGAAAGCTCCTTTACATGATGAAGCTGTTTCCAGCCTCAGCTGTCCTTTCTGCTGCTTAATCCATTCCCCACGTGCTGAGCAGCCAGCCAGGGAACACGCTCCAGACCGGGGCAGCTGAGAATTAGCTTTTCCTTCTCGACCACCGTGGGTCGCCCCCATTAGGCTGCACTCTCAGAAGTCAGATTACTAGGTACAGTGGTGGCAGGGGACAAGTTTAAGATCTCTTCAAATGAAGGGCCTTCATCCTCAAGGGGTATCTCTGCCTCAAACATGCGCTGGAGCAGAGCATCAACCGTCCTGTAGCCTGCAGGTGGCCAAAAGAAGAGTCATTGTAAGCATCCATTCCTGTTCTTCAGCAGAAGTGAGGTAGCAGCTAACTTAAGGCAGCTCTTAGTCAAAGGCTGCTCCCCACGCTTTACGCTGAACAGGCAAGAAAACACCCCAAATTATGTTTCCTGGCGTTTTACCTCCACATACTTTTAAGCAGCGTAAGCACTTGTAAAGGGTAAGACCATTATTTTAAGTGCTTCTATTCCCGTGTGTCCTTCAACGGATTTGTGATCCCAGTGAGCTGACATGCCAAGAAGCACAAGCCTGGTGAACTGCTAAGGCATAGCAAGAAAGCCCACAGATCAAAAAGTAGCCACTAAGCTAGAGGAAAGAAGCATACAGTCACCCTGTGATCCAAATCAGGACGAATACAAAGTGCATGTAGGAACGAGAAAAGAAAACCAAGTCTCGGCAACAGCAGCACCACAGCAATGTCTGCGTGGGCTGGTAAGGAAGACAAGCGTGCACAGAAGGGCAGAGGTAGGAGAGAGGAAAAGGAGTTGCTACAGAAGTAAAAAGAAACAGCAAACGTTAGAGTGTCCACAATTCCCAAAGTCTCCAGCTGGGTTTAGCAGTCTTTGTAGCCCAAAGGAAGCAGATGTGCTTAGGAGCTTCCTCAGAGAGAGGGTTACGATCAGGGACAGTTCAGAGCCTCGGCCTCTTAAACAAAAGACTGAGCACACTGTAGGGCTGCACTTACGTTTGGAGGCAATTTTAAACACCAGCCCTTTAGACTGTGGCTTTGTTTCACCTTCCCCCTCGAGGTCATGCTCGGCACTCTCCATGTTATCAAGGAGCTGTTCATCCTGGAGCTCATCCCTACACAAGAAGGGCCACAAGTTACCTAGAGGGGAGCACGTTCTACCCTGGGGCCCACATGTACTCAGAGGCAACGGATTCTCTCAGACAGGGCAAGCACCAGTCACGGTGTTAGCATCCAGCATCCTCCGGGCAACAGCCCTGGGCTGGAAAAGCTTGGCAAGGCAGCTGCAAGGCCAATGCAAGAAGCCTTCTGGTAACACCTAGACCAAGCCTACATGGTCATGACAGGTTAGCAAGAACTTTGTGACAAGAGGAGTCTCAGCTCACACCTTGGGACCAAGGGTGGCTTTTTCCTCCAGTCCCACAGCCCTCACATGTGCCATACCAGCCACAACCAGCACTGCCCTTTTTTGGGGGGGCTTACTCTTGAACTCCCATTCCCAGCTCCTGGATTTTCTGTTCAATGGCTGTTTCTACTTCACTCTTCTCTAGGGAGTACTCCACAAAGAAAGCTTCCAAAATGAATGACACAAAGATACTGAAAGAAATGATGAGCAGAATTACATGTCAGCGTTTCCTTACTGGCATGCCCCCTGCTTTTGGGCATCATCTACCATCTCCCAGGCTCATCACCCAGCACTCCATCCCCTCCTCTGCCAGACACGGAGAGCTCTCAGTCAGGGGAGATGAGAACAGATGCTGCAGATTCCTCTACAACACATCCTGCCTGTCTCCAAGGGCCACACCACCTGTGACACTGGGGCCATCAGCAGTGCCCTGGCAGCAAGCAGAGCCCCTCTTCCTTTCAAAGTGGCTGAGAGCAACCCAAAACTTACTTGACAATAATTATCACCATCACAATATGGAAGGCAATGAAATACAGCTTTGCAGCTTGAACTGTCACGCTGGCAAATCCATTGGCAAAGAGTATAACGGGAGTTAAGGGCAAGAACATTAAAGGAGAACGTCTTGCTGGAGAGAAGTGCAAAGAGAAGAACCAGATAACCTGGCCAGCAACAACCTTCTGACCAAAGCCCTCTGCAGGGACCATTTCTCTGTTGCCTGGCACTACGTGCACGGGTGTGTGCAATACAAGGGGAAGAGCACGGATCACTGCACTCTCGTTTGAACCTTCCGCCACAAAGGATATCATGCCACTGATTGACTACAGTGAGCTCCATCAGGACAATGAAGGACGATGCAAAGTTGTTGAAATTATTCTTGCAGTATTTCCCACGGGCAAACAGAGAATCCTTGAGAGCTGGGTTTCCGCATTCCAGGGCGTGAGGAGCATTTGAGTTTGCAGGAAAGAACTGGATTTTCCCATAGAACAACTCCATGCCAATGATAGCAAATATACAGTACACAACCTGGGAAGAGAAACCCCATTGCCTGCTTCTCCAGTGACCAGCAAGCTCCACAGCAATTTTAGAGTTCCAGCAGGTTTTCCAGTTTTTACAGAGCCAGCAAGCAGCTGAGGGGCAGCACAGAGTCCAAGAGACCCAAGCCACTGGAGAGCGATTACCAGGCAGGAATAAATAAGCCAAGAACTACAGCCCAAGTACATAGAAATGAAGTATTCTCAAATCATAATAGAAGCTATTTTTAGGGAGTTATTAGAGAAACAGATTTCTCATTCAGCTTCTTGCCCAAACCATAGTTTGATTTCTCACAGTGTGAGACCCAGACCGCAGAGAACATCTTCACTGCCCCATGGAGCAAAGAAGGATGTCCTGACCCGGCAGCCAGCAGGAACCCAGCCCCTCTGCACACATTTACTCGTGCAATGACCAAGGGTCAAGTGGACACTTACAGTTTCAAGGGCCCGCCATCCAGAAATTTGCATTTATCCTCTTGGAAACAGCATGAGCCTGAGACTTAAGACACATTCCTGTAAAACTGGAGTGCTTTGAGCTAAGACACCATGATTTCTTACCAGAGTCAGCCCACCAAATGTCAACATTGTTGGTACGATGTTTATCAGCGTGTTCATGATGACCCGGAACCTACAGCAAACGATTCACGACAACACCTGGTGTGGGGAGGCTCTTATAAAGGCCATGCCCATGCTCCCCACATGTCTTTATAAATAAGGAACCCTCCAGAGAGGCTGCTGGGCTTGCCCCAGGCATGCTGGGACAAGGCCTTGGGCTGCTTTGTTGAGTGGCCATGGTCAATCCAAAGTAGCCATGCAGAGCAACTCAAGGCACTGCCTTGGCCAGCTTCTGACACAGCCTGCCCACCCTCATACCCTGCCCCAAACCAACCGTATCCCTATCCCATTCTCTTCATTACCTTTGAACGCTGTCAACAATCCTTATTAGCCTGAGGACCCTTAAGATGAAGACAATATCCAGGATCTGTTGGCTGTTGTACTTTGTGGCTGAGAAAGAAAGAAAAAAATAATTGGTTTGTTATGAAAAATAATCAGGGAAGCATAGAGATAAAGCATGTTCTTACATTTGTTACAATTATGTCCTTGTTAAACATATATATAACAAGGTAGCTATAAAAAAAAAAACCAGAACAGACTGGGTTAGTTCTTAGACACCCTATAGGAAATTCATTATCTTGTCAAAAAGTCTCCCAAGCCTGAGGCGATAGCAAAAGACTACTCAAGACCACCGAGTTTCCCAGATGCATGCAGACTAGTTAAGCTGCACTTACTCGATTTCAGGGTGGTATTGAGTATCGTTGCAGTCAAGGCAGCAAAGATGATGAGAGTATCAAACCTAGCACGAGGGAAGGCAGTGCCGTTAGATTTATGGTGACAGAAGGGGTGCTTAAGCTGCCACATGACAAAAACAAGTAGTGACCCCTCTTCCTCACATCTGCACCACACAGCCCTGCACCATCTCCAACTATTTGCAGGGTGGGAAGATGGGAAAGCTAGGTTTAGGGAAACACTTTCCCCTGCCCAGCCACCATCTTCACATGCTGCAGAGCAACCCCTGACTGAGAGAGCAGAGCAGAGCAGAGCACAGTAGTCTCTGTCAGAGCCAGATTAGGCCACGAAAGAGCACAATGTCCTCTGATGCATCCAATCATTTCAGTTATGCCCTGGCATGTGAGTTAAGCAGCCCATCTCTCCAAGAAACTTTCAGGTTTTGAGGAGCTGAACACAAACACAAAAAGTCTCACAACTTTTCACACCATCTTTAACACAAACATTGATCCCACTTACCAGTTCCAGAACTGATTTTTGCCAAAGAATGCTCTCGGTTCATAAGTATACACTTTCAGGAGTATCTCGGCTATATACAAAGCAAGGAAGACCCACTCCGCGTAAGAAATATAAGGGGTTTCCTCATCCAGAGCAATGAAGATAGCATTTATTAGAATGATTATGTCGTAAGTCCAAACAAATCCCCTGCAAGAAGAAAAAAAAAAATCAGTTTGCCACACCCAAACAGGTAAAAGTTACGCAGTTATTTCAGAAGTTCTTTGCTTCCTGTCTCAAATGCTGCCATTTAGGAAACTATCTTTACCCATCAGTTCTCCCCAAATGTAAGAGTTTAGGAGAAGTTACTGCAGAGTTTAGCTTTGCTTTTGAAGTTCAACAGAAAAAAGAGCACAAGCCTTCAAAGTACACCAGTGTCAATGGTCTCAGTATTAAACAAACTCTTAGAGACTGCTACTGTGTTTCCAACATGCCAAGCAGCATTTCCCAAGCAGAAAGGCTGGATGGGTAAACCAGAAGACTATACAAAATTGGGAGGCGTGGCTGGTACACCCACTGGGTGCGCTGGAGTCAGAGGGACCTAGACATGCTGGGAAAGTGGGCAGAGAGGAATCCCACCATGTTCAAAGCAAAACGCAAGGTCCCGCTCCTGGGGAGGAATAACCTCAGGCACCAGTGCAGGCTGGGAGGTCAATCATCTGAAAAGCAGCACTGCAGAGGGTCTGAGCAGGTCTTGGTTGTCAGATTAAACATGTGCCAGTAATGACTGCTGGTGGCAAAGGCGGCCCAGAGCATCCTGGGGCTACATTAGAGAGTGCTGTTAACAGGTCCAGGGAAGTCATCCCCCCCGCCATCTAGTCAGTACTGCTGAGGCTGCATTTGGAGTGTTGTGTTGAGAACTGGGCTCCCCAGTACAAGAGACATGAAAATACTAGAAGTGAGTGCAAAGGGTCACAAAAACAATTAGGGGATAGGATAGTCTGACATCTAACATGTTGAGAGGGTTGGGATTGCTCAGCCTGAAGGGGAGAAGGGGCAGCTCAATATGCATAAATACCTGATGGGAAGGTGGAGAGAAGATGGAGCCAGACTCTTCTCAGTGGTATCCAGTGAAAGCACAAGAGGCAAGGGGCACAAGTTGAAATACAGGATTTTCCATTTAAACAAAAAAAGGTTTTTTTGTTTGTTTGTTTTAAAACAAGAGGATGGTCAAACACTGGAACAGGTTATATGGGGGTTACGGAATCTCCATCCTTTGAGACACTCAAAACCCAACTAGACATAGCCCTGAGTACCCTACTCTAGCTGACCTTGCTTTGAGCAGGGGGTTACACTAGACCGTTTCTAGATGGTCCTTCCAACCTCAGTAGTTCTGCAATTTTGGGAAGACTCAGATCTCTAGCTCTAGCTCACAGTACCATCTCGGTAAGAGCTGATGAAGCAGCACGATGCAGCTTTGCTGCAGAGACTGCTGAGGTAAGATCACCTTAAAGTGAAGCGTTTAGTCTGGTCCTTCAAGGCACATGAAGAATCTGAGTAAGTGGGACTGGAATAGGTATGGACTTACCAACAGCCAAGTCTAGCTTCTCCACAACACTTAAGGTCACCTAAGATCAGAGCTGGTCCACAGAACACTTGAAAACTGAACGCCTGATGTTTGCCTAAACGCACTTTGTGCTTTCCAGCAGGACACCCAGATAAGCTTTTGCTTGCACCACCGCTGCTCTGCAGCCCTTTGAATGTTAAGAGCTGCTTCCTCCACCAGCAGAGGCTTACCTGTGCCTAACCATGCTGCGCAGGAACCGACTTGCTGCTGACTTGTATACACGAGGCATCCACTGCCCCAGCGGATGGCTGCGTATTTTCAGAGTAATCACCTGGATGTTGAGGAGATCTGCCAGTTGTACAAAGGACTTCTTGTCTGTAGCAGAGGAGAGCACTACACATCAGTCTGCTGTCATTAAAAAAAAGACACCATCTGGCAAACGCAAACCCATATGCACATGAATTGCAGCAACCTGGACTCAGTATCTGTTTATGGCAGCAGGCAATGCATGTGCCCACAGGACAGGCTGCACTCTGTACTCAAACAGCTCCTGTGCCCCATTCCTGGGGGGACTGGCTCAAGCCACAGGCCAACAACCAACACAAACCTTTAACAATCAGGATGGGCATAAACTAGCATGACTGACCCATCTCTCCTGATATCCTGTCTCCAGCAGGAGCAGGGCAAGAGGCTCTAGAGGACTGTGAGGGAAGCCACATTGCTTGGCAGAATCTGGTAACAAGGGAGGCTTTCCTTGCCCTGTGCTGACAACAGGAGGTCCTGTTTGCCATGGTGAGCTTGGCCTGATCTCAAATGGCTTTGAAGAGCCACCCACAGTGTACACGACGTGGGCTACAGCACAGGCAGAAAGAACACCTTTCAGGACTTAAGCAGTCCAGAGGGAAGCAGGAAGAGGGGCCTAGAGTCCCTCTGGGTCCATTACAAATGACCAGTCCCAGTGCCAAAACCCTTGAAGCAGCAGGCTCCTGACCACAGGCTCTCCCCAGTCCCTTGACCCACTGCTCACCTATGAAACCCTTCTGCTCATCATCCGAAATGCGTAGCAGCAGCTCTCGGTGGGAGTTGCTGGTATCAGGAGCCACCAGTTTGACAAGCTGTTTCCACCGGGCTTCTCTAACCACAAACTGTGCTCCCTCCTCTTCCTTCAGGAGGTTGAAGGCCTCTATCATCTTGCGGTGCTTCATGTAAGCAAGCTTGCGGATCTCATTCTAGAGAGATTATTGTGATTCAGGCAATGGCAGTCACCCTTTCCCCTTTTTGCTTTTAAATATCTTATTTTCATGGCACAGAGATGCAAGAAGAGACTCAGAGGAACACAGTTGGAGTGGTATTAGACACAATGAGTACAGCACAGTCAGCGGGGATGATGAGAAATGCTATTTAACAGGCAGCCATGGGCTCTCTTGCACAGCACACTGGAAGTATCAACAGATTGCTTGCTGCTGGGAGATGCGTTGAAAAACCGGAAGAAAAGACAAAGGATAGTCCCTAACAGGAAGGAGATGTAAAGATCACAGGATCTGCATGTCCACAGGTCACAGAAGCAAAGAGGATGTGCCCACACATGCTTCCCATCCGTAAGTGAATACTGCTGAGAACAGGGGTGGAGATCCGCTTCTGCACATGATTACAAGCAGGCTGAAGAACCTTATACCCTTAGGAGACCAGCTTCTGGGAAGACCTAGCAGCCTGCTTACTGAGAAAGAGCCAGTTCCTTCATGGGAACACTCAGGAATTCCCAGCTCTCACCTTTTGATCACAAGTACCAAACCACACCTACTCAGTTTGAGCAGAAGCAGCAAAGAGTAACTATTTAATTTGGCCTCCCTTTAAGTTCCCTTTGCTTTAAGGGCACACGCAGTGGCATAAAAAGCGTGCCGTGCACTTAGAGCCAACTGAAAACAGGTATTTCCTTACAAGGTTATACAGAACAGCAGGCAGTCACCAATTGCAACTCACCCCCTCCAAACATTACCTTGAGGTGTTTTTTGTAGTTATTGTACACAACAGCCAGGAAGAGAGACATGAAGATATAAGTGTTGACAATGACAAAGGCAATGAAGAACAGGGCGTACCATGAGCTGAAGTCAAATGCTGGCATCCTAAAGAAGCAGAGAGATCGCTACATGTTAGGCAGACCAGCAGGAAAATAAAAGAAGCCATAAGAAAACAATCTTCCAGATGGATTTCCAAGTACTGTTTTCAAGAGGCAGATCAAACTTGCTAGATAACAGCCAAGCTAAAACCTGGATTAGCTCCTTTGGAAAACATTTTTTTCCCCGCTAGGTTTTCATCCTGTTTATCAGGCCCTGACTGAAGGGATACAGAAGAGAAAGCACAGACATGAAGTTTCTGTCAGCATGGCTAAATTTAAGTGCAAAGTCTTGAGGTGATGCCTTAGTCAGAAGCTGGTTACTGGCTTTCCAGACCCTCACTGCGCTCAGATCTCCTCTTCTACTTAATCTAGGAAGACTAGAGGCATTTCTCAGTCTAAATGCCCAGGGCCCCTGTAACATTCCAGTTCTGTTCAGCACATCTCCAGTACGAGTGTGCCATTCCTGGCCTGCCCTTCCTCTTTGATGGCACCTTGACAATAAAAGCCGAAATGGGAACTTGGAACAAATAAGGATGTGAAGCCCAACTCTCACATAAGCTTAACACAGCTGTGAAAATTTTAAAAAGTCTGCCTAGAGAGCCCTGCAAATATTATGAAAGAAAAAGACATCTGATGATTAAATCACACCCTTCCTTTCCAGGAAAGGCTTTTAATCCAAAAGCGTGTGTGTTTGTCCCTCTAGTGCAGGGGTCCTCAAACTATGGCCCGCGGGCTGGATACGGCCCCCCAGGGTCCTCAATCCGCCCCCTGGTATTTACAGACCCCCCCGCCCTCCTCCGCCGCGGGCTGGGGGGGGGAAACCAAGCAGTCGCAGATGGCTTCCTGCCACTTTATCCGCGCGCCGGCCCCCTGGTTAAAAAGTTTGAGGACCCCTGCTATAGTGTAAGCCTTCATTGGAAACTGGGTCACTTGGAAAGCAGGATTTTTAATACAGATTTTCTAGAAGTCTTCCTAACCTCAGATCCTGGTTCAGAGCCATTTATACAACAGATAGCTGAGAATTCACGAAACCCTCGCAGGCTGGAAAAAGTAAGAGCCCTGTTGCCACTCTGAAATACCTTGTTGTGCAAGACACAGGATTGTTCTAACCAGAGATCCTGCCACTAGGAGCGGGGCACCAGCATTCACAACAGAAAGACTGCAAGCTCAGCATACTTACATGACATCCGGGCTATTTGCTGCCGTCACCAGCACATAGAGGTCAAACACAATTTCTAGGTAGTTTTTGAAATACGGCATACCTTCTGCCGTCTGGAGATTCCTAGAAGGAAAAGGACAGTCCAAAGTTAAGCACAGAGATCACATCGCACCACAGGAACTACACATATCAGCAGTGCTTGTATTCACTAGTAATCATTTGGAGTTGCCAGATTCTCTCCTGCCCGAAAGTATCACACACATTCTTCCCATCCAGCTCTGAGCAAAAGAAATATTCACACCTCTCACCAAACAGCTTCAAGGCCATGAGGGAGAACATGAGAAGGCTAAACATGAAGAGCAAGAAGACGTAGGTGATCTCTGGCAGTGTGTTGCGGATGCTGCGGAAGGCTCTCCGAATCTGCCAGGGAGAAAGGAAGTGTTTAGAGGCAAGGTGCTACTTGTCTTTCCCCCTTATCAACCCACCTGGATCACACACCTACACAGGGACAGGCAAGCAAAGTGGTTCCACAGGTACACTTCTGTCACAGGGCAGAAATTCTGACCCAGACATGCCAGCTCCGTTCTGCTAAAACCCGTGCAAGGGTATCAGGCCTTTCCTCCTCATTCCCCAGAGGAGATGCAACAAGGGCAGATCCTATCCACACACCACCACAAACTCGGCTAGCCGAGGGACAGAGGGCCCTGCCGCACTGCTGAGATGCTCTTGCTGCAGGGGACCGATCAGGGACAGAAGCCCATCACTTTAGGCCACAAAACACACACTCTGAGCCCAAGAGTTCAACTGCTCCCTGCCCCAGGCCTCCATACCACAACAGCTTATTCATTTCTAAGTCAGGACCAGAACAGTCTTGGGCAGCAGGGCAAAGATCTCCCTGTGACAACAGGAATCAGAGTCCAAATCACCCATCTGGACTGCAAGTTCACCTTCCAAGAACAGCACAACACATGTGGTTGTTCACCTCTGAGACTTCCAGAAATAAGCAACCTGGTCCCTGACCTAGGGAGAAACAGTTTTCTTATCTGCAGCACTGCTCATGCTGACGCCTCCTGAGGACAGCACCTAACTCTGCTTGGAAACAGAGGCTGCTCCTCCCATACAGGCTGGACTAAACACAGCACACAGGCTGACCTTACAAGAAACATTCTTCCTTCTCCTTGCAGTCTTACGCTTTAAGCATGATCTTCCCTAAATAATCACAGCACCATGTTTGGTGAGAACCTCTAGTTCCAAGCATGCTCAGGGTTTTGGACAGCAATAACCCAGCCCGTAGGTACAGGCAGGAGCCCTTTAGTGCTTTGCACAACACCCCAAGCAGCACCAGTGCTAATGCACCCTTTTTTCTGTCTCAAATTATTGCTTTGGGTCACCTCTGAAAGAAACCTTCACTCACAGGAACCTGAATTCTGCCACTTCTGCACAAAAACCTTTCTACTAAATTCCCTATATCTCAGAAAGCAGCAGGCTGTCTAAAAACAGGATCCTGCACCAGGGGTACATCCCACCAGGTCTCTTCCTTACCTGGCGACTCTCTGCAAAGTTGATCAGGAAGATGGGCCTCACAATTCTTGACCATCGAATGCTCCTCACATTGTATATCCTGAGAACCCCACATATGGTCAAGTCTGTTAGGGATAACTGTAGAAGAAAGAAGGAAAATTCCCAGAAGTAATGTCAGAGATGTGTCTAGATGGTGATGACAATAGGGTTATCTGATAGAAGACACGCACAGGTGACAGGTTCATGAGAACAGGCCCAACTGTTGGTTGATTTGACCAGGGCTCTTGTACATCAGGCTTGTTACCAGGAAAGCAACAGGGGGAAAACGCCACCTCCGCATCAGCCACTTCAACCTTGGAGGCTCCCCTAGGCCTAACTCACCAGGATTGCAACCATGATGCAGATGTTCTTGGTATCCTTCCAGAAGACGTTGCGAAGGGTGACTTTTGCAAAATGTACCAGTCGGCCAAAGAACACCAGAAGGCACAACACCTCGACCAGTGAAGTGACCTGCAGAGAGAGAAGGGGCCCAAGTCAGGACAACTGAGAGTGGTGCTAGCCCTTTTCACACAGATGAGGATGTTCAGGCTGGGGTACAGGCAGAGTCAGTATAAAAGTTTTTCCAGCAGGTTTTGCTGTCGACTGTTTCACAGGCTCATGTATCTGGCACTGAGCAATAGCTTCAGGCTTCCTTTTGTGAAATTCCCTGCCACAGGCAGGTTAAAGCCTGTAAATTTGTATTTGCTTAGCACACCTCTCACAAACACACTAGTGCTGAATGAACAAAGGCTACAGAGAAGTCAGTCCTAAGGGCAACACTCCACTTCTGCCTTCAGACATGAGGACTGGGCTCAGGTCACACAGAAGGCTGGAATTGTTCTGAGGTGCAGAAAAGCAATGTGACTTTTTCTGCAGTCACATCAGCCACTGCTGACAGCCACGATGGCTCCCATAGTCCCTGTGTAACTTCTATGCTCTTTTTTGTCCCCATTTCAGTAGAGCAAAGGTATAAACGGAAATATCAACCTCAATTATCTCCCAACACCTCTGACAACTAGTTTCAAGCAAGAAACCCTTGCTTGCTCTACCAAGCAATGCAATGCTGGCTGCATTGCTGCTCCTATGCTGAAAACTTACCAGGAAGGGGAGCGGATACACAGCAGGTTCTTCAAACACCGCAAGGGACAGGTTGAGAAAGATGAAGAAGTAGGTGGCTGTTCGCATAATCCAGTGGTTATAGAGATAATAAAGCCTGTAGAAAGAAGGCAGTGGCACCATAAATAAAGGCCTCAGTGCACATACCCATGCGCTTACCAAACGCATCTTGGAAGAACAGCGCACACTGTCCCAACGAGTCATGGAGGAAGAAGGGTAACAGCAGCACAATTTCTGCCAGCCAGGGATTTGGCAATTTGTTTCCTGGCCCTTTCTTATAGCATCATAGCCAACGGATGCCATACTCCCTTTCAGGGAGGAAAAAAAATCCAGGAAGGTGCAACACAGGTGTTCTCCAGTTCAGTTTAGGACTGCAACATGCAGATTTGCTAAAGCTGCTTCCTTTTTGTAATTACCTTGTTCCTTAATTTGAGTGCAAACTTCTGCTAAGCTCAGGTATCCACAGGACACACAAATTAAGTCTGATCAGTTATCTAGCATCCTTTTTTCTTTCAGGTTAAAAAGCAAAGAGATAAGAAGAGCCACCAAAGAGAAGTATGGACTTGCACAGCAATTTTTTTTTTTTTTTCATACACAGGTCAAGCAGCACTCTAACTCCTACAGCAGCAAAACCTCTGGTGAATGCTAGCAAAAACCATGAACATGTCCAGCTCAGCCTCCCACAGGAGGTTTCACACTATGGCATACAACAGTGGCTCCTTTAGGGAGATGCAGAGTAGCTCTATAGAGCATGTAGCTTCCCTGCCAATAAAAAAACCCTGCCAACATTGCCAAAGAGTCACCTCAGCTGCCAATTAACCACCTGCATAAACACTACAGGGCAGGCAATTACACAGATGACATGATATTATCCCCTTAATTACACCATCAAGACACAACCATGTAAAACCTAATAATTTCTATTAGTTATACTAAGCCTACTTGGGCAGGTGTCCTGGTTTTGGCTGGGATAGAGTTAATTTTCTTCCTAGCAGCTGGTACAGTGCTGTGTTTTGGATTTAGTAGGAGAATAATGTTGATAACACAGTGATGTTTCAGTTGTTGCTAAGTAGCACCTACTCTAAACCAAGGACTTTTCAGTTTCCCATGCTTGGCCAGCGAGGAGGTGCACAAGGAGCCGGGAGGGAGCATAACCAGGACAGCTGAGCCGAAGGGCTGTCCCATACCACAGAACGTCAGGCTCAGTATATGAACCGGGGTGGGGTGGGTGCGGGGGTGTGTGTCTGGCTGGGGCCTGCCGATCGCTGCTTGGGGGCTGGCTGGGCATCAGTCAGCGTGGGGTGAGCAACTGTATTGTGCATCACTTGTTGCTTTTTTTCTTTTTCCCTTGTATTTTACTCCTCTTTCTCCATCTCCTCTTCTTTACAGTTACTATCGTTGTTGTTATTTTAATTATTGAATTGTTCTTATTTCAACCCACAGGTTTTATCTTTTTCTGACTCTCCTCCCCATCCCACCAAGGTGTCACTGAGTGAGCAAGGAGCTGTGTGGTACTTAGTTGCCAGCTAGGGTTAAACCACACCAAGATTATATGCACACACTCAGTTTTTTTCCGAATCAGACAGGCACCACAACTATGCAACAGCATGAACCTGCTCAAATCCTTTATAACAAACATACTTAACTATACTTGCATCTCCAAAATGTCCAAGAAACTTCATTAGCTAAGACACAAGAAGTAAGAGGGAAGGGTTTTGTGGGGAGGGCTACAGGACCCATTAATGCTCACCCACCGCTTTGCTGGCAGTCTGTTGTATCACCTTTCCTTTCTACGCTAGCCACTTTCTCTTAAGTTTTACACGTGGCAGGCGTTTGCCTAAAGCAGCCCCAACCTGAAGGAAAAGTCACTTCTCTGAAGTTGCTCAGCCTCTTGCCAGCAACTAAAAGCAAAGAGAGTCACCACTGCAGGTAAAAACATTCTTGACTCAGGGCACTTATTGCCAATTAACGTAACCTTTTAATTACTGCTGCCCCTAGCTAGCAGCAACCACCCTTTCTGAAGCACACCTGAGCAGAGGTGCCATACATTCCTTTGATTAGCCGAAGTTTTGGTGTTGCATTGGGCTGGTGTCACCTGCTGCCAAGCCAACCTGTAACAGCTGCGATGGCCTGGGACAGGGCTGTTCTCCCACACAGGCCAGCTGTGCAGCCCCCTGCTGCCGAGACCCTGCCTCTTACACCCAGCACAGCCACGCTCCAGCATGCCCTCCCAAGCTTGGTGAGGGCTGACCAAGCTTCCAAAACTCTTCATCCCCACAGAGCGCTGCAGCTTGAAAGTTTTTTCTTTCCCTCCAACAAAACCCAAGTTTTTATTTCTTGTCCCATCCTCAACACACAGATGCACCGAGCCCCATTTAACACACACACTTCAGTTTAAATCTAGTTCTTTGCATCCTGCCCACCCAACGTTCTCAGCATCCAGCTGGAGAACCCGAGGTCTCCCGCCTTGCCCTTCACCTTTTTTGGCTGTTGCTCTTTTGACACAGTTGCAGTGGGTTCTCCCCCGCCCAGCTTGAGACCAGCACAGAGCCCTGCCCCAAGGTGATGGCGCGGGTGTTTGCGGGCACGCAGAACTCCTTACCTGACTGCCTCTGGGGAGGTTTTAAAAGGGATATTTCTGTTGTACTGCGCATCAGAGACAAATGCTGCTGCCAGCAAGAGGTCCTGTGGAAAAGGGAGAAGTGCAGCTGGTCAGTAGGTGCTGGAGCTTGAAACGAACTCCGAGCAGAACCCGAAGAGGCTTCCTTCGGGGCGCTTCTCGCCTCTGTAGCGTGCCCAGGGCTCGAGGGACGGCGCAGCTTCGCGGACCCCCCCCCCCCTCCCGCCGGGCCACCCCGCTACCTGCGACGCCGCCTCCGCCATGGCGCGGGCAGACGCGCCCCGCGGCCCCGCCGCCTTTAGCGGCCCCGCCCCGGCGGAAGCGGGGGCGGCGCGAGCCGAGCGGCCGGGATGGCGCTGGAGGCGCTGCGGCCGCGGGCCGTGCGCTGGGCGCTGCTGGCCGCCTTCGCCGCCGGCGTGCTGGTGGGCTGGCAGGCGGGCCGGGCCCGCCGCCGCTTCCTCCGCTGGCGCCAGCGCCGCCTCCAGCGCCGCCTCGCCGCTGCCCAGCAGCAGCTGGAGGCGGCCTGAGCCCGGGGGAGCCGCGCTGCCGGGAGCCTTCTGCCCTCCCGGCCCTCGCACGGCCCTCTGGCTGTCCCCTCCGGCTGCCTCACCGGGTTTGGGAGGTCGGTGCAACCCTCCGGCTGTTCCCCTCCAGCAGCCTTGCCAGCATTGGGAAGTCAGCGCGACCATCCGGTTGTCTCCTCCAGCAGCTTCACCAGGTTTAGGAAGTCGGCGTGACCCTCCGGTTGCCCCCTCTAGCAGTCTCGCCAGGTTTGGGAGGTCAGCGTGACCCTCCAGTTGTCTCCTCGAGCAGCCTCGCCAGGTTTAGGAAGTCAACACGATCCTCTGGTTGTCCCCTCCAGGAGCCCCACCTGGGTGGACACTCTGTGAGCAGAACTGGCTTTGCCCCACACTGCCGTCGGAGCTAGTTTGAAAAGGGGTGGTGAAAGCAATGTTGAAGCGCTGCTGGAAAAGGATGGCATCCGTGGAATGCTGGGGACTCTCTTCTGTCCTTTAGATGACAAGATCCTGAACTGTGGGAGACTTAACAACATACTGAGGATGCAGGAACGATGACACCAAACATACTTCTGTATTTCTCGAGGTTGTCTGTGTTGCCTTGCTTTAGGTCTGCTACAGAGATACGCTGCTCTGCCCTGGCCAAGGAGTGCTGCCGATACGTTAAACTGGCAAAAAACGTGACACGATGTTCCTGGATGTGTTTGTTTCTCTGCTAAGCAGCATACCTTACAGGTGCTTGTAACGAGTGACAGATCTCGGTATGAAAGTGTGCACATGAAAAAAAGAACTGGGGACAATTAAGTGGTGAAATAGCTGCATGCATTGGTAGAATAAATGAGCAAATTACACGAAGGATGCTTGTGCTTTGGACTTTGAATTTCTTCTTGCGCTTTGGACAAGGAATTGCGGAGGTAGCTGTAGTGTGTTCCTTCTTCCCCTCCCATTGCTAGCGTGTTCTGGAAGAGTGTTTCCTTGCGCCTGACAGGATGTGCTCTTGCTTTGCTCTGGAGGATTTACTGCACGCTGTGCAGGCTGCTGGTTTTCAACTATATTGCTGAACTGTAGAAGTTCAAACAGTTTTGGGGAAAAAAACCAAACCTGCCTGGCACCCCTTAAGATCACAAAGTGCACGTTTGTAGCCCCATAAGCAGTCCTGTGGCTTTTCGGTAGAAACAAGGTTTCAGACCTTTGGAAGTTCCTTCAGTGCAAAGGCCGGGGAACACAGTGTTGGGTGCTGCTGTTGACTGGACCACATGGTTCCAACTGCCCCAATTCTGCCTGAGCTGTAGTTGCCTTACCAGCGAAGCGCTGGTACCTTTTCATGGTGCGTCTTTTGTTTTACATCTCGAGACTGGCAGGCTGTTAGGAATGGGGTTCTCGTACAGCTGTTGGGGCCGTGCCTGCATACAGGTGCCATTCTGTCGAGGCGGGGGGGACTACCAGTGAGCGGGAGGTGTGTGCTCCGGCGCGTTTTCCAGCAGAAGCCAGGGGTGATGCACCACGGCTGCGGGAGCTCCCCAGGGGAGGGCCTGGCCGGCGGGCCAGGGCGCGGTGAGGCCCTGCTGGCTCCTACCCGCGGCCTACAGCAGGGCCCGGCGGGTGCCGCTGGCGGCCGGGCGGTGCCGAGCGCGGCCAGGCCGTGCCCGGCCAGGGCTGGGCGATGCCTGGGGGCGGAGGCCGCGCAGCCCCCGGCTCCCCCTCGGGCGGGCGGGCCGCGGCGCCTGCCGCTCCCGGCGTGCCGCGCGCGCCGGAAGTGACGACATCTCGCGCCGCCGCCGCGCGCGTTGCGTAGCGGCTATGTCGGGGCGGCGGGAGCGGGGCCCGCTGCAGCGGGTGCAGCGGCGGAGCCGGGAGCTGCAGGCGCAGGTACCGCGGCGGGCGGCCCGGCTGGGCCCGGGGCGCTGGGCCGAGCCGAGCTGAGCCGGCGGCTGCCGGTGCCCCTTCTGTGTTGCAGGTGCAGGCGCTGCGGGCGGAGAGCGCAGCCCCGGCCCCCGGGCGGCGGGAGGCCCTTCGGCAGAGGTGAGGCGGCGCCGCAGGGGTCCCCTCCCGCCGGAGCTGCGGGGGCCCGGCCTTGCTCCCAGCCCCTGCCCCCGGCCTTCCCCTCTCTCTTTAAGAAGCGCTCCGTGGCCAGGAGTCGCACAGCTTAACTCTGTGTTGTGGGAAGAACCATCTCCTGGTGGCTCTGAGCAAAGCCTCTGCC